>NW_024429188.1:68693699-69976565 GCF_017639785.1 Mesocricetus auratus
TACCAATTCTTTCAAGGGTACCACCCACTTTCTCTTCTAAGAGGTTCAGTGTGGCTGGATTTATGTTGAGGTCTTTGATCCATTTGGACTTAAGTTTTGTGCATGGCGATAAACATGGATCGATCCGCATTTTTCTACATGCCAGTCTCCAATTATGCCAGCACCATTTGTTGAAGATGCTTTCTTTATTCCATTGTATATTTTTAGCTTCTTTGTCGAAGATCAGATGTTCGTACGTGTGTGGGTTAATACCCGGATTTTCAATTCGATTCCATTGGTCTGCCTGTCTATTTTTGTGCCAATACCAAGCTGTTTTCAGGACTATAGCTCTATAATAGAGCTTGAGGTCAGGGATAGTGATGCCTCCGGACGTTGCCTTGTTGAACAGGGTTGTTTTGGCTATCCTGGGTCTTTTGTTTTTCCATACAAAATTGATTATTGTTCTTTCAAGGTCTGTGAAGAATTGTGCTGGGATTTTAATGGGGATAGCATTGAATCTGTAGATTGCTTTTGGCAGGATTGCCATTTTTACTACATTGATCCTACCTATCCAAGAGCATGGGAGATCTTTCCATTTTCTGAGGGCTTCTTTAATTTCTTTCTTTAAAGATTCAAAGTTCTTACGATACAGGTCTTTCACTTGTTTGGTTAGCGTTACCCCAAGGTATTTTATGTTGTTTGTGGCAATTGTAAAGGGTGATGTTTCTCTGATTTCTCTTTCAGCCCTTTTATCATCTGTATATAGTAGGGCTACTGACTTTCTTGAGTTGATCTTGTAACCTGCCACTTTGCTGAAGGTGTTAATCAGCTGTAAGAGTTCCCTGGTAGAGTTCTTTGGGTCACTGATATAAACTATCATATCGTCTGCAAACAGTGAAAGTTTGACTTCTTCCTTCCCAATTTGTATCCCCTTGATCCCCCTTTGTTGTCGTATGGCTATAGCTAGAACTTCAAGTACCATGTTGAAAAGGTATGGAGAGAGTGGACAGCCTTGTTTTGTTCCTGATTTTAGAGGAATTGCGTTGAGTTTCTGTCCATTTAGTTTGATGTTGGCTGTTGGTTTACTGTATATGGCTTTTATTATGTTTAAGTATGTCCCTGTTATCCCAGATCTCTCCAAGACCTTTATCATGAAGGGATGTTGGATTTTGTCAAAGGCTTTTTCAGCATCTAGTGAGATGATCATGTGATTTTTGTTTTTCAGCTTGTTTATATGGTGGATTACGTTGATGGATTTTCGTATGTTGAACCATCCCTGCATCCCTGGGATGAAACCTACTTGATCGTGGTGAATGATTGTTTTGATGTGTTCTTGGATCCGATTTGCCAGTATTTTATTGAGTATTTTTGCATCAATGTTCATGAGGGATATTGGTCTGAAGTTCTCTTTCTTGGTTGTATCTTTGTGTGGCTTGGGGATCAAGGTTATTGAAGCCTCATAGAAAGAGTTTGGCAAAGACCCTTCTGCTTCTATTGTGTGGAACACTTTGAGAAGAATTGGTATAAGCTGTTCTTTGAATTTGTGGTAGAATTCTGCACTGAGGCCATCTGGACCTGGACTTTTTTTGGTTGGGAGACTTTTGATGACAGCTTCTATTTCCATAGGGGTTATAGGTCTATTTAAATTGCTTATCTGTTCTTGATTTAGTTTTGGCAAATGATAGCTGTCCAGGAAGTCATCCATTTCCTTTAAATTTTCGAATTTTGTGGAGTACAGGTTTTCAAAGTATGACCTAATGATTCTCTGGATTTCCTCAGAGTCTGTTGTTATGTCCCCCTTTTCATTTCTGATTTTGTTAATTTGCGTGTTCACTCTCTGCTGTTTGGTAAGTTTGGACAAAGGTTTGTCTATCTTGTTGATTTTCTCAAAGAACCAACTCTTCGTTGCATTGATTCTTTGTATTGTTTTCCTGGTTTCTACTTTGTTGATTTCAGCCCTCAATTTGATTATTTCCTGGCGTCTACTCCTCCTGGGGGAGTTTGCTTCTTTGTGTTCTAGAGCTTTTAGCTGTGATGTTAATTCTCTGGTATAACTGTTTTCCTGTTTCTTCATGTGAGCACTTAGTGCTATGAACTTCCCCGTAGCACTGCTTTCAAAGTGTCCCATAGGTTTGGGTATGTTGTGTCTTCATTCTCATTGAGTTCGAGGAAGTCTTTAATTTCTTTTTTTATTTCCTCTTTGACCCAGGGATGGTGCAGTTGAGCATTATTCAATTTCCATGAGTTTGTAGGTTTTCTGCACTTTGTGTTGTTGTTGAATTCTAATTTTAAGGCATGGTGGTCTGATAAGATGCATGGAGTTATTCCAATTTTTTTGTAGCTGCTGAGGTTTGATATGTTGCCAAGTATGTGGTCGATTTTTGAGAAGGTTCCATGTGGTGGTGAGAAGAAGGTATATTCTTTTTTATGTGGATGAAATGTTCTATAGATATCTGTTAATCCCAGTTGGGTCATTACTTCTATTAGACCCTTTGCTTCTTTGTTGAGTTCCTGTCTGGTATTCTTGTCTAGTGGTGAGAGTGGTGTGTTGAAATCTCCCACTATAACTGTGTGGGGCTTTAGATGAGATTTAAGTTCTAATAATGTTTCTTTAACGAATGTGGATGCCTTTGTATTGGGGGCATAGATGTTCAGGATAGACACTTCGTCTTGGTGGGTTTCCCCTGTGATGAGTATGTAATGACCTCCTTCATCTCTTTTGATTGATTTTATTTTAAAGTCTAGTTTGTTAGATATTAGGATTGCTACCCCTGCTTGTTTCTTGGGTCCATTTGATTGAAAAATTTTTTCCCAACCTTTAACTCTCAAGTAATGTCTGTCTTTGAGGGTGAGGTGTGTTTCTTGTATGCAGCAGAAGGAAGGGTTCTGTCTTCGAATCCATTCTGCTAGTCTGTGTCTTTTTATGGGTGAGTTAAGGCCATTAATATTGAGGGATATTAATGACCATTGATTGCTCATCCTTCTTCGATTTGCGATGGTTGTTGTTGGTGGAATTATGGGTGGAATTTCGCCCCTTTGTTCTTTTGGCTGTTGGTAGAGAGGGATTCTCTAATGCTTATGTTTTTCTGGTTGTAGTTAGCTTCCTTGGGTTGGAGTTTTCCTTCCAAAATTTTCTGTAGGGCTGGGTTAGTGGACACATATTGGTTGAATCTAGTTTTGTCATGGAATATCTTGTTTTCTCCGTCTATAGTGATTGAGAGCTTTGCCGGGTATAGTAGTCTGGGCTGGCATCCATGGTCTCTTAGTGTAGGTAGAATATCTATCCAGGACCTTCTGGCTTTCAGAGTTTCCATGGAGAAATCAGGTGTAATTCTGATAGGTCTGCCTTTATATGTTACTTGACCTTTTTCCTTAGCTGCTCTTAATATTCTTTCTTTATTCTGTATGTTTGGGGTCTTGATTATTATGTGGCGAGGGGATTTTTTTTTGTGGTCCACTCTATTTGGTGTTCTGTAGGCTTCTTGTACCTTCATTGGCATGTCTTTCTTAAGGTTGGGAAAGTTTTCTTCTATGATTTTGTTGAATATGCCTTCTGCCCCTTTGAGGTGGATTTCTTCTCCTTCTTCTATACCTATTATTCTTAGGTTTGGTCTTTTCATGGTGTCCCATAATTCCTGGATGTTTTGTGTTAAGGATTTGTTGGATTTAAGGTTTTCTTTGGTTGATAAATCCATTTCTCCTAATGTATCTTCAACACTTGAGATTCTCTCTTCCATCTCTTCTATTCTGTTGGTAATGCTTGTATTGGTAGTGCCTGACTGTTTGTCCAGCTTTTCTATTTTCTGCCTTTCTTCAGATTGTGTTTTTTTTAGTGTCTCTATTTCAGTTTTCAACCCTTGCAGCATTTGCATTGCTTCTTGCAATTTTCTGTTTATCTGTTCGTCCGTTTGTTGCCTTTTATGAATTTTTTGGTTTGTTCTTTCTTCCATTTCTTGCATTTTTTGGTTTGCTTTTTGTTCCATTTCTTGGATTTTGTGCTTTGTTTCTTCTTCCCTTTCCTGCCTTTTTTGGTTTGTTTCTTCCTCCATTTTTTTTATTTTTTGCTTTGTTTTTTCTACCATTTCTTGCATTTTTTGCTTTGTTGCTTCTTCCATTTCCTGCCTTATTTGGTATGTTTCTTCTTCTAATTCTTGCATTTTTTGCTTTGCTTTTTCTTCCATTTCTTGCATTTTTTGCTTCATTTCTTCTTCCATTTCGTGCCGTTTTTGGTTTGTTTTTTCTTCCAATTCTTGCATTTTTTGGTTTGTTTTTTCTTCCATTTCTTGCATTTTTTGGTTTGTTTTTTCTTCCATTTCTTTGAGGGATTTTCCAATATCCTCTTTTAGGGCCTCTATCATTTTCATGAAAGTGCTTTTAAGATCGTTCTCTTCTGCTTCCTTCGCGTTTGAATATTGGGGTCTTGATGGTGTGGAGTCTCTAGAATCTGGCGGTGTCATATTTGTTTTTCTGTTGCTGACTGTGTTTTTGTATTGTCTCTTTCCCATCTCTTCTTTTAGTGGGTGCAGAAAGAGCCCCTTCCTGGTCTGGGGACCAGAGTTCCCTTTTGGTGGGTGCTAGTAAGTCCAGTAATCTGGTGGTTCTTCTATGCCTTGTCCAAATGCTGGTCCGTGGGTAGAGAAGAAGAACAGGAATCTGGGGCGCTTAGCCTCCTACCTGGTCCCCTGGACCCTATGCTGGGTCCTGTTGTACCTGATCCGGAACAGCTACTCCCCTGGTCTCCCTGGTTCCTGTAGTTTCCTGGTCTCTTTGGTGGGAGAGAAGATCTGGAGTCTGGGGTGCTTGGCTCCCGCCGGGATTGGGAGCTCTGTGCAATTCCCAGGCGATCTGCAGGCTCTGGAACTCAGGCCGGGAAGCTGGTCTGTTTACCTGATGCTCCCTCCGGGATTGGGAGCTCTGTGCAGTTCCCAGGCGATCTGCAGGCTCTGGAACACAGGCCGGGAAGCTGGCCTGTTTACCTGATGCTCCCGCCGGGATTGGGAGCTCTGTGCAGTTCCCAGGTGATCTGCAGGCTCTGGAACACAGGCCGGGAAGCTGGCCTGTTTACCTGATGCTCCCGCCGGGATTGGGAGCTCTGTGCAGTTCCCAGGCGATCTGCAGGCTCTGGAACTCAGGCCGGGAAGCTGGCCTGTTTACCTGATGATGCCAGAGGGACAGCTACTTCCCTGTACTCCCAGCCTCCTCTCCTTTCCTGGAATCGTTGGTGGGAGAGAAGATCTGGAGTCTGGGGTGCTTTGCTCCCGCCGGGATTGGGAGCTCTGTGCAGTTCCCAGGCGATCTGCAGGCTCTGGAACACAGGCCGGGAAGCTGGCCTGTTTACCTGATGCTCCCGCCGGGATTGGGAGCTCTGTGCAGTTCCCAGGTGATCTGCAGGCTCTGGAACACAGGCCGGGAAGCTGGCCTGTTTACCTGATGCTCCTGCCGGGATTGGGAGCTCTGTGCAGTTCCCAGGCGATCTGCAGGCTCTGGAACACAGGCCTGGAAGCTGGCCTGTTTACCTGATGCTCCTGCCGGGATTGGGAGCTCTGTGCAGTTCCCAGGCGATCTGCAGGCTCTGGAACACAGGCCGGGAAGCTGGCCTGTTTACCTGATGCTCCAGCCGGGATTGGGAGCTCTGTGCAGTTCCCAGGCGATCTGCAGGCTCTGGAACTCAGGCCGGGAAGCTGGCCTGTTTACCTGATGATGCCAGAGGGACAGCTACTTCCTCTGTTTGACTTCTTGCTATATCAATTACTGATATGCTGCTCCAATTTTTTTTACTTCAGAAATTGAAATAAAAATAGTAATTCTCTGAGTATTAAATGACATTAAAAATAATTTATCAATTTCACTGACTAGCACTAATAATACATCCCTCAAAATGGACTTCCTCCATTTTCCCTCTAAATCCTCCCCATTATCAATGTGCAGGGTTATATGCCTGGGAAGCTGTAGCAAATGGCTAAGCAGAAGGATTGTGAAGTATATTAAGTTTAGCTATGGCAATTTCATTGCTGCAAAATATTTCAAGTCACTGATGGAAAGGGAATAGACATGTTAGTAATTATGACACAATTAGATTTTGTTGACAAGTAAATGGTCTTCTTTCACAAAAGGTAGACCTGTCATCTCTGGTCTTGAACAAAATTACAGATGAGATTTAAAACCTCAGTGAATAGGTAGAATTATTTAAATGAGATTCCACAACTCTATATTTCATAATTATGAGAAGCTGCTTATTCAAAATTATGTATAATGGCATGATTGTGGAATTTCCTTGCTAATAAGGATAAAATACTAATAAAACATTCATTTTTCATCAGCTCCATGGTGCTTATCATAACCATTCTCAGTAGTATTATTTAATTAACACTAATTGAAATGGAACAAATGTACAGTTCAGGTCTAAAGTAGGAGAGCTCAAAAATATTTGGTATATAAAAAAAGAACTGTTCTTTTTGTCAACACTATGTGACATGGTCCAGCATTTTTGGTGGCAGAATATGGATATCCAAGGCATAGAGGACAGAGATTATACATCATTGCAGATCTTCTGGTTTCATCTCCCACCCAGTCAGTCCTGGGTGACCAATGAGGAGGCTTTGACCAGCTTCAGTGTAGTGCTCACCCTTGTCATTGGCCAACTACAGATAACTTTCTCTTCTGTCCCTGGGACTTTTGTAATCCCTTAGAAATCATTTGGCATTCAGGCAAAATCAACCTGGTAGGATGTTGGAAAAAAGGAAAGACATGTGGGGCAACTTTTAGTCAGTGGGGAAAAGAAGCAAATGAGATGGGCCTACAGGTGGGTAAGCACCCTCTGTGGTAGTACACTGAATTATACACTGATGAATTGGCTGCTTTTCTCCCTTGTTTCGTGTTTCCCTTTTCCCTCTCCCTCCCTCTGCTATCATACACTAAAGGTATCCACACAGAAACTTCAGCTCAGGGTCTGTTTTGGGAGTAAATCTAGTTATTGACATTTTGGATATTTTACCTCTCAGAAAGTAATGCCAATAAGGAGACAGCTCAAAACAATGAGTATTTGTCTCTGTATTTCACATTAAAGCATAATGATCATGATTGGTTTAGTTTTAACTATATATATATAACTTGAAGTTTATGGACTAAGGTAGAGATTGATGACAGGGGCCTGGATCCCATAACAAAAGCTCAAAGAGTGACCTTTGTTCATTTTGTGTGACAGTCACATCATGTTCCCTCACAAATGTTTGGCTCAGTTAGTCTTTTTGCTGCCAATGGTAAAACTTGGTGGCCAAATTTGGGTGATAGTTTGACTCCAATTGGGAGTGGCTACCACTTCTGACAATACTCATATTAAGCCTAGGCATATTTGACACAAAACAAAGGCAGGAGAGCATATAGCAAACCACCATTTAGCATGTCTATGTGAGGGTAGAAGTGTGTGTGGGAATTCTAATCACCCAGATTGATTTATCTTACTAAGGTGTTCTGGCTTGGGACTAGGACTTAATCTTGTCCAAGCACATAAGGCTGCATTTCAAATATTGCAGGCAATGACGCTAGATAAGGCAAATGAAGTCTGTCGAACACTGATGACATACACACATTTTATCTTACAAACCACCTGTAAATGTTTTTAGTAGTGGGCTCTATGGGCCCTGTACTGTAGATCACCCATGTGCAGTGAAAAAAGACTCCATTGCAAATTAACCCCAGAGTGATTGGTTTTTTTAATCCCTGACTTGGGGGTTTTCAGGTTGCCCACTGAGAGATTTCATTCTGCATGAGAGTTTTAATGTAAGTTTGATATCCTACAAAATGTGACAAGGTCATCTTCTGAAAAATCCAAGTAGGATGTGTTTTCAGAAAAATACGTCTTGCCAAATCTGGGGTCATCTTCAGGGAGCATCACTCTTGATCTTCCTCTCTATTGTGGAGTTTCTTCCGAAGCTGGAGATGGTGGTGCACGTCTGCAATATCAACACTTGGGATATGGAGACAAGAAGATCGAGAGTTCAAGTCCTGGACTGCTGAGATGGTTCTGCTTGTAAAGGTGTGACTTGTTCTGAAAGAGCAACCATGGCCACCTGGAACTCTACTGCTAGGGGATCTGATGCCCTCTTAGGCCTCCTCAACATGTGAACACATGTAGCAAATACACACACACATACATACACACACACACACACACACACACACACTTTTAAATTGTTCAACTCCAGCTTGGTGTACATTGACTTGTTTGAGGACAGCTGGGGCTATGTGTGACCATCTCAAAACAACAAAAACAAAAAACAAACCTAAATAAACAGAAAAATTATTCTTCCAAATTTTAGTCTACAAGTCTCCACAGGAGCTACCTTAGTGTAAAGCCACATGTGTTCATTTTTGTGTGTAATTGAGCCTGTGATACCTTTTATAAGATTTTAGATACATTATGTTTGTGTTGTGATTTTGCTCATTAGAAATACTGAAAGTTTAGGTGAAACACTTTATATTTTGGATCTTAAAAGAATGATATTCATTTATTTTATGTCTATAGGCGTTTTGCCTGCAGAAATATCTGTGTACTATCTGATACTTATGGAGGTCAGTAGAGGGCATCAGATTGTCTGGAACTAGAGTTATAACTATGGTTGTGAGCTACAATGTGGGTGCTCAGAACTAAACTCTGCAAGGACATCAAGTGCTCTTCACTGCTGAACTACCTCTTCAGCCTTTATATTGGGTGCCTTTTAACACACAAACATACTCCAAAGCTCAGGGAAAATCACCAGGTTCTGAGTTTACTTGTTTCAAGTTACAGCGTCTGTCTAGCTCAACTTATATCACTTAGATCAAGCAGAATAAAAAATGCCAGAACACAAAGCCCAGAGTGCTGTACTTAATTTAGACATTCCCCATACATTATCTTCACAGAAAATTTAAGATAAGAACATTGGCAGCATGGATGAATGAGCTAGGGATCCTTAAGTGATGCTTCAAAAGGGTGATCTAAATGTTTTCATAAATTTTCAAATTTCACTGATGATTCTATCCAGGTTCCTTGTGGGGAGGCAGTTGTCTTTTCCTGCAAGATGCATGGCATGTTTAGTGTGCTTCTTCTCCGCACCCGCCCCCCCACCAATGAACATGTCTACACGGCAAGAGATGTAAGATCCTGGGTATCTGAAAATTAAAGAACAGCAGCAAAGGGCCAGATGCTGTAGTTATAGAAGTTACGAAAGTATCATAAACACCAGGTGTGCCATATAAATGTTCAGGTTGTTCTTTTTTCTTTACCCTGCCACATTATTATCATATGGTTCTAACATCTGTTCATTCCTGTCTGGGCTTCCCACAGACAGTATTTATTAAAATCAAATACACACTAGGTCTCACTTATGCACCTTGAACAGGAAGTGCTACTGTGGCCTTATTACGGAGTGTAAGTGAGCCGATAAAAATTGATTTTTATCAGCAAACTTACAATTATCCTTATAAGCCAATATAGTATTGTCTGGCTCTGGTGTGCATTCTATTATTTGCTAATTACTCTGTGGTTTCCATTAGTGTGGAGCCGATACATTTCTTTTTCTGGCTAATTCCAAATAATTGAAGAGTGGGAGGAGAGGTCAGTTGAGCTTTGAAGAAAGGCTGTATTAGGGGCTATTGTCTTAAAAAATGCCTTTTTCTTAGTTTAAAATAAGGCATATTAGAATGGGTAACTGAACACAAATAAGTATTTGAAATAAGTGTTTTTACTTCATTGAAGTATTTTAATGAACATCATGTCTTATAAAATATTATGTCAGAAACAACCAAGCTAGCACATGGGAGAGTATTCTAGTCTGAAAATCAAGGGCTATTGCCTGATCAGTCTTACTAATTTCCAGTCTGTATTTTCTCATTTGAGAAATGAACCAACTGGGACGTAGACGTAAAATCTCCTTCCAATTTTGATGATTTGGGGTACTATAAAAAGTTAAATACTAGGGTGTAGGTGGCCCACACCTTTAATCCCAGCACTCGAGAGGCAGAGGCAGGTGGATCTCTGGGAGTTCGAGGCCAGCTTGGTCTACAGAGTGAGTTCCAGGACAGCCTCCAAAACAATACAGAGAAACCCTGTCTCGAAAAACCAAAAAAAGAAAAAAAAAGTTAAATACTAGCTGGGTGTGGTAGCCCACAACTTTAATTCTAGCACTCATGCAGAAGCAGCAGGATCAACAATTTTGAGGACAGCATGCTCTACAGAGTAAGTTCCAGGACAGTTAGGGCTATAAGCCTATCTCAAAACAAGCAAGCACGCAAACAAACAAACAAAAAACCAAATGAAAATAAGCAAACAACCTCTCTCCAGAACAAAAACCCCAAACCAAACCAAGCAAAAACAATGAAAAAGGGTTCAGTAAGTGATCAAATGCAGGAATCCAACTCAGTCCAACTCCAAATGAAAGGCCACATTAGCACCAAAGCTACCCATGAATTTGGCTGAGGTTGTCATTGATCTATTGTGGCAGTCCTACTTCCTCTTCTGGCTACTCCTGCATCCTTTTTTATTCATTTCATATGGTCAATGGCATGAACATGTGGCCATAACCATCCGGAAGGGTTTCCAGAGTTCTACACAATAATATATAAAACCCGCTAAAACTTATTAGAATAAATGTGAAAACATTTAAACAGTCTTTAGTATGGGAAACGTAAGTGGGAAGATATAGGCATTTTGATATATATTTATGTGAATGACTATAAAGCCTTGAATAAGTGTAATTCTGCCTTTGGTGACAATATAGTTGAAACTATAGATTGTGATAAGTGAAGTAAGTGAGCAACAGAAAGATAAATGACACACTATGAACTCATTTGTGGAATCTGAAATAGTTGATTGCATGGTACTTAAGAGTACAATAGTTGTATTTAGAGGCTGGAAGAGTAGAAAGAAGCGATAGGAGAATGTTGATAAATGGGAGCCGAGTTGTTACTATTTAAGAATCTCTAGTATGATACTGTACAATAGGGTAAACTTTCTTTAAATACTGATTAGGTACTATACATCTCAAAAAAAACTAGTAAAAGGGATTTTTAATGTTTTTATCACAAAGGGATGATGAATGTTTTAGATGATGAATGTTTGTTGCTCTCGTAATTATGCAATGCACATATATATTAAAACATTGCAATGTACACTATTAATATAAAGAATTATATACTTTTCAAAAATAAAATATTTAAAAGATAGGCATCTTTGGAGAACATATTTTTTTTAAATTATAGAAAACAGTTTATAACGACAGCAAATGATGGACACCAACAAATCAATAAAATCAGTAGCCTTATAAATGTGAACAAAAACGTCAAGCAAAAGGGATGTTTTGAACAAAATAGGTAGAGATGTTTTTCATATTACTTGAATGAAATAAATCTCACTTAAAATCCAAGATATGCAAACATAGATCACGTAATATGATTACATAATTACAATATGTAAACTGGAAAGGATTGATAATAAATCTCTCTGGCAAGAGGGTGGGGGAAAAGACACATATTTGTGGAAATTTAAATTTTGTAGAGAACATTTTTACAGTATTCTCTCAAAACTTGGCTGTGTCTTTCAAGTAGCAATTTTCCTATTAAAATATATACCCTGAAGAAACACACACACACACACACACACACACACACACACAGTATGTTCATGCAAGTTCATGGAAGAATTTGTATTTCACAGGAGGAAATTTGAAAGAAACATCTACAAAGAAGGTATAAACTTAAAAATCTGCCATTACTATGGGGAGGTCTCCAAGCCTTTCCCAGTTTTTACCTTAGGATCAGAATCAGTTTTTGTAGTCTCAAAAGAGGACAGTACAGACAGGACACAGTGTTAGCCGATAAATTCTGATATTGTGGGAAGACAAGGAAGTGTTTGTTTCTGTTTCTCAAAACACACAGTTGGAGGTTAGCCTGGGCTGTAATCAAACCAAGCTATGACAAAACAGCAACAGCCAAAAACACCCCCAAAACCAAACCAAAACAAAAAACCCAAGCCCTCCATAATATAAAATAACAATGGCAAATATAAATACATAAACAACTACAACAAAAACAGTGATTAATTTTGAAGTTGACTTTCTGGGGCCCTGGATGCAGGTCGGTCCTATTCCCAGCATGACATTCCCTAGAGAAGCTTGGATTCTGTAAGATTCTTATTACATTATTACATGATTGTCTGGTACAATGAAAACAGTGACTCAGTGTATCCTGCACTTTGCCTGCTCCTACTCTTCTGCCTTCAAATTCTGTGTAAAGGTTTCTTTTTCACTACCTAGAACTCACTGCTTATGAAATCTCAGACTCCAAGACTCTGTCTCTGATTATAACCTCCAACTTTCCAATTTACTCTTTTCTCAATTCCACTATACCTTAGCTATAGTTCGGTAATCATTGCTTTAACAGCTCTAATTTCTAGGTTTTTTGCCTCGTACAGGCCTCTCAAAGTCACAGAACCTTTCACTACAGCTGGGCTGCTTCAATAAACAGAGGCTCACAGGAATTCAGAAGGTCCTCACTCCAAGTGTTTTCTCAAACTCACTGTTCGGCATTTTGCAGCCCCAGCAGCCTTTTCAAATGCAAATTCTGCAACTCTCCTACCCCTCCTCTCCAGTGACTTGCTTAAGCTTTTAAATGGCTCCACGTGGCTCTTTGGATAAAACCCCAACTCTGTAACACTTACTCCGCTTTCAGGATTAGTTGTAATTTGTGCCCAGGGTATGTTTCTTATCTCTCTCTCTTTGCAACCTATGCGTCATCCACCCGGAGATACTCTTGTCTTTTACCAACACTCATTTCTTATTTATGAAGGTGAGCTCTCCTACCTGGCCTGCCCTCAGCCCTCAGCATCCTCTACAAGTCTGGCTCCAACTAGTCCCTTGAAGACTTGTCTCAGGAGGCACCTCTCCCATGATGACATCCCTTTAAATTCTAAACTCAAATTTTCTATGGATACTATGACAAATGTGGTACCTAGACCCCGGATGATAGTAAAATATCGAGCAGTCAGATGGCACTACTTGATGGTTGTACACCAACCCTGCTGAGCTCATAAAATACCTTAATATTTTAAAAAAGGTTTCTCCTTTCCTGTCTCCTCTTCCCCTCATTAGTTCCCCTTATCTTCAAAGCTCTGGACAATTGACCTCGGGCAGAATCAGTCTCTGACACCCAATAAATAGTCAACAGAAATCCATCCCGAGGTTTCCTTTCTCCCTTGTGCTGGCATCATTGTAAACAGGTTGCACCCGACCACCACTTCCTCATTCCTACCCAGTCCATTCTGGTCAGCAGTGCCCGATATACAAAGGTAGGCCTTTTATTCATTTCTTTTCAAGAACGATGACTGAGCAGAACAACTTATCGGGGACATGTGTAAATAAATCAAAGTGCAAGGTCAACTGTGATGAAAGTGGGGTTTGCTGGATTGAAATAAAAATCTCAAGTGAGGAATGTGTTTTCTTTCTCTCCTTTTATGTGACTGGTTTCTTTCTATATATCCCTGTCACAACTAAAAGAACACATTTTTTAAAGAGGGCTTATGGTATATTTTTCTTACTATTCCCTATGCTTATGGTATTATCAGATACATAATGGATGCTTGATAAATGTTTGCTGAATAACTGTTGAGATGACTGGTAGCCCATTGTTTAATAGATAGAAACAATTCCTATTTGGTGGAAGGAAAAGAGAAAGTAAACAGCCTCTAAGCAAACTGCAACAGTTGGAGGGAGCAATTTAAAGTTGAGCCGAAATTCTTTAGTATTGTTATCTCAAGTGTCACAATAAGGAATTCATTCTTTTGTACTGTGAAAACTCACTCGTGTTATACCTAGCATGTAATCCTAAACCATTTGCATGCTGTTCAAAGAATTGTTCTGCATATAGATTGGTTTGTGTGCCCATATGTTTAAAAATTCAATTTAAAGGAACAGCTGAATTAGTCAATAAGATTGAAACTTTTCTTCAACATTCAGTTTAGGTGACAGAGAAGCAGCCCATATTCATTTGCACGTTTAAAGAGGGAAGCTGAAGGGGATATTCAAGGCTTGTCTTGCAGAGACTACACTCAATAAGAACATTTCCCCTGTTTATCAGTTTTCTCCCTTGCTTGCCTTCTGTATTGCAGAAGTTGGGGCTATTTTTTAATGGTTTTCAGGCTGCAGTTCATTAAGGTTACCACAATTGGTGCCTCTGGCGAGGATTTCACTAGTATCTGCTGCTAGCAGGCAGTAACAAGGTGCATATCCTTCTCAATCATATTTACGCCTACTTCTAAATTATAACAGCTGGATTATCTGCCTCTGTACTGTCTCTCCTGCAAAATGAATAAATTAACTCCCAAGCCTCTTTTAGAGGATAGTCAAAAATCAGGGTTTCTGACAACTTTCCCAAGTTAAAATGTGATGACACCCTGCCCCAGTCCCCGCCCCCTCTAGCCCCAGTATTGTTTTAAGCATAATGAAAATTATGAATAAAAAAGTGGATAAATATCTGACAGATTCATCCATGAAACCTGGCCATTTTATGATTCCCCACTGCTGTCTTTTTCACATGCAGGGGAGGTCTCTCCTCATTGATCAGCCTTGTTTTATTACATGGTGTTCAGGGAGAAACAAAGCAATCTCCAACTCCATGAGGGTCAGAGAAACGGTGAACTTGTGGATTAAACTTGCAAAATTGGGGCATTGATGAGGACTGTTTGTCTTCCTTGTCTTCCGGTAAATCTCAATTTGCAAATTAAAACAGACCCTTTAAGGCCTTTCTGATATCAGCATGAATTCAAAATGGGTTACAATCTGCAGATTCCTTGATCTGACATTCGAACTCATAGCGGGGAGGCGCAAATCTGCCAGAACATGTTTTTCATTCTGTGTCAACGGAGCCCTTAATCCTCTTCAAATTGGTTAAATAAGTCAGTGTAGAAGTGGCGTCATGGGAAGGAGTTTCATGGACTTGGAAGTAAGCAGATTTAAGGGGAATTAGTGAGCTTCTCCAGAGAAGGGAGGGCTGCTTGCTTTAGCTGGTCCCCCCTTTGGCATGACTGGTAGAGGATGAAAAACAAAATGTCTCTGAACTTCTCAATCTAGATTTCTTTATGGGATTTAACTGTGAATTGGCTCATGTCCCTGCCCATCTCCATTGCCAGAGTCAAAGAAAAATTTTCTATGCCTATGTTGTCCCCCAGAATGAGACTTTGAAAGATAAGCCAATGAAGAGAGCTGTGCATTTACTTGAGGGTATCAGAGCAAAAGTGAAATGGGAATACAAGGCACACTTGGACAAATTTGTCTTTCTTATTTTCAATATGGTTGTCAATACACTTGTTTGGATTGCACTCATTGGCTTATAGTGGACAAAGAAGAACCATATGGGTTCATGCATTTCAAAGAAGGCAAATCCATGTCAACTGGCTCACTTGTTACTCAGAATATCCAAGACTGGAGACCTCAGCTAACAAACTTCCACTTCATGGGTCAGCAAACTGTGATCTGCCTGTGTTGGTAAATAAAGTTTTATTAGAAGACAGCAGCATCCCTTAGCTCAAACATTTACATATTGTTTATGCCTGCTTCTAAGTGCTTGTGACAGTGCCTGCATGACCTGCAAAGCTGACATTTGCTGCTTTGACAGAAGAAGGTTGGCAATCCTGTTCTCCCTAGCACAATTCACAAAGTGCAGTTTTCCTGAGCAGCAATCAATGGATTTGATGAGTTTCCAGCAACGTTTATAGTTTATAACAAAAAGTTTAAAGGGAAATTTTACTTGCATGATGCTATTGAGAAAGCACAACAATGTATTATTTCTTCATTGATTTGTTAAAGTTGATATCTAATATACTTTTTAACAACATAAATAATTTATACCATAGATTTGCATTGCTACACAGTCACTGGTGAAGTATAGAAACAAAAGCCCTATCTAAAATACTAACAATAACTGATATTCATCAATAGTACTGACTGGAATATCCATTTGAAACAGACTTCGATGGCAGGCCCAGTGGGAGAAGCAGACTTCTAAAAGAGAAGCTGGGCATCTTGGCTCATATTTACACTCCCAGCTCTTGGGAGGATGAGGCAGAAGGACTTCTACAAGTTTAGGCCAGCCGTGGCTATGAAGTAAGACTCTATCTAAAGAAAAATAAATTGAGTAAAAGATCTCCAAAAAAAAAAGCAAACACTGTTATAAGTAGGGATCTTATTCAGCAAGCTAGCTGGAAAGCTGGTGTCCCTTTCTACAGTGATTTCAAGAATATCACAATGAAGAAATAAGTCCATGAAGGCCAGAGTGATAGATCAGTTGTTAAGAACACTCACTGTTCAGACAGAGTATCTGGTTTCATATTCTAGCTCCCACACAATGACTGTAAGTCTAGGTCCAGAGGATCTGACACCATTTGATACAGACACTAGGCATGCACATGGTGTCTACAAGTGGGGAAAAAGCCCTACACATTGAAAAATAAATAGGCAGTCCACAAGGGCATATGCAAAGAGCTCAGAATAGAGGACAGGAGGGTGAGGAATGATTGACCTGTGTACCAGTCACCCAGATGCTGTTGCTAGCCTTAGCCTGGTGGACTTGGCTTGATTCTCTTGTAGGAGTTTGTCTAAGTATAGAATTTCAACTTTGGCTTTTGACTTATATCTTGCCGACCTTTCCCATCACAAATGTATGTGGAGATTATTTTGCAAAGTGTGACTGATATCCTTAATGTAACTACATTTTATTGTGACATTTTATTTCCTGAAAAATACTGTGAGAATGTTTCTGTCTTTAGCTTTGAATCTTAGAGGTAGCAGTGACCCTGGAGGTCATGGAGAGTGAGAAATTCTCAAATATTATTGTTTGCATAAATAATGGGGGTCTATTTTTCATTTTGGGCGTAGAGGAGCTTCTAAAATGCAGATTCAGATTCAATAGCTCTGGAATGCATCCTGAGAAGTCTGTAGATGAGAATTTGAGCATTCAAATGTTCTAGGATCATGATAATTTGCTCTTTGATATCTGTGGATTTTCATCTAGCTTCTATGTGAGCACTCATCATTTATATAAAGGACTAACAGCCCTCCTGGCAAGCTGCTTCATTGCTTAGAACTTTAATGTTTAGGAAATCTTTGTAGTGTCACTGTTCTGGTCTGTGAAGTTTTTCTGATGAATTCAGTTTCTTGTGAATTCAATAGTGGTTGGTATTGAATTGCTACTTTTGAGATCAACAGCCATTTTTTTTTTGTTGTTGACCAAAAATGAAGCCCAACAGGATGTGGTGTATCAGAAATGGCATGTTGCCTGAGGGAAGTGAGCAGTGATGGCAGGTTGATTTGAAGTCTCACCTGGTCCCCCCACCCCAATATGGTCCCCTGTTTTTCTCTCTTAAAGTAAACACATATCATTTGTGCACTTGGTTATACATATGTACACAGTGAGACAGGTTTAAATTCTCTTAAAGTTTGAATCTTAACTGTCTCTCATTGGTCTGTGTGTTAAAGGCTAGGTTGGCAGCCAGTGGCATTCCCGAAGGGTGCTGGAACTATCTTTAGCTTCCTCTGTCTTTACTTCAGCAGTAGTCTTGGTTCTCATGTTCCAGAAAGAAGAATTCAGATAGGACACACTAGTAGATCAAGCAGGGAATGGTTTAATTGCAGCAAGCAAGAAGCATGAATATACTCTTGAGAAAATAGTGCACTCTAGACATGATCTTAGAAGTGAAAATTATGTAAGAGGAAAAAAAACTGGCTGCAGATGCTATGGAAACTGACCCAAATAAACTTGTTTATTCTTTAAAAAAGTGGGCTGAGCAGAGCAGCAATGGCCTGATTATAGAAAACATGGGGCTTATATTTCTTCTTTCCATGTTATCTCCCTTGAGTCTTTCCCCATGATGGCCACTTCTAAGAAAGAGGTGTGCTTTTCCTGGAAACTCATTTTATATTACTCTGATTCAGTCTTTTATGAGTAAATGTGTAAGATGAAAAATATGTAGAGGAGTTCAAGCATCCAGACATTTGTAAAGTTTACTAGGGGGACGTTAACAGCATTCTGTCCATTCTCTCAAACATAGAAGTTTCTGGAACTGCTTTGAGCTGACCCAGCTACAGTGGACTACAGCCACCTATTTTTCATTATGTCCTGTTTTGGGTATGTGAGCTGGTCCATCTGGATCAAACACTACTACTACTTATGACCTATTCTATTACTATTCTTTATGTCCTACTTTTTGGTGCCTGTTGACCAGTCCTGAGTTGAGGGAATATTGCTGCCTAGCAGAAGATTTAGGAATTATTTGCTAGGGCCTAGTGGAAGGAAGTTAGGTCACTGTAGAGTTAGGGCTGGTAAGATGATGGCGCTTCAATGGTAGAGATATTGGGACCCCACCTCCCTCCTGTGTCTTTGCTTCTGACTTTTATGAACAGAACTCCAGCAGTTGCACTTCCCAAAGGGAGCATGGCCAAGAGACGTCAGACTAAACTGTCTGTCTGTTAGGAAAAGAAATCCTTTTTCCTTTAAAGCTATTTTGTTCCAGCAATGAATATCTGACTAACATAAGTCCTAGGAAAGCACGCTACCTGTGTACTCTCAACTATTTAATGATGGGCTATGGGGTGAGGGTGCAAAACAATAATGTCTTCCCATTTTCATGGTGGAAATAATCCAACCATGGCCTCATGTTTAAACTACCAAAAATTTTCAGCTTTCAAAGTTTCTGAAAATCTAACAGCCAGTAGGAATCTGCAGCATGGTTCAAGCAAGCCCCATTATAATATGCAGTAATTAACGCTGGCAGAACATTCACGATGTAAGACAGAGTAGAACAAGGGTTACATATGGCCTCAAACAAAAATCAAAGGCAATCCTGTTCATTCATTCAACAAGTTAACGAATTTCTTTCATGGTAGATGTCAGGAAAATAAAGATGAGGAGAAAACAACCTTAGCCCTCAAGTGATCAGTGCAGTTTAGAGGAATGACAGATATATAAATAGATAAATTACGGTCCAGAGCAATAAATAATAGAACAGATGGTGGTGGCAACTGATTTAGTATCCATTCTGGTCCCTGTTGGGGGGGGGTAAGTGTACTGAAAATGTGACCCATTTTCTTGACTCCTTTGCATGAGCCCATGGGTCCCATGTGTGAATATCTTTTATGAATGCATTATATAGAGATCCCTTTGGATTTAGTAGATGAAAGAGTATACCCGTTCCTTCATGAAGAAAACTGGTGACATGTATGTTTCTTCTTATGTTTCTAATCAGATCTAAACTATCTGCCATACAGATTCCCATAACAAATAGGGAATGGGGAAGAGTCTTTTGAGAACTGAAGATATGTAAACCTCAGGAATGCTAGTCTTATGCAAATTACATTTCATTTTAGAAAATTTAGAGGTGTCAGACAGTTACAGATATTTCTAAAAAAAGTAAAAAGACAAGTATTAATTTGGGGGATTAGTGGCTAGTTTTTAATTCAACGTATTGAATCTAAGGAGTGTCTGTAAGACTCCAAATCTCTTTTAAAACTAAAGATCAGGCAAAAAAGATTTTAAAAATGGAACTTAATGGGTTAGTCGTCATCTGGTTACTACTATAAGAAAATGTAATTCATTACAACCACTGATAATATATGTTACTGCAAGTCCCCAATAGAGATAGGATGGGTAGAAATAATGAAGTTAATTTTTTTTCTTCAGTATTCTTTGTCTTCGGGCTCTATTTGTCCATCACTTTTAGATTGGCTCACACAGGCCAGAATTATATTTTAACATCATGGCCAGAGTGTGAAAAAAAGGATTTGGGGTGCATCAAAAACCAATCTTGATGTGATAGAACAGTGTGCCAGAAAACAAAGTTGTTATGCTTCTTTCTCTTCTGTCTGCCCTATATGGACCTATGAGGGAGGTGATGATTTAGTGCAGAATTCTTGATCGTTCACAAGGAACCCTACTGAGCAAGCCTGCTTTGGTTTCTCATAGGATTATAGGAGGCAGAATGAAGGATAACACTTTGAAAGGAGAACAGTCAGGGACCTAGCAACCAGCCACAACCTCCTAATTCCTTTCGAGGCCTAAGGGCACTCTGTTGGAATTTTTAAGCACAGAGTGACAGGAAGGCTTTAAATTTTACAACCAGTCAGTACAAAGTAGAAGAAGAAGAAGGAGAAAGTGGATGGAAAGGACTTTGACTATTCGGATTTATTCTTACGTTATTTACTGGTTTACTTTTCAGTTCATTTATAATTTCCCATTCTATTTTACATTCCTACTGGCCTTTAAATGCAAACGAAAGTGGAGTTTTTTGTTCAAAAGTTGAATTTATTAATACATTGACATGTTTTCCCTAGAGGAACATTCAGGTGGAGAAGTATCTGTTGGTTGGAGTAATAATCAACATTGACCATCCCAACTGACACTTTTGAGATGACTGGAGGAGCTGCAATTAACATCCCATGGTCAGGGAGTTGGACACAAAGTCCCATCCAAAAGCAATTCTAAGCTGCTGGGTGAGGAAACATCATCTCTGTCTAAAAGTGTAGCTTCTGATAAGTTGATGATATTCCACTGGAAGCCACACATCCAAGAATATTTTGGACAGCACAGATTGGCCTTGGTGCAGGAAACAAACACCCAAACGCACAAGGTAGGGTGGAAAGGGAAGGAGGGTGGATTGGGAAGAGTTGGTTGAAGAGGGATGGTGAATATGATTAAAGCGTGCATGAAATTCTGAATAAACTAGTGAAAATATATAAAAGCATCCTATAATCATAATTATGCTATGAGATCTAGAATAAATACCGACAATGTATAAGCAAAATGGTTCCTAAGGTTATCCTAGATATGGGTCATTTTCATCAGTCATCAGGTTGCCATTTGAATTTCACGGAAACCTCTGAGAAGCATGTGAAGCTATGTCGATTTTTAGGATATGGTGTGGGATTCATGTGTATTCATATCATGGAAATTTCAATAGGCCTCAGAAGTACTGATTCTCCCCTTATAACTAAACCAAGAGAGTGCGAAGCCTTTCAAAGTTAAATGATCCTTTGCTCAGGTCATTACTTCCCCTCCAGCTCTTGAGCTTATGTACCTGCACTCCACAGGGCTCAGAAACCTTCACCTACTCTGTATCTCTGTGACAACTGTCTGAGCCAAAGCTTTCTGCATCTCATTTGGATGGTAGCAAAAATCTAACTGATCTCCCTGTCTTCACTCTTCCTACATGTCAAATCGTAATATCACAACCAGAACGGCTCCTAGAAAGTATAAAGCTAGCCATAGCGATCTTCTTTCTCAAAGTATTTCAGTAGGTACCCCTACCACTATGCAGGGCACAGTCTATCCTGCAAAAATTCATCCAGAGCTGAATCTTTAGCTTCCCGCTGAGCAGTCATAAACTGTTTCCATCTCTCTGCATACTCTATAGCGTCCCTTGCTTTGCAATTATCTATCATTGAACTTGTTGTCATGTTAAGAAAGCTATGTAAAAGGTCCCTTTTCAGGAAAAAAGTCTGGTATTTGGCTCCTGGATGTCTACCAATTAAAAAGCCATTCATACACAGCAAAAACCACTTGTTGGGTGAATGTTTCAGGAGAAATGTATTGTTATGAATTTAACAGTGTGCTGACTAGTGTTTTTTCAACTTGACTCATGCTAGAGTCATTTAGGAAGAGAGAAGCTCAGTAGACTTCCCTAGCCTGGGATGTAGGCAAGTTGTCTATAGGGCATTTGGTTAGTGACCAGTAAGTAGGAGAGGGCCTAGCCCACTGTGGGTGGTATTACCCTTGGCTTGTGGTCCTAGGCTCTTTAAGAAAGCAGGCTGAGCAAGCCATGAGAAGCAAACCAGTAAACAGCACAGCACTCTTCCATGACTCCTGCATCATCTCCTGCCTCTAGGTTCCTGCCCTGCTTGTATTCTTGTCCCGACTTCCCTTTATGATGGACTGTTACCTGTATAAAAGAGGAAATAAACCATTTCCTTCTTAAACTGTATTTGGCCAGCTAGAGAAACCTTAAGACAATCACCAATGCAATCAATACCCAGCTCTGTCATTGTCACTCCCTTCAAAAATTTCATCTTGTTTATCACCTGTATATTTACACCCTTATTTCCTGACAATTGCCTATCTGTTTGCATCCTTATAGTTTTGCTTTTTTAAGGAATTATTATGTAAATGGAATCATACAGTGTTTATGTATCACATTGTATAATGACTTGGAGACTCATCCGTGTTCTTGCATGAATCAATAGTTCCTTTTTATTGCTGAATAGTGTTCCGTTGTATGGTTGCATTATGTTTTACTTTTTCATTTCACTGTTACAGAGATTCTGGGTTCTTGCAATTTGAGTTGTTTCCAGTTGTGGATAATTACGCATAAAGCTGCTACGAACATTCTTAAACAAGTTTCTGTGTTAACATGGATTTTCATTCCACTTGGATAGAAGCCCAGGAGTGGAATTTCTGGATGGTATGGCTAAATGTATGCTTGTAAGAAATCTGCCAAAGTGCTCTCCAAAATGGCTGTACTGTTTTGCATTGCCACCAGCAATGAAAGAAGGTTTCATTTCTTCCCTGTCTTCCACAACACTTGGTATGGTCTGCTCTGTTCATGCAAATCATACTAAAATGTGTGGAGCCAGATTTCACTGTGACTTTACTTGCAGTTTCACAAAAACTGGACATTATTATCTTCCTCGAAAAATGCTTATTTGACATCTGTGAAGTATGTCATCTTAGGTGAAGTATGTCATCTTAAGGACATGTGCTCGAGTTTTTGTTAGGTGTTAAGAGCTTTTACATGTCTTAGTGGCAAATATTTTACTACATATGTACTGTAAAACTCTTATACACTGTAATTGTAGTTTCAGGTGTGTTTATGTGTGTGCTTGCACGCAAATGCACATACACACACATAAGGAGGCCAGAGAATGAGCTTTGTTCTTTTCTATCATTTTCTGTCCTATGTTTTGATACAGGATCTCTCACTGAACCCTAGCTTACCAATTGACTAAGCTGGCTGACAGCAAGTTCCAGAGTGTTTCCTGTATCGGATCCCATGGCTGGAGACACAGACTCTCATTTTTTTATTTTATGTATGTTTTCTATTTCAATTAGAAACATTCATGCTTCAAATGTCAATCACGGCTCCCCCCTTCTCACTCCACCAGCTCCACCCCCAACCCCCAGCCCAATCCCCACATCATTCCCCAGGGAGGGTAAAGCCCTCCTTGAGGGTATCTCCAGAGTCTGTCATTTCATCCAGGGCAAGACCTAGGCCCTTCCCCATGTGTCCAGGCTGAGAGAGCATCCCTCCATGTGGAATGGGCTCCCAAAGTTCATTTGTATGGCATGGTGAACACTAGTCTACTACCCAAAGCCCCAGAGAGTTCTGAGCCCTCCTCACTGACACTACATTCATGGAGTCTGGATCAGTCCCCTGTTGGCCTCTTAGTCATCAGTCTGGGGTTCAAAAGTTCCCCCATGTCCAGTCAGCTGTCTTTGTGGGTTTCACCATCATGGTCTTGACCGCCTTGCTCTCACTCTTCCAACTCTGTTACTGGGTTCCAGGAGGTCAGTTCAGTGTTTAGCTGTGAGTATCTGTCTTTGCTTCCATCAGTCACAGGATGAAAGTTCTAGAATGTCACAAAGGTAGTCACCAACCTTAACATCAGGTAGGGGCTATTAATGTAGTCTCTCTGCTATTACTTAGTTTTTCAGTTAGTGTTATCCTTGTGCATCTCTGGGAATCTCACTAGTGTCAGCTCTCTCCTCAAAGCTATAATGACTCCAACTATTATGGTTTCTCTCATCCTGGTCTCCTCTATTCTTACTCCAACTCAGCCTTCCTGCTCCCCCATGTCTTCTTCTACCCTCCTCTTATCCCCCTCTCTTTTTCCTGGTTCCCTCTCTTCTCCCCGCCATGTTCCCAATCTGCTCAGGAGATCTTGCCTCTTTCCACTTCTCTGGGGTATAATGCATATCTTTTGGGAAACTCCCTGTTTCCCAGACTCACTGGCCCTGGGATTGTAAGCTGGCACTCCCCTGATTCATGTCTAAAATCCATATATGAGTGAGGCTCTCATTTTTACATCTGTTTTTTTACATCGGTCCAGGGGATCAAAACCAAGATCCTTACGCTTGTGGGGCAAGCACATTATCTACCCCATCATCAGCTCTGCTCCATTTCATGTGCTTATACAGCATTTGCAAATAGTCTTTGGTGAACTATCTGTTGAAAACTTTGTTCATTTGTTTATTGGAGTTTTAGTTTTTCTTATTGGTAGGAATTGAAAATCTTTTTCCTATGAAAAGATCTCTCATGCTCTTGGATAGGTAGGCTCAACATAGTAAAAATGACAATGTTGCCAAAAGCAATCTACAGATTCAAGTCAATCCCCATTAAAATCCCAGCACAATTCTTCACAGACCTTGAAAGAACAATTCCCAACTTTTATATGGAAAAACAAAAGACCCAGGATAGCCAAAACAACCCTGTTCAACAAGGCAACATCTGGAGGCATCACCATCCCTGACTTCAAGCTATTACGGAGCTATAGTCCAGAAAGCAGCTTGGTATTGGCACAAAAATAGACAGGTAGACCAATGGAATCGAATTGAAAAGCCTGATATTAATCCACACATGTATGAATACCTAATCTTTGAGAAAGAAGCTAAAATTATACAATGTAAAAAGGAAAGCATCTTCAACAAATAGTGCTTGCATAATTGGAAGCTGACATGTAGAAGACTGCAGATAGATCCATGTCTATCACCATGCACAAAACGTAAGTCCAAATGGATCAAAAACATCAACATAAATCCAGTCACAATGAACATTTTAGAAGAGAAAGTGGGATGTACCCTTGAACGAATTGGTACAGGAGACAACTTCCTGAGCATAACTCCAGTAGCACAGACACTGAGATAGACAATTAATAAATGGGACCTCGAAACTGAGAAGCTTCTGTAAGGCAAAGGACACAATCAACAAGACAAAAAGGTAACCCACAGAATGAGAAAAGATATTCACTAACCCCATATCTGACAGAGGGCTATCTCCAAAATTTACAAAGAACTCAAGAAGCAAGTCTCCAAAACACCAAAGGATCCAATTATAAAGTGGTGTACAGAACTAAATAGAGAATTCTCAATAGAGGAGTCTAAAATGGCTGAAAGCACTGAAGAAAGTGTTCAACATCCCTAGCCATCAGGGAAATGCAAATCAAAACAACTCTGAGAAACCATCTCACTCCTGTCAGAATGGCTAAAATCAAAAACACCAATGACAGTTTATGCTGGAGAGGATGTAGAGAAAGGGGAACACTCGTCCACTGCTGGTGGGAGTGCCAACTCATACAGCCACTTTGGAAATCAGTATGGAGATTCCCCAGGAAAATGGAAATCAGTCTACCACAAGACCCGGCAATTCTACTTTTAGGCATATACCCAAAAGATGCACATTCATACAACAAGGACATCTATTCTACTATATTCATAGCAGAATTATTTGTAATATCCAGAACCTGGAAGCAACCTAGATGTCCCTCAACTGAAGAGTGGATAGAGAAAATGTGGTACATTTACACAATGGAGTACTATTCAGGGGGAAAAAACAATGGAATCTTGAAATTTGCAGGTAAATGGATAACACTAGGAGAAACCATCCTGAGTGAGGTAACCCAGTCACAAAAAGACAAACATGTTATGTCCTCACTCATATATGTGTTTTAGACATGGATCAGAGGAGTGCCAGCCTACAATCCTACTGCCAGAGAGTCTGGGAAACTGAAACTTCATCCAGTGACTAATGGAAGCAGAGGCAGACACCCACAGCTTAACACTGAACTGGACTCCTGGAATACAGTGACAGAGAGGGAGGACTGATGAGTAAAGGGGTCAAGACTGGGCTGGGTTAACCCACAGAAACAGCTGACCTGACACTAGACTGATGGTTGGGAGGCCAGCATAGGACTGATCCAGACCCCCTGAATGTGGGTGTCAATGAGGAGGCCTAGGAAATCGATGGGGGCTTAGGTAGTGTTTATCCCTGGCATACAAATGGACCTTGGGTGCCCATCCCACATTGAGGGATGCTCTCTCAGCCTGGACTCTTGGGGGAAGGCCTAGTCCCTGCCCTCAGTGAAATGACAGACTCTGGAGATCCCCCATGGAGTGCCTCACCCTCCCTGGGCATTGGAGTGGGGATTGGGTGGGTGGCTGGGAGGCCTGGGGTGGGGAAGGAGAGGGAGCTATGATTGACATATGAAGCAAACTTGTTTCTAATTTAAATAAAAATAAATAATAAAAAATCCTTTTCCTATTTTTTCAAAAGTATTTTTAGATTTTAAATTTTATTCTGTATGTATGAGTATTTTATCTCCATGTACATATATGTACCACATATGCGTCTTGTGCTTGTGGAAGCCAGAAAGAGGGTGTCAGACCTCCTGGAACTTAATGGTTGTGAGCCACCATATTTATGTTGTGAACTGTACCCAGGTCCTTTGCAAGACCAGCTAGTACTCTTAACCACTGAGCATCTCTCCATTCCAGCATCATTTATTGTTAACATAATTAATTTGTCAAAATTACAATTGAGGCTGGTGATGGTGTTGCACACCTTTAATCCTAGCACTTGGGGGCCAGAGTCAGAAGTGGATCTCCGAGTTCAAGGACAGCCTGGCCCAGGGCTACATAGAGAAACCCTGACTCAATAAAACAATGAATAAAATTATAATTGCAAATACTTCTCTCTATTCTGTGGTTTGTTTTCCATTCCCTTAACCATATTTTTTAACAGAATGAATGTTTAAATTTTTGGATTAGTTTAATTTCTTTCCTATGTGCATGAAGATTTTGGTGTCATACCAAAAGCTGTTTGTCAGACATGATGCTTCTTAGTTTAGTAGGTATTCTGATTAGTTTTTATTGTTCACTTGTTAAAACCTAAAGTCATAAAGGAAGAAGAGACCACAGTTGAAGATTTACTTTGATCACATTGACCTGTGGCCATATTTGGGAAAGACAATCATGACTGATGATTGATTTGGGAGGACCCAACCCACTTTGGGCAGCAACATCTCTATTCAGGTAGTGAGCAAGTTGGTAAGCTGGGTTCCGCTATAGTTTCTGTTTCAGTTCCTGCCCTGATTTCTATCAATAACTGACAGTGACCTAGAAGTATGAGGTTCAATAAACCCCCTCTTCCCCCAAGTTACTTTTGGTAGTGGTATTTATTACAGCGACAGAGATCAAACAAATAAAACAGAGGTGCTATAGGAAAGTAATACAGTCTGAATGGCTTAATCCATGAAAATATGTTTTCTCACGGTTTTGGAGGCTGAAATCCAAAATCAAAGTGTTGGTGTGTCTGGTTTCTTCAATCATGTCTTTTTCTTGCTTTCTCACTGTCCAGTGCATGTCTTCTTTCTTCTGTGTGTGCACATGCTTATATCCTAATGTTAATCAGTGTGCTATGGAGAAATATAGCAAATGAGTGATTGGATCATGCAGTTATGCAGGGTGAGATGTACCATAAACTGCTGTCTCCAAATAAAGACAGTGATGAAGTCTGTCAAGCACTGTGAAGTAGAAAATCTAATGGTCTCAGTCCAAGCACAGGAGAGGATTGATGTCCTAGCTTAGCAAGCAGAGTGCATTCTTCTACCCTTTCTCCTAAGCAGCCCTTCACCCATTAGAGATGCCCACCTAATCATGGTCATCTGCTTCACTGAGTCCATCAATCTTACTAGAAACATTTTTACAAACATACTCAAAAATCGTATTTAGCTACATAGTGAGTTCCAGGCAGGCCTCACTACATAGTGAAATCCTGTTTCTCAAAATTACCAACTAACCAGCTGAGCAAACAAGCAACCAATGAAACAAACAAACAGATTGCTAACAGCTTGTTAAGTGAATATGTGAGTAAATGGGAATCACACTCATTCTTCAATTTACTCTTTCACTCTGCGTTTGCATGTAGCTGTATTGTTAAACGAACTTTACAATACTTATAATTCAAATAAAAGCCTTCAAACTTATCAGTATCTGTTCAAAACAGTCTCAAATGGCACTATTTGCCAAAACAAGCACCAGTGTACTCTAAGATCAATTTTATATGCAGGTGTATACCTCAGATTAGTATATAAGTTTATGTACCAAAAGAGATGTCCAAGAATATTTAAATGAGCTAGAAAGGTAGCTTAGCAGTTAGAGGACCTAGGTTCAGTCCCCAGAAATACATGGTGATTCATAGTCAACTCTAACTCCAGTTTCAGGGGATCTGAAACTCTCCTCTGGCCTCTGAGGCCACTGAATATACATGGTGCAAATACATACATGTGGTCACTCATACATATAAATATAATAAGTCAGAATATTAATTGAAGGGGTGTTTTAGAGCAACACTATTCATAAAAGAAAACTAAACGCATCAAAAATTGTTCATACACAGACATACATTCTAACTTATTCCCAAAAAGGAATAGTGTATAACAATGGACTCATTATTTAAGTATGTGATGGCAGGGATGCTTCACAACAACAAATTGTTGAGAAAGAGACATTAAACATAAAGAATGTGACTATTATTACTTCTATTTTGTTGAAGAAGTTTTTCAGCCATGGTTTTTTTATGAGGTCCAGGCTGGCCTGAAACTTACTATGTAGACCAAGCTGACCACAAACTTATGGTAATTTTCTTGCCTCTGACATTTGTGTGCTGGTATTACAATCATGTATCACTCATTCCAGCTTATTATTTCATTTCTATGAAGATCAAAACCAGCCAAACATTAGCTATGCTGATAGAACTTGTGATAGTTTTTACCTTTAGGGAAGAGGAAATTTGGAAGGAATATGAGAGCAATAATGAATATTAATGGTTCTGGTATATTTTATTTACTCATCTAGGTGGTGGATACACAGGCAAGTTCACTTTGTAAAATGTTATTGAATACTGGTTTATTATTTTTTATGCTTACCTAACAATAAATACACCTGAAAATGGCAGTTATTTCTGTATAATTTGTGGGGAAACCTGAAAATATTTTTATGGAGCTTTATTAAAAATAGAGCAGAAGAAAATGCAGATTGCTATTTTCCTACATAGTATTATCTTCCCTGTCTTAGTTACTTTTCAATTGCTGTGATAAGACACCATGATTAGGACAACTTATAAAAGAAAACACTTAATTCAGAGCTCCTGGTTGCAGAGGGTTAAAGTTCATGACCATCATGGTGGGCAGCATGGGAGGAGGCAGGCAGACTTTGCACTGAAGCAGTAGTTGAGAGCTTCCATCGATCTACAAACATGAAACAAAGAGAGCTTACTTGGAACAGTATGGGCTTTTGAAACTTCAAAGCCTGATCCTTAGTGACACAGCTCCTCCAACAAAGGTCACACCTCCTAATCCTTCCCAAATGGTTCTACCAGCTGGGAACCAAACATTCAAATACATGGGCCTATGGCGACCATTCTCATTCGAACTACTCCCCTTCCCACTGTCATCTTCAATTTTTTTCTTATGTCATTTTGTTATCAGAATTCTTATAAAATCTGAACAAAGAAAGAAAGAGAGGGGAAAGCTATTTGGGACTTTCTTAAGAAACACTAGAATCATGTCAACCTTGGGTGCTCTTATTTTATGACCCATAATTTAGCCATAGATGACAATTCAGGTCATAACTCAAATGTTATGAAACACCAGATGTTTTCAGTCTAGTAGGGAAGCCATAGAACTATGTGCTTTACCACTCTTGGTCTATTTGCACTTAAATTTCACTAGTGTGGTGCTTTTTTTCCTAAAGAGGTACTCAGTATTGTGTTTCGGAAATGCTAAAGAACGATGTTCAAATTGCCACCCATCTTGAGAGATGCCACATGCTTACTGAAGGTTGCCTATTGTAAAAACACTATTTCTTGGTACTCTTGACATTCAAGTGGAATCAATGACTTTTGAAAAACCAAGGTTACTGAACATTAGGAGATTCCCACTGTTATGTGTTTGTACACTTGGAAAGACACTAACTTAAGTTAAAACTGAAAATTGTTCAGAGTTTTTCACTTTGGTAGATATAACCGAAAGAGTTCAGAGACATATTTTTCCCTAAATCAAAATGTTTTCAATTAGCTTTTTCAGGTATTCAAATGTTTATAAGAAAGAATACAAACAGAGAACGCTGAACTCAATTTCAAAGTGAATATTTTATAACTTAGTTTTATAAAATAATAATGTTGCATTGACATATAAACCTCCCTATGTGGAGATCATGAATTAATGGGATTTCTTGGTAATCTTTATCAAATAATTCAGACAAATTAATAATTTTCAAATGGGCAAATAAGCTACTCAACCATGTCATCATTTTTTTGCTTGGCTCAGTGTGCTTTACCAAGTCATATTTTAATAGAGTTTGTATAATTAACTCTTTTTCACAAGATAGAGAATTTACACCTTTCTAATACCTGAAATTGCTTCTTGGATAACCTAATCAGTGGTTTAGCAATTGATTCTTTCATGTATGTGGGAACGATATTAGAGATAGACTTGATTTTCTGTGCATGTGATTCTAATAAATAAACATTAAGCATACCTCAAATGTCAATTTACTATCAAACTTTCAAATGACTACTTGAGTCCATAATTTCTTTTTAGACTTTTCAAAATACAGATGCTCTTTGGCTTTTGATGGGGTTATGTCCTGATGAAACCATTGTAAGTTGAAAATATTGTCTAAGGCAAAAGTGCATTTAATTTGCTACACCAATATTAACTAGCAGCATATCTTAGAAATATGGTATAATAGAGTACTGTTTGTTTATCAGCATGATCACATGGCTAACTCAAACTATTGCTTGCTGCTGCCGCCAGCCTTTCAAGTGACTATTGTAATGCATGATGCCAGCCTTAGGCAAGATAAAATCTCAAAGTTTCACGTATAGTTCCCACTGAATATGTATTGCTTTTGTACCAATGAAAAGAGAAAAATCTTAAGTCAAAAGTTAAGTGGGAGATTATCCCTACTAACCTTCCACTAATTACATCAAAGTGGAGTACCTGGGTGAAACTTACTACAACAAAAAATCTTTAAAATGAAACACATGCATACATATATGCATATGGATAATGTATTCTTAACATTGTAAAGCACTGAAAAGTATTTAGGAACAGGCCAAGCAGAATAAGGAGACAAACTGGTTCTTGAAAATTACAGTGAAAGAATGAAGAATTACAAATACACGGCTTTCTTTTCTGAGGTTTTTCTCTGCCTCCCTGGCTAGAATAGAAAAAGAAGTCATCTCAGTATAATGGTTTCAGGGAAAAGTCTAAAGCTGAAAAAACTTAGGAGGGGAAGTTTAGAAGCAAGAGATCTGTAAGAGAGAAAAACACACAGTGTGATCATTGCCTCTCACCTAGTGCTGGATGACTGCTAAACATATACAGTATGGGGGAGGAGGGCAGCAATACCAGGGCTTCTGATAACTGGCAGATAAAAATGTGCCTATGAAAATCAGTTACATTAGGTGAGATTTATGAATGCTTATTGAGTTTGACAAAATGTGTGTGTGTTGCTCAGCCTGTTCCTGTGCGGGGGAAAATGATGTGTCAAAGGAAGTACATTCACTTAGGGAGAATTCCATAAACAAGAGTACAGTGACGGTGAGCCCCCAATATTTGAAGAGAAGCTGTGCCCAAATACTTGGCTGACCACCAACATATTCAGGTGCAGGTGAAACTCCCAGGAAGCAGAGGTAAAAATAGCAGGAGTAAGAAGCCGTAATAACTACACAAATATATCAGCTGCTACGCACCACAGGGGAGACAGAGTTTGGAGTTTGTATCCATACAAGTGAACTGCCTTCTAGGGCAATTTTTCTCAGAATATAATTCAATTCAGAATCACTGGAATGGGTATCTATAATACCCAATTTTAGCACAAAATTATAGATATACATAGAAACAGGAATGTTTAAGTAACCCTTGGTGAGAGGCAGTCACTGGAAAATGAGTCACAACAGATGTATATCTTGGATATAGCTGACAAAACTTCAAGGGTTCAAGAAGGTTAAGTATTTCCAAAAATTAAAACATCAATTCAATTAATCAGAGAACAGAGAATTTAACCTAATTTTATAAAAGTGACAAAACTTCAAAAGTACAATAGCAGAAATGAAAATCCATTACATAAAATGAAGAGCTAGTCAAAGGCTGCAAAAAAGTGAAATTAGGATTGATATATAGAAACCATACAACTCAATGAACACAGGGAAGAAGAAAAATAAACAAGTATATTTGAAACTAAATTTCAAAGAAAAAATAAAGTTACTCCTCTGTAAGTATATTTGTTACTTGGGTTGCTGTGATAAAACACCATAAGCAGGCCAGGCACTGGTGGCACACACCTTTAATCCAAGTACTTGGGAGGCAGAGTCAGGCGGATCTCTGTGAGTTTGAGACCAGCCTGGTCTACAGAGTGAGTTCCAGGGCAGGCTCCAAATAATACAGAGAAACCCTGTCTTGAAAAACAAAACAAAACAAAACAAAACAACAGCAACAAGAAGAACAACAAAAACACCAAAAGCAAAAGCAAGCTATGGAAGAAGATTATTTTGGCTTATATTTCCAGAAAGTTAACAGACTATCCAAGTGGGGAGGCATAGCAACACGGTGCAAATGTGGTGGCAGGAGCAAGAAGCAGAGAGCTCATATCTTCAAACTGCAAGCAAAAAACAAAGAGAAGATGAACTGGAAATAGAAGGGAGCTATAGAATCTCAAAGCAATCCTTCAGCAAAACACTTTCTCCAAACAATACCACCAACTGAGAAGCAAGTGTTCAAAGCCCAAACCATGGAGGATACTTCCTGTTAAAACCACTACAAAGCAAGAAAAGTGCATACAAAAATTATCGTTACCACTATGTAGCTGTAGTTGTCATGGAACTTGTTATGTAGACTAGACTGGACTCAAATTCAAATCTACCTGTGTGATGGAGAGGTCCTGTGTATATGTCAATAAAGCACTGTTGGCCAATAGGGAAGCAAGATAGGTGGGACTAGGAGTCGAGGAGGACTCTGGGAAAGAGAAACACAGGGAGTCACAATGTAGCTTCCAGAGGAGTAAAAAGACCGAACCATTTCTCCAGTAAGAAATACTTAGATTAGTAATTATGGAGTAAATACTTAAGTCAGAAATAGCCAGTAAGAAAACAAGCAAACGGCCAACAACTTCATAATTAATATAGCCTCCTGTGTGTTTATTTGGGACTGATGCAGCTCTGGAGTCAGGATGGCAGGGCAGGCTACATTCAACACTTATATATTATTTCTGATTTATTAAAGCTATCCTGAGGATTCAGAAAGCAAAGTCAGCCTTAAGCTATAAAGATCAGGCAGTAGTGATACACACCTTTAATCCCAGCAGTCATAAACTAAGAGGTGGTGGTACAAGCCTTTAATACTAGGACTCAGGATTACGAGTAGACAGATCAAGGCCACCCAGACCTACACAAGATTGATCTAGTCCTAAATAAAAACAGTTCAAAGATCTCAGCACCTGGGATCACATGCCTTTAATCCCAGCACCAGAGGGGTATAAAAGATAGGAGCAGGATCTTCAGCAGTTAGTATCAGGCATTCATTCTCCAGCCACATTGAGGACAGGAAGACATTGTAGTCTCAGGATTCTCCAGCCACACTGAGGAAAGATTGCATTCTGAGGTTTGGTGGAACTAGGATAACCTTTAAGTCTGAGGTAAAGTAAGGGCTAGTGACCAGCTGTTTTGCTTTCCTTTTCTTCCGCTCGAAGCTTGAACTCCAATATCAGTCTCTGGGGCTTTTATTTCGTGTGCTACACACCTGCGTCTATCTACCTCTGCCTCTGGAAGACTTAGAAAAATAATCATATTAAATTAATAAATAAATCTAGTTCCACAAAGAAAGCCCAGGAACAAATTGTTTCATGCATGAAATTCTGTCAGTTAAGAAGAATTAAAACCATACCTCATAACTACTTAAAAATAGAAAAGGAAATAACATTTTCTAATTCTTTGTTTGTTGCTAGTATTACCTTGAAATGAAAGCCAGACAAAACCATCAGAATAAAATATTGCTTTAGAACAACAGTTGTTATGTTTGTTGATGCAAAAGCTTTAAAAATACCAGCAAGGTGTATTGAACCTTATATAAAAAGGACTATGCACTTTGACCAAATGGCATTTAGTATAGCTTACAAATGTAGTTAAAAGTATGGAAATCTACCAATGTAACACACCATATTAATAGACTACAAGAAAAAAAAGAAGAGAAAAATCCACATAAACAACTCAATATAAGCAGAAACACATCTGATTCCATACAACAAAATATAATAATTAAAACTCAATGTGTAGAAATAGAAGGGAAGTTTTTCCACCTGATAAAGGGTATCTAAGGAACGCTCACAGCACACATCATACTTACAAATGAAAGACTGAGTGTTTATCTCCTAAAATGTGGAATGCAGCAAAGATGTCCACTTTCACTACTGCTGGAAGTGCCAGCCTTGGAAATTCAGTTTTAAAAGAGGAAAGAAATAAAATAAATTCAAATATAAGAAGGAAGTTTAAGACTATTTGTATTTTGAGAAGGTATGGCTTTGCATGGCAAAGAAACTTGGAAAAAATAGAAATGAATAGATGAGTTCAGCCAGTGTATTAATTGTTTTTCTCTTGCTTTGATAAAGAATCATGACCCAAATAACTTGGCTAACAGTTCCAGAGGGATAGAATCTGTTACAGCACTAATGCAATGGCATGGTGGCAAGAGCAGAAAGCTGGCCAATCACATTTACATCTGTACTTAGGAAGGAGAGAGAGAGAGAGAGAGAGAGAGAGAGAGAGAGAGAGAGAGAGAGAGAGAGAGAGAGAGAGAAACAGGATGTGGTATGAAGCTATTTGTCCCTACATCCCACCCCAAGTGATGTACTTCTGTCAGAAAGGCTTTATCCCCTAAAGGTTCCACAATATCCCTAAACAGCACCACCAACTGCAGCCCAAGTGTTCAAATATGTGAGCTTATTAGGGACATTTCCAACACCAAGAAAAACTCCAAAGTCTAAACAAAGTCTGTATGATACAGGAATAAAGGTAGAAATAGAAATCAGTGAAAATGAATTAAGAGCTCAGAAGTAAACTGTCACACAGGTAAGGAAATGATTTTGAAAATGTGTGATAAGAAAGGTCTGAAACATATAATATTTTGAAGAAATAGCACTGAGTCCATCAGATAGCCAGATACAAGTGAAAGAGGATTTAGACCTCCTATCATATGCAAAAACTGACTCAAAATGGAGCAGCAATCAAGTATAACAGTCAAAACTATGAAACTTTTCTGAAGAAATCTTAAATGTAAGTCTTCACGGCCTTGGTTGAGACAGTGGTTTATTAAAGTACATGCAATAAAATTAAAAATAGACTAACTGAACTTCATTTTAAAAAAGTGCTGAAAATCAACCATCAAGAAAGTGAAAGCAATTGCAAATATCCACGATTTAGAGTCTTTCCAAGTCCACAACAACCACAAACCCTGAGTGAATTGAAATAGTGGCAAGGCTCCTGAATAGGGCATTCTCTAAAGGAAATATACAGATGTCCAATTTAGCTCCTAAGTAGGTGTTCAACATCATTATCATTAAGGAAAGTTTAATACAAGTGATGACACTGTTCATTTTGCTACTAACCATGGTGAATTATAATGAAAAAGATAGACATTGAAAAGTATGGTAATAAACATAAGGAGACTTTGAATATTAAATCATTGTCTATGGCAGTGGTTCACAACATTCCTAATGCTGCCACCCTTTAATAAAATTCCTCATGTTGTGATGATACCCAACCATAAAATTACTTTGTTGCTATTTCATAACTGTGATTTTGCTACTGATATGAATCATAATGTAAATATCTTATATGCAGGGCATCTGATATGTGACACCTATGAAAGCGGTCATGATCCAGAGATTGAGAACCACTGACCTATAAAAATGTGAAATAGTGCACTTACTTTGGAAATGGTTTAGCAGTTCTCAACAATGGCAAAGTAATTTACTCTGTTGTACAGAAACTGAACTACTAGGTAGATTTTCAAATGAAATGAAAGCATAGTTTCTCACAAAATCAACACATGAATGCTCATAGTAACGATTCTTTGTAGCCAAAAGTAAAAAACAAAAGATACTTATAATGGATAAAATTCAATAAAAATTATTACAAAAATAAATGGAGTACAGATTCATTGTTTATTATATATAAACTGAACACATTATACTATGTGAAAGCCAGGTACAAGAGGTCATAAAGTGTATAACTTCATTTGAAGAAAATTCGTAGACTAAGTGAATCCACAGAGACAGAAAGTGAATTAGTAGTTGCTAGGAATTGGAAAATAAGGAGTAATTACTAGTATGTCAGTAACTTATTTTGAGATGATGATATGACAATATTCTGGAATAAGAGAGTGGCTGTATTTTCACATTCTCATGGATACACTATAAACTATTAAATTCATATATTGTGGCAAATGAATTATATCTCAACTTTAAAATTTTATTGTTATGATTAAATACAGTTTCAGAATGAAGAATAAAATCAAATAATTTGATAACTAAAGATTATTAAAACAAATTCAAGGGAGTAATAGTGGTAAAATGTTATGAGGGTGACAAAATGTTTTCTGATTGGAATTAAGGCTATTTGAATGGAGAAAATGTATGCCCAATATGGGATATCTGGCCAGGAACCCGTGGATGAGGAACTTAGGAAGTCTGGGAATAAATCTATTATTTTGCTAAGTGAACATAATGGCAAGTTGCCTCCTAAGTTAATGTCTTGGGGCTGGAGAGATGACTCAACAGTTAATAGCACAGGCTGGTCTTTCTGAGACCCTAGGTTCAATTCCTAGCAACCACATAGTGGCTCATCACTCTCTGTAACTCTGGTTCTAGAGGATGTGATGCTCTTTTGTGGCCTCCATGCGTATCAAGCATGCATAGGGTGAACAGACATACATTCATCCACAAAATAATAATAATAATAACTTTAAAATCATTAAATTAGTATGTCTGTGCCCACAGATTTATGGCACTCTCAGACCACATCAAAGAAATATATATTCTCAGAGAATGAATAGAAATATTAGGCTAAAAATCAGAATCTAAGAATTCTAAGACAAGAAACAGAAGGAAAGTTCCTCAATATGATAAAGGACTTACATATGAAAGATTGACGTTTGTCACATACATTTAAGAATACATTCTTTTTTTTTTTTTTTTTGGTTTTACAAGTCAGGGTTTCTCTGTATTGTTTTGGAGGCTGTCAGTCCAGCCTGGCCTCAAACTCACAGAGATCTGCCTGCCTCTGCCTCCCGAGTGCTGGGATTAAAGACTTGTGCCACCACCGCCCGGCTTGAGAATACATTCTCATATCCGTTTATCTTTGTTTGTTTGTTTGTTTGTTGTTTTTTTGGTTTTTACAAGACAGGGTTTCTCTGTATTGTTTCGGAAACTATCGGTCCAGCCCGGCCTCAAACTCACAGAGATCTGCCTGCCTCTGCCTCCCGAGTGCTGGGATTAAAGGCGTGTGCCACCACCGCCCGGCTATCCGTTTATCTTTATATTGGCACTGGTCTGTGCAATAAAGTAAAGTAAATAAACATTGGATAGAAAAGGGAAACCTGTTTACATTTACAGATACTGATATTTTTAGATAAAAAGATAAACAAAATATCAAAAATGGCTTCAAAAAGGCCGCTAGAACTAACAAATGAATTTGGCAAATTTGTGTATCAGGAATGAGACAACAAATGTTGCTGCTTTATAGGTTAAAAGAAACAAAGAAACAAAGAAAATCACACTGTGGGGCAGCAGGGTGGCTCAGCTAATAGAGGAGAATCTCAGTTACTTTGTTATTTCTGTGATAAAACACTATGACCAACCAACTTACAGTAGAAGGGATTTATTTGAGGCTTACCCTTCTAGAGGAATGAGTCCAGGATTACAGAGTAGAGGTAACAGTCAGCAGGTGCTGGAGCAGCAACTCACATCCAGGACCAAAGACAGAAGTGTGGACCACAGGCAGCCAACTTCAAATGGCAAATCCTTGGAACTCTCAAAGTCATCTTCCAGTGACATACTCCCTTCAGTAAGACCACACATCTGGTGCCCACCCCAAAGAACCACCACTTTGGGACCAAGTATTCAAATGCCCAAGACTTATGGGGGGACATCTCATTCAAATTAGTGTAAGAAGATTTTGCACTGACCTCATAACCTGAGTTCATTTCCCAGATCCTAGAAGGTAAAAGGAGAGAATAATCTCCCAAGACCTTCACACACATGTACACACACACACACACACACACACACACACACACACACACAAATCTATCAATCAATCAATGGAATCCAAAGGGCCAAAACTGGTAGCTAGATATTTGCTACCTAGTGAAATAGGCTCTGCATTCCCACTGATTCCTTTGAACAGACCATTCAAGTATCCCCACTCATAATAAATATGAGCCACAATAGACTACCAAATGCATGCATATATCTATATCTATATGTCTGCTTGCCATTGCCCACAACCTCCTCATCCTCAGCTTCACTGTTTATTTCTGCTTTAAGTGTTCTAGTAGTAGAAGACTTACCTGCTGACTCACAGGTCTCTTCTTGCTCAGAATCTTTAAGTGATACATTTCTTGAACTTGTTTATCTTCACGATGGTACATAAAATTTTTGCCTTTTATCTAAAGAATTGTGGGCTACTCTAGGCCACATTTTGCCTGTATGCCTAGCGAGTAAAAAAGACATACTCTCAGGTAGAAAAACTTGACACAGGTCAGACAGAGCCACAAGGAGTATATGCTAGTACAAACAAGTTTCCTGTATAAGGGAGATTCAGTCATGGGCTCAACAGCTAGGTGCTAAGCCACGGTCTAGATTAAAGTGCAATCCTGTGGAAGGCACACCGTAAACATCATGCCTGTTTCCCCTTTACTCGAGCTTTTAGCAGCGCTAGTCCCCAAATTCAGCCTTGGGCTCTTGAGATAGCACTGTACAAAGTCAACACATAAAGATCAGCTGTATTTTTATATTTCTGCAAAAGAAGATGTTTGGAGGGTAAAATGAGATCTAATTCCTTATACAATAGCATAAAATCCATTAAAAAAATCCTAGAACAAACTTAATGAGGCTATGTGACTTCTCCACTGACAACTACAAAACTTTTTTGAAATAAAATGAAATATAGGAAAGTCCTGTATTGCTTACATATGAATTTACCCTAACTGATCTATGGATTCAATCCAGTCCTAATCAAACTTTCAGTAAGATGTTGACACAGGCATTTTGGGGGTGTTTGAGAGCAATAGACCCTTTCTTGGCTCTTACACTTAACTTGTGAGGCTAAGTTCCCTGAAACTCAATGCCATAGAGGATGAGTTTTAAAAAGAAGTATTTTGGGGCTGGAAAGATGGCTTAATGGTTAAGAGCACTGCTTGCTCTTCTAGAGGATAGGGGCTTGATTCCTAGCGTTTGTATATTAGCTCCCAACTGATTCTTACTCAAGTTCCAAGGGATCTGATGCTCTCTTCTGACTTCTGTGGGAACCAGGCATGCACATGGTACATAGCTACCAAGGAAGACAAAAAGCCAACACACAGAAAATAAATTTGTAGTTAAAAATAAGAAAGATTTTGTTATTGTGATCTTAAGAGAGAGAGAGAAAGAAAGCAAAACTCCTGCGTAGGAGGTGAAGTCTCTGGGAGTGGAATACCACTGAAGGACATCTTGAAGTGGTGACTTTGTAAGGTAGAAGAATGAGTATATGTGATGAGCTGACCAGTCAATTTACATTCCAAGTGTGTCATACTGTTTAATTCCCTTCCTAAGTATGATTTCCTAGACAAGGGCACCCCTTTAGGGTAAAGAGATAATGAAAAACCAGACCCTCTACTTCTGGTACTTGCATGCATTTTTTGCTAAAAACACTTTTTGACATCTCTGGTATCAGGCAAGGACAATGTTGCTGACAGGCCTAAGGGCATGTTTGGCTTTTAGGCTGGAAAGAAACCAGTCAGTATACTATGGGATCTGTTTAGGTTAGTTTTTTGTTTTGGTTGTTGTTTGTTTTTCTTGTTAACTTGATGCAATGAGGTGATAATTGAGGAATTGTCTCCATCAGATTGGCCTGCAGGCAGATCTATGCAGTATTTTCGTCATTAATGATTGTGGTATTTTGAATAAGAAAGACTTTCATAGGGTCATGTGTTTGAATACTAGGTCCCAGTTTGTGGAACTGTCTGGGAAGGACTAGGAGATGTGGCCTTGTTGGAGGAGTATAGCATTCAGGGCAAGCTTTAAAGACTTGAGTCTTCCACAGTTCCCCCTTTCTCCTCTCTGTCTCTCTGTCTGTCTCTCTCTCCTCTTTCTCCAGCGTACTTGTGGATTAATATGTAAGCTCTTAGGTACTGTTTAAGCTACATGTCTGCCTGCCCAATGTGATGCTCCCCACTATCATGGTAACAGACTCTAACCTCCATGAAATCATAATTTTCAAATAGTCACTTTCTTTTATAAATTGTCTTTGTCATGGTGGATTATCATGCCAACAGAAAAGTAACTAAGATGATGTTTGATATGGGGGGAGGCTAGCCTACAGTAGGTGGTGCCACAACGGAGAAGGTGGTCTTGGTTTGTGTAAGAAAGCAAGTTGAGCAATCTGTGAAGAGCAAGCCTATGGACAGTGTTCCTTCAAAGTCTCTGCCTCATTTTCTGCCTCTAAGTTTCTGCCTGGAGTTCAGGTCCTGACTTCCTTTCATGATGGACTAAAACCATAACCCGAGATAAACACTTTCCTCTCCAAGTTGCTTTTGGCCAAGGTGTTTCATCATAGCAATAGAAAAACAAATAACGGAGTTTTCTTTACTATAAACTGCCCATCAAATCTCTATCTCTTGTTTTCCCCAGTGTTTTAATAGCAATTTATAAATTCATTCTAGGTCTGGGGAAGTTTCTCAGTTTGTATGCTTGCTTAGTATATTAGCTACCTTTCTGTTGCAGTGATAACATGCTGTGACCCAAAACAACTTACGGAAGGTATAATTTATTTTGGGCATATCTACAAGGAGATGGAATGAACTGGAAGTGGAGTAAAGCTGTGAATTATCAAAGTTCTCTTCCAGTGATGAACTTCTTCCAACTAGGCAGCACCAACTCCCCATGACCCTCCACTCAAATCATTTATATCAGCGGGGTAACAATTGTTCAAATACCTGAGTGTACTGGGGACATTCTCATTCAAATCACCACATCCAGCATGCACAATGTCCCAGACTTGCTCCCCACCAATGCATAACCAGGATCTTGATGGCTCCGTTTAGAATCCAGCAGTCAAAAGGCTGAGTCTGGAGTATTGCCCAGAGTTCCAGGTTGGCTTAGACTACACAGAGACTTCAATGGCATCCTGGTAAAAGCAAACAAATGAAACTAGGATAGAGATGTAGCTTAATGTGGTTGATAGCAAACTGTTGTGGTTTGAATAAAATGTCTTCTGTAGTTTTTTAAAAACTCTTTGGGGGCCCACCATCCAGCGCCCAAATAAATACATGGAGACTTATTATTACTTATGAATGCCAGGCCTTAGCTTGGATTGTTTCTACACAGCTTTTCTAACTTAAATTATTCCATTTCTCTTTAGCAGCATTTTGCCTCTGGGCTTTTTACCTTTCTTTATTCTATATATCTTTCATTCTTTCTTACTCTGTGTATAGCTGGGTGGCTGGCCCCTGGTGTCCTCCTCTTCACTTTTTCTCTTCCTTCTCCCTCTCTAGATTTCTTCTCCTAATTATTCTCTCTGCATACCAGTCCCACCTATCCTTTCTCCTACCTAGCTATTGGCTGTTTGACTCTTTATTAGACTAATCAGGTGTTTTAGGCAGGCACAGTAACACATCTTTACAGAGTTAAAAAATGCAACACAAAAAAATGCAACATATCTTTGCTCCATTAAACAAATATTCCATAACATAAATGAATGTAACATAACTTAAACAAATGTTCCACAACAGGTCCCCATAATCTCAGAAATTTGAGTATTTGACCCACAGTTGGTGGGACTGTTTGGGAAAGTTAAGGAGGTATGGCCTTGTTGTAGGAAATATGCTATTGGAGATAAGCTTTGAGAGTTTAAAACTTCATGCTATTTTGAGTTAGTTCTCTGCTTCTTGTTTGTAGTATAAAATGTGACCTCTTAGCTTGTTGCTCCAGTCTCCATGCCTACCTTCTGCCATACTTTCCCCATCATGATGGTTGCTCTTGCTAGTTTTATGTCAACTCGACACAGGATAGAGTCGTTGGAAAAGAAGAGTCTTAGTTGAGAAAATGTCTCCATAATATTGGGCAAGCCTTTGGGACATTTTCTTAATTAATGATCAATGGGGGAAGGCCCAGTACATTGTGAGTAGATCCACTCTTGGGCTTGTGGGTCTGGGTTCTATAGGAAAGCAGACTGAGTAAGTCATGGGCAACAAGCCAGTAATAGGGTCTCTTCCATGACTTCTGTATCAGTTTCCTGTCTCTAGGTTTCTTCCTTATTTGAGTTTCTGTCTGACTTCCTTCAATGATGAACTATAATGTGAAAATGTAAGCCAAATAAACCCTTTCATCCCCATGTTGCTTTGGTCATGGTACTTTGTGATAGCAAGAGAAAACTAATACACAAAGACATCCTGAGTTTGAGTGACAGCATTGGGCATCAGGAAGCACGTGTTTATAATCCAGCACTTGGGATGGGCCCTCACAGTTCAAAGGCATTTTGAGCTACACAGCCTTAACTCTGTCTCTGAAAAATTTAATTTTGAAATTTATGTGAAGATACAAATGGTTTAGAAGGGACAAACCTTTGAAAAAGAACAGAACTTGGTGACTTATACAACTTTATTTCAGGATTTTTAAAACTATAGTAAATAACAAAAGATATATATATATATATATATATATATATTCAGTAGACTAGAAAGCATCCAAAAATAGACCCAGCTGTATATGGCCTATTGATTTGTAACAAAGGTGAGAAGGAAAGTCTTTTTAACAGATTGTGCTAAAACAACTGCTTATCAGTAAAACCAATAAAGCAAAAAAACCCCATAACTTTACTTTTACCTAATGTCATATAGAAAAATAAAAACAAAGCATAGGTGTAACTATGAGTTAAAAGTACACAGATTCTGGTAGAAAATATAGGTAAGACCTTGAAGTTGGCAAAAGGTTCATACAACAAAGAAAAGCATGAACCATTGAAAAAAGATAAATTGGACCAGCCTAAAACTTAAAAAGCTTTACTCCTTCAAAGCCATTATTTATAAATGAAAAGGTAAGCTATATAGTAAGAAAAATCTTCACAAAATTTATATCAGACAAATTTCTGCTTCCAGATATATATGTATAGATATGGTCATACATATATCATATATTGCATATAATATTAAATGTTCTATATACAATTATATATTTTATATAAAATATACATGTATATAATGTATGTATTAGAATATATATCTAAGATAATAAGAAGGCATCTAAGTATAAAATGAGTAAAATATTTTAAAAGACAACTTTCAAAAGAATAGTGGCCAAAAAACACATGAAAAGGTATCCAGCATCCTGAGTTACTAGAGACACACAAATTAAAATGACAATAAAAATGGTTATATATCCAATAAAAAAACTAAAATTTTAAAATACAGTGCTAAATATAGTAGAGAATGTTGAAATGCTTAGAATTTTTACTCACTTCTGGTGAAAATAGAAAACTGCTCAGGTATTTGACAGTTTGCCAGTCTTTAAAGTAGAAACTTCATCTACCATACATAATTTACCTAGGGAAATAAAAAAAAAACAAAATACATGCTCATATTAAGATTTCTGTATTAATATGCATAGTAGCTTTATTAATTGTGGCTACAAACAGAAAACAACTTAAATACATTTCAGCTTGGGAACTGATGAGCAAATTTCAGCATATTTGCACAACGTTATATTGTACAGTCATAAGAGAATTAACTACTAACATCTGTAATAATGTGAGTGAGTATCCAAAGCACGCTGAATGAAAGATACAGTCTTAGTTACTGTTCTGTTGCTGTGAGGAGACACAGTCATGAAGGCAACTTATTGAAAAAGAGCATTTAATTGAGGCCTTGTTTACATTTTCAGAGATAAGTGCATGATCATCATGGCAGGAAGCCCTGCAACAGGCAGGCAGGCATGGTGCTGGAGTGGTGGCTGAGAAACTACTCTGAAAACCAGAGTCTGAGAGATAGAGGGAGACTGGACTTGGAGTAAGCTTTGAAACCTTAAAGTTCACCCCTAGTGACATACCTCCTCCAAGAAAGCCACACCCACTCCAACAAGACTACACCACCTAATCCTTCCTAAACAGTTCCATAAACTGGGGTCCAAGCTTTTAAACATATGAACCTATGGGTGCCGTTCTTAAACCTAGGTGAATGAAAGCTCCTAGGACAAAGTTGCACATTACATTGAACATTTTATAAAGCTAACTGATTCATTTCATTGATTGTAGAGAAATTATGATGTTCCTGGTCCAGAGCCTAATTGCAGTGTGTCATAAGATAATAGCCATTCCTTACTCATCTTCGTGTTTAACCTAACATCCCTATGACTATCTACTGAAACATTTTGGAATGTATTAACTTATCAAACCTCTTATTTCCAACAACCAAAAAGCTGAGGATGTTTCAGGCAGAATATAAGGCCTGTAACAGGAATTTCTCACCTTTTTGGTAACTCTCCTACTTGATGTCTCCACTGATGTTTTTCAAAAGGATCTTCACTTATGATTTTATTTGTTCTATTGCCATAAAAGATAATGAAACTGTTACCACATGGGAACATGGTAGAACTATGAATCTGTGTTCCTGGGTCATGTTCACTCATATTTGGCCCTGAAATGAACTCTTATTCTTTTTGAGACAAAAATTGTGTTTTGGCATTGACAGATTGCTCCCAGACTTTCTTTGACTACACAATCTAAAATTGTTTCTTTTTATAGATCTTACTGTGACTTCTAATTATATGTAAACACCCTCCTTACTACATTTCTACCTGCAGGTGCATTGTCTGAATTATTCCTACTCTAGGACCAATAATTTAGGTGTTGATTAAAAATAAGAGAAATGCCTTGATTAATGTTTTTCTTTTTTTCTCAATATCTGTTTTTGTTTAAATTAGAAATGTGAATGTTTCACATGTCAGTCCCAATTCCCTCTCCAACCCCTCCTACTTTGTCCCTCCACCAGCCCTCCAGCCCCCATCCAATCCCCACATCATTCCCCAGGGAGGGTGAGACCCTCTTTGGGGGGATCTCTAAAGTCTGTCATTTCTTCCTGGGCAGGACCTAGGCCCTTCCCCATGTTTCCAGGCTGAGAGAGCATCCCTCTATTTGGAATGGGCTCCCAAAGTTCATTTGTATGGCATGGTGAACATTGATCTACTACCCAAGGCCCCAGTGATTTCTATGGCCTCCTCCCTGGCTCTACATTCATGGAGTCTGGATCAGTCTCCTGTTGGGCTCTCAGCCATCAGTCTGGGATTCAAGAGCTCTCCCTTATCTGGTCAGCTGTCTTTGTGGGTTTCATCACCATGGTCTTGACCCCTTTCGTCATCACTCCTCGATATCTGTCACTAGGTTCCAGGAGTTCAGTTCAGTGTTTAGCTGTGGGTATCTGTCTCTGCTTCCATCAATCCCTGGATGAAGGTTCTAGGATGGCATATAGGATAGTCATCAACCCTAACAATAAGGAGGGGCTATTAATGTAGTCTCTCCACTATTGTTTAGTTTGTCAGTTGCTGTTATCCTTGTAGATCTCTGGAGATCTCACTAGAGTCAGCTTACTCCTCAAGCTTATAATGACTCGATCTATTATGGTTGATTAATGTTTTTCTTTGTTCCACTACTAAACATACTTCATGAAAGTGTTGTCATGTTGGAACATGGACTTTGGGGTTCCCTGAATCTGTGTTCCTGAGACATATTCACTCATATTTGGATCCAGAATAAATGATGTTTTGTCTGTCTTAAGGATAGAACTGTGTTTCTTGAATCAACAAAAATACATATTTTTTTTACTTATTTGAAAGTCTATAAAATGGAAACCAATATATATTTGCAGAAAACATGTCAAATGTTGTCTGATATGGGGGTGGAAGTGCTAATGGCCTATAAGAGGGAACTTTTTGGTATAATGAAAATATTTTATATAGTGACTATGTCAGTGGTTTCACAGAAGCATAGACATAAATACTCATAAAGTTGTATATTTAAAATGACTTCATCATATTATATGTACATTATAGCCAAGAAAATTAGCTTAAGTATGATAATAAATTTATACTGAAATCACTATATTTAGATGGCCATCTGATAATGGGGTTGCTAATAGGGCATTTTTGTATCTGTGCCCAGAATCCCTTCATTACTTTTTTAGTTTTAAAATTAAATTGAATTAAATATTTATAATGGCCAGTCTTGGTTGTTAACTTGACTCCATCTGGAAACACAAGTAGATGGGCACTCCTCTTAGGGATTTTCTTAGATTATACAAAGCAGAAAGATTTATTTTACATCCAGACAACACTTTCTGGTGACAGCCCACCTAAAACAACAGGGAAGAAGAAAATTTGGCTTTCTGTCTGCCTGCCCTCACTCTTGCTGGCAAATTCATCCACCCTGTTGCTGACTGATATTACAACCAAGATCTTCAGGATTCCAGCATGGAACGAAGACCAGAAACCCTCTAGGAATATTCCAGGAGTTCAGCACTAGACTGGGATTGCTGAGATATCCAGCCTCATGCACGAGATTCTAAGCCATTCCATCATGAGACAGCCATTGCTAGACTACCATTGTTGGACTACATAGACCACATCCTGTAAGACTGATTAATATATACAAATGTTCCTTTAGAGTAGTGGTTCTCAACCTTCCTAATACTGTGATCCTTTAACACAGTTCCCCATGTTGTGGTTATGCCCAATTATAAAATTATTTCATTGCTACTTCATAACTGTAATTGTGCTACTGTTATAAACCATAGTGTAAATATCTGTGCTTTCCAATGGTCTTAGGGGACCCCCTATAATCCCCAAATGGTTTGTGACCTACAGGTTGAGAAGCACTGCTTTAGAGGTGTATATAAGGTGGATTCATATTTTGCCTGTAAGTGCATGCTTGCATGCGTGTGTGTGTGTGTGTGTGTGTGTGTGTGTGTGTGTGTGTGTGTGTGTGCCATGTGAACTCCTGGTACCCACAGAGGCCAGATGCTCTCAAGAGGAACTTATGGGCAGATAGTGTTGAGTTGTTATATGTGAGCTGAAAACCAAACCCTGTCCTCTGCAAAAGCAGCAAGTGCCCTGAATTGCTGAGCCATTTCTCCGACCCCTTTCATGCTTTTACTAAAAAAAAAAAATCCTCATTTTCCTTTGAGTAAATACCATTTAATACCACCTTCGTTTTTTTTTTATTTTAAGATTTTTAGTTTTGGGAAACTTCATCTCAGCGGGCCAGATAGATGAAAGTCAAAGTGATTAGGTCAGGTACTGTATGAGACTTGAGGATGTGATAACTAGGAACGTTTTGCTGGGGCTATTAGCATTTGGAAATTTTCTTTTATATCCTGGTAATTCGTGAGACTACTGAAACTTCAAATGGACATTCCTGTCTCTTTCCTTCCCCAGAGAAAATCACATCCTAGTAATTTGGAGACACCGAGTCCTGATAGTATTTTCTAACCATCTTAACCCTGATATGTTAGTAAAGTACACATGGCAAGTTCTCCTAGTTACATAGTGAATCAATTCATTCCTTTGCTTAAGTTTATTTTTAATGTGTTGCTGTCATTTGTAATAGTTAATATAAAAATAAAAGCAGTTCAACCAGTTTTGACATTTGTCACAGTTATAAATTGTCACATTTCGTAAAGATGGCCTAAATTGTATTGACAAAATAATCTCCACTCCTCCAACCTGGCAACTATGATAAAGATGAAGAATTTATAAACCTACAAGAAAAATGGAATTGGACAACCATGGTGACCTATAAAAACACATGAATATTTTTACTGTAAAGCAACATCAGAGGTATGGTAATAAATCCATAGTACATTAGTTATTCATATTCATCCACATCCCCACATGCCCCCCACCTAAACACACACACACACACACACACACACACACACACACACACACACACACACACAATTTATAGATAGGGATTTTGTTGGTATCTTTTGAGAGAGGGTCTCATTATGTAGATATGACTTGTCTTGAACTTCAGAGATCTGCTTGCTTCTGTTTCTGAGACTAAAAAAATTATACCCAACTTATTTAGATAGGATTTCATTACACTGTTCATTGTAGTACAGAATTCCATTACATTAAGTGATCCTATACTACCTTGTCCTCCTAAGTCCATGGAATTACAGGCTCATGCCATGAAGCTAAGTTATACCACTAATACTTTATAATGCATGGTAAAGAATTTTCCAATGCCAACCATGTTCCTCCACTGGTCTTCTGGTTCCTAGCAGGTAACATGTAGATCCTTGCAATTTTCTGAGCAGTAGGAATTGTTTCATGACTTGTCCTGGGGGAGATGTGAATAAATATCTCATCATGCTAGATGGGAGAAAGAAGCAATGTCATCAAAATCCAACTTGGTGAACTAGTGAATTTACTGAGGGACAGACTTATAAGGGACTCTGGCATGTTCAACATCAAAATGCCCATGCCATCATGGATGACAATTGAGAAATGCTGGAGAAAACTGGGGTCCCCTTTGTGATTCTTTGTCTTATTAAGTGAATTTACAATGATTTGCAAGTGGAGCTTGAGAACAATTTTTACTTAGAGGCAGCAAGAAAAAGACAACAGGCAAGTAAGTTGTAAACTTGGCAACTGCTAGGGAAAGCGACATAATAGAAACACAGAAATCCATGCTGTTCACAATGGATGTTGATGAGCAAAAGCCTTAAGGGAAAAAGAAAGGAGTACTTCAGAGTGACAAAGGTCACAGTGCTAGGGAACACCTTTGGTCAGTATCAGAAAAAGAGACAAAGAAAAAGTAAGTAGGTGGCAGCATGGCAGAGGTGCCTATGGAGACCATTTTCATTCAAACCACCACAGGCTCATTTTTCATGTAATTCTAGATCTCATAAAGCTGAAGAACAAAACTAACCAGTACAGTAAATAAGTATGGCAGCCATGGAGGTTAGAATAGAATGGCCCCCATAGACTCATGTTTTTGAATGTTTGGTCATAGGCCATAGCACTATTAGGAGGTGTGGCCTTTTGGAGAAAGCGTGCTACTGGGGGAAGGGTTTGAGGTCTCAGATGCTCAAGTCAGGCCTAGTGTTTCAATTATCTGCCTGCTGCCTTGGATACCAAATGTAAAACTCTCAGCTACTTTTCCAGTACCGCATCTTCCTGCATACCACAATGCTTCCTGCCATGACAACAGTGAACTAAACCTCTGAAATTGTAAGATAGCTCTAAATAAATGTTTTCCTTTATAGGAGTTGCCCTGGTCATAGCGTCACCTTACAGTAATAGAAATCCTAACTAAGACACCGGCTTTTCGAGAGAATTTGGAAATCTAAACTTTTGTATCAAGTTTCACAATTTTGTATGTAATTTCAGAATGTACATATATATACCTTGTGCCCTAAAGCGTAGATCTGCTGAGTTAAGGTTTCTGGTTCAATGGGTGATTGTCTTTATCCTTATCAATTAATAAGTTGGGTTTTTTTTTTTGAGACAGGATTTCTCTGTGTAGCTTTGGAGCCTGTCTTGGAACTAGCTTTTGTAAACCAGGCTGGTCTCAAATTCACAGAGATCCGCCTGCCTCTGCGTCCCAAGTGGGATTAAAGGTGTTTGGCACCACTGTCCAGAAATCAGTAGATATTTCGTTTCTTATTTTAGTGTCTCTGAACTTGCTTAATAGGAATCCTTTCCTGAGGGGTAAATCTTATCTTAGAACACCAATTAAATCAAGTTTCTAAACTGTCAAAGGATAAGAATTTGACCCAGTAAATAACAAAGATCACTGACGTTGGTAACCATTCTGGAATCTTGAAAGTCAGCCCAACATCTTTACCTGAATCACTGTTGAGTTACCTGTGATTTTTCATTTTAGTTTTAACAGCTTACCTTAAAGTAAAATAAATTGTATTACAAGAAATACCTCCCTTCAAAAAAGATTCTTCAATGTTTTTTTTATATATATATATAATGATTTAGTTTTCAAGGTATAAGCTTGTTCTCTACTTCTGCAGAAGAATGATATACTAATGTGTTATTGGGAATATTTTGATTATATCAGAATTCCAATGCAAACTAATCTTAGCAAGAAAAAAGTGATTGTACTGGTGAATGTATCTGTGGGTTTCATTATCTCTGGGCCCAGCTAGATCAAGGACCTCCAGTTTTCTCTCCATCTATTACAATTACTTGTTTTAATTTCATAGAGTTTCCATCTATATGGGAATAGGAAATCACCATTAGTCTCCCAGTAACTCAAGTTTTTAGGGAAAAAGCTGGAACTCCAGTATTGCCAACAGGCTACGTTTGACCACATATCACCAACACACCCATTTAATGGTGAGAAACTGAGAAAGGAAATTTATTCAATTTGAATGCATTGGGAAGAGCTACAAATAAGGGGTCCAGTGACCTTAAAAGCCAATCTTTTGGGTACCAAAATATGGTTTATGCTTCAACAGAAGTCAAGTGATATGGGTAATTAAGAAGTCCTGGTCAAGATGTCTTTCCATCTGTCACTGGCCCACCATTGTCTCATTGCCCTGTGGGGTAGTCCTGAAAGGTGGTATCGTAAGTTGTTCTTTTTTTAATTTTAAAAATGTGTATATTTATAGGTGATTTGCTTGCATGTATATCCGTACATCACGAGCATGCCTCAGATGATACAGGAGGGCATCTGATCTCCCAGAACTGGAGTTACAGACAATTGTGAGCCATCATGTGGGTGATGGGAATTGTACCTGGGTCCTGTGCAAGAGCAATGAGTACTCTTGAACACTGAGCAACCTCTGCAGCTCATAGTTCCTCAAATTGTTAATTTTGCAATTGCTTTCATTGCACAGGGGACAAACCTGTCATGACAATATGATTGCTTCTGATGTATGATCCAGCCTTGCCTATTATTTTGGATTATTGTCCTTATCTAAGGGCAAATGTCTGCTCTAGTTTGCTTACTGTTGCTTTGCCAAATACCATGACCAAAAGTAATAATGGATATGTGGTGATTTGCATGAAAATGGACCACATAGGCTCATATATTTGAATACTTGGTTCCAGTAAATAGAACTGTTTGGGAGAAGCTAGGAAGTATGGCCTTGTTGGAGGAGGTGAGTCACTGGAGGGGATGGGGTGAGGTGTCATAAAGACACTCTCAGCTCCTTCTGCTCCCACACCTTTGCTCTGTTATCACAAACTGTAACTCTGATGTCAAAGCCAAATTAAAAACTTTCTTTATGAGTTGCTTTGCTCATGGTGTTTTGTCACAGCAATAGAAGAGTAACTAATATGGAAGTTAGTACCAGGGAATGTAATGTAATGGTTTGAATGAAAATGGCCCCTACAGGCTCATGTGGTTCAAATACTTGCTTCACAGTTGATAGAATTATTTGGGAAAGAGTAGGAGGTGTGGCCTTCTTGGAGGAGGTGAGTCACTGGGAGATGAGGTTTCCAAAGTCTCTCTCTCTCTCTCTCTCTCTCTCTCTCTCTCTCTCTCTCTCTCTCTCTCTCTCTGCCTCCTGCGTGTGGATTAATACATGAGCTTTCAGAGTCTTCCATTTTGCCTTCATTCTACCACCATAGACTAATCCTCTAAAACCGCATCCCAACTAATCACTTTTTTATGCATTGCCTTGGACATGGCATTTTTTCACAACAATAGAAAAGTAATTACGACAGGAAGGAAATGGTTGATTTGGCTTTTATGTCTGGATCACAGTCCATCATTCAAGGAACAGGGGCAGGGACTATTGAAGAAAGCTGCTTACAGGCTTGCTTTCCATGCTCATATTCAGCCAGTTTTCTACAGAACCCCAAGTCCAGTGGTGGCCCTGCCTATAGTGCCCCTTCATCAGTCATCAATCAAGATAATGCCTCACAGGTTTGCCCATGGGCCAATCTGTTGGAAGCAATTCCTTAATCCCTCTTCCCAGGTGACTGTAGTTTGTGTCAAGTTGACAAAAACTAACTAGCACAGCATTTGTCCTGCTATGTTTGGCTCTTGCTGGAATTCAAGGTGACCCAAGAAGAAAGGTTAATGTCATTGATTTATCTCTGGGCATTTAGCTAAAGTACAGACAGAGAAGATAGGAATTCCACAATTTCATCCTCTTTTTAAGTCACCTTGTTAGAAAAACAGATGAGTCAATTTGTTAAGTTTTCATTAATTTTTTTAAGTAAAAGTAGCTTTAAAATGCATAGTTTTACCCAGATTTGTATATAGCAATTTCATATGTCCTATGGATAGCAGGAGTTCGATAATATGCTCATCTCTGGAATAATCATTGGGCCCACATAAATGAGAAACATGAGGCAGAAGAATGAGTCGGAGATTGAGTTCTAGACGCTTTATATAATGGCTAAACATTATCATATGAGAGGAAAACCTGTTAGCAAATAGAATGGCTAAAAACCACAGCTAAGGCCAACTAGAACTTGCTGGAGCCACTGACAGCTGGAACATAGACACTCCAGTGTTATGGTTCATTATAATACTAACATGCATACTCCTAGGTGGAGATTTTAGATGTTAATGAGATATGATACATGAAATTGTGTGTAGACTTACATGTATGTTGAAAGATCAGGTTATGCCCTACACTGAGTTACTTCAAATCATATAAAACAGTGTTTTTGCAGGCTCAAACAGGGAAGGATCCTGGATGCAGGAGCTGGTACAGAGGCCATGGGGGAGTGCTGTTTACTGGCTTGCTCCTCATGGTTTGCTCAGCCTGCTTTCTTGTATAATCTAGGACCACCAGTCCAGCAATTGCGCCATTCACAATAATCTGGACACTCCCACATCAATCACTAACTAAGAGAATATCTTACAGCCAGATCATATGGAGGCATCTTATCAACTGAGTTTTCCTCCTTATAGATAACTCTAGTTTGTGTCTCAAGTTGACATAAGACCAACCAGCACAGAGATTTAATAAGTGTCCGTTTTAATGTTAAGCTGGGGTTAATGGAAAGAAAGACACTCAGGGGAAGACTAGGCCATATCCAAGCACAGTTGTGAGCTTTTCAAGGGAGAGTCCCAGTTAAATGTTTTTTTAAAGAGCTAGTATAGAATTTTGGTGGATCTTAAGGTAAATTTCTAAGGGATGCTTCATTCTAAGTGAGCACTCCTACCTAGAAGGTTCTAAGTGCTTACACGACTGAAACAGAGAGGCAGCTGTGCACATAGCTAGGCCAGAGTATCCTCCCACCAATACCTCAGTTCAGTTTCTACCACAAGTCTTTTGAATTGGCGTAAGACTAGCAACTCCATCAATATCTTGTTTCCTAGGACTCCCCTCCTACTGTACAGCAACTCTGTTCCCTTTCTTCTTCCTCTTAAGCTCCTTCCTGTGACACTGTAATATGTTTCTATCTAAAATGGCCTGTGGTCCATTGTGGCGGTTTGAATGAGAATGACCCTTGTAATCTAATAGATTTGAATATTTGGTGACCAATGAGTGACACTATTTGACAGGATTAGGAGGTATGGCCTTCTTGAAGGAAGTGAGTCACTGGAGGTTGCCATTGATGTTTCAAAAATCCCATTCCAAGACCAGAGTCTCTCTCTCTTCCTGATGCCTGCTGATCTGGATATACAACTCTCAATTATTTTTCCAGCACCATGTATGCCTACATGCCACCACGCTTCCTGCCATGCCAAAAATAGACTAAACTTCTGAAACTGTAAGCGAGCACCAAGTAAATGGTTTACTTTATAAGAGCTGTGGTCATGGTGTCTCTTTAGAGCAATAGAAATCTGATTAAGACATCTATGAATTTCAAACTTTGGATTTATAAGACAAGAATCCAAAAGCCACAAGCTCAGGGATGCTTTAGCTGATCTCTGAGAAAGGCTATCACTATAATATTCCTGTGTCATGGTTAGCATTAATTGAATTTAGTAGGTTAAAATAAATGATGACATGAAGTTGGGAGGGGTACATGTTTTTGGGAGTTCCAAGAGGAGTTGGTAACCAAAGAATATGATCAAAATACACTGTATACATGTATCAATTTCTCCAGGAATAAATCAAATGATACATATTAATTTAAAAGAAATAGTAATACCTTCTGTGTCAGAGGATCATCCATATAACCAGGGGCAATACTGAAATGGCATAATCCATGTTTTCCTATGAGAAGGCATGATTCCCATTCCTAAGGGAAGAAGGCAGCCATCATGAACAAAGAAAAGCTGTATAGGTCCACCATAGCAGTTTGCAGGCTTAATTCATCTTTTGCTTTTACAATCTCAGAAGCTCTATTGTACGAAGAAGACATTCAAATAAGTTCTACATTAAGCCCAATTAAAACACAATAAAGAGAATCTTTTTGGTAATGGGAAATTACTTGGATAGCATGGTGCTACTTTATAAAACAGTGGTGGAAGAAACCCAGCAATGATTCAGGTCATTCATCAAGTGGTGTATTTCAGGCCCTTACTTTGCATTTCTTTTCTGTCCAGTCAAGCTGCAGTTTCTTTTTAAAAGCCACTTAAGACATATTTCTGAACTTAATTCTTTCACTCAGCAAAGATTTGTTTGATTAAACAATATTCTATAGTCCACACATGTCCATGGTGACAGAGTGAGCCACTGAAAACCACATGATGACTCAGAGAAAAACACAGGTGGTCCATTTGGAGGTGTATGCAAATCTTAACATAGTTGTGATGATCCGAAGATACAGAATGCCATGCTGTGATGGAAGACTTTCAAAAGTGTATTCTTGAAGGCATTTGAATACTTGATTCTGAAGAGTTAGGAAGCAGAAGAGGGTAGCTTCAGCCATTACTACAGCATCTCTTAGGCACCCTCAGGTCAGGGGCCCATTTGAGATTTGGAGGTGGCAGTTTAGCATCAAATCAAGAACTATTGATGGAGCTCATTTACTGCAAAATTTGTCACCAGTGGAGGGGGGAGTACCCTATGGCCACAATTTTATCTTTGCTATTGGCTTACTTAGTGAAGAATCTTTCTTCATAGTGCTTTTAAAAATGATTAGTATCCCACTCCCAGTGGCAACACATTAAGTTGCTTTGTATATGAAAGATGTCCCATTTCCTATTTCCTAATGCAGAAGTGACTTGATGTAGTTGGAAGCTTTTATGTGTACTGCCTGTCCCACAGCCACTTATAAAATAATCACTCTGAGGCATAATATTAATTACAAACTTTTTGGCCTATTAGTTCAGGCTTCTTATTAACTTGCTCTTACAACTTAAATTAACCCATTCCTATTATTTCGCTTGGATCTATTCTGCCTGGCTATTGGCCAAATCAACTTATCCATTAACCATGGTAATAAAACATATTCACAGCACACAGAAGGGCATTCTACATCAACTTGACTTGTGTATTTATAGTGATCTCCTGAAATATGGAGCTGAGGGTGGTTTTAAAAGATATAATTTTAAGGGAACGGTTCAGTCAGTAAAGCATTTGCCATGTACACATGAAGATCTGAGTTTGATCCCCAGCACAAGTATTTTTGAAAGCCAGTATGTGGGGGCTGGCCTATAATGTTGGTGCTAAGGCCACACAAACAGAAAGATCACTGGGGCTTGCTGTTTAGCTGATCTAGAAGAATTGGTGAGCTCCAGGATTGGTGACAGACCCTGACTCAAGATATCAAATGGAGAAATGATAAAGTAATATCATAGTTTCCTTTTTGTTGCTATTATAAATTCCCAGCTGAAAAGCAGCTTGGTGAGGAAGGCTTTATCTTAGCCTACAGCTCCAGTTTTCTTCATGACAGGGAATTGAAAAGAGTTAGTCACATCACACCCACCGAGCATAGAGATGAATTCATGCATGCTTACACTCAGCTCACTTTCTCCTCTATATAAAACCATGCTGTTTCCCACTTTTAGGCTGGGTCTTCCCACAGAAATTAATGCAATCCAGAACACCTGCCCCTGAATATATCCACAGGTCATGTCAATCCAGACAATCCTTTATTGAGATTCCCTTCCAAGTGATTCTAGATTGTGTGAAATAAATAATTGTAAGGAATAACATCTGAAATGATCAATGAGTTTCCATGTTTAAACACACACACACACACACACACACACACACACACACACACGGGGGGGGAAGGGGAAGAAAGAAGAAGGAGGTAGAGGGAGAGAGAGAGTGGGGAGAGAGGGAGGAGAGGGAGAGGAAAGGGAGACCGAGAGAGGTAGGAAGGAGGCAAGCAAGAATGAGAGAGAGAAAGTGTGAGAGAGATTTGAAAATTTATCAGTTTTGTTAGTGTCTGCTCCTGCCTTCACCTAATTTTTCAGCTCTCTGGCTGGAGAAGGTCTCTTAAGCTCCAGTATAGACTCTTCTCAAATGCTCCTCCATTTTCAGGCTCTGCACTGTGGGAGTGGAGGGTCCCATAATGGATGAAAGGAATGTGGAAGAGGAAGAAGCACGTCTAAGAGTGCAAAAGTATGTGGTGGACTCAGGGGAGAAATTCTAGAGCTCTGTGTTCCTTTCATTTAGGGGACACTCTATAGAGCATATCCTTTCGAGCAGAAGTTCTAAGACGGATATACTGCAGAGCAGCAATGCTTAGGTTGAGTTCTATGGAATGAGAATTTGATCAATTAAATCCTCTTAATGTCTAATTATCTCTTCTTGTTTCCACTTAACAAATGCCTCCTCCTCTTTTTAGTATAGGACTAAAACATTTGTAAACTGTCATCACACCCCTGCTTAGTGATCACTTAACAAAGTCACATTTTAAATTCTTTTCATCTTTCCTTGTAAATCAATCCCCTTCTTCCTTGAGCTCTCTTTCCAGTTTTTGCTGGAAGCGTCCCCTCCTCCTTCCCACCCCATCCCTTTTCCTCTTAATTTCATTATGGATGGAAATGCTGCAGTTAAAGTCAATGCTGTATCCCTTGCTTTGCATATCGGGTATGTTGCTTCCTTTAGTGGCATTTTTCTCCCACTCTTTCATCTTTTCTGTATCTACAGAGCCGTTGCAAGGTGAGTAGCATTTTCCTTGGCATTTGTTACAATATGGCCCTGTTTCTCAAATTTTATTCTACATCAAAATCAACAGGTCCTGTTTGTAAAAAGAAGGAAATAACAAAATGAAAAAGAAATGTAGATATCTGGGTTTGTATCCTTATATAAACTAGTGACTCTTATCAATTATGTTTTCTATTTCATTTTTAGATTAGAACTTGTTATGTAGCCCAGGATGGAATTTATCTCGTAAGAAATCCTCTTCCTTCAATCTTTTGGGTATTAAGATTACAAGTATTAGTCACTGTTAAGCAAAAGGTTATCTCCAGGGGTGATTGACCAAAAGATCTCAAAAATACAGTATGACCTGTTCAGGGCCCTGTAACAGGATATAAAGACAAAAGAGTTAGTAGACAGGTGGTTAAAACAAAGAGATTGAGTAGAGGAGATGGCTCAGTTGAGGACTTAAGTTTAGATCCTTTGCACCCACATAAAACTGGATTCAGCAGCTTGTGTCTGTAACCTCAGTGTTCCCATGGCAAGATGAGAAGTAGAGAATTCCCAGAGGTGCTGAATGCAGCAGTACACAGGAGACCTTGCCTCAGACCAGACAGAGAGTGAGCACAACCACCCCAGGTTCTTCCCTGACCTCCATACAAAAATCATGACGTGCATGAGCTCTCTCTCTCTCTCTCTCTCTCTCTCTCTCTCTCTCTCTCTCTCTCTCTCTCTCTCTCTCTCTCTCTCTTTCTCTCTCTCTCTCCCTCTCCCTCTCCCCCCCCTCTCACACACACACAACCTGCAGGAAAACAACCTATAAAAGTGGTGGTGATGATTCATTCCAGACCAGTCAGCTAAGAAGAAAGAGAGAGAAAGGGAAGATAGGGTCTCAGTAATATAGTCCTGACTGGCCTGGCTTTGAACTCAGAGATCTGTCTGCCTCTGTCTCCCAAGTGGCGGGGCTAAAGGCATGAGCCACTGTATCTGACTCTATCTTCACATTATACGTTATTTTTAATTATGTATATAATTGTGTGTGTGTGTGTGTAAAGGCCTGCAGAATCCAGAAGAGGGTATTGGATGCCCCAGAGCTGGAGTTATAATCGGTTATGAACCAATCAATATGGTTGATAGGAGCCCTCCACAAGAGCAGCAACATGTTTCTAATAACTGGGCCATCTCCCAGCCTTAAATTAGTCTTTATTGCTCACCCATGCCCGTGCTTTGTCATAGGTGTTGGTGGCACACAAGATGAGTCCAGATTATCCACAGATGATATAGACATAGTTTACACAGAATCCCATGCTTTGCTTTCTGAATTCTTTCTGTTCTTTGCTGCAAGTTTGTCATGATAGTTTCTCCAACACATCTAATTAAACTTTTTTAAGAGATAAAAAGCAGGCCTCAAGGCCACAGACTATTAAACTCCATTTTGAGAGCATTGCTTTGCTTTCCTTACACTTTTGTTCATTTTTACACTTGTCTTCTATTTATGGCAAATGCTACTGGTTTCCAGTTACTGTAATGAGATAAACTCTCTTATTCAAATAAACAATGAAAATAATTTAAGTGAACTTAAAAATAAAAGATATAAAAACAAAAAAATTGTATGTATACAAAGCAAAAATTGTACAGAAGTTTTTTGGTAGCATAGATATATAATGGAGCTTCACACAAATCTAATTGGAGATGGGAAGCTGCTTTAAGTTGTGCCTACCAGACACTTAAGCTGGCATTTTTAACTTTCTTTGCAATCAGATATTGTTAGCATCAATCCTTTCAAGTCAATCTAGCACAGAATTGCTGTCTCTGTATCAGTAATACTGTTTATTTGTACTATACTTAACAGCAATTGTGAAGTCTGCCTCTAGGAGGAAACATGCCTTTGTCTCTTCCCTTAAGAGTTTGGCAGATTCATGGCCTGTTTAAGGGACAACTGCTAGCAAGGCAGAGGTTAGGCAGAATCATTTCCTTTTGATGAGATAATGAACTTTTCCTCCTCAGACTATCCACTCTCTATGGAGTCTCAGTTATGCTTCATAAGTCTATGAAGTGTGGCCTTCCTTTTCTTCTTTCTTTCTGTGTCCTAAGCACGTTTTCCTAATGCTTTGTCTGCCATATGGCTCCCTGCCACCATACGGCTGACTTTCCCACCACCTTAACTCAAGCAGCTTGGGTGTTGTTCCCCTTCTTTTCACCATTCTCCTCTGGGCAGTTGCTGAGATTGACAGTTTTGATTTGGGATGAGAAGAGGACCACTTTACCCCCACGACTAGGATACCCACCTCATAAACACTCTCACCCCATTACAAAACTGCACTCTCTACATCTCCTACTGCTACCCGCCTCCCCTTTTGGTCAGCCAGCCAGAGGCTTTCTGAGTTGTACTATTTCTTTGCTTAACTTTGCCAGATAATTCTTTGCTCAAACTATTTTTCAACTTAATTCTTTCCTTTGAGAATACAAACACCGAGAAGAAACATTTATACGGAAAAAAATGTAATTGAGTCTCAACGAATATAGTAAGTGTTCTCTGTCCATCCCTTACCTGCCTAAAAGCAGGACATAACCTCTTTGTGAATGTGTTTCTCTCTTTTTCCAAGAAGCAAAGAGCCACTCATCTCTGGAGATGGAAAATTGTCAAGATGAGTTGGTATTTACAAACCTTACAGACATTATGAAAATTACTCTTATCGTCCATTAGGTTCCCATTTATTCCTTAGACACTTCAGTTTTTGTTATCATTTAAAACCCAAATCCAAGCCTCCTTTTATGTTGTTGTTGCTAAAATGATATATAAGTTCCCCAAATAAGTGTTTCTTTCTTTGAATTTTCTATTTCTATGAAATACCACGCAAATAAATATTAATTAAAAGAAGCTCTTTTCACTTGTTAGTGTGTCTATTGCTCATTTAATTCGTATGCCTCCATATATAAAAACAAAACAGGGAATATTTTGTGTCCCCATACCAGCATTTATTGAGTCAGTAAATATATATGGAGCTCAAAGATTTTCACTCATGATCACATTTCATTTTTATAACAACCTCTAAGATACTTGTTCATGATGTATGTGGTCTTTGGACCTTAACTACATGCAGCACATGTGTTCTGTGATTTCCATGCTGACTCCATGAAGTCACAACAACTATTAACTATATTTAATTGAACCACAGGGAAGTTAGTAAATTTGGGTTACTAGAGTTGTTAGGATCAGAACTTGGGTCCTGGCAGTTCTAACAAGCTAAGCTTGGTTACCCATCCTGAACAGGCCAATTAAATAGGCAAATGATATTGAAAAGGAGGCTTATTTAATGCAGTGACACTGGGAAGAGAAATCAATCAGTGTACGATGCCTAGTGACCTCCTTCAGGTACATCTTATGGGTTGTGATGTGAGGTAAGTTTTACATAGAAGGCAAGAAGTATGCATGATAAAGCAGTCTTTGTTGAAGTGTGCCTCTACCCATCACTGACCCTTCATTGTCTCTACTTTAGTCTGTCCAACAAGTGTTGAAGAAAGATGTCAGAACTGTGTGAAATTTCTTCCTGGAAGACAAGTTTCTCCTGTGCCAGGTGCCATGCTTCAGCCTTTTCCCTCTCTTAGCATGAGATTACTGAGGAAATTCTAAATTCTTGAAGATGATTGTCCAGTAGTTTGATGGCCAAAGGAGGTAACACACCCGTCTGCCTTTAGAATATTTTCATCCTTGCCAGGATGGTTACATGTGCTCAAGATCACACTACTGTTGTGTGATGGAGCACAGGATTTGAATCCAGAATACTGGGCTCCAAATCCTGTCCTATAGCTACCTTACTGCCATTCCAGTTTTGGAAAAGATGTCCGTGTGTTAGACAGGAAAAAGTAACCTGGTCCAGACTACATGGCTCATCAGTGACTGAACTAAGATTTAGTTTGACTCTAAGGCACATGCTTTTATCCCTTAAGCTATACTGTCTCATAAAGCAATAGGCTAATAATTTAAAAGAACAATAAAGCAAAGTCACATGGAAGGTCATGGCAACGACAGGGTTAGTAGAAAAATTTCCAGCCTTTGTCTTTTTGTCTTGGAAGGAAAGTTGAAATTTGCATTGCTTCCAATTTCTCAGTGTTTGGTTTTATACTTTAACAACTCCCCTCCCCTGCCCTCTCTCTCATTTTTTAAAACAAGGCCAAATAGTTCAACACCCAGTCCCCTCAGTGCTCTGGGCAAGTTGTCTTGCTGCCCTGATGTTATGGATATACTCGATTTTCTTGTGTTCCATTTGTTGTTTTATTGACAGAGTTATTGATAAAAGAAAGCCCTTTGCCCAGATGCATTCGTTGGCTTTAAATTGGCTTGACCAGTGGACATTACCTTTGGACAGTTAACTCCTTCAGCAGCAAAAGCCTTTCTGGAGCAGTGTTAAAAGTCTATTGATGTTACAATCTCCAATACTTTCAAATGAATCCTTTCTCTAGCTTGTAAATTGTACCTTTTGGATTTTACTTTTGCCAGGATGGGCTGATAGAATCATAGCTGTTTTCACTTTGTTTTGCCAGTACTTTCTGTGCCACCTATGATAAAGGTTGAGGGTTGTTTTCATTGGAAGAGAATGTAGTGGGAAGCACTTTATTGCATGGTGAAAGGACATATTCAAGAGGGAATGCATGCTTCTCCAGAGTTCCAACTACGGGAGTGTGGCCCTGTATAGTGTGGGAGTTCTCTTTCACTTTAGGCCCATTGGCTACCAAGTTGAGAGGGCAAAGAGGTAGATTGGGCCACAGGAAACTTTGACAACACTCTGGGAGACAGATTTCGGGGAATCTGCTCAATTTTACTCCAGATTATAAGGAATATAGAGCATTGGGATTCTGAAGACAAACCGTAATTTACATTAATGGCACACTCCTACCACAAGGCTTAGTGTATGTCAGTCGGGTCCTATAGCAGAGCTCCTAGTACAACTCTTACAGCACGGATCTGTGCCCAGAGTCAAACTAAAGATGAATCAGGTATCTGGTTTAGAGACAGCTTTCAGATAAGGTCAGTCTTCCAGGCCCAGGGACATTCTCCAGATAAAATTAGGGAGAGAGCAGGAAGCTTTGCTGGAAGAGGGAGCTCCATGTTGCTGAGCTAATGATATAAGCTGCTGGGCCATGTGGAGACAGAGACCTTTGACCATCCAGCAATGTCTTCTATCAGATAGCTGATAGGGTTTCTATTGTTGTGGAAAAACACCATGACAATGCAACTCTTATAACAGAAAGCATTTAATTGGAGCCGGCTACAGTTTCAGAGGTTTAATCCACTATCATCATGGCAGTACATAGTGGCATTCAGGAAGACATTGTGCTAGAGAAGGAGCTGAGAGTTCTACATCTTTATCCACAGGCAGCTGAAGCAACTGTGACACTGGGAGTGACTTGATCATATATATGGCATCAAAGCCAACCCCCACAGTGATGCACTACTTCAGCAAGACCACATCTCCTAATAGTGCTACTCCGTATGGGACAAGCATTCAAACACAGGAGTCTATGGGGGCCATTCCTATTCAAGTCATCACATTGCCTTATGGCAAAGCTTTAATGGAGAGGAAGATCACTTATGAGAAAAGGGCAGGGATTACAAGAACAGGTGAAAGTTTACTTGGAATAGAATGACTCTCCCTTTCTTTCCTTAAAAGCGAGTTTCACATGTGTTGTTATGTCAGATGCATAATGAGAGCATGGAATTTTAAAGAGGTAATGACACAGAGATGCCATTACAAGAAAGCAAAGGAGAGATAGCAGTTGGCCGTGTGGGGTTGCAACAGGTTGTGAGTGCTTGTGTTTTCTTGCCAGCTTGCCAGCTGCGCAGTCACACCATGTGCTACCGTGATACAGCTCTGCAGTTGCATCAGCCCTTGGCCACTATTCGGTTGGTCTTTTTTCTCCACATTTAGCTAACGTACCTCATGCGTAGAAACCTTTTTTTTTTTTTGTGAGCAGTAACACCACATGAAAGACAAGAGCATTTTGACCTGCAGGAATGATAAATATATGTTGGTGGGGGGCAGCTTGTGGGCATACAGGTCACCCAGAGAAGCAGAAATAAGAAAAACTAAGTAATGGCATGGGAAACAAAGACAGAAGCCTTTGGGTGTAGTTGAGTGTTTTGCTTCAGTTCTCTTTATGTACACCATCCAATCTACAGCTTTAGTCAGAGATGGGTATTGTCTGTCTGAATCACCCCCTTCAGCAGTGCTGTGGGAGGAAAAGTGTTCCATGAGTGGTCTTCTAATTGCACATCAAGCCAAGTCAGTCACTGGTCTCCAACTCCAAAGAGCTTTTAGGTTCCTACTCTTCTTGGAAATAAAGCGCATATTTGCCATTTATATAATAGGTTATGTAAATCTTTTTAATGAAAATAAAAAGCACTAGTTGAATACTGTGTGACAGTATTTCTTTAAAAATGTTCTTGCAGCATCACAAAGGACAGGATAATTAAAACTCCTTGCAGAGCTTAGTTCTTTGACCTCTCATTAGTTTCAGCATTATAAATTGCCATTTGTTAGAAGCCTAATTTGATTATTAGCCCCTCTGAGCTTCCAGCATGCATTCTGAAGAGTGGACTCTGCGTGACTCAGAATGCATGCTGCTACCATGGACTAAAGAACAAAAACGGAGGAGTAAATTGCCTTGCTCCTGTGCGTTCTTGAGTTAGTCATACTAAAGTGCTTAGCCCAAGGAAAAGGGGCCTTTCCAAGAGCCACAGTTTTGAGTTTGAGCAAAAAACTCAATGGCTACTGTGACCAGTTCTTTTAGTAGAAGTTTTAGTGCATGGCTTGGAAGGAGGAAGAAAAAGAGAGAACTCTAGTATCTACAGTTTTGTCATTAAAATCATTACTATGTATGACATGTCTCCTTATATCACCCTCTGTCGATGTCACTCTGGGTAGGCTCTTTACTCTCAGCATTTTAATAAATTCCTTGATACTGCTACGAGGAAGCTTAGTGAGTATAATCAAGTTTCCTGCCAAAACCAATATCTCTAAAACAGACAACAACAACAACAACTACCACTACTACTACTTTTTCATATGAACATACTGAATGAGAAAATCATCATAAGAAGAATATGGAAAGTACTGTTAAATAGAAGTAACTGAAAAACAAATGTTCTCATGATTTCCAGTATGTACCAGAAGATTATTTGAGGTAACATAATTGTGTTTAATATCTTCAAGGTGGAAATTGTGAGAGGATAGCATGGAGTCCATTCAAGACTGAAAATTAGGGGGAAATGTACAATAGTTCCAACAGAGTCTTGGTAAGCTCCCACTTAGCTTACTGATTTGACAAAAGACCCAATGACCAATGGACAAAATCCCCTTTCAACTTATCATTAATAATATAGTTAAAAGGGATGCAATAGGAGGTATTTATACTTCAGCTGTTTGAGTTAGATGCTTACCAAGAATTAGTTTGTTTCAAATCTATTTACAAATTTACCTAAAATTTGATTGTATGATTGAATTGAGTATTTTGTAAATCATTGAATTACTAAAACAAAGAGAGCTGTTGCTTGATTGAAATCTAAAATCAATGTTGAAAATATGTCAAGCTTGATGCCAGTGAAAGAATAAGAAAAGATGGGTAGAAGTATAAAGATGTAGATTCTACATTCAGATTAAAATTTGTTTTTATTGGGAATATTGAACCATAACTAAAATTACAAAGTCTACTAGCATGAACATCATAGACTCAACACCCAGTTTTTTTTTATGTTTTTTAATTTAAATTTAAATTAGAAACAAGGTTGCTTTACATGTCAATTCCAGGTCCCTCTTCCTTTCCCTCCCCTCCTCCCACACCCTCCCACCAACCTCTCCATTATCCCCTCATTTCCCCAGGGAGGGTGAGACCTTCCATGGAGGTGTCCATAGTCTGTCATTTCATCCAGGGCAGGGCCTAGACCCTCCCCCAGGGAGTCCAGGGTGAGGGTGCATCTCTCATTGTTGGATGGGTGCCAAAAGTCCATTTGTATACCCGGGATGAATACTGATCTACTATCCAAGGCCCAATAGATTGCCTAGGCCTCCTCACTGATACCCACGTTCAGGGGGTCTTGGTCAGTCCCATGCTGGATTCCCAGCCATCAGTCTGTGAATCAAGAGCTAACCCTTGTCAGGTCATCTGTCTCTGGGGGTTAAACAAGCCAAGTCTTAACCCCTTTGCTCATCAGTCCTCACTCTCTGTCACTGGATTCCTTGAGTTCGGCTCAGTGTTTAGCTGTCAACAACCAGTTTTAACAATCACTATGTGTCCAAGGTTGTTCCAACTCAGACCTTACTGTATCTTCTGCCACAGTCTTTGAAAAGTCAGTCTCAGATGCCATATTGCTTGTTCTTCAATGTATCATCATCATCATCATTATCATCACACTTTTAGTTCTTCTTCTATATCGAGAAAACTCAAACTGGAAATTATTATAAAAATATCCTATTCAAGAAAGATAATGCAGAGCTCAAAAAATAAACACATTCTTAAGGAAAACGCTGGAAGGTAGAAAAAATTCACAGAAAGAATATTTTCTATGATATACCTGCTTGAATGCTAAAGGAAAGAATGCTAAAGAAGAGAAGTGAACCACTGAGCATTCTGTTGCTGAGAAATATTTGGGAAATAATTACATTTAATATTTTAATGAACTTTTGTTTCAATTGCTTTGTTTGCCTAGGCAGCGTACTGTAAGTCTTTCTTGTAGATAAAAGTGTACCTAGCATAACAATGATATTGATAATGGTGGGATACAAACATTATGTGGGAGATAATTTATTTACATATAATATTGCCATAGATCAATAACCATTTACTGTCTTATATTTGAAGCTTATTTCACTTAGGTTAAGAAAAACTCAATGGATTTGCGATTAGTTGTATTTACGAAATCCTGGCTTGGAGGTCAGTAAGGACTCTATGTTAAATTGAGTTTCTTGGCTCCATCATACATGTCTATTAGCCCAGTGAATGCTGCTCACAATGGCGCAATGGAAACTGCTCCACTCTTCCACATACCCAGTTGAATTAAGGATGACCACCTCAAGATGCCACTTTTTCAGACAGCCAGGGTCAATTAACTTTCCCTTTCTCAAGAATATTGAATTCAATGCATAGATTTAGTGAAGGATTTGAATGGCAGCTTTTGCCAAATTGGAGAATATGTAGGAAGAGAAAGCATGCTGAGAGAGAAAGCAAGCTGAAATTCCGGAGATGATTTCTAAAGCAAACTTCCAGGTCTTGGAGTTCTGACTGAACTTTTCTGGTTCTCCGGGGTAATTAAGGAATCACTTACTGCAATTGTATATTAAATTCCCTCTTATTCAAGATGTTTTGGGACACTTTCTGCTAGTGTTACTCAGATAATTCCTTCTGTAGGTACGCATGTGTTTGTACTCTCTTGTGTGTCAGTGCTCCTGCTGTGTGACACCACTCCTGGGGAAATGTGAACAAACTCCAAATCACCTCAGATAGGGAACCAGGGACAGAACAAAGTGAGGATAACACAAGAATACAGCTTGGTGAACCACTAAATTTCATTGAGATTGTTCACAAGAATGTGGTAGCGGGGTTACTTGTTGCAGGAACAGAAATGACTCAAAGAGAGCTGCATCACAAAAAGTCTACCCTGGCATGAGTGACAGCTCACGAAAGCGGGAATCCAAAAGTACACTGAAAAATTTACATGCATCTAAAGAAGTTAGTGTCTTTTTTTAGGCAAGTCAGTTGGTTTGAGACTTTCTCAGGAAGCCCAGCTGGTCTCTGCTTCCTTCAGGCAGCTTGGATAGTCTGCCTTTTCCGTATAGCTTGGTTGGTCTGGGAGACCTCTAGGGAACTTGGTTTGTTTGAGTATGTTACTGTTTATATAAGGTGTGAGGATGGAGGGGGCCTAGTGAATCTGATAAGTTTCAGCGACTTCCTGAAGCTATTGAGTTGTTTTCTTCCTTTATTTAAAAAGCTTCCCTGCACGATGAAGTACATCCCATCCCATCCAAACATCCTGTCGTTTCATTTCTCTTCTAACAGTCTGGGTCTTAAAGAGCTCCCTGCCAAGATGGACAGTATTTTTCTGGGAGCAAATAGCTATGTAACAACTTATGTATGACTGTCACTATCAACTGATGCCCATACTGTATATCAAACACTCAGAATGGCTCAAGGTATTGCACTACTGTCTAATCTCATATAGGTTGAAATAGTTACCTACTGATTAACCCAGTCATATTTCTGAATTATGTTATTTTATTTCTGTTTTTACTGCCATGCTCTTCCATTATTTTAAAACCACCTGTAAGACTGAAAAAGCATTTTCTGTTTTGTTTTACATGGACCTATTCCACATTGGAACCAGAAAAGAAAACATTTTCCCATACATTTATATTCAACTCACATATATTCAATACCTACTACTTGTCAAGTACTTTTTCATACTGATCTTACTTAACTCTCTTTGCAAAGTCTTTTACACATGAATAAGTTGAAACAGCAAATTAAGTGTCTTCCCCAGAGTTGCACAGATAATAAGTAACAGGATGTAACAGTATTCCTATTATAAGACTGTGTCTCCCTTCAGCCACCATTGTAGAAACTCAGAGGGTCAGAGAACCAGACCAGAGTCATGACAGATTTCTAATGGCTCCTGCCAGAGACCAGGCCCTAGCTTTAGTTTACTGGAACACACTGGAGCTGAACAAGCAGTTCTTGGGAAAGCTGTAGCCCAGGGATAACCAATCAGAGGGTGCCCCACAGCCTTTAGCAAACTTAAGAGAACTAAAGATAGCTTCTCCCATCCTGCATCTGAAAAAGACCTTAACAACTGAGCTGTCAACCTATAGCAACCCATAAACTGTGTGTTTAAAACCACCAATCAGTCACCAAATTAATCTCTCCTCCCTGAAATTCCCCCAATCCGGTTTTAAAAAAGCTTGTGGACTTCTCTCAGGGTTTCCATGCGCCACCCCAACATGTTGGAATTAATAAAGTGCTCTTGCTTATTGCATATTTGACTGTCGGTCTTTTCTTGGAGGCTTCTCTTGGACCCTAACAGAAGCATTGAATGAGAAATACAAATAGAATACAAGGGCCAGCAAGTTGGTTTCGTGGGTAAAAGAGCTTATTGCCAAACTGATGGCCTGAACTGGACTTCTGGGAGCCAAGATGTGGAAGGAGAAAATTGATTCCTCCAAGTTGTCTGATCTCCACTCACCATCCTGTGGCAAAGCATGCTCCGCCAACACACACACACATACACACACACACACACACACACACACACACACACCAAACCTTTTAAAAAGTAGAATGGAACGTGTGGGTTTAAAATATTAGGAAGGGTAGCATTATTTCATAATGAAGAAGTTGTGTGTTTCCAGATAAGTTTGAGTAAGAAGGCAAGACCTGCCCAAAATGTGGTGGCACATGTAGGATCTCAGAGTGGATTTTAAAAAATGAAAAAGAAGAAGGCAAGCTGACTATCAGCATTTATGTCTCTGTACTCCTGACTGCAGAAGCAATATTGTGGCCCTAAGTCCACAATGAACTGTATCCTCTCAGACTGGAAACCACAATAAAGCCTTTCTTTCTTTGTTAGTAGCTAATGGAATAACCAACTTGCATATATTTCTATATCTTTTAAAAATTTTATTTAAATTTGAAGCAATCATATTTTACATATCAATTCCAGTTCCCTCTCCCTCCTATCCTCCTATGCCCTCCACCGACCCCCCCATCCCATCCCTCATCCACTCCCTAGGGAGGGTGAGGCATTCTACGAGGGATCATCAAAATCTGTCAAAGTCATTTGGGGCAGGGTCTAGACTCTCCCCTGTGTATCTAGGCTAAGAGAGTACCCTCCATGGGAAATGGGCTCCCAAAATCCATTTGTACACTAGGGATACATCCTGGTTCCACTGCCAGAGGCCCCATAGACTGCCCAGTGCTTCTCGCTGACACCCATCTGTGAGACTGGGGTCTATGAGTTCCCACTTGCTCAGCTCAGCTGTTTCTGTGTGTCTTCCCAGCATGGTCTCCACACATTTGTTGGTCACTCCTCCCTCTCTGAAACTGGATTCCAGGAGTTTGGCTCAGTGATTAGCTGTGGATCTCTGCTTTTGTTTCCATCAGCTACTGGGTGAAGGCTCTTGGATGGGATTTAAGGTAGTCATCATTCTCTTTATAGGGAAAAGGCATTAGAGGTAGCCTCTCCACTATTGCTTAGGTTCCTAGTTGGGGTAATCCTTGTGGATCTCTGTACAATTTCTAATGCCAGATTTCTCTTTAAAGCTATAGTGGTTCCTTCTATTGATATGTCTCTTTTCTTGCTTTCCTCTATTCCTCTCTCCACTCAATCTTCCTGATGCCTCATATTCTTCTCCTCCCCCCTCTTCTCCCCTCCTCCTTCTCCTACCTCCCTCCACCTCCTCATTTATCCTTGGACAAATTGGCACAGGAGAATACTTCCTGAACACAACACCAGTAGCACAGACACTGAGATTGACAATTAATAAATGGGACCTCCTAAAACTGAGAAGTTTCTGTAAGGCAAAGGACACAGTCAACAAGACAAAATGGAAGCCCACAGAATGGGAAAAGTTCTTCACCAACAACACATTAGGCAGAGGGATGATTTCCAAAATATACATAGAACTCAAGAATCTAGTCACCAAAGCACCAAACAATTTAATTAAGAAGTGGAATACAGAGCTGAACAGAGAATTCTCAATAGAGGAATCCAAAATGGCTGAAAGACACTTAAGAATTTGCTCAACATCTTTAGCCATCAGGGAAATACAAATCAAAACAAGTTTGAGATATCATCTTACACCTGTCAGAATGGCTAAAATAAAAAACACCAACAAGAGTTTATGATGGAGAGGATGTGGAGAAAGCGGAATGCTTCTCCATTGCTGATGGGAGTGCAAACTTGTACAACCACTTTGGAAATCAGTATGGCGGTTTCTCTGGATAATGGGAAGCAGTCTACCTCAAGATCCAGCAATTCCACTCTTAGGCATATATCCAAATGATGCACATTCATACAACAAGGATGTCTATTCAGCTATGTTCATAACAGCGTTATTTGTAATAGCCAGAACCTGGAAGCAACCTATAAGCCCCTCAACCGAAGACTGGATACAAAAATGTGGTACATTTACACATTGGAGTACTACTCAGCAGAAAAAAAACAATGAAATCTTGAAATTTGCAGGCAAATGGACAGAACTAGACGAAACCATTCTGAGTGAGGTAACCCAATCACAGAAAGACAGGCATATCTTTCTAGAAAGTCTGCTTTTCTTATGAAATGCCCTCAGTGGAAATGTGAGGGAGTGCTTTGTGTTACAAGAACTTTGAGGTAATTGGACATAAACTTGGAAATGTATGCAGAAAGCATGCTTGGAACAGTGTTCAGATTTAGCAGTGGCTAGAGATGCTTTTGCTTCTCTGTGGATGCTCCTGGAGACAATTCTCCCACTTTTTTGGTTAGAATCTCAATTACCCATGTAAAAATTGAATAGCTTGATATATATTAACTCAGTAAGTCTTTCCTAACTTTATAATCTTGCATTTTATGAAATGTACTTTCCAAAAGTCATAATTAACCAAAACAGAATTATATTCTTTTTCCTCTCAGAAAGACACTTAATTGGATGGCAGTGCATTTTCTAGAAACTAGTAAATCCAATATTTGATGGATACCATCCTAGTTGGTACTGACATCTTGTGTACCTTCCTTTTGATGTGACAAAATCTGACATGACTCTTCCATACAGCTTGTCTGGCCTAGAGGTTAAACATGTTCATTTGCTTATTATCAGGACCCAGCAAACACATGTCTGCCAAAATTTACAACTCTTTGAAAAAAGAAACAAAGCATTTCAGAGCTACTTGGCATATTACCTTTGTGTATGTGCTCTTGGCAAGATTGTTGTTTTCCATTTGGAACTTCATGTATTTTCTGAAAGGCTAAAATTTATTCCTTTTTCATAGTATGATCTAGGACTATCATTTCATTTATAACAATAAAAACACTGTCACAGCAACACCCAGAAGCAGTGACTGTTTATACATTCAGAAATATTAAATGATTTTTTTGCCTCTTGATCAGTGATTTTATTTTTTTTCTCAATATATATATTTATTTAAATTAGAAACATGAATGCTTCACAGGTCAATCCCAGTTCCCTCTCCCACCCCTCCTCTCTTGTCCCTTCACCAACCCCTCCAGCTCCCCAGTCCCTATATCATTACCCAGGGAGGGTGAGTTCCTCCTTGTGGGGGATCTCCAGAGTCTGTCATTTCATCCAGGGCAGGACCAAGGCCCTACCTCATGTGTCCAGGGTGAGAGAGCATCCCTCAATTTGGATTGGGCTCCCAAAGTTCATTCATAGCCATGGTAAACACGGATCTGCTACCCAAGGCCCCAGTGATTTCTGAGGCCTTCTCACGGACACTACATTCATGGAGTCTGGATTAGTCCCTTGTTGGCCTCTCAGCCATCAGTCTGGGGTTCAAGAGCTCCCTCTTGTCCGGTCAGCTGTCTTTGTGGGTTTCGCCAGCCTGGTCTTGAATCTTTTGCTCATCACTCCTCCCTCTCTGTGACTGGATTCCAGGAGTTCAGTTCAGTGTTTAGCTGTGGGTATCTGTCTCTGCTTCCATCAGTCACTGGATGAAGGTTCTAGGATGGCATATAAGGTAGTCATCAACATTATCATCATGGAGAGGCTATTAAGGTATTAATGTAGTCTCTTCACTATTGCTTAGTTTGCCAGTTGGTGTTATCCTTGTAGATCTCTGGAGATCTCACTAGTGTCAGCTCTTTCCTCAAGCCTAAAATGACTCCATTTCTTAGGGTATCTCTCATCCTGCTCTCCTCTATTCTTACCTCGACTCAACCTTCCTGCTCCCTATACCTTCTTCTCCCCTTCTCTTATCCCCCTCTCTTTTCCTGGTTCCCTCTCCCCTCCCCCCGATGTTCCCAATCTGCTCAGGAGATCTTGGCTCATTCCACTACTCTGGGATATCATGTATCCTTCTTGGAAACCTCCTTGTTTCCCATATTCACTGGCACTGGGATTGTAGGCTGAGACTCCCCTGATCCATATCTAAAATCCATATATGAGTGAATACATACCATGTTTGTCTTTTTGTGTCTGGGTTACCTCACTCAGAATGGTTTCTTCTAGTGCCATCCATTTGCCTGCAAATTTCAAGATTCCATTTTTTCCCGCTGAGTAGTACTCCATTTTGTAAATGCACCACATTTTCTCTATCCACTCTTAAGTTACGGGGCATCTAGGTTGCTTCCAGGATCTAGTTATTACATATAATGCTGCTGTGAACATCCTTGTTGTGTGAATGGGCATCTTTTAGGTATATGCCTAAGAGTGGAATTGCTGGGTCTTGTGGTAGACTGAGTCTCATTTTTCTGAGGAATCTCCGTACTGATTTCCAAAGTGGCTGTACAAGTTGGCACTCCCACCAGCAGTGGACGAGTGTTCCCCTTTCTCCACATGCTATCCAGCATAAACTGTCATTGGTGTTTTTGATTTTAGCCATTCTGACAGGAGTAAGATGATATTTCAGAGTTGTTTTGATTTGCATTTCCCTGATGGCTAATGATGTTGAGCACTTTCTTAAGTGTCTCTTGGCAAATTTAGCCTCCTCTGTTAAGAATTCTCCATTTAGTTCAGTCTCCCACTTTTTAATTGGATCCTTTGGTGTTTTGGAGACTTGCTTCTTGAGTTCTTTGTAAATTTTGGAGATCAGCCCCCTGTCAGATGTGGGGTTAGTGAATATCTTTTCCCAATCTGTGGGGTGCCTTTTTGTCTTGCTGACTGTGTCCTTTGCCTTACAGAAGCAAGCTTCTCAGTTTCAGGAGGTCCCATTTATTAATTCTTTATCTCAGTGTTGGTGCTACAGGTGTTATGTTCAGGAAGCAGTCTCCTGTACCAATTCACTCAAGGGTACACTTTCTCTTCTAACAGGTTCAGTGTGGCTGGATTTATGTTGAGGTCTTTGATCCATTTGGAATTAAGTTTTGTGCATGTCGATAGACATGGATCTATCTGTGGTCTTCTACATGCCAATATTCAGTTATGACAGCACCATTTGTTGAAGATGCTATCTTTTTTCCATTGTATAATTTTAGCTTCTTTGTCAAAAATCAGGTGTTCATAGGTTTGTGGATTAATCTCAGTGTTTTCAATTTGATTCCATTGGTCTACCTGTCTATTTTTGTGTCAATACCAAGCTGTTTTCAGGACTATAGCTCTATAATAGAGCTTGAAGTCAGGGATGGTGATGCCTCCTGAAGTTCCTATATTTTACGGGGTTGTCTTGGCTATCCTGGGTCTTTTGTTTTCCCATATAAAGTTGAGAATTGTTCTTTCAAGGTCTGTGAAGAATTGTGCTGGGATTTTGATAGGGATTGCATTGAGTCTGTAGATTGCCTATAGCAGGATTGCCATTTTTACTACATTGATCCTACCTATCCAAGAGCCTGGGAGATCTTTCCATTTCCTGGTGTCTTCTTTAATTTCTTCCTTTAAAGACTCAAAGTTCTTTCAATACAGGTCTTTCACTTGTTTGGTTAGCATGACCCCCATCTCTTTTATGTTGTTTGTGGCAATATTAAAGGGTGATGTTTCTCTGATTTCTTTATCGGCTCTTTTATTTAATAAATATGTCTTCAATAATAGTTTTAAAGGGAACTATGTTGGGCAATATTGACTATCAACTTGGCACATCTGGATAGAGAAAGTATTAATTTTGGAATTGCCTCCATCAGATTGGCTTCTAGGCACATCTGTGGGGCATTTCTCCACTGCTAATTAATGTAGGAGGGTTCTGTCCAATGTGTGTGCTACCATCCATAGGCATATTGGCCTAAGTTATGTAAGCAAGGTAGATGAACACAAGCTGGGGATCAAGCCAATGAGGAGTGATCCACTGAATTTTTTGTCTGAAGCTACTGACTCACATTTTTGTTTTGGCTTCCCTAAATAATGTACTGTAAAACCTAAAATGAAATAAAACCTTTGCTCCCAAGTTCTTTTTAGTCATGGTATTCATCACAGCAATAAAGAAAACTAAATAGCAACTTCTAGATAATTCTATGTGACCAATTTCATATTTCCATTAGGAAATGCAGTCCATTTTGCCTTCAACTTTGTTAATCATATGGTACAGGGTTTCTCTGCAACTATTTTATTCATATCCTTGCAAACTCTCATTTCTCTATCTTTATAAATTGTCATCGCTTTTTCTCTCTAGAATCTAAATTTCTCCTCCCACTTACTCTCCCTGCCCTGAAGTTCTGCCTATACCTCCCCCTTGCTATTTGTCCATTCAACTTTTTATTAGATAATTCAGGAGCCTTAGGCAGGCAAGATAAAACAGCAATGCATCTTTACACAGTTAAGAAATTGCAACACAGCCTTACATATTTAAACATATATTCTGCAACATAAATCTTTGTAAATAGCTGTGAGAAAGAACTGTACAAATAGAAATGTATGTCTGACTTTATTCAAGTACTAACATCTTGCCTTGAATAATTTCATTAGATGTTGCTTTGCTGTTATTTCTTAAAAACAGAAAACAACTAATAATTTCTCACTGACCGATGCTCTGACCACAGTCTTTCTTCAGTTGTCAAAATGAATCGTTTCAATGACAAATACTTTGGTTTATTTTTACACATATATTCTGGTTGTTACTAAGAGATATCAACTTGCTAATTATGTAGGAGATGATGACATTTGGGACACAAATTGATTTCGAAATGTCTTACATTTCCAATTTTTTATTCATATTATTCTTTTAGTTATTCAAAATGTAATGTGTTTTCAAAGGGCTAGAGAGTCATCTGTGACTTCAGAATTACTTAGCCATTTCCAGGATACACCACGTCCTAGACAACATTTTTTTTTTTTGGTTTTTCGAGACAGGGTTTCTCTGTGGCTTTGGAGGCTGTCCTGGAACTCACTTTGTAGACCAGGCTGGCCTCGAACTCACAGAGATCTGCCTGCCTCTGCCTCCCGAGTGCTGGGATTAAAGGCGTGTGCCACCAACGCCCGGCCCTAGACAACATTATAACTGATATTGAAAGATGTGGCGAAATAAAGCAATAGGTGCCTTATTCAATTCTGTAACCTAGGATTCTAAGCAAAATTAAGGCATGTTGAGAAGATTTGGTGAAGTATTAATGATAATCATGAAGAGCACACAGAGCATATTACATATGTAATATTGTAAAAAATGGGGCAAATATATTTTGCAGAGGAAGACAGTCCTTTAAAGAAGAAGAATTACACTAGTTTATTAGGAAAACCCACAACTGGGGTTCAGTAGCAGAACACTTGCATGTGCCAGGCCCATTGCCAGCTCTGACGAGAAAAAAGGATCAAACTTTATCTACATGATGGTTTGGGGACTTTACTAACTCACATACCACTTGCTGGAAGGAAGCAGCCAGTTACTGCCACCACTGTCAGCAAATTGACACCAGGTTCTCCAATCAAGGTAGGACAAGTGCCTTTCTACTTCATTTCCAATAACAGAAGACTTGCCACCCTGTGCTCTGCTCCAGGTTTTTTCAATTTCTGTTATAAACAATGTACAATGTTCATTAATCACTGCAGTACAGCCAAAGCTTTCAACATGGCTGAATAGAATCAGCACAATTGGGTCCTTCTGGGGCATGAAATTGCATAAAACAAAATGTTTGGGATTTCTGTCTTCTTCCCAAGAGAAATGACCTCAGCATTAAGGAGCCAATGTGGGTAAAAACTAGTACCCAGACAGAGCACATCTGTAGCTTTAGCTATGACAGGAAGTTCTCCAACCCAAGGAATAGATTGCAGTGGCAAGGGTTCCTGTCTAAGTCTCAGCATGTCACAGGTGATTAACTGACTCTTGGGTCTCTAGGAAGAGTGATTGAGGTAATACTCGAACAAGAAGTATAGAAACTGGGCAGCTCCAGGAGAATTCAGAAATGATATTTGTGTTTGCCTTTCCTTCAGTTCTCATTTGTAACAGTTTTCTAGTCTGACGATAGCCAGGGTTTACCAAGCCAGAAGGGTATACAATTTTAAGATTCACATTTGGTGTGGAAGGCATTCGTACATTTGCATGTACGCCTACTTCTTCCCACAGACCATGAAATTGAGATTTCGGATGTTTCTTTGACAGAGCGTTTTCTCTGTGTGGCTGAAGCATCCTTTCTAAGCCATTCATACTTCAAGTTTTAGTCAAACTGGTCAACTGTTGTTCTGTTCTGTGACAGGGACAGATTTTCTTTCCACATCTCTGCTGCTGTGCAGCAGGATCTCAGTTAATCAGTTCTGCTGAAAGCTCCAGCTGATGTGGCACCACACCGACTTTGACCTTATGTGTATAGAAATATTCTCTGGCTAGTTTCCTTGCATTTCTTATTATTTGTCAAGATGTAAGGAATTTTTCTTTTGTTTTAGTCATGAACTGTGTCTACTGTATGACTATAACTACCTGCAACTGCCTGTAAACATAATTTTAGCTGGTGTCTCACTTGAGCCTAACTGACATTCAAACAAATTGGAGTACATCTGGTTAGCTGATAGCAACGATCCACAGGGTCTATTTACAAAGGTCTAGTAACTTGGGAAGAGGCCTGGCAGAAGAAAAATATAAGGGGAGGGAGGGAGAGGAGCAGGAGGGGGAAAATGTCAGAAAGGGTTTGGGGCATGGATAATTAGTTCAGAAAGATGAGACAGAGAGAGGATAGTTCATCTCTGTCCACTGGACAGGACTTCTGCCTTTACATTTTAGATAGAGGCAGTGTAGGGAGCAGCAGAAATACCTGTACTTACAAAGGACCTGTGAGACACATGAGATCATATGCTACGGTCAAGCTTCAAACTGCCTTAATGATTCAGCAAGCAATAGAACACTGAAGTATGTAGCTATGGGATGCTGATACCCTCACTAACAATGATGCGTAGCCTTTAGAATGCTGGTGGGGCAGGGCTTGTCCCTTGATGAAATGATATAATTGATAGCAAATTCATGGTACCTGACTCTTCACTTTGCATATGATGCATTAATCACTGATTTTCTGGCATTTTTACAAGAAATCTGGGCAGCAAGTGTCAACTTGGTACACCAGTTCCAGTCTGGATTGCTGATTTGGCAGGAGTTCAAATCACCATCCCCCCCACATCCCACTCTTCATCGTTTAGCCATTGTGGCCACATGGCCAAACATGACGTTAAATGGAGAAATCAGCCCATTTAAGTGGGTATAGTATGGCCTCACCTCAATAGGGACTGAAGGGATTATAGACTCTCTTTTGTGGAACTGATGTTTCAAGCTTTAGAATGTGGCACAGATATGGAGGGCATCATAAAAAAAAAAACAGCTGGCTCATAGGAATTTGCTAGCCAGCAGTTCCTTAACAAGATCAAGGAAGGGGCCCAGAAAAGTGTGTACCAGAGATCAGTTAGCAAACTCACCAGTACTCCTAGAGGTCATCTATCAGTAGTTGGTTAAGTTTGAGGGCTGATTAGGAACCTTACTGACACTCTTATATAATCCCTTGTCTCTATGTAGCCTTTGCAGTTCACAACATGCTTTCAGATTAATCTGTTCATTTAACAGAAAACAAATCTGACATACAAAAGAGTATGATTGATCCCCTCTACTTGCAGTAGTTGCAGAGGTTTTTTATTTAGTCTACGAAAAACCAATTGTAATTATGTGCTTGTGCATAGGAATCTCACAACATATGAAACTCAGAGAAGGGCCAGTTGATTGAAGGTTTTCTAGCATCCTGAGCATGAGGTTGTGGTGCAGAAGACATATCACCCAAGAGGAGGAGGTGGGGGAATGGGACGAATAAAGGTTGCTTTGTTAAATGATTAAAGCTGTGTCCGAACAGCTGTTTTCCTGCTACAGATATCATCACCAACAAAAAATTTCTTTGTGGGTTTAAATTCCTTTTTACAATAGAGAAAATTTTCAGAGCTATACTTGTCTAGGCTGCATTTTTCTTAAAATAATAAGCTAGGAATCATCATGTCCCCAAACTGCATTTTAAGGTATTGTAGGGTAGTCTTAGGGTAATATAAATATTTTTATAAAATACAATCATACTTTGGGGTGGAATTGTTGAGTTGCAACTTTTGCAATGTTTTAATAATCATGAATATAAAAACATTAGCTGAAGAGTTGACAGCATTTTAAAAATGATTTTAAACATTTAAATAGTGTGTGTGTGTGTGTGTGTGTGTGTGTGTGTGTCTGTGAAAGGGTTTGTGAGAGTGAGTGCAGTACCCCTAGATTCCAGAAGAGGATGTCAGTTCTAATGGAGCTATAGTTTTAAGCAGTTGTGAGCCACAAGACATGGGTGCTAATAACTGAACTTGGATCTAATATAAGAGCATTATGTACTCATTTTTATTTGGGGTACAGGAGACAGGATTCCACTATGTAGCCTTTAGTGGCCTGGAACTTGCTACATAGACTAAGTTGATTCACCTGCTTTCTGCCCCATAAGGGCTGGGATTAGAGGTCTGCACTATCATGTTCAGGTCATTATGCATTCTTAACTACTGAGCCATCTCTCTAGTATCCGTGACATTTCCCTCTAAAGAAACATTTTTAGAGTTGACAGACTTCATAAACTATGAAACTTCTCTGGTATGGAAAACAATGGGCCCTGGAAGAGACTCATGTTTTAGTTTCAGAAACCTGTGAGTAAACTACTTTTCATGTCAAAAGACACGTTGCATATGTGGAAATAGTCAAAGAACTTGATATTAGATATTATACTGGCTATCTGGGTGCGAAAAACTAATATGAACTCTTAAGTTCAGAAAAACCTCTTCTCGTTGAACCTGTAAAAAGATGGGATGATGGACAAGGAACTGGAGATTGGCTCAATATTGCTGACTTTGAAATTAGAGGAAGGGGGCCTGTCAGCGGTGGTGCATGCCTTTAATCCCAGCACTCAGGAGGCAGAGGCAGGAGGCTCTCTGTGAGTTCGAGGCCAGCCTGGTCTACAGAGCTAGTTACATGACACAGGATAGCCATGACTGAAACACAGAGAAACCCTGTCTTGAAAAACCAAAAGAGGAAAAAAAATGAAATGGAGGAAGGGACTCCATTCCAGGGAATGCAGGTGGCTTTTAAAAGACAAATAAGGCAAGGAAATGAATTCTGCTTATGTTCATTTCCTACCCTACTTAAATAAATTGCCCCAAATTTAGTGGCTTTGAAAAACACAGATTTACCAGGTCTGCAGCAGAAATGTATCACAGGTCTTACAGGCTGAATACGAGGTGGGATTGCAGCTGTGTCTTTTCTGGGAGCCTTGAGGAAACACTGTGACCACTTGCATTCCTTGACTCCTGATGCCCTTCCTAAGGTTTTGAAGACATTACTTCACCCTCTGCTTCTGCTGTCTTATTTCTCACTCTGCCTTCTCTTGCCTGTATTAAGTTGTTGCACTTTCAGTAGGATTTGTAGAAAGCTAATACATCTACTTCTCACATCAGGGTGTTCAAATATCACATTACACATTTCCCTGGGGCTTAAACACCTTTGGCATGTTCAGGGCATATCACTTTCAGATTTACGGATTAGCTCAGGGTTGGTGTGGGCTTTTTTGAGTCCTGCAGTTTTGTTCCTAGTCTTGCAGTATTCAAATCATCATGGGGCTGACGTAAATTTAGACAAATAGATCAGTGAGACAGAATTGAGACTAGATGCTAATGCATTTGTAGCCAACTTGGTTTTAGCAGCGATGCTGAGAAATACACTGGAGACAGGATAGTCTTTTCAGGAGTGTTGGATAAACTCCCTGACCATAAAGAAAAATAAAACAAGATCTTTATGTCTCACCAGACAAACCTCAATTTAAAATATATTAATGATTTAAAGGCAAGATCTGAAACCACTGAGATTATTATAAGAAAATTACATCAAAAATGCTTTGAGACACTTGGCAAGGATTAAGGGAAGACATTTAAAGGAAGTACAGGAAACAAAAGCAAAACTAGACAAACTAAGAAGTTTCAGCATAACAAAGGAAATGCTGAACAGAATGTAAAGACACCCTAAACTCCTAGCTTCATTTGTGTTCCTGTGATAAGAAAACTGGACAAAAAGAAAAGAAAACTAAACAAAAAGAAAACTTAGGGGAGAACGGGCTTATAGGGCTTGAAATTCTAGGCTACAGTCCTTCATGTGGGGAATTCAAGGCAGGAACATGAAACACACAATTACATCACAGTCAAGAGCAGAGATAAATGAATGCATGTATGCTTAATGCTCAGCTAGCTTTCTCTATTTGTGCTGGCTGCTTTTGTGTTTCAACTTTTCACAAGTTAGAGTCATTAGCGGAAGGAATCTCAGTTGAGAAAATGCCTCCAAGAGTTCCAGCTGTAAGGCATTTTCTCATTTAGTGATCAATGGGGGCAGGCCGGGGTGGGGGGCAGGCGGGGGTGGGGGGCAGGCGGGGGTGGGGGATAGTCAGGGGTGGGAGGTGGGGGGAAGCATGGTAGGTGGTGCGGTTCCTGGATTGCTGGTCCTGGGTTCTCTAAGAAGGTGGGAAGCAAGCCAGTAAGCAACATCTTCCATGGTTTTTGAATCAGTTCATGCTTCCAGGATCCTGCCCTGTTTGAGTTCCTGTCATGAATTCCTTCAGTGATGAACAGCAATGATGAATTGTAAGCCTAATAAAATAAACCCTTCGCTCCTCAACTTGCCTTGTGGTCATTGTGTTTCACTGCAGCAACAGAAAACCTAAATAAGAAAAATTGGTATCAGTGTAGAGGGATATTGCTGTAACAGATCTGACCATGTTTTGGGGAGGATTGTGCAAGGACTTTGGAATTTTGGGGTAGAAGAGCCATTGAATGTTAAGAGCTCTGTGAGATATTCTGTGGAACTTGAAAGATAATGTTAAGAACAACGCAGAAAATGGAGGCCCGGCTTATGAAATTTCAGAGGGAATATTAAAGATTCTACCAGGGTCGTTTGCTATCTTAAATTAAGATCCCATGGTTCTGGTTAGCTAGGACTGAAGACTCAACTGTGATTAACAAAATTTCAGAACTACAAAAGCAGTCCTGTGATTCTGGCTAACTGGGTCTGAAGAATCAGTTGTGATCAACAAGATACCAGGACTACTAAAGCAAAATTTTACTTTGCTAGGATCCTTGATGCTCGTCAGCTGGAGCTAAGAAATAAGTGGTGACTCTAAAGAGATCAAGACCATTGCGGTAAAATGTTCTGGGAAGTATTTCCTGAGAGTCTGCATAGAGAAACTGTGTCCCAGAGGCAGCCAAGGTTGTACCTCATGCTGGTAACCAGATATGACAACATGTAAGAGTCACCCAAGTGGTACTGGTTTTGAAGACATGAAGGGGTCAAGGAGAACAGCTGAGGTTTAGCACTGTCAGACGTCAGGAGAGGCCACTGGTGAAGGTGCAGTTTCAGTGGCAGTTGAAGGCTCAGGACTGAAGAGGCCATGCAAAGAAGTTGGTACTTGGCACCACGAAGAGAGCCTAAAAGAAGCTATTGGTGAAAGTGCAGCCCAGTTGCAGCAAGGAACAGTACCATGGGAAGATCAGCAAGAACAGTAGCCGCAGTGGAGTGGAGTCAGCTGGAGCCCAGAAGATAAGCCGTGTGTGCTGCAGAGGGCAGTGCTGGAGAAGTGGCCCAAGCTCTTTGCAGGAGTCCAGCAGATCGTGAGTGAATCTCAGACAATTGGACATTGAGTTGTTTATGCTGTTGGAGTTTGGTGTTGCTTGGCTGAGGCTGTGATGGTGCCCTGATTTTTCTGTCTTGAAGAAGGCATTTAATTTTGATTTTTAAAGGAGCTCACAGCTGAAAGACTTGAACTTTTAAAAGTGATTGGATATTTAAAGAGACTGAAATTTTAATGTGCTTGAATTGGTAAAGGCTTTTGAAATTATTTACGATTTTAATGTCAGTTCTTGGGAATGGATCAGAAAGGAAGGGTTGTAGCTTAATAGTGATGTGTTTGTGTGTCAAGGTGACACAGGATTGGTTGTACTGGCTGCTTTTGTATGTCAATTTGACACAAGCTAGAGTCATCAGAGGAAGGAGCCTCACCTGAGGAAATGCCTTGATATATAGTCCAAGGCCCCGAACCAAAGAATGTTGATACACTCATTCAGGGTGGGTCTCCCCACATCAATTAAGCCAATCATGACAATTCCCATAGACAAGCTCGCTCACAAGCTAACTAACTTGACCCAGGTTTATTGACATTCTCCTCCCAGGTGATGCTAGATTGTGTCAAACTGACAATTAAAATGCTTACCCACTACAGAATGGGAGAAAATAATTGCAAAGTATATATCTGACAAAAGCTTAATAATCATATTACATAAGGAACTCCAGTAACTCATTTGGGACATGCCAAATAATCCAGTTTTTAAGAAGGCAGTAGATAAAACAGACATTTCTCAAAAGGATACATAAAAATGCCCAATAGGTACATGAAAACATGTTCAAAAGCACTCATCATGAGGGAACTGGAAAGTCACAATAAAACATCACTTCACCTCTGTGAAAAGACTGTCATCAAAAAAGCTAAAGATAAGAAATTCTGGCAAGGAAAAAGGGAACCCTGCAAACTGTTAGAACATAAAATGAGTACAGACATTAGAAAAAAACAGTAAGGATGCTCCATTACAAACCAAAATCAGAACAAAAATAAGACCAAGCAACTCCTTTACTGGAGATGTATACAAAGGGAATCAAATTAATCAAATTAGTTTTCAAAAGACGCACCTACATGACCATGTTCATTCAATGTTATTGAAAGCAAAGAAATGGGAAAATCATAGTCATCCTTTAGCTGATGAATAGACAAAAATAGGACACATGCACACAGTGGATACTATCAAATAATTAAGTAGAATAGGATTCAGCTATTTATGCCACCATAAATGTAAATGGAGATCAATGTTAAGTGAAATAAGGCAAATAGAGAAGTCAAGTACCATTATTATATAATGTCCTCCATATATAGCATCTATAAAGGTTAATTTTGGGGTTGGAAAGATGGCTTTGTGCTTAAGAGCACTTGCTGCTTTTATGGAAGACCTAGGTTCAATTCCCAGCTCCAGGGGATCCAATGTTTCTTCTGACTACTTTGGGCTCAGAACACATACGCAGGCACACATATCCACATTATATAAATGGCACACATATGCACATAAAATAAAATAATATATTTTAAATGTTGATTTTATCTTAATTAAGATGACTTGTCCAGCCTTGATGTGAGAGTTTGTGCCTAGTCTTATTGTAACTTGTTATGTCATATTTAGTGGATATCCCTGGAAGGCCTGCTCTTTTTTAAGAAAGAGAAACTGAGGAGGAATGGGTCTGGGAGAGAGTGGATGTGGAGAGAGGGACTGGGAGGAGTGGAGTGAGGGGAAACTGCAGGTGGGATACAATGTATGAGAGGAAAGAAGATCAAATGGTGACTATCAGAAGACCAGGGACTGTAGAGTTGGTGAGTAATGGGGAAAGACTGATGACTGAGTACTGAGATACAGTTAGGTAGGTATAAGAGTCTATGGTGTGCTATTGCATAGTAGATCTATAATATAGATAACAACATACTGCGTTCTGGTACCAAATTCTGTCTTAGTTAGGTTTCTACTGCTGTGATACACACCATGGCCAAAAGCAACTTGGGGAAGAAATGGTTTATTTGCCTTATCAGTTACAGTCCATCATCAGGGAAGCCAAGACAGGAACCTGGAGGTAGGCCCTGAAGCAAACATCATGAAGGACTACTGCTTACTGGTTCTTTTTCCCATGTCTTACACAGGACTACCCATTACGTTTCCTGGGATTTCCCATATTAATTATTAATCAAGAAAACTCCCTACATTTTTTGCTTACAAGAAGTCTGATGGAGGCATTGTTTTCAGTTAATCTAGCCTGTATCAATTTGACCACAGCCAACTAGGACATACTGAATGTTTAAAAAAAAACCAAACCAAAAGAAACTATTTAGACATTTTTCACCATAAATGGTAAATGCTTGAGTACACAAATGTTTATCTTAATTTAAACGTTATATGATGGCCATATGTATCAAAGCATTGCTTACATAGTGTCACATTTGTAAGTATCATTTATGTATCAGTTTAAATGAACTTAATAAAAATAATCATGTAGGTCACATTGCTATTTTGAATTTATATCATACAGAACATTTTCCTGGACCTTAAATTGTATGTCATGTACATCCTTAGTCTCATTTTACAGATGTCCATTCTGAAGTCAGAAATTAGAAAAGCAACCCTCGTTTAATAACATATTTATTATTCAGAGTCATGTTTCTTTCTTCCAAGAGAATAGAAGCACAGCCAAAGAAACCTATGATGGGCAAAGATATACACAAGACTCAGTAGGCAAAATGACTTTTAAAAATGTTTGAGTAACAGAGACAGCTGACCTGAACAAAGAGGAGCTCTTGAACCCCAGATTGATGGTTGAGAGGCCAGTATGGGACTGATCCAGACCCCCTAAATTTGGGTGTCAGCAAGGAGGCCTCAGCAATCTATGGTGCCTTGGGTAGTAGATCAGTATTTATCCCTGGCATCTGAATGGACTTTGGGAGGCCATTTCACATCAAGGGATGCTCTCTCAGCCTGGACACTGGGGGAGGGGCCCGAGCTAGGCCCTGCCCTGTAAGAAATGACAGACTCTGGATATCCCCCATGAAGAGGAGGGGGAATTGGGTGGGGGGTTGGGGAGGTTGGTGGGGGGCAGGGGAGGAGGGGAGGGAGAGGGAGCTGGGATTGACATGTGAAGCAAGCTTGTTTCTAATTTAAATTAAGAAAAGATAAAAAAATGTTTGGGTATCAAGGCATTAGTTGCTTGATATTAAGTACAAGCATTTATTGACAAATCAGTTGTGTCACATGTTTTTAAAGTCTAAAAATGGCTGATTATCATCTGTAAGTTGTTGCATTATCTCATCACCTCCCCAGGAATAAGAGTCAGCAGTCAGAGTGTAAGTGGTGAAATCATTGCTACTTATGGTGGAATACAATTTTGTTCTTACTCTCTCACAGCAAGACTGATTCCATAGGGCTACCAGGAAGAAATAAAGGCATTTGTCAGTAAATGAAAAAAAATAAGTCTGAAAGTAACACCAGAAAGATTTAGCTGGGGACATGTGACATGTTTCCTGTTTTGTCACTCTCTGGACCAACATAATCAATACTTAGAAAAGTTTAGATGCATGATGCAAAATGGTCCTAATGCAACTTACTGGGTGTCCTGCTGATTTTTTGATTTTCCTTTTTTAAAATTTTATTTTCAACGAGTTATCTGAGAAGAGAAACTTCGATTGAGGAAAACTGCCTCCATCAGATTACCTGTAGGCAAATTCGTGGGGTAATTTTTCTTGGCTAACATTGACATGGGTTCTGAGATTGGGTGAAAAACACAAAAGATGAAAACCAGAGGTGTGCTGAGTAATTTACAAGCAAGCAGCTCAACATACTGGAGTGTGATCTTCCCAGGTAGCCAAGTTGGTCTGAGCCTTCTTCAGGCAGCTCAGTTTTTTTTAAGAATACTCTACTGCTTATATAAGTTTGGAGAAGAAGGAGCCAAGTGAATCTAGTCAGTTTCATGGACTTCCTGAACCTTTTGAGTTCTTTACTCCCTTCACTCAATGATCTTCCCTGTTCAGTGTAATGTTTTGCCTCCCTTAGAACCCCTTAATACAGTTTTTCATGTTGTGGTGAACTGATATAGGATGTCTTTCTGTACTCTGGGAATATGTGTTGCTCTCATTAGTTAATAAATAAAGATGCTTTGGCCTATGGCAAGGCAGGATAGAGCCAGGGATGAAATCCAAGCAGAGATATAGGAGAAGAAGGGTGGAGTCTGAAAGATGGCAACAGCTGCCCAAGGAGCAACATGCCAGAATATTCCAGAGCACCACCTGCAAGCCACGGGCCACATGATTAATAGAAATGGGTTAATTTAAATGTAAGAGATAGCTGGTAATAAGCCTGAGCCATGAGCCAAACATTCATAATTAACATTAAGTCTCTGATTATTTAGAATGGCTGCATGGCTACGTGGGACAGAATAGCCTCCAGTTACAGTGAAAGCCAACTATAAACTTATTTCTTTGCTGCTTCATAACTATAAGTTTGCTACTGTTATGAGTCATAAAGTAAACATTGTGCTGGTAGTCCTAGGCAATCCCTTGTCGAAAGGTTGTTCAATTCACAAGTTGTGAATCATAGCCTTAGAACATCCTCTATCTTAAGAGGCTTCTTTGCAGGAGGGAATATTGTAACTTTCTTTTAATATCCTACAATATGGAAGGTTTTCACTTCAGCTTGGAACATCCTGTGCTTTATTGATCTTCCTTCCTAGATAAAATTTTCTTTTGTTTTTAATCTTTGAGGAAGTTGCCACACAATGTAAGTCCATCTTTAAGGCCTAATGAATGTTTAATTTATTTTAGGACTGTGTACATTCTGTAGAAAAGTTCCCTCCCCCAGCTTCTCCTTAGCTTTAAAGAGTTAAGCAGCACCATTTGTTGAAGATGCTTTCTTTATTCCATTGTATATTTTTAGTTTCTTTGTCAAATATCAGATATTCATACATGTGTGGGATAATATCAGGGTTTTCAATTCGATTCCATTGGTCTATCTGTCTATTTTTGTGCCAACACCAAGCTGTTTTCAGGACTATAGCTCTATAATAGAGCTTGAAGTCAGGGATGGTGATGCCTCCGGATGTTGCCTTGTTGAACAGGGTTGTTTTGCCTATCCTGGTTCTTTTGTTTTTCCATACAAAATTGATTATTGTTCTGTCAAGGTCTGTGAAGAATTGTGTTGGGATTTTAATGGGGACTGCATTGAACCTGTAGATTGCTTTTGGCAGGATTGCCATTTTTCCTACATTGATCCTACCTATCCAAGAGCATGGGAGATCTTTCCATTTTCTGAGAGCTTCTTTAATTTCTATCTTTAAAGATTCAAAGTTCTTGCGATACAGGTCTTTCACTTGTTTGGTTAGCGTTGCTGGCATGTAGAAGAATGCGGATCGATCCATGTCTATCACCATGCACAAAACTTAAGTCCAAATGGATCAAAGACCTCAACATAAATCCAGCCACACTTAACCACTTAGAAGAGAAAGAGGGTGGTACCCTTGAAAGAATTGGTACAGGAGACAGCTTCCTGAACATAACACCAGTAGCACAGACAGTGAGATCAACAATTAATAAATGGGACCTCCTGAAACTGAGAAGCTTCTTTAAGGCAAAGGACACAGTCAGCCAGACAAAAAGGCAGCCCACAGAATGGGAAAAAATATTCACTAAAGCCACATCTGACAGAGGATTGATCTCCAAAATTTACAAAGAACTCAAGAAGCAAGTCTTCAAAACACCAAAGGATCCACTTAAAAAGTGGGCTGCAGAACTTAAAATACAGGAGTCTAAAATGGCTAAGAGGCACTTGAGAAATTGCTCAACATCCTTAGCCATCTGGGAAATGCAAATTAAAACAACTCTGAGATACCATCTCACTCCTGTCAGAATGGCTAAAATCAAAAACACCGAAGACAATTTATGCGGGAGAGGATGTGGTGAAAGTGGAACACTCCTCCATTGCTGGTGGGAGTGCCAACTTGTTCAGCCACTTTGGAAATCAGTATGGAGATTCCTCAGAAAAATGAGAATAAACCTAACACAAGACCCAGCAACTTCACTCTTAGGCATATATCCAAAAGATGCCCATTCATACAACAAGTATGTCTGTTCCACTATGTTTATAGCAGCATTATTTGTAATAGCCAGAACTTGGAAGCAACCTAGATGTCCCTCAACCGAAGAGTGGATAGAGAAAATATGGTACATTTACACAATGGAGTACTATTCAGCAGAAAAAAAAACAATGGAAACCAGATATTTGCAGGCAAATGGATGACACTAGAAGAAACCATCCTGAGTGAGGTAACCCAGTCACAAAAAGAGAAACATGGCATGTACTCTCTCATATATAGATTTTAGACATAGATCTGGGGAGTGCCAGCCTACAATTCCATGGCCAGAGAGTCTGGGAAACAGAACCTTCATTCAGTGGCTGATGGAAGAAGAGGCAGACTCCCACGGCTAAGCACTGAGCTGAACTCAAGAAAGACAGTAACAGAGAGGGAGGACTGATGACCAAAGGAATTAAGACTGGGCTGGTTTAACCCCCAGAAACAGCTGACCTGACAAGGGTTAACTCTTGAATGCTAGGCTGATGCCTGGGAATCCAGCATGGAACTGATCAAGACCCCCCTGAATGGGGGTGTCAGTGAGGAGGCCTAGGTAATCTATTGAGCCTTGGGCAGTAGATCAGTATTCATCCCGAGTATACACAGGGACTTTGGAATCCCATCCAACAATGTGAGATGCACTCTCACCCTGAACTCTTGGGGGAGGGTCTAGGCCCTGCCCTGGATGAAATGACAGACTACAGACACCCCCATGGAGGGCCTCACCCTCCCTGGGGAAATGAGGGGATATTGGGGGGTTTGGGGGGGAGGGCACGGGAGGAGGGGAGGGAAATGGAGAGGGACCTGGAATGACTTGTGAAACAACCTTGTTTCTAATCTAAATTTAAATTTAAAAATAAATAAATATAAAAAAACTGTTAGGCAGGAAGAAAAACAGATGATCTGTGTATCACTTATTACAAGACTCACAGAACCATGCATAAGAAAGATGACTGCTTACATAACATGTAAAAAGTTATGCATGGCAAGTACATTTCTCATCTATATCCTCATCCCCATTGTGCAGAAAGGGAAGCTGTGGCTAACCTTTTACAAATAAGAGAAAGTTGGGACTTCAACTTCAGTCTTCTAGGTTTCCAGTTTACTGTTGTCCTTGATTTTCTGGTGCCTCATCCTTTGTAGTACAGGAATTAAAGATGTGAGTCACCACGTGCAGCATTCTGCTGATTTTTCCAGCAGTAAATTACTGAGAGTTCAGTCAGTGGCAACCCAGAGACTTTCAAAAAATTGGAAAAAAAGTTACTTAGGAACCCAATATAAAAATAAAGTGTGTGTGTGTGTGGCTTTGATTATTATTCTTCTAGATTTATTTATTTTATTTTATGCATATGAGTGGTTTTCTTTAATGTATGTCTATGAACCAGATATCTACCTAGTGCTCACAGAGGTAAGAGGTGCGTGTCAGATCCCTGGGAACTGGATTTGTGCATGGTTGTATATTTCTATGTGGGTGCTAAGAACAAATCCTAGGCCCTCTGGAGGAGCAGCAAAAGCTCTTAACCCTGAACAATCTTGCATCCCCCTATTGTGTTGATTTTGAGATAGCATCTTACTCTACAGACAATGTCAGGCTCAAACGTGTGGCAATCCTCTTGCCTCAGCCTTCTGAACGCTAGGATTTTAGGTTAGCACTCTCATGGCTGGCTTCGTTTTGGTGTTAATGAAATGCTTTGAAGTTGGTTGCTTCCCCCATTGCTTGTCATCATTCTTTTACAGCAAGGAAAACAAATGCACTTGAGTAAAAAGCATTTTCTAAAAAATTGTTTTTATGAGCAAAGTGTTTTAAAAGGAGATCTACATGTCACTCGAAATTAGAATGACTATCAACACTAGAACATTTTCTTATACTTTTTAAAATTTTTAATTGATTTCAAACTTCCAGAGAGTGGCAAGAATCATCTAGAAAACTTCTTATTGCACTTTTACCTAACTTTACCCTTCACAAATGTTTAATATCAGATTTGTCCCATTTGATTTTATTATCATCTCTCATCGAAAGGGTGGTGAATATTTACATAAACATTTTTCTTTATGTATCTGTTTGTGCATATATTCCTATAAACATTTGTAGGAACAAAATTTTAAATAATTATTTGAAAGCATGTCCTATTATCCCTTAATTATTCAAAATACTTCTCCTTTGAACAAGAAATTCTTTTATATGACCATAAAATTGTTATTAAGTTCAGGACATTTAATTTTTTAAATTAATTTTTATTTAAATTAAAAACAAACTTATTTTACATACCAATCCCAGGTCCCTCTCCCTCCAATCTTCTCATTTCCCATACCATCTCCCATACCCCACCCATTCACTCCTCAGTGAGGGTGAGGCCTCCCATGGAGATCATCAAAGTCTGTCACATCATTTGGGACAGGACCTAGGCACTCCCCTGTGTATCTAGACTGAGAGAGTATCCTTCCATAGAGAATGGGTTCCCAAAGCCCATTCATGCACTAGTGATAAATACTGGTTCCACTGCCAGAGACCCCATAGACTACCCAGGCTCCCCCAACTGACACCCACTTTCAGGGGCATGGTTTGGTCTTGTGCATGTTCCCCAGCTGTCAGACTGGGGTCTGTGAGCTTCCATTTGCTCAGGTCAGCTGTTTCTGTGGGTTTCCCCAGCATAGTCTTGCCCCCTTTGCTCACCACTCCTCCCTCTTTACAACTGGATTCCAGGGGTTTAGCTCAGTGCTTAGCTGTGAATCTCTGCTTCTGCTTCTCATCAGTTACTTGGTGAAGGTTACATGATGGCATTTAAGGTAGTCATCAATCTCATTATAGGGGAAGGGCATTTAAGGGAGCCTCTCCATTATTGCCTAGATTTTCAGTTGAGTTCATCCTTGTGGATTCCTGGAGATTTCCTTAGTGCCAGATTCCTCTTTAAACCTATTATGGCTCCCTGTATTAAGGTATCCCTTTCCTTGCTCTCCTTCTCTGTTCTTCCTCCAACTCAACCTTCTTGACCCCTCATGTTCTGCTCTCTCCCATTCTTCCCTCCTTTTTTTTTATAAAGATACTGATCTCACTCATGAGAGTTCCACATCTATGGCCTAATTATCTCCCGCAGGTCCCATCTCCAAATACTATTAACTCTAGGTTTGGGAACCTTAACTTATGAAAGAAATCTCATAGTGGACTCTGGCATGAGGTGCTTCAGGGTCAATGAATTCATAATATGTTGCTGAATCTCCCTGATTTTCTTTCAGTTTTCTAATATGTTTCTATGTGGGTCCTGGAGATGGAACTTGGGTAGTTACGTTTGGTGCAGGCACCTTTACCCACTGAGTCACTTCACCAACCCTGACAAGACTGATTTTATTGAGCTAGTCAAAATGCCATGTTTACTCATGGTGTATTATTTTGTCCTTTAAATCAGTGAATACAATATAGGGGAGTCATGTAAGACCATGCTAATAGCTTATTTTTATTTGTCTACTACTGTATATCTAATATCAATTGAAAATTATTTCCTAAGCCTATCCTTACTATGATGTCTACAAGATGACACCTTTCTAAATCTGTCATTGTTATGCATACCACCCAGTTGACTTTTTGTCAATTTATTTTGCTTCTTTGTATCTGGATCAATCTCCTCCCACTTCCCCCCATAGTTGCTATAGTTTGGTTTCCAGTACAGTGATAAACACCATGACCAAAGCAACTTGGGGAGTAAAGGGTCCATTTCATTTTACAGCTTGTAGTCAGTTCATTATTCATGGAAGTCAGGGCAGGATCTCAAGGCAGGAACCTGAGGCAGAAAGTGAAGCAGAAGCCATGAAAGAATACTGCTTACTGACCTGCTCCTTCTGGCATGACCATTCTGATTTCTCAAAGCATCCTGAACCAACTTTCCAGAGTGGTACTGTGCAAAGTAATCTAGAACCTCTCATATCAATCAGTCAAGAAAAGGTACCACAGACTTGCCCACAGGCCAATCTGCTTAGAGCATTTTATCAATTGAGGTGCCCTCTTTCAAAATGACTCTAGCTTGTGTCACGGTGACATAAAATTAGGCAGCACAAGTATCTACACACAACATATAGCTACTAGAGTTATTAGGGCCAGAATGTCACTAAGATAAACAATAACACTTAGGGAAAAATTCCTACAGTAATCTACCCTCAAAGTATGCTGAATTTTCAGATAAAACTTAGTGTACAGAATTGAATGAAATAGCAGGCATTCCTGTTTGTCAACTTTAAGATGCAAACTGCTTATGTCCCCAAAGTGCTCTATACCCTGGTTTAACATTTTGAACACTTGTGGTATGACCTTGAGCTAAACATGACCAAAAGCATTTTTAGTCCTTTTTTCTTGAATTATGAACTTAAAACTAGAATGTGTGGAAACATGGTCCTTAACTGACTGACTTTACTCAGAAATAAGCCCATCTTTAAGGTGCTTTCCTATAGGAATATATTTACACATACACTCCCTAAGATTCCTTTATTTGGGAAGGGTATTGCTTTGGAAAGAACTTCCTTGCTACTGTGGTTCTAATAAATCCTTCTCTACTGTTTTATTTCTTAGTTGTGGTTGTTTTTCGCTTTGTACTTACCAAGATGCAACCCCATTGCATTCAGCTACAATATTGATACCTCCAATCCAAAACTTGTCATCTCACACTTCTTCTTGCAGTTGCCTTCTTTCACACTGAGAGCTGGCTCACACAGCAACCCATTTACTTATTTGCTGAATCCTGCAGTATGTATAAAATACTTACTACTTTTTTATCTAGTAAGAAAAGCATAGTAAGAAAAAAAGTTCCAGACAAAGTTTGATAGCAGGTTTCAGATATGATAATTCTTATAGGAACCCAGAAAATGATTGGAAAAAAAGAGTAGAGACTAACCAACCACAAAACTTCTCATTGTGACCTTAAGTGTCAAGGCCATTAGGACGGTAATTGGCAGTGAGCTATTTTGCGACATCTCGGGCTAGTCCTTTTGTTAATAAATGTTGCATTAGTACTTTTAAACAACATAGTTAAAATTCTTATATAACTAAATAATTCAAGGAGATATTTTTCTGGGACTTCGTCAGCATCATTTAGATGTTTATGTACTGAGCATTTGCAGCTTTGATTTAGAAAAGACAGGAAAAAATTAAGCTTTGAATAATGAAAAGTGATAAAGGAATTTTTGCCAAATTAAAGTCCTCAAAGAAGGTCTGCAATAGTCAAAGTGGGACTGGAATGCCTTCTTTAAAATTAGAAGCATAGAAAAAGCTCTGGGCCATCCTCTTTGAAGGCAACACTGTTGCAATGCAGAAATGCAGAGAAAAAGACAAAAACAACAGGTAACCAATGACAGCCAACTCTCTCATCCTCTGGCTTTGCAATCTTCCCTCTTCCTCTTCTGAAATGATCTCTGAGCCTTAGGTTTGGGAGTGGTGTTGTAGATATGTCTATGGACACTGAACTCCACAACTCTTCATTTTGATTGGTTGTGGATTGGTCTCCTGTTGCAAAATAGTTTCCTTGATTAGCCATTAAGACTATGTCTCTCTGTGGGTGTAAGTACAAATATTTAGAATGTAGTTATCCCTTATGCTGGTTTAGTAGGGTGGTGGTTGTAGGTTCTCCTTAAGATCCATGACTTCACTAGCCTAGTTTGCTACATTTCTAGTACCAGGCATGATTTCCATCTTAGTGAGAGGATCTTAAGTCCAATTAGAGAGCTGTTGGTTGCTACCAATGTATGTGTGCCACTACATACTTAAGATTATTGTGTCATTCTGGTCATTGTTGCGGTTCCTAAATATCATGCCAGAAGCTATATTCATAAAATCTCACCAACAAGACTGTCAAAGCATTAGCTGAACAAGGACGACACGAATAAACATGCTATTGTGGACTGGGGAAGGTTTGTGAGGCCTCAACCATACACAAAGGACTATAGGCAACTAAGGAATACTGAATGCAGGAAAAATAGTTTTTCCTTAGGGAAGAGCACACCACTTGATTTTCCAATACCAAATGGTGAGCCCTGACAGCATATACATACAAATAACATTATACAGACTAAGCACGTTTAGGGACACACCCATACACATAATGACAATTAATGAAAAAAGAGGCCAAGAGAGAAATTAAGGGTGTATGGAAGGATTTGAAGACAGGAAAAGGAAGGGGGAATTGATATAATTATACTATACTCTCAAAACTTAAAATGATAAGACAAATGATAATAAAAGGTGGAAACAGTAACCAAAGAATACTCTGCTTTTGTGAAGCGATTCAAAGTGGTTTCAGAATCTCTGAAAGTACCCACAGCCCTGTAAGATTTCTTGAATTATGTTCCTATGGGCTGTAGATATATGGAATATAGAACTTCATAGATTGGATGGTCCACACTCTGGGACATGACCTCTGTACATGCTGAATTCTACTGAGTCATATATTTTTATCATTTTTTATTTTAATTTTAAATAGCTTGTTTTACATGTCAATCCCAGTTCCCTCTCCCTCCCCTCCTCCCGCACTCCCCTTACCCCCCCACTCTCCCACCCTATTGCCAAATCCTTCCATATAGGGGATATCTAGAGTCTGTCATTTCACTCTGGGTAGGGTCCAGGCACGCCCCTAAGAGTCCAGGCTGAGAGAGCATCGCTCTTTGTGCTATAGGCACACGAAGACTGTTTGTATACCAGGGATAGACACTGATCCACAGCTCAGGGCCCCATAGGTTGCCCAGGCCTTCTCGCTGACACTCACATTTGGGGGGGTCCAGATCAGTCCCATGCTGGCCTCCCCACTGTCGGTCTGGGATCCAAGAGCTCTCCCCTGTTCAGATCAGCTGTCTCTGCTGGTTTTGCCAGCCCATTCTTTGCCAATTTGCTCATCACTCCTCTCTCTCTGCCACTGGGTTCCTTGGGTTCAGTTCAGTGATTAATTGTGTGTTTGCCTCTGCTTCCATCAGTCACAGGATGAAGGCTCCCGGATGGTTATAGACATCAAGTTCATTATCAGGAATGGGCATTTGAGGTGGTCTCTCCACTATTGCTTAGCTTGCCAATTGGTGTTATCCCTTTAGATCACTCGAGGTCGCTCTGGTGCCTGATCTGTCTTCTATCCTATGATTCCCTCTATCCTCTATTCTACCCCCACCCACTCAACTTCCTGTTCCCCCATGACCAACTCTCTTCCTCTTCACTCCCTCTCTTCTTCCCAGGTCCCACTCCCCCCCACCCCTCGCCGTGTTCCCCATCCATTCAGGGGATCTTGTCTCCATCCTCTTCTTTTGGGTACTATGCATATATGCATATCTTTTAGGTTCTTTCCTGTTTCCCAGACTCTCTATCAGTGGAAGTGCAGACTGGCACTATCCTGATCCATGTCTAAAATCCATATATGAGTGAGTACATACCATGTTTGTCTTTTTGCGACTGGGTTACCTCACTCAGGATGGTTTCTTCCAGTGCTATCCATTTCCCTGCGAATTTCAAGATTCCATTGTTTTTTTCTGCTGAGTAATACTCCATTGTGCAAATGTACCACATTTTCTCTATCCACTCTTCAGTTGAGGGGCATCTAGGTTGCTTCCAGGTTCTGGCTATTACAAATAATGCTGCTATGAACATAGTGGAGCAGATGCCCTTGTTGTATGAACTTGCCTCATTTGGATATATGCCTAAGAGTGGAATTGCTGGGTCTAGTGGTATATTAATTCCCATTTTCCTGAGGAATCTCCATACTGATTTCCAAAGAGGCTGTATGAGTCGGCACTCCCACCAGCAGTGGAGGAGTGTTCCCCTCTCTCCACATCCTCTCCAGCATAAATTGTCTTCGGTGTTTTTGATTTTAGCCATTCTGACAGTAGTAAGATGGTATCTCAGAGTTGTTTTGATTTGCATTTCCCTGATGGCTAAGGATGTTGAGCACTTTCTTAAGTGTCTCTTGGCCATTTTAGCCTCCTCTACTGAGAATTCTCTATTTAGCTCTGTACCCCACCTTTTAATTGGATCCTTTGGTGTTTTGGAGACTTGTTTCTTGAGTTCTTTGTAAAATTTGGAGATTAGCCCTTTGTCAGATGTAGGGTTAGTGAATATCTTTTCCCATTCTGTGGCCTGCCTTTTTGTCTTTTTGACTGTGTCCTTTGCCTTACAGAAGCTTTTTAGTTTCAGAAGGTCCCATTTGTTAATTGTCGATCTCAGTGCCTGTGCCACTGGTGTTATGTTTAGGAAGTGGTCTCCTGTACCAACTCGTTGAAGAGTATCTCCCACTTTCTCTTCTAAAATTTTCAGTGTGGCTGGATGTATGTTGAGATCTTTGATCCATTTGGACTTAAGTTTTGTACAAGGTGATAAACATGGATCTATCGGCTGTCTTCTGCATACCAGTACCCAGTTATGCCAGCACCATTTGTTGAAGATGCTTTCTTTTTTCCATTGTACAGTTTTAGCTTCTTTGTCAAAAATCAAGTGTTCATAGGTGTGTGGGTTAAAATTAGAGCTTTCGATTCGGTTCCATTGGTCTACCTGCCTATTTTTGTGCCAATACCAAGCTGTTTTCAGGACTATAGCTCTATAATAGAGCTTGAAGTCAGGTATGGTGATGCCTCCTGAAGTTCCTTTATTGTATAGGGATGTTTTAGCTATCCTGGGCCTTTTGTTTTTCCATATAAAGTTGATTAATGTTCTTTCCAGGTCCTTGAAGAATTGTGATGGAATTTTGATAGGGATTGCATTGAATCTGTAGACTGCTTTTGGCAAGATTGCCATTTTTATTATGTTGATCCTACCAATCCAAGAGCATGGGAGATCTTTCCATTTTCTGGTATCTTCTTTGATTTCTTTCTTTAAAGACACAAAGTTCTTGATATACAGGTCTTTAATTTACTTGGTTAACATTATCCCCAGATATTTGATGCTGTTTTTGGCTATTGTAAAGGGTGATGTTTCTCTGATTTCTTTCTCAGCCACTTCATCATCTGTATATAATAGGGCCACTGATTTTTTTGAGTTTACCTTGTATCCTGCCACATTGCTGAAGGTGTTTGTCAGCTCTAGGAGTAACCTTGCAGAGTTTTTTGGGTCACTTATGTAAATTATCATATCATCTGCAAATAGTGAAAGTTTGACTTCTTCTTTTCCTATTTGTATCCCCTTTATCTCCTTTTGTTGTCTTATTGCTGTAGCTAGAACTTCAAGTACAATATTGAAGAGATATGGAGAGAGTGGACAGCCTTGTCTTGTTCCTGATTTTAGAGGAATTGCTTTGAGTTTCTCTCCATTTAGTTTGATGTTAGCTGTTGGTTTACTGTATATTGCTTTTATTATATTCAGGTACATTCCTGTTATCCCTGATCTCTCTAGGACCTTTATCATGAAGGGGTGCTGGATTTTGTCAAAGGCTTTTTCAGCATCTAGTGAGATGATCATGTGGTTTTTCTTTCGCAGATTGTTAATATGGTGGATTACATTGTGTGCTCCCTGCTGTGGTGGTCATGGACTCTAGCTCTCTGAAACTGTAATCCCCAAATAAACTCTGTCTTTTATAAGTTAACTTGATTGTGGAGTTTATACTAACAAAATAAAAACAAGTAAGACACAAAGCATGCTTAGAAAAGAGAGAAAGAAAAGGTTATGTTACACTTTTCTGAAAAAGATACACAGATTTATGAGGCTGTATGGCTGCAGCCTGGTAAGTTAAGGCAATAGGGATGGCAATTCTAGGAAGGAAAGCATAGTATCTCACAGCTTAAGATGAGCTTGCATTCCTAGGACTGGACACTTGGCAAGGTGATTGACTTGGCCCAACTGGAATGTTATGTCTCTACTCAGGGCAGAGATTCCATTCTCTCAACTATAAGGGGCTTCTTGTGCTCTAACATTATCTTTCTACTCTATCCTCAGGGGGAAGTGTGTTGCATGAGTACCTCTGTTATTTACTATTTTAACTATTGGTCACCTTGGGAAGATTTGTCTTGATGAGAAGGATTTGTGCACCATAACAAAATTCAGTTGTAATGTTGTCCAGAAGTTTATTGGAGTCAGAAGGATTTGCCATATGTGAGTTCATCTTTCAAAATATTGAAGTATCTTTGCAGCTATGAAACTTGATGGATGCCAGAACTTGGCTGAGAATGTTTATCAACTTTTGGCAGACTTATCACTGCTGGCCGTAACATATTTCTTTGATAGCCAAGTGAATTTCTCATTAGACAGCCCACCAATGTTTCTAATTATTTGTAAAACTCTCCTGAGTGGCATAGCTTATTACTCTCTCTTTCAACGGTGCGTAGATCTATGACATTAATTGTTCTTAAGAGAGAGCCACACAAACACTTCTTCAATAAGATGGAGTACACCTAGGGTTCTACTTTAGGGTGTGATGCCAATATCTCAGATTAAGTGATAGCGTTTTTTTCTTTAAATAATTTGGCTAGCATTGATTACTCTTGTGAGCCTTTATTCAAAAGTCTTTCCATTATTACAAAGCAGGATGACAGTAAGTGTGTATAGTTACAAGTTCAAGTAACAGCTGCTAGAAGTCTTCTACATATGTTAATGCATTTTCATTTTTCAAATGTACAAGGCAAGGCTCTTACTGATGATTTTAAATGTTAAATACATTTTAGCTTATAGAATGCAAGACACATGGTAACGATGAGTTTACTTGTAAGTACCCACTTATAAACCACCATCCCAATGCCACTGTGATGAAAGTATCTGTGGTAATAGTGATTTTGTGGTATATACTAACTCTATTATTTTTGATAAATATACATTTACTGCCTTCATGTGTCAGACACATGTTTGATATTGAGAAAATGCTGGTAAACTAGACTTAGGAATTCCAGTGTTTGGTGTTTAGAGTATAGAATATATATATGAGCTAAGGTGAGGAAAAGCTGAGAAATAAAGAGAACCTCATCTAGTTTCTGGCACTTTGAAAACTGGCTTTGAAGCCAAAATTGAAAGAAAGGAGAATTATCCAGCCAAGGGATGACTTGGAGAGAGAGTTTTCTGAGACAGGAGGACCAAAGCAGAAATGTCCAAGAGTAGAGAAAAACAGCTTGAGCAGCAGCAGACAAAGGGAGTTGGACAGAACAAGGAGAGTGGATGTTTATGGAAGACATGCTGCTAGCCTGTAAGTTTGTTCCCCAGGGCTGGAATCTTGTCTCTTTTGTTGCTATTATCTGCTGTTTTCTTGTCACATAGTAAAAACTAGTCCCTCACCCTAACTGTTGAATAACAGCATAGATAAATCTTTTAATTAGACAGCATCCCAAGTGTTTTATTCATATGTAAGTTTATCACAGACTTACAACTAGGCCTGTCTTTTTGTTGTTACTATATTTCTTTTCTAGATAAGGAAACTGAGGTTAACTTAAATTCGCCTACTGTTGTGATTTGCAAATGCAAATTTTAGGCCCAGGTAATCATAGAGTTCCTTGATTGTAAGAGTCAAGATTTTGCTGTATGGAGTTTTAATTTCCTCTAACACAATGTGAACCTATTGAAAGGCCTAAAATGCTGTATGACCAAAATGACCCTGGTGGTAATGTGAAAGATGTATTTAAGTTGGAGCAAAACTAGAGGTATAGGGTTTTCTGGTAATCCCTTTTGGTATTGGAGTGTGGAGAGAGAGAATGAGAAAGGAAAGTGTAAGGGGGAGAGAGAGGGACAGTGAGCCAGAAAAAGAGAGAAGGATGCATATCCTTTAAAAGAACCCATTCAATGATAGTGGCTGTAATACATTTGTGAGAGTAGATCTTAACCATTCTTTTATTCTTTTAAATTTTATGCTATGTGCGTTGGTGTTTTGCCTGCATTTATGTCTGTTTGAGGATGTCAAATCACTCTAATCTGTGTTACAGATAGTTGTGAGCTGCCATGTGGGTACTGGGACTTGAACCTGAGTCCTCTGGAAGAGCAGCCAGTGCTCTTAACTGCTGAGTTTCTTCACCTCCATATCCTGACCTTTCTGATAGGTCCTATTTCCAAACACCTCTGTATCGGGCATCAGATTTCCAGTACACTCAATTTGCATGCCGCACTGAAGCCACAACAGTAGGTAACTGTACCCATGTCAAAACATTGTGTATGTTGATAAAAGCAGAGAATCCAAGACAATCCAAATAAACACCAACAGTTCATTGACTGGCAAAGGCAAAAGGAGCTTACAAAGCAGATTGGAAGGGTGCAGCCAGAGTAGAAAATAAACCAGGAGAATAAGTGTAAGGGAAGCTGAGGGGAAAGAAATTGCTCCACAATGCCAATATTGCCGGAGCATACTGAATAAAAACTGTCTATTGTGTTCCTTAGCAACATGGACACACTTGATGGCCTTAGATCAATTCTCTGTGAAGAGGTGTGTGGGGCTTGGTTGGTAGGGTAAAAGTCATAATTGCCTGTGTAAGTTACTGGTAAGGAAGTCAAATGAAAAGTCATAGGAACAAATGCTAATTGTTTCCATGGAAACAAGATCAGGGTCACCAGAGGATTTGGGGAGAAAAGAGAAACTGGAAGTCCTAGGCTGACTGTTAATTAGTTTAACAGAATGGAGCCTAGCCGTAGATGGCATATGTAGCAGGAGGTAGTATGAGGACGGGGGAAGAAGGCCAAGAAGTTGCAGGGAATTTCAATATACATGTGGTTCATTGATTAATTTGGATTCTGACCAAAAATCAATCAGTGTAGAGTCAGTGCTCTGAAAGAAACTCACTGTCCTAGTTGAACTTGAGCAAAAGTGTGTGAATAGCACTAGAAACAATGATTACAGTGAGGTTGGTGTTGCCCTAGGCAAACAGCAGCCCTATCCAGTTCCTTCTCCTGTATTTGCCTAAGAGAAAACTCCATATTGTGATCATCTGTATTCAGAATACAGACCTTTAGATCACCCCCTGGGGCAATGAGCAAAGTCAATCCAAAAGACAAGAGCATTCCCTAGTGTGACTTGATGCTGTAGGTTTCTGGGATCTCTTGGGATTTCTTTGATTAGAAGGGAGTTTCGGAGTTTCTCTTTTCCAGATGGCTAAGATCTCCTGAAACTCAGATACTGGGATGCCTCAGCAATGGATTAGCTGTAAAGATGTGCTTGGAGTTAATCCTGACTGCAAATCTCAGCTGCACCACTTAGAGACTGATTCATATAGTCAAAGATTGATAAACTGGACTTTATTAAAATAAATATCTAATATAATTATGGATATGGTTTCATTTAGGATTACCTTTTCAGTTTTTATGCTGCATCAGTCTTCTCCATTGTTGACACCTCTGTTCTCTGTGTGGCCATCTTTTGGGTTATTGGAATATTTTCAAAGTCCATTTCTTTGTTATTTGTTTTAAAGCTTTGTCTCTGAATTCTTTTTAATGGTTTCCCAGAGATCACAATATACATCCTTAATGTCTCAGTTTACTTAGAGTTAATATGGAACCACTTCATGAAAAATGTAGAGCTTTGAAACCACATAGGTCCATTAACCTCCCCTTCAGCATCCTTTGTGTTACACTTGTCATGAGTATTACATTTACATATCTTAGAAACCCACTAGACAGTATTACCATTTTTGCTTTATGTAGTCATAGTTTTTTTAAAAAATAAATTAAGAGAAAACTGTGGTCATTTATATTTGCCAAAGTATGTACCCATCTTAAGGAATACATAATGGTTGGTAGAAGGAAAGTTCTAGTAAAAGAGAACTTTAAGAGAATGATCAGGAAAATGAACTTTAATTAAAGAGCAAGAAGAAGGGAGTGTCAAGCAATGTCTACAGCTAATTAAAGATCACCTAAGAGGAATGAAAATATTGGGGGATTTAGTTATGAGAGGTATTAATGAGAGCTGATTTGGTAGAGTGAGAAGGATGTGAATCAAATTGGGGTTTGTTGTGTTAGCGGTAGGGGAATAAAAATAGACACAGGAAAGTTCAACAATTTGTGAGTAATTATAGAGAAGAGAGATAGACTAATAGGTGATGGGGATGTGATGTCAAGTCAAGGTGTTAGCTATTTTAATTGGACATTCTGAGAAAATACAAAAATTAGTAAGAAGGCTGAGCGCAGTGACACATACCTTAAATCTCAGCACCCCATGCCAGAGACAAGAGGAACACAAAATTAAAGCCAGCCTGAACCACAAAAGGGAGATACTTTTAAAAAACAAAAACAAAAGGGTTAGAAAGATCTGCCTGGAAGAATGAGGTAAAATAACTTAGATAAGAAAGCAGTAGTTGATAGTGAAGTGAGAGGCAGGAGTGAGGATGCAAAGCAAAGGACGAAGAGCTCTGAGTGATGACAGGATTCGCACAGCAGCAGGTTGGCATATTTGCTGTTGTAGAGAGATCTGAAAATATGTGATCTTTTGTTTTCTTTTTTGTTCTCTCTGATAACTCAAAGATGATATCCTCTTCCTTTGAGATGTGAAGAGATGTGTTTTGGAAAGTTTGGAATAGGTGTGAGTACAAAGTGAGTTGACCAGAGAGATACTAATTCACAAGACAACATTAAAAGTGTTCGACTACATAAGCTATCAGGAGACTCATTGCTTTTTAGCTTTAGTTTTTTATAGGAACTGGATGTAGTTGACAATGTCTTCTATAGGCTCAGATATTTGAACACTTGGTTCCCAGGTGGTGGTGCTATTTTGGGAGGCTTAGATGGTGGGCCGACCTTGCTGGAAGAAGTATGTCACTAGGGACAGGCTTTGAGATGAAAAGCCTCAACACTTTCAGTTCACTCTCTTGGCTTCCTATTTGAGGTTGAGGGTGTCAGCTCTCAGCTTCCTGTTCTTGCTGTCATGCCTGGGACTTGCTATCATGCTTCCCTGCCATGATGGGTACTTATCTTTCTGAAACTACAATCAAAATAAATTCTTCCTTGTATAAGTTGCTTTGTCATGGTGGTCGGTCTAGCATAGTCACAGAAAAGTAATACACAGGCTGACTGAAAAAAATGAACAGATAAATAAATAAAAAATGCAGTTATCAAGAATTTGCATACTTGTGGTAGCACGTTTCACTAAATAGATGCTATAGTTTGAGGTCAAACTGTCTAAGTTTGAGTCCCAGCATTATCATTACCTGTTTGACCTTAGGAAACTTAGTCAGCTAAGTTATGATTTTTTTAAAAAAAATAATATAGGGCAATCATTTTATTCCCTATCACAGAAAGTAACTGTGAGGGTTAGATTATGTCTGTAAAGTCACTAGACTTATAAGTAGTAATCACCCACTAGCTTAGTAATAGATAGTTATCTTGAGTTTCTTAACTCTGTGAATCTTATACTAATCTAAGAGAGACACCAAATTACACTAAAAAGGTTGTATAGTGAGTGACCTGAAATCAGTCTATGGAATTAGATGATTTCACCCCCTTTTGTCCTCAAGCTATGATGACCTTATTGTCTGGCTCATCTATACATACTACTCCTGACTGTTTCTGATATTTGTGGGTCATACCCCTTAGGAAGGCTTTGTAGGGTATAGCATGTAAATGAGTGCTTAATCGTTCACTGATGTGATGAATTTGGATAGAGATAAGTTGACATATATCTGAGGGCAGATGGAAGACAGAATGTCTACATAATTTCATCTGGTGATAGCCAAAGTCACAAAATTGAATCATCAAAATTAAATCAGAGAATTAGAGAATCTTGTATTTGGAAGGGTCCTTTAAGGCCATCTGGTCCAACCTTGCATTCAGCATTGGAATCCTCCCTACAGCATCTGTAAGAGAGAATATCAGGCCAGTTGGGAAGGAGATTATGGCAAATGATATAAAGCCAAATGCCATTTCAAACAAAATGTAGTTGCTTAGATTCTGGGTGGTTTGGTTTGAAAGCAAATACAGAGGAGCAAGGATAGAGTTCAAGTTGTGAAGCTGTTGCTTTTCCAATAGAGAAAAAGGACAAAAGCTTCACATGCTATTCCTATCACTGACTTTTGTTCACTGATATTAACAGTGTATTTTGTATCAGTTTACTCATCTGTGAACAGGAAGCATAATGCTTAGTTTTCCATAGGAGTTTAATACAAAGTTAATACAAGGGAGGATAATACAAAAATAGACTTTTCCAACATGGAAGGTAGTGGAAAATGAAAGTGGAATATAAATTTTTGTACATTTGTAGGCACAGTATCTTGGAGCTAAAGCCCGGTGGCCACGTTGGGCTATCCAACCTCAGGGTGAACTTTTAGCATGTTTGAGGATAGAAAGCATTTGTGACATTCTGACTAAGTTGAGGTTGGTCTCACTTAGAAGTGTCTTATAACAGATTACTGGAAAGTCCTTCTTCCCCCATTTCTTTGGTCTGATGTCAGAAGCTTGAAGTCTCCTATTTGAGTTTTGGTATTTTGGTTTATTAATCTATCAATGCCATAATACCCTAGAAAATGTAACTTTTTGAAGTTGTATGAGTCATTGCTCCTTGGTAGCAATGAGGAAGGATGGTGAAGTTGAAATAGGATGGGGGGGTGAGGAAAGAGGACACTAAATGCTCAGAGAGTGGAAAGCTTTGGAGATATTTAAAGGAAACCTCACATGGCTTACAAGTTCCTTAGGCAAGTTAGAGAGTAGAACAAGGTAAATTCACTTAATTTTTGGTCCTTTATTATGTCTTCCTTGTTACTATTCCCAGAGCATTTGCAAGTTAGGAAATAAATGAAATTTATTTTAGATTTTACTTTACAAAATTATTTTAATTAAGTTGCCTTCCCAAGATGGGTGAGATGGCTCACAAATAAAGGCTCTTGTCTGGGGAACCTGAATTCAATCCCTGGGACCCACCAGATAGACAGAGATAACTTACTCCTGAAAATTGTCCTCTAACCTACACACACACTGGTGTATATGCACATGTACACTAAATAAACAAATGTAACAAACAAGTTTTAAATAAGAAATGCTTTCCCTGCTTTACTTTTCTATAAAAATAGAAAATGTTTGGCCCAGAATCCTAATTGTGCTAATCCTTATTTTGAGGGGATCCATTCAGTTTCATTTATCTTTAATCATCCTTATTTATTTTAAGGGTTCTAAACACAGATTAGGCTACATTAAGCACTGGAAAGTTCTGGTAATTAATATGCGCTTCAGTTAGGGTTTCTATTGCTGTGAAGTGACACCATGACCACAGCAACTATAAAGGAAAACATTTAATTGGGCCTAGGTTTCAGTTCAGAGGTTTAGTCCATTGACATCTTGGTAGCAAACATGGTGCTGGAGAAGGAGCTAAAAGTTCTACATCTTGATCTCCAGGCAGCCGGAAATGAACTCTGCACCACACTGAAGGAAGCTTCAACACAGGGGACCTCAAAGCCAGGCCCCACAGTGACATACTTCCTCCAAGAAGGCCACACTTACCCCAACAAGGCCAAACCTCTTAATATTGCCACTCCCTGTAGACAAAACATTCAAACCACCACAAGATGTAACAATAGAACACTTAGAGTGAAAGCTATATTTTACTTTTACTTTGAAAGTGTAGATTTCCACCTAAAATGGAATGAGGGTGATATGCATGAAAGATGGAGGAAAGCCCACAAGGCTTTAACCATATACAGGCAACTAAGGAATTCTGAGAGTGGGAGAAATAGTTTTCCTCAGGGAAGAGCACACCAACTAGTTATCCAATACCCAATGGCAAGCTTTGAAAACATACATATGTGTAAGAATTCACAGACTGGGCATGTGCACCACATAATGCACATTAAAGAAAAAACAGGTCATGAGTTTGAAAGAGGAAAAGGTGGATATATGGGAGGGTTTGAAGGGGGAAAAGGGAAGGTAGAATTATGTTATAACCTCAAAAGAAAAAGAGCAAAAAGAAAAAAGGTTAGCATAGGCTCTTGATACTGGAACCACAAAAAAATGTCTTTTTATGTTTTCCAACTTTTTTCTTTTAGGATTTACAGAGAAACAAAATTTCTGGTTTTGCTTTTCACAGTTTTAGTTACCCCTGGCCAACCATGTTCTGAAAATAGAAAATTCCTGAAGTAAGTGATTCATATGCTTCCAATTATTTGATGTTATGAGTAGTATAAAAAATCCATGCCACTATTCTCTATCCAACTACAATTTGAATCTTTCCATTGTCTATGATATAAGCTACTAGTCCCTCCATCACTTACTTAGTGTTCTAAGTTATCAGACCAACAGTAGTATCATAAGCTTCAAATTATGTGCTGTTCTTAGTGCTATGAAAAAATCCATGCCACTATACTCCATCCTACCTAGAATTTGAATCTTCCCATTGTCCATGATATCCACACAATATAAAGCTACTTGTCCCTCCATCACTTACTTAGTCTTCTAGGTTATCAGATCAACAGCATTGCCACCATAGTGCTTGTATTGAAATAATCATTCATTTATATAATAATGGTCTCATAGCACAAATGATGATGCAAAGTAGACATCAGGACACAGAATAGAGAAGAGCATATTACTGTTTTGACAGTACTGTAATGAATCTATGTGTATTCCATAATTTCAGGCTTTTATTGAGGTACTTCAAATGTATACCCTGGGGGTTACTATACAATGAGTTCCCATAATCCCTTTATCCAGATGACCATATTCCACAAATGGTTATATTTTACCACCATTGTAGTTTGTCTATATCAATACAAAGGAGTATATTATATATATTCACAACATGTTTTAATATTTTGGTTGTATAAAATAATTCATGCTTCAAGTAAGTATTCTGTGAAAAAATATGGGCAGCAATATATTTGAATACTTGGTCTATACTTGATGAAACTGTTTCAAAAGGATATGGAGGTGTGGCATTGTTGGAGGAGGTGCATCACTGGGCATGGGCTTTGAGGTTTTAAAAGGTTTGTGCCATTCCTACTTGTGGATTAAGACATAAGTTCTCAGATGTTTCTACCAGAATGCCTTTATTTCACCACCATGGACTATACCTTTCTAAAACTGTAAGCCTCAAATTATATGCTTCCTTTTAGAAGATGCCTTGGTCATGGTGCTTTATTTTCTCAAAAGTAACTGAGAGCAGTGACATCATTAGTTCTTCTACTGCATTCCCTTCTCTTATCATTTATGCCTCATGTTCATATGTGAATCACATTTTTATTTCTTTTTGCACAAATTAGAATATTTGTGCATATTTTCTTATTTCCATGGTTATAGAGGAGAGGTAAAAATTTACTTCTAATTTTTGTCAGGAAAGATGTAGAGTTTAAGAAAATGTAACTGGGCCCTAAAAAAGATGGCTCAGCAGTGAAAAATACTTGTTGCTCTTAAAAAAGAATTGAGTGTGGTTCCTAGCACCTACGTGGTGACTAACAACCATCTATAACTTCAGTGCTAGAGAATATGACACCCTCTCTTGGCGGTCACCAGGCATTCAAGTGCTTTACATACATACATACTTGCAGACAAAGTACTCGGACACACAAAATAAAAAATTAAAATAAAAAATAAAAGAACATGTAACTGAATGGTTCCCATTTCCTGTTCCCCAGTCTACTTCATATTGCTATCAAATTTTATATTTTACTTACTGATTGAAAGATCTTATTCTATAGCCCAAGATAGCCTCAAACTTTCAAGGAGTTCTTCAGTTTTCTTAGTATTGAGATTATAAGTGATAGTCATCATGTCTGACTCTTAGGTCATGTTAGATTTCACTTCCTTCTTCTGCATCTATGTTTGATCTCAAGATTGAGACAAATCTACCTAATCTAGGTTTCCAGATTTTCCTGACTTCCTTGTTGTTAAGGCACACATGTAATTCTAATGAAAATAAAGAAAATATACTTTTACTCCTTATATAGATTCTCTGCCAGATTTGCAGTAACCCCACTCTTCCTGGTTACCTTTAGGGCTTGAACACATGGCCCTGTTCTAATCTGCTTATTACAGAAAGCTTAGGCAGTCATGCAGCTTTCCATCTTGGCCTCACTTAGAGCTAATGTTTTCAGTACAGATGTGCAAAAGCCAACAAAGACTGGTTTGAGGCACAATTGTCCAAATTACAAGAACTAAGCAGAATAAAAAATAAAAATCCAACTTTAACTTCATTCATAAAGAAAAAGATAAAATTATATAAAGGAAATAAAATCAATCATAAGAAATGAAACTGCTTTAGACACATGTCAATTTTCTTCTATTGAAATAAATCATTTATTTGAGCAGTAGAAGCACTTATTTCAATATTAGAAAAATAATGCTATTTGTTTTCAGCATAAAATAACCCTCAGGTGGAATAGACACATTGATTTTTTTTAAATGGATTTCAAATAAATCCAATGTCTTCATAATGAAAACTTACAACATTCCCCAGAATATAGTAGTTACATAAGACAGTGGTTTCCTAAGGAAAGAGAAAATTGCATTCCCTTCCTTTCATTGGTTTTTGTTAAATACAATTTGTCCATTCCGTTTGACTGGTCAATTTGATTGCAGCATTCTAAAACTCAGCAAGGTGCAGTATAGATCCACAGGCTTGACTTAAGAAAACCAAGTCCAAACAGCACAATAATTGGATCGGCACATTAATTAGATCCAGAGATAAACCTCAGTTTATTGTCACAGGGCGACTGGACTGAAAGAATCTAGAAATAGGGTGCTTTGATGATAGCCGAATTGATTTTCTATGATACTTGGTACCAAAGAGCAAGCAGGAGAAAGCATAACAGCTGGGCAACAACCATAATCAAACACAAACGCCTAGGAGTCTCCACAGCAAAATAACAAAGACAGCAGAACGAAGCCTATTTGGATCAGTAAGAGCCAGCTTCCCTCCCCTGGAAATTTTCACACACAGTAATCACTATTAAAGCCGTCTGCTTTTGCCAAATTGAAACATTAGTGGATAGGTAAGTTGCCTGATGGCATGTAGGCTCCTGATAAAGTTATTAACCATGCAGCTAAATGACCTGAATCCCCAACCAAATAATGCAAAACAACATTATGTCTTTAAAATTAATTCATTGAAAGAACCTTTAAAAGGAGATGTGGGAAACAAAGCCATTTAAGCTGCTGCAATGAGACCCTGTCTTGACAGGTTCATATTACAGCCATATAAAATATAAATAATGCTGTTGGTAGCACACATATTGCAGAGAGCTAACAGACAGCATGTTTCAAATGCCTTAACTAGTAGCTGGATGGATTCTTCCCTCTCTGCTCCTGCTTTAATTCATCTATTTGGCCAACCTACTATGTGCCAATTGGTTACAATATTAGCTGGACACCCGTTTGACTAATATTTTGCCTGTTCCACTGCATTCTGGGCATAGCTACCCAATCAATATTGTCAAAACACACTTTGATTGTTTCATAAGTGTTTGACACCTCATTGCTCAAAAAGCATTTGCTGACTCCCCATTGCCTACCATTGAATCCCATACTTTTCCTTGACATTCAGATCACTGTGGAAAACAGTTCTCTCCAGATTTTGCTCCCACATTTCCCACTCTAGTTGTAAGCTCCTTTGTAGCAGTTTAGTTCATTGTGATGGATGTTTATTGAGTGTTATCTATGACTAGTGACAGCACTAGCCATGGTGATAACATGGTGAATGAGACAGGAGGAATTCTTACTATGGTGGAGGAGGCTGACTTAAGAAAGGCATACTTTCAATATACTATAGTTAGCTTTGATAACAAGACTTAGCAGGGGACTCTCAGAAGAAGTGCTTAGCACATAGCCTGGAAGATAAAAAAGGGCTTCTTAAAGGCGTGCAGGCCTTGTATCTGTACTAACATTCCTTTTCCTGGGCCTGGCATAATTCCTGGTACAGTCTCTATACCAAAATCAATTTGGAAGACTCATCTTTTCCACATCGTTATTTTTCTGTCTCTCTCCCTTTGCTTAGAAAACCACTACCTTTTCCATCAGAATCTTTGTCTTTTGTAGGTCCTGAATTAAATGTCACCTTCTCCATGAGGACTTTCTTGATGAATGAAACCAATAAATTTGCATGAAATAAGAGTGTTTTCAATAAGAGTATTCTCTCAAAAGAAAGACTGTCAGCCTTAGAAGGTATTAAAGAGATTGGCATTTCTGCTCAATAGCGTAGACATCTGCCTCAAGCCCTTAATATCTATATCAACTGTCAACCCTGGGGTTTCTAGTTTGAAGTCACATAAACAATTCCAATTAGTTTCCAAACAGAACAAGCCTGTTGTCATTCCAGTGTTTCCTTTATGGTGAATAGTGTCACTCTTCTTTCTTTACCTCCAGACAGATAAATGGAAGTCCTATTTGGCTCACTCCACACTCTGTATTCAACACATTGCTGAGGCTTTGCTTCATGGGTAGGGTTATGTCCCATGCCTTGCCTAGAAGAGGGCAGAGGCTCCAGTCTTGTTTCCCGTACCTTCCATATAATTATCGTTCAAATTCTGCTCCAATCTTCAGTCGGAGCGGCCAAAAATAAATTATTAATTAGGTCTGGCTAACTGTTAAAACACTTTCACAGACTCTGGTTGATTTTATAGTGAAGTCCACAATCAGACAATAGCATCCATGCTTTCTCAGTTTCATCTTCATCTGCTCCTACTTACTCTGTCACTTGCTTCCTCAGTCATGTGAAGAATTTCTTACAGTGCTTCCTTTCAGCCATGCTGTTCTCCCACCTGGATCACTGTTTCCTGAAATTGGTATGTGAATTGTTTCTTTTGTAGACCTTACTCCTTCCAAACCAGTGCAAGAAAATACCAGAGGGTAGGTAGCTCATGAGTAACAGAAGTTAGTTTCTCCAAGGTTTAGAGGCTGGAAGTCCATGATGAAGGCAGGAACCAGGAGGTTGGGTGTCACTGGCCATGGCTTCATCCTGTGTTTCACTTTGACTGAGTTCTCTCAAGAGAAGAGGTGCAAATAAGCTCTATGGGTGTATTTTTGTTCCTTGATAAAGATAGTTAGTATTTTGAGGATCTGTTCTCACGGCTTAATCATCTGTCTGAGTCTCTATGTCCAAATGCTATTACATTGAGGCACTTGCCCAAGGTAGTTGGACTTTAGGGCAGATTAAGGGAGGTTCCTGATGGTGTAAGGGAGGCTCCTGGTGAACCAGAACCCATGTTTAGGCCCCTGTCTTCCCATTAACAATCCTGTTTACCTGACCAAAATCACCAACACTGCCATTTTGTGGTACTACTTTGGACCTAACAAAATGATACAGCTTTCTCACCACTCTGAAGGCACTTAGCTCATACCACATCTTTCCTTTTTTTGTATTTAAAATGTCTTGCATATGAGTGAGCATTGTTTATTCTTTAATCAATATACTCTCACCTCTCTAACCCCATACAGGCCTTGTGGTTTATCTATGAAGTATCTTCTTACCTGGTACATGGGCACTATACTTCCATGTGTGTTTTTCTGAAGGTCATATCAACAGGTTCCTAATTTCTTCACAACTTCTAATATCTTCTTGCAAGCTATTCATTTACCAATGGCTTGAAAGGACCTTCATGATCTGGCCCCCTAGTTACTGTCAAGTGTCTTGTGTTAGAAATACATTCAGAGTCACATTGAAACAGACTACCACCAGGCTAGAGTGTCGGGGCAAGGGAAAGTTTATGCTTGATCAAGAGGTTGTGCTCAGATGAGTGAATGCACAGAGACAGAAAGTACATTTGGCTTTCATTCTATCTCAGACAGTGAATGTGTCTTTCCACCATTGTGTGTGTCTGACCTCACAGTCTTAATTCAACTGGCTAGTCTGAAAAGAATTGGCACACAGAAATGATAGAGGAAACAGAAAGGGTCCACTGCTCCAAGAGGAGAAGGGTCACAGCTCCAGAGCACTGAAGTCCTGAAAAGCAGCAGCTAGCTTTTGTGTAAACAAAGACTTTTAGTGGGTGGTAGTAGCAGACTAAAATATTTTTATAAATGTCTTACAAGGAGGGAGAGAAAAAAAGATTTAATTCCTTGTCCTAAATGTAAGTTTTATAGTATTTGATAGAAAAGACTTAATATTTCTTACATCCCCAAAACCTTTTTCATCAGTCATTATTGATTCATTTTTTCAGGTTCTCTGATCTTGCATAACCCACACCTTTGTACATTCAGATGGATCTGTCTGAATCGTCTTCACTTTGGTAATTTCTACATGTAATTTAAGACATAGCTGTAGAGACAATTCTTTAAGAAAGCTTCCCTCACTTAACTTCCTGTTGCCTACAAAATGTGGGACTCTCAGATACTACAGCACCATGTCAGCCTGCACACCACCATTCTCCCTATCATGATAGTAATGGACTGAACCTCTGAAACTGTAAGTGAACCACCCCAATTAAATGCTTTCCTTATAGGAGTTGTTGTGGTCATGGTGTCTCTTCACAGCAATAAAAACCCTACTAATACAATGCTGCCTTATCCTTATTTCAGAACATGTTGCTAAATTCTATTGTAACAGTTTTTCTACCCCCTTCTTTCTGTTCACATCTTCTTTCCTCCTAATAAATAAAATCAACTGAATTCTTCAAAGTAATTTCTGATCTTCTAACTGTGTCTTTAAGACACAAAATCTGGTATATACTAAGCACCTGTGACATATTTAAGGAATGGATTTTCTGGAGCTGTTGATACTCTATTCAGTGGGTGAGGAATTTTCAGAGAACAGAATAGAATATATTAAAAATATGATATTGAAGCAACAAATGAGCAACCCTACTAGGCTCAAAAGTTGATTGTATGCTACATCCTATAATAAGTTAGAAATTTTTATTGCCTACCCTTCCAAAACAGTGGGAAGGAAAGAGGGAAAAAGATACGTTTTATGCTTCTAATGATAAAAGCAAAATAACTGCAGCTAGCAGAGTAATAACAACCATTCCTTAACTCCTAAGTTTGAGTCCAGGAAGCATAGTATACATGGTTATCTTATTTATAATTCCCAGTAATCCTACAAGATGAAAACACTAAAGTTCAAGTTGGTTAAATATGTTTTCTACAGACTACGTACACCGTAAATGATAGCCATTTACGCCAATATCATGTCTGCCTAATTTAAAACCTAGGTCCTTTGCTTGTTTGTCCTGTATTACTCAAACAAGGGTTGAACTTGAAATCCCCCAGACATACATAGATATTCACAAAGCACTGCTGAGATGTCTGTTAAGAGAACCCAGACCAGTGGTTCTCAACCTTCCTACTACTGCAACCCTTCAATACAATTTCTCATGTTGTGGTGACCCCCAAGCATATAATTATTTTCATTGCTAATTCATAACTCTAATTTTGCTAGTCTTATGAATCACAATGTGAATATCTGTGTGTTATGATGGTCTTAGACAACCCCTGTGAAAGGGTTGTCTCTTAAGGGAGTGTTCTCTTAACGGCTCCTTAATAAAACGTGACTTAGACACCTGATGGGGAAATTACAGTCCAGTTTCCTGTTTGTGTGTCTGACTATCTCTTTTGCTTTCAATCTCAGTACGGAATATCCATGTCAGGGTAGATTGGGGCACAATTCACTGTTCATTTTTACCTGTTCAAATCATGGTTCATCCTACGTATTCAACTCCCATCTTCCCTGACTGTTTTAATTTTCCATATTCTGTTCTGATTTCTCACTTTTGTCTGCCAGTAACATACCAGAAAGGAGGCATTTATGCCATTGCCTGAGCTACAGGATTTATTGTACTGGAGTGCATCCAGATGTAGGGAGGACTGTGAGATGACTGTGGTCACTCAGAGGGAAGGTGACTAGAATTCACAACAAAAGCTTGCTTCTGGAAAGGGAGAGGACAAGAGGACATTTTTTTCCTGGAAACTTTGCTGCATTTCTGTATAGCTCATGTTTTACATATTTCCACAGCATAAAAACAAGGCAGCTTTAAGAGAGACAGTTTCTCTTCAGCATATTGTCAGGGGAATCTACATGCATGTGAAATTGTGCTTCAGTTCTAACTAGTTGATTCACTGAGTCTGGCTAGGACAGTTGATAGGGATGCTCACCTGGGAGCTGGCCATCTCTCTGCTTGTCTCGCTATAGAGATTGTATTTTAGTAGTACTTATTGTAACAAAGTTCCCCTGAAGCAATTCAAACTGTATCTGCTAATCCTGGATTGGCATTTTATAGTCTGTGCCTTCATGATGATCATTCATTTATTAATGTGCTAAAGAGGGAAGACTTTCCCATTAACAGAAGATGGTAAAAAAAGGTTGTGACATTGGGCAATCAGACCTTTAATGGAGATGGAAAAAGCATCAAATATCTTCCTTTCATTTGTCAGAGAGGAATTCATTTTGAAAAACACAGTGCTCAATTCTACTCACAGGTACTGAAATATGGCTTTTCAGGCAGGCCATTTTGAGTTCTAATTGCATTTAAGCATTGGATATGCAATCGCTTAACCTGAACTGTATTTGTAGAGAATGTACAAATACATTTCCTCTCAAGAAAAAAATGTAAAAAGAAAAATATGTGTAATGATTTTTTAATGTATTACAGACAGTGACTGAAAACAGGTCTCAAAACCAGAATGATAAATCTAGAGAAATGGAAAGAAAATAGAATTAAATTGTAAATAGCTGTATTACTGGACTCAGGAGTTCCTATTTCAGAAGGATCCATTCAACTACCAAATGCTAATAATTATATAGCTGCCTGATTATGGTCCTGTGGTACCTGTGACCAGTCATCCTTCAAGAGAAAGAGAAGTCAGACTCTGGCTTTGCGCTTTTGCCTGTCTTAAGCAGATTACTGGCAAAGTCTAAAAGCAGAGACTACAAATGACTGGAAGAGATGACTGCGAAATGATAACAAGTCAGGTGAGGGTAAGATATTCATATAAAAGAATAAGAAGAAATGTGGGATCATTTCTTATTCTTTTCAAATGCCTCCCATTCCTTGTAAAATAGACCTGGACTTACCTTTAGAAGACACAATTAATATGTCTCAACAATATTTTAAAATCTGAATGTCCCTTTGTTGTACAAATTCCATTTTAGAAATGTGTTTGTAGTAAAATGACAAGACACTAGTGAAAATACAGATGTACTGAAGCTCATTGCAACATGATTCTTTGCAGAAAATCTGGGGGAAAACAGTAGAAACCACATTGATTAAATAAACTAAAGCATATCAGTAACATGTAGTATAGCAAGCCATTGAATTATGATGTATTCTACATGATCATAATTCTATATGATCAAAATTGTTAAATTTATCAGTGGAAAAGGTTTATAAAACTATTAACTATATATATATATATAAAAATTTGCCAAAAATAATGATCTCTAAGAGATGTTTGTAACTCGAGGTCTAATAGGTCTTAAAAATAAAATCCCAGAGACAGATATAGGGAAAAATGCTGAGAGATCAGAGAGAAGAAGAAGCAACCCAAAGCCACCTTTGCCTCACTAGCTTCCCAGGGAAAAAGAGACCAAGTTCTTGTTTCCTTCCACCTATATTCCTTTATCCATCCAGCCACCTCACTTCCTGCCTGCCTGTCTGTCTTTCTGTCTATCTGTCTGTACAGACTTCCAGACCTCTATAGTTAGCTAGTGGCAAGCTTCACCCTTTGATCTTCAGACATGCTTTATTTGTACGAACAAGATATTACCACAGATGTTGCTGCTACATTTCCCTTTCCTGTTTTCTATATACATTGGTTTTTGTTGACATAAAATACCTCGAGAGATCATGAACTGTAGAAGAGAGCCTACTGATGCCACTTTACTAAACCAGCATAATTCCTAACTGCATTCTGAATACTTATTATTTACCCACAGATGAATGTAACTTTCACTCCTTATCAAAAAAGCTTCTTTATGCAGAAAGCAGAGAGCATTGCAGAAAGCCACATCTAGTAAAAATGCAGAGAAATACTGACCATAGGGTACCCAACCCCAATTGACATATCCACAACCAAACCCCTATACCTTAAGACTCAGGAAACATCTAGAAAGAGGGAGTGGAAATACTTTTAGATCCAGAGGACCAGCATGGCTTCTGCTGAGCAGTATCTTCTAGTCAAGATAATGAAGATGTACCTATAAAATCTCAACAATGTGGTTGCCTGAATGAGACCTGTATGATTATACCAGTGGTGGATATGCTGAAATGTATGGGAGAAATCTCACAAGGCTCTACTCCTACATGAAGATTTATAGGCAGTTAATGGCTGCTGAGAGAGTCTTTTCTATGACGAAATTCCTGATAGGTCATTCAGTCTTAAGTGGTCAGCTCTAAGCACATACATATATGAACAACATGAAATGGACTCAGCCGGTTGCTGCTATTTTCGCTCTCTGTCCATCCATCCATCCATCCATCCATCCATCCATCCATCCATCCATCCATCATCCATGTATGTATGCATCTTCTTTCTTTCTTTCTTTCTTTCTTTCTTTCTTTCTTTCTTTCTTTCTATTTTTCTATCTGTGAAAGTAATTAAAGAAAAAAAGTTCATGAATTTGAGAAGGAGTGAGAAGGACACTAGACAAGTTAGAGGAAGGAGAAGGAGGAGTGAAAATGTTGCAACAACAGTACTTGCATAAAACTCTCAAAAAATTAAAAACTAAAATTAAATTTAATTTTGAAAAGTAAAATGAATATAACAAACTTTTAAAATAATGGTATAGTTGCCAGGGCAACACTGATTTTGGAGTGCATCTTTTTATGATTAGCACAAATTATCTATATTTTATCTTTATTCATTTTCATTTGTGATATGAGTTGGGATTTTGTTGTTTTTTTAAGACAGGGTTTCTCTGTATTGCTTTGTGATATGAAATAAAAATACCAATTTCATAAAGTTTTTGAGAGCCTATAAAGAAGGTTAAGTGTATAAAATGGCTTGACACAGTGTTCCTCATGCTCATGGGTTTGAGAGACACCGTGCTTGCATCTGAATGAGAATTCACATGGGCATTGACAGACTGGAAGATACTGAGATTATACCACTTTGGTATTTGAGAAAAACTGCCTTTCAAAAGTAAATGAAGCATGTTCAAGCATTTGATAGAGTAAGGCCACTCTTCCACTGTGGTTTGGAGGTTCAGAGGAACACTGAGATTGACCCAGGCACCAACACTCACCAGCAGACACCAGAGTCCAAGACCATCCTTATGAGAAGTCAGAGAAATAGAGATGGACAGACAAATGGCAGATAGCTAGACAAACAGATATATAGAACTACATGAAATGGTTTGCTCATTCCCTGTTAAAAAGGGAAATGCTAAGACCCCTTGAATGTGGGTGTCAGTGAGGAGGCCTAGGTAATCTATTGAGTCTTGGGCAGCAGATCAGTACCCATCCCGAGTATACACACGGACTTTGGACTCCCATCCAACAATGTGAGGTGCACTCTCACCCTGAACTCCTGGGGAAGGGTCTAGGCCCTGCCCTATATGAAATGACAGACTATGGACACCCCCATGGAGGGCCTCACCCTCCCTGGGGAAATGAGGGGATAATGGGGGGAGTTGGGGGAGGGCACGGGAGGAGGGGAGGGAAAGGGAGAGGGACCTGGAACTGACTTGTGAAGCAACCTTTTTTCTTATCTAAATTTAAACTGAAAAATAAATAAATAAAAAAAATAAAAAAAGAAGAAGAAGAAGAAGAAAAAAGAAATGTTATAAAAGGTGTTTTTCTTTGTTATTGCTTCCTTCCTGGACAGATTTTAGAAACAAACACCATGAATGAAAACCCAAAATGCTCAGAATTTTAAGTCAATTCATTTTTGTTTGAAGCTTTCCTCTCTCTCCCTCTCTCTTTCTTTCTGTCTTTGTCTCTGTCTCTGTCTCTGTCTCTGTCTCTCTCTCTCTCTCTGCCTCTCTCTCTCTCTTCCCTTCCACCCCCTGTCTTTTTCATTTTGTGGTCTGTCAATCTTGATCTCCTAGGTTTTTGTTTAAATATATTATGCAGTATTACAAATATGCAATATATTTCTTTGTGTTCCCAAGTTGTTCCCTATCTGCTTTATTTTTCAAAACCAATTTAAAGGCACATCTTTTAGCTCCTTAATCTAGGCAAGCTGTTTGTTGTTTCCATTCTCTCAACTCTTGAGTAATCGTTATTGGATTCAAAAGGGAGAGTGTTGGCCTGTATCAAATACTGTGGGCAAGATTCTCCTCTCACATGGCTGCCAGTGCACCTGATATCCTACCAGCAACACACTCTGTTCTCTGTATTCTGGCATCTCTTGGCCACTATCTGCCAAGCCACGTCCAACACACTTCATTGATGACTTAGGGAAGAACATGTGCTTATATTTGGCTAAAACAAAACTAAAACTTTAAAATTGAAAGAACCAAATTATAATTACAAGATAATAAAAGGTTAACAATTTAGTTCATGTACTCATGATCCCTTTCAAATTACTTACTATGATCTGACACTGACTTCCTCCTTCTGATCTGCTTCCAATGTGTTTAAAGCCATACTTTGGATCATACCAAGTTCACTTCCTGCCCACGGTATTTTCTCCTGCTGTTTGTTCTCTTTTTCTAGAATGATTTCTTCTTCTTTGCTGAACCCTGCCACACCCATCCTTCTATTACCATCACCAGCTCTCAGTTCACACCTTTTTCTCTGAGTTGTGTTTCCTGACTTTTCAGACTAAGTTCTTTACTTATTCATGTATTTCTGAACTTGAAGGAAGCTAGTATCACCAAAGCAAATGCAGAAAGAGTGGTAATCTATTGTGAGGTTGGAGAAGTAGGTGGGAGATAGATGAAGCAGGGCATCATTGGCAGAGGCATTGACAATTTGGTTAGTAGAGCAATAGAAAGACATTAAAGATAGTAACAGAGATCATACTTGATGTGCTGGCTAGATTTATGTGAACTGGACACAAGCTAGAGTCACTGGAAAGAGGGAAACTCATTTGAGAAAATGACCTCATCACATGAGTGGTGGTCAAGCACATTGGTGCATTTTCTTAATTGATATTGGATGTGGGAGGGTCCAGATCACTGTGGGTAATGTTTCCCCTGGGCTGTCTGTTCTGAGTGCTGTAAGAAAGCATGCTGAGCAAATAATGGAGAAGAAACCAGTAAGCAGCACTCCTCTATAGCCACTTCATTCATTTCTGCCTCCAAGTTCCCTGGATGATGGACTACAAATTATCAGTTGAAATAAACCATTTCCTCCACAAGTTACTTTTGGTCATGGGTTTTTATCACAGCAATAGAAACTCTAAACAACAACAACAACAACAAAACAAAAAGAAAAGAAACCCCAAGACTCTTGAGCTTTAACAACAACAAAAAATCACACTGTCTATGGAGAACTGTGAGGAATATTCACAAAATAAGTTAGGTATAAAAGTCTAGAAAGGAGAAAATGGTGGCTTAGAATAGGCTGATAACAGTGAAGCAGAGGGAGATTAGTCAATATGACTAACCAATAAAGTAAAATCATAAACAGTCTTGAAGGATTAGCATTAGAAAATAAAAGAAAAAGAGTCTAAGATTATGTTTGGTTTGTGCAATTTGTTGACTGATCAGAGACAGCTTACATAGATATGCTTGTGTGGATGCAGAATTAGGAAGAAAGTTAGTGATGAATGTGGTAAGTTTGTGTGCTAGCTTCAGATTTTAGTTCTAGACTAGTTTTTGCTAGGGAGAATGCTCTATTATACAGTTACAGCATCTTAATTATAGCTTACGGTTAGTGAACTTACACTTGTGCTAGGCACTGCTCTATGTGCTTTACATACATTAACTCACTTAGACATCAATAAATGATAATGTTTATGATTCCATCATTATCATTATCATTATTGCAATATATAGAGCCTGTCTTTATGAACAGAGTTAGTTAACACAAGGAATTTCTTCCTAGCCAATTCTTCTCCTGTAGATTTCATATAGGCAACCACCATATGCCATGGGTACATTCTTCAGAGAAATCACAAGGGGAAGGATGAGACAGATGTCATTAGTTCTATCTTATTCCTGAGGGATTTGACATTATGCGTGTAACCAATTTGTTAAGCTGCTTTTATACTGACTTTCTTTCACCTGTTGGTGGACTATTTATTTGTTTAAAATGATTGTATCTAGCATTATCCTCTCCCACTTTTTATTTCTAAGGCTACATATAGAATGACTAATGCATTCTCACCAAGTCTAGCAAATAACTTGGTAAAATTAAAAGTGAAATGTCATTTTTGAGAGTTCAGCTGAACTGAAAAATCCAGCTGACAGCTTCTTTATCTTTTAAAGTTCTTTTTAAACTTGAGCATATAAATGTGTGTGGGTATGGAAACTTGAGTGCAGGTGCTTATGGAGGCCAAAAGGGGGCGTCAGATCTCTTGAAACTGGAGTTACTGGTGTTTGTGAGTCACCCAAAGTGGGTGTTGGGAACTGAAGTTGGTCCTCTGGAACAGCAACAAGCTCTGAGCCATCTCTTCTAGCCATATTTTATCTTTTAAAGTATAAATTTATAAACTAGAGGCAGTAGCTTTCTCTGGCCCACATATTGACAAACTGAGTATCTCAACATGTTTGTGTGCATTTTATTTTGGAGGTGCCACATGCTTTATAAAATATCAAGTCAGCCTGGGTAGTTTAGAAATTGAATCAAATAGGTAGGTTGTGTGCTAATGTCAGCTGTGATCATCTTTGTTTCATTTTGGAATAGAATTTGCCTAAGATGAGAAGAACAAAAAAATGACTTATTTTGTTACACAAAGAAATGCTTTTGTGAGGCTGGTGGGATGGCTCAGTGTGTAAAGATGTTGGTTGCTAAAGCTTATGACCTGAATCCCATTTCCATAGCCCACACAATGGAAGGAGAGAACCTATTTTTGACCTTAACACACAAATGTTATGTTACAACCTGCAGATACATGCATTCACAGGTATATGGTAGGGTTGGGAGGGAGGGAGGGGAAGGGGGATATACTATGTAATGTTTAAAAACAAGGGGACAAAATTTAAAAATAGAACAAATGAAGAAAGGAAAGATCATTAGCAAGTATCCATTGCACTGTGTATGCAATAGTGTTTCTTTCTTTTTAAGCTTTATTTTAGGTGAAACTGCAACCCCCCGGGAAGGGACCCCCGACCCGCGGGGATGAGGTGATGAGGGTCGCTACTAATTTAGTGGGCCTTCACGAGCAGATCCGATCTGGAAATTGAACTTCAAGAGGTTAATGGAAACAGGCTCAAGACAACGTTCGCTGATCAAGAGCCTTTATTTTTTTGGGGCGCGCTGGAACTTATAGAGGAAGGACCTCAGGGGGTGGTACAAGCATGTCAATCAAGTCTCAATTCAAATATACACCAAATACGGTAAAGACAAAGCTGTAATTTTCCATCAGTCATTAGTTGCATTCCACAAATGCTTGTCAGCGTAAGTCAGGTGCAGGAATTAGGGAGGGGTAGGAAGTATTTAACAGAACACTATAATCTTTTGTTTAACAAAGACAATTACTCTGTAAGGGTACTTCCCCCTGGCTAGGCGGGTGGGCTGCCCTGTGTAAATTTAACTTTAATGGTTAGCCTTTTCCTTTGTCTCAAGGGCATGTGTGCTCGTAGTCACGTAGTCAGAAGGCCAAGAAACGGTTGACAGACTCCATTTTGTTCAAGGTTCTAGCAGTCCCCAACATGAAACCATTTGGCCAATACAAACAAAAAATGTCAAAGAGATGTGGACAATAGAATATGCATTAGTGGCTTATGACAACCCTTTTATTTGATTTCAAGGTCTATTGTAGTAATTGCAGTACTTTAAACTTCATCAAGTATAATGAAACAAAATAAGATATGACCCAAAGAATGGACATACTGAGGTGTTAAGTGAGATTTCATATTCAAAACAGTCTGTGGAGCTCAGTTTAGGCTTACTAGACATGTTCGCCTGCATTTGCCAATCATCCAGGATAACCTACTGAAAAGGGATTGCTAAAGAGACACTTGCTGGGATTTATATGCAGGGAAAGCTCCTCCATCCACAGAGGAAAAGATCATACAGGAAGCTGCATGACTGTGCCAAAACCCAGGATAAACAGTAACTGACAATTGGGCAATTTGCAATCCAGTGACAGGAAATGCTGCTTTACTCTCTTTGTGATGGCAGTGGCATCTTGAAGCTATCCACACCACCAAGGAAGAAAGCTAATGGTCTCCAAGAGGCAGACTGTGCCCTTGCTCCAAAGTTGATCTGCCCAGCTAGGCAAATGCACGTGGGAGGTTTGACTTTGCCATTCACACTGGTCCAGATGGTGCTGTCCAAAGCCAGAATCTCTGGACCACCAGAGCACTAGGGAGAAGCTCACAGCTCCTCCTGTATCAAACACTGGCTCCTGCAGTAGGCAAGCGATGGAAGCTTGCCAAACATTTCCAGCCAAAATCTTACTATCTTACTGAATCTTCTTTCTCACTTTCATCCAAGTATTGACTTGCAATATAAGAGTTGTAAAATAAGAGTTAAGAAGAAACTTATTTTTCCCATTTTAAAGACTATTTCTGAGGCTTGGAATCGTGACATCATCAGAAATTAAACTTTAAAAGAAAGTAACCTCTTTACTTACTGTAGAAATAAACAGTGGGTGAGAAACACAGAGTACAGCATATTCATGCATGCTTTTCTTTAACTGACAAGCAAGCTTATCAGAATTGTACTTGGTTTTCCAGTTCATAACAGCTGATCCTTGTCACCAGAACTGAGATTAGTAGATGACCTTCATCATACCATAAGGGTTTCAACTCACACCTTTCAAAATGGCCTTTGCTTTGTTTCTTGATCCCATGAACTTTATTCTACGTACAGTCAATCACCTTCACCAGACAGAAAGCTCCTTAGCAGGCAGGGGCTATGCCTTACTAAGTTTTGTTGCCTCCTAGTCTCCCTTTCCCTGGCCTAGCTGAGTGCTTTGCTGAGTAAACACTTGACAGTATTTGCTAAAAGTAGATGACATTTTATTCCAGTCACTTATTTTCTGCTTTAAGGCAGCTCCTTCAGAAAACAAGCAAGCAAACTAAAAACCCAAACTAAGAGAGATAAGCAGCGTCTCTCTGTAATGCTGTTCTAAAGACATTTCTCAAAAATGGCGTCATGTAAAACAGGTTGAGAAGGGACAGAAAAAATTGTCTTCACGTGGCCCAGACTGCTGCTTAATTTTCTTTAAGTACACCACCACATTCTCCTTTCTTTACCCCAATATCTTCAGTGTCTGTACTTATGATGATGAGCTATTCATTTTCTTGGTTGGAAAGAGACATTATTATTACTATGAATTTATTAAGATTAAATAACATGGTGTTTGTCACTATTTTGAACCCCATCAGTATGTTGGGAAACTACACCCCCAATCATGTAGGTATTTTTTTAGCCCAGTTATAAATCCACATCTCTCGGGAAGTCTTCAATGGCTGTTCTGATTTATGCACTGTTTTTTTTTTTTCTTTTCTGATTTTTTTTGAGAAAGTGTTTCTCTGTAGCTCAGATTTTCCTAGGATTTCCTAGCTCCGATTTTCGCTATATAGACCAGGCTGGCCTTGAATTCAGAGATCTATCCTCCCAAGTGCTGGTGTTAAGGGTGTGCACCACCAGTACCACCTGGCTAAATATTTATCTTTTAATTGTTTTTGTGACAGTTTCTCTGTGTAACCATGGCTGTCCTGAAGCTCACGCTGTAGACCAGGCTGGCTTTGACCTAAGAGATCTGCCTCCCTCTGCTTTCTTAGTGCTAGGATTAAAGGAGTGTGCCTCCATTGCTCAGCTGCATATTATTAATATACTACCTAGACTGTCAGTTCTCAAAAGCAGAACTATCTATTTTTGTCATCTATTCAATTTCTCCTAGAAGGATGAATTCTACAGTAGCCAGTATTTCATGTGACTCAAGAGTCCGTATATTCAGCCCTACTTCTCATCATTCACTAATCGATTTGATATTTCTGGTGGCCCTATGCAGACTCTAATTTAACATGTTAAAACTAAACTCACATGTTTCCTTAAAATTAGCTTTATTTTTTACTCATTCATTTCTTTTAGCCACATAGACTTTAAATTTCTTTGTAGCCTTTGACTGTTTTTTTTTCTTTCTTTCACTTTCATACTCAGTTATATCTGTGGTATACTTGCTTCTCTCAAAGACTCTGTTTCATCAATTTGCCTGAGAATTCTATGATTTCATTTTTCTTTACTGTTGAGTAATATTCTACTGTGCATATGAACTACTTTTTCATTATCCTTTCCTTGTTTGATGGCATCTTGGTTGATCCCATTTCATAGCTAATGGGGAGAGAGTGGCAATAAACATGGGTTCCCAAGTACCTCAATAGTAAGAGAAGCTTCTTATCTCAGTGGGTAGTGGCTAGTACAGAGACGCATACTCTCCAGTGTGCTGGCAATAAGGGAATGGATGTGCTCAGCTGTACATAGGTCCCCTGCACTGCCTTCAAGTTTTAGGAACATCAGGCCAGAGGGGATGGAAAGAATGTAGAGCCGGAGGATGGGCAGGAGTGATGCAACATGCTGTCCTCTGGACAAGACATCCCTGTTGCACTTATGAACTCAGCAGTTGTGGTGACCAACACAGGTCTTGCATGGGTAAAGTATAGCTTTTGAGATCTCATCTCTAGATGAAGAAATATTGGCAATTGATGGCTACAGGGAGAGTAACTTTTCTTTGTAGGGAGGGTGTCTACAAATAAGTCACCCATGTCCCCATGGATGGTCCATCAACACACACACATGAGCTGCACTAGTTGGATTCAGTGGGCTATTAAATAAAAATGAGGACATGAAATTGAGTAGGAGATTGAGTAGGAGATAGATATGTTGGGAGACCATGGGCAAATTGGAATGGGAGAACTGGGAGTGGATACAATCAAGACACATGATACATTTGTATGAAAATTTCAAAGAATAGAATTTTTCCTTCCCAATTGCATCTGCTGCCAGTGTCCTAATCTGGCACTTACCAGCTCAATTTTAGTCTGCTTCAGTGATCTCTTAAGCTTTGACTTAAGTCTCAAGCATCATCTACCTTGAACTAATTATCTCTCCCCCAACACATTTATCTTCTGAAAATGCTATGCTATTATGTCCTTTTTTTTTCAAAGTTTTGCTAAGCATGACCCTTCAAGTGGTTTATCACCATCCTCTGAAGTGAAGCGTAGCCTCTTTGTCATGGCTTACAATATCTTTTCTAACTAACCTGAACGATAGCCCTAAATACAGCACATGATTCTCCCACAAGAATCCAAAGAATGCAGTCAGTGTCCCTATAGCATGGCCAGTGTACTTCCTTACTTGTACCTTTGTCTTTGCTGTTGAGTCTGTTGGGAGTAGTACCAGTGTGAGCTACAGTAATGGAAGCAACATTATTAAGTAACAGCACTGATGCTCTCTGTAGCACAGTGAAGCCTGCACTTTCGCCATCTTTGATAACTGAATAATGTATTTATTTGATAATTTGCAATTAATTGCAAAAATGGTTAAAAACAAAATAAACACAAGAAAACTAATCTTCACTAACCTACATGGGCATGCAAACCCCATTCAATCTCTGTGATTATATGTCTGAATAAATAGTGGCACTTGGTAGTTCATTTCTAAAGTCCTTTGTCTACACTTTGGAAATAAGAAGATGGATGGCAACATCTCAGTTCACATAGAGCTGAGAGGACACAGCTTCACAGTATAATCAGTTTTCCCACTGAAACTGTGTGCTATTCATTGCAGCAGGTATGCATGCTTGGTGAACAATTAGAAATATCAATATTAATACATAAGTCAGGGAGCTTGAATTCATATTAGTGGAAAGTTTAGTGAGGAGAAAAGAAATAAGGATAATGTTCTAGGTTGGAGATTATCATTTCCTTTTTTTTTAAAAAAATAAATATATAGTGAATGTGAGGAACAATAGTAAAAGTATTCTGTGGCAAAGTTCAGGGTCTCCAAGGCCCCTAGCATATGAAATTCTAGATTTTCTTGTTTTGTTTTCATGATTATGAGGAAAATGGAGAAAGCAAAGAAAACAAATAGCCAAAAGGGTATTAGCTGTTATGCATTTGGTTGTAAACAATGTAAGTTCACTAAAATTAGCATATGTATAAAAGGATTCACTGGAAGAAACACAGCATCTCAAGGAAACCCAAAGTAGACAATATAGTTTGTTCTCTCATGAGTAGCTTGAAACATTCACTAGGAAGATTTTGAGAAATTGAGCAGCCACACCTCCCTTCCAGGATAAGTTTCATGATACCAGGAAATACAAAATCATGGTCTCCATATAGCTTCTGGATTTCTGGAGTTTTCATTTAACTGAAAGTCAGAGGGCAATTTCATATTTCAAACTATTTTTTAAAAAGATTTATTTATTTATTATGTATACAGTGTTCTTTCTGCACTGCAGAAGAGGGCATCAGATCTCATTACAGATGGTTGTAAGCCACCATGCATTTGCTAGGAATTGAACTCATGGCCTCAACAAGAACAGCCGGTGCTCTTATCTTCTGAGCCATTTCTCGAATCCCAATATTTCAAATTCTTAAGAGAGGAATCCAACTGGCACACCCTTAGGTAAGTGTTTATCTTCATCTGATCAGCTATGTCTTAAGTGAGAGCCCAGGAGAATAATCAGCTCAGTGGAGGTCAAATGCTTCCACAAATCATCTGTTACTCAGAAGGAAAGGTTGTTATTAGTTATGTGGTATATGCACAGCAGCTGGGGCCTACCCCTATTGGCAAATAGTAGAAAATGGTGTCATGGGATGGGAAGATACCCTTAAATACGAATAGTATTGCTATAGGCAGAGCAAAAGAGGAAAGAAAGTAGAGTAGAATAAAATAAACCTAGGAAGAAATTTAACCAATTTAGTGTTATATAGTCATTTAATTTTGGTATATTTAATATACAATTCAGGGCAATTGCTGATTCTAATTGTTTTATTATTTATTGTTACCATTCTGCTTGTATTATCTGATCAGACTTTTAAAAACTTGACTCTGAATGATTTATGTGCAATTATAATTCAGTGGCAGTTTATTACACACCTAATCTAATTTTCCATCCTAAATAAAACATCTAAATGAAAATCTAAATAGGCCTTTTATATATTCATTAACACAACATGTAAAATCAAGATGGTGCCTAGAATTCTATATGCAATGGCCTACTTTGGTGAGGCAGAGTTTATCAATTAATGTCCAGGTCTCTTACATTTTTTAAAATGTCTGTATCCATTAGCTGGAATTAAAATGACATATTTATAAGATTAAATAGTTTTGCATATCATCCTATAGCATCTATATTTTATAATGCTCCTGTTTGAAAATGCTTCCTTTTCTTTCAGACTCATTACATGTGTATTTTTAATCAAGTAAATTGCTGCATCATCTTTCAATTCTTCTAACAATATCCTTGGAAAGGTCACTATGAATTTTGACACAAGACATTGACATTTACTGTCAGTCTTATAGGGCAGTCAAACTGTCTAGCCAGATGTTAGGAAGGTGTCTGGCAAAGTATGGGAGCAGAGGGGCTGTGAGGCTTGCTAAAAGTTGGCTTTGTGGTAAATAATAGGAAAAAAATTAGAGACGATGGTGGTATTTTGTCAATCTCAGTCAAATGTCAGTATGCCTTGAAAAGGCAGCTAATATACAAATAGGATCCTCTTGAAGTGAGTGTTTTATAGTAGTAGATGGAGGTGAAAACGAAATGTTTGTACTGAATCTCTCTAGTTTACTCATCACGTCCAGGTCGATTACCTGAATGGAGAAGTCCTGTTCTGATACTTAAATAGACATAGGTTCTAGTCCAGGTGAAATACTTTTGGGCAAAATATCTATGCTAGTTTGAGCAAGAAACTTGAGCCTCAGTTTCCTCACTATGAACATAGAACAGGATGATGTGGCCTTTAAGGTATTGCCTTATCCAATTTTGCATCACCATAATGAAATATTGAGATAACTCTTGTACTAAGAGAAAAGGTTTATTCTGGATCTCATTTATTGATATATTTCAGTCCATGATTGTTTGATGTGGTTGCCATGAGCCTACAAAACCACTCAACTAATGGCCAGGAAGAAAATAGAGAGAAAGATAGACCAAGGTGTTGCAATCTCCTCTCAAAGAATGTCCCCGATGATGCAAGCACCTTTCATAAAGCCACACCTATTGGTTCCAACACTTCCAGTAGTACACCGTAGGGAGCAAGCTTTTAAGATCTGCAGCATCCACATGAGGGCAGATGTCTCTCAGAAATTTGATCCTATGGTTTTCTAGTAGTACTTTTTGATTCCACTAATTTAAGCAATTTCATCTTGTCAGGGTGGAATTAACAAATAATGTGATTACAGGGTATCTACAAAAAGTTTGTTTAAGCTGTGGATGGTGATGCACACCCTTAATCCCAGCATTTGGGAGGCAGACACAGATGGATCTCTGTGAGTTTGAGGCCTCCCTGGTATATGTAGAGTTTCAGGACAGCCAGAGCTACATAGAGAGATCTTGTCTCAAAAGCCGAAACCAAATCAAACCAAAACAAAAATTCGTTTAGTTTGCTTACCTCCTCTCTTTACCCCATGATTGCGGATCTTTCTCATGCTTCTCTGGCTCCCCTTTGTGATTAGAGAAGTATTTTACCTGCAGGAAGAAGCTAAGGGAGGCTGGGTACTTTCTGATAAATAAAACTCCATGGGAAGGATAGCAGCCTAGAAAATATTCTGTTCCACCTCTTTCTTTTGGCATATCACCGAGTCGTGGTGGCGTTACACCAGAGAAGAGCATAACACGGGGGATGACAATGGTGCAGACCTGAACTATGAACCAAAGGTGATGAGGTTATTGGGAATACCCTCTTCCTCTTCACCTCAGGCAAGCTTCAGGATCAGAAAGAAGGTTAAAATGTGAGGCAATTTGTAAATTGAAGTTAGAAGAATTCATTTTCTAATAGGAAAACTAAAGTATATTTTAAAAAATGAAACTTTTATTAAAGCAGTTCTAACAGAGTGACTCTGATTAAGAAGTAGAGCAATTTTCATCATGTAAATCATGTTTTCAAATTAGATTTAAATAACATACTAATACTTTTATTAATACTAATATCCACCACTTAAAAGAAATAAATTATTTGGTTAGCATCCTGAATCTTCACTAGGTAAAATTTCATCACAATCCCTAAGTAACTGAAACAGGTGATTTTTAGAGCCACCCAATTACAGCCATTCAGTTACAATTATATTTGTAATAAATTTAGTTTTCCCTTACACGTATCTGTTATTTCTAGTCGATATGAGAATGTTTTAAAAGTCTTCTCCTGATGAGTCCTGAATATTAGTGTACCTGTAGAGGGATATTTATTGATACTGTCAGGTAAATATAGAGCCTGTAAAAGAAAGCATGATTATAAATTTTAGTATGTCTATTTATCTTTGTTTTTCTGCCAGCATCAATAAACAATTGTGAATGTTTTCAGTAACCTATTGACCACAGTACCCTGAGTGGAAGTCTGGGATCTTAAAAATATTTTAATTGAAATATTAATGCAGACATGTGCTATTTAGATAGTAATGCCATAGTAAAGATAGGATTGAACTAGACCAGTGCCTCTTAGCATTCTATGAATTATGACCTTTCTTGTTTTGACAGAATAAACATTAAGAGGATTTGGGTCTACGTGGCTGTAAGTCTTTGACTTCTATTTACCCTTAACTGCAGTATTAGGTTTGGAGAAATGTGTAAGAGCATCAGAAAAATTTAAAAGCTGATGAATTATTTAACTGATACCTCTATAGACATTTATTCAACAAGCTCACACATATCCCAGACACTGTGAGAGGTCTTGGGGATAGAGAGATTAACTGACCTGGTCCTAGTTTTCAAGAAGGTCACATTTCCCGTAATAATATCATAATAATACAGAAGAAGAGAGTTGTAAAATTACTGCATGTTTGCTGGGGATGGGCTATGAAGTAGGGGCAGGAAGAGAAAGTGATAGGAGCAGTTTGTGACAATTCTTACTTCAGCCAAATCCGTTTAGTGACTTAGGTCTACAATCAATAAAAGTTATTTTAAAAAATGGCCACTTTCTCCTAGAGTCTCCTGCTCTATTTTCCTGTAAAGAGTTAATTTGCCTCTTCTCTCAGGAGTAAGAGACAGAAACAGAGTGGAACTTGGATGAAAGAGAGAGAAATCCATTTATTTAAGACCTAAGCAGAGTTATTATAGGTCTAATATTGTTCTACTGTATATTTAAAGGTTTGGATCATTTTTAGTTTAATGACAAAAATCTATGTTTGGAAAGGTCAGCCAATGAATTAAACATGTGCTGGGTAGATTTCTGCATTGCTCTACCATTTCAAAGATACCATCCAGTGAAGAAGGTGGTGTCCCTGAAATACAGTGGAATCAGGTTTTGTTATCTAGCACATTGTCTTGAAAATGTTTACAATGGAAAGGAGAAATAAAGAACTCAGTTTCCTAGGAGTAAATGTAACCAATGTTACATAATTACAAAATGCTTATGCTTTAAGTAAAAGATGATTTTAATTGTGTAAAGATTACAGATGAGAAGGATGTGTGATTATTGAAACAAAGAGAGTCCCATTGACATGTGATCCAAGTGCATGTCTTCAAAGTGCAGCACATTGTGAGGTTGGAAGGGATTTGTGAGGAAAATTGAATGCTCTTGAGTGTGTACTGAAGTGGACAAGGATAGAAATCCTGATATCAACAGGCCCAAGTAGCAGAATTGTGCAAAAGTCTAGACTGTGGTGATCTGACAAGGAAATCATTGCCAGCGCATCAATCTCATGTGACCAAGACAATCAGGAGAGTTCATTTAAGCACTATCAAGGACCTAGACAATGTGAGGTGATGTCAGAATCATTTCAAATATTGCACAATAGTAAGGCAAGGGTTTCAGGGAAGTGACACACATTCTGCTCAAAGCTACCTTTTGGTTCAATACCCTTATCAACAACCAATGAACATTAATTGCATTGACAACTAATGTAGAATTAAGTCATTTTTAAGTGCAAACATTAGAGTGGGCAAATGGATACCATGGGTGTCTCAGAGCTGCCAGTAAACATTGAATGGAAAAGAAATGAGTGTAAGTAGGTCTGGACAGAGAGCTCAGTTGCCAAAAGGTATGCCAAGCAAGAATGAAGACCTGAGTTTTGATCCCCAGCACCTAACACTGAGGTGGGTGGAGACAGGAGTATCCTAGGAGCTCACTAGCCAGCAAGTGTAGCCAAATAGTGAGCTCCAGGTTTGGAGAGAGACCCTGTATTTAAAACCAAGGTGGGGAGTGACTGGAGAAAATACCTATCCTTAGCTTCTGGCCTCCATGTGCAAACATGTACACACCTGCGGGGACACTTAAATGGACAAGGGCACCATCCTGACACAAAGAAATGAGTAGAAGTAATATTTTCCTTTACTGACCTGTTCCAGCTCCATTTCTGAAACAGCAGCAGCTGTAACAATAACAATCTTAGTAATAAAGAAGATGGAAAGGTAGCGTATTGAAATATGCAGAAGGGCAACATTGACATGCAAGGAAGAAGTTCAGGTAGTAAATCCACAACAAAAACGAACTGAAGAATGTCTGTACAAAATTATCACTCCTTCAGCACTGCTAGTAGCAGAGTTGGTCCAGGCGCACACACACTATGAAGGGAGGCTGCTAATTATCATTCACAAGAACTGTTTGGGAGAGGATGGTATCTGCATTCATATTGTTATTTTGCAAGGTATCAGGTAAAGACTTCAACGCAGGAGTGGTTTTCTTCTCATTCTCTTCTTTGGGCTGGTTGTAAAACCCTGCCAATCCTGCAGTCGGGTCTTGCTAGGTACCACAGGCTGGCTTGGAATTTGCCATGTAGCTAGCTCACAGTGTCCTTGACTTCATTATGCTCCCAACTGCAGGATTTACAGGCTTTCACAACCAGCCCAAAGAGAAGTCAACCACTTTCACCTCATTCATGTTAGGTCCTCAGCAGTGACTTCCTCTCAAGAAATGCCAGTTCTTTTACAAGGGAGTTTTTTTTAATTACCTAAAACTACATTTCCCATGCAAAGTACCTCCCTGTCCCCATATGGCTCCAGTATGTCTCCAATATGGTTGCTTTAAGCAGGAAAACACTTCAGCTGCATTTTGAAGTAAGTCAACCATAGTTGACTACAGTTTACAGTGACAGATTTTTCATGCAAGGAGGGTGTGGGCAAATGACAAACAGAGTTCCCAGAGGAAATTGGTGCTTTTTCTTTGAGGTATAGAGCTCATAAGTTTAAGATAATTTACATCTTCCGGGAAGACCATTTTGCTCTCTGAAGGAATAATTTAGTTCAAAAGGGTACCAATTCAGTATCATTAAGCCTTTCAGCAGCTACATTTTTCTATTATAAGCAAATTCTGAAGAAGGCAATTTGCCTCAATTAGGTGATCACTTTGAATTCAGGAGGGAGTACACTTTACTTACCTTACTCACAGTCATAAATTTTCTTTGGATTGCCCAGGTGTGTATGGAACCATGTTATGCCTTATATACAAGCTCAATAAAATAAGACCAAGTCCCTGATTCTAAGCGGCGTGTGTTCAACAGTTGTTTAGCACATGTCTCTGTTCTTAGTAAATACATTGGAAGGCCTCAGAACTTACACCCTAGTCTACCGAGGATATCCATAATATGGTCTTTAACGACAAGGCACAATCAAGTAGTGCTTGACAGGAAGGTGCCTGAGCAGAGCAGATAGAACAGAGCTGGCCTAACTCATATAGGAAGGACCGACTTATTTTTTAAAACAAGTATGAAAATACTTTAAATATTATGCCTTATTAAACCACTAATTACATTTATTATTTAAAAGGCATAATGGGAAGAAGTAAAGTCAAGAAATATTTGGGGGAAAATATCTAGAATTAGTGCCTAATAAGAAGCTCTCTGGATGTCTACAGAGTAGGTAAAGGTTACTGGTAGGAAATCTATTACTTAAGTGAATTAAAGTGGGAATACAGGAAATGTACTGGAGCAAAGCAAAAATCATTAGGGTGCAGCAATTTAAACATTAGGCAGTGACCAACCGAGTCCCCTCTCCATGGTATATAGCCTGTCGATAAATCTCCCATTAATCAACACTTAGTGTGCTTTGCCTATGGAAGTAGCTGTGTTATTCTTTGTAGAACCCTTCTAGCTTCGGGGTTTATCACTGTACTTCAGCGGTAAGTGGCTAAAATGATACTTTGTTTGTTTGGATACCAAATCAACAGTCAAACACATTAGAGGCATCCAAACATTACAAGCCTGGTGCTTAAAGAAGGGAAACCTAGTTAGAAAAGACACTGCTGCAAAGCAAAGAAACTTTTGTTTCAGTGTGTAGTAATGTATCCTACCAAAGGCCTGTCTCATCTTAAGAACAGAATTAGCTTTAAGGGCTAACCAACAACCAAACATTTATTACTGCAGAAAAATACTATCTAGCTATATTTTATTTTTTGTTCATGTGCTATGTTATATGCACTTATGAAATTAAACAAAGATGAAAATCTCTGTGGTGCTAGAATTTTTAAAAATTTTTCATTCTCCAGGGTTACATACCTTGGCAACAATTACTTTGGTAACCTAATCATGCATGCTTAATGTTGCTGTGTTGCTTTTTGTAGGTAGCTTTAAGAAGCTAATACTTTCTCTGCTTGTAGAAATCTACTTATAATAGGACTTTTTATTGCACTAAAGCAAAAATTATTCAACAAAATCATAGAAGAAAACTTCCCTAACCTAAAGAAGGATATGCCTATGAAAATACAAGAATCTTACAGAACACCAAATAGGCTGGACCAGAAAAAGAAGTCACCTTGCCACATAACAATCAACATATCAAACCTACAGAATAAAGAGAAAATATTAAGAGTGGCTAAAGAAAAAGGCCAAGTAACATATAAAGGCAGACCTATCTGAATTACACCCGATTTCTCAATGGAAATGATGAAAGCCAGAAGATCCTGGACAGATGTCCTACAAATGCTAAGGGAACGAGGATCGCAGCCCAGACTACTATATCCAGGAAAGCTTTCAATTACCATAGATGGAGAAAACAAAATATTACATAACAAAGTCTGATTTAAACAATATATATCCATGAATCCAGCTGTACAGAAAGTACTGGAAGGAAAACCTAGACCCAATGAAGATAACCATACTCACAAAGACATAGGCAATAGGTAATGCTAATTTACCAAACACCAAAAGAAAAAGGGAGGAGAACCTACACACTATAACTCCACTACCAATAAATCAAGCACAAACAAGAATCATCAATCAATGGTCATTAATATCCCTCAATGTCAATGACATCAACTTGCCTATACAAAGACATAGACTAGCAGAATGGATATAAAGACAACCCATCCTTCTGCTGCATACAAGAAACATCTCAACATCAAAGACAGACATTACCTCAGAGTAAAGGGTTGGGAAAAGATTTTCTAATCAAACGGACCCAAGAAACAAGCTGGTGTAGCAATCCTAATATCTAACAAATTAGAATTCAAATTAAAATCAATCAAAAGAGATGAAGAAGGATATTTCATATTCATCAAAGGAAAAGTCCATCAAGATGAAGTCCCAATTTTGAACATCTATGCCACAAATACAAAGGCACCCATATTTGTGAAAGAAATGTTACTAAAGCTCAAATCGCACATAAAATCTCACAGACTAGTAGTAGGAGACTTCAACACTCTGCACTCACTGCTAGACAGGACCTCCAGACAGAAACTTAACAAAGAAACAAAAGAACTAATAGAAGTTATGAACCAAGTGGTACACATGGAAACCTCTCTAAAATCAACCACATAATAGGAAGCATAGCAAGCCTCCACAGACACAAAAAAATTACAATAACCCCCTGTATCTTATCAGACCACCATGCATTAAAATTAGAATTCAACAATAACACAAATTGCAGAAACCCCACAATCTCATGGATATTAAACAATGTACCAATTGCACCATCCCTGGGTAAAGGAAGAAATAAAAAAATTAAAGACTTCCTGGAATTCAATGAGAATGAAGTCACAACATACCCAAACTTGTGAGACACTCTGAAAGCAGTGCTGAGAGGAAATTTCATAGCACTAATTGCCCACATGAAGAAACTGGAGAAGAGTCACACTAGAGAATTAATAGCACAGCTGAATGCTCTAGAACAAAAAGAAGCAAACTCACCCAGGAGGAGTAGACTCCAAGAAATAATCAAATTGAGGCCTGAAAGCTATCAAGTAGAAACCAGGAAAATATTACAAAGAATCAATGAAACAAAGAGTTGGTTCTTTGAGACAGACAAACCTTTGTCCAAACTAACCAAAATACAGAGAAAGAGCATGCTAACTAACAAAATCAGAAATTAAAAGGGGGACATAACAACTGACACTGAGGGAATCCAGAGAATCATCAGGGCATACTTTGAAAACCTGTACTCCACAAAATTTGAAATTTAAAGGAAATGGGCAATTTCCTGGATAGATATCACTTGTCAAAACTAAATGAAAGAACAAATAAACAATCTAAACAGACCTATAACCCTTAATGAAATAGAAGCAGTCAAAAAAGTCTCCCAACCAAAAAAAAGCCCAGGCCCAAATGGCTTCAGTGCAGAATTCTACCAGAAATTCAAAGAAGAGCTAATTCCAATACTCCTCAAAGTGTTCCATACAATAGAAGTGGGAGGCTCACTGCCAAACTCTTTCTACGAGGCTACAATTACCTTGATACCCAAGCCACACAAAGACACAACTAAGAAAGAGAACTATAGACCAATTTCCCTCATGAACATTGATGCAAAAATGCTCAATAAAATACTAGCAAATCAGATTCCAGAACACATCAGAAAAATCATCCACCATGATCAAGTAGGCTTCATCCCAGAAATGCAGGAATGGTTCAACATTAGAAAATCTATCAATGTAATCAGGCATATAAACAAACTCTGAAAGTAAAACCACATGATCATCTCACTAGATGCTGAAAAACCTTTGACAAAATCCAGCATACCTTCATGATAAAGGTCCTAGAGAGATCAGGGATCACAGGAACATCCCCGAATATAATAAAAGCAATATACAGTAAACCATCAGCTAAAATCAAACTAAATGGAGAGAAACTCAACGTAATTCCTGTATAATCAGGAACAAGACAAGGCTGTCCACTCTCTCCATATCTCTTCAATATTCTACTTGAAGTTCTAGCTAGAGCAATAAGACAACAAAAGGAGATCAAGGGGATACAAATAGGAAAAGAAGAAGTCAAGCTTTCACTATTTGCAGAGGATATGATAGTTTACATAAGTGACCCGAAAAACTCTGCAAGGGAACTCCTAGAGCTGATAAACACCTTCAGCTAAGTGGCAGGATACAAGGTTAATTAAAAAAAATCAGTGGCCCTATTATATACAGATGATGAAGTGGCTGAGAAAGAAATCAGAGAAACATCAACCTTTACCATAACCATAAACATCATCAAATATCTGGGGATAATGTTAACCAAGTAATGAAAGACCTGTATATCAAGAACTTTGAGTCTTTAAAGAAAGAAATCAAAGTGGATACCAGAAAATGGAAAGATCTCCCATGCTCTTGGATTGGTAGGATCAACATAATAAAAATGGCAATCTTGCCAAAAGCAATCTACAGATTCAATGCAATCCCTATCAAAATTATGGCACAATTCTTCACAGACCTTGAAAGAACAATAATCAACTTTATATTGATAAACAAAAGACTCAGGATAGCCAAAACAACTGTATGCAATAAAGGAACTTCAGGAGGCATCACCTTACCTGACTTCAAGCTCTATTACAGAGCTATAATCCTGAAAACAGCTTGGTACTGGTACAAAATTAGACAGGTAGACCAATAGAATCAAATTGAAAACCCTGATTTTAACTCACACACCTATGAACACTTGAGTTTTGACAAAGAAGCTAAAATTATACAATGGAAAAAAGAAAGCATCTTCAAGAAATGGTGCTGGCATAACTGGATATTGGCATGCAGAAGACTGCCGATAGATCCATGTCTATTGCCTTCTACAAAACTTAAGTCCAAATGGATCAAAAACCTCAACATATATCCAACCACACTGAAACTCTTAGAAGAGATAGTGGGAGATACTCTTCAACGAATTACTACAGCAGACTGCTTCCTGAACATAACACCAGTAGCACAGACACTGAAATCGACAATTAACAAATGGGACCTCCTGAAACTAAGAAGCTTCTGTAAGGCAGAGGACACAGTCAACAAGGCAAAAAGACAGTCCACAGAATGGAAACAGATATTCACTAACCCCTTATCTGACAGACGGCTGATCTCCAAAATTTACATAGAACTCAAGAAGCAAGTCTCCAAAACACCAAAGTATGCTATTAAAAAGTGGGGTACAGAACTAAATAGAGAATTCTCAATAGGGGAGTCTTAAATGGTTGAGAGACACTTGAGAAAGCCCTCCACATCCTTAGTCATTAGGGAAATGCAAATCAAAACAACTCTGAGATACCATCTTAAACCTGTCAGAATGGCTAAAATTAAAAACACCAAAGCCAATTTATGCTGGAGAGGATGTGGAGAGAGGGGAACACTCCTCCATTGCTGGTGGGAGTGCCAACTCATACAGCCACTTTGGAAATCAGTATGGAGATTCCTCAGGAAAATGGGAATTAATTACCACAAAGACCCAGCAGTTCCACTCCTAGGCATATATCCAAAAGATGCACATTCATACAACAAGGACATCTGTTCCACTATGTTCATAGCAGCATTATTTGTAATAGCCAGAACCTGGAAGCAATCTAGATGCCCCTCAACTGAAGAGTGGATAGAGAAAATGTGGTACATTTACACAATGGAGTATTACTCAGTGGAAAAAACAATGGAATCTTGAAATTTACAGGCAAATGGATGGCACTAGAGGAAACCATCCTCAGTGAGGTAACCCACAAAAAGACAAACATGGTATGTACTCACTCATATATGGATTTTAGATATGGATCAGGGGGGGTTCAGCCTACAATCCCAGTGCCAGTGAGTATGGAAAACAGGGAGATACCTAAGAGAGTTGCATGATACCCCAGAAGAGTTGAATGAGCCAAGATCTCCTGAGCAGATTGGGAACATGGAGGGAGGTGTGGGGGGAGTGTGTGCTGGAAAGAGAGGGGGAGAAGAGGAGGAGCGAGTATGTCATGGGGGAACAGGAAGGTTGAGTCGGGGGTAAAATAGGGGAGAACAGGATGAGAAACACCATAATAGAAGGGGTCATAGGTTAGAAGACAGATCTGGCACCAATGAGACCTCTAGTGATCTAAAAGGATGACACTAACTCGCATGCTAAGCAATAGTGGAGAGACTACCTTAAATGCCCATTCCTGATAAAGCACTTGATGTCTACCTTATATGCTATGCTAGAACCTTCATACAGCGACTGATGTACACAGAGGTAAATACCCACTGTTAAACACTGAACTGAACCCATAGAACCCATTGCCAGAGAGAGAGGAGCAATAAACAAATTGGCAAAGAATGGGCTGACGAACCCAGTAGAGTTCTGAACAAGGGTGAGCCCTTGGACTTCAGACTGACAGCTGGGAGGGCAGCATGGGACTGATCCAGACCCCTGAGTGTGAGGGTCAGTGAGGAGGCCTGGGCAACCTATGGGTCCCTGGGCAGTAGATCAGTATTTATCCCTGGCATACAAGTGGATGTCGAGTGTCCATAACACAAAGAGGGGTGCTCTCTTATCCTGGACTCTTAGGGGAGTGCCTGGACCCTGCCCTGAGCGAAATGACAGACTCTGGATATCCTTGCAGGGGGGAGGAGAGGAGGGAGAGGGAACTGGGATCGACTTGTGAAGCAAGCTATTTAAAATTAAAGTAATAAAAAATAAAGCTTTTGTATTGAAAAAGCTAAAAAAAAGACCCAGGAAATATGCATTCTTAGATTTAGCTGGAAGTCCCAGTGACCTGAGCTGGGAGCTGGTCCTTTCTCAAGAAACTATGGGCTAGGGTTCTGGAGTTGTGCCATTTGTGTTCCCAATGTGATATTTCCTCCAGAAAATAATAGCAGAAAAAAGACAATCTAAAAACCCTCTATTTTAGGGATCCATTACACTCTCTCTATAGAAAAATCTAAGACTCTATGACCCAAGAACTTTGGTACAGAAAGATATTTTTTAATTTATTTTTCTAGCTTATTTCTTGACAGTTCTAATTTAACCTGAGTTTAAAATACAATTAATTCTTGTTATTTATTGTAGTTCCATTTTATGAAGAACTGAACTATTGCTCCTAAAGGAAATGTAAGTTTAGGTTTTTATAAGCCTGTGGTCACATTTTCATAAAGCAATCAATATATAACCTTGTTTTATGTATATTTCTGCTTAGTAAACTTTATTTAATAGGTTTTGTTGATTCATTAACATTGGACTCATGGCCAACAGCACTACAGCTTATGCCTGAAAGATGCTTAGCTAATACGTGTATTGTTTTCCTCGGAAACATAACAGCTTTCTTGCAGTTAGAACACTTGGAACTATTCCAGTATTATTCTTGGGGGAAATTCAAGAAACACGCACGCGCGCGCGCACACATACACACACACACACAAATGTGGCACTAGACTGACTACAAAAAGCATTGGTTTACAGAATAAGAAGGCAGACTGCCACCTTGTTTTGACCTCATCTGGAAACGCGTACACTGAGTAATTCATATTTGTCACTATTCTATCCACATCTGGTAATGTCTGGGAGAACACTGAATGGGTTGATTTTGGCCTCTCAATTCTGTTTCCATGAATGGGCAAATTTACAAGTTTGGAATGGGCAAATAAAGAGATCAACTCTGTTCTATCATGGAGTAGCTGGGAATTGGGAAATTTGTTTTATTTTTTATTTTCGCATTAACATGGGTCTTTAGTAATATTTAACATTCCAAAGTTATTGGTTTCTTTATTATTTTGCAAAGTTTTCATGCAAGTATATATAGTATATTGAACGTATTCCCTACTTCTTCCTTTCTTGACTATCCCCTCTGACATTAGTTCATTCCCTTATTTGTCCTATGCTTCTACTTTTTGCATCTACTTCTGTGTCATATATACATAAATGAATTGACAAATCTGCGTAAAATCCAGGAACCATGAATGAGAGAAAACATGATACTTGTTTTTCTGAAGGTGTTCTGTCCCAGAAAAGAATAAATTGTTTATATATATATATATATATATATATATATATATATGTAGTTAAGGTTTAAAACTTGCCCTTAGCCATTTCTTTTAGTAAATCAGTTTAGAAACAACATTTGATTTTCTCCCAATTTAGTCAACCATTGTAACTGTTTCGTGGACATTTTCTATAACTTCCAATTATATATCACAAAGGCACATGGGGAGGCAGTAACAGGAAGAAAAATACAGGAAATAAGAGGACCAAAGTACTTGTTCACACTGCTATGGTCTATTATGGATTGAAAAGCCGAAATGCGCTTAATCAATGCTTGTTGATGTGACTTCACAATTTCAGTTTTACTTTATAGTTCATAATTGAAAATGGTATGAGAAGCAGGATGGAGGGAAATGTTTATTTGAAGATAATACCATTAAATTAACTCGATGACATACCACGAAGCCATTATTTTGGCCATGCTTCATATAACCTCAGTTCTGAAGTATCCAGTGTTGGCCAATATGTAAGACATGAACATTTGATGCTTTATAAAATAAAAATGTTCTAACAGGCATTTTATAAAGTATGCTCTGTTGAGATGTATCATTCATGTCCGCCATGAGAACATATACTTTGAACTGAGAGGGAGTGAGGAGAGGGAGTGAGAAGAAAATAGGGAATGACTTACGAATGGTGCTTTCAAGCTCCAGGACAGAAATAACTCCAGCAATATGTGGTCACTCAAAGAAGATCAAGTGAATTGCTGTCTGAGCTTGGGAGGGAGGAGAGGACATCTAAAACATTCCAGCCAAAGTGTTCTTAAATGGAAAATAATTAATGTGTAAACTACACTAGGAAACAAGAAAAGCAAAAAGCAGTGGGATTTCCAAACAAAGAGAGCAGAATTGGACAAGCAAGTGCATTTCATGAAGTCCTATAGTATACCTATTGTTAGAAAGTGAGCAATATTGCCTTCTCCATGGGCAAGTTCAAGGGTCAGCTGGAATGGAATGGGAGCTCTTTCATGTCTCTTTAAGCTTGGTTTTAGCACAGGGAACTCTGCAACTTTTTTTTGTCTTGTGTTTTCTCCTTCACTCTGTGGTTTTATACAATGGGTTTATTTGCTAGGCAACATTTATTTAAAGGAAGGAAAATGAAGAAATCTTTTTTTGCTTGTTTTTGTTTTAAGAATGCAAATTTTTTCTAAAAATGAAGTCATTAGAGAGATAACAGGATTTCAAAACTTGTTGGAATTTCCTTTCATACATTTAAAAGTTATACTTTCTATAACCAAGGTAATCCCCAGGAAAAAGAAAAATGACTTTCAGAGCATAACATTGCACTATCATACATTTTCCTGGGACATTTTGGATAGAGGTCATTAAGCCTTTTGGGTTCAAACATAGGAATATAGTTGTGTCTGATAAGCTGTGTCAAAATGTGCATTCCAGACAAGGAAGAAGAGTCACCACTGGAGAGGATCTGAAGAAAGCAGACAAAGGCATTTTTAACAACCTCTCCAAAGACATTTGAGTTTTAGAAAATTGATGAGTAATTTAGCTCCCATGGGTATCCTTGGCTAGAGAACTTGTCTACCTTTAAGGGATTTTTCACTTTTTGTGTTAATTATACAGCTTTACCTCTGAGCAGCATGGGAGGACTCTTATTCTCACATTGGTGTTTCTGTATTGCCCAACTGTGCAGAGAGTAGCTACTTATGCTCCCCTCCGAGATCAGACAAGATCTTTGTCACCAGAATGAAATCCTAAGAGTTTGGGAAAAGATTTGAAGCTTCAATCAAATACTTATATTGCCCCCAAGAACCAACTGCTAGTAGTAAACATTCATTGGGCACTTCTTGTGTGCCAGATATTGTGTTAAAAATTATACATACTAATTTATTAAATTCTCATAATAGCTCTGTGTGGCAGATGCTTATATTATCCCTATTTTACACAAAAGGAAAAAGGGCAAGAACTGTCAAGTAAAATGGCGTGTGGTGGTACATGCCTATCTATAGTTCTGACACTCAGGAGGTAAGGTAGGAAAGACTGTGAGTAAGTTTAAGGCCAGCTTGGATAAAATAGGATCTAAAACCAAACCCAAACAAGTAAAACAAAATAAAACAGTGGTAGAGTAGAGGTTCAACTCTAGTTTTATCCATGGGCATAATCATATAAACTGATGATGAGATTATCTAGTTAGGAATTTTGAGTAGTTTTCAGTACTCACAAATTTTAAGGTAAGTGATTGAGACATACAAAATGCGTTGGTGTTTACAGTCATGTACAACCAAGAATAATGAAAAGGAATATACATATTAAGAAACAGTGTGTGTGTCTGGCGGAGGGTAGTGTAACAGTAGAGACAGACCAGGGGTTAAGGGCATGTATTTCTTTTGCAGATGATCTGACTTTGCTTCCAGTCCCCATATGACAGCTCACAGCCATCCTTAACTCATGTTTCAGGAGATCTAACATCATTTTTTGGTCTCTGTGGGCACTAGGTGTGTACATGATGCACAGGTACACATCCAGGCAAAACACTCATGCATATAAACTGAAAAGAAATACACCTTAAAAAAGAAACGAAGGAGAACACAAGGGCACTCAAAAAGGAGCTGCTAGGTACACAACTTTAATAGCACCATCAAGTCCTGGTTCTAGTAGTTATCATCATGACTAAAGTGAAAATGTCTTAACATTCAGAATCAGTTCAGTGTAGCAAGCTAGAATTAAAGACTTAAGTTTCTACTTTATGACCTTCTCTGGATTCTCTGATACAACAGGATATAGTACAGATACTACAAAATTTCTCTGGAAAAGTAGGCAAGGTAGAGATTTCTGGTTTAGGTGTGACCATTAATGGGAACAGTAACCAAAGCAAGACTCAACTGCTTTCTGACTAGTACCTCCCAGAGGTCTGCTACATTACTTAACTAAGGTGTCACTGAGAAATAGAAAAGAATGACTGAGTTTTTCAAATATTTTAGAACAGTCTTTATCTTTAATTGAGGCTGAGATGGATAATTATGAGGTAATTACATTAATAAGGAATGTCTTTGACAGTGAGCATTTAGTCAACATCATTCAATTTAATTTTCTTATTTATTTTGATAGTATTAAGATTCATTTATGTGATTACATCACAGGATCTAATGGTATATCACATGTAGATTTATATGCACACAGACATGCTTCTATATACATATACATGTCTGTGTACATGCCTATACAATTTCCAGGTACTTGCTGAATAAAGAATATGTATAAATTAGTTCAAAACTGGTAATAAATCACATGGACCCCAAAATTTCACTTGCTAATTTTTGATCGGAATAACCCAATAACTATGATAAACTTCTTTTTCCTCCAAGATAAAAGGTTCTTTATGATGAGATGACAGATAATTGAAACTAATTTTCATTAAGTAAGTTTAATAAGCATTAAACAGCAGGCTTTCTCTTTGTAGAATCAGAAACTGTCTGAGTTGGAGAAAACCTTCAGTATAGATCACAACAGTCATCCTTTCGATAATTTAGTGTAATTAACATCCCACAATAGAGTCACTCCCTCTTCCTCTTATTTGTTGTTGTTGCTTTTACTCTTTTACTATTTGTCATTTTGGGGGGCACCACCCAGCCCCCAAATAAATCACTGACAAAGACTTATTCTTACTTATTTATGTCCATACTTAGCTTGGCTTGTTTCTAGACAGCTTTTCTTAACTTCAGTTATCAAATTTACCTTTTGCCTCTGGGTTTTTCCCTTTCTCTTACTTCTGTATATCTTACTTTCACTGTTATTCTGTGGCTAGCTGTAGAGCTGGGGGGCTGGCCTCTATCACCCTCCTTTCCTTGTTCTCCTATTTATTCTCTCTGCCTGCCAGCCCCACCAATCCTTTCTCCTGCCTTGCTATTAGCCATTTAGCTCTTTATTAGACCATCAGGTGTTTTAGACAGGCACAGTAACACAGCTTTACAAATACAACCTAAAAGAATGCAACACATCTTTGCATCATCAAACTATTCCACAGCATAAAGAAATGTGACACATTTTAAAATAATATTCCAAAACACTCATTTATTCAAATAACTGTGCAGAGCACAGGTCAGATACCTTCCCATGTAAGTAAGACAGACAGAACAGTTAGGAAGATACTGTCATTGCTTCTCAGGAAGCTACAGTTTAGTAGAGTTGACAGACAAGCAGTTAGATTATTGTATGACTCTTTGGGAAACGATGGAAAATAGAATGTAATAGATAAGAGTACAAAGCAGAGAACACAGAACTTTTCCACATGATTGGGGCAGACATAACTCAGACCTGGCTTTCAGAAGGAGAAATGTGAGTTGTGGGCTTGGATTAGAAAGATTCACTGGGGAAACAAACAGGTGGTAGGTGAAAGAGGCAGAAAGAACTGCTCACTGGAGAGGCAGAGAGCTAAAAATTCTTGGCATGTTAGAGGCACAGTTTGTCATGGTTTGTTGGCAATAGGGCTCTGTGGGGACCAGGGGAAGTCACACGCTAAAGGCTATTGTCTTCTGATCAGAGGGTCAAGCTTCATTTTGAGAGGAGAGACTCATTAAAGAATTTTAAGCAGTCTGTCACTATGTAACAATAGTGTGTTTCAGAGACTTCACTTGGAACATGATTGAGTTTATGAAGCTAATATTATTTTCGATCTGCCTTCTCAAATGTGGATTCTACAGAATAAATCTGGTTTCATTCTTCTACACATACTAGCAATTGTAATTTGGTTCTAGCAGGTCTTCTCTGGCTTAAGCATTTTTGACATTTCTTACTCATTTGTCCTCATAAGGGTAGAGGAGTTTCTAGCATATTTAGCCACTGCATTCTTTTTAAATGTCTAGACATTTTCATCTTCATGCCTTTGTTTTATTTTAAATTCATTAGTATATATTGATTGGAAAATTTTGCAGGCTTCATAATGACATCTGCTTTCAAGTACATCATGTTCTTTGACTATATCCACCTTTTTATGTTTTCTGTGCCCTTTTCCACATGTTGCTAGTCCCCATCCTCTTCAATAGTCCCCCTCTATTTTTATGTTACATATACATAAACAATTAGGGGACACCAACAATATTTATCTGTCTGTGTAAGCATATCTCACTACAATGATACCCATCTACTTTCATTTCCCTCAAAAGGACATCATTTTGTCCATCTTGATAGTTGAGTGAAACTCTATTATAGAAGCTGCCACTGTTTCTTTATCTTTTATTGTTTTGGGCACCAAGGTTGATTCCATAACTTGGCTGCTTGAACAGTACTGCAATAATGGCAACTGTGCCATTTGCAAAGCTCTGAGGCAAAGACTGGAGAGATGGACAGCATGCTATTGGAGGTGGTAGTGGTCTCTATGAGATGAATGTGAGCTCATGTGCAATTTTGCCCCATAGGCTGAATCTGTAATCAGAGCCCCACCAAGGGAATATTATATACAATAGCATGAGCTATGGCAGGTTAAGATTAAGATGCTTTGCTAGAAAATTTAAGGTAAAGTGGACTAAGTATGAGGTTTCCTTAGTAAATTCTGACTGGTCCAGAATAGTAAGGCCTTTTTTTATTTCCTTTTTTTTTTTTTTTTTGCTTACTTATGTCATTCAATGACACGGTTTCTTTCTGTCTTGCTGCTGTGCTTTTTCTAAGCACATTTATTAGATGGTGTGGACAAAGTTGCATTCTTTCTCATGCATCTGTGTTCTACCTTGCAGAAGGAGGAAGTATATGTAGGGATATTATTGCTGTGATAAATGCTATGACCAAAAAATTTGGGGAGGACACGGATTATTTCACTTTTACTTCTATATCACAGTTCATCATTGAAGGCGCTCAGGTCAGGAGGCTCAAGGCAGAAACTGAGGCAAAGCTCATGGAGGAGTGCTGCCTATTAGCTTGTCTTTCCACAGCTTTCTCAGCCCGCTTTTTTTTTTTATCATCCAGGACTACCAGCCCAGGAGTGGGACGTCCCACTATGTATGGCTGGGGTCCTCTCACATTTTACTAATTAGGAAAATGTTCTACAAGTTTCCTCACATCCTAATCTTATGGAGGCATTTTCTCAGTTGGGGTTCATTCCTCTCAGATGATTCTACCTTGTGTCAAGTTGACTAGCCAGCCCAGTATTTTAGCTAATTTCCTCTTGAGCAAGTAAGGCAGATCAAAACTATCCTCCATGTTCTTATTCCACTAGTAAGAACATATGAACAGGTAGAGGTGTGCTAGGGAATCTTTGAAATGTTGTGTTCAACTGACAAAACTCTGTGTCATAGGAAGGGAACACAGGGATTTAAAGACAGATAAGTAGCAATTTTGTAACCTTCCTCATATTGAATTTTCTGTGTTATTAGGTTCAAATTCAAGCAGTCCCAAAGACACAACAAAACCTAGCAGGTTCAAACATAGCCAAGGCTTTACCACAACCATTTCTTCCAGAAGACAGAAAAAACTGTTTCCGTGTTTTTCAATGAGAACAATAGAGAATGATTATCCTATCAGTCCTATTAAGGACTGCTGACTTTTGCAGAATGGGCTGAGAAAAAAAAAGAGGCTCTCCTCAAGCTAGGACTGCACCATTTTCCATTTGACATTTCCCCCATATTTATGGCCAACGCTTATTTATTATAATTCAAAAAAACATCAACAAAAAAAAAAACCACACCACGGCCACCATCATCACCAACAAAGAAACACCCTAGGACATTGGAAGGCTTCAAGTATGAGTTTTAAAAATCCTGTGTACAAAATTTCAGATATACTGTGTTCTGACAAGCCATATTGCAAAGGAAAAAATGTACCTCCAGTGTCCTTGTACATCATTGACTAATGAGGGCAGCTTCTGCCATGTCAGTGACATAGGTGCTTTGCTTGGGTGGAATCTGTGTCCCAGCTGTGTCATGTGCCATAGTTATTTGTATATCTATAATATGATGTTGTTCACTGCATACATTGAGTTATGCGAGACATAAGAGGAGACAGACCTTTTGTCTCTCTGAAAGAAAAAGTATGTCTCCAAAGCCTTAATTGGGCAGTATGAGATGTTGACATTTTACCCCAACCTGACAGCCAATCAATGTTATTGAAGGCAGCCTGTAGGCATTCGTGACAACCTAAGGATTAATACGGTTAGCCAATTTCAAGACGGTTGCAGCATATCAGCAGGCAAGATGTGTTGGTTTACAAAGCATTTTTGAAACAGTATCTAAGCCATTTATTAAGTACAATTAAATTGGTTCAAAGGTTTCAACTGATCACAACTAACTTACTTCACAAAAGCCTTCACTTGTGATCTCCTCAGTTGTTATATTGGTGAGAACATAGAAGTTTGTTCATGCCTGTTGGACCTAGCCAAGTTGGAGTTGAAATTCAACAGCAGAGATTTGCATCACATGCAAATGAGTAGATCACCAAATTAACATTGAGTAGAATATGCAAATGAAGGTCCTGTTGTAGAGTTCTTGCTCACCAAACGTCTGAGTGTTTCTATGCCTCTGGTAGTTTTTCCTCTGGTGGAGCTGTGTGGATAATTGTAGCTAATGGTCAGGGAGCTGATGGATATGTGACACTTTGAGACTGAGGAAATAAAGACCTGATTCACACCTTCTATTCCTTTGTACTCTTTACACAATGACATTGGGATCACGGCTTCATAGTGTAAAGACTGAGGAACTCCTTTATAAAAATAAGAAGTAAACCAGTGGCACATTCAGAATTTTTCCAGACTACAATAAAGGCATTTTAAACCATCCAATTACCAGGCAGACTTTCCATACTTTTGGTCTAGGTCATTGACAAGGGCATTCAAAATATCTAATCTTGCAAATTCCAAGTGATGCTATCAAAAAGAAAGGTTTATTTATTTCAAGGCACCAATAAGCTGTAAATGCCAAGGTGCTAACTTTGAGGGCAGTGCACAATGCAGAGAAAAGCATGGAATCAGATTTTCAGTTTGTGCCATGTTTCTATTTTGCATCCTGGGATTCTAAACAAGCTCATCCAGGAGTTAATGCCGGAATCGCTAATGTTTTACAAATGTAGACACTGCTATGTAGTTAAACAAAAACCAAACCTGTATTTCATTGAATGTAGAATTAGAGATGTATATTGGACACCCAAAATGATACGTGGAGGAACAGATGACATGTAGCTAGAACTTGTATTTAAATCTCTGTTGTTCTAGAGCTGGAGGGGAGCCACATTTCAGCTCAGACTGCGGTCATTAATTTTTTTGCACTTCATTCTTTTCCCATGTTCTCTAAACTAGATCCCTAGTGAAGAAAAGGGTTAATCAAAATTTTAGTAACAAGTTATTTGGGACTGACTTCTTTTAAATTAGAAATTCTTATTAAAAAGTTCAAGGGTAGCATATTAAAGTAATTATTGTAAACATAACCTTACCTCCTAAGAAGTAATAAAATACTTGGCAGGATTGGGCTCAGTTTATTCAAATTCTCATGTATTTTTGGTAACTCTATTTTATGTCTTTATATTTAACTTATTCCAGAAGGTCTTTGTCAGAAAATCCCATATCAGATCAAGAATCGGAGCTCACGACATTAATATAGTCACAAGATAAAAATGCAACCTCAAGATCCCCCCCACTTGCCTTTATCTGCACAAAAATGGGAAGCAATATAGCATTCACAACAGGAGAAATGATGTCATTTTATCTATCAAAGAAGCACAGCTGACTGACTGAATAACCTGCACTGATAATATGCTAATAAAATAACCATGGATGATGTAAAATAGGATTGGCTATAAACTGGTCCCTGGCAGAAAGAGAACTGGTATGGAAGACGAATATCTACTGGAGACTTTTTCATTAAATGAGTACTTCATTGTAATTAAAATGAAAATGAAATAGCTTTCACCACTAGCTCCTGAGAGAGTTTATCAAGGCAATAATATTACCTAGTTTTGATCAAGGAAATTTTATGTCAAGTTAGTTCCTATTCAAATATCACATCTTTTTTTTCTATAGCCATTTTTTTTATTCTTTTTTCTAAATTTAGATAAGAAACAAGGTTGCTTCACAAGTCAGTTCCAGGCCCATTCTCCCTTTCCCTCCCCTCCTCCCGTGCCCTCCCCCATCCCCCCCGTTATCCCCTCATTCCCCCAGGGAGGGTGAGGCCCTCCATGGGGGTGTCCATAGTCTGTCATTTCATATAGGGCAGGGCCTAGACCCTTCCCCAAGAGTTCAGGGTGAGAGTGCACCTCTCATTGTTCTATGGGAGTCCAAAGTCCGTGTGTATACTTGGGATGGGTACTGATCTGCTGCCCAAGGCTCAATAGATTACCTAGGCCTCCTCACTGACACCCAGATTCAGGTGGTCTTGATCAGTCCCATGCTGGATTCCCAGGCTGATGCCTGGGATTCAAGAGTTAACCTTTGTCTGGTCAGCTGTTTCTGGGGGTTCAACCAGCCCAGTCTTAATCCCTTTGATCATCAGTCCTCCCTCTCTGATACTGGCTTTCTTGAGTTCAGCTCAGTACTTAACCAGCCACTAAATGTAGTTTCTGTTTCCCAGACTCTCTGGCCATAGGATTGTAGGCTGGCACTCCCCAGATCTATGTCTAAAATCCATATATGAGAGAGTACATGCCATGTTTCTCTTTTTGTGACTGGGTTACCTCACTCAGGATGGTTTCTTCTAGTGTCATCCATTTGCCTGCGAATCTCATGATTCCATTATTTTTTTCTGCTGAATAGTACTCCATTGTATAGATGTACCACATTTTCTCTATCCACTCTTCAGGTGAGGGACATCTAGGTTGCTTCCAAGTTCTGGCTATTACAAATAAAGCTGCTATGAACATAGTGGAACAGACATCTTTGTTGTATGAATGGGCATCTTTTGGATATATGCCTGAGAGTGGAGTTGCTGGGTCTTGTGGTAGGTTTATTCCCATTTTTCTGAGGAATCTCCATACTGCTTTCCGAAGTGGCTCAACCAGTTGGCACTCCCACCAGCAATGGAGGAGTGTCCCCCTTTCACCACATCCTCTCCAGCATAAATTGTCATTGGTGTTTTTGATTTTAGCCATTCTGACAGGAGTGAGATTGTATCTCAGAGTTGTTTTGATTTGCATTTCCCGGATTGCTAAGGATGTTGAGCACTTTCTCAAGTGCCTCTCAGCCATTTTAGACTCCTCTATTGAAAACTCTCTATTTAGTTCTGCAGCCCACTTTTTAATTGGGTCCTTTGCTGTTTTGGAGACTTGCTTCTTGAGTTCTTTGTAAATTTTGGAGATCAACCCTCTGTCAGATGTGGGATTAGTGAATATTTTTTCCCATTCTGTGGGCTGCCTTTTTGTCTTGCTGACTGTGTCCTTTGCCTTACAGAAGCTTCTCAGTTTCAGTAGGTCCCATTTATTAATTGTTGATCTCACTGTCTGTGCTACTGGTGTTATGTTCAGGAAGCTGTCTCCTGTACCAATTCGTTCAAGGGTACCACCCACTTTCTCTTCTATGAGGTTCAGTGTGGCTGGATTTATGTTGAGGTCTTTGATCCATTTGGACTTAAGTTTTGTGCATGGCGATAAACATGGATCGATCCGCATTCTTCTACATGCCAGTCTCCAATTATGCCAGCACCATTTGTTGAAGATGCTTTCTTTATTCCATTGTATATTTTTAGCTTCTTTGTCAAAGATCAGATGTTCGTACAAATATCACATCTTTTTTTTCCTATGGAGAAAATATGGTATCTCTTTCTTGCTTTCACTTCTGTCTTTTCTTACATTTATTGTAATTCTATTTCTTCTTATTTATTTTTTTATTTACAGATGGAATGCATCTTTGGGGGGTTCACATGTTATTGCAATATCTGTGATATCAAGGAGTAGATGATTCAGATTTTACTTTTTATTTACATGTAGGAGACAAGAAGATTGTAAAAATCCCATAATAGCGTCATCTCAGAAATCCTAACTACAGTTTTTTTTTTACATTGTTAAAACTTCTGAGTCAACCTTACTCTGGATTTGAATTGTTACTTGATTGCATGCGGTTTTCCACTTTCTCTAGGAATAAAGGCAAAACATATTTTGGGCCGGGGTGTTCTCTTTTCCAAATTTAAGTATTGTGCCTATTGTATTTGGAGAAGATTTGAGAAGATGGTGATCAATGCACCTCACCCCGAAGTCTACGTTAAAACATAAATCTACTCCGAGGGTTAACACTGACATGAATTAGATGAGAATACAGAAACAGCACACAACTAGAAAGGGGGGTCGAAACGTAAGACTGGAGTGTTTTGTTACATAAGGCCTCTGTCAGCATTTCCTTTAGCTGGGAGTGTATTCTTTATAGTATTTGGTAGGCTCGGAAAGGTTATGTAATTCTTGGGATTCAAAACTTTAGCTACATTTTCCCCACTTTAACACTATTTAAAAGACCCCCTTCCCCCAAAATCAGGGCCACGAAACACATTCAAAGCTTCAAGAAATCAGTCGCACATGGAATTCTGAAAAGCAGTCGACTCCCATCACAGGCCCTGAAGCCAGGAGGTTGCAAAACCACGCTGTCTGACTTGTCGAGCAGTTTCGTAAAACAGATTACTCAAAAAATAGTTTCAGGGTCTGACAAAAACAGGCCCTCCCCACTCCTTTTCTTTCCACTATAGGAACTGATTCTCAGACCCTTCACAGAGCATTCTTTTACATGGATACCAAGTAGCAGAGTTTGTGATGCCAGTCTCTAAGATCAAGAAAAGTCTCCTCTTGCTGTTTTGAGGTCGAATTGAATCTATTCTTTCATTTTTCCTCTGCTGATTATTTCTCATATTTCTGACATTTGTTCCGGAACAGTCTCTGCTGAGGAGGCTGTTATGATTTGGATCCGAACTCTCCCTTAATGGCTCATGGATTGAAATCTTGGTCCCCAACTGATAGGCTTTTGGTAAATGCTTGTATCACGAGGGTTTTGATATCATCAGTGGAGTCATTCACTGGGTTATTGAGGGATGATGGAAATTTAGGAAGTGGGGCCTGGTTGAAGGAAATGGTTCCTAAACGAAATGCCCTTACAGAAATATCTTGTTCAGGGCCCTCTGTTGCTTTCTGCTCCCCAGCTGCCATCAGCTTTTCTTTATCATGTACTCTCTGATCATACACTCCATTTTGGAATTCTGTCTCACCACACGTCCATGACAACGTGGCAAAGTAATTATGGGTTGAAAACCTTGAACTCATGAATCAAAAATGCATCTTTCATATTTTTCAGTTGATTTTCTCAGCTATTTGGTCACAGTAACGGAAAGCTGTCAGACTCATGTATCTTGAAGAACACGTAGTTAGTAGCCTTTCTGGTATCTTATCTGTTCACCAGACCCAAGTTGTGATTCTGTCCTCAGTTTCTGGTGAATGAAAATATCTTGAGACATGGCAGAATCAGCTTTGAAAAGGTGAAAAAGTTGCCCTGGCTGAGGATCACTTATCACTTCTGTGCAAAAGACCTTGCAGTAGACAAATGCACTCTTATGGCAGAGGAGCATATATTGCATAGTTAGCCCTTAGAACAGAACAGAAAAATTTTAACAACTTTCTGCTCTATGGGACACAATCGTTTTCATTGCTAATAATTTAAAATTAATGGTCAAGAGAGCAAGATTTGCATTTATCACCATCCAAATGCCTTCTAACTTTGTGTAATTATGTCGGTAAAAGATGAGAAAATACAGCGTGAAGTACCTATTACAATATATAAGAAAAGTTTACATTAATCCATTTAAAAAGCCCAGCATCAATATGGTTTTTCAGGAAACTATTTAAAATATAATATTAACTAATATTATTAATAAATAATATAGTTTAATAACAAAAAGTTCACAGGAAAAATGAATATTAATATAGGAAGATAGATTTTTCATTTTAATGAAAATTCAATATAATATACTCAAACAAAATTCATAATGCAGCTTTTCAGTACTGTAACAAGTACCTGAGACACATCAGGGTTAAAAAGAAGTATGCAGGCTGATGAGATGGTCAGGGGCTAAAAGGGTTTGCTGTACTAACCTGATGACATGAATTTGATTCCTGGAACTCAAGAAAAGGTAGAAGGAGAGAAATGATTCCACAAAGTTCTCCTTTAACTTCTATACAACACTGTGGCGTGTATGTGCCTCAACTTCTATCACACTCGCAAACACAAAAATCATTACAAAGAATGGTTTTGTAGGCTCATAACTTTTAAGATTTTACTAAGCTATTGGCTAGCCTAATTTACTTGTAGCAGTTCATGGTGAGAAGGTGTGACAAACATTTTTGAAGAAGAGATTGTAAGAGGCTAGATTCACATTATTCTCATCAAGGGCATCCCCCTTATGATCTAGGCCCTCCACTAGGCCCTACATTTTAAGGTCAATAACTCTTTATAATGGTTCCATGGGCTGAGGAATAAGTCTATATTTAACACATTGACCATTGGGACATGCTTATACAGGTCACAGGCCACGTGTGTTAAGACACAAACTCAAAATACAGCTTGCCTTTTCTGTGTGTTTGTTTCACATGTATTTATCTGTGTGTGTGTGTGTGTGTGTGTGCTTGCGTGCACTCGTGCATGAGCGCACGTGTGCACATGAGTGCACTATTGCATGCACATGGAAGGCAGTGGAAAACTTTAAGGAGTCAGTTGGTTTTCTTGTTCTGCCTTGTGGATTCTGGGCATGGAGTCCAACCTTTACCTGTTGAGCCCTGTATTGCTTAATAATGTCGAAAGCCATTTTCATCCACGAAGATGTCACAGTGACTCTCATTAATTTGTATAATTAACATATATTGTTTTAATAGAAATACTTTAAAAACTAGATGTTTTAAGTTTTCACAAGTGAGAATAAGTGTGATAGGATCTAGTGTGTAGTGGCTAGGGATGCCACAAAGAACCGTAAGACGCACAAGACAGTTTTCTATAGTAAAGACTGAGTCAGTTCCAAATGTCAATAGCATCAACGATGAGAAATCCTAACTTTACCTGACCAAAGATTTCTTCTCCTCAGAGGAGTACTTCATATCCAACATTGTCTAAAATGCAAGTGTGTGGCCATAATAAAGAGAAGTCTGACTCTCAATCCATTTTATTACAGCTGTAAATTCTCTGCAGACAATGTACCCTCTGATTTTCTATGCTTACAGCAGCTTGTTCTCAATGCTATAGCCTCGGTAGCAAGCCCAATACATGAAAAAATCAAGGCCCAGAGGTATTCCTGTGGTATTCACAGACCTCACTGAAGTCTTCAATGCCATGAACAAAAATAAGTGCTTGGGTAAAACTTGAAGCTCTGAAACTTTTCCCAATATGTTGAGGTTAATCTGTGATGACATGTGTCTTGCTTTAGTGCTATGGGTTTGGCTGGCCCCAAATGGTAAGAACTGGTTTTCTAGAAATTAAGCTGTCTTTCAGATTTAGGAAGACAGAGGGTAGATGGCAGTGTTGGTAAGAAAATATTTACATTCATAAGTCTAAGAAGTTACTATAGATTAATAGAAAATCATAAGCATTAAGGATAAAACAACATACAATCAGACTGGGTGGGAAGGCACAAATTTTACCAATTTGTCCTTGTTGGTCTGTATTTATTTTGCTTTGTTTTCTTCTTTTCTTATCTTTTCTTCTTGCTGTGTGTTAAATGGATCAATGAAACTGAAAAGTTTTGCCCCCTAGCATGCTGTCTTCTTCTCTGTAGTATAACAGAATGCATTCTCTGCAGAGCCACACTCAGTCTGTTTCCTATATTCTTGTTCCCCTTCTTTGGATGCCCAACTCTGTTGGTAGAAAGAAGGGAAATTAGTATTTAAGACTAGGATTTAGGATATTTAATTTCCATTTCTATCAATTTATTATTTTTTCAATTTCCTTTTGAACTATTTTATTGCATTTTATTTCTTTAATGGGTTTGTAGGGAGGGTGTGTGCACATGCTGTATTACATGTTTGCAGGCCAGAGGACTTCTTGTGGGAGTCAGTTTTCTCCTTCTGCCCTTTGGTTCTTGAGGATTAAAACTCAAGTCATTAGGCTAGGCGGCAAGTGCATTTATCCACCGATCTACCTTGCTAGACCTTTTGTTTGTTCTTACGTTATTTCCAAGGTACTGTGGAAATATACTTGTCCAGCTCTAAAAACTCCTTCATCTCTGTCCTGTGATGGGTTTGTGAAGCAGATCTGACTAGTGAGAGCATGCTGTCCTCTTTGTCACAGTGATTGTCCACAGATAATAACATGGCCCAAGGAGAGGGAACAGGAAAGATGCTTCTGAACAGGAAAGATGCTTCTTTTTCACTGAGGATGCTGAATGAGAGGTATAAATGTGTGGCGATACTGATAGCCCTTTTCCACCATGAAGAGAGATCCTCCCTAAGAATGACCTGGTACAGAAAAAATGTAATGCAGAGAGGAGATGGGAAGAAAGGTGACTGACTAAGAGGTTGAATCACTTGATAAATCTATCTGAATCCTATACTTGAACTTTAGAGTGACACAAATTGATAAAGCTCCCTTTGTGCTGACTTTAGTTTTGGCTTTCTGTCACTTGGACCATCAATAGCTTTATGAATGGTAACACTTATACCTTAAGGACTTCTGTGATCATCTTGCTTCATGATATTCTTTTTCAATTGTGAATTTGCATAGGATTTATAAGTTTAGCACTTGGTAATATACTATGGTGTATTGTTCTCAATTCATATGTTTATGTGAATCCAGTCTTTCCAATTATGATTTTCTTAATTTTTTAAAATTTACATATAAATATAATTTGTATATACATATGCTATATATATATATATATATGTTTTATGTGCATGAGTGCTTTGCTTATATGTTTATAGGAGCACTAAGTGTGTTCTTGATGCCTTTTGGAGGCCAGACCAGGACATATGATCCCTTGGAGCTGTAATAGCGCAAGGCTGTGAGATGCCATGTAGGTACTAGGAACTAAACCTAGGTCCTCTGCAAGGGAAATAAGTGCTCTTAACTCTTAAGTCATTTTTAGTTACACTTTTATAATAGAAATACATTCATGGCTTATAAAACAGCTTTAACTCAAATGTTCATTAAGTCAAACTCTCATAGAAAGAAGAGATGTTCTACATTCCTTTTGAATTTTCCATTGGCTTTAGTGTAAGGTGATCATACAATGGGTACATACTAAATAAAGGATTCATTTAAATTTCCATTCAAGCTATGGTTCTGATTTCTAAGCAGCTGAATAACAGCAAGTTACAAGAGCATATAAATGTTAACAAATAATCTTCTTGAATTGTACAGTCAATCAATCAATCAATCAATCAATCAATCAATCAAGCCAATCTGCAGGAGTAGAGGAAATCCAACCAATTAGTGGAAGCCTTGTACAACCAGGAAACTTGTCATTTATGCCTTTGTACACATAAATATGAAGTACTAACCTACCAGACAGACAACAGAGGCCTTGTACAAATTTATGAAATGTACAAAGGGATGCATTTCTTATAACTTGCTTTCTCCAATGATGAAATGTTCTACAATTTTCCTTGTCCAAATGATAAAGCCACATGTAGCTACTGAGCACTTTAAATGTTGCTAGAGCAGCTAAATGTCTATTTCCCTTTAATTGTAATTAATTTAAATGTAAAATAACCACATGAAGCCTGTGGCTGCTGTGCTGTATTTTGTTCATAAGCACATACAAACTAAGAACCTCAGGGGAAACACAATTAAGACTTATGTGATTTTATTATATTTTGGGGAAAAACAAATCTAACTTATTGTTATGGTTGGATACACAGTGTCCACCTGAATAGCTCATGTGATGAAGACTGGCTTCCCAGGTGGAAGTAGTATTCAGAGGGCTGGAACCTCATCAATGACTTAATCCATTGATAAATTCAGAGCTGAATATACTACTACAGAAGAATATATTATTGAATATGCAATTCGTGCCTAGTTGAATGAAGTGGGTAGGTGGGGGTGTTTTTGAAGGGTATATATCTTGTCCACAGACCCTTTCTTTCTCATTATCTGTTTCCTGACCACAAAGAAGTAAATAGCTTTCCTCCACATGTGCTTCCCACTATAATATTCAGCCATCCTTCCCCAACCTTCCATATGAAGGAGGAACCAGGAACCCAAATAATGTCCTGTTAGTTTTTCCCTCAGTTCTTTTGTCACAATGATGAAAAACTGGGAGCTGGAGATATTGCTCTGTCGTTAAAGCTGTTGCTCTTACAGAGGACTGGGGTTTGTTTCCCAGGACCCATATGGCAAATAAATAACAAAGATCCATAACTCCCGTTCATTAGAATCCAGAGCACCCTCTCCTGGTCTCCATAGACATGGCATACAGGTAGTCAGACATGAATGCAGGCAAAATAACCATACACAAAAAATAAAAAGAAATACATTAAAAATAATGAAAAACTTAGAAACACAAGTCTTCCTCTTATAAGACCAAATTTAAGTATCACTTTTGTGATGTTAACTTGATTCTGACTCTTATGCCAAGAGTACCTCATCCTTATCAGAATTAACTAGGATTCTTTCTAATGTACTTTTTATAATATTATAATCAATTTACTGAACTACATTATAACCCCTTATTCCTAATTCATAAGCTAGGTGTAGTGCTCTTGAGGCAAGAGGCAATGTCTTAGAATTCTATATTTATTCACATTTATTTTTAAAAAAATTTCTGTCCATGTCAGGATAAATAGTTGAAATTTCTCTTGTTTATGTCCATCACAATTTGTCATGACAGTCTGAAACAGATCAATATATTACACTTGAACTGAATATGATTTTTTTCAACTTGCATTATATACTCAGGAGTGATGCTGCCTTGGATGATCTTTAAGCTGAAAACTGATAATAAAGAAGTTAGACAAAGAGAGAGAATTGAGTAACAAAGGAAATACCAGTTCATGTGGATGATGCTACATAGAGCTTCTGGGGTGAAAGGAATGATCATGTGTGGAAACTAAATATGTAAAGGAGCAAGCAGTCTAAGGATGGCGATTGCTCACTACTATGTAATGTAACAAGAGTTCTAATAGGTCCTAATAATAAAAGTCCAGAGTCAGATATTAGGGGTGAAAGTTGAAAGATCAGAGAAGCAGGACAGCCAGCCACTAGAGCTCTTACCTCTATGAAATTCTCACACTGAAAAGAGACCAAGTTCCTGTCTCATTCTGCTTACATTCTTCTCTCCATCCAGCCATCTCACTTCCTGTCTGTCTGTATAGACCTCCAGACCTCTGTGGTTAGTCTCCAAATTAAAACTGTCTGAAGAACTTTAAGTAACAGAATGGCACAGGAAGCTTTAGTTTGGAAAGTTCACTTTGTTTCCTGAGTAAAGACAAGATGTGAGGAAATCTACTCTAAAGGCAGAAAAGGCTGTTGTTATTATCACGAAAACGGTTTGCACGAGAGTCTTCATATCTGAAAAATATTTTTTGAGATGGGGTCTCAAGTATTCCAGCCTTTAAATGTGCTATGTGTCCAAAGATGGCCTTGAACTTCTAATACTCCTGATTTCCTGAGTGGTGGAGTTACAGTTGTACCACACCACATGAAGTTTGATGCTGTGCTGGGAACCAAACCCAGGACTTCATGCATGCTAGAAAAACATTCTGGAAACTGAGCTATACTCTCAGTCTCAAATTCTGCTATGTCTGAGGCCTGGTATGTTAAATGCAGTACATGTCAGGCACTCATTGGATATTGGATATTTGAGATTCAGTAATTGGAACAGAAATGAGAATGTTAGAACAGTGATAAAAATAAAAGTAGAACTTTAAAAATAGCATCATGTTTTAGATATATCAAAATCATATTTCAGAGGGCAAAACAAAAAAGGATGTTAGGGTTTCTCAATAATGTTGGTGATATGCAAATCAAAAGAAAATAATTCATGCCAATAATAGTATCTCAGAAAAGAAAGAATAAGTGTTGCAATATGGTGAGAAAAAAGAAAGATCTATTATTAGCCACTGTATTGTGTTTGTGCTCTAAACAATTATGACTATAATTGACATTGCATAAAATTTATATGTTTGTATTTTAATGTTTAGAAGTACAAGTTATCTTGAGATAAAAAATTTTGATGATTTGGTTTAAAGAAAAAACTTGTTCGTTTCTATTTTCTCTATAACGTAAGCTCTGTTGAACTACTAGGGGGATTGTGGTTGCTGACTAAAAGTCTATGAGAAAGGGTTGGAATCTGTGAAATTATTGAAATTGTATGCTAAATGAAGAAATCAGTTTGCAACATTTTAAGAATATGGATTTTCCAAAGTTTTAATGGATAGCAGTTGATTTATCTTGTTCAGAGTCAATGGGTTGGCCATGGGTTGGGAAGATGGCTCAGTGGTTAAGAGGACCTAAGTTCTGTTCTTCGTACTCACATCAGGCAGCTCACAATCATCTAACTGCCACCCTCTTCTGAACTCCAGATTACTGTCATTACAAACACACACACACACACACACACACACACACACACACACACTTTTAAAAATACAAGAAAAAATTTAAAAGATGTTGATTAGATGTCTTCTTCAACTACGTTTCGTCTTCATTTAATTTGTCTTCTTACCCTCTTCAGTGTTTCCTATACTTTTAAAAGGCTACCTTTATTAAAAATCCATTTTTTGCCAGTAGCCCCACTGCATTTTCTAAAGCCTCTCTTTTAACTTTAAGGCGATTTTGCAGAATGCCTGAGATATTGTTGTAACTCCAATTCATTGGGCTGCCTTTACAATATCAGTCAAAAGATTGTGAAAATACCACCTCTCCCTGGAATCTATTATGACTTAATTTTCTTTTTCATTTTACCTTTGGTATTATATAATGCTTTAAAATATTGGTAGATAATTTTCATATATGTTAGCACTATTTTCTTTTAGTTTATGTATTTCTATGAAACAGAAACTATATAAATTTAATTCACATTAGATTGAGCCTCAGAACCAACCTATAAAAGAAGCATATAAATGATGTGTGTTTGTGTGTGAGTATATGTGCTGACAGTTTAATTTCAAAGCCTAAAAATATTTCTCTCTCTTTTCATGTGGTGATTCAGACTCAGACTTGTACATTTAATAGTCACATACCGGAGATGCTGAAAATATACCTTTTGATTTTAGTATGACTTTAGGGTGTATCACAGTGGGCTTGCACTATTATTGTGATCATTAAAAATAGTATGATTTAATGTGACCAACATCCTGAGAATGAAATGGAAAGAAAAACAATACAAGGACAGCTCTCTGTCATTATGTATCTACTTTCAGTTCAAATTAGTGTACATTCCATTTTCATTACAACAGAGTGAAGTGAAAACAATGGGTCTCTTGTAACCACAAATCAATATATAAACCCTGATCAATGGAAGTGAATCTCCTCTGGATATCTGAAATATTTTTATGCATTTTGGCAGATGTTACAGCAGGAAGCAATCCATTAGATTTTGAAAAGTGGAAAGCCAATAACTATAGGCTGCATGTCAACTTCTCACATCCCTTATACTTCTGGTCTAAGAACTAGCTTTTCTGTGTTCTACTTTCTATTATCAAAATGTGGATGCTCCAAACTATTCACAAGTAGTAAACTCATATCTTAATTCTATCTATCTGTTTTCTACTCTACATTTTATGTCTTCCATGCATTTCCCACGGGAACATTGAGACACATATCTTCCCTCAGATTTCTTACTGCCTGAAATATGAAAAACTTAATACTGATCTAGGAATGTTATGAGGAATTATCATTTGAAATCCAAAAACTATAGAAGGCTGAAATGTGATGAAGCCATTGCTGAAACTTCAGTTCTTTCTGTACAGGAGGAAGCTGGCTCTGCAGCTGAACTTTGCTTAATGAGTAAAGCTGCTGCTTCTCCTATGGTGGATTCTGAAATCTTCCTTTCTGCAAGAGGGCTTTAGGATGAGACTGTGATTAGTCATAGACTGTAGCTGTCACACTTTATCATATCATAGCCAAATGAGATATCATAGCATAACATGAACTGCTGACATATTTTTGGGACTATTCCTAACCTATGACCAAGATTTATAGCTTGCATGACTACAAATCACAAGGTGACTCGTTCACTGGGAAATCTGTACTGAAATATTGGGCCATAGATGGCCAGTGAAACAAAAGCCTTGTAATTATCGACTCACCAAGCATGAGTAACAATTTATGCCAAGTGATGCAAACAGCACATTCATGAAAAGGTATTTGCTTTCCTCCTTAAGGCTGTCTTGTCATATTTCATGTCTGAAAGGAAGGGCTATGATCTTTGATTGTTAACCAGGTCCTAGCAGTATTGTGCTGAGGCCTTGCTTTTAGGCAAGTGAGGTAGATCTCTAGAGGTTTGGAAATACTGCATACCCTTTGGGGAATTTTCCTCTTTGTACTTACTGTGCAACTTAGATCCTCTACCATGTAGTGAACCCTGAAGTTACCCAGGGAAAGACAGTTTGTCAGGGTTTGTTACTTATATTGTTAAATGATCCCTCTGGCAATGACTGATTCTTAAAAAGAGTGATGCAGGTTAGGGATGGATGAATAAAGCCTGGTGAGGTAAGATGACTGCCTCAGTGAAGGGGGGAGATGTGGGCTCCACTGGGTAGCTCTGCTAGGGAAAGAGCTGAGAAAGGTGAGACGAGGTTATGAAAGATTTGTGCTTGGAGAAATTGAGTCAATTGTCCCACTGGGAATGCAGAGGCAAAGAACGGATGATATTAAACCTTAGCGTTCTGCAGAAGTATTCCAATTCGACACCAGCTTATAATTATTATGGCTCTGCAGGCCTCTGCTTGTTCTGCTGCATCCTATATTTTTGCTGAATGGTTTAGCTCATCTGCAGTAAGGAAATGTGTAAAATGGGAAAAAAACTTCAATGAATTTAATAATCTGTGGTTGGCTTGACTGCCTTAGGAGAGGATTCTAAAAATATATAAATGATCTCAGGGTCACTTAAAGTGCCAGCAAAGACTGTAGCTGTTGGTTACCGTAATGAAGGTTGAAGCTAGCCCCAAAATGATGCCCCACCCCCTACCTAGAAAAAATGAAAAAGGACGAACGTTTGCAGCTCCTGCACATACATTTATTTATAAAGTGCTTCGAGAGCAGAATAGCCAGAAATTGTAAGAGGCTACAGTCTGGTGAGCAAAACTCAGTGAAAAATTATTTTCGTGGGCTGTAGGAGTCCCCCTTGATGTCCTTTTAGTGTAAATGTGAGCGCTTCTGCCCTCCAAACCTCAGATGTCAATGGGAACAGGTGTTGTGCACACACAGGTTCTAAGAACACTGTCCATTTCAGGTTAAGGAGCAAGTACGGCATTGGAAGAAAAATGGAAAATTTAACCTTAAATGCTGGTAGGAAAGGAATCTTAGGCATTATTTAGACCTATTTAAGAAACAAGAAGTGCTTGTCAGGGTGAAGAGGCAGGGATTCTAAGGAGTGGGGCACACAGAATTCAGTTGAGTTCAGTAGCTGTGTAGGTCAGACTGATTTTATTTATCATTATTTTATTATTTTGCTCAACCCTAATTATCCTTTAGGAAATCACCATGGGCATGCATTCATCAAATGTTGCACCTTTGAAATCCAGAATCAGCATTTTGAATATATCAGTACAATTTAACCTCTTTATGCATGCCAGATTATATAGGGATGAAGGTTTTGGTCTCCTCAATCTGTTCTGGGTTGTCTGAGCAGTGTTTTAGTGTGGCAGGGTCTCAGAGATCTGTGATTCATTGTCCTCCAAATTGTCTTATTGAACTAGGATATGCCAGTCTTTTTTTCTGTCTTGTCTGAGTTTACAGAGTACATATCAATATAGCCTTAGAAGAGAAAATAATATATGTGTTTACTTAAATATCTTTAAAGATTTGTGGGCTTCTCAGTCACTTATTTTTTTCATATGTATGTTATGTGGTGTGCCTGCCTATGTATGTGTGTTCACATGCACATGGGAGCATATGCATGTTTAGATCCACTTGCACATGTGTGTGATTATGGAGGCCATTGGGTCCATGTTGTATAGTGAGTGAATGTCTTGGTGAAATCAGAGCTTGTACCTTGTACTCTTACTAGACAGTTTGCTTCAGGGATGCCATGTCTCTGCCTCCTTAAACTGAGATAAGATAACAGGGAAGCCCACACACCCACCCAGACTGTTTTCTTAAGGCACAGTCTCCTTACATAGCCCAGGTTGGCCTTGAAGTCACAGAGAACCACATGCCTTAGACTCCAAATGCTGGAACTAAAGATGTGTTTCACCATATCTGGCACCACCTAAGTTTTACTGGATTCTGAGGAACCAAACTATGACCTTCATAGTTTCAGGGCAAGTGACTTTTCCTCTTAGCCATCTATTTCCTCAGCCTCTGGAAATATCCTAAGAATGTATCATAGTCTTTCTAACTCTACACTTCAAAGCCATCCCTTTGTTCTCAGAAATTACCTTTATCTGAATATGAGGACACAATTATGAAGGAGGCAAGTACACCAAGTTGGCCTGACCATATTCTCCTTTCTATAAAAAAGAAATGGTTTCAGATTATACCACATCGAGTTAGTTCCAATTGCCAGAACAGAAGATTAAGTTTTAGTGAATTAGGGTCATTGTAAATTAACAGCAGAGAGTTGACATGACCAAATTTGATCACTTTTTTTTGGTTTTTAAAAGCAGGGTTTCTCTGTATTGTTTTGGAGGCTGTCGGTCCAGCCTGGCCTCGAACTCACAGAGATCCGCCTGCCTCTGCCTCCCGAGTGCTGGGATTAAAGGTGTGTGCCACCACCGCCCGGCTGATCACTTTTTAAATCTTTCAAATATTGAGGAAATATTTTTGTAGGGGAGTGCAACCCTCAACTTGAAAATGTTTTAAGTATTTCTATTATGCTCACGGTTTCAGTGGTTTAAGTTCAAGGTGCCATCTGACCATTTCACTTCCCTTTTCCTGACTCTATAGCTATATAATTTCTCTATATTCCCATTTTTCATTTAGGTTTCTTAAGGCTGCCTGGCTTTGCATGTAATGGTCATCTTCATATCTAAATAAAGCAAAAATTGAATTATATGCACTACTGGGCAAGCATGACATGACTTCTGCTAGCATATGTAAGGTGTGAAAAGCTGGGGAGAAATACTATTCAGTTGAAGTTCCACTTGAGCACTCTGCAGTGCTCTGGAAATGAGTTCCATTCTAATGACTGTGAGAGAGGTAGCAGCAGAGAAAGGAGATTTGAACCTAATTAAAAGGACTTGATAAAAATGCCAGAAAGCCAGATGGTGGAGTCAGTTTCTTATTGCCGTGCCAGTTCGGGGCTGGACTACGTTTAGCAGTTGGTTCTCTGCTAGGCTAGATTGATCATATCAGTAGCAAACTCTCCAAAATTTTTTGCTAGAACTGTTAGACTTTGCTTTTCAAATTCTTCCATGCTTCTTTTTCAAAATAGAAACAAAGATAAAAATTCTCTCCTTCAATCAAATTCTGAAACTCTGCAAAAAATCAAGCATTTGATTACTATTAAATATCTCCACCACTCATTTGAAAGCTAAATACTAACACCATTATATTATAAGAGCAAACACTGATGTATTATCATTCCATGAGAAAATGGTTCCCATTTCTTTCAAAAATCAAACAACTGATTATTCCAAAACAACACTTGGATTAGACACTTAAAGAAACACTACCCAAATTTAACCAACAACTTTTGATTACTGCAAATACAAATTGTAGCAATTAGAAACTCCATCTGATTGCATAATAATATATGAGTCTTTTAAGGAAATGTCTCAATACTATGATTATGGGCAGCATCCCTACCAGAAACAAATGAAAACAATGAAATAAGATGTCCTGTCTCTATCCAGATCACGTTGCCTCATCAATGAATGGTGAATAGAGACTCTTGAATGAATATTTATTCTTATGTATTGAGTACTATTAAAGAACTGAGCAGAATTAGCAATTGTCCTATCCAGACAGTGGGAATGGTTCAGAAAAACAGAAGACTGTCACTGATGTCTAACTTTGTCTCTAGAAATTAGTGTTGAAGTCTTGATTCACATTCATTCCTCATGCTCTTCCATTTGTTCCTCTTTGATGTAACTGGCTGATTTATAGGTAACCATGGTTTCCAAAAATCCCAGCACAGAGTAAATAGATCTTCCTTCTCCCAGCTAAAAACAAATGTCTTGGATTTATAGTCTTCCTTTTCCAAAGAGCTCAGAAGGAAGACATTGTGCTACCTAATTCATCTGCAGACCCTATAACAAGAAGTACAGAAAGTGTGAGAGACACAGCTAATGAGGCTGGGCATATGCCAGGCTTTAGCAAGTAGGAATTAACTCTCTGCTTCAAGGTAAGATTCACTAGTACCACAGTATCTATTATCTGTCATGAAAACCTCTCAAGACAGTTTGTCTAGTGGACAAATGCCAAGTATATTTGTGACTTTGCCTTCCCCAGGACTATGTGAATCACCAAACATATGACCTATCTGAGGTATTCATACCTAAGGCAAATAGATGGCAGATGAAAACACCTGTCAAAGTGTTCTTCTTTTTACAAACTATTTTTAGAAACCAGTTTACAAAGTAACAGTATTCCTATGACATTTTAAAAAGAAATTTATTTTATGTGCATGAATGTGTGCTTGCATGTATGCCTGTGTGCCACTTTAATGTGTAGTGTCTGCAAAGAAGAGGCTATCTGTTCCCCCAGAAGTAGAATTATAGGTGGTTGTGAGCAACTAACTGGGCACAGGTAATTGAACCTGGATTCCTTGGAAGAGCATCTAGTGCTCTTTACTGCTGAGCTATGTCTCTAGGTCCCTTCTTCCCTTCCTAGGGCATTTTAACACATAGTTTATTTTGATTGATTCTTACTCCTACCTGACTGAATTCCTTCTCCAACCTCCCTGTCTCCTTGCCCTCACTATTTTTTAACTATACTCTTTCATTCCCAGTATTCCTCTTTCCTTTTCAATATCATATGCCTTTCTATTGTCTTTCCCAACCCCCTTCCTTGAAGCTCCTCCTCTTTTTTCACAATTTATGGGTCCCTTTCTAGTTTCTCAGCACTGAAAACAAGACAATATTTTTCAATAAACAATTCTGGCAAAACTAGATATACATTCGCAAAAAAATGAAATTAGATCTATATATCTCACCCTGCACAAAAATCAATTCAAGATCCTTCATTTAAAACTGGAAACAATGTAACTGCTAAAGGATGTGAATATAGTCAAGGTATTTCTTAATATAACACAAATAGTAGGGGAAATAATACCAAATGACAGGTGGGACTACATGTAATTATAAGGTTTCTACACAATAAAGGAAACTTACCAGAGTGGACAACCTACAGAATAAAAAAAAATAGCTTTACCAGCTACACATCAGACAGTGGATTAAAACAGTGATTTTCAACTTTCCTAATACTGTGACACTTTAATACAGTTTCTTATGTTGTGGTGACCCCAACCATAAAATTATTTTTGTTGCTAATTCATAACTATAGTTTTGCTACTGTTAAGAATCATATGTAGCACGAATAATAAAAACAAAGAGTCATATATTGGGGTAAATGCTGAATGGTCAGAGAAGTAAAGGAGTCAGAACTAAGCCACTAGTTACACACCCACACCCCCCCACACCCACACTAAGCCACTAGTTAGCCACAGAGGTCAGGCAGTTGTGACCACACCTTTAATCCCAGCACTCTAGAGACAGAAGAAGATGGATCTCTATGAGTTGAAGTCCACCCTGGGATATATGAGAATGAATCAGTCAAAAAGAGAAACAGAGCTCATGCCTTATAGTCCCAGCACTAGAGAGGACTATAAGGCTGGTGGAGGCAGGAGTGCAGTGTATTCAATCATGCTGAGGACAGGATCACTACCCTCACCACTGGTCTTAGTTTTGGTAGAGGTAAGATCTATTTAGTGACTGACTGTTTTGCTTCTCTCATCTTCAGGAAAGCATTATTAGATCATAAAATATCACCACAATCATAATTTAAATATCTGTGTTTTCAGACAGTCTTAAGTGAACCCAGGGAAAAGGTCATTCAGTCCTCAAGAGTTTATGACCCACATGTTGGGATTCACTCAATTACATAAAGAACTGCAAAAAGTACGCAACAACAGAGTCAAATTATTCAATCAGTAAGTAGGTTGATGAGTGGAATAAACAAGTCTCAAAAAAAGGAAGAAAGGAATGCAAATGACCAATAATTATTTTCAAAATTGTTTAAAATCCCTAGCCATTAGAGAAATGAAAATTAAAGCAAACTTGAAATTCTGTTTCATCTCAGCCAGGATGGGTACCATCAAAAAAACAAATGACAACAAACCTTGGTAAGAGGGTATAGAAAGCAGAGTCTTTATTCTCTGTTTTTGAGAATGTACAGCCACTATTGAAACCAGTGTAGAAAACCTTCAAAAATGTATGATTAGATCTAAGAATAATGAAATGTATAATTTTTTTTTAGTTCTGAATTCTGTCACTGTTAGTCTTTAGTTATCATCAGTAACTCTATCATGGATTTAGATGTTCTGTCTGACAATTGCTTTCCGGGAATTTAAAGAGAAATATTGACTAGAAAGTAGACTGACATATATAACCAATGAGCACAGTACTTATTTCTGATTCTAAAACCAATTCTTTTCTTTGATCATTTTATAATTTCTAATAGAGCTTTTCCTAAAATATGTCATTTGAGAACTGTGTTGTAAATACAAACCTAGGTATAGCAATAAATTTTCACAAAAAATTATCATATTCTAAGAGACTAGACTTCTGCTGGACCACATAGTCAGGACTAAGGGGTCACTTAAGACAAAATTGATGCCCTAATGTGAGCTCTACCTGTTTGTTTGATCTACTTTTAAGAGAACAATATATCAATCAACATTATTTGCTTGGATTTTCTAAATAATCACTTTCACTATCTAAGCTAATGGATAGCTTTAATCTTAAATTATGTGGTCTTACACGTCCCTGACATAAGAGTAATATATGTGTATCTGCATGTGTCTCATGACAACAATTTGTTAGAAATAGCAAGTAGGATGAAAATTGCCTTATAAGATGAATATTTATGATGAATGTTGAGTGGAAAATAATGACATTGATTCATAAACATACAATAGTGTTTGTTATAATTTTCAGTTGGGGTCCATTGGAATAAATAACTTAATCGCTAGTGAAGTTCTATTAAATATAAAAATAATGTATGATTTGATAGATGATTCAGTCATACTACTTCTGGAAACATAACTAAAACACTCTGTATCCTCCAAAGGGATACTTGTTCATCCATATTTCTCAGTCATCTTTCCACAATAGCAAGAAAAGAGAACTGACACAGGAATAGAATAATGAAAATGTGATATATATATATATATATATATATATATATATGAAATTTGCAGATAAAGAATGAAACTGAGAAACATTATATTAAGATAACTCATGGTCTGAAAGACAAGTACCATTTCTTCTTTCTTATGTGTAGGTAGAATCTGTCCTATAAGTATTAGACTGTTCTTTACTGTTGGATTCACAGAGAATTTGCTCTCCATCTTGGCAAATCTTCCAAGTATAGTTTTCTGTTTATTTTTATTGCTTTCACATAGTGTTTAGGCTTTTATTTGGATTTGACTATTTGATTCCACTTATTTAGGACATGGTATATTTGCCCAAACAACTGATAATGGGCTCTTGCTTGAAAAAAATTATATATGTACAAATGACAAAATGCAGCTGTAACTGCCATTCTCCTATTTAAAAAATATCAACTGTGCTGAAATATTTTATAAATAGTCTAATGGTGAATACAAATATGTAAATACAATCCCACTCAAAATACATACCATTCTCATCATCACCCATATTTTGTAGCTTTTATATCAACTTAATAAAAGCTAGAGACACTTTGGAAGAGGGAATTGAGAAAAATACCTTTACCATATGGGCCTTGGGGCAAGCCTGTGGAGTATTTTGTAAATTGATGATTGATGTGGGCTAGCCCAGCTCACTGTGGCCAGTGGTAAAACTGGGCTGGTGGTCCTGAGCACTATAAGAAAACAAGCTGAACAAGTCACAAGAAACAAGCCAGTATGCAGTGTTCTCCCATGGCTTCAGCTTCAGTTCCTGCCTCCAGGTTCCTACCCTACTTGAGTCTGAGTCTTTACTTCCTTTGATGACAGAATGTAATATAGAAGTGTAAGTAAAATGAGTTGTTTATGGTCATAGTGTCTTATTATAACAATAAAATCCCTAACTGAGACAGAAATTAGTACCAGGAGTATCAGAGGTATGGAATATCTGTCAATGACAACTAAAAAGAGGAAGCAATTCTGGCCGACAGAAAAACCAGAGAAATGGAGCCATCTAAGCTCTCTGCTATTGGAGATGAAGCTACAGGATTTGTAATTTCCCTTGTTAAGTTTTGGTATTGCTTTGGTCCAGATTTTCCTTACTATAGCCCAATTCCTCCCTTTTGGAATGGTGATATATTCTATTTCATTGTAATTATGTAATTTGCTTTTTGATTTTTCAGGGAGTTACAATTAAGAAATTGCTTTGAGTCTCAAAAGAAACTTAGACTTCTAATTTGAGGTGAGAACTGAAAGACTTTGAGGACTTTTGAAGTTAGACTAAATGTATTTTGCATTATGATATGACGACAAACATATGGGGCCTGAGAATGTAATACTTTGTTTTGAATAAAAATGGCCCTTATAGTAGATCAGTATTTATCCCAGGTATATAAATGGACTTTGGGTACCCATCCAACAATGAGAGATGCACTCTCACCCTGGACTCTCGGCAAAGGGTCTAGGCCCTGCCCTGGATGAAATGACAGACTATGGACACCCCCATGGAGGTCCTCACCGTTCCAGGGGAAATGAGGGGATATTGGAGGGGCTGGTAGGAGGGCGTGGGAGGAGAGGAGGGAAAGGTAGAGGGACCTGGAATTGACATGTGAAGCAACTTTGTTTCTAATTTAAATCGAAATTTAAATTTAAAAATAAAAAACTGGCCCTTAAAAGCTCACATATTTGAATACCTGGTTCCCAGTTGGTAGAACTGTTTGGGAAGAATTGAGAGGTGAGGCCTTGTTGGAAAAGGTGTGCCACTGGTGGCTGACTTTGCAGTCTCAAAAGACACATTCTGAGTGTGCCATCTCTTTTCTTTGTGTTTTTTGTCTCAAGATGTGACCTCTCAGATGTTGCTCCAGTCACTTGCTGACATGCCATCATGGACTCTAACCCTATAAAACCATAAACTCAACCAAATACTTTCTTTTGTATGTTGCTTTGGTCATGGTGTTTTTTCAAAGTAATTGAAAAGTAACTAAGACAACACCAAAAGACTGTGTGAGTCACATCCTAATCCACTCCCAATTCTGCATGCCCCAGGCATTCTGTGATCTGCTTTATGTCCCTCCAGATTAATATATATTTTCTAGAGTTCTATATAAACAAAGCCAAACAATCTGTATAAGCTTCTTAACTGGTTTCTGTCATCCAACACAACTGCTTTCAGAATCATTAGTTTTGTTGGGCATAGCAGTAGCTTTTTCTTTTTTATTACTAAGCAGTATTCTATTATATATTGAAATTACATTTAATTTATTGATTCACTGGAGGACAAGGGTTTTCTCAATGTTTTTAATGCAAATAAAGCTTCTATTTACATTGTAGGCTTCTATAATTATGTGTTTACATTTCTCTTGGGTAATGAAGAATAAAATGGTTGAGTGAATATATGTGTGCTTAAGGAGAAATATATAATATATATTAAGAAATTGCCACTGCTTTCTGTGGTGATTTGAATAGGTATAGCCTCTATAGACCCATATTTTGAATGCTTGGCCCATAAGGAATGGTACTATTAGGAGGTGTGGCCTTGTTGGAGGAAGTATGTCTCTGTGGGAGTGGGCTTTGAGGTCTCATATGTGCTCAAGCTATGCCCAGTACACACACTCTTTTTTTGCTGCCTATGGATTAAGATGTAAATCTCTTGTCCAGTACTGTATCTTCCTGCATGCTGCCATGAAGATAATGAACTAAACGTCTCAAACTATATTCCAGCCCCAATGAAATGTTATCCTTTATAAGAGTTGTCATGGTCACGATGTGTCTTCACAGCAGTAGAAACCAAAACTAAGACAGAAATTGGAAAAAAAGACAGAAATTGGTTCGAGGGATTGGGCTATTTCTGTGATAGACCTGACAATGTTTTTGTTTGGGGTAATATGGACTTTTTGAATTTGGATTAGAAAAGCTGTTGAACACTTTAAGTGTGGTTTAATGGGCCATACTAGTAGGAGCATCGAAGACAGTGGTGCAAAGACTGATTCAAACTGTGGATGCCTGGCTCAAGATGTTTCAGAGGAGAATAATTTTAGTATGTATCCTAGATATTGTTGTGATGTTTTGGTGAAGACTTGGCTGCTTTTTGCCCTTGCTGGAAATGTCTGCCTGAGGCTAAAGTGAAGAGTTTGAATTAATTCCATTGGCAGAGAAAATCTCAAAAGAGCCTAGTATTGACTCCATTGTATGATTATTGCCATCCATTATTATGAAGATGTATAATGAAATGGAGCAAGCTGAGAAAGGAAAAGTGAAAAATGTACAATTTGAGGAGAAAATGAGCACCAAGAAGTGGAATGAAGTTAATCCTGTGTTCAAGGAGATTAACAAAATTTAAAAAGTCTAATGTTAAGTGGAATAAAGGGAGTGGAGACCTCAGGGCAAGATCCCATTCAGCTCATCTTCCTGTTTGTGAAAGAAATTAAAGAAGAGTTTAGGTCCAGGACTTAGAAGACAGGGGCAGAGGCTGGCAGATCTCTGAGTTCAAGGCTAGTTTGGACTACAGAGTAAGTTCCCAGACATCCAACCTTAGGCAGTGAAGCAAAACATGGAAAGCAAAAAGATGGTGAAAATGTAATTGAATGAGGGGACCATGTTCCAGCCCCAGCAAGGAGCAGAACTTGACAGTTTGTGGTTCTTGCTATAAAGTCAAGGATAGAAGAAAAGGATTATGTAATCTTCATCCATGACTAAGGAATGCTGCTGAGGCATGTCGTGTGTCAGGGGTGTCCACTCTTGGAAGCCTAGAGAGGTCATTGTTTGAAGCTGTGAAGGTAAAGCCTGGATTGCCTTGGAGACACCAAGATGTTGGAGATGCCAGAGGTGTGGAATACCTCCTGAGGAACAGGGCATGAAAACAGCCAAAGGGAAGGAATTATGTTGCAGTCAACAAAGCTGAAAGGTATTGGAGATCTGAAGAACATTTTGACATGAGACATAGAGATGCAGAATTTGGAGTTAGCACAGCTGATTTGCAGTATTTCTTTGATTCAGTAGTTCCTCACTATCCTCACTTTCCTCCATTTGGGAATGATAAAGTATATACTGTGCCATTGTATGTTGGAAGTGTGTTACCTGCATTTGATTTTGACTTCATTGGAGATTACAGATAAGAGATTGTATAAATCTCAAAAGAGACTTTGAACTTTGGGCTTTAAAGCTTTAGGCTAGGTGTCAGTGGCACATGCTTTTAATCGCAGAAGTCAGGAGGCAGAGGCAGGTGGATTTCTGTGAGTTCTACACCAGCCTAGTCTACAAGAGCTAGTTCCAGGACATCCCCCAAAGCCACAGAAAAGCCCTGTCTTGAACCGTCCACCCAAAAAAACTGTGTTGAGACTGTGATAAACTACAGGAAATTTTGAGGTTAGACTAAATGCATTTTGTGCTATGTTATGTCTGCAAGCCTATCAGGGTCAGGGAGTGGAATATGGTGGTTTGAATAGGTATGACACCATAGACTTGTGTGTTTGGATGCTTGGATCATAGGGAGTGGCAATATTAGGAGTTGAGACCTCATTGGACTAGGTGTGGCCTTGTTGGAGGAAGTGTGTCACTGTGGGGTGGGCTTTGAGGTCTTATGCTCAAGAAATCCAAACTAGGATACTTTCCAAAGATATTATACATTGTTATTAGCAATCAATGAGAATTTCAGTTGCACCACATCACTAACATTTAGATTTGTTGATACATTTTATTTTATGTGAGTCATTTTTAATATGCTCTAGAAATAAATTATAATTGTTTAATGAATGGTATGTTGAGCATTGCTTCATATGCTTAGTCATTTGTGTCATAATCATTATTTTGGTTAAGATTCATTAACTTTTCCTGTTTTATGAGCAATGTTGTTTATATTATTGAGTTGCATGTTAGAACCTGGTAACTACTTACTTAATACTTTTTTCTCTGTGGATTGCAGTTTTTATTTTAATTAAAGGTGTATATTAGCCAGGCCGCAGTGGCACAGACCTTTAATTCTAGCATTCTTGTGGTAGAGGAGAGTGGATCTCTGAGTTAGAGGACAGCCTGATCTACAGAGTAAGTTTTATGCAAGCCAGACCTACAGAGAAGCACTGTCTCAAAAATAACAAAAATGGTTTGTTTTACAGAACAACATTTTCATTCTGATGAGACTAATATGTTCTTAAAGTTATTGCTCCCTGTGGCTCTTCAAAAACATTTTGTTGAGACTAAACTCAAAAATATTTTCTACTATGCTTTATTCTAAATGTTGTACAGAATTCCTATTATTAACAAAGAAAAATACATTTATTAAATGTGTTAATACATATTTGTTGTAAAGGGTAACATGGTGTCTTCCAGGTCCACTTACTTTCCTGAAAATGAAATAATTTTGTTCTTTTTTATGGCTATATAGTAGTCTACCATATATGTATATAACATTTTCTAGTTTCAGTATTTTAAAGTTGAGGCTTTGGCCTATTTTCACTAATTTTGCTATATAATGGTTAACATCCATAATTTCTATTTGAATTTAGTTATTCCAATACAATTTGTTGTAACAATTTTTATCTCTCCATTGGATTATCTTGACAACCTTGCTAAGAAGGCTTTTATTCTTTATGTAGCCTATTTCTGTGTTTGTTACATTGGTAAGTTTTTGTCATTCATTCATATCATAATCAAGAATTACTGCTCTATAATGAATCCTGTAATCTGACATAATAACCCCAACTTTCTTCTTCATTGCCTTGTCATTTGTATTGTTATTGGTTTCTTAATTCTATTGTGGTAAGAGAACATATTCTGCATTATTTGAAAGCTTTTTAGATACACTGAGATCTATTTTATGGTTACTCATATACTATCTTTGTATGGCTATGGAAATAAATGGATACTTCTTGGGGCAATACTGAATAATTATCTACAAATATCAAGCAATATACTCTTGCTGTTAGTGTTATGATGCTTTACATTTATGATTAATATTTGAATAGATATACTAGATATTTCTGGTCTATTTAAGTCTTCCACTATGAGTTTGGAATTTTTTTTCTCATATTAATTCTGCCTTTTGTTGCTTCATGGAGTTTGAAGTTTCATTATCAAGCACATGTACATTTGGGCTTGTTTTCTAGACAAACTAATTCTATTATTAATTCTAATACCATTACAAAATGTTTTTCTTTAGCTTTTTCAATGCCTTTTATCATAGCTGGTGCTGATACATCATCTCTGACTCCATTTGAAAACTGCATTAAATCAATCCATATTCCCCATATATCTATATTGCATTTAATGTATACCTTTTATAAATGGGTTATATTTAAGTCATGATTTATTTTTGCATCTCTGATATTTGCTTTTGAGTATATAATTTATCATTTAATGTAATTATCAATATGCTTGTCTTTAGGATTATGGCCTTACTGGTATTTTTTATTGTTTCTTTTTAATTTTATATTTCTATTTTCTCTATTTTAGTATCCTTTAGACATCTTGAAATATTTTAGAATTTTATTTGAATTCATCTATTAAATTTTCACCCATAACCACTCCTTTTCCCCTCCTAGTTGTTTCTTTGGGGATTACAGCTGTGCTTTCTCAAGTAGTAGGTCTCTTAAAGATTAACATTATACAACTTATATAAAGTGTGGTAATCCTACAATACTTGCACTAGGAAACTGGGGTTCCTTTTTGAGGATTTTTGTCTCATTAATAAGCAAATTTAGAAATGGGCTCAGAATGAAGTGTAAGAAGAGTGAGTGAGGACAGAGCTCCCAGTCCAGGCGGGAGCATCAGGTAAACAGGCCAGCTTCCCGGCCTGTGTTCCAGAACCTGCAGATCGCCTGGGAACTGCACAGAGCTCCCAATCCCGGCGGGAGCCAAGCACCCCAGACTCCAGATCTTCTCTCCCACCAACGATTCCAGGAAAGGAGGGGAGGCTGGGCGCACAGGGAAGTAGCTGTCCCTTTGGCATCATCAGGTAAACAGGCCAGCTTCCCAGCCTGTGTTCCAGAGCCTGCAGATCGCCTGGGAACTGCACAGAGCTCCCAATCCCGGCGGGAGCATCAGGTAAACAGGCCAGCTTCCTGGCCTGTGTTCCAGAGCCTGCAGATCGCCTGGGAACTGCACAGAGCTCCCAATCCCGGCGGGAGCCAAGCACCCCAGCCTCCAGATCTTCTCTCCCACCAAAGAGACCAGGAAACTACAGGAGCCAGGGAGACCAGGGGAGTAGCTGTTCCGGACCAGGTACAACAGGACCCAGCATAGGGTCCAGGGGACCAGGTAGGAGGCTAAGCGCCCCAGATTCCTGTTCTTCTTCTCTACCCACGGACCAGCATTTGGACAAGGCATAGAAGAACCACCAGATTACTGGACTTACTAGCACCCACCAAAAGGGAACTCTGGTCCCCAGACCAGGAAGGGGCTCTTTCTGCACCCACTAAAAGAAGAGATGGGAAAGAGACAATACAAAAAACACAGTCAGCAACAGAAAAACAAATATGACACCGCCAGATTCTAGAGACTCCACACCAGCAAGACCCCAATATTCCAACGCGAAGGAAGCAGAAGAGAACGACCCTAAAAGCACTTTCATGAAAATGATAGAGGCCCTAAAAGAGGATATTGGAAAATCCCTCAAAGAAATGGAAGAAAAACAAACCAAAAAATGCAAGAAATGGAAGAAAAAACAAACCAAAAAATGCAAGAATTGGAAGAAAAAACAAACCAAAAAAGGCACGAAATGGAAGAAGAAATAAAGCAAAAAATGCAAGAAATGGAAGAAAAAGCAAAGCAAAAAATGCAAGAATTAGAAGAAGAAACATACCAAATAAGGCAGGAAATGGAAGAAGAAACAAAGCAAAAAATGCAAGAAATGGTAGAAAAAACAAAGCAAAAAATGAAAAAAATGGAGGAAGAAACAAACCAAAAAAGGCAGGAAATGGAAGAAGAAACAAAGCACAAAATCCAAGAAATGGAACAAAAAGCAAACCAAAAAATGCAAGAAATGGAAGAAAGAACAAACCAAAAAATTCATAAAAGGCAACAAATGGACGAACAGATAAACAGAAAATTGCAAGAAGCAATGCAAACGCTGCAAGGGTTGAAAACTGAAATAGAGACACTAAAAAAAACACAATCTGAAGAAAGGCAGAAAATAGAAAAGCTGGACAAACAGTCAGGCACTACCAATACAAGCATTACCAACAGAATAGAAGAGATGGAAGAGAGAATCTCAAGTGTTGAAGATACATTAGGAGAAATGGATTTATCAACCAAAGAAAACCTTAAATCCAACAAATCCTTAACACAAAACATCCAGGAATTATGGGACACCATGAAAAGACCAAACCTAAGAATAATAGGTATAGAAGAAGGAGAAGAAATCCACCTCAAAGGGGCAGAAGGCATATTCAACAAAATCATAGAAGAAAACTTTCCCAACCTTAAGAAAGACATGCCAATGAAGGTACAAGAAGCCTACAGAACACCAAATAGAGTGGACCACAAAAAAAAATCCCTCGCCACATAATAATCAAGACCCCAAACATACAGAATAAAGAAAGAATATTAAGAGCAGCTAAGGAAAAAGGTCAAGTAACATATAAAGGCAGACCTATCAGAATTACACCTGATTTCTCCATGGAAACTCTGAAAGCCAGAAGGTCCTGGATAGATATTCTACCTACACTAAGAGACCATGGATGCCAGCCCAGACTACTATACCCGGCAAAGCTCTCAATCACTATAGACGGAGAAAACAAGATATTCCATGACAAAACTAGATTCAACCAATATGTGTCCACTAACCCAGCCCTACAGAAAATTTTGGAAGGAAAACTCCAACCCAAGGAAGCTAACTACAACCAGAAAAACATAAGCATTAGAGAATCCCTCTCTACCAACAGCCAAAAGAACAAAGGGGCGAAATTCCACACATAATTCCACCAACAACAACCATCGCAAATCGCAGAAGGATGAGCAATCAATGGTCATTAATATCCCTCAATATTAACGGCCTTAACTCACCCATAAAAAGACACAGAGTAGCAGAATGGATTCAAAGACAGAACCCTTCCTTCTGCTGCATACAAGAAACACACCTCACCCTCAAAGACAGACATTACTTGAGAGTTAAAGGTTGGGAAAAAATTTTTCAATCAAATGGACCCAAGAAACAAGCAGGGGTAGCAATCCTAATATCTAACAAACTAGACTTTAAAATAAAATCAATCAAAAGAGATGAAGGAGGTCATTACATACTCATCACAGGTGAAACCTACCAAGACGAAGTGTCTATCCTGAACATCTATGCCCCCAATACAAAGGCATCCACATTCGTTAAAGAAACATTATTAGAACTTAAATCTCATCTAAAGCCCTACACAGTTATAGTGGGAGATTTCAACACACCACTCTCACCACTAGACAAGAATACCAGACAGGAACTCAACAAAGAAGCAAAGGGTCTAATAGAAGTAATGACCCAACTGGAATTAACAGATATCTATAGAACATTTCATCCACATAAAAAAGAATATACCTTCTTCTCACCACCACATGGAACCTTCTCAAAAATCGACCACATACTTGGCAACATATCAAACCTCAGCAGCTACAAAAAAATTGGAATAACTCCATGCATCTTATCAGACCACCATGCCTTAAAATTAGAATTCAACAACAACACAAATTGCAGAAAACCTACAAACTCATGGAAATTGAATAATGCTCAACTGCACCATCCCTGGGTCAAAGAGGAAATAAAAAAAGAAATTAAAGACTTCCTCGAATTCAATGAGAATGAAGACACAACATACCCAAACCTATGGGACACTTTGAAAGCAGTGCTACGGGGAAGTTCATAGCACTAAGTGCTCACATGAAGAAACAGGAAAACAGTTATACCAGAGAATTAACATCACAGCTAAAAGCTCTAGAACACAAAGAAGCAAACTCCCCCAGGAGGAGTAGACGCCAGGAAATAATCAAATTGAGGGCTGAAATCAACAAAGTAGAAACCAGGAAAACAATACAAAGAATCAATGCAACGAAGAGTTGGTTCTTTGAGAAAATCAACAAGATAGACAAACCTTTGTCCAAACTTACCAAACAGCAGAGAGTGAACACGCAAATTAACAAAATCAGAAATGAAAAGGGGGTCATAACAACAGACTCTGAGGAAATCCAGAGAATCATTAGGTCATACTTTGAAAACCTGTACTCCACAAAATTCGAAAATTTAAAGGAAATGGATGACTTCCTGGACAGCTATCATTTGCCAAAACTAAATCAAGAACAGATAAGCAATTTAAATAGACCTATAACCCCTATGGAAATAGAAGCTGTCATCAAAAGTCTCCCAACCAAAAAAAGTCCAGGTCCAGATGGCCTCAGTGCAGAATTCTACCACAAATTCAAAGAACAGCTTATACCAATTCTTCTCAAAGTGTTCCACACAATAGAAGCAGAAGGGTCTTTGCCAAACTCTTTCTATGAGGCTTCAATAACCTTGATCCCCAAGCCACACAAAGATACAACCAAGAAAGAGAACTTCAGACCAATATCCCTCATGAACATTGATGCAAAAATACTCAATAAAATACTGGCAAATCGGATCCAAGAACACATCAAAACAATCATTCACCACGATCAAGTAGGTTTCATCCCAGGGATGCAGGGATGGTTCAACATACGAAAATCCATCAACGTAATCCACCATATAAACAAGCTGAAAAACAAAAATCACATGATCATCTCACTAGATGCTGAAAAAGCCTTTGACAAAATCCAACACCCCTTCATGATAAAGGTCTTGGAGAGATCTGGGATAACAGGGACATACTTAAACATAATAAAAGCCATATACAGTAAACCAACAGCCAACATCAAACTAAATGGACAGAAACTCAATGCAATTCCTCTAAAATCAGGAACAAAACAAGGCTGTCCACTCTCTCCATACCTTTTCAACATGGTACTTGAAGTTCTAGCTATAGCCATACGACAACAAAGGGGGATCAAGGGGATACAAATTGGGAAGGAAGAAGTCAAACTTTCACTGTTTGCAGACGATATGATAGTTTACATCAATGACCCAAAGAACTCTACCAGGGAACTCTTACAGCTGATTAATACCTTCAGCAAAGTGGCAGGTTACAAGATCAACTCAAGAAAGTCAGTAGCCCTACTATATACAGATGATAAAAGGGCTGAAAGAGAAATCAGAGAAACATCACCCTTTACAATTGCCACAAACAACATAAAATACCTTGGGGTAACGCTAACCAAACAAGTGAAAGACCTGTATCGTAAGAACTTTGAATCTTTAAAGAAAGAAATTAAAGAAGCCCTCAGAAAATGGAAAGATCTCCCATGCTCTTGGATAGGTAGGATCAATGTAGTAAAAATGGCAATCCTGCCAAAAGCAATCTACAGATTCAATGCAATCCCCATTAAAATCCCAGCACAGTTCTTCACAGACCTTGAAAGAACAATAATCAATTTTGTATGGAAAAACAAAAGACCCAGGATAGCCAAAACAACCCTGTTCAACAAGGCAACGTCCGGAGGCATCACTATCCTTGACCTCAAGCTCTATTATAGAGCTATAGTCCTGAAAACAGCTTGGTATTGGCACAAAAATAGACAGGCAGACCAATGGAATCGAATTGAAAATCCGGGTATTAACCCACACACGTACGAACATCTGATCTTTGACAAAGAAGCTAAAAATATACAATGGAATAAAGAAAGCATCTTCAACAAATGGTGCTGGCATAATTGGAGACTGGCATGTAGAAAAATGCGGATCGATCCATGTTTATCGCCATGCACAAAACTTAAGTCCAAATGGATCAAAGACCTCAACATAAATCCAGCCACACTGAACCTCTTAGAAGAGAAAGTGGGTGGTACCCTTGAACGAATTGGTACAGGAGACAGCTTCCTGAACATAACACCAGTAGCACAGACAGTGAGATCAACAATTAATAAATGGGACCTACTGAAACTGAGAAGCTTCTGTAAGGCAAAGGACACAGTCAGCAAGACAAAAAGGCAGCCCACAGAATGGGAAAAAATATTCACTAATCCCACATCTGACAGAGGGTTGATCTCCAAAATTTACAAAGAACTCAAGAAGCAAGTCTCCAAAACAGCAAAGGACCCAATTAAAAAGTGGGCTGCAGAACTAAATAGAGAGTTTTCAATAGAGGAGTCTAAAATGGCTGAGAGGCACTTGAGAAAGTGCTCAACATCCTTAGCAATCCGGGAAATGCAAATCAAAACAACTCTGAGATACAATCTCACTCCTGTCAGAATGGCTAAAATCAAAAACACCAATGACAATTTATGCTGGAGAGGATGTGGTGAAAGGGGGACACTCCTCCATTGCTGGTGGGAGTGCCAACTGGTTGAGCCACTTCGGAAAGCAGTATGGAGATTCCTCAGAAAAATGGGAATAAACCTACCATAAGACCCAGCAACTGCACTCTTAGGCATATACCCAAAAGATGCCCATTCATATAACAAAGATGTCTGTTCCACTATGTTCATAGCAGCTTTATTTGTAATAGCCAGAACTTGGAAGCAACCTAGATGTCCCTCACCCGAAGAATGGATAGAGAAAATGTGGTACATCTATACAATGGAGTACTATTCAGCAGAAAAAAATAATGGAATCATGAGATTCGCAGGCAAATGGATGACACTAGAAGAAACCATCCTGAGTGAGGTAACCCAGTCACAAAAAGAGAAACATGGCATGTACTCTCTCATATATGGATTTTAGACATAGATCTGGGGAGTGCCAGCCTACAATCCTATTGCCAGAGAGTCTGGGAAACAGAAACTTCATTTACTGGCTGGTTAAGTACTGAGCTGAACTCAAGAAAGCCAGTATCAGAGAGGGAGGACTGATGATCAAAGGGATTAAGACTGGGCTGGTTGAACCCCCAGAAACAGCTGACCAGACAAAGGTTAACTCTTGAATCCCAGGCATCAGCCTGGGAATCCAGCATGGGACTGATCAAGACCCCCTGAATCTGGGTGTCAGTGAGGAGGCCTAGGTAATCTATTGAGCCTTGGACAGCAGATCAGTACCCATCCCAAGTATACACACGGTCTCTGGACTCCCATAGAACAATGTGAGGTGCACTCTCACCCTGAACTCTTGGGGAAGGGTCTAGGCCCTGCCCTATATGAAATGACAGACTATGGACACCCCCATGGAGGGCCTCACCCTCCCTGGGGGAATGAGGGGATAACGGGGGGGATGGGGAGGGCACGGGAGGAGGGGAGGGAAAGGGAGAGGGACCTCGTACTGACTTGTGAAGCAACCTTGTTTCTTATCTAAATTTAAAATGGAAAATAAAAAAAATATTAATAAAAAAATTCAAAAAAAAAAAAAGAAGAGTGAGTGAGAAAGTCATGCTGTTTGTAAGCAGTCAAGCAGCTGCATGATGGAGCTGAATAACTTCAGGAAAAAAAAGAGTGAGAAATTCAGAGTAACTCAGAAAGCATGCCTAGGCTTAGGTCAGTGTCTGAAAGAAAACTAGATAGAAGGAAAGGGATATCTATGCTTTTCTCAGAAAAGCCAATACACTGCCGTGATATGTGAATGTAAAAATGATGACATGACTATTCCAAGGTATACTTGAAGTGAGCTTTGGTTCACTGTAGATAAAAGAGAAGAATACAGCCAGAGTTATCTGGCAGGGTCCAGACTGAATAGTGCCAAATGGCACAACTGGGCCATGAGAGAAGCAGGAATGGAGAGGAGCATGAGAGAGCAGAGAGTGGGGCAAACAGACCAAGAGAAAGATCCAGGAGTGGAGCCAACCAGGAGCCACGAGATCCTGTGCACCAAGATGGCTGAAATATATAGGAAAGAGAAGCTAAGGAAAGGGAAACCCAGCTTTAGGTTAGCAGGCAGAGTGAGAAGTTCTGGGAGGAACCACTGGTTCTGAATGAGAATCGTCCCAAGTTTCCTTGAGATCTAACCCTATGTGATGTAAGTGACTATATGAAGCAATGGTTTCTGGGAGAAAAAATCATACTAATGGGATGCTTATTTCTCCTATCTTGTTAGTTTGGCTTCAAGTGAACTAGATTTCTTGCTAGGTGGGTAAACTTCTCAACTATGATTGACAGACTCTGGATTAAGCCTTAAAAGGAGGGGACAATAGTATATAATGTTTGGGACATTTTAGAATGTCAGATATCTACTCAGGGCCGAAGGTAGAACTTAGATTCTTTTCTTTTGAGCACTAGAAAATAGTTTTGTCTAAATGGACTGCAACAAACCCCAGTAAATTCATCGTTTCACATGATAAACTAAATCCAGGGAAAAGGGAGTTGAAGTCCAAAGTAGAGATACAGAGAGAGAGAGAGAGAGAGAGAGAGAGAGAGAGAGAGAGAGAGAGAGAGAGAGAGAGAGAGAGAGCAAGTGAGAGACAGAGACAGAGCAAGAGTATCCTCAGTGGCCTCCAGGTTAATATATCATCAATCTTAGTAAGTAATCTTTCATTCAATGTTTGTCACATATACTAAAGTTAATTGTATTTTAACTTTGGAAGTGGATGATATAATACATTGGATTTTTCAAACAGTTATATACAAAACAAATAAAGAGACTGTGGGTTATGGTGCAGGTTTGACCGCATTCAAGAGCCAAACCATGCATAACCAGTACCTAAAATTACAAAGAAATTCTAATCACAAAAATAAGAGTTTCTTAAAGCAATGCACTCAAAGTTCTAGAACATATCTATGGCCTAGAAGCACAGGAAAAGCTTGAAGACGATGTAAGATGACAAGGCCATGGCTCTGTGTACAAAGGCATTTGTAAAGCCCAAGAGTAAAAACCTGAGATTTCAAAGGGGTAAAGTGCAAATTTAATCAACTTGCTTGCATGCTCACCGAAGCTGTGGAAATGTTCTCTAGCCTTCACTGTTAAAGATCTCAGGTTCTGACAGCCGAAGTCAGGCAAAGTCTACAAGGAAGACTCAGGCCTGGACAGCTATTCTGGCAGCTCCACCCTCATTTTCATCTCTGTCTCAGGCTCCAGTGCAAAGATGTCTACCCTTCCTGAGAGTCCCAAAGGAAAGCTTGTCCCTACTGATTCGATGACAGAAGCATTAGTGTGACCTTTGGGCTGCTATCTGCAAGAGCCTTTGTCCTGAGCTATTTACATAAATGAATCTGAGGGAAGAAGAAAAATGATGTGTTTCAAGGAGACTAAGAGACAAAGTGCTCTTTTATTTTCATTTAAATGATTAATTTTGTGAAAAAAACTCTAGATCTGCTGCTGACTCACAGTTCAGTTTTCTTTTATCTGCAAATGTGCTTGTCACTTCCTCCACACTTCGACTTCTTTCTGATATCTGAAAGCATTTACTTTATGGTTTTTAATTTGTCACTGCGTAATTTTTAGAGGCTTAGTCATTCATACTGGAAGTAAGGTTCCCATTAACATGGTTTTAAAAAATATTTAAAGTATAAAGAAGTATTTATGCAGTAATGCTAAATGAAAACAATGACAGTAAACAGAATGAATGCTAGTTTTAGAAACAAAAAATTATATGTAAAACTTCATACAGTTGGGGGGAGGGCACGGAGGAGGGGAGTGAAAGGGAGAGGGACCTGGAACTGACTTGTGAAGCAACCTTGTTTCTAATCTAAATTTAAACTGAAAAATAAATAAAAAAGAAAAAATAAATATGAAAAGGAAATTTGACTAAGTCATAATAGGGATTATTTCCTGTTGTATTATTCTTTAGAACTTGCCACAACATGTTCTTTTTTTTTTTTTTTTGGTTTTTACGAGACAGGATTTCTCTGTATTGTTTTGGAGGCTGTCGGTCTAGCGCGGCCTCAAACTCACAAACACATTTAGTTTTTATGATCAGAAAAATAATAAAATTTATTTAAAAACATGTTGGAAGGCAGTGAATTAATAACTAATAAATATATCATATACTCAATAAATTCTCTAGTAGTTCAGGGAAGGAAATGGTTATCTGGATCAGAAGTCCAGATCACCACAGGCATGGGCTAAAGTATGGAGAACAGACACTGGAGCATCTAAGTTCTTGTGCTTCTTTACAATGAATTGCACAGAGACACAGGGACAGGATAGTTACTGGAAAGGAGATACTTTATTAAAGGAGATGCACTGGAGTCGGCCTGTGCCCTGACTCCAAAACAAAGAAAAGTAGGAGAGTTCCATGATCTTTTATGGGTCACTAACATATTGCCAGTCTCTTTAAAGTCTATATAATACAGTGGGCTTTTTAGATCATACTGCTTTGGTTGAAAGAAGCCTGTGTGGGCTAAGGGCATCTACTTTCCTTACTGATGCCTTTCACATGCTAATTCCTGGAATCTGCCTTTCCACCTTATTGTTTTCTTACCTCAAGTCTTCAGTGAAAATTGTTGTCCCAAAAAACTTTTGAGGTACAGAAGAGCGATGATTCATCTTTTGTAGCTGTTTCCATACTGATAAAGGGCAGAGGTTCTGCTTTAAAAAGAACATGGGACTTCATCTCTAGTCTTTTCATGGATTAGAGAGGAGGCTCCATTTCATGCTCAGGGCTAGTCACTGGTTGGTAGCCTTGGATGTCAGCACTTTTATTTGTAGTAATTGTTAGAATCTAAAAGATTCAAGTCAAGTTATTAGGTTTAGGATATAAGGGCCCTAAGCACAAGTTAATAAAATGTAATTGTTGGAGTCACTGCGGCTACTGTTTCTCATAGATAGCTTCTCATGGATCCAAAGAGAATGCCTAGACATAACTTTTGTAGATATTAGAAACTACAGATGAGCATATATTAACATTTTATGTGTAATGTGTGCGTGTCTGTGGGAGTATATGCCACATGTGTACAAGTTCCTATGGATTCCAGAAGAGGGTATTATGTACCCTGGACTTGAGTTACAGATAATTGGGAGCCAATGTAGGTACTGGGAACTGAACTCAGGTCCTCTGTAAGAACAGCAAATATTCTTAACCTGTGACCCCCCTTTTCTATGTCCTAAGGATTTTAGTATATTTTAATCATCTTTAATTTTATAAAATTTTGTTCAATTTTTGTGAATTTTTAACCCAAATGCAATATGTTCTGTTAAACATTGCATAAATTCTTCCTGCTTAGGCTGCCAAAATATCTAAAGCCTTGCAATTCTTCAGGAACATTTGTAAGAGAGTTAAGGCTTTCTTGTTGTGCCTTTATAGCAGTTTGTGTGGCCTTCCATGTTGTTGTAGTGTCAAGGACAGGTTTTACATTGACCTTTTTGAATTAAAACTCCTGTAGGTGTAAATAAACCTCTGAGTATACTCTAGCTCCATCATGATGGTTCTAACACTGGGTCATCAGTATTTAGGCCACAGAACTCAAGATTGTTTAGTAGCCCTGGGGCTGCATCTGTTCTTTTTCTGTAGGAGGCTTTAAGTGGGAGGACTAGAGGAAAGACTCCAAATTGGTAATGTACCAAGAAGTTGAGAATTCTCCCTGGTGTATTTTGGTAGGTTTGGGAATATGGACACAACGGTATATTGACATCATCATTCCTGGGGCAAGACAGAAAGCATCCAGTGTCCTGGAAGTCTATCCCTGGACCAAAACATATTTATATGCTGTAGATATGGAAAAGTTCTGAGGTGAGATAGAGGAATCTTTATACACAATAGAAGAGATACAATTACCAAGGAAATAATTTTTATTTTTATTTGTTTTGGTTTTTTCGAGACAGGGTTTCTCTGTAGCTTCGGAGGCTGTCCTGGAACTCACTTTGTAGACCAGGCTGGCCTCGAACTCACAGAGATCCGCCTGCCTCTGCCTCCCGAGTGCTGGGATTAAAGGTGTGCGCCACCAATGCTCGGCTCCAAGGAAATTATTATTTACATACTCTGGAGGAGAAGAAGTGCTATGTGGGGGTCTTGCTGGGCCACATTCAGAGTGACAAGGACAGAAGATTCAAATTCAGAAAATAGATTGAGTAGTCTTTGCTCTGCTTGTATGATAATAAAACCCCATTATCTGACAGATGTGTACAAATGGCTTGTCCCTAGTACCACTGATTAACAAGGCAGAGAGTTGTCGTGATGATGATTACTGGGAGAGTAGTTAAACATTCTGTTGCCCCTTGGATCAAAAGATTTATCTGTTTGAATCTCTTATCACTCTGGTTGCCAGTGTGGCCTTTCTTTCCTTATAGAAATCACACACCTTTATACTAAGGAAATTTATGTGGCCTTCTGACTCAATGATATGCTCAGTCCTTCAAATACGAGTACTTAGGTCTTGGGTTGCTGATGGTTTAATATATGACTTATACTAGAAACACACATAGAAAGAAGGCCTCAATTTGGGCCTTTTCCTCCATGCTGTTGGTAGGCTTCTAAAAGATATTTGTTGGTGTAGTTGTCATAGCCTTAAGCAAATCCAGTAGTCAGTAGAAGTGGTGAGGTCATCACCTTGTTTAAGTAGAAACCTTTGGATGTCTGTGGTGGTTTGAATAAGAAAGGGTCCCATAGGCTCATGTATTGTAATGTTTGGTTCCTAGTGAGTGGACTGTTTGGAATGATTACAAGGTATGACATTGGAGAAGGTATGTCTTTGGGAGTAGGCTTTGAAGTTTCAAATCCTACCTAATCCAGTATCTCTTTGTCTGCTGCTTATCTAGTAGATGGAAGCTCTAAGATACTGCTATAACACTGTGTCTGCGCACTGTTATGCCTCCTGCTATAATGGTCATGCAGTCACCCTCTGAAGCCATAAGCAAGCCCCCAACTAAATGCCTAACTTTATAAGTTGTCTATCTCTTCATAGCATTAGGACAGTCACTAAGACAATGTCTTGTTCCTGAATAAAGAGGAGGGGAAAATAAAAGTATTGTATCTTCTGATTGCTTTCAGAATCTAAGATGAGATCTAGTGAGAAGAAGGAATTTCCATATTATAACGTGTAGGAACTGAGCTTGGTGTTAGATTTCAGAGCTGTTCTCTCATTAGGGTGATAGGCAACAATTTTAGCTGTTTCCAGAGTTTTGCTAGTATAATCCTTGCATGGCTTTTAAGCAGAGTGAGGTATTTTATTCATAGGGCTCTATATACAGATTGAAGGATGGGCCATTGTCACACTGCAGTGAGTAAGGAAAGCCAAACCTTGGTCAACTTCCTTTAGAAGGGCCCTTTCATTTCTAGTGGTAGTGGTTGTGGGGAAGTTATATACCGTCAAAGTTTTCAAACAAAGACCAGCAGACCCTTTATCCTGGTGCAAGGGGGCATTTGAGTGAAGTCAGTTTGCTAGTCCTCCCTTGGATATGCACCTGTCCTCCAAACTGCAAAGAGTGGAGGAGGAAGAGGATGGCCAGAGTTATTAGGTATGCATAACCGTGCAGCCTGACATACTTTACACTGGTACCTGCTCTAGGAACAGTCAAATCACCATTTCTAGGGTGGCATCTCTCCAAATGTGAAATGAGTCATATATGTCATTACTATTTTTCTACTGACAGCTTAAGGTATTTTATTCTCCACATAATAGATTCACGGTCCTCTTCAGCTACCAGCTTGCTCTAGAGTCCATTATCCCTCTTGCAACATGTACTTTGGTGTTAGATCATTTACCTTTGGAGGGGACAGTGCTAACTTTTGGTGAGTTTCAAGGCTGCCTGTTTTACCTCTCTACCAGCCTGACATGTCAGACTTTTCCTTCTAATGACTCCTGGTGTGAATGACTGTCCTAGGTTTATCCTGTCGCTGTTAATCAATACAATGACTAAAGGTAACTTGGTAGAGGAAAGGGTTTATCACAGCACATCACTCAAGGAAATTAGGGTAGCACTCTAGACAGGAAACTGGAAGAGAAATCATGGGGAATGGTTGCTTACAGTGTAGACATACATGCTTTGCTAAAGCCCTTAGTCTCACCTTCCAGGCTTAAATTGTAGGGGATAATGGAGAAGCCTCAATAACTTTTCTCTGACTGTCCACTCTATATCCTGCCTTATGGTCTACATTAGAACATAACTATTCTTATCAGTAGATGATATTTCCTCTGCATTCTTAAGGGGCTTGTCATTTAAGTCATTCCAGTTGTCACAGGTGGAGAAGTTTTTAGTATACAAGTGTGTCAGATCAGAAGTTTCAGGGGTCATAAGTGAGGCAGGATTAAGGTGCTATAAATTTGATAGTTTGGGAGTATCTAAGATTTCCTGGAATTTTGCTAGTCTACTTGCAGTTAACATGCATGTCCCTTTAATTCTAGCATTTTTAAGACTGTGACTTCTGCAGCTCTTAGAAAGTGAAGCTACCCTGAAGGTACAACACCTTCATAAAAATATGCTAAAAGTCTCAGTTCTCTCCCTAAGTACTGAGTTAACACCCAATAGTACGGTCTTGTTTTTCTGCAACAATTAAAAAGAGGGGCCTTTGCAGACTGGGGATTCTGGGTCCTGAGGTTTCTATAAGAGCCAGTTTTACCTCATTAAATGATTGTTCTATTTAATTCTCTCAGTTAAGGAACTTGGAACTCAGAACTTGAAGTTGGGCTCTTGATAGCCTCATAGAGTGGCTTTTGCATTAATCAGAAATTGGGAATCTGGATATGATAAAATTCAACCATCACCTAAAGGGTTAAACCTGTATTTTTGTATTTGGTATGACTAGTTTGAGTGTGACTCTATTTAGAGATGGAATAATTGGCGTGCCCCATGAGTCAAAATATATCCCAAATTTTGCATTTTTCTGGATCTTTTACTGGTATGGTATGTATCCTTTAAAGGCAAGGAAGTTTAGGGCTCTGGTAGAATTTTGGTTTGAGCTGTCACTAGTAGGAATACACTTATAAAAATATCATCTACATATTATGGAAAAACTTCATTTGGCAAAACTAATCTTTAAGGTCCATTTTACAATGCCTCTTTACAGTGTCTTAGCAAAAAAGTAGGAGATGTCTCTGAACCCTTGAGGGCGGATTTCCATGTATACTACTGGCAGTCTCTGGTGATGGGCTCCTTCCTTTCCAAAACAAACAAGTTCCAAGAGTCGAGTTGCAAAGCAATGAAAAAAGGTATATTTTAGGTCTGTGTACCATTGAGTAGATTCAGGACCTAAGATAGAAGAGTAAAAGGATTTTTCTGATGGATGATATAACTTCATTGATAACCTCAAGGTCATGAATACACTATGTGGTACTCTCCTTAGCTTCAGCTACAGAAAGTAGCTAGGTTTTTATTTCATGGAAACTAGACTGGGATTATGTTTTAGACAAAAATTAATGATAGTCTATAATTCTAATTTAGCCTTCTTTTACAATGGACACTATTTTTGACTGGAATAAAGTACTCAGGTTTTCAATGGATTTTTATTGGGCAAGAAGTTTTCATTTAACCATGGATCACTGTGTCTCAGGTAGTTTAGTTTACTCTCATTAGAATTTCTTGAGGGTACTTCAGAGGTGAGGGCATTCATGACTCTAGAGACATTGTGGAATTGCAAGACTGCCCCTAAGAAGTTCAACAAATCTTTTCCCAAAAGGGGAAGAAGGGCACTTGGAGTCAAGCAGTGATGCATACTGGTCTTCAAATTGGCAAAGTACTTGAGGAACTACTACCCCTACTGTATCTATAAATTAGTAGGAAAGTTCCAGGAAATAAGGAAGGACTGAGTAATTGGCCTCAGTATCCATAATTAGTTTTCTTACTAGCCATATCTAGGGTAACCTGAACTCCTTCAGCAGAGTTCCAAATGTCAGGAATTGAAAACAGCCTGTTTCCTAGGATTCCTTAGTCCTGTAAGACAACTATGACATTGAGTATTGGTCTTTGCATACTCTGAGTATGGGGACAATCCACCTTTCAATGCTAGGGCTTATATTTTCACACACAAGGCTATAATTGGTAGGGTGGTGGGTACAGTAACATGCTCAGTGGGATGGGATTTTGTCCAGAAGTCCTGACTTTAGCTTTCTAATCTCTGAGGTGTATTAATAGGGATATTTTGGTGGGTAGGTCTGGCCAATAGCGTCTTCAAACTTAAATGCAACCATCAGGGTCATTTTCTCTCCTCCCCTCTTTTCCCGCTTTTCTTCCTGCAGACGTGTTTTGTGAAGACTATGTCCAACAGCTGAGCCTAAAGGGCTGGGTTATCACCTGTAGTTTCAGGAGCTTTCTATGGTTATGAGAGGCTAATAAAATGCTGACCTGGAAAGGCTTATCTTTCAAGAGATAAGGGATTTAGGTTGGTGAATTTTCTGAAAGCCTTGGTTAGCTTATTGAAAAATAAGATCGGATTTTCTTCCCTTCCTTGAGTGAACTCTCTGACTTGTAATAGTTAACAGACCTTAACACATTTTTCCTTCCTTCAGTAAGACTTTGTATTATCACTCTACATCTAGGCGTCCCTGCTGTTATAATTCCAATAAGTGGACTCTTGATCTCTAATGACCGGTGTTTCTGGCTGATGGACATTAGGACTTTGGCTAAGTAACTTGCCTGCATGCTGTTTCTCTTCCTTATAGGTCCTTTACTTTTCTCCAAGCTGTGCAGCAAGTAGTTGGCACTGAGTACAAGTTCTTCCATATATGTGCATATGTGAAAGTCATGGTCTAAAGGTTACAGTAAATCTGGAGAGGTCCTCAGAGAAGCTTCTGAGTTTCTCTTGCAATATTGGAAGTCTAGGGTTGCAGAAGTAACATCATCGTGTGTTGTCCCAACGGGACAGATACTTTCTTTAAGGATTTTTTCAGGGCTAGGACAGTTAGCTTTAACTTTTGTATGTCCTGTAGTGCTGGGTTTCATTTTTTTATGGTTACTTGGGGCCAGTGGGAGAATGTGGAGTTGGGATGGAGCTCCATGAAATGAGAAGAGATACTTCATTTGGGCCCTGTTGCTTATTGTTTTTCATTTGAAAAATAGAATTTGGACACAGGAAATGATTATTTAAAATATCAGTGTTTCTCCCTTTTTGAATATTCTTTGCACATTCCACTTTTCTGGTAGATCCAACTTATGTCCACAAAGACCTGAACATAAGAAAGTTCATACCATTTTCCTTTATTTCTGTAAAACAGATAAACCTGTAGGAAGGTATTATAATTTAAGTTTCCACACTTTGCCTAAATTTCCCCATCACTAAGATTGTATTGAGGCCATGCACTATTATATTAAAGTATTAGCCTTTTTCTTTAGGTTCTCAGGATCAAATTTGAGCTATGAGATGTCTTATAGCTGACCCCAAGGCAGGGAAGGTGCTTACAAAACAATTGCTAACACTTCCAAGGAGGCACTTTGTATAAGTTTTTATATTTATGAGGTGATTAGATTGTTTGCAGACATAGGTTCTAGCCACTTTCAAGAAGTGGCTCATGTAGCCTCCCTTAAGAAAGTTGTATGCCCAGAGGGGGAAAGTGATGCCTGTTACACAAATAGACAATTAGGACATTTTGCACATAATTGCCCCTTATACAGCTGAAGTAAAAAATAAGTGACCCCAGTATCCTATAGATGGCCTGCATAGCACTGGTGTTTAAGCCTGTGACATCAGAGAGGAATCCACTGTGCTGATTACAAATGGTGATTACAAACAAATGTTCATGGGCAATTTCTGGGAGGGCTGAGAAATAGCTGACGGGGTACTTCCATGCCCTATCAAACAGTATCATCCTGTGGGGCCCCATGAACCAACAAGGCAAACAAATGTCCCTCAGCTACTTAAGTGAACGACTGATCAACTAGCTATATCAGGCAACCTCAAACATTGGGGAAGTGGATCTCAGTTCTACCACGTGACTTATACTTACACTTAACTTAAGACTCCAAGCTATGACTACTATGGTATATGAGCCCTTGACTCCAGGTACAGTAAAAGTTATTTTAGGAATAAACACTCAGAGCCTACAAGGACTACAGATTCACCTGTGTTAATAGATGGAGATTATATAGGGGACACTAAAGTATTGACTCAGTTTCCTCAAATTTATCATGATATTACACTTAAAGGAAAAAAATCTCAACTTGTGATATTCCCTAGTGTGAAAAAAGGAAAGAATCATGGCTTAGCCCTCTAAACATGACAGTTTTGGCTCCTGTAATTGTGCTTACTGGATATAAAGAGTAGTGGAGGATCGCCCAGAAATGAAGCTGTACTTAAATGATGAAGCTTTCCTTGGGCTCCTTGACACTGGGAATCTATGTGTATATAATTGCAAAATGATATTGACTCCCCAGCATGGTCACTTCAGCCGGCTGCTAATGACCTACAGGGAGTTAGTGAGTCACAGGCACTATCAGAAAGTTCTGCCATGATTAGCTGATGGGATGCAGAAGGTCACTAAGGTGTCTTTGGGCCATACGTCTTATCCAATATACCTTTATATTTATGGAGCCAAGATATGATGAGACAAATGGAAGTTCTTTTATATAGCTGGAACCATACTGTCTCACATCAGATGCTATACACAGAATGTAACCCATTAAGAGATTAGGTAAAACTAAACAAAATAAAATATTCCTATAAATCCTTAGGATAATTATAAAAGGCAACTGTTGGGATATCCCATGACTGATCTTTTTACTAGTGGCCATGGTTGATGCTACAAGACAAATCTCATTGTAATTAATTTGCCTTATAGATCACATGGTTATCAGAGAATCTGGTCTTGATAGATCAGTGGCTGCTCCTGGATGAAGAATTGGCAGTCAAAAATGCTTTTGTTGAGAAAAAATTATAAGTGGGAAACAAAGGATTATCTAATAGTCTTTGGAACATGTTTAGCATTGTCATAAAAAACATAGCAAGTAAATGAAGGTTAATACAGGATTTAGGAACTATAAATGGAGTCATGCAGGCAATTGGAGTCTTAGAGAGAGGACTGTCACTGCCTACTGTTATTCCATCACATTTTCATTTAATTATATGTGACTTCAAAGATTATCCAAAGGGCATAGAGAGAACAAGCAAATTAACAAAATCAGAAATGAAAAGAGGAAAATAACAACAGACATTGGGGAAATCCAGAGAATCACTAGGTCACACTTTGAAAACCTGTATCCCACAAAATTGAAAATGTAGGTATCACTTACCAAATTAAATCAAGAACAGATAAACAATTTAAATAGACCTATAACCCCCAAAGAAATAGAAGCAGCCATCAAAAATCTTCCAACTAATAAAAAGTCCAGTGCCAGCTGTTTTCAGTGCAGAATTCTACCAGAAATTCAACGAAGACTTAATACCAATACTCTTCAAATTGTTCTACACAATAGAGGCAGAAGGATCACTGCCAAACTCTTTTTACAAGGCTACAATTACCTTAGTAACCAAACTACTCAAAGACACAACCAAGATAGGGAATTACAGACCAATCTCCCTCTTGAACATAGATACAAAAATACTCAATAAAATAATAGCAAATCTAATCCAAGAATACATCAGAAAAATCATCTACCAGAGAAACAGGGATGGTTCAACATATGAAAATCTATCAATGCAATCCACTATACAAACAATCTGAAAAACAAAAACCACATGATAATCTCACTAGATGCTGAAAAAACCTTTAACAAAATCCAACATCCCTTCATGATAAAGTTCTTAGAGAGATCATGGGTAACAGAAACGTATCTAAATATAATAAAGGCTATATACAGGAAACAAACAGCAAACATCAAAATAAATGGAGAGAAACTCAACACAATTCCTCTAAATTCAGGAACAAGACAAGGCTGTCCACTCTCTCCATGTCTCTTAAATATTGTACTTTAAGTTCTTGCTAGACCAATAAGACAACAAAAGGAGATCAAGGAGAACAAAATTGAAAGGAAGAAGTAACATTTTCACTATTTGCAGATGATGATAGTCTACATAAGTGACCTGAAGAATTCCACCAGAGAATTCCAACAGCTGATAAACATCTTCAGCAAAGTGGTACAATACAAGATTAACTAAAAAAATCAGTAGCCCTACTATATATACAATAAATGTGGTGAAAAAGAAATCAGAGAATCATCACCCTTTACAATAGCTACAAACAACATAAAATATCTTGGGGAAACTCTAAACAAACAGATGAAAGACCTGTATAACACAAACTTTGAGTCTTTAAAGAAAGAAATTAAAGAAGATACAAGAAAATGGAAAGATCTCCCATGCTCTTGAATAGGTAGAATCAACATAGCAAAAATAGCAATCTTACCAATGCAATCCCTGTCAAAATTTCAGAACAATTCTTCACAGACCTTGAAAGAACAATTCTCAATTTTATATGGAAAAACAAAAAACACAGGACAGCCAAAGCAACCCTATACAATAAAGGAACTTCAGGAGCCATCACCAACCCTGACTTCAAGCCCTACTATATAGCTATAGTAACGAAAACAGCTTGGTATTGAAGACCCTGATATTAACCCACACACCTATGAATACATGATCTTTGACAAAGAAGTTAAAAATGTAAAATGGAAAAAAGAAAGCATCTTCAACAAGTGGTGCTGGGTAACTGGATGCTGGAATGTAGAAAACTGCAGATAGATCTATATCTAGCACCATGCACAAAACTTAAGTCCAAATGGATCAAAGACCTCAACATAAATCCAGCCACACTGAACCTCTTAGAAGAGAAAGTGGGTGGTACCCTTCAAAGAATTGGTACAGGAGACTTCTTCCTGAACATAACACCAGTAACACAGACACTGAGATCAACAATTGACAAATGGGACCTCCTGAAACTGAGAAGCTTCTATAAGGCAAAGGAAACAGTCAACAAGACAAAATGACATCCCACAGAATGGGAACGAATATTCACTAACCCCGCATCTGACAGAAGGCTGATCTCCAAAATTTACAAAGAACTGAAGGAACAAGTCTCCAAAACATCAAAGGATCCAATTAAAAAGTGAGGTACAGAAGTAAACAGAGAGTTCTCAATAGAGGAGTCTAAAATGACTGATATACATTTAAGAAAGTGCTGAAAATCCTAAGACATCAGGGAAATGCAAATCAAAACAACTCTGAGATGCCATCTCACTCCTGTCAGAAAGGCTAAACTCAAAAACACCAATGACAGTTTATGCTGGAGAGAATGTGGAGAAAGGGGAACACTCGTCCACTGCTGGTGGGAGTGCCAATTTGTACAGTCACTTTGTGGGTCAGTATGGAGATTCCTCAGGAAAAGTGAAATCAGTCTATCAAAAGATCCAGCAGTTCCACTCTTAGGCATATACCCAAAAGGGACATATTCATAAAACAAGGACATCTGTTCCCCAATGTTCATATCAGCATTATTTATAATAGCCAGAACCTGGATAGAACCTATATGCCTCTCAGCTGAAGAGTGGATAGAGAAAATGTGGTACATTTAGACAATGGAGTACTACTCAGCAGAAAATACAGTGGAATCTTGAAATTTGCAGACAAATAGGTGACACTAGAATAAACTATCCTGAGTGTGGTAACCCAGTCACAAAAAACAAACATGCTATATACTCACTAATATATGACTAATATATGAATTTTAGATGTGGAGCAGGGGATTGCCAGCCTACAATCCCGAGAGAGATATGCATGGTACCCTGGAGAAGGGGATTGGGAGAGGATCTCTTGAGGGGCTTAGGATCATGGGGGGAGGGGAGGGTAGAAGGAGCTGGGTGAAAGAGACAGGGAGAAGAGGAGGGGAGAGGAGGACATAGGGGAGCAGGTAGGTTGAGTTGGGGAAAGAATAGAGGAGTGCAGGGTGAGAGATACCATAATAGAGGGAGCCATTATAGATTTAAGGAGAGATCTGGCCCTAGTGAGATTTTCAGAGATCTACAAGGATGATACCAACTGGCAATCGAAGGAATAGTGGATACCTACCTTCAATGTCATTCCCCAATAATGAGTTTGATGACTACCTTTTGTGCCATCCTAGAGCCTTCATCCTGGGGCTGATGGAAGCAGAGGCAGACACCCACAGGTAAACACTGAACTGAACTCCTAGAACCCAGTTGCAGGAAGGAGGAGTGATGAGCAAAGGAGTCAAGACCTGGCTGGTGAAACCCACAGAGGCAGACGACATGAACAAGGGGTAGCGCATGGATCCCAGACTGGTGACTGAGAGGTCAGAATGGGACTGATTCAGATCCCCTGAATGTGGGTGTCAGTGAGGAGTCCTCAGCAATCTATGGGGCCTTCGATAGTAGATAAGTATTCAGCCCTGTTGTAAAAATGGACTTTGGGTGTCCATTCCACATGGAGGGATACTCTCTCAGTCTGAACCTATGGGGGAGGGCCTAGGCCCTGACCAGGATGATGTGGCAGAGTTTCAAGATTCCCCATGAAAGACCTCACCCTCCCTGGGAAATGGAGGGGGATAGAGTGGTGGGTTTTGGGGGTTGGTGGGAGGCAGAGTAGGAGGAGAGGGAGCTGGGATTGACATGTTAAGCAAGCTTGTTTCTAATTTAAATAAATAAATAAAAGATTTGTGTTTTTTACCATATTCCCCTACATTCTTGCTATCTTATTTACTTTTAATTGCTGTGAAGGGACACCAAAAAAACTTAGAAAATGATTATTGGTGCTCATGGTTCCAGAGGGTTAGAGTCTGTGATCTCCATGGCAGAGAGCAGGCAGGCAGGCATGGTGCTGGAACAATAGCTGATAGCGCACATTTTGATCCACAAGCACTGAGCAAAGAGAAAGCTAACTGGGAATGGCTGAGTTTATTTGAACCTCAAAGCCTGTCCCCAGTGACATACCCCTACAACAAGACCACACCTCCCAATCCTCCCTAATTGGTTTCATTATTTGGGGACCAAGTTTTCAAATACATGAACCTATGGGGACCATCAAGTCATCACACCAGTTATCTTGAAAAATCTGCTTTTACTCTTCTCTTGCCTAATTATGGTTTACTTGTACAGAGATTTCAATGGAAGCTTCATTCCCAGGGTATGAAAAACAATTCCTTTATGTGTTAGGAATTTGTTGCTTAAGCTATCAAGCCCTATGTGACAAAAACTATAGGGCTTATATGGATGATATTCTAATCAGCCATCCTTATTCTTCTGAATTAGCAATGATCTTTGTCAACCTCAAAAACAACACAAAACAAAAACCCCTCAAAACAACAGTCTGTAGGACTTGGGTCTTCAAAGTCCACCAGAAAAGCTTCCACAAACATTTCCATTCCAATAACTCAGTAAAATTACAGAGGAAGGTTCTTTGCTCCCTTAAATGTTAGATGACACAAGGCAGTCACAAGAATTGTCTTGTAGATACTAATGATTTTCGAAAACTGTTGTGAGCCTGTGTTGTCTCAGAACTTTCCCCATTTTTCTAAGTTTTAGAAGGAGTGACCAGTCCCTTTTATTCATGCCATCCCATTCTGAGGCTAAGACAGCTCTAGCTGCCGTGGGAGCAGCTATGCCCAACAGTTGAGTAGAGAGATGGGACCCATCCATGTGTCTTTCTGTATAATTCCTAAAATCACCCATGGCCCTCACTGGGATACTCTGGCAACTGCAAGATGTTTTGGAATGGATCCATTTGGGACATTCTCTTTCCAGGGTTCTAAACTCTCACTATGATTTGGTGGCAAAATGAATCTCAAAGGGGACAAATGTGTTATAGAAATGCTAGGTAAAGTACAGAGACAATTACCATCCCATATTAAGGAGATCAGTTTAGACTCTGGCAACAGAGTACCGCCTTGAAATGTTCTTTGGCTAATTACCCTGAGTAGCGTGATTCTCATCTTTAGCTATCCAAGACATTATACTTTGCATCAAGTCTTGGCTTTATCTTTCCCAAGGTCACACAGTATCAACCCCTTACTTCATCTAAGAATAACTTTCCAGAGGCTTCTCGCAATGGTATACCACTTACCACTCTTCCTCGGATTCTAAAGTACAACACACATCCTACACCTCAGCTCAACAAGTATAACTCTTTGCAGTCTCCATGGTTTTACAAGATTTTACTTTTCCTTCAATATTTACAGTGACAGCTCAGGTGTAGTAGAGATAATGCAAGTCTACTTTGGTCAGACCCTGGATCAAAAGTTATAGCATCTTTTCCATAGGACCTAGGAACTCTTGTGTCACTGCCAGCTTGCTTGTTGTGTGGGCCGTATTTGTTCACATTCATGTACCACCATTGGCTAAATGTAATAATTGAGCAGACACTGTGGGCTCAGTCCCCACTCTTCTCCCCTGCTGCTATGTCTTGATATGTGGGTTGTCTTGATAAAAGCCAGAGATATCCATGCTCTATAACATCAAAATACTGCCTCTTCATGAAAAGTATCTACCATTTCCTGAGAACAGGTTAGGCAAATAATTAATTAAGCAATGTATGCACTGTATTCATTTTTCAGTATGTCATGCATGACTATGTTAACCCCAGAGGGCTACATCCCAATGCTCTTTGGCAGATGGATGTTCCTCATGTGTATACCTTTGGTAATGTACACTTTGTGCATGTTTCTGTTGATACATATATTCTTATTTATCTATGCCCCTGTTCACACAGGGAGGCTCCAAAACATTCTACTGCTCATTGATTTGCCACATTTGCTGTTGTGAGCCACCCATGATACTTCAAGAAGGGCAATGCTCTTGTTCATACAAATTCCCATGCACACCACTAAACAATTTCACAACATGAACATTCCTCACAACCCAAGGGACAGGCTATTATATGAAGATACCATAGATGTCTCAAACAACAATCAAAAAAGTAAAAGTGGGGAGAATTCTTTACTCTTACCAATTCTCTAAATAAAGCCTTATTGACATTAAATTTAAAGTATTGCACAGAAGATGAATTCACTGCTGTAGAATGGCACTGGTTTCCAAAGGACAGGGGAGTAATACCTAGGGTGCTATAGAAAGATGTCATAGTAGGAAAATAGATTGATCCATCTCCAGTGCTCATGTGGAGATGATGGTATGCTTGTTTCTTCCCTGATGGTGTGGAATGGTCACTCTGGGCACCCTCAAGGTACAGAAGGATCTATGGATTCGGTGAAAAGCCAGATTTCAGATGAGACTGGTTCCAACATAGAACTAAAAGGGCAGCTCCTGAAGCTTATTTTGTGATCCTAGAGGAGGAGGGCTCCTGCAAAAACTACATTGAACATTCCACCACCAACACTGAGTCAAAGGTTAACCCTCTGGGATTAACATAGTTATGCATGAGAGGCTGAAAACAAATACAGTGCATGCATTGCTTAATTAATTATTTGCCTCACCTGTTCTCAAAAAATGGCAGGTTCTTTGCATGAAGAGGAGGCATGCTACAGAGCATAGCTGTCACTGACTTTTACCAAGACAGACTGTGTAGCAGCGGGAAAGCAGATCAGCGACTGAGACCAAAGTGTCTGATGTAGGATGTGCTTCTGTATGTTATGAGTATGTTTTATTAACATTGGTTAATAAAGAAGTTGATTTGGCCAACAGCCAGGCAAAACATAGCCAGGCAGGAAACCCAAAAGAAAATACAGGAAGAAGGAGGATGGAGTCAGGGAGATGCTCACAGTCACTGGGGAAACAAGATCTGAGGCAACAAGTCACAAGCTTCATGGTAAAATACAGACTAATAAAAATGGATTAATTTAGTTGTAAGAAATAGTTAATAAAATAAGCCTGAGATAATGGACCAAAAAGTTTGTAATTAATATTGAGCCTTAGAGTGGTTATTCAGGAACTGGCAGACAGGAGAGAAACTTCTGGTTACAAATGGCACACAATGTAGGGCTTGCAAATTTCCATAGGACCCAAGAAAGCTTTAAAAACAAGTTCTGAACACACAGAAACAGAGCCTCACTGGGCTTCATGGTCTTATAGTCTCATGCCAGCAGCCTCACAGAGATGCATTTTCCAATAGCTACCTACAAGATGGATCAAGCCACCAGCTGCTATGAGCTAAATGGCAGTGGGTTTCTATAGTCTCACATAGGCCTCGGTACAGAAAGGTTAATTAGTCACGCACCACTATGTGGCAGATTTAGCTTTCACTCAGACAAAAAAAGTTTGTGGACTGGCTGCATGCTACCTGATGCCAACAATGGAGGGGTAAGTGTGATGCTCATTGCTGCCTCCTCCACATTAGAAAGTTGAACAGGATGGTTCCAGCCGCCAAAGCTACCACTACATTTGATTGTGGGGGCTACTAAGCTAAACCAAAGTAAGGGTACTTGACTTCAAAGCTTGGGTCTAAGGATATGTTGCTTTTGTTTACATAGAAGATGAGAAGCTGTGGATTCTTTCCAAGCTGATATGGTTTGGTCAAGCAAGACATAACCCCTCCAGGGGTCTCCAATAGGAGCCATGGTTCAGGTGATTCAACAGCCAAAACAACTCCAAAGCAACTGGCCGAAGTAATGCAGCCTCACAGACTAATACAGGAAAGATTTAACCATAATTATAAATTTTCTCAGGATCCCCATAAGATTATCAGCATCCCCACTTGTCAGGAAGTAGTATAGAAAAAACTATACCCAAATTATCAAAATATTGTTTACAAATGTTTTTATTTTCATCTAAGGGGGCTTGGTTATAAATGGCTAATGGTCATAGTCAATCTCTTTCTACAGAAAAAGGGTGACAAGATGCAGAAATGAATACTTTACATTGATATGGATTTTATTTTATTGATACTAATTTAAGGTTAGTTTTGTTATTAGATATATGTTGCTACTCTTGTTTAAGGTATTATATTTATGCAACTTATTTAAAATGTAATGTAGAGTTGATAGTCATTTATAATAGCCAAAGTCAAACTTATGGTCATATTAGATTTTCTAGATATGCAGAGATATATTTCAGATGATAGGTAATCTTCACATACTTCGAAGACCTATAGAATGTGACATTTAAAATATTTTAAGAACTTAGACTTTTCTTGACAGTGAGACAAGACTGCTCCTGGCAGCACCAATTCCTTCAAGAGGATGATGGGCATCAAAGAAGCAGCTTATAGAGTTCACTTTCAGTATGACAAACCTAGCCATTTGAGTAAGAAACTGCTCTTGCCTGTACTGCTTGACTACATGCTGTATAAACAAGCAGGACCCACAGAAAAGTGACTGTTGAACTTGTCAAAACAAGATAGGACAATATTTCAGGGTTCCTGCTTCATGGAAGAGTCTGTTTGACATTCTGCAGGACACAAAGAAAAATGATTGACAAACTGCCAATATAGGTGGGAAAGTCCATCAGATTCCCTGTTTCACTGAGAATTCTGCCAGACACTCTAGGCCTATAGGTGGAAGATGGATGCCCCAGTGTTACAGAAGAACTTTGGGTGACTGTCCACACAGGCAGCCATTTCTGTTATTTCTAGAGTTTTGGAAGTTGCTTACAATGCACTTCCTGTTTACCCAGGTAATACTAAGTACTTCTGGGGCCTTTGATGGAGTTGAAGACTAGATAGTTATAATTATAGTTTTCCTTATTTATTGTAAAAGATAAATTAGATAGAAAACTTTTGACTCGGAAAGATAGGATAGATGATAGAGTACTTTCTTTTAATTTGCCAAATACAAACAAACTTAATAGCATAACTGTAATTCTTGTTGATACATGTTTTGTTATATGTAATTATACAATGTTAAAATTAAAAACCTCTTTAATTAAACAGAAACGGGGAAATGAGGTGTGATACTGTTCTTTATGTTGTGAATATGTTTGATTATCATTGGTTAATAAAAGATTATTTGGCCAATAGCCAGGCAGAATAGAGCCAGAGGAGAATCTAAGCAAAAACATGGGGTGAAGGAAGGCAGAGTTAGGGAGATGCCAGCAGGCGCTGGGGAAGTAAGATGTGAGTTAATAAGCCATGAACCTTGTCACAAAAATAAAATAATAGAAATGGGTTAATTTAGTTTAAGAGATAGTTAATAATAAACCTGAGCTAATAGGCCAAAAAATTGCAATTAATATTAAGTCACAGACCAGTTATTCAGGAGCTAGTGGCTGGGAAAGAAACCTCCAATTACAAGAGTCTGCTCATGTATTATCCAATAGTAAAGACCTGAATGTGTCTAAATATGGCTCACACAGCAAGCAAGCTGGCAATGATACAACAGTTCCTAGGTCCTATGTAAAAGATGCTATAACTTTTGATTCAGGCTCTGACCAAAACAGGTTTGTATTATCCCTACTACATTGAAGCTGTCAATGCAAATATTGGAGGAAAAGGCAAAATCTTCTAAAATCAAGGAGACTGCAAAGAGTTAAAATTGTTGATCTGAGGTGTAGGATCTGCATTGTATTTTAGAACCCGAGCAATAGTGGTAGGTACAAAAGGGTGATGTAAGTGGCAATGAGGGGACAATGCCTTCTGGAAAAATAACTCAGTACCTATGTTTCTGATGTTCTGGATAATCATATCCATGCAGGTGAGTTGGGGCAGGACAGAAGCATAATAGATTTATTTGCCTATGCCACCGCTTTTTCATTTAGTGATTGGCCACATCCTTCCATACCCACTTATACTAATGACTCACTTCATTTTGTGTAGTGCTTCTCTAAGCATCTGAGGTTCCAATGGGCTTTGTTATAGTATTTGTTCCATACTAGAACCTTGTGATTTAGACAAGATTTAATATGTCACATGGACAACCAAAGTATTTGTGAGACTGACTCCTTATAATGACAGAAGACAGAATTGGGAATTAAGCAGGAACCACCCCCTAGGTGTTTGAACCACAATAATGATAACATGGATGTGCCTATTATGTTCGCACCTCTTAGAAATGCAAAAGGCTTATGATGAGATTGTTTCTCTTGCTGATAGTTCAAAAACAATCTTGTGACAAGCTTTGAGGCTCCAATTCCTTTAGCTTGTTAAAACATTCCTTTTTACTTTTGTTAGGCATAGTAGCTGTTAGGGTCATTCTTATTATCATCTTTATGATCTAATGGTAAATGTTTCAGTGAACTGTCCCTAGACTAAATGTGAAGATTCATCATGAACATCTAAGAAGTAAGAAAGGAGATGTGGGAGCAGATGCCCTAGGCAAATGTATAAAGAGGAGATGAAGTCCTGAGTAAATGGGTGTTGTTGACATAGGCACCACATGATCAAGGACACCAAAGACTTAGACTCACAGAAATGGCAAAGCCTTTCCCAGATGAAGCTTAGAGAAGTGACAAAGTCTTCCTCTGGTTCAAGTACAGATACTACGAATGGTTCACCATTAGCTAAAGTCAGAGTATACAGAAACTCAGCAACAGCTTCCTCCTCCTAGATGTTTATAGCTTTAGGTTGCCCTACTACAAACACTTCTTATTAAGATTAGCTATGACTGCCTCCTTGTTTGTCTGTGTACAATAAACCTGTTTACTAAATTTAGATGTAAGAAATAAATGCCCTGAGTTTCTAAGTTGTTGGTGGTGCATCTTCATCAGAGAATACAACCCACCTGATTGCAGATATTCTGTTATGTGTGTCTGTTATTTCTTCACTCCCTATTACCTGACTCAGGTTAATCCATATGTTGTATAGGCCATGGCAAATATGACCCCAGATTTCATTGTCTCCACTGGGGATTTTCTGTATTGAAAAAAGAAATGTACTTTGGAAGGCACTGGAAGGTGTTTACCTTCGAAGCTGTGTCCAGTAAGAATCTACATTCAACTTTCAAACTTCCCTTTGTTCCTACCCTTGGAAACTTACGACAGGGGAAAATATTTGGGCATATTGTCTTAGGCATAAAGACTGACTGGGAAAAACTTCCATATTGCTTGACATATCAGATTTCTATCTGGGTCTCATGTTTCTGCCATCCTGCTAGGTACCTGGGAAGGTAAACAGAAGGAAGAAATAAGGAGAAATGTTTGGGGATGTGCAAATGAATGCCAGTGCCATGGGAAATTCTAGTGTCATCATGATTACTTGGGGACTCATTAACATCCAGTAACTTTGGAAATTGTGTGGGTACCACCATTTTTTTCTAGTCATATGATTACTGGCATCCTGGTTACTGATACCACAGTCTCCATCTTAATTCACATGATTGTCAGTAACTTGGCTTACATCATCATTGTCCTCTTGACTCCTGTGATCATCATTATCTTAGTTACATAACTTTCCAAGAAGGCAAAAAATAACATGGTTTCTTCTGCCTGTGGTGAGGGCAGCTCTATGATAACATGGATCCATTCACCAACAGAGCAAGGATATCTGTGGGATCCAGCCATTTCATAGATTAAATGTGATGGTCACTCCACAGCTGTCACCCAATCTTAAATGTGGGGCTAGCAACCATTGCCACTCTATGACTTTCTCAGAGGGTGTAAGACTCACTTTCAATCCTCACCCATGGGTCCTATAGGCAGAGGAGAGTAAAGAGATATAGAATCTGTTTTCCCCAGGCTGTGGTGAATTTGTCCACAGAAATCTGCCTCTCAGTTCCAAGCACTAAAGAAAGGGGGAAGAACAGTTTATTGCCCTTTTTGAGAGAGAAAAGTTCGGAAGCATCTTGTGCTTACCTTTTCCTCTTGGCTTATATGCCAAGATGATACATGTGTGTATTTGAGTTTGGAGGACAGCTGCTAGAGTTTATAGGTTGTACCTATATAGCAAGTTGTACACAGACACATGGGCATTTAGATGAAAGAAGATAGATTATTAAGGGAGAAACAGAGCATAGAATTTGTGCTAGACTGTACCTATGTTATGGCTCCAAGAACACAAAATTAGAGTGGGGAGGAAGAGTGTGCACATATATAGGTTATCTGTATATTACCCACCTCTCAGAAGTTCATACAAGGGGGTATGTTAGTTATTTTTTGAACATGCTCCAATGATTGAATGAAGCCCTGGTAAGCTAATAGCTTTCTGGCTTCCATGATGCTGACTTTCATATGTTAATCTCTAGAGTCCCTTTTCCACCCTGTTTTGGGTTGTGTCTAAAGACAGCTTTTCAATGAAGATGCATATGAAATGTTTTAAATGAGTACAGTTTAAGTCAGTTTTATATGGGACAAGTCCAGTAGAAGGAGCATTCCCAAAACACATCCCAACCTGCCCTGATTTGCTACAGTGAGTTTTGCTTATTGTACTTTGTGCCATGGACTGAGGGCGTCAGTTGAGATGGCAGGAACACCTTCCACATGCTGCCTTCACCTTACTTTCTGTTTCTGGCTCGATGTCTGTATGGGAGAACAAGAAGAAAGAAGAATGAAGTAATTGGTAACTTTTATTTATCTACTGAAAAAGAGCCTATTGTTTTCTTTTTCTTTTCCTCTAATGTTTTATTTCCCATCTAGGGAAATATTTCTAAGATTGAGATGATAATGTTGATAATTTCATAACCCTCTTCCATCAAACTTCATGGGAAAATTTTCTTTGTGTCTCTGAAACCATGTTTCCTCTAACTTTTTAATCTGGTAAGAAAATTCAATAAAACAGCTTGGGAAATTAATGTAGAAATTTAGAATTAAATGCTAAAATAAATCATGTAGAGTTTTAATAAGAAACACAAAAAACTATTTTTAGACTACTGTATCACTATTATACTTTCTAATTTTACTATTATTTTGGAGATAGGATCTTGATGTGTAACCCTGGCTATCCTGGAGCTCTATGTAGACCACGCTGGATTCAATTTAATGGAGATCGCTCTGCTTCCGCCATCAAAGAGCTGGGATTAAAGGCACATTGCACCACACCAGACCCCAATTTTAGCAAACGTTTGGACAAACAGTACCTAGCTCCCCCATCTTGTTAGAAACCTCACATTGTATAAATGTATTTTGAGTCTTTGAAACCCAATATTTTAGATGACCAAAGTAAATTATTACAAAATGACCCATATATAAGATATTTAATTGTAAATGTAACTTTCAGGTTATGTACTGAGTGGTCACTGACTAAAGCTACTCTTCAGTTTGTTCTACAGGGATAATAGATTGACAGCATGAACAGCTTAAGGCCCTATTAGTTTTCTGTAAAATATAATACAGGGAATAGGCTCTTATACTTCACCAAAAATGTCATTAAGTGAATTGAAATGCAATGGTCAATTACTTAAACTTCAGATGAAAATTTCTCTGATGTAACACCTAATCTATTGGCCATTTCAACTAACTGACATTAAAGGCTTACATATTTTGAAGTAATATAATTACTTTATTAGTAAAGTAAAAACAAATTCTAATGGGAAAAAGATCTCTATAAATCATTTTCTTGTCAGTTTTCTTTGTTGTAATGAGTCGAATTTTTTAAATAGTTAGGCAACCAAAATCATCTGTCTATAATCAGCAATAATGTTAATAGAAGATTCAGAAAAGTGTTCAGTTACTGAGGATCATTCAATATTCATTTGAACCTTCAGAGCTATGAGGCCTCACTGAACTATACAGAAGGTTGTCAATATTGTTCATCCATTGTAAGATCTGATAGTCACATATGGTTGTTGAGCACTTTAGTTGAGGCATTTAGGATATATTTTAAATTTCATTAAACAAATTAATTCGAACAATTGTGTGATACTAAGTTTAGAATGAAGATTTAGAGTTCTCACATATTGAAGTAAAGTGTCAATAAAACTAAGTGGTTTGTATTTTTTCATTCATTCATTTTGAAAAAGAATATAGTTGCAAAGAGAGAACACAGAAAATCTTTTTTAATCTAGTCACCCAATCTTCAAATAAATAGAGATGAATACAATTAGTATAGAGCACAAATATTTAATATGCATGTTCAATTGTGACATGGGTTAAGCATTTATCACATTTTTAATTTTTTGAAGTACAATATGACATATTTAAAATGCACTGTATTTTAAGTTAAATTATTTAAATTATTTTAAAGCACTTACATAAAATTAAGACCTAATATGTGGTGCTTTGTCATGCTCAGTTGAAGTAATGGTCTCAGAGTCAAGGTCTCTCTAACATTTCCTGTTTTCACTCCAAGCACACAGAGGGATTTTGTTTCCAAAATTCCTTGTGTGACTTTGGAAACTTACTCAAAAAGAAGTAGCACTGTCTCCCCACTGTCTAATTAGAAATCATTTTTCTTTTTTATGTATATATGTATTTTATTAGAAACGATGTTATTTTACATATCAATCCCAGTTTCCTTTCCCTTCTATCCTCCTATGCCCCACTCAGAACCCCTCTTCCCCCCTCCAGCTCCCCATCCACTCCACAGGGAAACTGAGGCCTTCCATGGGGGATCATCAAAGTCTGTCACATTATTTGGGGCAGGACCTAGGCCCTCCCCCATGTATTTAGGCTGAGAGATTAGTCCTCCATGGAGGAATGGGCTCCCAAATTCCATTCAGGTACTTGGAATAACTACTGATCCACTAACAGAGAGGCTCCATAGACTGCCGAGGTCTCCTGCCTGACACCCACATACAGGGGGCCTGGTTTGGTACTATACTGTTTCCTCAGCTGTCTAGCTGGGGTCAATAAGTTCCCTTGGAATAAATACTGATCCACTAACAGAGAGGCTCCATAGACTGCCCAGGTCTCCTGCCTGACACCCACATACAGGAGGCCTGGTTTGGTACTATACTGGTTCCCCAGCTGTCTTGCTGGGGTCAATGAGCTCCCCCTTGTTCAGGTCAGCTGTTTTTGTGGGTTTCCCCAACATGATTTTGACCCCTTTGCTCATCATTCCTCCATCTCTACAACTGGATTCCAGGAGTTCAGCTCAGTGCTTAGCTATGGGTCTCTGATTCTACTTCCATCAGCTACTGAATGAAGGCTCTCCAGAAGTGACAGACCATGTTCTTCTCACTTGGAGATGGGAGTCAGAGGGGCTTGAACTGTTGCAATTGCCAAGATCTGCTCTCCCAGAGAAGGGAGTGTACAATCTGAGATGTTCCTGGTGACTACATTCAGGGGGTCTGGATCAGTCCCATGCTGGGTTCCATGAACTCCCCCTTGTTCATGTCTGTTGTCTTTGTGGATTTCACCAGCCAGGTCTTGATTCCTTTGCTCATCACTCCTTCCTCTCTGCAACTGGGTTCCAGGAGTTCGGTTCAGTGTTTACCTGTGGTTGTCTACCTCTGCTTCCATCAGCCACTGGATGAAAGCGCTATGATGGCATATAAGATAGCAGCCAATCTCATTATCAGGGGAGGACATTTAAGGCAGCATCTCCACTATTGGTTAGATTGCCAGTTGGTGTTATCTTTGTAGATCTCTGAAAAATCTCACTAGTGCCATATCTTTTCTGAAACGTATAATTGATCCCTCTCTTATGGTATCCCTCATCCTGCTCTCCTCTATTCTTCCCCTGACTCAAACTTCCTGCTCTACCTTGTCCTCCTCTCCCCTTCTCTTCTTCCCCTCTCTTTCTCTCAGCTACCTCTCCCCACCCCTCCTCCCATGCTCCCAATCCCTTCAAGAGATCCTGTTCCATTTCCCTTCTCCTGGGTACGATGTGACCCCTTCCTGAACATTACACCAGTAGCACAGACACTGAGATCAACAGTTAACAAAAGGGGCATACTGAAAATGAGAAGCTTCTGTAAGGCAAAGGACACAGTCTACAAGACAAAATAGCAGCCCACAGAATGTGAAGACATTCAACAGCCCCACATCTGACAGAGGAATGATCTCCAAAATTTACAAAGAACTCAAGAAGCTAGTCTCCAAAAACACCAAATAATTCCATTAAAAAGTGGGGTACAGAACTAAATAGAGAATTCTCTTTCTGTTTTTTTAGGAAATGATATTTTTATTTTAAATTTAAATTAGAAACAAGGTTGCTTCACAGGTAAATCCCAGGTCCCATTCCCTCTCCCTCCCCTCCTCTCATACCCTCCCACCAATCCCTCCATTTCTCTCCCCCCAATCCCCACTCCTTTCCCCAGGGAGGGTGAGGCCCCCCTGGAGAAAGGAGTGGGGTTATCCATAATCTGTCATTTCATCCAGGGCAAGGGCTAGACCCTCCCCCAAGAGTCCAGGCTGAGTGAGCATCTCTCATTGTGGAGAAGTCTCAATAGAAGAGTCTAAAATGGCTGATAGGCACTTAAGAAAGTGCTGAACTTCCTTAGCCATCAGGGAAATGCAAATCAAAACAACTCTTACATGCCATCTCACTCCTGTCAGAATGGCTAAAATAAAAAAACACCAATGACAGTTTATGTTGGAGAGGCTGTGGGGGAAAGGGAGCACTCCTCCATGGCTGGTGGGAGTGCCAACTTGTACAGCCACTTTGGAGATCAGTATGGAGATTCCTCAGGAATATGGAAATCAGTCTGTCACAAGATCCAGCAATTCCACTCTTAGGGATATACCCAAAAGATGCACATTCATACTATAAGGACATTTGTTCTATTATGTTCATAGCAGCATTATTTGTAATAGCCAGAACCTGGAAGCAACCTAGATGCCCTTCAACTGAAGAGTGGATAGAGAAAATGTGGTACATTTACACAATGGAGAACTACTCAGTGGAAAAAAACAATGGAATCTTGAAATTCACAGGCAAATGGATGGCACTAGAAGAAACCATCCTGAGTGAGGTAACCCAGTCACAAAAAGACAAACATGGTGTGTACTCACTCATATATGGATTTTAGACGGGGAGCAGGGGATTGCCAGCCTACAATCCTACTGCTAGAGAGTCTGGGAAACAGGGAGGACCCTAAGACAGATATGCATGGTAATTAGAAATCTCATCAAATAACCAGAAAAGGTTAAACACAGAGATGACAGGAAAATAAGTTATCACTATACCCAGATAAGCTTTGTACGATCTAGTATTCTAACTGCAATTCAGAAATTACCTGGGGGAACTTGCCATTATACTGAGTGTTTTGTTTTGTGTGGTAGTTCTACTCAACTGATTTGTGATTAGTTCCTGCCTCTACCATTTGTCTCTCCGCCATGAAGACAATATTCCAGGTTTGGTTACTGACCCTTGCTTTTCATAACTTTATATGGATCTCAAGTACATGTTAATAAATTTGTTATGCTTTTGAATTGTTAATGTATCATTTGTTATAGTATTCCTAATTATTATTCTACCTTTTATAAAAAGGGAACAAAAATTCTCAAGTGAAAGTAGAATGTAATGACAAAGTAAAGTATTTATCAATTCGTGTCTCCAAACTTTGAAAGGTATTTGTTATGAATACTAGGTAATAGTTATGTGTATGAGTGGGGTGCCATCAATGGAATGGACTATACAAGATAAATATTATAGCAGTACTTGTATAATTTTCACAACTACTTACACTTAGTGTACTGTTTTCCACGAGTTAATATGTAGCATCCTTTTTCTCCATTATTTTTTTATTTAAATTAGAAATACACTTGCTTCACATGTCAATCCTACCCCCCTCTCCCACTCCTCCTCCTTTGCCCATCCTGCAGCCCTGCAGCCCCCCACTCAATGCCTACTCTATTCCCTAGGGAGGGTGAAGCCCTTCATGGGTGGATCTGCAGAATTGGTCACTTTATCTTGGGCAGGGCCTAGGCCAGCTCCCATGTTTCCAGACTGAGAGAGCATTCCTCCATATGGAATGGGCACCCAAAGTTCATTTGTACCCCATTATAAACACTGTTCTACTACCCAAGCCTCCTGAGTTTGCTGAGGACCCCTCACTGACACTACATCCAGGGGGTCTGGATCAGTCCCCTGCTGGTCCCTCAGCCATCAGCCTGGGGTCCAAGAGCTCCCCCTTGTCATGACAGCTGTCTTTGTGGGTTTCACCAGTACTGTCTTGACCCCTTTGCTCATAGCTTCTCTTTCTCTGTCACTGGGTTCCAGGAGTTCAGTTCAGTGTTTAGTTGTGGGTATGTGCTTCTGCTTCCATCAGTCACTGGATGAAGTTTCTAGTATGGCATATAAGGTAGTACTCAATTTCATTATCAGAGGGGCTATTAAGGTAGTCTCTACACTATTGCTTAGTTTGCCACTTGGTGTCATCCTTGTAGATCTCTGGAAATCTCACTAGTTTCAGCTCACTCCTCAAACCTATAATGACTCCCTCTATCATGGTATCTCTCATCCTGCTCTCTTCTATTCTTCCCACGACTCAACCTTCCTGCTCCCCCATGTCTTTCTCTCCCCTCCTCTTCTCTCCATCTCCCCCCTTTCCCTCTCCCCTCCCTCCATGTTCCCAAACTGCTCAGGAGATCTTGCTTCATTCCCCTTCTCTGTGGGTATGATGCATATCTCTCTTGGGAACCTCCCTGTTTCCCAGACAAACTGGCAATGGGATTGTAGGCTGGCACTCTCCTGATCCATGTCTAAATTTCGTATATGAGTGAGTACACACCATGTTTGTCTTTTTGTGACTGGGTTACCTCACTCAGGATGGTTTCTTCTAGTGCCATCCATTTGCCTGTGAATTTCAAGATTCCATTGTTTTTTTTTCCTGCTGAGTAGTACTCCATTGTGTAAATGTACATTATCTTTATCCACTCTTCAGTTGTGGGGCATCTAGGTTGCTTCCAGGTTTTGGCTATTACAAATAATGCTGCTATAAACATAGTAGAACAGATATCCTTGTTGTATGGATGTGCATCTTTTGGGTATATGTCTAAGAGTGGAATTGCTAGGTCTTGTGGTAGACTGTGTCCCATTTTCCTAAGAAATCTCCATACTGATCTCCAAAGTGGCTGTACAAGTTTGTACTCCCACCAGCAATGGAGGAGTGTTCCCCTTTCACCACATCCTCTCCAGCATAAATTATCATTGGTGTTTTTGATTTTAGCCATTCTGACAGGAGTGAGATGATATCTCAGAGTTGTTTTGATTTGCATTTCCTTGATGGCTAAAGATGTTGAGCACTTTCTCAAGTGCCTCTCAGCCATTTTAGACTCCTCTATTGAGAATTCCCTATTTAGGTCTGTACCCTCCTTTTTAATTGGTTTCTTTGGTGTTACTTCTTGATTCTTTGTAGATTTTGGAGATCAGCCCTCTGTCAGATGTGGGGTTCGTGAATATCTTTTCCCATTCTGTGGGCTGCATTTTTGTGTTTTTTACTGTGTCCTTTGCCTTACAGAAGCTTCTCAGTTTCAAGAGGTCCCATTTATTAATTGTTGATCTCAGTGTCTGTGCCTAGTGGTGTTATGTTCAGGAAGTTGTCGACTGTACCAATTCGTTCAAGGGTACCTCCCACTTTCTCTTCTAAGAGGTTTAGTGTGCCTGGATTTACCTTGAGGTATTTGATCCATTTGGACTTAAGTTTTGTGCGTGGCAATAGACATGGATCTGTCTGAAGTCTTCTACATGCCAATATCTAGTTATTCTAGCACCATTTGTTGAAGATGCTATCTTTTTTCCATTGTATAATTTTAGCTTTTTGGTCGAAAGTCAGGTGTTTATAGGTGTGTGGGTTAATATCATGGTGTTCAATTTGTTTCCATTGGTCTACCTGTCTGTTTTTGTGTCAATACCAAGCTGTTTTCAGGACCATATAGCTCTATAATAGAGCTTAAAGTCGGGGATGGTGATGCCTCCAGATGTTGCTTTGCTGAACAGGGTCGTCTTGGCTATCCTGGGTCTTTTGTTTTTCCAATATGTAGCATTCTACTCATTTATTTTGCATGTGCGTGTGTGTGTGAGAGGGGGCCGGGGGGATTAATCTCCCCAAATCTAACACAAGCTCTTAGGAGATACTCTGTATTTACTTTTAACTTTGTAGTTGAATATTTTCTCTTCATCTTGGCTTCTTTCTCTGTTTGGTGACTAAATTTAACAAAGAAAGCATTAACAAAAGTTTAGACCAAGAAAGACTGAATAGCAGTCACCTGCAGGCACTATTTGTACCTGCAGGGCTACTGTAATAGAAGAGTTATTAATATGTCAGATCTTCTCCTCTTGGTCTTTAAAAATACCTTACTGCATAGCCCAGTTAACTGATTATTGCTCCTATTTACAACCCACCCACTGTGGAGTATCTTGCTAATGATAAGGAATTTCCTGATATCATATTGTCCCTCCCCAGTGAAGACAGAAATAAGTGTCCAGTGACTTTCAGCATTATTTTCCAATTTTAGTACTATGGTACTATGTTTCAATAGAGTACTTTGTAGGTGGTTAAATTCAATTTTATTTTTCTATCAATATAACATTAGAAAACGTGCCCCAATGGCCTTAGTCTGTATTATATGCTGTATAGATAATAGAATAATTTTCTTAACGAATAGAGCTAATATATGTTATGTATATGGAATTTTAACTTGAGACAATAATGACTTCTTGGTGACTGTAGCCTCCACTTTTCTGATGTAAAGGTTTTGTAAAAATAGCTAGTGATTTTACTGATTATCTTCAAATGGCCCAATAAACACTTGCTTAATGACTCTATGAATAAATTTTCAAAATTATTTTTCTCAATAAAGTACTTATTCAGTGGGAGTTTAAAACTCTGTACAATCTACTCTAAACACATTTAGTTCATCTTTAAATGCTGCAGTCAACCATTTGTTTTATTTATTTTAGAAGAAAACAAAATAAGTCTTTTCAATCCTGGAAATTTAAAAATCGAGACTTTTGCTAAGTCCATACAATGTTTATGCAGACATATAAAAATGTATGATTGCATTGTGGAAGGAAACTGCATTTCCTAAACGCTGGTCATGTTTTCTTTCTGTCTAGCTGCAGTTCTGATAGTGTGCTAAGGCTGTCCAATAATTAGGTTGACCATACTATGATCTATTATGGTATTCAAATGTGAGATGATGCTGGCTTCTGATCACCAAAAGGATGGGAAAAGGATAAGGGCAGGGGTACCAGGTGGAATTCACTGAAGAGGACTCTGAAGGTCACTATGGTATTCTCCTAAATGCTTGTGTTTCTTCTTTTCTTATGAAAGATGGAATGGCACAATGACTATATGAGGATAGTAGAGATTGTTAGTTTTTAAGAACCCTCCACAAACCAAAACCAACGGCTGCTTAAACATCTTCCTAACTTGATGAGAAGGTTCTCTAGTCTTAGAAAATCTTTAGTTTGTACTGATGGAAAAAATCATACCTTTCTGACTAAGTGTTGGGTGTATCCCAGGATCCAGAGTTTGTTATCATCCTGGTATTCGGTCAGAAATATGAAGGAGCTGAACGCAGTCAGTTGCTTTTCAGGAAAAAAAGACAACACACACAAAGTGTGAGTGTGTGTGTGTGTGTGTGTGTGTGTGTGTGTGTCTGTGTGTGTGTGTGTGTAGCTGTGTGCACATGGGAAGGAAACAGCAAACAATAAATGAAATGGGATACAATGTTAGTAGTTTAATCCATGCAAATGACATGTGGATATGTGCTATTGCCCTCTTGTAATTTTTAACACCAAAACTATGCCTCTAAAACATTAAAAAACATGAGTTTCTCTTGTATATTTTTCCTATGAATACATATTATAGACGAAAATGTCACGAAATATAATTAAGATGATTTTATACATTTAAATTCAGATTTGTTCCTTTTTTCTTATAAGCATGAGCTGAATTATGTTAGAGTTGGAGACATTTGTTAGTTAGACTTATGTCATTGTGATAAAATACTTGAAAAAAACAATTTATTGGAATGAACGGTTTATTTTACCTCATGGTTCCCAAGGTTTTGTGTCATGGTTTATCAGCCTGCTGCTTTTGGACTTGTGGTAGCATAGTGTAATTTGACAGTACTGCATGGTAAGTAAGCTATTAAACAGAGGGAGAGAGAGAGAGCAAGGGATCAGAGGCCTCATGTGTTCTTCAGAGGTACATATTCTGAAGAATAATTATGGTGGTTTGAATACAAATGTCCCCCATAGGCTCATATATATATATATCTTTGGTTCCCTGTTGGTGGACTGTTTAGGAAAGATTAGGAGGTGTGGCCTTGTTGGAGAAGGTGTATCACTGGGAGTGGGTCAGGCACAGTTTTACTCTCTTTGCCTTCTGACTGCAGATCAAGATATAAGTTCCCAGCCATGGCTCCAGCACCATGCCTGCTTCCCTGATGCACTGCTCCTTGCAATGATGGTCAGGGACTAACCCCCTGAAACTGTAAGCAATCCCCCAAGTTAAATGTTTCTTTGGTCATTGTGTTTTGTTATTACAATAGAAAACTAACTAAAACACTAACATTTCTGGAACTAGACCTAACCTTTTAAAGGTTTGACTTCACTGTAATTCACAACAAGATGAGTACCATACCTTCAATATATAGGCCTTTTGGGGGCCCACTCTAGATCAAAACAATAACAGACAGTAGTTTGTAAAGTGCATATGCATTTGATTATAACTAAGTTTCTGTTGAAGACAGAGTGTTCTATACTGTACAGTGTCTCAATGAATCCTTACATGTGTTGCAATATGCTTCTCTACTTTCATATAATATTATCAAAATTGAGTTTGCCAAACCATAATATTTGGGGGATTTTGTGGTGGGAGTAAAATCATGCTATGAATTCAAATTCAGTTGTTCCTTGATCTACTTTCTGAAATGAGTGCTCATTCATATGAGGTATATGCATTTTCAGTGTGTGTGCATAGTTACATGTTCATGTCATTTGCTTATATCCATATGTATGTATATCATAATTAAGCTCATTACATGTTTTCTTGAGTCTCTTCTATATGCCAGAAACTATTTTAAGTGTGAGTGATGTAAGAATGAACAACAGTAACAAAATTTTTCTCCTAACATTATCATTCTGATACGAGCAGACACAAGGATAATCTGAAAGCCTAGTGAATGTATTACAGTCAGCTTTCAGTATCCATTGGTCCCAGGATCTCCCGTAAACAGCAAAATTGCAGATGGACAAGTCATTAATATGAAATGACATAGTGTTTGAAAATAACCTACTCTCATCTACACTATACACTTTAAATCATTTCTAGATTGCTTATAATATTCATTATAAATGCTATATAAAATTATCATGCCATATTATGTAGGATGAGAAGAGTCTGTACATGTTCAGTAGAAATGCAACATTGTTTCCAATACTTCTGACTTATGGATGGTTGATTCTGCAATTGTAGAGGCTGAGTGTATGCGATATAGTAGGAGGTGAAATGTGCCTCTTATCATAAAGGACACAGAGAGTGGCAGGCCACTGAGCACATATGCATTGCAATATGATGTTAAATAGGGTCATTAGGATAGGGTCGTTTTAGAAAAGATAATTTTTAATGAAGACTTGAAAGAGGTAAAACATATGTGGGGAATGTATAAGAGAAAAAGCTGTTCAAAGGCCTCAATGTGGGGTTTTCATGCTCGGCATCAACTAGGAAGAGGAACTGGTTCATTCTGACTGGACAAGGGTAATCCAAAGAGAAAAGATCTCCAGAGAAGATCATAGAAGTAATATCAAACCAGTTCAAGAGAGTGGAGAGCCACTGGAGGGTGTTTCAGTTTATTTTCTCATTACTTTGATCAAATATCCAAAGATTGCTATCATTGTTATCAAAATACAATACACTTACATATTTTTCATCATGTCAGTTGTAGACAAGTTACAGTGTTGTTTCATGTAAATAATTATGAATTTGAAATTGATAACCTATTATGGCTCGTGTACAGTTTAGACATTGAATATATAGAATGATCGATGCACCTGAACTAGTTCCTTGTTCTGTTGCTATGATAAAATGCCCTGGCAAGAGCAATTTAGGAGTGAAAGTATTTACTTTTTGGCTCACAATTTGAGCGGGAGAGTCCATAGTGTTGAAGAAGTCATGCTGGAGGGAACTTGAGGTATCCGGCTACATTTCATCCTCAGGCTTTTCCATTGTTACTTTTCCATTGTTGTGTAAAACACTGTGACAAAAGGAAACAGTAAATAGAGAGTTTAATTTGGCTTATGTTTGCACAGGAACAAGAGTCCATTATGGTGGGCAGGCATAGCAGAAAGAAGAAGGCATGAAGGCAGCATCACACTGAAAACTCATACCTTTAAATGTGAGCACAAAGCAGACAGAGAAAAATGGAAGAAGGGTGAAGCTCCAAGCTGTCAAAACCCAGTCCCAGTGACATACTTCCCTCAGCAAGGCTACACCACCTCACCAAACAGCTCTTCCAACTGTGAACCAAATATTTATTACCTGAGCCTATGGGGAACATTTCTCATTCAAACCACCACAGGTGGCAGGCATGATGGTGCATGTCTTTAATTCAGTACACAGGAGACAGGGACAGGGGGATTTCTGTGAGTGTAAGAGCAGCCTGGTCTACATAGTAAGTTCCTGGACAGCTAGGGATATGTAGAGAGACTCTGCCTCAAAATACAAAGAAAACAGAACAACTTACCACAGGCAAGAAGCACAGAGAAATGAAAGGTAGCACTGAACATATTTTCTCTGTTTTATTCAGTTTCGAAACCCAGCCCATGGAATGGACCTACGCAGAATAAAACTAATCTACTTTACCCCTCATAGGTATGCTAAGAGTTGAACCAAATTAGGGAACCAGCACAGACATACAAGAGGCTTTATCAAGATCCCATCAAATTGACATTAACCATCATAGTACCTATCTTCTTGGAAATAATATTTTAGCAGATATACTAATGATTTGAACAAAAATGGCTTGTGTAATGTCACAGATAAGGGCAATTTTCAAATACAGTTCAGATGAATGTATCATTAATCCTGTTCACAGGAGTTATCCTGGAGGGATTGACACAGACAGGAAGGGAGGTATGGATGCTATCTTGTTGTTTGAATTGAATAGCACAAGGTGTATTATACAATGTAAGTCCTTTAAGCTCCCAGTTCTGGTTTTAGAGTGCTTTTAGATGGTAGAATCTCATGTACAAAACAGAAATAAGTAGCTAGATATCTTACACCATGTTAATTTAAGATGACAGAATCCAAGAGTGGATATTTTCACAAGTGTAGTTCACAAACTCGGAAGCAAATCAATACAATGAAGTCCTCTTTCATCATTGGGGTGTTGTATCACTTAATTCTATATATTCAGTACAGTACTAATATGCCCACTTGGTAGACACTCATATGTATGTGTACATTTTATATGAGTGTAATATGAATACATTTTATTATCAATTTTGAAAACACAACTTGGACATGGTGGAACACGCATAATCTCAGGACTTGAGACGTGGATTCAGGAGAATACCGGGTTCAAAGCCAGCCTCAGCTACCTAGTGAGTTTGCGATCAGACTTGACAGTTTTAAACGATGGAGGAGGACAGAAAACCAAGATATTTGTTACCAAAGAGATGCAGTCAAGGTTGTTTGGGGGTTCTCAGTGACTACTGTTATTCTATAAATCCAGCTGTTTGATTTTCATCAACAGTGCTTAGCAGTACCAGCAGAGTCAAAACAGAACTTTTTGACATTTAAAATCTCAAAAATATACAAATGGTTTAACTTTTTATAAGTCTGAGTTATAATGCTGTAACTCCACCTTACTTCCTAGAGACTTTGTAATAAAAATAAGGCAATATATTTAATTATTTTGAGTGCTTATAAGGAAAGTACTTATTGAATACAAAGTGATACTACTACAATTATCAGAGAAAATTAAGCTATTGGAGACCCTGGTAGTGTAACATTCTTTGAGTCCTGTACTACCTGCCATTTTGATCCATCCATCATGATCAACTTAGGTAAGATTTTCCCAAGATGTGATATTACAACATCAGTTTAAGAAACTTCAGAGTAAATCAATACCTGATTATATGTTCACAAAATAATAAACATGTCAAAATAGGAGCCTCGATTTTCCCTTAATTTGGTAGCATCCGATTCTTTCCTTCAAAATCTGCTCAAGGAATTTTCAAATATCAGTGATTTCTTAATTATAAATTGGGCCACATTCAAAAATTAAATGTGTTTTTAAATGAATATTTATTCTGTATTTTAAGAGTTGCTATTTTGAACCTGACTATATTGTTAGCCTTTGGGATTGTAAAAAGGTAAGACCAACTCGAGCCGGCCATTGGTGGCACACACCTTTAATCCCAGCACTCAGGAGGCAGAGGCAGGCAGGTCTCTTTGAGTTCTAGATCAGCCTGGTCTACAGAGCTAGTTCCAGGACACCCTCCTAAACAATACAGAGAAACCTTGTCTCGAAAAACAAACAAACAAACAAAAAAGATAAGACCAACTCATTTTGGTCATTCAAGGAGCCTATGGATTCAAGGCAATAGTCAAAAAATGAGTCAACTTATGGAGAGTTATTATCTCTCAAGTTAGTGGGGTTTGATTTTGGAACCTCCGAAGGGTTTTAATAAGAGAAATGACATAGTCAAATGTGAGTTCAAGTCACATAGGTGACAAAGTTATTAAGAAAGAGAAAACAGAGTTCGAGGCCAGCCTGGTCTACAAAGCTACACGGAGAAACCTTGTCTCTGAAAAAAAAATATAACATACCAATTTAAATTCTTTGAAATATAACTTAAGGTTCAGGAATTTGAAGTCATGAATACTCATAATTATTCAGCTTCATGAGTTTTTATAATTTTTTCTTTGAAAGTGTTTTTGATCTTTAGATTTTGGAAATTTTGTTTGATTTCTGCCAGTTTATAGTTTTGCATGGAAATGCATGTGAGTGGAACTTGATTATCTGAGATTGTTAAACGTGTCCTTACAGCTTGATTCAGCTGACTTGAATGTGACTCATATTCTTGCAAAAGCTGTCTATCACATAATTTTTAGATATAATCCTCTTTTTAATTATTTGATCAAACTTACTAATTTTGTGGTTCAAATATCCTGTATTCCATTTATTTTAATATTGTGCTTAAAATGTCAGTTACTAAAAGAATGATTTCATGAAGATGATATATTATCTAATTTGTCTCTGTAATTTTCCCATCACAGCACTAACCATGTCCAACCCTGCTTAGCTTCTCCATCAGACAAGATCAGGCATGTCCAGGATGATATAATCATAGACTTCTATCATCATCTTAAGTTTTGGGAGCAATTATTAATCAGCAAAGAGAAAGACTGGAATTATTTTATCCTTCTGAAGACTTGAACCTTTGTTAACTTGTAAAAAATAAATGCGTTTAATATGGGTTATTTTTCTTTTTACATTAGAGTCTGTCTTGTCTTGTACTAAGGTACCGACATCCCCTTTCTTTGAAGCACTATTGTAGTATATAACTGCTTTTTATACACTAGAAAAAACACATAATGGGAATTTATAAAGGTTTATCTGCACAATATTGTTTTAAAATTATTTTGTTATTTATTTATTTTGTGTATATGTGCATGCTTGTGGGTGTGTAACATACACATTATTTTGTGTGTTCCATGTCATATGTGTGCAGGTCAGATAACAACTTATGGGAATTGGTTCTCTTCTTCTATCACGTGGGTCCCAGGGATCAAACTCAGGTTGCCTGGCTTTGCTGCAAGTTCTCTTACTGACTGAGTTATCTTGCTGCTAGCATTTGAACAATCTTTATCTTTCAGCTGGAGAGTTTATTGCATTTACATATATAGTGATTTCTAAGATGTCGGGATTCATTTAATTATGCAATATATTTCCCGTTTTTCTCTTTGTCTATTCCAACTGTTTATATAGTCTTATAGCAGCATTGGCTGAACTGATTAATTTTTAAATATAAAGTTTAGTGGATGTTTAACTTTTCAAACATACTCATTTTAACAAAGCAAATTAAAAAAAATCTGTCAATGTTGTTGCTTCCTATATCAACCAGAAGAAAAGTTTAGAATGCCGTAGTTCTTATTTTCTCTTTTCTGATGTTAGCTACATAATGGCAGTGACAGTCAAAATCCATCTACCTTCCTTTTGAGTTTTTGGAAAATGTGTTCAGGGTTTCCCTGCAAATACTTGTGATACTTCTGTCAAACTGTGAAAGCACCTTTCTATCCACATTGTATAACTTTTATCACATTTTTTTGCTTCATTGAAGCAGTAATGACTGCCTGGACTGTTGATAATAGCTTTGAAGCTGACTCTAGGATCAGCAAAAAAGTGGCATATTTGATTAATGTGATCTGCCATGGGCACACGGGGGGAAGAATGGCAGCATGTGTGCTATATCACCTTGGGAGCCATCGAACAGTGATGAAATGAAATGCAGCACAAAGCAGGTATGCTTTGATTTGGGATGGGTATTAGAGCACGGAAGCATGCAGAGCACAAGGCTCTTTGGAGAGAACAGGAGAAATAGCTGTCTAGGCATGCTGGGCAGCTAAGAGATTAGCAGGGATACTAGTTTCATGGGGGAAGCAGGTAACAGGCAAGCAAGGTTGGCAGTTTTCAAAGACAACTCATTCCTATTTGTTTTTTTATTCTTACCAACCTTTAAGAAATAAGATTTATGTTGTACCCCTCTTTTGCAGCATCTCTTACATTCCTTTCTCTCTACATCCCAGGTTAATGAGGGGATCCCTTTCTCTCTACTCCCTAGGTTAATGAGGGAATGGGGAAGTCACCTGCTGCTTTACATTATCAGTTTTATTGCTCCCCTTCATTAGTGTGGATGATAGAGAGTTGAATGTGGTGCATCTTGGAGGCAATACAGCAGGATATTACATACATGCTAGTCAGCATCCAAAATCACAACCTCATTTGCTAGTGAATTAGCAAATAACCAGTCCTTCAGGTACTTCTCTAATTTTCACCAAATGCTGCACTTTTGAAAGCTTCATTAATCCAACCCCATTAACTGGGTAGGGTGAATGAGTTTATGGCTATCGAAGGCGAAGTAGCAGAATTTGCAGTTCCTCAGAATATTGCTGGAGTCTAAATGATGCTAAAATCCCCGTGAAAAATATTATCTGGAGTAGAAGAGCTCTAAATATGTGGAGAATTTAACAATAAAAGGCTTAAGAACACAACAAATGCTTATTTATTGCCATTATGTCTCTGGAATGCTAAGCCTTTTATTTGTCTTCAAATCAAGGTATGCATAGCTCTAACATTGCAACCAAGGGAGAAATGAAACGCAAACAAGGGACATTCTGGAAGGAATGAAGCTATATGTATTCAAAGTAGAAATATGATTGAAAAAGTCATTAGTACTGCAAGGGTTTTTCATCTCTAGTTGACCTTTTGCAGCTCTCTTTTATGGTGTGAAATATTCTGTTTAGAAAAAGCAAACATGGGTGTTTGGGGAGGAATACTTCGGGAAGCCACTTATAAGTGAAGATGAGATTTGATGATCCAGAACTATAACCTCTGGGCTGGGATTTCTGTTTATTATCAATACGTAAAATAGCAAAGAGATGCTTCTCACCAAATATCCTATCATATTTGTCCTTCATTTTCATTCATTTTGTCCTTCCTTTGATTCACCATCTTGTATGGGCTGCTGCTAGAAATGACTATTGAAGGAAATATGCAATTGCAAGTGGCCAAAGACACTTCCTTTCCCTAGTTCTGTCAATTTTTGTGTGTCAGTCTATATAGGGGAATAGCCTAAAGGCTAAAATAGTAGGATGAACCTTCTAGAGCAAGCAGTTTTAGGAAGGTAGACTTTTGCATCCAAACCAATGCAACTGACAGATTTAATCAAGTTTTCAGTGTGATTAGTCTTTGAAAGCTGTAACCAGTTTTGATAGTAAAGAAGTATTATTTGGAAACAAATTAAAAATCTTGTCTTTGTGACATGTATCAATTTACACACAAGGTGCATAAATCACTTCTTGTATTTTTTTCTGTAATGGAAAATACTGCAGGGCCTTTTAATAACCAATAAATTATATGTTTAATGAACCAGATCAAAATATAAATGGTATGAGTCAAACACATCTAAGACTGAGGACCTGTACTTCTTTGATGGAAATTCCAATCACATAGGCTCTAGGCTATTACAGCCATGGCAATTCATGAGAGTAAATGCTTACACTTCATCTATGATCATCCACATGAATTTTTTTTTCTTCAGAGTTTACCGTTTATTTTCAGACTTCACATATTTGTTGCTTATATTGTTCTTCAGATAAATCAGGAGTGAAAACAGTGAGTTTCACCTTTAACCTTTGATAAGTAACACTCCAATAAGTTACATAATAAATCCATCAGCCTCCGTGAATTGAAACAGAAAGCTTTTCTGAACCACTTATGCAAAGCAACTGTGTTCATTTGATGTCACACTGGAAGCATGCAAGTCTCCATTGAAAAAGGAACGTTGTCACAGAGCCAAGAAAGTACTTTCTTAACTTTAGATATATGCATGGAATTCATCCTGCAGATACTAACTAGACGTGAGAAATTTTAGGAGAGAAATGAATGACGCTTGAATTGGTATATTAGCAGTATCCATGTTAATATGGGATATTTCATCTCTTTTGAATAATCCTCAACAACAAAATAGAAAATTTTAGAATATATTACCTAATGTTTTTGATATTATATTTGCTTCTAATTGATAAGCAATGGGGTGGTGAAGTTAAAAGAAACCTGGTGTGGGAATCAAAAGATGAACAAACCATTAACTAGCATAGCACAACTAGTTGTATCATTAGTCTAGTCGTATCTCTAGAGTCTCCATTTTCTCATCTATAAAATAAAGGGGTTTGACATGGACATTACTAAGTTGCATTCCCTTTTCTTGTTGACTTAGCATTTGCTTGAAGCTTTCAAGTTTGCATACAGAATGTGGTAAAGTTGTAGCCTGTTGTGCAAAATAGTCAGATGACTCAAATGGTGTGTGCATTCATTTCTTCCCTACTTTGTAGGAGAGATCAAATCATATTCTGAACACAAGAAAGACTGCTATTTAGAGAGAACCTGTAATGATTCTTGGTGAAGCAAATAAACCTTTGTAATGCAAATGCTCCTATTCTAATGTTTCTGTTTTGTAAGTTTCCATTTTGATATATCAAGTTTGCTTACTTACTCCTGAGTATAACTAAACTTTACATAATAATGAAAATTCATACCCAATATATATTCCCAATATGTATTTTCTTTTTTTTTTTTTGGCCTGGTAGAAAAACTTTCCTCCTTTTCTGAACTTCTAAATACTGAACTATGATACTTAGAATTTTTTGTGTGTGAGCAACTGTCTGTGGTAAGACAAATGGTAAGTTTTAAGTCTAGTTCTCTAGTTCTCTTGCTTACTGGGTGGGTAGCTTTTGCTAGTGTATTTGTGTTGTTTCTGAGTATCAATTTCCCTTCTGTACATATAGTTGTTTCTTGTAATATTTATATGAGAATTAAATACTATAAAAGACACAGCACACTTCACTTAATGTTTGACACATAATGTGTGCTTATTAATTTTACTGTATTAATGCTATTCTCAAACAAATTTTATAATGTGGACTTTTTACTTATATACTTGCACAGTACTCTACCATGAATTATGCTAGACAGCCTTGTGCTACACAGATAATTCAACTTTGTGTAGTATCTTCCATACAATGTGGTAGACTATTATGAACTATGTTAATAGTTAACATGTATCTATGTTGACTATTTCTTCCTGATTCACACTAGAGAAGTTTCAGGTGGCATTAGCATCTTTAAAGCTGTAAGAAAGAAACATACTCAAATTTATTTCAAGGGTGAAGATTTATTGTGAGAATAAAGAAGCAAATGAGGTAGAGATCTTGGTCCCAGATGAGTTGCACAGTAACTCTGATTACTGGTAATTCCAATGCTTGGAGATCTGCCTGGATTTCCATCCTGGCTCTGCTACTTTTAAGCTGTGTGACCTTGTCCATATTGCTGAAGCTTTTAGTGACCTAGATTCTCCATCTTGAAATTGTGGATAAAAATAGTATCCACCTCACAGGTGGATTAAACAAGAATAATACATGCAAAATGCTTTTTGCTGTGCCTGACCCAAGGTGGAATCATAAGAAATGGGGGCTGCTTTGTAATAAAAGTAGTAGTTATCCCAGTTCCCTCTCCCTCTCCTCCTCCCGCTGGGATTGACATGTAAAACAAGCTAATTAAAATAAAAATGTTAAAAAAAAATAAAAAGAAGTAGTTATATCAGTTTTTATTATGTTATTCTTTCACATAGCATAAAAATTATAGTATAACTCAGTTTCATTCAGTATCATATCCTCAGCTCAAAGAATTTATCCTCTGGTTTTCATCTAGCATCTATATGCCTCCAAATATACTATGTGATTGGGTTTGCTTATCTTCAAGGTGAATGGCTGAAGCAAGCCCCACATTCTTGCCATCTATCATAATTATTTTTAGGCAACCCATTAATTTTGTTTCAATTTCTAAGGCTAGGTTAGAAGATTTCCTCACCAGCTTTATCAAGGTATAATTGATACTGCATAAATTCATTACATGCAATACACACACACACACACACACACACACACACACACACACACACGATAATGTAACCACAATGATACCATACTGTTTTGATCATGAATGGCCCGGTGACTCCCCAGCAAACAATACAGACAATTGTCATTGCTCTTGGTCACCCAACAAAATTACATAGTAAGACCATATTGCAGAAGCCACCACACACTTTGGACACCAGTTTACAAGGAGATTTACCTGGAATTGACCTTGGAGTTCCTTCATTGATGGCTAGAGTTCATAGTACCCAAAGATGGTATGCAGGGGAGAGACATCACCACTGTTCTTAGCCAGAACTGTGGACCCTGGTTGCTATGATATCACCCTACCAACTGCTTTCTTGCTGTATTTAAGATCCATGTCACATGAAGGAGTATATGCCTGATACCATAAATTTAGTCAATAACAATAATTGGGAAGTGAGCGGCCCTTTGGAGTAACATACAAATGTTATTTTGCTAAATGGACATGTAGACCAATTGTTTTCTAAATATTCATGTTTGTACCCATAGACTACTGCTGCTGTCATCCTTGGTCAGGGAAGCTTCTTGTTGCAGCGAGCAATAGTGAAGGAAAAGATTTGTAACTCCTTAAAGGCTGAGAAGTGATTGTTGAGTGCTCAGTGCTTTTTTTTTCTGTTTGAGTCTTTAATATGGTCATTGATCCATTGTAAAAGGAGGACTCTTGAAATCTTTCTCTGCCATTTCAGCTATTTTGTTATCTTTGGTTTTAGGGATTGAAGATCTATGGCATTGTGGAGATGTTGTAGTGGCCTATTTTCTGGTATGTTTTGTATTTCTCTGTTGTATTTTCACATCTGTTGGAGGCGATTGTTATTTAGTTTTTTCCTTCCTCCTCTATCCACTCTTCCTCCTCCTCCATAGTTATATTTTAAATGGTAACTCCTTCATTACCAAAATGTTCAACTGAGGTGTATAACTTCCAAATTTTAAAAATGATTTAGGTTTCACCTTGATAGATTTTAAAAGAGAATCCTGTAAGCCAGGCGTTGGTGGCGTACGCGTTTAATCCCAGCACTCGGGAGGCAGAGGCAGGCAGATCTCTGTGAGTTCGAGGCCAGCCTGGTCTACAGAGTGAGTTCCAGGACAGCCTCCAAAAGAATACAGAGAAACCTTGTCTCGAAAAACCAAAAAAAAAAGAGAGAATCCTGTAAAAATCTAAAAAATAATTTTGGTTAGAGGTGAGGCAAAAATTTTCTTAGTGAAAACTCTTTCTTATGCATGAAATATTTGTAGGTAGAAGGAATTGACATGCTGATGAAAAATAGAGAATATGTTCAGATAATCTGCATTTAACTTTATAGCTAAGAACCTAGAGGTATAAAGGCTACTTAAACTGCACCCTATAGCCCATTTGAATTTTTTACTAGTCACCAAACTAACATTAAGGCCAATGGGCCTCTTGTGATCAATAGTGTCCAAATATCTTATCAGTTTCAAATACTCAGCATCCTCTAAAAGAGACTCTGGGCTTAGATGAATAATGTTTTGAACATAACCATTATAATTCAGCTTCAGACACTAAGCAAGACTGCAAATAACAGAGAATAGAAAGTGAAATTACAGAGAACAGCTTTCCTTTTGAGAGTCCAGGAAACCATTCAACATCTCTTGGTAGGTGATTCCAACTCATCGCTGTCCATAATCTTCTGGTGTTTCTTAAAAGAGTAGCAATTCCTGGCTCAAGCTGTGGTATTTTAAAAACAAAGCAAAAAGCACCAAAGTGACCCAATTGCTGCTCAGTGGCTGCTCTTAACTAAGAGCAGGACAGCTGGGGCTCCCACTATAACATTCTGATTTAATTAATACCCTTCCTCAACAAGGCTCATTCTCTCCTCTCCCAAAGCATCTTCCTCCACAGTGGGACCATCAGTCTTTGTGCACAGTTACACTCACTGCCTTTCTGTCTCTCAGGATGCTTTAGCTATTCCAGAGTTAACCCTGAACAGCTTTGATTCCAGCAATTCAAAGTCTCTAACATTAATGGGGAACAATTTTAAAGACACAGAATTTTGTCACATATTTCTAAGCAAAACCTTTTAAAATATTGGTTATGAAGAAACACTCTCAAATATTGGTATTGTTTATACCAAAAAGTTGATCCCCATCCTGCAAAAAAGTATCTATTTTTTAAATATAGACAAAATATTTTATCATTCCATCAGTTTCCTTTCACTGCTTTCAATTTTGTCATTTTTATTTTATTTTGCCATACTGGAGATTCATCCCAAGGGACAGTACACAGCTATTGAGGCACTCCACCACTGGGGCTATGCTCTCAGACTCTTTCCCTAGTATTTTTTTAAAGACATATGCCCTTATAGCTTCTCTCCAGTCTGTTTCTATTATATTCAACTTGTTTAAACAACTGTCATTATCTGGAGTGAATAGAAAGATCCTGACTTTCTGCTAAAGCTGAAAAACAGGATTAAGAAATGCATTATATAAAATTCTCCAGGGTTTTTATTCTGTTGTTCTCTGTAGATTATAATTTGCCAGCTCCTTTGAAATACTCATGATGATCAGTGGAAATCTACTGACATTATGGCAGCAACTAGTAACTAACCAGAAGTTATTTTTCTGTAGACAATCAAGCAGAGATAACCTAGGAAACTCAGCAAAAGTACAGTAAAGCAAAATTGGCACTTTACTAAGAAATCTGTAGAAGGGAGTTTCAAAGGGCTTTGATTTCATTTTTGAACCTACGCTCAAAATTAGAAGCTCAAATAACTGATTTACTGAACTCCAGACATTATTACATATTTGTCTGTCATATTGGAGATGATCATTAATTTATGTGTGGATTAAATGGGTATTAGTTACCACAAAAAGGAGAACGTTTAAGGGATACCTCTTGGTATTCTTCATTGCTAAAATGCATACATAGACTCCATACAGAGTAAAGGATGTACTATGTGAAAGATTTTACCAGTCACAGTATTGGGAAATTAAAGATGGAAACAAACCTTATATGGAGGAAATGAAAAGAAAGAAGGAAAAGAATCTTATCTCTTATAGCTCCACAGTGGGCACAAGTTCATTGTAGAGAGGAAAAAGCCCAAATAGTGAAGATAGTGGTGACAATCAAAGCCAGGGCAATGTGACTACAAAAAGAAAGACTGTGAGCATTTGCAGAAAGATCACCCTACAGAAATTTTCTATAAAAAATGAAACAACGAAAACCGAAACCCAACTGGAAATCTAAAAGAATCCAAAGTGTTTAGGGATACATACAAAAGAGTTGTTGGTGGAAGGGGAAATTTGATGAAAATCCAACTGTAAATCCAAGATGTTATGATTTTCATACTGTAGAAAGAGCATAGAGTTTTGCTTGAGACTTTGACAGATTAAGCATGAAATCTTTTCACAACTTTTCAATAAATGCATATAATATACACATTGACTTCTCTAAGCTTCAGTTTCTTTACTTACTTAAATGGTTAATGTGATACCTGTGCCCCAGGTTTGTTGTGAGACATAAATGATGTACCGTGTAAAGAGTCTAATTAGTTCATAATTGGAATTTAATAAATAGCATATGTTTTGGTTATTGCACATTTCAACATAAAAGCAAGATATGAGTCATGATGAGAAATGCTTGCATACTTAATTCATGTCAGAAGCCAGTGAATTGGTAACTATTAACAAAGGAAATAAATAAAAGAAATAAAACAAATATCACACAGAAGCCCACAGGGTTTTTGAAAAGAATACATAATTCTTACTATGACTGACCACTTATCACTCAGTAGGCTGAATAATTTGGAATGAATTTTATTACTATATTGATTCTTCCCAAAATGAAGTTAACACTTGGGATGTAGCTATCATAAGAGAATAAAGATTGTGATGGAAAGGGATTCATATTCATTTGCTTTGTTTTGTTTTCATCTTGTAAACTATCGTGAGAACGAATTAATAGTGCTACTTCCTCTTCATTAAACATTTGTCAGAAGCAAGCAACATCAGAATTTTAATGCCCATCTATTATTCAAATTCATGCTGTTCTTCTCTTTTTAATATTCTTGGCTTATATTGTTTGACATGCTATAGCATTTTGCAAAATACTTAAACCATACAATCATGAAAATTGAATGTGAATTTAGAAATAAAAATGGAAATCAGTTGTAATTCATGATTGGTCTATTGTTGTCATAGTTTCAAAACAGTCCCAACAAAATCCATTCCCAATAGACCACTACTTTATCACAATTTTGAGTTGCTCTTTAGGTATGGAAAGTTTTTGAATAGTCCAGTTGTCATCATGACTGCATAACCTAATATCCATTAACATGAAGTTTGGGTATCATCTCCAAAGTTTCAGGGACATTTATATTTGCTTAGAGCCAAAGATGTCTTTCGAAGGTAATCTTCATTTCTCCCCAATGAGGAAAATTTCCATGAAAAACAAACTCTGAGGCAGGGGGGTGGTGGTGCATACTTTTAAGGCTGATGCTCAGGAGGCAGAGACAGGTGGATCTCTGTGAGTTTGAGGTCACTCTGGTCTACAGAGTGAGTTTCAGGACAGCCTGGGCTACACAGTGAAACCTTGTCTCATAAAACAAGTAAGACAAAAACACAATCAATTAACAAAACAAATAAAATATAAGAAAAATGAATACTGAATGTTGAATTTGTCCATTATTAGAGCAAGAATTCTTGAGGAACACCTTGATTTATATTCCTTTACCTCTATGCCTGCAAAACATTCAAAGTAGGATTTGGAAGATACAATAGAAAATGAAATAGTTGGGGTTCTACTCACTAGCTAGATAACTTTGGGATAGTCCCTCAATTCTTGTTCATTTCAGATGCCTTTTCAATATGAGGAAGGACTTGTATTCAGGTGGATGCTTGAAGTCTCCTTGGATTTCAGATTTTTTGTGTTAGAATACAATTGTCAAGGAAGGACATTCTCTCTGAAAGGAAATGGTTTCTTGATCTGCACAAGAGGCTTGTTTTCTTACCTAATTTTCTTGTAAGAATATTCCTTTTCTTGTGCAAAAGAAGATGAACTGTAAGGAAAAGGCTTTCTGTCAGATAAGTCATCTATTCATAGAATTTGACAATACTCACAGGATAATTTCATCTGCCCAGGAGGTGTAAGCAATCACTTTTGTGGTTTGTGGTTTGTCAATGATACAAAGGTATGAGGTACACAAACAGTCTTAAAACCACACTTACTGTTTTGAGGTTGTGAGCATTATATATAGTATCCTATGTTTGTTAGTCTGAATTTAGCTTAATGAAGCCTACTGCCTAATAAAATGAGAGGGATAAGTCTTTGATGTTTAGTCTCCTTTGCCATTCCTGTGGCTCTCACATCTTCAAAAACAAAAATGAACCATTCATTTCTGAGAAAATATTCTCTTGAGAAGTGATGAGTGAGCACAGCACCTCCTTTCTCAGAGCTCTAAACTTTACTGAGGTAAAATTTACTTCCCATACTACAACATTTGAATGGTTTTCGTACCTAAGTATTCAGCCTTATCGTGAGATACTTTGTGGGTATCCGTTGAAGTGCTTTTACAAAGTGGGCAGGTCGATGAGTTTCAGTTGCCAAAATCCTGACCAAACTTTTGATTTCTAAAGTGGAAGCTCCTTACTCATACAGTGCTTTCATTAAGACCTCAATAATAACAGCAAATATTAGTGACACCAGCAAAACGGATATGATGAGATGACCAGAGGCAACATCTTTGGGCCTGGTTTGAATGGGCATTTATTACGTTACTTGATCATAGAAATTTTCTTCTTGTTGTGATATATATCCTGACCTAATTTCTAACCAAAAATAATTAGGATATTAATGTTTCTAGAGGAAGTACCTGCCGGAGGAGCAGGTTCATTCTGTGCACACAATGCTGATCCTGAGATGTCACTTCCTTGACATGGTTTATAACTGGATGAAGAGCCAGCTCAGCAAGAAGTCAGGACTTCTGTATAATAAAATGATGAGATATTTTTTAACCTAATGCGACTCTAAATGACAAAAAATTTTAAGATGATAATAGTATTGGATAAATTATGATCTGCTAGTTCAACCCCCAGAAGGAAAGAATCACTCTATATAATGTTGCCAGAGGAGTTACCAAAAGATTTATAGCTTTTGCAGGAAGAGTTTAATATTTATCTATGAGTGTGAATTAAGGGTGGAGAACAAGGAATAAAGCAGGAGATTACTTCAGTGACTGCAAACTCTCATACTTCTGGAAGCCTAAAGGATAGAACTATCATTCCTTTCTGAAAATCCAGTGGTTGAGTACCGTTTTAATTGGCAGAATTAAAGGGGGAATTAAAAAGCATATAATAAGAACTTTAAAAGCACCTCAATGTGCACTTTCTTCCAAAACTGGGCATAATGACTCATAGGGTTTGGGGGTAATTATACTAACAGGCTGCTGGTGGCACTTTCCTCTAGATTTACGTCTGAACAAAAGGGAGGAGGTTGGTAGTCCTTTTAGTGATATCATCTGATCCAGAAAGAATTTGTGTAGTTTGTATGCAGTCATGATTTCCACAGGTAGACCTCTAAATCAACAGAAAAGCAGCACCTCACTTGAGGAAGTCCCTGGAGACTCCTTCCGTGATAAGCTTGCTAAGAAGGAGGATTATTGTTAGTGTCAATAGACACAGGAAACTTGTGAAACAGATGTGGGTAATCCACCACATTTTGACTTCCAACAACTGTCTTAGTTATGCCCAGCTGTGCTAATCCATCACAACACAACCTGCTATTTACATTCCTTGTACTGTTATGGGGTTTAAGAGGATGATGAAAGAGAATCAAGAGTTATGAGGTAATTTAGAACTTTCTCGAATTCCAAATTCTTCCTTTTATTTCCTATTATTTGGTACTATTGACAAAATAACATAATACCTAACATAATAATTGTAGCTACAGCAATCGTCAGGCTGCCAAAACCAATATTAGGGAAATCAAATAGTTTCCCGAGCTTCTTGTTTATAGTGTTCTCTAAAACTATACAGAATCATTTGATAGAAACTAGACAAGAACAAAATTTGTTAGGCAGTTATCCATCTTTAATGTTCTGGCTCTTCACATAAGGATGATCTATCAGGCGTTCTTATAAACAGTCAAATATAAGAAAAGTCTCATAAACAGCCCTCTAAAATAAGTAAGATTTATGATAATCCTGCTCAACTGAAAAGATAGAGAGAGGGAAAGACAAGGAGATAGTAAAACATTCTAGAAATCTGAAATCATCTACCATGCCATTGTGTCATTTTGTATTTATGTAGTTAAATACAGAGAGAAAAAAGGTCAGTGTCTCTTCAGAAGAGACAGGATTTACATGCTGTTTCATGATAAACATGTTATATCATTCCTGGTAAGACTTTTCTTTCTCCTGTATGTCTTCTCCATACACATTGCTTATCGCTGGTAGAGCATGAATCCTTGTTAAATTGAAAAAGAAGTCTGAAGTTATTGAGATGAGTGTCTTAAGTTCTATCCCACGCCAATAGACTTGGCCATACTTTGAAGTCTACATGAAGTTTTGATGTGGTTTCTTTGATGTTGACATTACTAACTAATGTGTAAAAAGAGGCAGTTTTACTTATTCCTCTGGATCTTGTCTTATTCTTTGTGGCAAAAGATGTAAGTGTTGGTGAAGGCTTGAGATGGAGTCTGGACTCAACACTGAAGTTAAACAATTAGTTTTTCTTATGTTTATATACAAAAAGAAAATATTTAAAATTTTCAATTATCTTTTACAAGACATTCAATCAGCATTTAAAAACCTATTTCTTCTAGACTAATTTGAAACCAGATGGATAATTTCACAGATATCAGGATATTTAAAGTATCATAAGGGAGAAAAAAGATCCAGCCATACATATAAGCTCCACAGACTGTCTATTGTGTTTCATAGGTAAGCTACAAGATTTTTGAGTTGAAATATATTGATTCTGCCATTAAGGTCTGTTCATTTTTTTCAGACACTATCTTTTTTAAACCAGAAGGGTATGTAATACGTAATTTAATATTAGAATATCATGTTGGACCAGCATAGAGTCACCCTATCCTAAGACAAGTTCTGTTCTTACTGAAGGTATTCAGTATTATTTAGGTTAAGTCTAATGAAGTCACTGTTTTTTTAAATTATTTTTTATTTAGGTTAGAAACAATCTTGTTTCGCATGTCAATACCAGCTCTCTCTCCCTCCCCTCCTCTCCTGCCCTCCCCACCAGATCCCCAGTCCCCCACCCAATCTCCACTCCGATCCCCAAGGAGGGTGAAGCCCTCCATGGTATATCTCAAGTAACTCATTTCATCCAGGGCAGGGCTTAGGCCCTCCTGCAAGAGTCCTGGCTGAGAGAGCCTTCCATATAGTGTCATGGGCACTCAAAGTCGATTTGTATGCCAGGGATAAATACTACCCAAGGCCCCATAGATTACCTAGGCCTCCTCACTGACACCCACATCAGGGGGTCTTGGTCAGTCCCATGCTTTCCACCCAGCCATCAATCTGGAGTCCAAGAGCTTCCCCTTGTTCAGGTCAACTGTTTCTGTGGGTTAAACCAGCCCACTCTTAACTCCTTTGCCCATCAGTTCTCTCTTTTTGATGCTGGATTCCAGGAGTTTAGTTCAGTGTTTGTCTATGGGTATTTGTCTCTGCTTTCATCAGTTGCTGGATGAAGGTTCTGTTTCCTAGACTCTCTGGCAGTGGGATTGTATGCTGGCACTCCCCTGATACATGTCTAAAATCCATAAATGAGTGAGTACATACCATGTTTGTCTTTTTGTGATAGGGGTACCTCACTCTGCATGATTTCTTCTAGTGCCATGCATTTGCCTGCAAATTTCAAGATTCCATTGTTTTTTCCACTGAATAGTACTCCATTGTGTAAATGTACCACGTTTTCTCTATCCACTCTTCAGTTGAGGGGTATCTAGGTTGCTTCCAGGTTCTGGCTATTACAAATAATGCTGCTATGAACACAGTGGAATAGACATCCTTGTGGTATGAATGTGCATTTTGGGGTATATGCTTAAGAGTGGCATTGCTGGGTCTTGTGGTAGATTGATTCCCATTTTCCTGAGGAATCTCCATACTGATTTCCAAAGTGGCTGTGTAGGGGTGTTCCCCTTTCTCCACATTCTCTTCAGCATAAACTGTCATTGGAGTTTTTGCTTTCAGCCATTCTGACAGGAGTGAGATGGTATGTAAGAGTTGTTTTGATTTGCATTTCTCGGATGGCTAGGGATGTTGAGCACTTTCTTAAGTGCCTCTCAGCCTTTTTAGTCTCCTCTATTGAGAATTCTCTATTTAGTTCTATACCCCGTTTTTTGATTGGATCCTTTGGTGTTTTAGAGACTTGCTTCTTGATTTCTCTGAAAATTTTGGAGATCATCCCACTGTCAGATGTGGTGTTAGTGAATATGTTTTACCAACCTGTGGGCTGCCTTTTTGTCTTGCTCACTGTGTCCTTTGCCTTACAGAAGCTTCTGAGTTTCAGGAGGTCCCATTTATTAATTGTCGATCTTAGTGTCTGTGCTACTGGAGTTATGTTCAGGAAGCAGGTTCCTTTACCAATTAGTCCAAGGGTACCTCCCACTTTCTCTCCTAACAGGTTCAGTGTGGTTGGATTTATGTTGAGGTCTTTGATCCATCTGGACTTAAGTTTTGTGCATGGCAATAGACATGAACCTATTCATATTCTTCTACATGCCAGCATCGAGTTATGCCTGCGCCATTTGTTGAAGATGCTTTCTTTTTTCTATTGTATAATTTTTGCTTCTTCGTAGAAAATCAGATGTTCATACATGTATGGGTTAATATTGTGATGTTCAATTCGATTCCATTTGTACCAACACCAAGCTGTTTTCAGGACTACAGCTCTATAATAGAGGTTGGAGTCAGGGTGGCAACGCATCCAGATGTTGCTCTGTTGAATAAGGTTGTTTTGGCTATCGTGGGTCTTTTGTTTTTCCATACAAAGTTGATTATTGTTCTTTCAATGTCTGTGAAGAATTGTGCTGGGATTTCAATGGGGATTGCCTTAAATCTGTATATTGTTTTTGGTAAGATTGCCATTTTTAGTACATTGATTGTACCTATCCAAGGGCATGGGAGATCTTTCCACCCTCTGGTGTCTACTTTAATTTCTTTCTTTGAATACTCAAAGTTCTTGCTATACAGGTCTTTCACTTCTTTGGTTAGCGTTACCCCAAGGTATTTTTTGTTGTTTGTGGCTACTGTAAAGGGAGATGTTTCTCAGATTTCTTTCTCAGCCCTTTTATCGTCTGCATATATTAGGGATACTGATTTTCTTGAGTTGATCTTTTATCCTGTCACTTTGCTGAAAGTATTTATCAGCTGCAGGATTTCTCTGGTGGAGGTTTTGGGTCACTTGTGCAAACTATTATATCATCTGCAAATAGTGAAAGTTTGACTTCTTCCTTTCCAATTTGTATCCCCTTGACCTCCTTTGTTGTCTTATTGCTCTAGCAAGAACTTAAAGTACAATATTGAAGAGGTATACAGAGAGTGGACGGCCTTGTCTTTTTCCTGATCTTAGAGGAATTGTGTTGAGTTTCTGTCCATGTAGTTTCATGTTGGCTGTTGGTTTGCTGTATATAGCTTTTATTATGTTGAGGTAAATTCCTGTTATCCCAGATCTCTCCAATACCTTTTCATGAAGGGGTGTTGGATTTTGTCAATTGATTTTTCAGCATCCAGTGAGATGATCATGTGATTTTTGTTTCTCAGCTTATTTTTATGATGGATTACATCGATGGATTTTCGTATGTTGAAGCAACCCTGTATGTCTGGGATGAAGCCTACTTGATCATTGTGGATGAGTTTTCTGATGTGTTCTTGGATCTGATTTGTCAGTATTTTATTGAGTATTTTTGGGAGACTTTTGATGACTGCTTCTATTTCCTTAGAGCTTATAAGTTTATTTAAACTGCGTATTTGTTCTTGATTTAATTTTGGCAAGTGTTATCTATCCAGAAAATTGTCCATTTCCTTTAGATTTTCAAATTGTGTGTAGCAGGTTTTCAAAGTATGACCTGATGATTTCCTGGATTTCCTCAGTGTCCGTTGTTATGTCCCCATTTTTGTTTCTGATTTTGTTAATTTGCATGTTCATACTCTGTCATTTGGAAAGTTTGGGTAAAGGTTTGTCTATCTTGTTGATTTTCTCAAAGAACCAACTCTTCGTTACATTGATTTTTTGGCTAACATGGTAGGTGGTGCTATCTCTGAGCTGGTGATCCTGGGTTGTGTAAGAAAGCAGGCTGAGCAAGTCATGAGGGGCAAGTCAGTAAGCAGCACCCTCTATGCTCTCTGCACCAGCTCCTGCCTCCAGGTTCCTGCCTTATATGAGTTCCTGTCTTGACTTCCTCCAAAGATGAACAGTGATATGGAAGTGTAAGCCGGATAAGCCCTTTCCTCCATAAGTTGCTTTTGGTTATGGCATTTCATTACAGCAGTAATAACCTTAGCTAGGACACCCCTCTTTACATTTTTAAATAGCTTTCCTAAGACCCATATCATTCAATTCACTCATTCAAAGTGTAATAGTCAGTGATTTTTAATACTCTCAAGGACATGGGAATCTGTCATCACTCTCTAATTTTAGAACTTTTTACCACTGTAAAAGAAATCCCTTAGTGATCACTCACTCTATATAACCCGTCTAGGTGACCAATCTCCAAGCAGATACCAGTTCATTCTACTTTTCCTGTTTTTATATGTAGCCTCCTCAGGACTTTTCAGTGCTGTATCTAACTAAGAACATCTTGTCTGAGATAGTAGCTATTATTTACTGAAATCATTTTGCAAGGAATTTTTGCATGCTGCCTGAATTTAATTCACTGCAATCATTTTATGAAGTAGTCTTTTAGTTTCTCCAACTTTCAGATAAGCAACCTAGTGTTCAGTAGCTTACCAAGGTCATATAGTTGATTGAAGTGGGCATGCTCGAAGTTCTGCGTTTTTCCAGCACATTAATGTGGGCTATGGTATAGGACCTTAACTCTTAACATCCCAACATTAAGTCTTGCATTGCCTTTAAAAACCAGTGAAAAGACAAACAAACAAATGAACAACCCTCTGAGCAAATCTTGAATGAAACCAGCTTTGCATGAGACGTCCTCATAAAGTATTATTTCTAGTTGGCTATTTCTGGGAGTAGCCACAGAGAAAGGGGCTGTTTCATGCTATTCAGCATCTGGCAGCATCTAGTTTTGATATAACAAATGCCATAAAGGAAAGATTTATTTCAAGATTACTTCAACCCTGAGAAAAAAGTACAACTAGTATACTGTTTGGCTGTCCCCTGTGTCAGGCCTCCCAGAGTTTGGTGCATAGTCACACAAACAAGAAAGCTGTATTTCAAGCACATTCTCATGCTGGTCTCACACGCTCAACATGAGCCTGGTTTTGAGCAGCAGCACAGCTTGGACACTATTCAGCCACCATGCAGAGTCAGAGCCATGTAAAAAGCAGATAAGGGAGGTCTAAAATGAAGGCATAATAGTAACTAGCCCAGATGATCACATTACATTTTCCTCTTCTAACAGTTAGACATTTACAGGGACACAATTTGGAGATGCTTTTGGATTCCATACAATCCCTATGTAGAAAGTATGCATTTGCTAATAAAAGACCAAATTTTTAGGCAGGGGTTTTATACACAGACATAATTCCAGGCAAGAAGAGATTCTAGTTCTGAACACTGTGTCATGATGCAGATGCAAATAGATCAGCCTTTGTTATGAAAGAGGTACTTCTTTAATGCAAAAGTCTTATTCAGTGTACTGTTTTTCCCCAGCATCTATTCAATGTATAGATACAATTATGAACAATTGCAGAGCAGTGGCTTCATCTTCATTTACACATCACCTTCCAAAGTTACAGCATCGTGCTGCTTAAATGTGCATTTGTTTAACCAATAACACCTGTGAGTCACACCCAGGATTAAATAGTGGTAGTACAGTGTTAGAACACAGCCAGAGTACTGCATTGGAATGAATCTTATCCTTACACGAACAGGGCATTGCAAGCAGAATAGATCAGCTCCTGCAGCTGTGGAAGAGGCGATATCGCTTTGAAGCACTTTTCCAGTCCATTTGTTGCCAGGCTCTCAGTGCCCTAATGTTTTCTTCTGGGTACTTAAATCTGCACAATGCTAAATACTGTGGTAACCAGTTCTGCTGGGCATCCCAAGAAAGCTCTGAATCCTTTTCTTCTTTGGTCCTTGCTACCTAACACACCTATCCTGTATACCCTATTGTTTACTCTTTTTGATGGCTAGTTAGACCTGAGGTAGTGAGACTCTCAGAGTCACAAGCTGTGTCCCTTTGAGAAAGCATTTTTTTTCTTTCCAGAGGGCTTTAATGCCTGGAATAACAGTTTTGTTTGGGAAATATTTCAGTTCATGAGACCTCTTCTAGCTTCTAAATAATGGTAAACAGATTACGGTCATCTTCATTGTTTGTATGTAGGATCAGATCTTACAAGATAAGATTACATCTGCATCTCTGTTGAGACGTTAATATAATGAAGAATATTCCACATGGAGACAAGACTATAGTCAGCTAGGATATATGCTATGCCACAGGGGCATACAGACAAAGAAATACTTTTCAATTTAAAAACTTGTTTAAGTTAGCATATAAAGTATTGAGTTTTATGATGGTGTTTTTATATATGCATACCATTTTACTTTGTGCTCCCCCCTTCTTTTCCTAGAGACAGTATCTCATGGAGCCCTGGCTACCTTTGGACTTGCTTTGTAGCTGAGGATGATCTTTTTTGCCTCTATCTTTCAAGTACTGGAATGGAAGATGTGGGACATCATTTAATTGTTCTCTCTTATTTCCCAGTTACCTATGGCTGGTCCTCTTGTTACCCACAAATAATTCTTCTATTATTTTCATGTCATTTGTATTCTGTTACGCTCTCTCCATCTGTCTTTCCCTTAAAATCCTTCATCTGCTTAATTCTGCATATGAGAGAAAATATGCATGATGCATCTTTTTGATATGGTCAATTGCACCTAACACAATGATTTCCAGTCCCACTCACGATCCTGAAAATCTAATGATGTAATTTATTATGGGTGAATAAAATTCCTTTGTGTATATGTTGCACATGTTCTTTGTCCATTATTTTGTTGACCAGCAATTGGGCTGGTTCCATTTCCTTACTAATGTGAATAGTGCTGAAATAAACACAGAACTAGAAATATCTCTGTGGTATGCTGACAGAGTCTTTTAGCTTTATGCCCAAGAGTGGTATAACTTAGTTATATGTAGTTTTCTTTGTAAACTTTGAGGATCATCCATACTGATTTTCATGCTTTACATTCCCACCAGAAGTAGATAAGAGTTGTGTTTTCCCCACAGGCTCAACAGTATTTTGCTGTTTGTTTTCTTGATGATATCCATTCTGATTGGGGTGAGATGCAATCTCAAAGCAGTTTTAATTTGCATTTCTCTGATGGGTAAGGATGTTGGGTAGTTTTTCAAATATTTATTGGCCAGATTTCTTTCTTCTTTTAAGAATTGTGTCTATTCAGTTCATTAGACCATGAATTGATTGAATGATTTTTTGTGTGTTCAACTTTTGCAGTTGATACATTGTCTGTCTGATTCATAGTTAACATGTATTTTTCTTTCCCATGGACTATCTCTTTACCCTGTTTATTGTGGTTTTGGTTTTCCCTTAATTTTAAAAGTTAATTTTATTTTTATTTTTAACTTTTTGCACAGATTATTTTGTATATTGAGCCCATGCCCCTACATATGCTTTGTCCTCTGTTTTCTTACCTCCTACCTAACATATCCCCCTTTGACCCACTAGAAGGTTTCATTTCTACTTTCATAACATATAGATACGTTATCTCATACATTTTATGTATGTATATCATGTGTTGGAGCATCAAATGAAAGAAAACATTTGATATTGGTTTTTATGAAAATGGCTTAATTCACTTAATGTATTTGTCACTCTTCTACTGCTATGATAAAACACCATGACCTAGGAAATTTATAAAATAATGCATTTAATTGTTTTTTATAGCTCGAGAGGGTTAGAGTTCATCATGATGAACAAAGGCATGGTGACAGGAACATCTGAACATTCTCATCTTGAACCATAAGGAGGAGACAGTGACCACAATGAAAACCTCAAAACCTGTCCGCAGTGATACACCTACTTCATTAAAGCCATGCCTACTAATCCTTTCCAAAGAGTTCCATTAACTATGACCAAGTATTAAAACATATGAGACTATGAGGGCCATTTTCATTCAATCAACCACATTCTATTTCCTGTCCCCCATAGCTTCATGGCCATATCATAGTGCAAAAGTCATTTAGTCTAACTTCCAAAGTCTTTCACAGTCTAATCACTTTTAAAGTTCAAAGTCCGGTCTGAGGCTGGAGACAATCATAATTGTAATTCTCTATAAAATTAAAAAGCAAATTATGTACTTCCAACATACAATGGCACAGAATATACAGTGCTATTCAAAAATAGAGAGGACAAACTGAGGAAAAAAACTGAAGCAAAGCAAGACCAAACAACAAGAAGGCAAATTCCAAATCCTGTAGTTCTATGCCTGATGTCAGAGAGCTTAAATGGTTTCTCCATTCTGGCTTTGCTACTTAAACATACTTCTTTCTCTCTTGTTCTGGTTCCAGTCTCTGTGTGTAGCTCTCATGAGCAGATGTCTCATGGCACTGGTGCCTCCATCATCTTGGCATCTCTAATTCAATCTAGGTTTTACTTTCAGAACTTGAAGTAATGGCCTCTCAGAACTTCCCTGCAGGCACTCACCTGCCATACACCTGGCCACAGTGGTTTTCTGTAAACACAGAGGAAGATTCCACAAGTCTTTTACTATTATATCGGTCGTGTTCCAAAGCCAACACCACATGAATGACACTGCCAAACTTGGCTACCAACTGGGGGTGAATTATGCCTGCCTTGAATTACACTCGTAGCACCTTTGCTTTAATTTTGCTTTTTAGGAGCAGAAAACTCCTCAGGTCTTGTCCTTTCACAAACTGTCTTTCCCTGAGGGCATCCCCCTTATTCCAATGCAGATTAGGCTTCTCCTTTATCTATTTCTTTCAGCACAAGTCTTAGTGCCAACATTAAATTTTTTGGTGTTCTTTCCCTTTCCAAACTGTACATTTTGTATGTATTTTTGTCCTACTTGCACTTTTTCATTGTAGACCAGCATAAGACTGATAACTAACAAACACATGACAGAGTCCATATTAGCCTGTCTTGAAATAGCCTTCAGAAAAGAAATTAGTGCATTACTTTTTAATTTGGCCTCAGGAAACTGCTTAGGAGGACCCATTCTTTGGAGAAATACCCTAAGAATGATCTCTAGTCCAGTTGTTAATTCCTCTCTGAAGCCTCTTGAGCTTGGCCTCTATAGTCTGCGTGGTTCTCAGCAATGTTGTCTTCCAAGCCCCAATAGCATGACACATTAAGTTATGCTTGCAGTGTTCAACTCTTTTCCTAGTCAAGTTGTGGTTTTCTGATTCCCTCCTAAAACCCACATGGTAAGGTCTGTCACAACCATATCTGTCTCCATGTTACCAAATTCTACATTACTTTTCTATTGCTGTGATAAAAACATCATGGCTAATACAATTTATGGAAAGATTGGACTTGGATTCCATGATGATAGAGTGAAGGCATGACCAGAAGAACAATTGAGAGATCACATCTTGAACTCCAACAGGAGGTAGAGAGTACATTGGATATGGTGTGAGTCTTTTGAAGCCTTAAAGACCACCCGAGTATGAAATCTCTGCTAACACCACACATTCTACAACTTCCCAAATGGTTCCATCAAGGACCAAATGTTCAAACATATGAGCCTATGAGGCCATTCTTATTTGGAATTCCATTTAATATGATTCAGTTATATTCCTTTTCTATTTATTTTGAAGCATATATATTACTTTTGTCAGTTTCATGTATGTGATATATTGGGAAGATATTCACATCTCCACTCCTCTCTCTTATCTCCTCCCCAATCTTCTGATCATCATCCTTTCTTTCTTTCTTTTTGTTCTATTGAGTTTAATTGAAATTGCTTATATGAATATGGGCAAAGGGCTACTTGCATGGGCAAACTACCAGTGGCTATACCACTCCCCCTGGCAATAATTAACTACTGATAGCTCCTCTGGGAGGGGTGAGGCTTCACGGCCCCTCCCCCACTCCATTCCTAATGTTGAAGGACTCAATTCTGTGCCGGTATCCCTGGCTGCTCTATGCTCATAATTGCAATTTTCATGTCTTATCCATAAAACAGAACTTCAGAGCACTTCTCTCCATCCTACATGGCTTATCTTCTTGCTACTCTTTCTCTGATGTTCACTGGGTACTGCAGATGGTTATCTACATATCCCTTTCACTTATTTTTAACATTTTCACCAGTTCTAAGTAACCACAGTAACACCTGCTCACTGATACAAGAAATGTCTCAAACCAAGGTCAAGAGCATCTAAGAGAATGTGGGAATACAGAGACAAAAAAACCAAACTTCCTTATAATTTGCCATCTGATAGGAAGAAAGATACATAAAAAAGTATGCTGTAGAAGAAAATTCACCTGAGGATGCTTATTAGCAAATTTATTTTTCGTAAATATCTCTTTGGGAGAAATATTAAATATTCCTAATTTGAAAGTAATATATATATAAAGAGAAACTTTCCTTCTGACTTTTGTAAGATTTATCCTCTGGTATGTTGTCTCAACATTCCTATCTGTTTTTTTTTTTGTCTCAAGACTCTTGTCATACTTCTTCCTCACCCTAAAATTATCAATGCCATGACAGTGTCTCACCAGGCTTTAAAATATCATAATGCTGGATCCTGTCACTATTGTTTCCCATTATGTTCTAGAAGATGTTCTAACATCACTGTATAGATATTTAACATTTATTTTTCTTTGAAGACATCATGGAGGCATGTCTTCACTTCCCCAGCAATCAGCTTTTAAGAACATATCATTCTAGCTTTAAAAAAAATTGGGTTCAAGAGCTGGAACGCAGATCTTCATGCTTGCAAGGCAAGCACTTTGCTGACTTATCCTTTTAGTCAAATATTAAAATATATTTAATACAGGAGTAAGAACTCATTTTCCCTCAATAAGAAACCAGCAGTACTTTTTCTTCTGGGCTAAACAATAAAATTTCATAAGCATAAGCGGTATTGCCTTTCTGTTCCCCTGACTAATTGGCAGAATATTCTGCTACATTATAAGTTATGCTCAAATTGCTCATTAAGGTCACATTTTATTACTAGTTTTGGCTTACTTAGCACATATATCATCAGTCATATCCTAGAAGTCTAGGTCAACCTACATGAGTAGATGTGAGAATAGATACTACTAGCAGGTTCAGGAGAAGAAAATTCAAAAAAGATTAAGCATAAATAATCAAGAAAATGAACCATTGGTTGTGGAATTTGGCACATGAAGTCAGATTTAAAGTGACAAGAGTAACCTGAGTTGCAGATTAGCAGGTGACAGTCTACTTCATTGTAATCTAAGATGTCAAATGATCAAGCAAGGAAATAATGGGAAATTAAAATCTTACATCACTGGGGCTGGAGAGAATACTCAGAGGTTAAGAGTTCAGTTCCCGCCACCCAGGTGAAGTGACTTATGTTCATGTGTAACTAACTTCAAGTGATAGTATGTACTTTTATGGTCTCTCCAGCTACCTGTACTCACATGTGAACATACATATATACTTACATATAAAATAAAAATACTTCTTTTAAAATTTTTTCATAATTATACATTTAGGAATTAATTTGACATTTTTTTCATTCTGTTAATCATGAAAACTATTACTAGATTAACCCTTACCCAGAATGCAATTATGAAACAAATGTACATGCAGTTTTTATCTTATTGTCAATAAAGAAGGATCATCAACTAGGAATAAAGTAGTAAGCAAGCTTTAGGAATCAAATAATGGAACCCAAAGATGACAATTCAGCTAGAAATTAAGGGGAGACACTTTAATAAAGAGAAAATTACCAAAGGAGAACCCTCAAATTTCTATAAAACCATTCTCAAGTATCTACCTGTCTATGCATCAATCATCTATCTATCTATCTATCTATCTATCTATCTATCTATCCATCCATCTATCGCTTTATGGGAACCCATGAGAAAAAATACTGAATATGTCATATGGATATTTCAATAGAGTTTTTGCTTAATTAGGGTTTCTATTGCCATGAAGAGACACCATGACCAAGGCAACTCTTATGAAGGAAAGCATTTAATTGGGGTGGCTCACTCACAGTTCAGAGGTTTATTCCCTCATTATTTTTATGGTGGGAAGAAAGGCAGCCTGAAAGTTGACATGGTGCTGAGGAAGGAGCCGAGAGTTCTTATATCTTGACCCCCAGGCAATAAGAAGTGGTCTGGAGCACTGGATGTGGCTTGAACATATCTCACTCCTCAAATTCCACTCTCCACAGTGACACACTTCCTCCAACAAGGTCATACCTACTGTAACAAAGCCACACATGCTAACAGCACCACTCCCTATGAGCTTATGAAAGCTAATTACATTCAAACTACCACAAGTTCCTTTGTGGGAAAGAAAATTTGTAGTTACACAGAGGCTTGCTAAACATGTATGACTTACCTCTGAGATCTAGGTCATGATCATTATTTTTAATGGTTGATTCTTAGAGGTATGTTTCAATTTAAGGGGTTGATTAACTTTATGGAAAAGGAAATACTGTAAAAGGAGACATTCTAAGACAATAGAAAGAAAATCCTATACATGTTCAAATTGATCATTTAATAATTCATAACAAAAACTATTCAGAAAAATATATCAGAATCTAGGGATTCTGTCTAAAATCTTTGGCCTAAAATTTTATAATAACAGCAGAAACATAAGAAAATTTTAAGCAAAGGCAAGAAAAAAATCCCCAGTAAGTAGAAAGTGATTTATAGATGATCCAGATTATAGAATTAGAAGGTAACATTAAAACATAGCTAGTATCTTGGAGGAAAAGATTTTCAAAATGAGTAAACAATTGGGAAATTCCAATAGAGAAATAGAATCTCTTAAGCAATTGATCATTTTATAATTTAAAAGTGAAATATCAGCAATGAAAATTTCACTCTATAAGCTTAACAAAAGGTTCATAATAGAGGAGTCAATGAACTCAAAGATATTAATCAAAGTGAGAAGTCAGAAATTCTTAAGATACTATAAAATAGCCAACATATATGAATTAAGAAATACATAAGTAAGGACAGAGGTAGGATAGGACATAAAATATTTTAAGTATCACCAACTTTTATAGGAAGAAGAAAATAATGAAACACAAAGCAAGCCAAAGTGGAATAGATCAAAAGAAAACTATCTGCAACACACTGCAGTTGAATTGTTAAAAACAAAAACCCAAAACAAAGAAATAGCATTAGGAGCAGCAGAGAAATAAAACACATTACTTACAGGGAAATAATGATGCTATGGGCAGTTTCTCACGAAAGGACAATATAAAATGAAAGTAAGTAGATGCACTTTTTAAAAGTGCTATGAGAAAATTGTCAACCTAGAATTCGATATACAGGGAAAATGTACTTCAGAAGTGAGAGTAAAAGAAGACATTTTTACATAATGGAAGCGGGCATAATTTATTGCCATAATACTTGGTCTATAAGAAATACTGAAGGAAGTTCTTTAAATTGAGGAAAATTACAAAAGATGGAAAAACCATATCTATATGTAGAGATAAGAGCAATAAGAATAACTGTGCAGGTAAATGTAAAAATTCTCTTCTTTATAATATTAAAGTTACCTGAGTGTTTAAATAAAAACTACATTGAATTGTTTAATTTATGATATGTATAGACAAAATAAAGAATAGCGATAACATGACTGGTGGTGAAGATAGGACATTTTACCTTCTAGTGTAGTATTTTTGCTTGAATTTGTGTATTTAATTATAATGCCAAAAGAAAAGATGAGCAGGTTAAACTGAGAGCAACTATAGAAGTGGTACAAAGAAATCTAACTAGAAATCCAAACCAAGATTTCAAATGGGCTGTGAATATTGCTGGATTAATCCAAAATAAAGCTTCTATGTGGAGAACATTGTATATTCCACTAATTTTAATGTAATTTGTCATATGCTTAGATTTTAGAGTCTGAACAGCTGCTCTGTATTTGGTTGTTCTTGTTTGTTTCTGTTATAAATTTCTTACCTTCAATTATATCTATTCAATAATATTTTTATAAAATAAAGACACAAGAAAGAATCACATTTCATAGTTTGGGTAATGGCACTGGCCAACAATCATGACATGCTGAGTTAGACCTCTGGGACCCATAAGCTGAAAGGAGAAAAGTTACTCCTATAAGCTGTCCTGTGTCTCTATACACATGTTACAATATCTGTACAACACATATTCACATATATACATGCACACACACAATAAAAGTAAATAAAATATTAAAAACAAAATCTACTTTAGAAGAAATCAGGTTTTATATTCTAAGTTTACACTTCAAATATTAATGTGTTTATATGTGAAAATTTTATATTTTAGGATATAAATATATATAGACAATACAATGGTAAGCATAAAGTAATTGATGTTAAGAGCAGATCAAGACAGAATTTAAAAGGGGAAAATTATTGAAGAAAGTAGGTACATATATCCTGACAAAATATGAGTATCTCCATACAAAGTGTGTATGTACTTATCAAAACAACTTCAGAATACCAAAATAAAATCTCAGAATTAAAAGGAAAATATAGGCAAATCTATTACCATGTGGAGATACTTAACTTAGAGAAAAATAAAAATAAAAATATGAGTGATAACAATTTGGTTGACTTTGGAGACCTAACCAAAATTTCCCACTGCCACTTATGTTTGAGACTCCCATACGCTTCACAGACTCTAAACACAGGCTGAAATATTGCTTCAATTACATGTGGCTGTATTGCCATAGTAGGAACCTCAATCGCATATCTACAACTCCTTGTGCTACAGTACTGGTTAAAGAAAAAATATAAAAATCTCTTAAAATAAATAAAGGAGAATGGAAATTAAACATAACTAAAACAGTACTGAGAGGGAAGTTTATAACAGTAAAAACCCATACTAAAAATTAGAAAGATTTTACATAAGTGGTTTATCAGTGCAATTAAAGTTGTTTGATACAACAGCAATATACCAGAGATTGGGAAGAGGTGAGTGGGTTATAGATGGACAGTAGATAGTTATCAGATATGGGACTACATTTATATACCAGAAATAACACCTAATGTTCCATAGCACAGTAGGTTAATAATTCTTGGAAACAATGGTGTGACTTAAAATTCTTAACAGAGAGCATTTGGTATGTTCCCAACACACAGAATGATAGATATTTCAGATGATAATCTTGAATTAAATATATTTAATTGATGATTTTTCAAAATTATTGACAGATACTAAATACATTGACTTTCATGCCTAGGTACCCAACATTCAATACTGCTAATATGTTAACTGTCCCCTACTTGATCTATAGAGTCAATCCATGAAAACATTCCATTTTAACAGAAATTAACAAACGAGCATTTTTGTTAATGCCCTGGGTTGAAATCAGGATCACAATAGGATAGTCAAGTTCTGAGCTACATTTTGAGCCCAAAGATTGGGTTCTAAGCTTATTATAGGAATACAAAGGAATGGATAGCAAGAGCCAAAATAATGTTTAAAATAAAAACAAAGTTAGTGAACCAGTGTTTATTGACTGCAAGCCTAGCTATAATACTAAAGTAATCAAAAGTGTAAAGAAGTAAGAAGAGGACAGAGGAACAAATCAATGACTCAGAATCAGGCACCAGCATAAACTCACATGCATATGATGAGTTCAATTTTGAAAGCAATGTCAAGACAGTACAAGAAAAGAGGCCCTTTACACAAATTGTGTTAGAACAACTGATAAATGTATAATAATCAGCCAATCTTGAGCCCCACCATACAGCATATATAAAAAATCCTGTCTTCAGGTCATGAGGGATCCACAATGAAGGAATATATATTGTGATTCTCTAGCCCCTACTCTCTCTCTTCCTGGTCACGAGATAAGGAGCTTTGTTTTACCATGTGCTCTTTCCAGGATCAATGAGTCCAACTGCTTATGTATTGCAGTCCTTAAAACCATCAGCTCAAATAAATTTGCTTATTATACATTATCTTGAGTATTAATTTCCTTATCAGCAAGAAAACTAACACATGCATATACATATATTTTTAGGTGTGAGAGTTGAAATATATTAATGAAATCTTTAGAATTGGAACACAATATTTTTATGTGTTTCCAGTGTTAAGATCTGCCTTGTAACATCACAGAACACGAGAATTTTTATAGCCCCATCAGTGTAACAGGTTTCTTAGTAACAGGTTTCTCAGGTCACTTTTTGAGCTGACACTATCCAGGAAAAGATCTTACTATGTCATTAGCCAATGTGGGCCTGGCTCACTGACAGAAAGAATAACAAAGGATGTATTGATTTCCGTTAGCAAGTTGAAGACATTACCATCATTAGCTCTGAGGCCTCAGATCATTTCAGGTTCGACCTCCCCAAACTAGTTCCCTGTAACTCCCTTCAGTTTGTCACCTTATTAATGGAGTTCTTCTTTCCTTTTTGTTTTTAGCTGAACTATAAGAGCAATTGTATAATCTAAAATAAATGTTTTATGAAGCAGTTTTGTCTGCTATGGATGTTTTACAGAAATGCACACTGGGTGGTACAATTATTTAAAGTTTAAAATGTGCTGCACAGAACTCTGTTTTAATAAGCCTTTCAGAAGTTGAATATATGAAGTTCAAAGGACAAACACTTTAAACAAAATTATTCATTTCGTTCCCCATGTTTGAAATGATTAGCTGAAAGCTGCTATTCTAAGCTAAAAAGGATCTCCTTTGTCTTAATTGTTAATACAATTAAGTGCACTGTAATATCTGCTGGTTTGAACAATAATACTACACATTAATGAGGTATATGCTAATTTCATCCTCAGACATCAATTTTCCAGATAAAAGCACATGAAGATTTTGAATTTTCCTTTAATTTAGATTCATATAAATATTTGTTTACTTTGCTTATTATCCGTATTAACTAATATATGAATAAATTAAAACCAAGTCTTAAAATTCTCTTCATTTAAACTCTTGTTTGTATTATGAGCATGAAGAGAAAACTGATCAGGGGAGTGATTTGTTTTAGTATTTAACAAATGCCATATACATATCTTTTTTATTTTATTTATTTATTTATTTATTTTTCAGTTTAAATTTAGATAAGAAACAAGGTTGCTTCACAAGTCAGTTCCAGGTCCCTCTCCCTTTCCCTCCCGTCCTCCCGTGCCCTCCCCCCAACACCTCCCCCATTATCCCCTCATTCCTCCAGCGAGGGTGAGGCCCTCCATGGGGGTGTCCATAGTCTGTCATTTCATATAGGGAAGGGACTAGACCCTTTCCCAAGAGTTCAGGGTGAGAGTGCACCTCACATTGTTGGATGGGAGTCCAAAGTCCGTGTGTATACTTGGGATGGGTACTGATCTGCTGCCCAAGGCTCAATAGATTACCTAGGCCTCCTCACTGACACTCACATTCAGGGGGTCTTGATCAGTCCCATGCTGGATTCCCAGGCTGATGCCTGGGGTTCAAGAGTTAACCTTTGTCAGGTCAGCTGTTTCTGGGGGTTAAACCAGCCCAGTCTTAATCCCTTTGGTCATCAGTCCTCCCTCTCTGGTACTGGCTTTCTTGAGTTCAGCTCAGTACTTAACCGAGGGTGTCTGCCTCTTCTTCGATCAGCCACTAAATGAAGTTTCTGTTTCTCAGACTCTCTGGCCATGGGATTGTAGGCTGGCACTCCCCAGATCTATGTCTAAAATCCGTATATGAGAGAGTACATGCCATGTTTCTCTTTTTGTGACTGGGTTACCTCACTCAGGATGGTTTCTTCTAGTGTCATCCATTTGCCTGCGAATCTCAGGATTCCATTGTTTTTTTTCCTGCTGAATAGTACTCCATTGTGTAAATGTATCACATTTTCTCTATCCACTCTTCGGTTGAGGGACATCTAGGTTGCTTCCAAGTTCTGGCTATTACAAATAATGCTGCTATGAACGTAGTGGAACAGACATCTTTGTTGTATGAATGGGCATCTTTTGGATATATGCCTAAGAGTGGAGTTGCTGGGTCTTGTGGTAGGTTTATTCCCATTTTTCTGAAGAATCTCCATACTGATTTCCAAAGTGGCTGAACCAGTTGGCACTCTCACCAGCAATGGAGGAGTGTCCCCCTTTCACCACATCCTCTCCAGCATAAATTGTCATTGGTGTTTTTGATTTTAGCCATTCTGACAGGAGTGAGATGGTATCTAAGAGTTGACTTGATTTGCATTTCCCGGATGGCTAAGGATGTTGAGCACTTTCTCGAGTGCCTCTCAGCCATTTTAGACTCCTCTATTGAAAACTCTCTAGTTAGTTCTGCAGCCCACTTTTTAATTGGGTCCTTTGATGTTTTGGAAACTTGCTTCTTGAGTTCTTTGTAAATTTTGGAGATCAACCCTCTGCCAGATGTGGGATTGGTGAATATTTTTCCCATTCTGTTCGCTGCCTTTTTGTCTTGCTGACTGTGTCCTTTGCCTTACAGAAGCTTCTCAATTTCAGTAGGTCCCATTTATTAATTGTTGATCTCAGTGTCTGTGCTAGTGGTGTTATGTTCAGGAAGCTGTCTCCTGTACCAATTCGTTCAAGGGTACCACCCACGTTCTCTTCTAAGAGGTTCAGTGTGGCTGGATTTATGCTGAGGTCTTTGATCCATTTGGACTTAAGTTTTGTGCATGGCAATAAACATGGATCGATCCGCATTCTTCTACATGCCAGCCTCCAGTTATGTCAGCACCATTTGTTGAAGACGCTTTCTTTATTCCATTGTATATTTTTAGCTTCTTTGTCAAAGATCAGATGTTCGTACGTTTGTGGGTTAATATCCGGGTTTTCAATTCTATTCCATTGGTCTACCTGTCTGTTTTTGTGCCAATACCAAGCTGTTTTCAGGACTATAGCTCTATAATAGAGCTTGAGGTCAGGGATGGTGATGCCTCTGGACGTTGCCTTGTTGAACAGGGTTGTTTTGGTTATCCTGGGAAATTAGTTCACTGTAAAGTGAGTCCATATTTATAAGTGTTTGAATAACTGAGCTGAACTGAACTTCTTGATTGGTGGGTAATTGCTGATTGGTGCTTTGCTACTGAAGTCTGATTCTATCCCTTCTTATGTATTGAATAATTGTCATGATGAATTCCTTGTTACAATAGTCTTGTACTGTGGTCCTGCTGCAGCCTGTGTTCAGGTCCTGATATGGGGAACGGGCATCATCATGAAGAAATAGACTGTTTCACACAAGTGGCCCACCCCCAAATAGCTCTAGCCATCTTTATTCATACATGAAAACAAGCATGTTTTTCCCTATTAACAAACAAGTTTTTTCCATCCTCCAACGTTTGTAAACAGAAGTTTCTGCTCTGTCGGGTCTCACAGCAGTTTAGTTTCAAATAAACACAGAGAGGTAATTGTGAGCTGTTTGGCGGATACCTTAGGCTTTTTATTGACTAGCCCTCTCTTAGTTATAAACCCATTTCTATAAATCTGTGTATCTCTACATGGTCTTGGTTTACTGGTGATGGTGAACTTCTTGCTCCCTCAACAGTTACATGGCATCTCTCCTGTGACTCACTCTCTGTGTTCCTCTTCCCATAATTTTCTCAGTCTGGCAGTCCAGCCCATACATCCTGCCTGACTGCATCCTGCCTGTCTATTGGCCACAACAGCTTACTTCATTAACTAATAAGAGAAACATATATTCACAGCATACAGAAGGATATATCCCATCAAAGATTAACCTTCTGCAAAACCAAATATGTCAAATATACATCCCCCAACTTTTACATTAAAAAAACCATTTAAACCAAAGTCAAACCTATCATTTTGCTAGCTTGTCCAAATATTGAACCAGGTACATCCTGTCTTTACAAAACTAAAAGACGATAAACATAGGCACACATTTTCAAGAACAGCAATATCGTTTAAAACTTAAAGCATAATTACAGAAATAGGAGTGAATTATCTCCAATCTTATTAGGACTGGATCAGGATAGTTCCCAGGGTCTGGAGTGACAGCATACCCAGACAAGAAACTTGAGAAACATCAGCTCCCAAATAATTTTATGGGAGAAGATTTGAGAAAAAAATGGGGTTTCCAAGAATGATCACATGTGGCCCAAGTGTGACTGACGAAGTGACATTAAAACTTCCAAGAGAATTATCAATATTATGAACTAGAAGAGACCATTCAGCCATGTGTTCCCAGCAGTATTTTGCACTGTCCTGAAATTCACTGTCCTTTCCATATGAGATGGTCCCTGTTGGTTTTTGTCTCATCTAGAGACATGTTGTACAAGCACTCATATACTGGCACAAAACTAGACTGCACAGCTCCCAAACGTCAGTTAAAATATTGAAAACAGATAAGAAGAACCAAGAATTCAAGAGCCAAACTTGCATCTGGAAAGATGGCTCTGTGGGTAAAGTGTTTGCCTTGAAAACAGGAGGCTCAATTCAAATAATCAGAATGCACATAAAAGGCAGGTGGGTGAGGTGGTCTGACTGGAGTCCCAGATAAAGAATTCCTGGAGCAAGAATGATATCCAGACTTGCTCAAACAGTAAGCTTTGGGCTCTCAGCAAGAGACATTGTCTCAGTATATGACAGAGAACTATCACAGATGGAAAGAGGCATCAAGTTTAAGCCAATACATATATGTGCACATGTATTGGCTCCTTTATACAAATGCATCCACATGTATGAAAAACGTATGAGAATGAAAAGAGTCAAATTCATTTAACGTTCTGAAAGATGAACTTGAAATAATGAGGCATGGTGACTAGATAATATCAGGGTTTCTTAAACTTTGATCCATGGATCTGTTACTCCACACTCCCCAAGTCAAGTTTAACTGGTCTAGGAGGAGACCCACAAACCTCAGTGACTACTAAATTGCCTCCAACTGAAAGGTTAATGATGCTGTAAATGAGAGTTGAGTTCAGAAGTCGTCATCTTTGGGAATTCTGTCCAATGAGCTCTTCTTTATGAAATGTTTTGTAGAACTCTATCTTATTCTTTTCCCAAGTTTCTACTTTGTTCACCTACACATTTCATTAGATGGTTTCTTAACTACAGCAAACTCAATAAAAATGATTTCAATTCATCTTCATTCATTTATTTACCCATTAAGTCCAAGTAGAGTCACACACCACATCCAATGACCATAATTTATTGGTGTGTTGGAGAATTCATTAATATTGTTTGAAGTTTCCAGTTATGAGAATGTCTTGCATTTCACATGCTGTTCTATTACCATCATCAATGTTTTCTTGATGTCCCCCACCCCCACCCCTGAGTGCGAAGGTATTGCTGCAGAATGAGAAGTTGCCCAAACCAAGCAAGGCAGAAGTTAAATGGCCTGGTCAAAGCATCCTTTTCTTGCTACATGTCAACTATCCATTTGGCAAAATGGAAGAGGCAACTGCAAATAATGTGCTACTTATTCAGTAGTTTAAATATAAAAAATACATTATATTGTATTTTGCATTAAATCTGATAATGCAGAAGTTTTTTAGCTACATTTGTTATATGGATTCACTTGCTATTTTTAAATGTTTTCCTTTTAATTTTTTAAATTTAAATTAGAGACAAGCTTGCTTCACATGTCAATCCCAGCTCCCTCTCCCTCCACTCCTCCTCCCCCTCCTCCCCACCAAGCCCCTCAGCCCTCCACCCAATCCCCACTCAGTTCCCTAGGGAGGGTGAGGCCTTCCATGGGGGATCTCCAGAGTTTGTCATTTCATTCAGGACAGGGCCTAGACCCTCCCTCAAGAGTTCAAGCTGAGAGAGCATCCCTCATTTTGGGATGGGCACCCAATATCCATTTGTATGCCAGGGATTAATGCTGATCTACTACCCAAGGCCCCATAGATTGCCCAGGCCTCCTCACTGACACCCATATTCAAGGGGTCTGGATCAGTCCCATTTATTTTTTTTTAAATGCGTGATATAAATTTTGAAGAAAAGGGACTGTGACTTCTGGAAAAAATTCTCTTTTACTTTGTAATAATGATCATAATAAAGAAAATGTAATTGAGGAAACAGGAGAGAGAAATAAAAAATGATGAAAGACTTTTGAGACCGAAAAAATTGTCAGCCTTGGCACTACACTGAAAATATTAGGGAAATAATACCAGGTTCTGAGATCTTCTGCTTGGAATCATATTTTACAAATATTTGCTCCAGTCTTTATGCATTTTGGATATTATGGCACCTTATAGGTTCTTTTCATGTTCTTATAACATGGTCATGTTATAATTATGATAATGTGCTTCTTGCTGAGGCCTTAGAGAGTCTATTTTGAAGAATTTCAAAGCACAGTTATAAAATCTATCTCTGTACTCCCTTGTAGGTTCTCTGTAACAATATTTGAGAATCAAGAATTACTTGGTTTTAGACAAACATATATTTCAATGGAGGGGATTTATTGTAAGTGACAAACCCTTTCAGATTGTAGACCCCTTTGACACGTGAGTCTTTCCACTTGACTCTTCCACACACCTTTTCCTACAGGAAAACTACTTTTGGTTGGTTTTTGATGAGTCAACATTTTCTTCTTGTTTTTTTTACCTACTTAATTTCAGAGAGTGGCTATATTTCAGCAAGTGTAAGAGAGATCATCTCTTGTTGAAAGTAACTAATTCTGGATCATTTCCCATTGTGCTAAGGTGTGAACAGAACACTAAATCAATTTTTTCCCACACTCTTGAAGAAGCACTTTATTTGAACTGAATGTCAAATCATTATAGGTAACAAAGATGGAGTGTACACAGAAGCATACTGGAGAAGTGTTATGATTCTACTAGAATTATACCAATTTATTTTTTAATGAAAGTATTCCCCTATAATTATTTTCATTAATCCCTCTAAAATGCTCCTCCTACTTTGTCCTGCAGTTAGTATCCCACAGGTAGCTAGTGTTGGCAGGTGCCAGGATAATCAAAATGACAGTGAATAAGAATGCCATATCTCCACAAGTGATAGCAAGGGAGTTGAAAACACTACTCGGTCCCCCCAAGAACTCATGTTTCCTTGGATTTTAAGTTCATTGAGTTGTAAGATGTCCTGAAGAGAGTCTCCATACATGAAGTTCCAGACATGGAATGTACCCTTTCAATTAATTCATTGCTGTTGGATTTTAACTGACTAAACATAATAGTCCTGGCCTGAGCTGAAAGACTGAATACTATTCTCCAGAAATGCATACTTAGCTGAAGCAGTTACTATACCACTTAATATTTTGGCCTCTAGAGATGAAAGTTATTTATTTGTTTATGTATTTAAGTGTTTCTAAAACTTGTATGACTCATGGCTCTTTATGATGCTCCAAGATATCTGTTTGTTCTAGCCCCAGAAATAAATGTTGCTTTGAATCAACACTCTTGTTCACTCTCTTGTCCTTGTCTAGTGTTCTCAGGAACCACTTGGGTAGTATGCCATGTGTTCACATTTTAGCATTGTATTCATAAAATAATTTCATACATTTTACTGAAATAAAAATACTCCATGTACATACAGATAACATGCTTGGTAATCTTCATTCTATCCAAACTCTTCCCTTCATGGTTTCTTCAGTACCTGTGAGTAAAATCCCTAGGCAAATCAAGACCCTGTGGAGGCTTAATGGACAATTCTTGAGATGCAGGTGTTCATGAAGGTTTATTTCATTGTTGCTCTAGTGTGATGAATACTGAAACCATTCCCTGTATCTTCTACTTGACTAAGGGAAGTATATGTGATTCTAATAACTATCTTATTTTGATGTTTCTCCAAGTTCTCATCTCAAGATTTGTGGACTTGAAAAAAACTCTAGTTTTGAGTTTTGTCACATATAATGATCTTTATCCTGTTAAATCTCCTTTGGGCAGATTATTACTACAGCTTACTGTTTTCACTGAGTGCTTTCCAATGAAGCTCCAGTGGCTCTCTAATCATTTCTTTGTATGAGGATTTCAGACTGCTTTCATTTCAAATCTACACTCTTGCTGCGGTAGGAGATATTTGAGGGCAAACCTGTGACTCCCAACTGGCTTTCTCATGGGATGTATGGAGATTACTTTTCACATGTTTTTCCTACTCTTTATTATGTATGTTTACATATTGTATTTAGGTAGCCACTAACTTAAAGGTATTCTTTTAAGTCCTTTTGTATAGTTTCAGGTTAAAGACTTGTTTTTAAGTTCTTTCATCAGAATTTCACACATCAATAGTATGTTTACATCATTTCTAATTCTCCTCCCTTTCACCTCCACTCTACTTTAACTTAATGATTTATACGCACACACACAAATACACACACACGTCTAACTTGCTGTGTCTGTTTGCTGTTGTTCATATATGATTTGTGTTTTAAGTGTTTTTAGATTCAGTCTAGAGGTAGGATCAAAGAATGTCATGCAAAGTTTTTCTAACATTTGTATTTTAAATGGCTTAGGTACTGGGCAAATAACATATGTGGAATTTGGAAACTTATGGAAGCAAATAGGATACACGTATGAATGAGACATTATTAAGGCTTCATAACATATTGTTTTTAAGTTTGGAATGAAAGAGTAACTAATTCTACCTACCTCATTTCCTCTTCTGGTCTTGTGTTGCTTCCATGCAGTAAACATATTACCATTTGTTTCTCACTCACTTGTTTTATTTCTCTTATACCATGAAAGCACACATTATTGTGGTGGAATAAAAGAATAGTGAATTAGAAAAGAATGGTACAAAGCTCTTGAATTTACTCTGAGAACAAAAAAGGTAACCTGAGACCCATTGCCTAAAACTCTAAAGTTTTAACCAATAACAAATAACCCCTTCCTGCACCAGGGATAATGACAATGTAAAGAAATAAGCACACTTTTGCCAAATGCCAAGGCACTAATTTCATTAGCAGTGATATGCCTATGTTTGTGTATATACACACACATCCTTCATGTATTGAGAATGTCTTCCTTTTTAGGAGAGCTGTAAGCTTTACATTTTTCCAGTTTTGACAATATTTTCACAAAACTACTCTATATGCTTCCTTTGTGCAATAATATATAAGACAAAAACCGAAAAGTTCTACAAAGTTTTGTTCTGAAATTTAAATTTATATAGAAGGCATACTTGCAATGTGCCTCCTTTTAACATGTCATATGTTCAGCACACTTATCTTACAAAGGGCAAATGATTTTGTTTCTAAGGTTAACTACATTGTGCACCATGAGAACGAGACCAACAATTCAGACACTGCTCTTCTTTTTGCTACCCATGTCTGAGGCTGTGTTTGAAGAAGAGTAAGAAACTGTTGATTTTCATGAGTACTATGTAAATAAAGTTTAATACAGCATTGTAGGGACTGGAGAGTATTTCAGGCCTGCTACTAATTTCATAAAGTTTGGGATTTTAACACACAAATCCATGCACTCACATACATGCCTGAACATTCACAGAAAACAGACTAAATAGAGAATGTGTGTGGACACAGTCCCTGCATCAGTAGATGAACTGTTGTTATTGCTGTTCCATGGGTTCATGTTGTACCATTAACTGCAACTGCCAAGAGATCCATTCACCAAAAGAATACCATGCCGGGCGTTGGTGGCGCATGCCTTTAATCCCAGCACTCGGAAGGCAGAGGCAGGCGGATCTCTGTGAGTTCGAGGCCAGCCTGGTCTACTGAGTGAGTTCCAGGACAGCCTCCAAAACAATACAGAGAAACCCTGTCTCGAAAAACAAAACAAACAAACAAACAAAAAAACAAAAACAAAAAAAAAGAATACCATGATGAACCTTTCTGTCCAGGGTTCTGTTTTACTTATCATTTGATATAAAGGACTATGTAGGAACCAAATATAGAATTTCTAAATCTGCTTTGCTATGACTCTTGGAAAATCTGTGTCTCGCATATATATTTCTATCTCGCCAATGCCTTGCTAAACAGGAGTTTTCAGTTATTATTATTTTTTCTGATGCAATTGCTGTGGGCTCAAGAGACTTTACCCGAAGCACAGCACTCCTGTAAGTGTGGTGCTATAGTCTGTATAAGTCAGCATGTGGTTCTGCTCGGCTTATTCTCAGTTCAACAGGGGTTTGAGGCAAAATCAAAAGGAAAAGTATTTGTTATGTCAAATGGCCTTTCCTTTATTCTCCATACTAGCAACAAGACACTCTCATCCAACATACAGGAAGAAAGGGCTAGCCAAGCTTGCACCTGCCAGAAAAGTGCAATTTCCCTGCTTTCCGATGGATTTTACTCACGGTTCAGCTGATGTTGTTTGTGACCCTGCTGGAGTTTGAGCTTTTGCACAAAAGCAACAATAGTAGAGAGCCCAAGGGACCCTGTTCAATTCATTACAAAAGCCAGGCATAGGAATGAGCTCTACCTGTGAGTGATGCAGTTACAAGTCTATGCCTGGAAGCTTGTAATCACCCATCACAATCACACAAGTTTCAATCTGTCTTGTCTACTGCATGTGTCTGGAGTTATCTCCACTAACGGCAGACTTGGAGTCAAAAATCTGTTCTTCTACAGGCTGTCGTGGTTTACAGAGGTTATTCTGTAACTGACAGGAAAGCAAGCCTTCTAAAAATGCATGCGCTGTCAAAGCGGTGAACTTGCAATGACCTGGAGCATCAGACATGGCAGTGCTTATGGTGAGTGAGTGCCTTGCACAATGGAGTTTGTGTCTACAACCAGTCAGCAGTGCACAGAGCTGGAGGAGTGGGGCTTCGGGGAAACACTTCTGCAAATGAGAGCAGACACTCTCTAAAGTGTCCCTCTGCCTTCAAACTCTCTAAGCCCAGAGTCTAAATGTGAAGTTCCTCTGGTTTGAGCCAGGTAGTGATGTGTAATATGGTCATGTGGAATACACTAGGGGGATGTACCTATCAAGGAAACCTAGAAAGTACTTCCTACCAAAAAGCTATTGTATGAAAACACAAAAGAACAGGGCAAAATCTTCAGCTACCCACTTCCAAAGGAAACAAACCAGAAACTTCAAGCAAAATTCAGCCTGTGGACTGGCAATTTTCATGACCCCTAAATTGTTATTTATTAAATGTTGGTTAAAATTTCATGAGACTATGAGGTGACATATCCCTCACTGCTTCATCAACGAGAACCATTGATTTTTCTCAGATTCTGTTTTCCTGGAAAGATGGATCCAGAATAATAAAAGTGAAATTAAATACATTTTTCAATGCATTTTGAAGATACATTTGGATTTTTTGTACCTATTCCTATGTCGCTATAAATTTATTTCATTTTATTGGACTTTCCTTTGTAGTAGATCAGTATTCTTGATTGGAGTAGTATAATTTTATTCATCAAAAAATTCAAAAGCACAATTAGGGGATACAACCTGTAGGGGAAGGAAACGAGAATGTGGACTGTAGGACAGAAAGTGCCAGGGACAACATAAAGTAGTGGGGAAGGATGGTGGTGGAAACCAGAGAAAGATATAACTTCTGGGGAGCAAAAAGAAGTACAAATTTTGAGGAATTCAGTCTACTGAACCTGCCCTTTGGCCTGTCTTTCGATTCTCCATATGATACTCACTTCTGACATGTAGGAAGAAGAGCCAGTCTCCACGGGGAGTTCTCCAGCATCTCACCACGGATCTTCCATTTCTTACAAGGTTTTAAATTAAGGCAAGAATTTATTCTGCATGACGCCTGAACTCCTCTCTTTACTCAAAGAGATGGTCTATTAAGAACAGTTTGGGCACAGTGGGAGGAAGTTGGACTGCAACTCCCTGGGCTCACCATTAGTGGATAAATTGAATGCTTCCGTTTGGGGCAGTGAGACAGGGAGTACGTGGCATGTTTTGTGAGAAAGACATTTAAATGAAAGGTCTTTCAGATGACTGTATTTCAGTTCTTTGTGTGAGAAGCCAGGTGTTCCACAGGGTTCGAAGTCACTCTAGAATAATGTGTAATTAAAGTGTGACAACTGAGTCCCTCTGTAGGCTTTTTTTGTACATATTCACCAAAAAATATTAAAAACCTTTGATGGGAAATTGGAGAAACTAATGACCAGCATAGATGACATGTTTATGATCTGCAGCTGAACAATAAATAGTTGGAGCAAAAGTCAGTGATGGTGAACTTGCAAAACCCTGAAAGTCACAGTCAGGAAATGGAGAAACATTTGTCTACATGGTTCTCTTCAGAATGGTACAGAAGCCCTGTGTGTTTCCAAAGTATTTTATGCATGCTTTATCTTGCTGTCAGACGTAATACTTTGTCACATAAAAATCCAGTCCTAAGTAGTTTGAAATCTCCATGCCCACAGAGCGAGTACATGTTTTATTATTTTATAAAGAAGCAGTTTTATGTATCATCAGTGTTAATGAAAACATTATGTTCAGTTCTTAAGCTGAATTGTGGATTTGAGAGATGTAGTTCTAAGAACCATATGCCCATTTTCAAAACTGATGTCTTTGTATCTCTGATGATTCAGGTCATGAAGATGTATAGGGGTAAATGCACATTTGGATGTGCACGTTATACTTTATCATTAAGGATGATTATTTATAGAAGCAGAGAAAGCAGAGTGCCATCAAAATGGTTTTAAATAAAATAAACAAGCAACTGCAGAAAGGTATATTTTGTAGCAGAAATACTTGCCATAATCAGGATCCTTTATCTGTAGCAGAATGAGCTGGTCCTGGCTGCCTGTGCAAGCAAAGCACTTTGGAGCAGCTGGACAAAATGCTGCAGGAGAGATGCAGCTGGGCTCTTCCTCTCTGGAGACTAAGATGGATCCCTCGGAGGTGGACTCAGCTGCCTATGAAACCTCGGGTCTACTTACCAGCAAGCTCAGTTCTCCCAGTCAAACACACAGTATTTTCCAGAAATCAAATTTTCCATTAGTCTTCATAATATGAACTTTCTAGGTTGGCTGGAAAACAAAACTGTCTATTCCTAAAAGGGAACCACAAATATGGTTCACATACAGATTAAAGATATCACAAAAATATTTCAAAGTGATGCTAACTGTGCACTAGAAAGTAGGGTAGCATTGTGGTGACAAAGAATCTAGGCTCTGCCACTTCTTAGTTATGTGACTGCTCAACTCCTTTCATTTCATTTAGCCTCAGTGTATTTATCTGTAAAGGAACAATAACAATGCAATCATAACATACTTTATTTTCAGTGCACATTTACAAACGAGCAGGATTTTTCCACAAGACAAGGAAAAAACCCATAACATATTTGTTGGTATTCCTACTGTCCTGTTTGTTTTTGATTTGTGTGCTTTAACATTTACTTCATCATTAGTTTTGAGAATTTCAGATGTGAGTACTCTATGTGTATCATGTCTATCTCCACCTTCTCCCTCCTTTATCCCTCCAACACCTGCACAACTCCACTATGCCTTCTTCAATATGTAGTCTCTCTCTCTGTCTCCATCTCTGTCTCTCTAACACACACACACACACACATACTCACACATACACACACAATTTTTGGACTGACCACTTTGTACTGGATAATAATTGAGGAGGCTCATCCCTGGGACAGACAAATTCTCCCTCTCTAAGCAGTCTATGTAGCTCTGCATAGAGGGGTGTGGCCCTTGTGACATTTCCTCCATTCTCATTAACTTGTCATCTAGCATTGTCATTGTTAGGTCTTCTTTATTCAACCATATTTTTGAAATTTCATGCATGCAGCTCCCTGTCATATATAGAAGACACTTCCATCCAGTAGATGCCCCAGTCCTCTGACTCTCACAAACTTTCCTCACCCTGTTCGACATTGTTCCCTGTGCCTTAGGGGTAGGGGTTGTGTTATAGATATATCAATTAGAGATGGGTACTCCAAAGTCAGTTGTTCTCTGAATTTTAACTAGTTGTGTCTTTCTGTATGATCTCTGCTGTAGAAATAAGTTTATTTGATGAGAGTTGAGAGCTACACTTATCATGGATATAAGGATAGGTATTTTGAATGCAGATGAGATTATACTGGTTTATGAAAGTGGCTATAGTAGGTTGTCATCTAGAATTCATGACCTCACCAACCACAAATAATTGACTAGGTTTACAGTACCCAGTATGAACTTTCTCCTATGATGCAGTCCTTTAGTTCAATTGTGTGGCTATGAGTTACACCGAGGACATAAATGCCACCATTGTGTACTTGGGCATATCTTGCCATGCTTCTCATTGTTGGGGTTTGGAGGCTTTACAACTGGGTAGCTTTCCTCTGTTGGCAGCTTGCATAGCATTTTTAAATTCTAAGAGAAACAGACGTGAGGGAAGAAGATTCCAGATCAGCTCCAGCCCCATCCCTCCAAGTCCTATGTCCAAAGTATGCAGTGTCTTTAGCAATTGGGCCTTGTCTCCAAGTTCTGGGAGGCAATCAAGGAAAATAACAACAGCCTATGTTGTTTTAGCAGTCTCTTAGACTCCTCTGACCAACAACTTGAAGGAAGGTTTTCCATGACCCTCACTGGGACTTTTGCTAATCTTTTGCTCTTGGGAGGTTTAGTTGGTCTTATTTTTACTCTTTAGGGAGTCCACCACCAAACTCCAGGATAAATTCACAGAGACTTGTTCTTACTTATGAATGCCCAGTCTTAGTTTGGCTTGTTTCTAGCCAGGTTTTCTAACTTAACTTATCCCATTTATCTATAATTTCATTTTGTCTCTGGGATTTTTAACCTTTCTTTATTCTATGTATCTTTATTTCCTTCTTACTCTATGGCAGGCTGTGTGGCTGGCTGACTTGCTGCTGGCATCTTCCTCTCCTCTCCTTCTCTTTCTCTCTCGTACCTCCTCTGTCCTTTTCTAGCCTTGATTTCTCTTACTATTTATTTTCTCTGCATGTCATCCCTGCCTGTCATTTCTCCTGCCTTGCACTTGGACCTTCAGTTCTTTATTAGATCAATTAGGTCTAACACAGATTAACAGAGTTAAATAAATGCAGTATAAAAGAACACAACACGCATTTGCATCATTAACAAACTGCCACATCATAAACAAATATAACACATCTTGAACTAATATTTCACATCATGGGTTTACCCTAGTACCCTAACAGACACAAAGACACAGCATCATTTAAATTATATCTATCTATCCTTATGTAGGTATTATACATGCACTTAAAGTACACATATATTTCCTATAGCTTTTTAAATTCATTTTTAGTGTCCTTTATTCCTATTCCCTTCCTCTCCTTCAGTAGTGTTTTTCCTTCCCATTCCTAGATCAAAACCTTCCCTCCATTTTTCTCATTTTCCCCCTCATAGTACCTGTATCCTACTATGTTCCTCTTTATGGTTCCTTCTTCCCTACCTATAGTGGTCTCTTTTTACTTCCCTGGTTTCTGTGGTGGCTACAGATTATATGGTCACATCTAAAGATTCTGAGCTAGGACCCAAAAGTAACAGAGAACAGGAAGCACTTTTCTTTCTGCATATGGGTTATAATATATTCTCGTTCCATCCATTTATGTGCCGATTTTATGACTTCAGTTTTCTTTACAGATGCATACTATTCCATGTGTTTCAGTAATTACTCATTCATTTGTTTTCTTTGTAGAGTTTCTTGGCTTTGATTATTCTTCTCTTCAGTCTAAAGTATTATATACAGTATTTTCTGTAAGGCTAATTTGGCGGACATGAATTCTTTCAGCTTGTTTGCACCATGGGAAGCTTTTCTTTCTTCTTCAAATAAGACAGATAGTTTTTCATGGTACATGAGTCTAGGTTGGAAGTCATGGTCTTTTAGGCCTTGAAATGCATTGCTCTAGGCTCTTCTGGTTTTTAAAGACTTACTGAGAAATCAGCTCATATTCTGATAGGTTTTCGTGCATGTGTGACTTTTTGTTTTGTCTTGAAGCTTTCAATAGTCCTTTGTTATTCTGTACACAGAGTGTGTGATATATGTGTGGATTTTCTCTTATTATCTTGTCTATTTGGTGTTCTGTGTGTTTCTTGTATCTGAACAGGTATGCTTTTCTTTAGTTTAAGGAAGTTTTCATTAATTATTTTGTTGGAAACATGGCCTATGCCATGGATGAGAGGTTCTTCTCCCTTATGTATGCCTGGAATTAGAAGCTTTGATTTTTTCATGTTGAGTCCCATTTCCTACGTATTCCTTCCCTCTTTTTTAATTTTTTATAATCTTTTCTTATTCCATATAGATCCTCTATTTTATCTTTGAGTCCTGATGCTCTATCTTCTCATTGATCCATTCTACCTGTAAGGTAGCATTTTCTATTGAGTTTTTTTTTAGTCCATCTTCATTTCATATTGAATTATCTTCAGTGTTTCTATACCTTTATTGAATTCATATAGTCCTGAATTGTCTACATCATTTCATTCATCTTCATGCTTGTATTTTCTTGGACTTCATTTAGGCATTATTGCTATTTTCCTTAGGTACCTTGAGGTGGTTGTTTATATTTTCTTTAAATTCCTCAGTTCTTTGATGAAATTTTTTATTGTTCTTTTAAGTTTCATGTCTTGGACTTCATCTAAGTAATTCTCACTGTAGAAAGTTTTGATAGGGCTGGGGAAAGTGGAGATATACTGGATTGGCCTGTCATATTGTTTGTGCTTTTGTGATGAGACCTCTTTAATTGGTTGCCAGTCTGATGTAAGGTCTAGACAGCTTCTGTTGAGTGAAAGATTGTTATTGTTTTGACTTTTGTTTTTGCTTTTGTTTGTTTCCAAAGACTGGTGGATTTGAGATCAGATATGAGGAGTTTGCAGGCCAATTTTTCTGACACGTAGTGCTGATTTTAGATTAGAGGAATGGGGATGATTCCAATTAAGTAGTAAGCAAGATTCACAAAGGGACAAATAGCTGGATTTATTTGGGCTGCTATATAAGACTATGATGCTTGAGCTATGCCTGTGAGTGTGATGATTGTATGGGTGAGCCAGGATTCTGGGCAATGACCAGGATACACTTATCTATAGACAAAGTGACCTAACTGATCTGAGGATTGGAGACCAATTGAATAATCAATGCTTAGCTGATACACAAATATATTTCCTAGGCTATGCCTGGAGGTTGGATATGGTGCAGATGGGAGAGGGTCTGGGGATCTTACTTGACTGAAACAGTGCACAAGATATATAACCTGAGCTAAGCCTGGAGGTTGTATTCTATGTGTGTGAGCTCTTGCTAATAGTCTCACCAGACTGAGCTATTGTTTGGGGTGTGTATCTGAGACAAACTTAGATATTGGGAAAACACAGGCAAACTAGATCTTCAGGACTCACCAGACTAAACATGACCTCAAGGTGTACGACTGAAGCTAGGTTTGAAAGTTTAATATGGTGTGGGAGGGCTAGGCAGACTCACCAGGCTGGATTGACACACAGAATATGTGAGCAGGGTTAGGTCTGGGAACTGTGCAGTTGAACTAGGGTCAAGTGGCCTCATCAAACTACACCAGAGCACAGAATGTGTGTCCCAGGTGAGGCTTGGGCTTTGGGTGTGGCACAGGTGAGCTGGGATCATGTGGATTTAGCAGGCTGGAGTGGTACAGAGGGTGTACAACCAGGACCAAGTTTGGAGATTTGGAGTTGATGCAGGTCCATGATGATCTTGTAAGACATTATTGATGAAAAGCTAATGTTTTCTGTGAACAATATTTAGATTCATGATTTAGTTACCATGTATGTTTAGGCATTATGAATAGCTGTATTCCAGTCTTCACTTTCCTTTTAAGTTGGGCACCTGACTTTGGACCAAACTAAACTTTTGTTGATATAATTCTATAAATTGTTTTAAACAGACATTACTCTTTCTATATTATTCATACTCCATTTTTGAGCTAACTTGTTCACTTTATTGATGAAAATAGACTTTTGCCTTGTATAAGATACCTTTGGTCTAACTAAGCACTCCTTGGGATTCCTTATAATTATTATAGCCTTGAATGTTGGCTATAATAATTTTCATATTTGGAAAAGAATACTACCAATTAATACTCATTCACTCTTCTTGGTTAATAATAGAATTTAATTTTACTATGGTTGACCTATGGGGTGTGAGAGATGCTATGAAATTTGTCAGAGTTTTCCTTGAGAAAAAGACAGTACTTGGCATATGTAGTCTTTTATCTTTCTATTTTCTGCTTCCTGCTGATAGTACAGATATCGTAGCCAGGGTTATGGTAGCCATATTGAATGATGAAGCAATCTTAAGCAAAAGCTAGTGCAAAAAAAGATGAAGCATAAACATAAAAATTCATTCCTTGTGAGCATCAAATTACCATTATCATCTAGGAATTGACTACCATGAACCATCTTTTATATTGCAAAATAATTTTTAAATCTTGTGTAAGCTCCTGTGCGTTAAGGTCCCTGATGCTGTTTTGAGATGATGTAGCACACTTTTCTGAGCATGTGATCTGAGAGTACGTCCAATCTAAAAATATTCTAGCAGTGCTTATATTAGTTCCACACAAAAGAGTAGCAAAATGATGCTTTAAGTATTGATCCACCATTGTGTTTGGCAAAGTTACTTTTATTTCAGATTCCTTGACTTTTCCCTAAGAAGTCATTCAAATGAAAAATGTTGTTGATTTAGACCATAAAAATTTAAAAACAGGTATTAATGGATCAAGATAAGAAATTAAGGCTTTATATAAATTCTGCATATTTTTCCTGCTTTAAAATGAAGGAATTTTAAAACGAAGGAATTTGTTTATTAAAATATAGTCAAAAGTGATATTGTTCAACCTTCTGTTGTGCAAGGCTCATTGGTACTTACCTGTAGTCTTGGCTACTTGGGTATATGAGGCAAAAAAGGAGATTGTCAAATTAAGTAAAATAATACAGAATCAGGATGGATATCATATATTTTTTCCTCAATTCTGGACTTTAGATCTAAATTTATGAAACATGTTTGTGTATAAACATACAGACATGCATATGTATGTGACATGAAAGTAAGAAGGGAGCTGTGAGAATGGAGGAAGAGGTCTTAAGGGATGGGTAAGGGTGATTAAGAGAGGGCAATAGAATAAACATATATATAATGGAAAGAGAAGGAGGGATTATTTGGGGAGAAGAAAGAGACCAGAATTCCAGTTAACATAAGCTGTCAAGTTGATATAACCTAGAATCACTTGAATAAGTGCTTCTCACTTGAGTATTCTTTTCAGATTGGTTTGTGAGCATGTCTTGATTGTCTTAATTGATGTAGGAAGACCTAACCTGCTGTGAACAGTGTCATTCCTCAAGCAGGTGTTTCTATAATGTTCTAGGGAAATTCAGCCAAGAATGTGCCTTCAAATAAGCTAGCAAGCACTGTTTCTTCATAGTATCTGCTTCAACTTCTTTCTCTGACATTTCCCATGGTTGACTGTGACCTACAACTGTAAGGCAAATAAAACTTTTCCTTCGGTAAGTTACCTTTTGTCATAATGCTTTGTCACAGGGAAAAAGCCCAACTAGATTAGAGGCAAATAAGAAAATGTTTAATGATGAAGTATATGTAAGAAAATGTCAAAATTAAATCCATTAGTCTTCAAATATTAAATAAAATTTTCATTTTAAAAAGAAAAGCAAACAAACAAAAAATCATTACATGTATCTTCTAGATCCTGTACTTTTATTAGTACATCCACCTTATCTTAGGGCCTGAGAGACTGTAATCTGATTTTCATCTCTATATTTTTGTCATTTGAGGATGATTTATAAATGGAATCATGAGTTAATAACTTTCTGAGATTGGATTTTGTGCTTAGCAAAATTCCCTTTAGATTCATCCAAGCTATTGTAGTTACCCACACTGTGGTCCTTTTTATGGCTGATTTGTATTTCACGGGATGGACATACCCTAGTCCTTTTGACATGATAACTCCCATGATGAATCCAGCACATTGGCTCTGGCTCTAGTTTGAGAACATTGCAAATTAAGGTACTAGAAATAGCATTATATAGGTTTTTTTGCAGATGAAAGTTTTAATTTCTCTGATGTAGCTGCCTAGGAGTATAATTCATAGGCTGTCCATTTCCATCCTTAGTTGTTAAATAATTAATTTATTTGAAACAGAGTGAGCTACAGTTCTAACTTGTTCTGTAGCCTGAAAATGATCTTGAACTTCAGATCCTCCTGCCTCCACCCACCAAAAAGTGCAAAGATTAAGCACATGCATTGCCACAACTAGCTTTATTGTGTTGATTTTAAAACTCATGGGCCTTGTGTATGCTAAGCAAGAACTCAACCACCTGAGCTACAGCTCCTGTGTCACACTGCCAAGCTATTTTCTAGAATGGATATAGGTTTTTGTCCAATGATCTTTTGGTCAGCCGGTGTTCTTTTCTTTAGGTTCTAAAATTTCTCACCATTCATGATTTTCTTGTTTACTTTACAGGTGGTGTGAAAGACTCACTAGCTGTATTTAGCATTTAGCAAGAGAAATAGAGAAATTTATATATGCTCCATCTTTCCTGAAGTATAATTTGTTCCTGTACTCTATTTTGATGATTAACATGAAAATCTCAGTCTCTCAAGATATATATATATGCATATATATACACATATATACTTTTTAAGACGTATACTTGTATCTTCAAAATAAATTAAGCCATGATTTAAACAATTGAGGCATGTATTCTTGTTCTTAAAATAATGAAACACTTTTCAGCACTGATATTTATATGCTACTCAGTTTACTGAGACTTATTTTATTGTACTTTTTCAAAATATTGATGGCATAATTTCCAATCCTCCTTCTTTTCTTTTCCAGTTATATCTTGGACTTTCTACTTGGACTGCTCTTTTGATATTTATGGCCAATTCTGAACCAAAGACCAAAATCAGTGTCAGATTTTCAGCCCAGTTTCTAGAACAAAGATGTCCAATTTCAGATAAAGTTGGATAACCATCAGATAAGCATCCACATACTTAATCAATGCTTAGTTGGATCAGCAGACTTCCACAAGCTTTTGAGGCCTGTCCATCAAAAGAGATTTTCTTTTATCAGTATTTGCCTTGATTCAAGCTAACCTGTTAACCCCCTTTCCTTTGAAAAAAAATGTGCTAGTTTATGAGTAATGGGTTTGTTGTCAGTACATAAGCCTTTCCAATATAGTTCAGAATTATTTTAACACATTCAGCTACTAGCCAAATGTAGTGATAAAGGATTGTTAAATGAGGTTGAATTGCAGTGTAAAGTCCAACATGAGGGACACAAGATAGAATTTTATTTTCATTTTTTGGAGAAGAATATATATATTTATTTTTACTAAAATAGATTTACTTACATACATATAGATGATATATGTCAACTCCAGAAGAAAACAAAACATTTCAAAGGGGCTTTTTATTAAAGGAGCTGTTGTTATGTAGACATGGTTTATGGACAAATTCTCAATTGGCTTTTGCAATTAATTTGTTTTAGCTAATAGTATTGAAACTATACTATGTGGGAGACAATCAAATTAAGGAATACAGTGTGAAGTTAGAATGGTTATTTGATCAAATTTTGTGCAACAATTGCTCCTTGTAGATGAAAATAGTCATTTAAATTTTACCATATGTATTTGGCTCTTTACAAAGAACTTTTACATTTAGTTGAGGTGTGTGTGTGTGTGTGTGTGTGTGTGTGTGTGTGTGTGTGTGTGTGTGTGTGTGTGTGTATGTGTTCTTATGCCACTGTGTGCATGTGGAGGTCAGAGGAAACTTGCCAGAGTTGGTGCTCCCTTTCCAGCATGTGGGTTCTGGGAACTAAACTATTTTTTGTCAGACTTTGAGGCAAGCGTTTGTATGCTCTGGGCCATATTGTTGGCCTTCTTTTATGTTTTTGATACATTGTAGGTATGATTTTTTCCATCAAACATGAGGATGCCCAGATGCCTCTTTGTATCATTTGAGATTTAGCTTTCCCAGGTTGACGTTGTGGCATATTTGTTTATACTGTTTGAAGATGTGTCTATGTTTTGCCATACCTGTGCATGGTACCTGATTGGTTTAATAAAGAGCTGAGTGTCCAAAAGCTTGGCAGGAGGGGATAGGCAGGACTTCTGGGAAGAGATAGGAATTCTGCAAAGAAGAGAGGCAGAATTTGCCAGCCAGCCACAGGAGTTGGACATACAGTATGAAGGAGAAGGTAACGAGCCATGTAGCAGAATGTAGATTAATAGAAATGTGTTGATGGGTTGAATTTAGTTATAAGAGTTGGTGTGAACAAGTCTAATCTAAGGCCAAGTATTCATAATTAATAAGAAGTCTTCAAGTCATTATTTGGGAACTGGTGGTCCAAAGAAAGTCTGACAAGAAAGATTTGCTACAGGTTTGGGGATGGGTTTGTTGCCTTATTTTGTTTGTCTTGAAATCCTGAAATTTGGTGAGTAATATTTATTAGTGCTTTATTTTTTCTAAAATAATGTCAAAAATGAAAATCACATAAATAGAAACCCTCAAAAGTCTGTGTCTTTCTTCCCACATTTCTTTTTCTATTTTTCGTTCCCCATCAGTACAGGACATCAGTCTATTTTATGACTTTACAACACACTATACTTCTTATTCAAGGAACAAGAAAAATGGCAGCGACTTGAATGCAAGACTTTGAGTACAGTAGTGCTTCCTCACACTCAGATTGTAAAGTATGCTTTGTCTCCTCTCTGTCTATACCTACACTGTAATGCGTGGAGAAGGTGCACAAACCCAGCCTACACTACCATCACCATTAACACACAATGGTTGAATTTTATGACAAAGCACAGCTGTCACACTCAATCTCTTTGCAAAAAGCAGTAATCTCTGGAGCCTCAGCTGATGCATGAAAAAGCAATTAACAGCATTCCTTGGGAACAAAGACTGTTTATTTATTCTTCTCACTTCTGTTCCCTCTTCTCTGTTCCAGTTCTTGTTTTATCTTTCTTCTCCTTTCATTACCTCATCTTATTTGTTAATTAGTAAATCATTTCATTTCCTCTTTCCAAGATGGTCAGTGTGATACTTTTCTCTCGCCAGTGTTTACACAGTATAGCAACAATGCTGTCCCTAACAGTGGCTCTTCTAATCTGTTGTTTCCAGGGTACTCTGATTCTACCATTTGTGTTCACTCCTTCTAGATCTTTTTGAAAGCTGGAAATTCCAAGTCATGGTGTCAGGTATAATCCTAATAGATAAAGACCAACCTTGGATTTTTACTTTTCTGTTATGTTGCTACCAGTGGAGGAAGAGTGCTCATTTCACTAGTTTTGAATCTCAGTCAACCTTCAAGAGTTATCCATCAAGCTCTTAGTTTTTGTATGTTCTTTCCAAATGCTGCCTCTGAGTTCTCAGAACTTTAGCATTCCCGCTACTTGTGCTTTCTGTTTGATCCTCACATCTAGTAAAATGGTCAATAAAACAGACCAAAGGCTTCTCTTGTTTGCAACAGCACTGCATCTGGGTATGTGCTCCTCTAGTCTCCCTTTGATCCTGCAGCTTAGAACTCACAGCCACCTTCCTTAGGGTCATGCAGACAGCTTATCCAGTTCAAGTCTGATGTCATGGATGAGGAAGCTTGCTGGAGCTTACAAAACACTGCCTTTAGTGCTGTTCTACTCTCTTCTAATAGCACAGAATCTTTGGCTCCCTAAACGCATGGACATTCACATTCCCCGTGTTGCCTATAAGATGGAGGTAAGATGCTGGATTTTATGATGTGACACACATCTTCCACAAAACTTATGGTCTCCAATAAAACGAGGTGCTCAGGATACATTTTCAATAGCATGTTGTTGCTTGGGTAGAGTCTAGAAGCCTCTGTGTGATTTAATAACTCATAAACCCATATTTCCTACAGTGTGGTAACTCATTGGGCCATCTTCTTGCATTCTTCTGGATCCAGCTGTGATTTGGAAGGAAAAAAACTTCTCAGGGATATTATCTCATCTTCAAGCTGTACTTTTGAGAGAACATTTGGGAGAGTTATGCAGGGTAAAGACTGAAAGTCATTGTAGTGGATCGTACCAAAAGTGCTTTTATTTGTGACTCTATCGGATACACTTTTTTTACAGGCAGCCAGAGCTGCCAGTCAACTTTTGAACTAGAAGATAATAGTGCCTAGCACTGTTTTTCAGTTTCCATCAAAGGTCCATAGAGAACACTTCTCAGTTTGTTTTTTGTGGCCAGTAGTTCTGTCTGTGGTCTCCATGCACTTCAGCAATATGAGAAGCACTAAGTACCTATTTCTTCCTGATCTTCACTTATCAAGTTTTATAAGTGGCTCCAGCTAGACTGTAAAAGCCCAACAAGCATTTGAAGTCATTTTGGGTTCAGTGCTCAGGCTTGCTATGAGAGACTGTAGCAGGACAGCCAAGCACATATTATTGATGGCTGTTTCATGGAGCAGCCTGCAAAATCTGCCCTGAGCCTCTCTGCTGCTCTAACAGGTTATTATAACTATAATAATAATAATAATTGATTCTATTAAGATAGAAGATAACTACAAGGTTTCTGTTTTTCCAAGATGCAGACAAAAGCCACCAGAGTAGTATCCTGCTATGACTAATGAAGGCTTTCAACACATTCTCTGATAGGAGAAGAATATGTAGGATAGTGTCATCTTCACATCAGGTATCCGGGAGCATTGCCATTTTCATCATTTTTGCCAGTGTCTGTGTGTGAATTGGAACCTTGACGACAGGACTCCCTTGACACAGAACTTGCTGTGTGCTGTGGGGGCTCTCTTTGTCCTGTTGCCTCTTAGAGACTTTAATAGCCAAATCTATTTTTTTCATCACAGGCCAGAATTTTATACCTTATAGGATCACTTCATCAAAGTCACTGTTCATTACTTCAGTTGTGACCATGAAAAGAACAGTAGTCATATGTGTCTCCATGGACTGATAATACAGGGACATTTTCTTCATCAGATTCTGTAATGTAGCCCCTCATACCTTATTATCTTGATAATAGGTTGCACCACACACTACTCACACAATAAATTGCCTCTCAGACTCTTTGTTAAAATTTGCCATAGTGAACTCCAGTAGTTCCAGAGTGCTTCAGTCGCCACTAGCTTCACATCAGTACCAGCATCTTCTTTCCTCTTCTCCAGGAGTATGGCAGTCAGAATCCTGTTGAACTTCCCTGTAGCTTCTCCATATAAATCCATTGGCAGGTGTAACAAATTGCTTCTAAATCTGACTCTTTGATGTTCCTTGAACTGTTAGGACTTTTGATATTGGGTACCATATGAAGAATGAATTCTGACCACTGGTTCACTGGGATCTCTCTAAAGACAATGTCAGCAATGATAGGGAGGAAGAACTAAGCTGGCAGGTTACTATATTCAAAGCTTACAAAATCGTTCTTAACATCTCTGTCAAACATTAGCAGAGATGACAGTCCTTTTGTGGCATTGTGAATAGATGTTTGGATTCTTAGATGTCAGAGAGGTCTGGATTTGTACAGCAGTTACACCTCTGTCTGGTTGGCTATTGTCTCTGAGTTTTCTGGTGTTCTGGGAGAGTTCCAGGGTTATAACTTGACAAGTTATAACACCCCAGATCAGAAACTGCTAGGTCACTTGTAGTTCGAGTAGAGGTAATGATACTTATCTTGTCAAATCATCTCCAAGGTGAAGGTAGTGTCATCTGCTTTCACTCGGCTGAAACCTGGCCTCTCAGCTGGTAGCTATAATTAGGTTGAAAGGTTGGGAGTCAGTGGCAATAGAGGGTATAAAGGAGATCATATTCATAGGTTCATTTATCTGCCTGTTTCTGGTAGTGTTCTGTTCTCTTTTCCTTCTCTTTCTCTCATCCCCACCCACCTTGTTCTTTCTTTTTGGCAGTAGCAGTTTATCTTCTCTTGGAGATGTGGGAGACTTTAAGTGGTGGCTTGAATAGTCCTCAGCCTTTCTAATGCTGCAACCCTTTAATACAGTTCCTCATTATAAAATTATTTTATTGCTACTTCACAACTGTAATTTTGCTACAGTTATTTATCATAATTTAAATTTATGACATTCAGGATTTCTGACATGCATCCCCTGTGAAAGGCTTGTTTGACCCCCAAAGGGTTTGTGACCCACAGGTTGAGAACCACTGTCTTAGAGGCTAGCTAGAGCTTGGTTGATCAGCAGAGAAAGAAGTGATTGAGCCGCAGGTAGTAGGGAGATCTGTGCTAAATTTTAGATGCTAGGAACTAAAAGCAATGACTAACAGAGGCTATTCAAATGGCTTAACACTATTTGTATGACTGCACATAAATACCTGTGCTCAGGCATTGTCTTGCCCAATTGGAGATGATATCTTATAACCTAGATTTCCTTAAGGAAATTGCATTATAAATGAACTTGGCCAGGTATGGTGGCAAACACCTTTAAGCCAAAAACATGGAAAGAAGGCATATCTCTGGATAATCAAGGCCAGCTTGGTATACATTTCGAGTTCCGGACCAGCCAGAGCCACCAAGTGAGATCTTGTCTCAACAAGCAAGCAATCAAACAAAAATCTATAACAAGAACTATAGCCTATTTGTTCATGCTTGTTTATGTGAAAGAATCTAACATTCATTATTAAGTGCTCTGAAATTCAGATTGGTGGTGGGTTCTTGAAAAACAAACAAACAAACTTGGTTTCATGGTACAGAAGTACCATTCATCAGACTTCTTAATGTAAATAGTAAAAATCCATATAAGCAGCACCAGAGCCACCAACAATACACTGAAATAAATGTGACGACTGGTTCTTCTCTAAATCTTATATTCATTTGGAATAAACCTGAAAGACAGAGGGAGTAACTATATGCATTAATATGTCAAGTAAGCACACACTTCAAATAAAGTTCAGCGATGCAATAGCAGAAAAATTCTAAGAGCAAAGGAAAAAAGGAACACTTTTATATTGCTTTCATACTGTCATAATTTAGTGAGTAGTCTTTCTTACGTATCTATATAGTACAACTAACTGGGAACAGAAATACCGTGACAGGTAGGGAGACATGCACACATGATCAAGGACTTCCTCTTGGAAAGGGAAGGATGGATCTGATATGGTCCAGAAGTAAAAGTGAGGAAGCAAATTCCAAAGGTATGTCCTAGAGGAAAACAGTGATGATTAGGAAGGGCTAGATAGGAAATAGATCCAGAAGCTAGGGCTAGGAACATGTTTTGAATTAGGTATTATTAGGCAAATAAATATATGGGTCTCTGTTTGTTGACTTTGGACATAAACAGCAAAACAGTTTTATGCTGAGTAGCAGAGATCAGAATAGTCTGTCTGCAAAAGCTGTCCAGTTTGTGGCTGCAGATAAGGATGGCAGAGAAATTAGGATTACTTATCATAGTAGACATGCAGATTATGTTTCTCAGTCTTGTCCAGAAAGTTGGTGGAATTGGTAAGTGCTATACATTGAGTAGCTTGTTTTAAATCAAATATTAGTGGATTTTAACTGTACTATGTGCCCAATAGTCTCAGAGTGCTTAGATAGCTATCTTTGGAAAAGTTACAGACTCAACATGAAATGTGTAGTCTGAAAATATCAATGATTCCATTGTTGCTGTAGTATGTAATTTCTAAAACCTACTTTAAAATCTGCAATGAAATTTGTAGGCACTATAACCTACTGATACACCTTATTAAAGAACAAAGCAACAACATTTTCTAACAATAATATAAAAGGTAAAATAAAGGAATGTATTTTGTAATAATATAATATGTACTTCACTATGCACACAGTTCAAGAAAAAACAACCTAGAATATATAATAAAGTAGTCTTATGCTTAAAATTATGGATAAATTCATTATGCTATGTCAGCTATCAAGGGTGTCTTCATAGATACCCAACACCCACGTATCCAAATACCATGTATATCATTGCTGTTTTTGGCATGACTTTTCCAAAATGGTAAAAAAAATGCTTATCTATTTTTTTAAAGTATAGGAAGATATTTTCTCAAATTGTAATGTATATAATCTAGTTTTATTTTTAAAATATTTTATTTATATATTTAAATTATTTTTATTGTTTGATGATTTCATACACAAAAAGGAAACATTAAAGTATGAGGGGAACCTGTTGGGAATAAAGATTTTAGAGGGAGAAGGGGGAGAATGGGAGAAGAAAATGGGGTGAAAATGACTGTAGTTAATTATAAAAATGTAATTTTTTAAAAAACATGAAAACATGTTGATACATTTGGAATTAATTAAACAGATCTTTTTGAAACACTTACTGAGTGTCAGCTACTGTCCCAGACTCTTGAGAACATCAAAATGAACAAGCAGGCAAGCATCATTGCCCTCATGGGGCCAACAAACTAGTTGAAGATGGAGGAAGAAGGAGAGAGTCTGTAAACACAACTAAAACCAAGAAAAAGAAAAACATGTTGACAAAAATGTGTCTCAGGAAAAAGCTTGGCAGCATAACATTGGGTTTGTCACAGTTGCAATTTAGAAATGACTGTGGTTGAGAAAGTCTTCACTGAGAAGGGATGTTGGCATAAAATCTATAAGGATGGAGTTAAACATGCACATGTCTGGTGAAAACCATTCCAGGCAGACAGATTCTAACAAGGAGACATTCCTGACGTTTTAAAGATGCTGCAAGGAGGTCAGTCTAGAAAATTGTGTGCATTGAAAAGGTACAGAACAGGAAGTCAGAGAAGTAATGGCAGAAGGGCACACAGCATGTAGGGCCTTGCATACCCTTTGAAGTACTTGGGACCAGAAATGAGTTGGAAGACACTGCATGATTATGAGTCACATGGTATCTATTATATATTATGATTTAAATAGACACTGAGTTTAGAATAATTGGGGTAGACAGTTAAGGGAGGAGGACAAAGGTTGAATCAGAGAGCCCAGCTGTGAGGTTAGTTTAGTTATCCTGGCAAGAAAGTTAGAACAGTATTTTAGCAAGGAGATGGTAGAACTAATTGTATTTTGGATACTCTTGTGCTTTTTGTTTACATTTAATTACTTTATTGTGTTTGTATGTGTCTGGGTGTATATGACCCACCTGTGGAGGTCAAAGAACAACTTTCAAGAGTCAGTTCTTGTCTGTCACCATATGGAAGTCCTGGGATCAAGCTCAGATCATCAGGCTTTGTAACAAATGTCTTTAACTGTGAATCATCTCACCAATCTAGGAAGAGCTTTAATTCCCCAACAGGATTTCCTGGTAAATGTGATGCATATTATAAGAAAAAGAGAGGGATAAATATGATTTTAAAGTTGTAGTCCAGAAAAGCTCCCAGATAGTGAAATTTACCATTTATGGAGAAGGGAAATATCTTAGTTATTTTTTTATTGCTGTGAAGAGACACCATGGCCAAGGAAACTTAAGGAAGAAAGAATTTATTGGAGTCTGACAGTTCCAGAGAATTAGATTCCATGAATATTATGGTCGGGAGAAAGACAAAGGCAGGCAGGCATGGTGTTGGAGCAGTCGATGAGAGCTCACATGTTGTTCCACAAGCAGTGGGTAGTGAGAGCTAACTAGAAATGGTGAAGGAAACCTCAAAGCCTGACCCTCAGTGACTCACCTCCTCCAAGAAGTACACACCTCCTAAGCCTTCCCAAATAGTTCCACCAAATCCTAATCAAACATTCAAACATATGAGAATATTGGGAAGGACCATTTTCATTTAAACCACCACAGGAACAACTACAGTATTATGCGTTATCAGAACAGGGCTAGAAAGCTCAATTCAGAATTATTTTGTTTATTTCAGCATGTCTAGAATACCTGCTCCTCCTTCACTGAATGTCCATAGGGTCTCCAATACCTACAGCAGCATGAATTTCATTATATATTTCTGAATGTTCCATGGGAAAGTTGTCGATATTCCTTGTTGTTATTGCTATGCCATTTTACACAGAAATAGTTTCTAAAGTGCTGAGTGAAATATATATTCACCCAGTGTAACATTACAATCCTCTAAATGTTCTCTGCCAGTGAGAAAAACTAATGATGATATCTCTACCTCTACATTTCAATTTTGACCCTTCTCTCAGATTCCCCCTAAAAGTACCACCAGGGGAGTTTTAGACTTAGCCATTACTGAGTTTCAAAGAATGTTTACCAGGATGAAGATGTAGTAATGTGCTTTTCCTGGCATTCATAAGGCCCTGGCTCTACGAATTCCACCACAAGAGGGGGGTTGTAAAAGGTCTCTGAATGGGTTGTGACCATATTTACATATGAATTTTCAAATTGTATAGTTCTTCAACAAATGCTATGTTTTTAAAGAAACCAAATTTACTTCAGCTCAAACCTCAAGTTTTATTGCCATCATCATCTTAATATTTACCAATTGTTTATTGGGTTCATAATCGTGTGCTACATTTTATAATATGTTCATAGATTTTGTGGACTGCGACCTCAAAGCTGAGATACTCACATTTTTTGGATCATCTCTCCACAGTATCATGAAAAGCTGTAGAAATCAGTAGTGTATTAAGAAGTGTTAAGTAGGTGTAATGAGAGGACCCCTGGGCACAGAGCTTCTGCTTCCCAACTAAGAAAAATTCCTACAGGACATCTGCTTCAATGAATCCCTGAGTCCTTAGAGTCAGAAAAAAATATTTGGGAGCATTAAATTGGATTGACACACACTGCCTTGAGACAACGGCAGGGGCTTCTCCCAAGAACCTGCAAATCACAATGTTGTTAGAAGTGAATACATTCATAGAATGATAATTTTCAAAAGTTGACACTTTTTTGCCTACCAGATGCATAATAAATTTGAAAACTTGAAAGGTATAATCCAGCAGTAAACTAGTTCTCCTACCCAACTCCGGAACCTTATCAGTGCCATCTCTCTGCCTGGGCACTGAAAAAAAGGTTATTTTTGAATAGCTTCAGAGTCAGATGGTTCTATAAGCTGCACCCCAACATGTTGGCTTTCATTTCAGTACATTTCGAAAGGCCAAATATGAAGCCTGACTGCTGGCAAGTCTTAGCACTTCTGTCAGTAAATGATATTGAATCTCTCAAGCAGCAATGTGTTATTTTGATCTTTTCCCACTGCTCCGTAGTCCTTCCCTGGCCTCTGGCACGAAAAGATAGTCACATCTGGGAGCAATTAATTCACCTAGGTAATTTTTCCCCTGTAGAACTGGAGTTAGAGTTTTTTTTAATACTCACTGAAGCGCATTTGGTATGAGAAAATATATAGCTAAGAGTAACAAGAATTCCTGAAAATATCTTTGATTTATATACCAGGTAATCCAGAGAAAAGATTTACAAATAGCTTTTTCTGACCAGAGGGACACACCCTTTTCCTCAATAGCTGCTTTTGAGTCTAAATCTGGGTCTCCCTGGCTTCTGAGTAGGACAGCTCCCTAAACCATATCTTTTAAATGCACAGTTACTTCCCAGAATATGTTATGGTGTCTTTCAACTGTGTTCACTTGTCCCTTTTCTTTTTTTTTACCTTTTTCTTTCTTTTCTCTTACTTTATTGAGTCATAAAAGAGATCATTGCAATGGATTTCGTATCTTTTTTTCATGATCAAAAAAAGAACATGTACCTGCTAGGTACTTCACTAACATCCAAATATGTTGGTACACTTTCTGTTGTTTCTGTGTAAACTACTCACTGTATAAATAAGGCGTGTTTTTTTACAAAAATCTTTCTTTTGCCCTATTTTGAAATGGTTACATATTCATTGTAGATAGCTATAGCACATATTCATTCTCTTCCCCTTTCTCCCAGCTCTGCTATTTCCCATCAATCCCCAGTCTGACTTCATTTTCATTTTACATACATATGCATGCATGCATAAATGTATACACACACACACAATTTTATTTCTCTACATAAAAATCAAGAATCCAGGGTATATGTATCCCAAACAGGCAATCTCCTATGACCAGGCAAGACTACTAGTGGAGGCATTGTGACATGAACCCAGCCACATAACCTTCAGCCTACAGTCTGTCCTGCCTATGGGATGTGCTGGAGGAATGGTGGCACAGAGTTTGTTGGAGTGGTCAACAAATGACTGGTTCAGGCTGAGACCCATGCCATGAGACTGAGCTAAATCCTGACACTGCCTGGAGCATCAGGACCCAGAGGCTGGATGACCCAGAGGCTAGATGGCCCAGAGACCTAGGAAAGTACCAAACATGACTGGAGAAAAAACATGCCAATGTAATGATGCCGAACAATATTCTGCTACACTCATAGCTCAATAGTCATCAGAGGCAATGCTAAAGACAAATATTAGGTGGAGCTTGAAGAATCCTGCTAGATAGAGGGAGGAAGGATTGTAGGAGCCAGAGAGGTCAAGGACACCATGAGAAATCCCACAGAGTCAACTAACCTGGACTCGCAGGGGCTCACATAGTCGGAACTGACAATTTAGGAGCCTGCATGGGACTGACCTAGGCCCTCTGCATATATGTGAAAGTCGTGTAGCTTGGTTCTCTTGTGGGACTCCTAAAAGTGGGAGCAGGGCATGTCTCTGACTGTTTTGTTAACTTTTGAGACCCTATTCCTTATACTGTGCTGTCCAGCCTTAATATGTGAGGGGGTGCTTAATCTTACTGTAACTTTATATATCATGACTGGTTGATATCCACAGGAGGCTTGCCATTTTCTGAATAGAATTGGAAGATGAGTGAATAAAAAGGGAACAGAAGGGAGATGGTGGGAGGGACTGGGAAGAGAAGAGGGAGGGAAATCTGCAGTCAGGATATGAAATAAATTAATAGAAAGATAAATAAAAAATAAATGTATTTTTTTACAATTAGAATCTACAAATGAGAGGAAATGTGACATTTGCCTTTCTCAGTCTGGTTTATTTTGATTAATGTGATGATCTCCAGTTACATCAATTTCCTTGCCAATGACATAATTTTTCATTCTTCTTATGGCAGAATAAATATATATATATATACATACATTTATATACATAAATATATTCCATTTTCTTTATTCTTTTATACAAATGGACAAGTCTGATTCAATTAATTGGCTATTTAAGCTAGTGCTAAAATAAACTAGATGTACAAGTATCACTGTGATTTATTGACATAAGAGTACTTCAAATTTATTACCATAAGTGATATAGTTGGGTCATATGTTAACTATATTTTTCTTTTTTGTTGTGGAAAGTCTAACGTGGAAATTTTAAGCTATACAAAGTAGGGATGTCATATGATATTTTATTGAGGGAGAAGTCACTTACATGGGAAGTCAAAAAAGGCGAGAACCAAAGGTCTGTTCCCTGCTTTTCAAGACGACTGGAACCCAAAGAGAGCATGTCTCCTTCTCCCTAGATCTTTTATCCCCCATAAATTCTAAGTACCTGTGACCATGCCCAGATTCTTATTAGCACTCTGAAAGTGTTTCCTTTATTTTCAACACAAAAAGTATCTAAAGAGTTTAGTTTCTCTCATAGCATAGTGTTCCATTTATACTTAGTTTCATCATTCATGATACTGATAGCTGTACCAATAGCATGGGTTTGGACAGTGTTTGAAGATGATCCACTGTCTAGTAGGCTGAAGTGTCATTTGATTAACAGTAGTGTCTTCCTGAGTCTCCTTAATAATTAGTACATGTACTTGTAAAATTGATCATTCTGTATCTGAAACTTAAAAAAAAACAGTTGACACTTCTGGCTTGTTCTCCAGAGACTTTGTTCCCAAAAGAGTACTCTATTATAATGTAGATGTAGAATAAAAATATTCTAAGGATGGAGGCACTAGGAGGAATACAAATCATCTAACATTCTTGAATGAAGCATGGTAAATCAAGATGGTCCAGTTTTAACCCATAGAGTGTTGCATAAGTTGAGCAAAATGAAACCTGGTAACATTACAAAAAGCTTTTCAAAATTTCTGAGTACAATTATGACATTCTCTCATAGTCTGGTGTGTGGTAAAGGTACTGATGTTATATTTAAAATTGTTGAGAGTTTGCCAGCAACTGCAAATGGAAACTTATGTTTAAGTTAGCCATTTCAATATTTAGTAACATTGTCTATTTCATAGATTGGTTTTTCTACCTTATAGGGTTCACAAATATTCAACATTGAAATAACTATGGTCCATCTACTCAAGTGAGGATCCATCATATAAAGTCTGATATCCCTAGCCATCCAGGGAGATGGTTACAAATTTTGCATTGTGTCTGTATGTTATTAGAATATACTATCAACAGCACAAACGCCCAACCATCATTGAGTCCATACTCAAGAAGGCTATATGAATGGGAACATTAAGATATGAAGGCTTAAAAATACTGATGAGATTACTAGCTATGTTATATTAATTAATATTCCACATTTGTCTTGAAAGGCTTTTTGAGGCCTTAAACAATGAGTTTAGTATAGGAGGAGAGTAAACTAAATATATAAAATACAAGCTAATGATAATGAAAATTTATATACATATGCAAGTTCCAAGAAGAAACAGAAATTCTGCAATTTATACAAAGGCTTCTTGCTCTGAGCTTCCTGGAAGCCAAAACAAAGTTTTGAAAATAAACCTGATTATCAAATTTACATAAGTTAAAGAGATAGACAAACTCTGTAAATGGTTAAATTCAGTCATGCACTTTATTGTGTTGCTCAAAAATAAATATTTAAAATAAATATAGAATATTTCATAAAAGTTTTCAGCCAAAATTGGGAGGGATCAGATGGTCCCAATCATGTCCATGTGGCTTACAGTGTTTTCTTGTAGTTATTCCCCTTCTCATTGATTTGAAGATTGGCCTTGTGGAATTTTGAAGTAAATAAAATGTGAGTGATTTGCCATATTTGAGCTGAGGTACTCAAGACTGGAGTAAGTAGAGGCCACACCTTCTGTCAAGTCCCCAGAAGAAAGGCTTATCTTGCTGTCTCACAGCACAGGTAGAACCATGAGGGAGGAAAAAAATATATTGGCTGGGTTAATCTGGCCGCAATGAATGAATGAAGAGTTGGATAATATTTTATTAATTCTTTGAGAATTTCACACAACATATGTTTTGTACTTTTGTCTTTTTCAGTTCCCTCCCCAAACTCCTCCCAGATCCACCCTGACCTTCCTACCTACCCACCTTTCTGTTCTTGTTGTTTTTAACCCATCAAGTCCAATTTGTGCTGTACAAATGTTGTTGGGTGTGAAGTCTGTCATGGCAGTTGGCAGTTTTCGTTAAGAATTTATTGTTCACCTTGGCCTGACCTCAAACAAGTGGACTGAATTTTGTTGTCTCTCTAGAATTGCTCTAGTATTTTGGTACTTGACTGTTCATTGTACATTTCAACTCTAGTTTTGGCCTTAATTTTATACTTATTTCCTCCTAGAAAGCTATAGGCTTCCAGTATTTACTTCTGGTCATATGTGTGTGTGTGTGTGTGTGTGTGTGTGTGTCCTTGTATGTGTATATACACACACACATATATATATATATATATATATATATATATATATATATATATAACAAGAAAAAGAACCTTTTCCCAAGGCTTATACATTAGTTCTGGATTATATTCATGGGACATTCTTTTTTTTTTAATTTTCATCTCTTTTGTATTTATTTTACATAGCAACCACAATTTCTCCTCCCTTCTCTCCTCCCATTCTCTCCCTTCTCCCTTCTGTCCCCTTCCATCTGCTCTTCCTTCATCTCCATTCAGATGGGGTAAGGCCTCCCATGGGAATAAACAAAGGATGGAATATCAAATTGAGGCAGAATCAAGCTCCTTCCCCCTGCATCAATGCTGAACAAGGCATCCCACCACAGTACATGAAAGAGCCAGTTCATGAGTCAGGTTCAGGTACTGGTTCCACTGCTAGGGGCTCATGGGACATTCTTAATTTGGTACCATTTCATTATTAAGAACATTGTTAGTGTTACTTAAGTCTCCTTTTTTATTTATTTATATTTAATATGAGTACTTTGCATATATATACCTGCATACCAGAAGAGGGCATCTCACCCTATTTTAGATTGTTGTGATTCACCATGTGATTGCTGGGAATTGAACTCTGAACCTCTGGAAGAGCAGTCAGTGCTCTTAACTGCTGAGACATCTCTCAGCCCTATGTATGTCCTTTCAGAGAAAAGGTGTTTTGGGAGCTAAGTTAGCATTAGTATCTGGCTGGAACTTAATAATAATCCTTAATCTATATTGCAGTTACTCTGTAGTTAAGAAAAAGAGTCCCTGTTCTGCCAATTGCAATATGACTTCCTTTTAAAGAAATGTATTTATTTAAGTAAAGAAAATTACTATAATTTCAAGTGATGAAATTTGAGTGGGTTTCTCCTACCATAAGGGCTATTTGCGTTCATTAAGGAGCATATCTACTTCCATTTGTTACATCTTCTAGATTTATTTCCCTTTCATGTCTACTTTTGACTGACTCATAAATTTATTACCTTGACCTTCTGCTCTAAGACAAATTTAAATTTTAACCCCTGCTTCTAATGTTTTAATTCCACTGTAAGGACAATTATATAGCATCTTGTCTGTGCAGACTTAGGGAGCTTCAAAGAGTACATCCTGCTCTAATTTTGACTCAGCTAAATGCTACCAGGATCACTTTTACTGTGTATAATACACTACTCAAAGTTGAGTCCTCGATCCCAAGTGCAAAATAGATCTATTGCTTCTAGTAACGGCATGCCCTTTTCCCTTATTAATGTTCCCAATAATCTTGTCTTTGGGGACACAGCTCTTAAACACTTCTAAGCTGATTGAGCCATTTACATTAACTCATAGTTACTTTCCTTGGAGAATGCTTCCAGTATAAATTCATATGCATGTCTGTTAGAAGAATAGACTTTCTTATGATGTGTACCTTTTTCATATTTACTAAATAGTTTGGCTACAGTGTACTGCCAACTTTCGCAGTTCAACTTAGTTTGCTTGGAATTAATATTTTTGTGCTCTACTTCTTAATAAACAATTCAATAAAATGACACTTCACCAGTTAATGTTCTGAGTCAGTGTCAGAGGCTGACATATACTCAGTGTTGGCTATTGGGAAGACTTTGGACTGAGGAACTCGGACAGAGGTAACAAATAGTAGGATGAAGGAAATGATGTTGCATTGAGGTTCTCTCTCTCTCCCTCTCCCTCTCTGTTTCCCTCTCACTCTCCCTCTTCCCAGCATCATATGGGTTTCCCACATTTGATGAAATAGCTCTACACACACTGAAATAGAACCAAATAATGACTTTCATATCACTAGTGCTCTCCAGCTGCCAGAAACTTGAGACCCAATTCCAATCCTTACATTGTATCATCTTCAAAGGAATATATATATGGCATGTACTGAACTTTAGGTGGCTACCAGAGATTTTCACATCAAGATTCATCATCTTGTGCATGGAGTTCTATCTTTTTCAAAATATTTTAATGACTCGTAAGTAATAATTATTGGGCTGTGATTTGTTGAGAACTTACTACACTTCAGGTATTTTATGCAGTCATTTAGTAAATATTTATTGATTATGATGATTTGTACATTTTTCTGGATATTAAAGTCATATTAGTAAATATAATACATAAAATATTAGATCTTCTAGAAAAAATCTAAACTTTTGTATGAGATATAAAGTTAATATACAGTAATCAATTTGCTTGATGTGCTCTATAGATAACATATGGAGAAATGCATAATGCTTATGAAGAGAATGCTAATTTATACAGGATAATAAGGAAAGGTCTCTCTGATAAGGAATAAAGAGAATTTATTTTTGAATAAAGAGAGAGGCAAGGCCATGCTTGACTAATAAATTGACAAACTCCATTGTGAACTATCATTCACATTTGATGTATGACATTAAAACATCACCTAGATTGACAACTTCTACTATTTAGAAGAATTAATAAGGACAGGGATCAGAAGAAAATAAATGCATACATGGCTATTGCTTTTGCTATTTTCAATGTAAAGTGATATTTTTAAAGGCTTGTTAATTTCTACCACTCAGCTTTTCCACTCTAAACACAATAAGTAACTAGTGATAGAACAAATAGTATGGGTAGCACTTTTTGCTTTTAATTTGTAATTTCTGTCTAGGGTAATATGTATACACACATACATACAGTGTGTGTGTGTGTGTGTGTGTGTGTGTGTGTGTTTATGTCAAAATATGTTACTATGGCCAGGGTTGGTAATGCATGCCTTTAGTTCCATCACTCTGGAGGCAGAGGTAGGTGGATCTCTGAGTCTGAGGCCAGCCTGGTCTACAGAGTGAGTGCCAGGATAGGCTCCAAAGCTACACAGAGATACCCTGTCTCGAAAAACAATATATATTTACTGTATAAAATCTTATTTAAGTTTAATATTCAAATACATCAATTTTATCAAAAATATATACTGCTTCATCTATATTTTAGTTTTTCCTTGAGGCTAGTCTAAATAGTGAGCTTCAGGCTGTCTTCCAACTCAGGGATCTGTCTGCCTCTGTCTCAAGTACTGATTAATGTTATATGTGGTGGTCCACAGCTGTAGTCCTATGTCTTTTTCAACTAAATGAATGAGCTAAATATTATTTTAGTCAATAGCACATAGGTAGTAATGATCAATAACAGAACTATGTGAATTAACATGGAAAATGTATAACATTTTTAAAGACGTGAAGTAGGGGAAATGAATTTGGAGTGAATGCTTGGAGAGAATAACTGTAGGTACAATTGAGAATCCAGGATACATAGACTTAGGAACCAAGGGGTAGAAATCTTTAACTAAGTGTGGTGTGGGCACAAATGAACAATCAGGAAGTAGAACTAGGGCAGTAAGTACTGAGAATCTATCAGACTTACCAATGAAGAAATAGATGATAAATGAACAAGTTTTAGTTTGGTGCTAAGTACGGAAGAGAGATTGCTATGGGTTGAGAGGTGAGTAGGAAGATAAAAGGATGTGTGTTTAGATAATCCCTTACAGACCTTTGGATGCAAACATAGTGAGAGATAGACAGGTCTGACAACAACTTGATGTCCTCCTTCATTGAATGTTCATATGAACCTCAGAATCATTCAAACCTGTCTCAAAACTAATTACTTAGTGTTTGGTGGGGTTAAAATGTAAACTGTTTCTTTTGTTCTCAAAGTTCTTTCCTCCCTCTTCCCTACTGTCAGTTACACTAAGCTACAGACTTTTGGAGGAGGAGAGTACAGAGGCAATTTTACCAAACTGAATAACAAATTCTTTGCTTATCCCTTTAGAGTAGTAGTTATAGAGTAAATAGACTTCAGTTTTAGAACAGAAAGCATGACCTAGCAATTGTAGTTCTTTAAATAGTGCTCAGTTTTCAAAATAAAATTAGATAAAATTCTTTTCACAATTAATTTTGATCATAGAGTGTAAAATGGTATTCATTGACTTAGGTTTTGGTCAGCACAAAAATGTAAAAATAATAGAGGTATTGGTTTTATCTCTAGTCAATATGTATCCCACTACTCAATATATGTGTGTCTGCTTTCAATACAAGTCAATATCTGCTTAATGTCTGCAACTTATTTCTGGAGACTGGAGTGTTCTAGGTCCTTATACTTTATTATCAGTCTGTAAACAGTAGAGCTATGTGGCACTGCTGTTTCTAGCATAGATATATCTCCTGAAGCTCTCAGAATCTTTAATGAGGAAAAGAATGGATGAATGGAAACTATGATTTTTCAGATTCTTCTTTGGAACAGTAGGTTAAAGGTAACATTTTCAGAAAAATTGAATGGGAATAGATTGAGAATTCAAATCTTTGCCCATTGCTATTTTATAAAGCATTACTAGTTTACATATCTAATTATTTCAATATTGCCTGTGGCTGATTATCTTTTATTCATGAGTAAGAGACTAGATCCTTTTAAATTAATTCTTGTATCTACTATTCTTCAGAACCTTGATTTTTCTGGTACAAAATGATCTTCAGCACATCCTCCTCGGAACTCTTGTGTCTGACCTCTTAGATCCAACAGAACTTTATTTAGTTTCGATCACTTCATACACTGCATACCATGAATTAATAATGGAAACTTTCCATGCACAATGCTAGCAGCTTTGAGTGAGGTCACATAAATGTTATTTGAATAGCTTTGTAACATCCTTATGACTATACCAGGTTAGAACTGATTGGAACAGGAACGTTTTATTCTTACCACGCAAGCAAATGATGGAAATTAGTAGGGGAATAATTCCCAAGGTTAGAATACATTGTAATTTTCATTGTATTCAACTTTGGTTAGAACATATTTTCAGTATTATGGACATGGACATTTTTATACTATAAAAAGAATACTGAGATATTGGACTTATAGAAGAAAAAATAAGGAATTCCAAAAGAATAGTGAACAGGCTCAGCAAGGAAAGGTTAAAGGGATTGGAGTTTTTAAATAGCATAAAGTACACAAAGCCATGAAATTGTTATCATAAGTATATGAAGGAAATTTGTAAGTTGAGAAACAGGGGATGTTTTCTGTTTGTCAGTAGAAAATCAAGCAAAAGAATCGTGTTGAATCAGAGAATAATATAGTTGGAAGGTGCTTAGAGCAGAACTATTGTTCATGTACGGAGTTAATTGTTAATATGACAATATGATTTTATTATTTTTTCCTTTCAGACAGGGTATTCTTACATAACCCTGGCTTTTCTGGATGTCCCAATGCAGATCAGGGTGGCCTCAAACTCACAGAGAGCAACCTCCCTCTATCTCCTGTGTATTTGAATTAAGGCTTTTACCACAAAATCTAGCTATGGCATATCTCATTTTGAAAAAAAAAAATCTTTTAAAGGCTATTGAGAAACTATTGTATTAGAACAAGGATTAGAACCATGGCCTTTGGCATTGCCCTGCAATCTAGTACCTCTATGACTTGGAAAATCCATTAAATCTCAATCTGCCCTGGCATACAAACAGACATAGTGTGTCCATAACACAAAGAGGGATGCTCTCTCAGCCTGAAATCTTAGGGGCGTGACTGGACTCTGCCATGAGTGAAATGACAGACTCTAGATATCCCCTATGTGGAAGGAAATGGCGATAGGGTGGGAGGCTGGGGGGGGGATGGTGGGGGAGTGCGTGAGGAGGGGAGGGAGATGGAACTGGGATTGACATGTAAAACAAGCTATTTAAAATTAAAACAATAATAAAAAATCTCAAACTGATTCAGTGTTCTACCCATAATAGCAGTATAACAATGCTTGGTAACTAGCTTGATCTATTTCCCCGGTCCTCAACTTTGAATTTAGCCATGTACTTTGCTTTGGTGGATGGCTCATTATAGGATCTAACACTACTGAAAAACATAAATCTTTTCTACAATTCTGCTTGATTGTTTACTTGTTCCTTATCATAAATATGAAAAATAGATTGTCATGTTCACCTTTCGACAAGGATAGACAATTTGGAATGAAACAAACCACCATTGCTTGGAGTTCAGACAACTTCTAGTCCTTTTGCAGATTCCTGAGCAAGTCTAGCTAAAAATGAGAGGAAAGGGCACATCTATGCTTAACACCCTTTAAACAATGTTTCACTCAATGGAAGATTCATGTTTGCAATGACTGATGCTGTCAGCTCTAAGGTTTGGAATGATTTCACAGATTTTTTTTCATGGCAATAGCTACCATCCCAAGCACCTTAGTATGGAATTTGGCCTTTAACAAGTCTTAGTTACTTTTTTTGACAAAGTATAATAAATACTTTTTAAGTTTCCCTAAACTGTAAAACATGGCACTATGAAGAAAAACTTGAATGACAATTTCTGGTTGGTGTCATGTAGATAACACTTTTGCAATAAGCAATGAATTAGCAAATACTTCACAAAGAGTTCCTAGACTTTTGCATATTAATTGCAAGTGTAATTTCCTCCCACTAATGGTAATATGAATTATGGTTGTGTGCTGAAGCAAAATGTATTCTATGACTATAAGACTAATGAATTAATTTAGTAATCCAGAGTCTCATCTTTTTATTAACTTCCCATTCATTATCTTATGTATTTTGCTTGTTGCAGTAAATGCGAAGGGAGATATCTAAACATTCAATGCCTTGTCCATAGAAAAAATATGAATTTTATATTACAGTCTTAATATTACATATATATTGAGGAAACATCTTAAACTTCATTTTCTATTACAGTTATTCAAAACTGCCAGCCTTGATTTATTGCTCTCAAAATTTCTTTTGATTAATGAAAATCATAAAGGTCCATTTATCAAATTTCTTTTCAGAATCTTCATTGATACGGTTGACTTTCTTGTCATATTTTACTAAAATCTATTTCTTTGTTGATGTTCAGTTGTATTAGATACAAGTAATTGACACTGCCTTCCCAAGTAGTCTGCCTTTCCTATAATCAATAGTCACACTATTTAGAATATGTATTGCTTTATTAGTAACTAGATTTAGTTTGAAGTTTTAAATTCTCAGGCAACTAGGGAGCAAGGGACACAGTAAGTACCACATAATCTATCACATATCTTTCAATCTGTAGCTTGATATCTCTCTGTATAATTTAAGTTAGCATTAAATAAATCTCTTCTAAAATGTATAAAATATACATGGTACAATGTAAGTTAATAAAACAAAGTACATTAACATACTGTAGGGAAAATATTCCTTATTTATACTCTGCCTAGTGGTAGTATCTTTATTATCATGGCATGTTCATCTCCTGCTTCCTCTGCACCTGGCTAGTGACTCATTGACCCCACTCTTCTTCCTTCCAGCATACTTTCTGTGTCAGCCTGTCTCACCCATTCTCTTCCTGCTCAGCTATAGGCCAATCAGCTTTTATTAACAATGAGAGCAAGACACACTTACAGTGTATAAAGAGTGTTCCACATCATTTCCCCTTTTTGTCTAATTAAAAACAGAGATTTGAACTTTAACATAGGGAAAATGCATATAACAAAACAATTTTAAGTAAGAATTAACATCAAAATATTCATCCCATTTGCATTTGGCAAAATTAGAGAAATACTCAATTATCTATCTTATTTTGGGTGAATCTAAAGCTTTATAACTAATTTGTTTCCTATCATAACTAAGGAAAACTATAAATTTAACTAACTAGACTTCAACTATATCAAAGACCCCAACAGGATGAAATGTTACCTAATGACAGGGACACCAGGCTGCCTGGACAGTCACCTGGACAGTTCCTCTATAAAACTGGGGCATCCATTTCTGGCCTACAGTCCTAGAATTGCTAACAATCTTCCCTGTGAACGAGGGAATTTTGAAGGACTTCCCTACCTTGTCTTGGCAAAGTTTAGTACTTGTCTTTTTGCATCCTGCTAGTCTAGTATGAACAGTGTATTGACAGCAATTGAGGCAAGGGCAGTTTCTGTGCTCACGTGGCTAGGTTTTGTCATAAAGAAATCAGACTACATACAGAGATTCTTCAGTGTCTATCATCTTCTCAAGTAGAATGGTGCGGCCAGGAGCAAACATGGCTCACTGTCATAAAAATCCTCAGTTATTAAAATATTTGAAATGCTATATTCTGTAGGTCTTTGACATATTTGAAGATTACCTATCTACCTGAAATATATCTTTGTATACCTAGAAAACCTAATTACCATGACTATAATTTTGACTATCATAGATGACTATTAATCTGTATTTCTTAATTATACTGTATATTCTTAATTGAGCTGCATAAACATAATACCTTAAACAAGAGTAGAAATATATATAGTATAACAAAATTAATTTAAATTTGTATAAATAATATAAAATCCATACCTATGTGAAATATTTTTAGAGAAAGAGTTGGGTTTTTTTCCTTTGGTTTAAAAGTAGATTCAGCAATCTATACTTTTATACTATTTCTGTATCCTCACTCCTTTTTTAAGAAAAAGATTCCTGAATCTAAGCTCTGTTTTTGAGGGTTTTTTCCTGATCATTGCTAAGCAATATGGCTAGGACCAAAATAGCAGCTTCGGCAACTGGCTCCACCCAACTCCTTGGTCGGTAAGAATTTAGCTTTATAGCAGACGTACCAGTGGGAGCCACATTTACTACCCCAGCTGTATAGTTTCTGGATACATGCTGCCAATGAGTAGCATGCCACCAGCTGCTCATAAACTGCATTTAAGTATTTGGTGGCAGAATATTTCAAAAAAAGCTGTCCATGCACTAGCATGAACCAGGAAACCATATCTCAAAGGAACCATACTTCCTCTGATCACCACCAGCAAACAGCCCACCCAAGAAAATGCTGCTACCAAGAATCCTTGCATGACTTTGTCCTTTTGCGTGTTTAGAATCCTTTATTAAAGCTTCCTCAGGTTTTATGTGGAAATTCTTGCTAATAGTTTGGGTGCCATGTGTAAATGGAGCTTTCCCCATCATGGCCACCTTTCCCAAATAAATACACAGAGGCTTAATATTAATTAAAATGCTTGACCAATATCTCAGGCTTATTACTACATTTTAAGTTTACCAACATTCCTTATTTACTCTTTGCCACATATTGGTACCTTTATTAACATGGTATATTTATCTCCTGCTCTCTCTGTACCTGCTTGGTGATTCCTTTACTCCTCCCTTCTTCCTTCCAGAATTTTCTCTGTGTCAGGCTATCTCACCCAATTTCTTCCTGCCCATCTATCAGCCAATCATCTTTTTTATTAACAATGAGAGTAATGCATATTTACAGTGTACAAACATTGTTCCACAGGAGACAATATTTATAGTTAGAGTGGAAGTGCATAAAGAGCCTGAGGATACAGATTCAAGAAGTATCCTCAGATACTGTAGTAAGGTCTAGTGGTAGCTACAATAGGGGTGCACTCTATTTGGTTGTCTTTGATTTGCTGTCATAATATTTAATTTACTTCAATCTGACTTCCAGTCTGATGTGTTGCTGATGAGTCTTTGGGAAAGGAATTAATGACTCCTACATCAATCATTTCAACTTCAGTCCCTTTGTCATGTGTCCCTTTACAGCACTAGAATTTGCCTTTACTAAAGGTGGTTTACTACTTAGAAACATCCAGTGAACATCATGGTCACTATCGCTTACTTTATCCTGTATGTTTCTTTTGTTTTTCTTTGTTAACTTTTGTGTATTTCCATCAATTCTATCTTTTAGATAGTTTGCAAATCTTTCACAGTCATAATTTTAGCTTCTTGTTTTATTACTTAAATTGCACACCATTTCATTAGAATCCTTGGCTGTTTTTAGGACTTTGTAACTTCAGGTATGAAAACTCATTTTTATATATTGCATATAATTAGTGGGTTCATCAATATCATATTAAAAAATCAAGATATAAGGAATTTTTATTTTGTAACCAGACAAATGTTTCTAAATAAATTGGAAAATATTACTTTAAAAGCATGATGTATTTAGGAATATATCTAATGAAAAATGTGACAACCACTATTATACCTGGAATAACAATAGATTTATGAGCGACACTGCAAAAGATTTAAATGAATGGAGGAAAACATGTTTATGGATTGTTTGGAAGGCAGAACATTGTTACAATGTCAATTCTTTTAAAATTGATCCAGAGTCAATATAATCCCAATCAAATCCCTGCAGAGTATGTTTGCATGTTTAAATTGCTTAGCTGATTATAAAATTTGTATTGAAATGCAAAAGCTGTGAATAGTCAATGCAATGTTGAAGGAGTAAAAACAACATTGTAGGAGTTGCATTAGGATTTTCCAAGACTACCTATAAACCTATAATGATTAAGGTAGTGTGGTATCTATAAAAGAATTGACAAGTAACCCAATGTTGTGGAAAAGGGAGTACAGAAATAGCCTACACACAGTCACTTGGTTTGTACCTGATGTCACAGTAGTTTCATTTACTTATGAGAGAAAATGGACAGTCATGAACAAAATATAGTTGAGATAGACCATCAAACTAAGAGAAAAAAACTAGAACAGTTGAATCAATATAAGGAAATTGACTACCTTCATCCCATAGCGTAAAACCCAGGGACCTGCTACCTTTCCTTGTAAATGATGTGTTAAAGGCAGTCAGACCATTGATTTATGCATTCTTTTTTTAATTTTTAATTTTAATTTTAAATAGCTTGTTTTACATGTCAATCCCAGTTCCCTCTCCCTCCCCTCCTCCCGTACTCCCCCATCCCTCCCCCCCAGCCTCCCACACTATTGCCAATTCCTTCCACATAGGGGATATCTAGAGTCTGTCCTTTCACTCAGGGTAGGGTCCAGGCACTCCCCTAAGAGTCCATGCTGAGAGAGCATCCCTCTTTGTGCTATGGGCACACGATGAGTGTTTGTATTCCAGGGATAGACACTGATCCACTGCTCAGGGCCCCATAGGTTGCCCAGGCCTTCTCACTGATTTATGCATTCTTTAGTCTAGCTTTTAGTTGCAGAGTTAATTTGTTATGACTGAGATTCTATGACTTGCAAAAACTTATGTACTTACAATTTGGAAAAACTCTGTTCTAGAAGAAAACACAGGTCTAACATTTTGTTGTTGTTTTCTTTTTTGAGACAGTGTTTCTCTTGGTAGCTTTGGAGACTGTCCTGGACCTTATTTTGTAGACCAGGGTACCCTCCAACTCAGAGAGTTCTGCCTGCCTTTGCCTCCTTGGTGAGTGCTAGGACTAAAGGCATGTGCCACCACCACTAGGCAGGTTTAACATCTTATGACTATGGAGTGATTGAAAATATTACATTAAGGAAAAAAGATAAAAAATTAGACCACCCAATGTTAAATGGAAAAAATGACTCAATCAAATTAAGGACATGTTTATTGGAAATTACAAATAAAATATAATAAAAAATTGGAGAGATTATCAGGCAAAAGATGACCCAGTTTTAAAATGAGAAAAAGATTTTAACAGACATATAAATAACTATTGCACAATTGTCATTAGGAAATTAAAAGCAAAGCCACAGTATAATACCTGTTTCATAGCAAGCGAGATAGCTATATAATATTAAAAAGTGGGTAAATATGTGAAGAAATTGCCATCTTTCTATGCTGTTTGGAATAAGAACTGAACTAAACAAGAGGTTATATAATCCAATATTCTACTTATAGGTGTGCTCCTAGAATGAAAAAACTGCTCACACATACCCTCCTATGAATATTCATACTAATAGTTTTTATAATGGATATAATGTTGAAGCCATGTAAATGTCTATTAGTCCATGGATGGATAAAAACGTGTCATATACATATAATGTTATTTCTTAAAATTCTTTCTTTCTTCCTTTCCTTCTTTCACCAGGTCTCACTGTGTAGCTCTGTTTGGCATGGAATTTTCTATATAGACCAGGCTGGCCTTCAGCTGGGAATTAAGATATGAATCACCATGCCCAGTCTTAAGTTTCTTTTTTTCATCTGTGCATAGACACATAAAATAGTTCACATTACTGGAGTAGTATGTTATATTTTGATGTGTGCATATATTGGATAATACTTAAATCATATTAAACATATTTTCTCCTCACATGTTTATCATTTTTTCATGGTAAAAACTTTTAAAAATCCTCTTTTTGCTCCAAAACTGGATTATTATTTAGCCATGAGAATGAAAGAAGTACTGGCAGACACAACAGTTTAGATGAACCTTGAATGTACTGTATAAGGCGGTCAGCTAGATAACTTGGTGAGTGAAAGTCTTCAGTCTTGACAACTCATACCCAGAATCTAGGGTAGAAGTAGAGAACCAGTTGTAGAAAGTGATCCTCTGACTTTCATTTGCATGCTGCAGCATGCACATGTCCACACTCAAACATATCATACATACAACCTATACATACTAATAATAAATAAAATAATAGTAACAAAGCATTGTGTTAACTGAATGAAGACAGATACAATGAACAACATATTGCATAAATATATTTTTATGAAGTTTCCAGAAGAATTGAATCTACAAAGAGGGAAATGAGGATTGGGCAAGGTCAGGAATTCTCTAGTGTTACCAATTGTGCAATTTTGTTTATTAAAATTGTTAAATTGTATCTTTAAAAAGGAAAAATGCTAAAAAGTAGTTTTTGAATATATAGTGATAGTTATATAAAAGTGTAAAATGATAGTTGTCTACTGAACAGTTAAAACATATCAAACAGGCATTGAAAAACAGCAATGTAAATGACTGAACAGCACCCACCAAATATTACAACGCACTTACAAAATGGGTTTTAATATAAATATGCAATAATAAATATAAACTAGCATGTAACATAGCATCATTTATATACTGGATGTGAAAGTATTTTGTGTAGCTACTCAGCTGGTTTAGCTGATATTACTCGTCTCTTTTATAACATATACCAAATATATTACAGAAGAGTATATTAGGATAAAATACATAGATGCTTTGTCTGTGATCCAGAAAAAAAATCTACTTATCAATATAACCAAGAGAAAAAGGACAATTGTTCACCACAACTCATAAAAGAAAAGGCCATATTAACCTAAGTCATAATAACTTAAACTGGAAATGACCAAAATGTCAATTAGTTGGAGAATAAAAGTTAATCAAATAATAGACTGAAATGATAAAGATGGGAGTCAAATCTATTGAAATTTGTGTAATGCAGGTGACTTAAGGAAACAGTATGTTGACTGAAAGAAGTCACACACACAAATGGATACTCTATATGATTCCATCTATGCTATGCATAGAATTGAACAAATTGGGGCTGTAGAGATGTCTCATTGGTTAAGGACCTTGTTGCTCTGGCAGAAGACCTGGGTTCAGCTCCCAGCAACCACAGGATGGTCCACAACCATCCTTAACTCTAGATCGAGGAGTTCTGAAACCCTCTTCTGACCTTAGTGGGTACCAGGAAAGCACACACTTTTGAGTGTGGGCAAAACACTCAAAAACATAAAATTAAATAACAAAATCTAAAAAAAATACAAATTTAAAAAGAATAGAGAAAACTAATTGTAATTCAAAAATGAACAGCAGCTGCCAATGGTAGAGGATTAGAAACTGAGCAAAGTGAAATTAGAAAATACTAAGCAAATTGCATATCATAATGTGCACAGAGGGATCATAGGTATATATGAATGTAAAATTGTTTTGTGTATTTAATGCTTTCATATTTTGCATATCTAAAAGAATGCTTCAATTCCTCAACAGTGAAAGTTAGGACAGATGAAACAGAAAAGTGATATAAGCCTTTCTGATAATGAAAAACAAAACTGCCATTTTACCAAGTGAAACCATAAAAGAATGATATGATAGATAGCTCCATAGTCACCATTATTTTGTATTAACACAGAAAAAGAATGTTCGAAGAATATAATATAGCAAGAAACTTATTTCCTTGCTTTTAATTGTCTACCATTTTTCTTGGTGCAACTGCAAATCTCATTCTGAATTAGTAACATCTGAACAAGGACAGCTCAGTGTTATTTGTTCTAATGATATCTCAGTCTTCAATCTTCCACTTCATCAGTATAACAAATAATTTTGTTTCCTCAAATTTTCATTTATTGTCCTACATAAACCCTTCAGTGATTCCCCATTGTGCAAAGAAGTGTTAGTGTTTTTTGCTTTCCATTCGGGCTGCAGATTAGAATAACTAGAGAGCTTTGAAAAATTACCTCTATTCATCCTATCTTGATACAGCCGAATTATAGGAGCATGTAGCTTGGGCTCAGCATTGAAACACTGTTTAGTGTACCCCATCACGCACCAAAACAGCACTGCTGCTCCATTCCCATTATCTGACTGTTCAGCCTCGTCTTTGTGGCTGTCTTGCTCCCTCTTGCTATATCTGTTTTGGGAGATAGCACCTTCCCTATAAGACTTATTTTGTGTAGCCTTTTTGCCATGTCTCCACTTATTTTCCGTGCCCCCAAGCAAAATTCGATCCCTCATACTACAGCAAGTATCACTTTCTATCACAGATAAAACTGTGCACGAGATTCATTAGGTAGGCCTTCCACCAGATTCTATCTCTAGCGTCTAGTAGAGCGTAAAGCATAAAAAATCAAATCAAAGTTGAATGAATGAATAAATAAATCTTATTTTGAGATTTGTCTGAGTAAATCCCCTGATTGGCCTCAGCTAACTTAACAAACAATATTGTCTTTTGAGAATAAATAGATCGTAGTTTAAGGAAAAAGTCTGGGAAAATAAAATTGTAAGAATCAACGTGAGTTAATAATTGTATCCAAATAGGGTAAAGTGCAAAGGAACATAGAATAGGATTTCAAAATATTATTCACAACAGTGTGGAAACTACAAGGAGGAAACATTGGTCCAAAGTAGGGTCGGCTACTGCATACATCAAAAGAGGTCTGTTGGCACCGAAGAGAGTTCCTTAGGCTACAACGACTCCGATGTGCAGGGAACATGCAGAAAGGTAATTCTGATTATTTGACATCCCCTGAGCACACATTCTGAGCATCACAACTGAATAAGAATTGACTAAAATTGAAGGACAAAATCCAGGCATCTTTTCTTTTTGCAATTTCACCGTTTTTCCAACTGCGGGATGGATCGCAGCAAAATGAATAAGGTAACTAGGCAGTCTCAGATTAGAATTCGAGCATGCGTCTTGCTCTGAGCTTGACATGGCTTTGGTTTTGACATTCAGAAGGATCAGGAGCACCAGTCATCATAATAGAGTCTGTGGAAAAGGTGATTGTCATAACATCATATCATTTGGTCATGGGTGGTGTAACCATTTCATGCATTCAAATTTGGCTGATTTATGAAGACGAAGACAGCCTCTTTGTGAGTTTTTGTAGACACTGAATGTACATTTCAAAACCTCAGATACACACTTCAGGTCTATGGATTCTTTCAAAGTTCTTAATAGATTGAAGATTGCTAAACTTCCTTACTCAAACTGTGTGAAAATTCCCTCTGCTTTGTTTAAGAAAACTTGAAGGATTTAGTATCGTGCTTTGGAGCTTTAACACAAACTTGGGGAAAGGTGGGGATTACAGCCATTGCTGATGACAGGACTAGAAGCATACTATATTTTTCTCCCTGTCCTCAGCCTGAATTCTCATAAAATCTCTCTAGCTTAGTTTTTTATTCTGTCTCTCCCCTTTTATTTTTTCCTGTCCTTGTTTGTGAGTGTGGATCCTTGCTTGTCTCTCTGAGACCTACCCCACTTTTATGTGAGAAATACAAACAACAAGGGGGAATTGTTAATCTGTTGTGCTGGCAGAACCGCCAAGCTAGCTTTTCAGTTTTATTGGGTGCCATATAGCGACTGTGCCATTTTGATAAGAGGCATATTGAGTGTTCTGTCTTGACCCAGAATATTATTGCCACAGCTCTATGACAGGGATTCATATTGCACAATCTCTTCTTGTCATTTCCAAAGCAACTTTGGCCATATAGGGGTGAAGTTTATAAGATTACGATGCTTTTTTTAAAACCATATCGTCCCTCTTTATGTGAAGACACATATATCAATGTCTTGACACAACTCATAATTTCATTCTTCCAGAGCCTCCTCTTAGCCATTCCTAAATTCTTTTTAGTTTTTCATGGTTTTAGGTTCAGTTATTGAAAACAGGTGTGACTCAAATACAATTTTCTATGTTGAAATTTTGGTCTTATATTTTTAATTATTTTTTGTTTAGATTAGAAACAATATTGTTTCACATGTCAATCCCAGCTCCCTCTTCCTCCCCTCCTCCCCAACCCTCCCCACTAGGTCCCGTGGTCCCCCACCCAATCTCCACTCAGATCCCCAAGGAGGGTGAAGCCCTCGATGGTGAATCTCCTGTAATTGTCATTTCATTCAGAGCAGGGTCTAGGCCCTCCCCCAAGAATCCCAGCTGAGAGAGCATACCATATTGTGGTACGAGCACTCAAACCTATTTGTATGCCAGGGATAAATACTACCCAAGGCCCCATATATTACCTAGGCCTCCTCACTGACACCTACATTCAGGGTGTCTGGGTCAGTCCCAAGCTTTCCACATAGCCATCAATCAAGAGTCGAAGAGTTCTCCCTTGTTCAGGTCAATTGTTTCTGTGGATTAAACCATCCCACTCTTAACTCCTTTGCCTATAAGTTCTCTCTTTCTGATACTGGATTCCAGGAGTTTAATTCAGTGTTTGTCTGTGGGTATCTGCCTCTGCTTTCATCAGTCGTTGGGTGAATATACTGTTTCCTAGACTTTCTGGCAGTGGGATTGTATGCTGGCACTCCCCCTGATTCATGTCTAAAATTCATAAATGAGTGAGTACATAACATGTTTGTCTTTTTGTGACTGGCTTACCTCACTCAGTATGCTTTCTTCTAGTGCCATCCATTTGCCTGCAAATTTCAAGATTACCTTTTTTCTGATGAATAGTACTCCATTATGTAAAGGTACCACATTTTCTCTATCCACTCTTCAGTTGAGGGGCATCTAGTTTTCTTCCAGGTTCTGGCTATTACAAATAATGCTGCTAAGAAAACAGTGGAACAGATAATCTTGTTGTATAAATGTGCATCTTTTGGGTATGTGCCTAAGAGTGGAATTGCTGGGTCTTGTGGTAGACTGAGTCCCATTTTCCTAAAGAATCTCCATACTGTAAAATTTGAAGATCAGCCCTCTGTCAGATGTGGGGTTAGTGAATATGGTTTCCCAATCCATGTGGTGCCTTTTTGTCTTTCTGACTGTGTCCTTTGCCTTACAGAAGCTTCTCGGTTTCAGGAGGGCCCATTTATTAATTGTTGATCTCACTGTCTATGCTACTGGAGTTATGTTCAGGAAGTGGTCTGTACCAATTTGTTGAAGGTTGCCTCCCACTTTCTCTTCTAACAGGTTCAGTGTGGCTGCATTTATGTTAAGTTTTGTGCATGGCAATAGACATGGCTCTATCCACATTCTTCTACATGCCAGTATCTAGTTATGCCAGCACCATCTGTTGAAGATGCTTTCTTTTTTCCATTGTATATTTTTAGTTTCTTTGTCAAAAATCAGATGTTCATACTTGTATGGGTTAATATCAGGGTGTTCAATTCGATTCCATTGGTCTACCTGTCTATTTTTGTGCCAATAACAAGCTGTTTTCAGGACTACAGCTCTATAATAGAGCTTGAAGTCAGCGATGGTGGTGCCTCCAGATGTTGCTTTATTGAATAATGTTGTTTTGGCTATCCTGGGTCTTTTGTTTTTCCATACAAAGTTAATTATTGTTCTTTCAAGGTCTGTGAAGAATTGTGCTTGGATTTTAGTGGGGATTGTGTTACATTTGCATATTGCTTTTGGTAAGATTGCCATTTTTACTATGCTGATCCTACTTATCCAAGAGCATGGGAGATCTTTCCACCTTCTGGTGTCTACTTTAATTTCTTTCTTTAAAGACTCAAGGTATTTCACTTGTTTGGTTAGCGTTACCCCAAGGTATTTTTTGTTGTTTGTGGCAATTGTAAGGGGTGATGTTTCTCTGATTTCTTTCTCAGCCTTTTATCATCTGTATATATTAGGGCTACTGATTTTCTTGAGTTGACCTTGTATCATGCCACTTTGCTGAAAGTATTTATCAGCTACAGGATTTCCCTGGTGGAGGTTTTGGGTCACTTATGTAAACTATCATATCATCTGCAAATCGTGAAAGTTTGATCTTTTCCTTTCCAATTTGTATCCCCTTGATCTCCTTTTGTTGTCATATTGCTCTAGCTAGAACTTCAAGTACAATATTGAAGAGGTATGGAGAGAGTGGACAGCCTTGTCTTGTTCCTGATCTTAGAGGAATTGCGTTGAGTTTCTGTCCATTTAGTTTGATGATGGCTGTTGGTTCGCTGTATATAGCTTTTATTATGTTGAGGTAAGTACCTGTTTTCCCAGATCTCTGCATGTTCACACTCTGTTGTTTGGTAAGTTTGGACAAAGTTTGTCTATCGTGTTGGTTTTCTCAAAGAACCAACTCTTCATTACATTGATATTTTGTATTGTTTTGCTAGTCTCTGCTTTATTGATTTCAGCTCCCAGTTTGATTATTTCCTTGCATCTATTCCTCCTGGGTAAATTTGCTTCTTTGTGTTCTAGAACTTTCAGTTGTGCTGTTAATTCTCTAGTGTAGCTATTCTCCAGTTTCTTCATGTGGGCACTTAGTGCTATGAACTTCCCCAGTAGCACTGCTTTCAAAGTGTCCCATGGGTTTGGGTATGTTGTGTCGTCATTCTCATTGAATTCTAGGAAGTATTAATTTCTCTTGTTTTATTTCTTCATTGACCCAGGAATTGTGCAATAGTGCATTATTCAACTTTTATGATTTTGTAGGGTTTCTGCAATTTTTGTTGTTGTTTAATTCTAATTTTAATGCATAGTAGTCTGATAAGGTACATAGAGTTATTATAATTTTTTTGGACCTGTTGAGATTTGATGTGTTGCCAAGTATGTGGTAGATTTTTGAGAAGGTTCCAGGTGGCACTGAGAAGAAGGTATATTCTTTTTTATTTGGGTGGAATGTTCTATAGATGTCCGTTAATCCCAATTGGGTCATAACTTCTATTATTTCCTTTGCTTCTTTGTTAAGTTTCTGTCTGGTAGTCCTGTCTAGAGGTAAGAGTGGGGTGTTGAAGTCTCCCACTATAAACCTGTGGGGCTTTGTATGTGATTTGAGTTTTAGTAATGTTTCTTTTATGAATGTGGGTGCCTTTATATTTGGGGCGTAGATGTTTAAAATTGGAGGTTCATCTTGGTGGATTTCTCCTGTGATGAGTATGAAGTACCCTCTTTCATCTCTTCTGATTGATTTTATTTGGAAATCTAATTTGTTAGATATTAGGATTGCTACACTCGCTTGTTTCTTGGGTCCATTTGATTGGAAAATCTTTTCCCAACCTTTAACTCTGAGGTAATGTCTGTCTTTGATGCTGGGGTGTGTTTCTTGTATGCAGCAGAAGGATGGCTTCTGTCTTCGAATCTATTCTGTTAGCCTGTGTCTCTTCTTGGGCGAATTAAGACCATTGATATTGAGGGATATTAATGACCATTGATTGCTCATTCTTGTTTGTTTTGTAATAGTTGTTTTTGGTGGGATTATATATGGATTTCCACTTCTTTTCTTTTGGCTGTTGGTAAGGTGGGATTATCTATTGCCTATATTTTTCTGGTTGTAGTTAACTCCCTTGAGTTGGGGTTTTCCTTCTAGAATTTTCTATAGGGCTGAGTTAGTGGATACATATTGTTTAAATCTGGTTTTGTCATGGAATATCTTATTTTCTCCATCTACAGTGATTGAAAGCTGGGTATAGCAGTCTGGGCTGGCATCTGTGGTCTCTTAGTGTTGGTAGAATATCTATCCAGGACCTTCTGGCTTTCAGAGTTTCCATGGAGAAGTCAGGTGTGATTTTGATAGGTTTGCCTTTGCATGTCACTTGGCCTTTTTCCTTTGCTACTCTTAATATTCTTTCTTTATTCTGTAGGTTCAGGGGTTTTTACTGTTATGTGGCAAGGGTATTTACTTTTTTGGTCCTCTCTATTTGATGTTGTGTAGGCTTCTTGTACTTTCATTGGCATGTGCTTCTTTAAGTTGGGAAGTTTTGTTCTATGATTTTGTTGAATATGTTTTCTTCCCCTTTGAGGCGGATTTCTTCACCTTCTTCTATATCTATTATTCTTAGGTTTGGTCTTTTCTTGGTGTCCCATATTCTTGGATACTTTGTGTTAGGGATTTGTTGGACTTAAGATTTACTTTGGTCAGTGAATCTATTTCCCCTAGTGTATCTTCAACACCTGAGATTCTGTCTTCCATCTCTTGTATTCTGTTGGTTATGCTTGTATCTGTAGTACCTGACCATTTGCCCAGCTTTTCTATTTCCAGCATTCCTTCAGACTGTGTTTTTATTGTCTCCTTCCCATCATTTCTTCCTGTGGGTGCAGAAGGAATCACTTCCTCTCTTGATGGTATGTGACCCCTTTCCAATGGGTGGGAGCAGGTCCAATACACTGGTGGCTTTCCTATTGTGTGGATGGAGGCTGTCCTGGTATTGGGACCTTAGCAAACTCTGGGTAGGCTGGACCCTTGCCTCGCCTGTCCCATGGGTGGAGACTGGGTCTTGGAAGCTGGCAGTCTCTGGGCTGCTGTGTGCAGTCTTAAGGTCTCTGGTGTTTCTGCTCAAGCCACCAGATGTTAGGCTTGCCTAACCTCCCCTGTCCAGTGGGTGGAGACTGGGACTTGGAAGCTGGCAATCTCTGGGCCGGCCGAATTCCTTTGGGGTGGGATATGAATCTGCTGTGCACAGTCTTCAGGTCTCCAGTGGTTTTGCTCAGGCCATTGGAAAGCAGGCTAGAGACAGACCCACACTTACCTCACCTGTCCTGTGGGCAGAGAATGGACTTGGTAGCTGGCATTCTCTGGGCAGGCTGAATCCCGTCGGTGTGGGATCCGGATCTGCAGTCCTTTGTCTTATTTTTTATGTTTGAATATTCTTTCTTTAGATGCTATAAAAAAGAAGTAGGAAGTTGTTCAAATCGCTATCACTGATATCAGTTGATGAAATCATTCCCTGGCTTTCTTATTCTGAGAGAATTCTTAATGTGAAATATTATGTCTCTGAGCCAAAATGTTATTTTAATTCTTGAATCCTGATAATACAGTGTTGAGAGCTATCCCTGGAGTTTTGAGAAGTGCTGAGTATAAGATTGTAAAGTTGCAGGATATAAAGAAATCGGTGTATGTGTTATTTTTTCACAGTTTGCAAACTGGCATCTACTAATTATAGTTTTGCCCATAAATGGGTTATTTTCTTTTATATTAGTCTCATAGCTTTCAAGTCTTTCTATGGTATAAGGTACTACTCCTGAATATATTCATCCCAGAGGATAAGGCAAGTCATACACTGATTGCTTCCAACTTTGCTGACATTTCTTTAGAATTTTCCTCACTATATGGATTCTGATAATACTAGCATACCCTAACACAGCTTCAGGGAGAATTATACTTTCTTAAATGGGGTCACAATATAAGTAAGACTTGTCTAGGTTCTGAAATTGCATAAGTATAAAGATTTTAAGGAAACTAAAAGCAACCTTGAAACTTAAAACATTGCCATACAAAAATCAGAAATTTCAGGTAGAAAAGAGTATAAATAATTAATATTTACTCTTCATCTATGCTGTTCTGATATCAGTCACATAAAGTCTGACTGGGTCTACTGTGATCTTTGCCAATCATATAAAGAACAATAGAACCTTCTCTTTCAGCTCAGTTTCAGCAATTATGTTACACTTAACCATCAGAATGAAGGTTTATATCAAGCCACTCACTACTGTGAAAGTGGATTCTTATGCTATGATTAAAATTGATAAAAGTAAGAATCCTATTAGTATTAAAACCACCTAACAATTATCACTTAACCTAGGTAAATGTAATTGACAATGTCTAGCCATTGATTTGTAAAAATAAATAAATAAAAATAAAATGAAACAACAAAATTTGAGAATTAATTTTGTCAAATATATTTTCTTATTTATAAACTATAGCCATGTAGTAAAATTGTCTCTGACATTTTACAAATGAAAGAAAAGTTCATCTTTACTTGTAATATTCTGTTTACAGAAATAAAGTGTTGTCAGGGGAAGAGGCAAGATCTTTTTGACTTAGAAGCCTGCCTAATGTATATAGCAAGTTCCAGGCCAGCCTGACTATACATTGAGACACAGTCTCAAGAACCAAAACAACAACAAAAATGTGGTGTTTTATTGTGTTTATGTATAAAGTGTAAATTAAGCTAGGAAGAAACACCAGACTGGAATAAGTCCATTGATTCATATGCAAAATTATTTTCCTAGTGGTGTTTTAGATAAAGCAGGGCTGTTTATTTTAAAGCATGACATTTAATATGCCCTAGAATCAAAACACAAATGCATATATGTAAATAGCAGTTAGAGAGGCAGATTCTCCTATCCAAATTAAATTCAGCTGCTGTGCTGCACTCCCTCTAAACTTAGGTGTGGTTTAGCATTCATTTCTTTGAGCTTTACCCTGATACCTACAGCACTTTCATTTCAATTATTTCAAACAAGACATGCTGAAACTTCCTTGTAAAGACTGAAATTGCCAAAGTCAGCTGTGAGTTCACACTTTGTAGAGGATGCTAATTGAAAGTGAAAAGTCAAAACAATGGAATTCAAGTAAACTCTCAAAGAAAACACAGAAATGACAGATTAGGTGGGTGCTGACTGTGAAGAAAGCGCAGATTTTACCCCCTTTAAGCTCACTCTTCTCTCCTTCAAAATTTTACATCTGATTCTATAAAGAGTTGTATGAAGACACTTCATTTCTTTTCCCCTCAAGTGTTCCATGAAAACACCATGGCTTTAAGAGACCATAACAAATAGCTCATGATACATGTTGATAGTGGTGATTGACAGCTGGTTCATATCATACAAAATATATAGGGAACTATACTTTTTAAGAGTCACTAGGATATGGTTTAACCCATTCTATGAAGAATAGAAATAATTTGTTTTGGAGACAGTTGGTACATGAGACTGATATTGTTATCTAGAATATTATCATGGTTCAAAGTAGATTGACATGCTTATAAACTTACTTATTCTTTCACAAGTTTATATATATATACATATATATATATATGATTTTTAGCTAAGTTCTCCCATTATATTCTTTCTTCTTCCTTTCCTCCACCCATCAAATCCATACTTCTTTCTAAGTCTTATTCCTACTCATGACTTTGTGTGCAGGGCCTCCTGTATTTAATTAGGGTTGCTTCCCTAAGTATGGGTGGGGACAATTTACTTGAGCTAGGGTAATACATCGGTGGCTATACCATGGAGGAATATAATTTTATTCCTCCTGCAACTTATAACTATCTACAGCATCTCTGGGGAAGGTTGGATCTTTGAGCTCCTCCTCCATCAATGGTGGAATACTAATGGGTCCAATCCTATCAGGTTTTGTGGAGGTAGCCTATCTATGGCTGCTGTGAGTTCATAGGTACAAAAGCTGTATCATATCCTGATGGGGAAGTTCTGTGTATATGTCAATAAAGCACTGTTGGACAATAGGTGGGACTAGGAGTCCAGGAGGGCTCTGGGTAGGAGAATCACAGGGAGTCACGATATAGCCACGATAGGGATAAGAAGTTTGGAACTATTCTCCGATAAGAGAAATACCTAGACTAACAATTATGGGATAAATACTTAAGTTAGAGCTAGCCAGTAAGAAACAAGCAGGGCCAACAGCTTCATAATTAATATAGCCTCCTGTGTGTTATTTGGGACTGATGCGGCTCTGGAATCAGGCTGGAGGGAAGGCTTCTCTCAAGGAAAAGGTTTCTCTTTACAATATTCAGAAGATACCATTGAACAACGTTCCATCATTCTCTACCTAATTCATTAAGACAGTGTCTATCAGTTAAGGCCAGAGCTTGTTGATACAGAAGTCTAACTAGTGAACTTTCCCCCAGAGATTCTTTGTCTCTGCCTTCAGAGTGTTGGAAATACAGTAGGGCTGCCATGACAACTCCGTTTTAAATAGGTTGTCAGAATACAGATTCCAGTGTTTATGACTTCAAGGCAAGCACCTTATTCACTGCAACACCTCCCAGATACCAAACTGAGCAATTCGAGTATTTCAGCCATTCTTCTGTACTTTTCTTACAGGAAAATGTTGTTTCTGCAGATGATTTATATGAAATGAAATTTTAGCGCAAAATAATGTTTAAATTTTATAATTTATTTCAGTTTTATAGCTAAGAAATACTCTTCTGATAGTATATAGAAAAAATATATTCGCGACTCCTGAAACAAAGAAGTCTTCTTATTTAATTTCCCAGATCTTGTTTCTATTGATCTCTAATTTTGATAGAGTGAAAGACATTTGGTATTTATTGACTGTGTTTCAAACATTAGCCATTTGGGCTAGTATATAATGGTCTTATCATTTTAATTTGTATTGACTGACTGATGAATAATAATGTTGAAGTCTTCTACAAGTACTTGTTGGTCATTTGGTTGCCATCCTTTGTAAAGTGTCTAAGAATTTTGCTCACTTGCTGCATTGAGATACTGATCTGAAAAAACTGAAGGTGTGGATGTGAGCCTTAATTAGGGATCTTTTATCTCTGGCTTCTAAGGTTATGTTTTGAGCATTCATTTCTTTATTGACATTTTTTAATGAGAGACTAACTTTCATTTTTTTTACATTTTGAGACAAGGTCTCTGTCTCTTTCTCTGTCTGTCTGTCTGTCTGTCTGTCTGTCTGTCTGTCTGTCTGTCTCTCTCTCTCTCTCTCTCTCTCTCTCTCTCTCTTTATCTCTCTCTTGATCCCAGGCTATCTTGGAACCTATTATGTAGCCAAGGCTGACCTTGAACTTATAGTGATACTCCTGCCTCAGTCTCCCTAAGTACTGGGGCTATAAGCTTGAGCTACTGTGCCCAGCTAAGACTGATTTTGTTGAAGCCCAATATATCCTTTTTGATGCTGTTGTTAAAGATTTTCTGCATAATTTGATGCCAAATCTTTATCTGCTACACCACTGTGAAGAGGTTATCTTGAGTTTATACACAGATGATTTCTAATTTAACTAGAATTGGTTTTGTGTGTAGTGTGAAGTAGGGGTAGATTTCATAAGTATATCTAGTTATTTCAGCACCAATTATTGAAAAGACTATTCTTTATCCCCAAAATTGCTCTCATACCTTTGTAAAATATCAATAGATTGTACAAGTATAGATCTAATCTGGCTTCTATTCTCTTGCATTGATCTATTTGTCTGTGTTTAACCTACTACCACACTATCTTGATAGCTGTAGATTTATTGTAAGCCTGGATATCAGACAGTATAAATCCTTCAATTTTGTCTTTCTTACCATTGGGAAGATTTCTATGGCTGCTTTAGGTCCTTTGTGTTTACCTTTGTTTATCATCTATTTGTACAATATATAGATATTGAAGTATCTACTTTTTAAAAGCTTGCTGAGATTTTAATTGAAATTACTTTGAAAGTATAGATCAGTTATGAAAGAACATCTTAACGCTCTTGGGTATTTTGCTCCAGAAGCATCATGTATCTTCTAGTAAGTTAGATCTCCTCTAGTATCTCTCAGCAGTGTTTTGTAACTTTTAATGTAGAGGTCCTGGACATATTTAAATAAGCTAATTTCTATGTATTTTGTATTTCTCAGATCCAGCTGTAAATACTACTAATTCAAACAATTTTGCTAATGTTTAAATATAATTGTTTTCCATATATGGTTTTATATTGTTTGAACTTGATAAATTAATCCATCTGTTAGTGTTAGAAGGATTTTATGGAATATTCTATGAACCCAATTATGAAAGCTGCAAGTCAAGGCAGTTAGGCTGTTTCCTCTTCAGTAGTTTTGGCTTCATATGTTCAGTGGCTGACTTTGCTGACTTAGTGGACCAATGAAATATGGATGAACAATATTGCAAGCAGGTTTCTGGGACTTGTTCAGGTTTGCAGTTATAAAAAATCAACTTTCAATTTGTGACATTAAGTTAGGTATTAGCTATGTGTTTTATGTAGTCTATTCCATGTTGCCTGAGAGTCTTTCCCATGATTGCATCTCGAGGTCTTGAGGTCTTTTTTCTTTCTTTTATGCTCCTGTATCTTTCAAAAGGAACTTGGGCTTTTTGCTTTCAATCTATTGATGTGTTGTGTGTTGAGTACCATCAATTGATTTTTTCCAGTTTGTTCAACCTTGAATTACCTCAGTAGCACAACTTGGTCAAAATGTTGTATTCTTTTTACTTCTTGCCACATTCAGTTTTTTTGATATTTTGTGATGATGGTTTGTAAAGAAAACTCATTTTTTACTTCTTTCTACTGCATTGTCTAATTGGCAGCAGGATATTGCTGAGTTTGTGATATGAAATGAGAAATGGTGACTGTTTTCTGACAGAATTTGTGTAGCATATTTGTTACTTATATGTCTAGAAGAGTTTACCAGTAAAAACTGCCTTAAATATTTTAAATCATAAATTCAACTTATATGTTAGGTATAGAGGTAGCACAATTTAAAAATTCGTAGGCAGGTGTTGAGAATTTGTGACAATCACCTAATTTTCCTACTATATCAATCATCTATTTTATTGTCATGGAGTTGTAGAAAATCAGCCTTTGTATCCTTATTATTATCTGAGGAAATTGTAAAACATTCTTCTTCTATAGTTGTTCTTGACAATTTATGGATACACCTTCCATTAATCTACAGAGAGTTTATTGATTTTATTTTTTTATAGAAATAATCTTTGTCCTTTGTTTTACTCTACTGTTTGGCACATTTCTGTTTTGTTCATTTCAAATTTATTATGATAAATTCTTCTATTTTATGGAGTTTTGATTTGTTTTTCTATAATTGCTTATTTAGTTTAGTTAGATAAATGATTTTCAAGTACTATTTGAAATTATTATTTGAGGGGATTAGCTTTTTTCTTGACCCTGCTAAAAATGGTTAAGTGGTGATGTTTGGCATGTTAAAATATATTCTAATCTTTCCATTATTTATTTTTTAATTTTTAAAATATTTTATTTCTAAACATAGAGGGGTGTTTTACATGCATGTTTGTTATAGATTGAGGTGGTTAAACTTAATTTCCAATCTGTTGGATTGGGAAGCATGTGGAAAATAATAAACCATATTTCTGAGTGTGTCTGTGAGAACATTACCAGAGAGATTTAAGAGGAATCCCCTTGAGTGTGAGTGGTACTAGTCCATGGGCTGAGAACCGAGATAGAAGTAAAGGGGAAGAATGAAGAAGCATACTAGAATAGTTATATTCCCTCTGCATACTGGCTGCTATAAGATGAATAATTCTTACTAATATCCCCCTTCTCTCATGATGCTCTGCCTCACTGAAAGCCCAGTTAAACTAACTGACTAGGGACTCCCTCTAACCTTTTAATCTATGAGGCAAAATTAATTCGACCTCTCTGAAACGCATTGTTACACAGTGGAAATTTAAATAATACATTTACTTTTTTCTTTTCATTATGAATTTTGCTACTCTCAAGCAATGTATTCTATTTACATATGTGTATGTTTACATGTGTGTATTCACATATTTGTAGGTGCATGTGTATACTGAGGTCAGAGGTTGATGTCAGGAGTCTTCCTCATTGACTTTACTGGAAAACTTTATGTTTTTTTGGCCACGTGTCTTATCTGCTAAAAACCATGGCTGTATAAACTGCAGGTTTTTCAAGATGACGGGCCTAAGTTTGACTCTAGCTGATCGTCTCAGTCTATGCTGACATCCAGCAAAAGCTCCCGGCTTGGAGATGTGGTCACTGCCACTTCCAGCTGTATGTACACACCTCTGAATCATTAGCAGAGCCTCTTAAAAGAGCCTTGGTGGTTTTTTTTTATGCTGAGTCAGGAAGACTCCCTTAAGCAAGCCGTGTCAGTCTCTGCTTGTCTCTAGCAAAACAGAGCCCACCTGATAAAATGCTGCTACCAAAAAGCCGTGCTTCTCTCTGTTATTTTGTTACTAAAATCCCTTTTAAGATTTTGTCATTCTATGTGGAAATTCATATCCCACTTCTGAAAACCATTTGTACAGTGTAGCCTTCCCCGTCATCCTCCTGGGCTCTGCCACAGTTGCAGTCCCCAAACAACTCACAGGACACTGTATTAATTATAAAGCTTTTGGCTGTTTGCTTGGTTTCTTACTGGCTATCTCTGACTTAAGTATTTAACCCATAATTGTTTATCTAAGTATTTCTCTTACCAGAGAAAGGGTCCGGACCTCTTACTCCTCTGGCAGGTACATAATGTCTCTCCATGTCTCTCTTTCCAAGAATCCTCTTCCTAGTCCCAACTATCATGCTTTCCTATTGGCCAACAGTGATTTATTCAAACCAATCAGACACATTTTTACAGAATGACATCTTCCAACAGGGGCATTTCTCATTCAAACCACCACATCTTTGTTCTGTGAAATACAATATTTTTCTGATATCTTCATACCCATTTCAACTTTGCCATGATTGAGTTGTAATGGAATACCCTTTTCCTTCTGTTTCATAGTCCTATATCTATTGTAAAGTCAGTTACTACATTTTGTAGTTTCGAGGTTTGCAGCTGGTCTCTTTCATTTCTTATACTTTCATATTCTGTAAGTCTGCTTTTTCCATTTTTAAAGTGTGCCTTCCTTTATGAAGAACTTTTTTGGATATCAAATTCTAGTTCAATACCTTTTTATGTATTAAAAGATGTTAGTTGAGTTATAGTTTGTGGGCTTTTTCTGATAAGAAAACCAATATTCTTGTCTTTCTTTTGTATGTAATATATTTTCTGTACATATAATTTCAAGGAATTTTGTCTTGGTGTCCTTAAGGTTTGTTTTCTTTGTTCTTATTCTGATTGATATTTGTTGAGTTTCTTGAACCTATGAATTTATGCTGTTAATAATATTTGGAAAATTGGGAGGCACTGTTTTCTTCAAAAATATTATTTCTGTACCAATCTTTGTCCTCTCATACTAGACATCATTTTATGGATATTTTACTACTTTATATTCTCACTCAGACTATGAGACAATATTTGATAGCATTTCTCCTTTCTAAGCTTAAATTTAAAGGTTTGATTATCAGTTTATTGACCAAATGTTTTGTTACTGTTGAATGTGTTATTAACCAGATTTTTTATTCCAGTTATGGTTTCTGCATTTCATTTCCAAATTTTGATCATATTTTTGTCATTTCTTTTGTCTGCTGAGATTTACTCATCTGCTCTCCCACAATGTCCACATTTTTCTTCACTCCTTGAAGTCACTTATTATATTTCTTGTAATAGATGGTCTATGAGTCCTAACATGTACCCCGTTTCTTTGTCATATTTATTAACTGAGTTTTTTGTTTTGTTATTGATTTGGGGTTATATTTTCATGTTTCTTTACTCGTCTTGTATTTTAAAAATATATGTTGCACATCAGAAATGACATATTCTTTAATTCATTAACAATATTACTTCATTTTCAATTTTTAATGTATCCTATCAACTCTTATCATTATAAGTGGCATACTTTTCTAACTTATGAAGTTTGGTATATTATTTTAAGGTTCATTAGGTGAGTTTCATTGTGCATTCAATTGATTTACTGGAGACTGTTTTTTATGTTTCATTGAAACTAGGGTAAGTCAGTTTCATGCTGGCCTCTCAGCCATCAGTCTGGGGTCCAAGAGCTCCCCTTGTCCAGGTCAGCTGTCTCTATGGGTTTCACCAGCCTGGTCTTTACCCCTTTGCTCACCACTCCTCCCTTTCTGCCACTGAGTTCCTGGAGTTCAGTTCAGAGGATTTCTTTTTTTTTAATTATTTATTTGTATTTTATGTACATTGATGTTGTTCTTGCGTATATGTCTGCGTGAGGGTGTTGGATCCCTTGGAACAGGAGTTACAGACAGTTTTGAGCTGCCATGTGGGTGCTAGGAATTGAACAGAGATCCTTTAGAAGAGCAGTCAGTACTCTTAACCACCGAGCCATCTCTCCCCTGAATGTGGGAATCAGTGAGGAGGCCTAAAGAATCTATGGGGCCTTGGGTATTAGTTCAGCATTTATCCCTGGTATACAAATGGACTTTGGGTGCCCATCCCACATTGAGGGATACTCTCTTAGCCTGGACACATGGGGGAGGGTCTAGACCCTGCCCTGGATGAAATGATAGACTCTGGAGATCCCCCTTGGATGGTCTCACCCTCCCTGGGGAGCAGAGTGGGGATTGAGTGTGGGGTTGGGGAAAGTTGGTGGGGGGGGGGAGCAGGGGAGGAGGGGAGGGAGTGGGTTCTGGGGTTGACATGTGAAGCAAGCTTGTTTCTAATTTAAATAAAAAGATAAAAAACAAAAACAAAACAGGATCTTGAAACAGAAAAAAACTAGGTTGAGTGTGAGTGATTATTCTAGAGTTGAAGTAGTCATATAACTTTGGTATGACCTTTCTCATGTCTTAGTTGAATTCAGTGCTTTCTCTTCTGTCTAATTCGTGATAATTTGAATGATTACTAGTGTTTTCAAACTTGCATCTCTACATTGTTCATAGATCCTCAATAGTTTTTCCTCTTGTACAGATACAATTTTTTATTTAGCTAAAGATGTAAGGATACTTCCTAAATTTTGGAGCTTTTTTCTAATATTACAGCACATTTCTCATTTGCTGTTGTGCCTTATAAATTCATACCGGCTTCACAGTATATAACCTTCAATTCTAACTCTTCAATATAGTACCAAGATCTGCACTCTTCCTTTGCATGACACTATCTTGAAAAAGACTCTTGCCAGAAGACCAGGTAAATAATTGGGTCATTGTCCTATTTCTGTTGCTGTAATAAAATGCCCAGGGAAGAAATTGAGTAGAGAAAGGAAAGGATTAATTTTGGCTCACAATTCCAGGTGGTGCTCCATCATTTATGGGAAGTCACAGTTTTAGGAGCATAAAGAAACTAGTCACATCATATCCACAGTCAAGAGCATAGAGAAATGCAGATATCCTTATTATTCAGTACACTTCTCTGCTTGTATACAATCTAGGTTCCTATACCATTGAATGGTGCCATGCACTTTCCGGGAAGCAATCTAGACAATCCTTCATTGAGACTCTTTTTTTCCCAGGTGAATCTAGGTTGTTTCAAATTGACAAATAAAAATTTTCATTGTAGGAATGGAAAGATGGCTCCGTGTTTAAGAGTCCTGGCTGCTCTTCCAGAAGACCCAAGTTTGACTCCCATCATCCACGTGATGGCTTACAATAATCTGTAGCTCCAGTTCCAAAGGATCTGCTAGCCTCTTCTGGACTCTGCAGGAGCAGGCGTACATGCAGGCAAAGCACCCCCACACACAAAATGACAAAAGATTGTAATTGCTTTATCCATCACAATCACTTCCTGTGTTTCTTTTCTATCATCATTTGAAATCCTTGGTAATTGTTTGGCACTACCTTAAAATAATTATTACATATGTTTTGTTAATCATATAGTTATTTACCATGGGACGACATGTGTTCCTACATGAGTACATGTTAAATTACAGTTCCAGTAATTTGATGCCTACAGATGTAAGAGAAACATATTTGTGCATAGATTCATCAAAAATCATCTTTCTAAATTTGCATTCTATTCTTTCTCATTTCTCACATAGTATACTGTCTCTTATTTTTCTGCATATAAAGTTTCAGATAACATGTAACATCCTCTGTATGTATAGTATCTATATCCTGATAACAAGGGGCATTTATTAAATAACCACAATGCCAATATTTCATCAGAGATTCTTAATATTACTAAAGAAATATTATCTGATACATATTTAAATTACTCAGCCCTTTTTCAAAGTCTTGAATCCACTCAAAATTCATTTCCTATGCTTGAAGGTTATGTCACCTCAGTTTCATTTGATCAAAAACAGCTCTTAGCCTTTTTGTCTTTTGTCAAGATGACATTTTTAAAGCAACCAGGCTGTGTGGGGCAGATTGTTCCTTTATGATTCAAGTTAAATAATAAAAAAACACAGATAATGTTGCACATTTTCTAATTGCATTCTATAAAGAGCACACATTTTCAGTTCAAACATTTGTAGGTGATCTTAAGTTTGTGCACTTGTTTATGTTGTTTGTGTTAGACTTCTCAGCTATAAGGAATCTTCCCCTTTTTATAATAAGGATGTAATCTGTGGGGTAATAATTTGAGAGCATGTGGTTGTTCTGTTTCTTAATATCCTTTGAGCCAGGGGTTTTAATATCCACTGATAATCGTGACTGGACTCACTGATTACATTTGGAATTACAAAGCAAAGCTTTTTCTTATTCTGTGTTTTCCTCGACACTTATTATCTGAAATAGTTTCATAATGATAAGCTTCATAATAACTTTATCTGAAATAGAAACATATTTGAAAGCTAAATAAATGATAACTCAGAAAAATAACCCACAGAAACTAGAATATATTTTAATATTGTCATGAATACAACATGCCTCCTACCGTGTAAGGGATTTAGGATGAGCTACTGATGAGGCACATTGCTTTACAAAACCAATGTAGAACTAATGTAGACATCATGTCAGAAAGTTGTCTTGTATCCTTCTTTAAATAATTTCATCCTCATCCTCCAGGATCAAATATTGTCCTGGTTTTTGCTCACCATAAATTAATTTTTTCTATTGTATAATTTCACATAAATGGAATAAGACACGTAATATTTTCATAGATAGTTTGCTAATAAGCCTATTTTGAAGATTTATCATTGCTACTATATAATCAACAGTTATTTCCCCATCACTTCTACAATGTGTCCCTTTGCATAGATACACCACTGTTTATCAGGAACTGGGTCCTTCAACACCAAAATTGCAAGGAAATTATTTTGCCCAACTACATGATCAGGTTTGAAATGGATTCCTCCCCAGTGGAGCTTCAAAGTGAAAATGTGTCCTGCTGGCATTTTGATTGCAAGACCTTGAACAAAGGACACATCTTTGTCTGGTTCCTGACACCCCTTAAAAAAAATCAAAACAAATCATGTTTTGTTATAGAACCAGTAAATCAGTAGTTAGGCATCAACAGACAGATAATAGAACACTTTTAAAAAATTTCTGAGACACAGTCTTATCCTCTATCCCAGGCTGACTTTAAACTCAGTATGTAGTTATGGCTAGCCTAGTACTTGTAATTTTCCTGCTTCTGTGCCCTAAGTACTGGAATTAAAGACTTGTGCCACACACGCATCTTCAGCCACTATTAAATTAGTCAGTTTTCATTTCATTGGTTATGATAACATAGATTTTCATTTCTCTTGGTTATATGTAGGTATTGGAAGATTTGTCTTTAGTTTTATAAGATACTCTAGTTCTTATAGAAAAATACTTAGCATTTCCCAGAAGGAAAAACAATAAACCATATATTTAGATTTGCATACGAAGAATTGCTAGGAAATTGACCACATAATTTCGGCAGTTGAAAAGTCTCATTGAAAGCAAATATCAGGCAAGAGTTCCTGGGGTGCCGAATGATTTGGTCCAAGTCTTAACTAGAGCATCTGATAGTACAACTTTTGCTGCTTTGAGGTCTGAATTCCTAGAGCTGAGTGAAGGAGGCTTAAGCCTAAACTTTAGAGGTTCAAGGGAAAAGGCAAGTATATCCCATACCCTAGGTCTTTGGCAGTGGAGAGAGACAACTTGGCCTTCAAGGAAGGGGAATCTTCCTTAGAATCATTCTCATAGATACCATGCATAAAATACTTTATTAGGTTCTTAGTATTCCTTAATCGAGTCATGTTGATATATAAAATGAACCATCACAGTGAGAAATTCTTTTACTTTCTCTTAAGTTGTTTTAATACTTTTGTATTCTTGTCAACAATATGGGGGTTTTGTAATGACCATATATTCTTGTTGACATTTGCTACTGTCAGTCTATTTAATTTTATTAAGTGTTTAAGTGTATAAAAGCTATTGTGCTTTTATTCTGCATTTCCTTGACGACTAATATTGTTGAGACCTTTCATTCATGTATTTATTGGCAGTTTATGTGTGGCTACTTGAATTATTTCCAAATTTTTAATTTGGTTGTTTTTTTCTGTTATGAAATTGTAGGAGTCCATTGTGAATGTTTTGCTAATATGTTCTTCTCTTCAACACAAAGGACTAATGCATGTTTGAGGTGATGTCTATGCAAGAATATCCTGATCTAGACATTACATCATGTATCTATGGATTTAGTTCTTTAAAGGCACATTTTGAAAAGTTTGTTTTTTGCTATTCTCACCTTATGTATTATTGTTTTAGATTTTCTTTTTAGGTACATGATCTACGTCAAATGAATTTTGTCTGGATAGTATAAAGAAGAAATGAAGGTTTGGTAGATTTTTAAATTACTTCCTTTTTTCACTTTTGTCATCATTGTCAGAATTCTAATACTCATAGAAGTCTAGGTCTATGTCAGGATTTCCTTCTCTGTTATTTTAGTCTACTGTCAATTTATATGCCAGTACCATGCTATCTTCATTATTTTGAGTTGGAAACATATATTGAATTCATATTGTGCAAATTCTCTAGTTTCATTTGTTTTTCAAAGTTCCTTAGACATTCTAGGTGCCTTACATTTCCTTACAGATTTTAGTATCAGCTTGTCAATTTCTTGAAAATAACCTGCTGGGATTATGGCCAGCATGACTTTGAATGTACAGGTTGGTATGGAGATTTGTCATCTTAACAACCTGGTCCTTTTAAATACCTTCATAATATATAGTTGTCAGGTGAGAGTTCTTACACTCATTTTTATTAAATGCATTCATATTTTGTAACTATTTTCAAAACATTTGATTGTTTTCCATGTTCTGGAGATTTTGTGTTTATATAATGGCTATTTTGACCTATTTATGGTGTTATCTATGACTTAATGGTAGTTACCCAGGAAATAGAGCCAATCTGTACTTAGTGCTAATGGATGCTTTTTTTCCTCCCTTTTTTATTGAAAATAGATTCTTTTCTCATAAAATATATCCTGATTACAGTTTCCTCTATGTCTACTCCTCCAAGTTCCTTCTCAACTCTCCTCCCATCAGCATCCACTTGCTTCCTGTGTCTCATTAGAAAATAATAGGTTTCAAAGAGATAATGACGAAACACAACAAAATACAATAAGATAACAAAGACCATCACATCAAAGTTGGAAAAGACAAAGAAACAGAAGAAAAAAGCCCAAGTAAAGGCACAAGAATGAGAGACACACTTGTTTACATACTCAGGAGTTCAATAAAAACACTGAACTAAAAGCTATAGTCTGTATACAGACTCATATAGGCTCTGTGCTTGCTGCTTCTGTCTATGGGTTCATTTGAACTTCACTTAGTTGATGTAGAGGGCCTTGTTCTCCTGGTGTCTTCCATCCACTCTAACTCTTACACTCTTCCCACCTCATTTTCCACAGGGGTGTCCTGAACTCTGAGGGGAGTAACTTAATAGAGATGTCCTCTAATGGAGACTTTCAAGCATAGGATATATGGCTTGGGTTGTACATTTGCCCCAGCAAAGCATTGTTTCTCCTTTACTGATAGTTTGTTGAGGTCTTCATCAGCATCTGTTTAATTCTGTATCTCTTAGCGGTGAATGCTCTTATACATTGAAAAGTCCCTAAAGTCAAATGGGTTGTTCCTTTTCTAGGAAAGAAGAATGAAGTCATTGATACAGCATAACATAATAGATAGGTCAAAAGCTTGGTGCTTTAAAGACCAAGACCACATGATCTATCACAAGATCATGTGATCATGGTCTCTAAATCACCAAGTATTGAATCAAACTCGGGACACACACACATTCACACACACACACACACACACACACACACACACACACACACACCTTGTATTTGTTATTGGAAGTAGGGTAGTTTTAATTTTATGGTTTCCTGGCTGGAGTGACAATAATATGTAACGAAAAAGTTATAAGTAGGGAGTATAAGGACTTTTGTATATAACCATTTGACTAATCACAGAAAGAAGCAGATGATGTATTTTAGTAGTTTTTATACCTCTTAACTCATTTTGTAGCACAACACAGTGTTTTAAACTAGAAAAATTGTTCACAGCTCAAATATTTGTGGTTAGAAACAGCAGAATTTCTACAGAATAAGAAGTAGAAGTTGTAGATTACACCCACATGTATGTTAGAGCTCAGAGGACATGCTGGGGAAACATTAACCAATTCAAACCATTCTATTTATTTTGCATTATTTTATTTTAAAATTTGATATTTATGGTGTTTTTCCTGCAAATATGTGTGTGTGTGCTACATGTCCTAGTGGTCATGGAGGTCAGAAGAGGGTACTGGATCCTCTGACACTGCAGTTACAGACAGATGTGAGCCACCACAAGGTTCCTGAGAACCCAAAAGCAGGTCCTCTGCAAAAGCAGCTGGTGTTCTTAAAAGCCAAGCCAGTATTTAATGTTCTTTCTCTTTCCTTTTCTTTAAATTAGAAAGGAGTTTGATTCACTTGTCATTCTCAGCTCCCTCTCCCCCCTTCTCTCCTGCCACCCTTCAACCCTCCCCTAGCCCTTCCCCAATCCCCACTCCACTCTCCAAGGAGGGTCAGGCCCTTCATGGGGATCTCAAAAGTCTGTCATATCATCTGGGGTGGGGCCTAAGCCCTCCCCGGTGTGTCCACACAGAGAGAGCATCCCTCCATGTGGAATGGGCTCCTAAAGTACATCTGGATGACAGGCCTAAATGCTGATCTATTGCCTGAGGCCCCAAAGAATGCTGAGGCCTCCTCACTGACCCGTGTTCAGGGGGTCTAGATCAGTTACATGCTAAGGCCAAGCCATCTTTCCAACCTCAAATCACACTGTTGTAAGAATGAAAGGACAATACTCTGTATCCTTAGGCCTGGCCCAGCTACTTATAAAATAAAATGTTTTCTGGTTTGAGCAAGTCATTTAACTTTCTCTTCTTTCCCACATCATTTTTGTTAATTGAGGGACATGAAAGCTGTTATACATAGCATTAATGTATAAAACACATCAAATTAATGTAGGTAAAGATGAGATTATGTCTACTGTAAGGACTTGAGAAGCAATAAAGATGTCTATGAATGTAAATTTACAGAATTATCATACAAAGTTGCTTCTACAGTGGGGCAACATTTAGCACATAAATAGGTTTTTAAAAATAATCTAAAGTAGGTCTTCATTGGGGGAAAATGGTATTATTAGCAGTGTTTTGTTTTGTGGGAATTTTTATCATGTGCATTATAACCTGTGGAAGACAGTGTCTATTTAACAAGCTGAAGAGGAGAATCAAGCATCTGAAGATCAGATGATGTGTTATAAGCAGACAATTTGGAGGAGTCAATTGATAGTGAAAAGCAAGAGATAATGTAATAATTCAAATTATTTTGAATCATGATCAATGAATCACCACTGAGCTCCTGGCATTCTCAAATCCTAAAACAGTCATCAACCTTGACTTGTGACTGAAGGATTGTTTCTCAGAATCACCAGAAAGAAGTTGTTGCCTGCATTTCTATTTTATAGGTATGAGTAAGGAATATTGTATCTCTTGGTGTGGGTAATGAAGATGACAACAACACAAGCTAAACATGAGCACTTGCGTGGAAAGCTAACAAGCAAAGTCTTCAACAGTCCTTCAACTGGCCTTTCAGGAAGAAAACAGAACAGGCATAATAACATGACCTATAGTTTATTTTTTAATTCATTTGTCTAAAACTTTAGATTATTTTAGAATGAATAGACATGGCAAGTTTCTTAAGCTAATTTTATTGATATTAATCAGCAAGCACTAAGTCACATACTTAGATCTCAAAGTGTTCTCCTGCTCCTAGGCCAAATAAGCACTTGAAAAGAAATGGGAAAGAAACATGTTAGCAATTATTTCATCTAAATTGATATTCAGAACACATCCATAGCAAATATAATTTAAGTTATTAACATTCTACAGGGAATGCACAGCAGTTCCCAGAACTTGAAGTCACCCTGTGGACATAAGACCATTTTGAGATTTGCCATCACTTTGATCCAAGCAGATTTAGTGTAGCAATCTGTATTTTAGGACAGAATTGCAGTAGTTTCGAATCACATAGGAAGAAACCAAATGTTTCCATCTTTCTAACATCTGGGTGTTAGTTTTTAAACAAAGCTTGTGGATCTGGGGGTTGGGGATGTGTTTGTTCCTCCCTGTGCTTCTGCATGAATTTTGTGTAGAAAATAAATCAAATTCAATGTCTTTATGAAACACCAGAAAAATATGAAATGTTTTCTTTTTCGGTTGCTGTTGTTATTCTCAAATGCCATGTAGTTGGTATTTTCTTTTTACTCACATATATCAGTGGAGGATAATTTAGATGGGAAGGTACTTGGCATTTTGGTGTTATGGTTGTTTTGTTTCTTTATAAATATAGCCCTTATTCTATATAGGGTGTCTGTGGGGTCTATGCTTTCAACAATAAGAGACAAGTAATTGTATATTAATAGCTAAGAAAAACAGGAAGACGTAATTACCATTGGTCTGTGGGATCCAAAATGTTTGTTCTAAAACATTTAAGGTCAAGATAACCAGAACAGCCTTGCCATATGTGGGAAAGCAGAGGGTTCAGCAGAAGTATTATATGTGAAGAAGAACTATAGATATGGTAAAGAGAGATTCTCACCTTGCTCAATATGCAAATTTCTGAGCACTCTAAATAATTTGTTTAATCTTTGAACTTTCCTTATTTCTATCTCACTTCCCTTGTCATGACTCACTTGAGATAGAGCAAACAATATTATAAGAAAAAATATGGGAGGATATCTTTACAAGCTCAGAATTTTTATTTAAAAGAAACAAAAAATTCTAAACATAAAAGTTTGATATCTAAGACTACATTAAAAATGGCAACTTCTGTTTATTGCTAGGAGTGAAATGGCAAGTCTGGAATGTGAAATGCATATTTACAATTTGTGTAACTGCCAAATGATTGGTAACTAGATTTCAATTATGTTTTTAATTCTTTATTTTCATTTTATATGTGTGGGCATTTTGTCTACATGTACACTGGGCAACAGGCTAGAAGAGGGACTTAGATCCCATTAAAGTGCAGTTACAAAAGGTTGTGAGCTGACATGTGGGTACTGGCAACCACTGCAAGAGCAAGTGTTTTTTTATATCAGAAATAAAAATAAAATTTAATGTAAAAAAGGAAACAAGGAGCATTAAGAAAAGTTAGAGTGACGGGGTAACACTGTCCTTTGCTTTAAAGCAATTTGTTTATTTAAAGTGTTTACTAAGGACCTACAATGCAAACCAGGCATTGTGCCACCCACCTAGAGTCCTAGCACTTGGGAGCCTGAGGGAAAAGGATCACAAGTCACTGCCCAGCCTGAGGTACAAGTATGAGACCCTAGCTCAAAACAAAACAAAAACAAACTTTAAAAAAGGAAGAAATGAAAAGGAACCTGTAACATGTAGTTTTCCTCGGCTAGCCGTTTTGGTTTTTCTTCACCAGCCACTTGGGCTCTGCTATAGTTGCGGTCCCCAAATAACACACAGGAGGCTATATTAATTATGGAGCTGTTGTCTGTTTGCTTGTTTCTTACTGGCTAACCCATAATAATCTAAGTATTTCTCTTACCTGAGAAAAGGGTCTGGACATCTTACTTCTCTGGCAGACTACATTGTTTCTGCTGTGTCTCTCTTTCCCTGAGTCCTCCTCAACTCCTAGTCCCACCTATCTTGCTTACCTATTGGGTAACAGTGCTTTATTGACATATACACAGGACTTCCTTATCATCTCCTAATTTCTTCTTAAAAAGAAAGAAAGGTTTTAACTTTAACATAGTCAAATTATATATAACAGAACAGTTATCAAATAAGAACATAGTTACAATATTTTGTCCATTAACATTTAGTAAGATTTAAAGAAAGTATCAACTATCCTATCTTTGTGAATTTAAAGTCTTATATGTAACTTATCTTTTATCATAACTAAAGAAAACTATGATTATAACTATCTGCCTTCAACTCCATCAAAGACCACAGAAGGATAATATATAAACACTAGAATTGGCAGAGACATCTTGCTACCTGGACAGTCACTCAAAGTTCCTCTATAATGTTGGGGCATCCATCTTCAGCCCATAGGCCACAATGTGTCTGGAAGACTTCTCAGCAAAGCAAGAAATTTAAAGCTGTCCATCTGCATTGGCAGTCTGTCAGTCAATTTCTGTGTACTGCAGAAAGTCTGGCAGACTCTTCAATGAAGCAGGAACCCTGAAGGACTGTTTGAGTTCAGCAGTCACTTTTCTGTGGGTCCTGCATGTCCAGTTTATACAGCAACAGTCAAGCAGTCTAGGCAAGAGCATTTTTTGCCCAAATGGCTAACTTGCCATGTTGAAAGCAAACTCCATAATGAGTTTCTTCAATGCCCATCTTCCTCTCAGATGTAATTGATGCTGTCAGGAGCAGACATTTCTCATTGTCAAGAAAAACCCTGAACCATTTTAAATGCCATATTCTGAAGGTCTTCGAAAGGTTTGAAGACTATCTGTCTATCTCAAACATATCTCTATATATCTAGAAAACATAACTTACATAACTATAAGTTCTGACTATTATAAGTAACTATCTATAATCTGTATTTAATTATGTATTACATTTTAAAAGATCAGTATAATCACAATACTTAAACAAGAGGAGAAATATACATATCACAAAATTGTCCTTGAATTTGTATCAATAAATGGAAAACTGTACCCATACCAAGTATTCATTTCCATACCATAATATCCCTTTTACCATTAAAAGGAGACTGGTTGTGATCATTAACCAATTCTAAGCAACCCCATTTAAATGTAAACTAAGATTTATAAACAATATGGGAATTTGGACGTCGATCATTCCAAACTGTTTCCTGCTGGATGGGGGCACTGTTCATACCATGGGCATCATGGTGAAACTCAGAGACCTTGGCCAAGTCCTTTTATTGTACTCTGTAAGGCTGCATCATCTTAGCTGTCATAATTGTTGGAACACCTGGGCCATTTCCGGGAGACTTGGTTCATCAAACCACAGAAGCCTGAAAGGAATCCATAGCTTTCCATTTTCTGTGGAGACAGAAATAAAACATCTTTTCCAAAGTAACATATCCTTATATTTAAATTTTGAAGTTAAGGCATTTTCAAAAGATATGAGTTGAATTAATTCAGCTGTGTTTATAATCAAGTGTTCTTTAGCAGTTGTTTCTTCCTTAGCAATCAAAAAACTGAAAAACACAATAGCATACAGTATCCAGACTTTCTTTGTATTTTCCATCTTTACGTGGCTTATTTATTTATCTATTATTACTCTATTTCTTTCTATTTATTTATTTATTTATTTTTATTTCTCTGAGACAGGATTTCTGTGGAAACCTGCCTGCCTCTGCCTTTGGAGCAAATGCTACCAGAATGTGCCACCACAGCTGGCTTCTCTATTTATTTACCACTATGCCGTTTCTTTTTCTCTCTCAATCCTATGTATTTTTTTAAACACACTGTAAACCTCTAGAGGTTTTTCTTCATCCAAGTCTGACTTTACTGTAAATCTTTGTTTTTTCTGGCCACGTGTCATATCTGTTAAAACCACAGCTGTTTAAACTGCAGTTTTTCCAAGATGGTGGGTGTAAGCATGACTCCAGCTCACTGCCTGAGTCTATGCTGACATCCAGCAAAAGCTGCCGGCTTGGAGATATGGTCCCTGCTACTTGCAGCTGTACATACACACCTTTCAATTGTTATCAATACCTCTTAAAAAAATCTTGTTGGTTTTATTTTCCCCGCTTATGCTGAGTCAGGAAGACTCGCTTAAGTGAGCCACGTGATTCTCTGCTTGTCTCTAGCAAAACAGAGCTCACCTGAGAAAAATGCTGCTACCAAGGAGCCATGCTTCTCTCTGTTCTTTTTTTTTTATAAAATTCCTTTAAAGCTTTTGTCGTTCTACATGGAAATTCAATCCCACATGCTGACACCGTTATGTAACGTGTAGTTCTCTTCCGCCAGCTGCTTTGGTTTTTCCCCACCAGCCACTTGGGCTCCTCCACAGTTGCAGTCCCCAAATAACACACAGGAGGCTATATTAATTATGAAGCTGTTGGCCGTTTGCTTGTTTCTTACTTGCTAACCCATAATTTTTAACCTCAGTGTTTCTCTTACCGGAGAAAAGCATTTGGACATCTTACTTCTCTGGCAGGCTACATTGTCTCTGCCGTGTTTCTCTTTCCCAGAATCCTCCTCAACTCCTAATCCCACCTAGCTTGCTTCCCTATTCGCCAACAGTGCTGTATTGACGTATACACAGGACTTCCCCGTCAGGAAGCCCCTACAGTGATAGAGACTCATACAGTACTTTATTCCTATTTCCAATCAGAAGTTGTTACTTTGTCAGTTTTTTTTAAAAAAAAATCATTCATTTTACATACCAACCATAGTTCCCCATCCCTCCCCTCCTCCACACCCCCAGACACCTCCCCCCAAGCCTATCACCAATCCAGTCCACAGAAAGGGTAAGGTCTCTGATGGGAAGTCAACAAAGCCTGTCACATTAAGTTGAGGCAAGACCAAGCACCTCCCCCTGCATCCAGGCTGAGAAAGGTACCCCACCATAGGAAACGGGCTTCAAAAGTTCAGTTCATCCCATTACCAGGGGTTCCACAAGCAGACAATGCCACACAACTGTCACACACATTCAGAAGGTCTAATTCAGTCCCATGCAGGCTTCCCAGCTGTCAGTCCAGAATCCATGAATTCCCACTATCTTAGGTCAGCTGTCTCTGTGGTTTTCCCCATCATAATCTTGATCTGCTTTGCTTGTATAATCCCCACTCCCTCTCTTTGACTTTACTCCTGGATCTCAACCCAGTGGTTGCCTGTGAATCTCTGCATCTGCTTCCATAAGTTAATGAATGAAGGATCTATGACGACAATTAGGCTAGTCACCAATCTGATTAAAGAAGGCCAGTTCAGTTACCCTCTCTACTATTTCTTGGAGTCTCAGCTGGGGTCATCCTTGTGGATTCTTGGGTATTTTCCCAGCACCAGATTTCTTCCTAATTCCATAATAGTTCCCTCTATCAAGGTATCTCTTTCATTGCTCTCCCTCTTTGTCCCTCCAACTTGACCATCCCATTCCCTTGTATTCTCATCCTCCATCCTCTCCCCTCTCCCCCTGACCCCTAGATTACCCAGGAGATCTTATCTGTTTCTGTTTCTCCTTCCTAGGGCAATTCACATGTCTATTTTTGGGTCTTCCTTGTTACCTAGCTTCTCTGGGGTTATGCATTGCAGCCTGGTTATCCTTTGCTTGAAATCTAATATTCACTTATGGGTGAGTACATAACATGTTGGTCTTTCTGGGTCTGGGTTACCTCACTCAGGATGATTTTTCTAGTTCCATTCTTTCACCTGCAAATTTCAAAATGCCATTGTATTTTATAGCTGTGTAAATGAACCATATTTTCTTCATCAATTTTTCAATTGAGGAGCATCTATGGTGTTTCTAGGTTCTAGCTATTATGAATAACACTGCTATGAACACAGCTACATAGCTGAGCAAGTGTGTGGTATTCGCTGGGTGGTGGTGGTGCACGCCTTTAATCCCAGCACTGGGGAGGCAGAGGCAGGCGGATCTCTGTGAGTTCCACGCCGGGTTGGACCGACAGCTTCCAAAACAATACAGAGAAACCCTGTCTCATAAAACCAAAAATAAAAAAGTGTGTGGTATTCCTGAGCATACTTTGGTTATATGTCTAAGAGTAGTATTGCTAGGTCTCGAGGTAGGTTGATTCCCACCTTTCTGAGAAACCACCATACTGATTTCCAAAGTAACTGTACAATTTTGCACTCCTACCAGCAGTGGAGGAGTGTTCCTCATACTCCACATCCTCTCCAGCATAAACTGTCATCAGAGTTTTTTTATCTTAGCCATCCTGATAGCTGTGAAATGATATCTCAGAGTTGTTTTGATTTGCATTTTCCTGATGACTAAAGATGTTGAACAATTCCTTAAATGTCTTCTGGCCATTGAAATTCCTATGTTTATGAATTCTCTGTTTAGATCTGTACCCCATTTTAAATTGGATTATTTGGTATTTGGATGTCTAGTTTCTTGATTTCTTTATATATTTTGGAGATCACCCCTCTGTCAGATGTGGGGTTGGTGAAGTTCTTTTTCCATTGTGTAGGCTGCCATTTTGTCTTATTCACCATGCCGTTTGCCCTACAGAAGCTTCTCAGTTTCTGGAGGTCCCCTTTATTAATTGTTAATCTCAGTATCTGTGCTACTAGTGTTATGTTTAGGAAGTGGTCTCCTGCGACATTGCATTCAAGGATATTTCCCACTTTCTCTTCTATCAGGTTCAGAAGCTCTGGATTTATGTTGAGGTATTTGATCCACTTGGCCTTGATCTTTATGCATGGCGATAGACTTGAATCTATTTGCATTTTTCTACATGTAGACAGCCACTTATGCCAGTACCATTTGTTGAAGATGTTTTGTTGAATATGCTTTCATTTTTCCATTGCAAAATTTTGGATTCTTTGTCAAAAATCAGGTGTTCATAGTTGAGTGGATTAATTCAGGGTCTTCATTTGAATTCCGTTGATCCAAATGTCTGCTTTATGGCAATTCCAAGTTGCTGTTTTTATTAATATAGCACTGTAGTAGTACTTGAAGTCAGGGGTGGTGATGCCTCTAGAAGTTTGTGTATTTTACAGGATTGTTTTAGCTATCCTGAGTTTTTTGTCTTTCCATATAAAGTTGAGGTTCTTTTGAGGTCTGTGAAGAATTGTGTTGGGTTTTGAAGGAGATTATATTGAATCAGTGGAATGCTTTAGTAAGATTGCTATTTTTACTATGATGATCCTACACCTGTTCAAGAGCAAGGGCGATCTTCCCATTTTCTGATGCCTTCTTCAAAGACTTAAAGTTCTTGTCATACAGGTCTTTCACTTGTTTGGATAGAGCTACCCTAATGTATTTTATATTATTTGTGGATATTATAAAGGATGATGCTTCTCTGATTTCTTTCTCAGCTTGTTTATTATTTGTATATAGGAAGGCTATTGATTTCTTTGCATTAATCTTGTATCCTGTCACATCACTGAAGGTATTATTCAGACGTTGGAGTTCCCTGGTAGAATTTTTGGAGTTATTTATGTATATTATCAGATCATCTGCAAATAACGAAATTTTGACTTCTTCATTTCCAATTTGTACCCCCTTGATCTCCTTTTGTTGTCTTATTGCTATAGCTAGAATATGAGAACTATACTGAATAGATATGGATCGAGTGAACAGCCTTGTCTTGTTCCTGATTGTTGTAAAGCTCTACCCAGCCCCTCTCCTCCCATTCTAGATCCTGCCCCTGAGAGGCAGTGCCACCCCCAGAGGGCATTTAAAACTCTCTCCTCTTGGTTTTCTCTCGTGGTTTTCTCTTCTTCCACTAGGACTACCCAGGGATGCTTTGTTCAAATTAAACCTGGACTTATTAATTCAGCCTGATCTGCCTTATTACCTTGGTGGAGAAACTATACCAGAGTACAGAAAGCTTTCACTGAGTTTATTAGAATTGCTTTGGACTTCTCTCCATTTAGTTTTATGTTGACTGTCGGCTTGTTGCATATTGCCTTTATTATGTTTAGGTATATTCCACGTATCCCTGATCTCTCCAAGACCTTATCATGAAGGGCTGCCGGATTCTGCCTAAGGTTTTTCATCATGTAATGAGATGATCATGTCATTTATTCTTTCAGTGTGTTTATATGGTTGATTACATTGACTGATTTTTCATGTCTTGAACCATCCCTGCATCCCTGGAATGAAGGCTACTTGATCATGGTGGATGATTTTTGCCAGTATTTTTTTGAGTATTTTTGCATCCATGTTCATGAGGGAATTTGTCTGTAATTCTTTCTTTGTGGTGTCTTCGTATGATTTGTGTATCAGGGTAACTATAGCCTCATAAAAAGAGTTTGGCTATGTTTCTTCTGTTTCTATTGTATGTTACAATTTGAGAAGTATTGGTATTAGATCTTCGAGGAAATTCTGGTAGAGTTGTGTGCTGAAATCATCTGGCCCTGGGCTTTGTTTGGTTGGAAGACTTTTAATGACTACTTCTATTTTCTTATGTGTTGTAGGCTTATTTAAATTATTTATCTGGGCTAAATTTGGTATGTGGAATCTATCCAGAAAGTTGTCTATTTCTTTTAGATATTCCAATTTTATGTAGTACAGGATTTCGAGGTATGATCTAATGATTTTTCTGGACTTCCTCCGTGTCTGTTGTTATGGTCCTCCTTTCATTTCTGATTTTGTTAATATTGATATTCTCTCTCTGCCTTTTTGTTATTTTGAATGAGGGTCTATCTTGTTTATTTTCTCAATGAACCAACTCTTTGCTTCATTGATTCTTTGTATCATTCTCTTTGTTTATATTTAATTGATTTTGGTCTTCAATTTTATTATTTCCTGGAATCTACTCCTTCTGGATGAAGGTGTTTCTTATTGTTCTAGAGCTTTCAGGTGTTTTGTTAAGTCTCTTGTGTAAGATTTCTCCAAATTATTTATATTGGCATTTAGTGCTATGAACTTTCCTCTTAGCACTGCTTTCATAGTGTCCCATAAGCTTGGGTATGCTGTGCATTCATTTTCATTGAATTCTAGGAAGTGCTTAATTTATTTCTTTATTTCTTCCTTGACCCAGTGGTGACTCAGTCAAGTGTTATTCAGTTTACATGAGTTTATAGGCTTTCTGCAGTTTGTATTGAAGTTGTATTCTAACTTAAAGAAATGGTGATCCTATAAGATACAGGGGGTTATCCTGAATTTTTTGTATCTATTAACATTTGTTTTGTAACTGAGTATGTAGTCAATTTTAGGGAAGGTTCCATGAGCTCCTAAGGAAAAGGTATATTCTTTTGTGTTTGAGTGGAATGTTCTATAAATGTCTGTTAGGCCCATTTGAGTCACTATGTCTAATAGTTCTCTTATTTCTCTGTTAAGTTTCTGTCTGGCAGACCTGTTCATTGGTGAGAGTGGGGTGTTGAATTCTTCCTCTTTTAGTGTGTGGGGTTTGATTCGTGATTTAAGCTTTAGTAATGATTCTTTTACAAATGTAGGCATGTATACACACACACACACACATACACACACACACACACACACACACACACCACCTCCTAATACCATCACAAGAACAACTAAATGTCAACATGATGTTTATGAGGTTTGAAGGAAAGATTCAAAATTCTCTCCCTATCTAGGTATTGAGAATATGCCTTTTCATTTTGATTCTCAAATATTTCCTAATGAAGGATAAAACCTCTGTGCTTTTTGATTATACTCCCTTTCATCTGGCTATGCCTTCAAACTTATCTTCTTCTGCTGAGAGACTTCCCCTAACACTGTTTACTATTTACATGTGTTGTTGGTTTTGCCTACTTGCTCTACCAAGTGGAATCAGAAAGACTCTTACTCAAGTGAGAACAAATACAGAGATAATGGAAAAAGGAAGCTTTTGAGGTTTTTCCATATAGTCAAAACTTATCAGTTTTCTTTTATTTCTCAAATTCTAAGATGCATTCACAGAACTGGAGAGCAATCATTGCTCACACTTAGTGGGATTCTTAGGAATATACTGCATATATATCAAGCATGTGGCAGATCTCCCTTTCAGAATAATACATACTTATTTCTGGGCAGACTTTGGCAAGATATTTGCATATGTGTCATGGTGAGCTAAAATATAAACATTGATGACCCTTGAAATTTTCATCAGATCACAGCAAAATTAATTGTTCTTTCATAATTTATCTTTCTCCTTCTCAAACAGAATATTAAAATGCCAATTTCCTGCCTTTGGAACTACTTTTAGCCAATTCTTGGAAATGTTGCATGGGTTCAAAGTCTTTTCCATTAAGAAGCATTGTTCTCATTTCCAATGATTTTTCTTCCTTATTAAGTATTTACTTCAATCAGGCCTCAAAAAGCATTTTTAAGCACTTGAGTATTTACTAAGATCTGCCAAGGACCCTTCTTTTTCCTCTGGTTGCATCTTTTATTCAGTGCTCTGATTTTCACCTTTAAAAACATCCTAATGGCAATGAACTTTGCACTTCTTAGAAGTCACATACCCTTAAACTTCTAAGTAACATTTTCTCCCTGGACAAGCTGCATTAAACCAGACTGAAGCTTTCAAAGATCCTTGTCATTTAGTCTCCTTAAGCTGGTCCTTTGAGGTAGGATTTCTTTTCAATCTCTAAGGCCCAACTTGTGTTCAAGGAAAGCAGTTAAGATTCATCTCTCTGCTTTACATTTCTTCATCCTTAACAACAAAAACAGGTGCTATGTGAATCAAGGATATGTGTATCACTGGGGATGAAATGAAACTGAAAGGTCATCTATTTCAACTGTATATAATATACTTAATTATTCAGACAATTAAGAATTCAGGGACATGGGAAAGAAGCATAAATCTATCGTTCTCTGAGTAAGGAATGCAGATGATACATCTCTGCCTCCCTGAAAGCCATGTCTATAGCAACCAGAAGAATAAGAATATAATTAACCTGAAAGTTAGTGGGAAAATTTGATGTGCTTGTTCACAATTGAAAAATCCTCTAATTTTCTTTTCACATGAAATAATACCCATAGTGTGCAGCCATTTGAAAGAGTATAAAAAAAGTTGCTATGCCTAAATTTTCATTCACGATTTGGTGTTTTATAAACCAGGAATGAAATATCTGCTCTAATCTCCTCTTTCTGCACCTCACACTAGATTTTCTGCATCTTAGCATTTTAAATCATCATCATCATCATGCTTTGTTAAAACAAATCTTTGAAAGAAGTGAATTATTCTGGGACTGCTTAATTTGAGGCTTTTTACCGCTGCCATCGTGCTACCAGAATATGGCAAATGTAATTAATCTGTCAAAACACTGAAGTTGTAAATTTATTGTGGATAATTATTCATTTAAAAAAGAGAGAAAAGAATTAGCATTTAATATATGCCATAAACCAGATTAATGACATTTTTCAAAGTCTAATAGAGAAAAGATAGCTACATGTTACCCATGTGTAAATGAAATTGAATTTAAACAGGGAAATGCTAATACAGACAATACTTTGGGTCTCTCCTTTTTCTTCAACATGTGGCTCCAGACACAGCTGTGGCCCCACAGCGCATGCCCAATCAGTATTGCAAGTGTTCCCAGACCACTTCAGTCCATGGTTATGGCTCTATTATGTTAGCTAATGAATCAGAACCACTGAGTAGGTGCCAAATTGATTGGTTATTGGGTAGGTGGAAGGGAAAGAGGAGACATTTTAATTAGTTAAGTTATTTGATTTTAGCCTCTGGACAATCTGCTACTAGATTACTGCATCCGGTGCATTAAATTATCATCTGGTTCTGCTTTACTAAGGAAAGGAAGCATTGATTTAGCCTTGAAAGATTGTTGCTTTTATCTTCATTTTTAAAAAACTGTGTGTGTGTGGGGGGGTACCCACAGAGACCAGAAACGGGCCTTTGGATCCCCTGGAATTAGATTGATGCATGCTTGTGAGCCACTTGACATGGGTGCTGGGAGCTAAACTTGCATCATCTGAGAGAGCAGCTAGTGTGCTAACCACTGAAATTTCTTGTCAGCCCCATAGTGTTGTAGAATATTTTAACTATGTAAAGATGTATTACATTTGTTTATGCTGCATTTAAAGATGCAATGATGTGTGTTTACTTATGTAAATATATGTTACATTTGTTTCACCTTACCTGCCTAAAACATATCTCATTAATCTAATACAGAGCTGAACATGCAATAGCTAGACAGAGAAGGGTTAGGCAGGGCTGGCAGGCAGAAAGAATAAATAGGAGGAGAAATATAGGTTCAAATAGAATAGAGAAGAAGCGAACAAAGGATAAAGAGAGGAACACAGTTGGGACAAGAAGTCAGGCCGCTGCCAGGCAGCCAGGCACAAGAAGCAGTGAAAGTAAGATATACATAAATAAAGAAAATTAAAAAGGCCTGAGACAAAGGGTAGATAAAGAGAAACAGGTTAATTTATGTTAAAAGAACTAGCCAGAAAATAGCCTAAGCATTCATAACTAATAAGTCTCTCTCTCATGATTTTGGAGCTGGTTGTTTTGACCCAAAAAGAAAAATCCTAGTACACTATAGTTTGTTACTTTTAATTTCTCCATGATATATAACATGTGGATGTGTAGAACAATACCATAGCTGATTTTCCCAGTTCCTGTGTGAATTATGAAAGTTCAGAGGAAGCCAAATAGTGACATAGTCAGAAAGAAATCTGGCCTGCTAATACTCTGACCTTCCCTTCCTCTGTTGGCCTACTCACTGAATGCTGAAAAACAAAAATAAAACAGGAACATCAGGAAATAAAACCCTAGGGACCCAATACTTATCCCACCAGATACAATCCTTAGGGTTGCTTACAAATTCAATGACTTGCTTGTTCAGCCTTTACTTCATTTATCAGTTACATATTCAGAATTTTCCACATCCTTTAATTCATTTATCAATTATGTATTCAATATTCTTTATATAGCTCATATTGCAATAGATAGGCCTGTGAGGATTTAATGATGAGAAACAGTCATGTCTCTTCCTCAGTGGTTGTTTTTTTCAATAAATATTCAGTGACTGATGCAGCATTCGAAACAGCAGACCCCTCAGCCACCAAGCCGAGGTCATTCCTGACTTGTCATGCTGAGTTTCCATGGTATTTTATGGCTCTGAGGTAGCAATGTGAAATCGAAAGGTCATCTTTAAAGATGGTGAAGCTTCTGATTAGCACACACGTGTGATGTTAAAGCAGAGGACACTCTTCAGATGACAGGTTTAAATAGAACACATGTCAAAGGGTTAAAAGACTCACAAATTTTGTTTAAATTGCACCATTATCTTGACATATATTACGTAACATACATTACATAGAATAGATATTGGTCTAGGGATACTGGCTATAAAAGCACAGTCAATAAAGACCATCCAGGACTCTAATGGAATATAATATACACATTTTCTGCAATTTGAATCTATAAGCATCATTTTATTTATTTTTAAGGATTTTGTTTTATTCTTGTCTAGTGTGTATATGTGTAGCGTGTATGTGTGTGTGTGTGTGTGTGTGTGTGTGTGTGTGTGTGTGTGTGTGTGTGTACAGGTGCTCAAGGAGGCCGGAAGAAAGTTCCAGAATCTGTGAAACCAGATCCTCTGCAAGAGCAGCAAGCACTCTTAACCGTGGAACCATCTCTTCAGCCCTAAAGGTGGTCTGAGATTACTTTGAATCTAACTGGCACATTTTCTGTAATTTGATTCTATCAGCATTATTTTAAAACATGTTTCCCATTATCTGCAGGTAGAAATTGCTGCTGGATAGACAGGGGAATGAGAAGTACCTCGGATACTGTATTCCAGTTCCTAAGGAAGAAGTTGGGAAAAGGGCAAATGATAGGGGGCCAGGCTGTAAAGTGGGAAGGAACTGAAAGGACAAATGCAAATTCCTTTCTAAATCTTACAAGGAGAATGGGAGGAAAGAGGTAATTTGGTAGCAGGCAAATTGCTGAGTCAAAAGTGCAAAACCTTTTATGGACAGAATTCATGTAGACTAATCTATTTTATCAGCAGGAAGGGGAAATTGTAACTCAAATGCGTGTTAGAAAAAGAAATGTTTATTCTTGTCCATAGGAGAGCACCCCATGCTTATTCAACTTTAGCTATATATATTTTTTTCCTGTTTGCTGTGACATTTGTCTTCTGGTTTCATGCCTAAACATTTAAGGTTTTCTTTAATTATTCACCCTAGGCAGTATGTTGATATTGAGTTGTGTAACAGGCAAAGGTTGCTCTGGAAAATTAGAGAAGAAACTTTGACTGCATTTGTTTGGGTATTGTATTAGTACTTTTCTGTTGCTGTAATAAAATACCATGACTAAAGGCAACTTAAGGAAAAGAGTTTACTTGGGCTTATGATTTCAGAGAAAGAGTCATGTTTAGGGCAGTGTGGCTGCAATATAGCAGCAGATAACGGGAGCTGAAGATTGAGAGATCCTATCTTCAGCAGCACACTTGAAGCAGAGAGAAAGACCTGACAACGGGGCAAGGCTATGAACTCTCAAAGCCTACCCCTAGTGACCATTTCCTTTAGCAAGGCTGCATCACCTCCCAAAGAATGCTACCAATTTGTTGGAAGATTTTTGATGACTGGTAGAGCCTGGCAGCTTATCTCAATAGCTTGACAACATGGGGCTACCTCCCTCTAGCAAAACTTCCTGTTCCCTACCTGCCCTTATCTGGAGGACTGACCTTATCTGAAAGCCATCTTTGAGCCTGGTGCCTGACCCTTGGAACCTGTCACTGATGTCTGTCTCCTGGAGGGCTGTCTCCCTTCGTACCCAAGCCATATTGAACCCTGTTCCCTGTTTCCTGCTTCTGTTCCCTCCACCCTCATGAACCATTGAAGCCAAGGATCTGGAGGAAGAAGCAGAACCACAACAACTGACCAAGTGTTTAAAGGACTGAACCTATTGGTGACATTTCTCATTTAAATCACCACAGCTATGTGTTAAAATACAACATCCTCAAAGTACATCTAAAAGAATATAGTATGTATCTATTGCCATGCCTTAATAAGAATGTATTGTTCCACTTGGAAGCAAAATTTTATTTTATGTCTACAGATGTGTTCAAGGCAGGTGTCAAATTTCCTGCTCTATAATTACTGCTACCTACAGCTTAAGGAAAATTCAAAATTGATATACATTTGATGATTACAGCATATACAAAGAAATGCAATGCATCACAAAGAAAACACGCACACTGCAGCTCAGTAATTTATACGTCATGCTCATTGACTTGTCACTTGAAATGTGAGCATTTAATATTTGTTCATGGTAATTAGGGGCAGGTTTTGGACACTGACATAGGATATTCAAGTCCTTCTTAATAATTTAGAGTTATTTTTATATCATGCCATGTCTTGCCCTGCAAAATGGTAATGTTCTTGTTTGTCATTCTGCCCAAGTAACACTTCAGTATAGGGAATCAGATTTTCATTCCAAATGCTGCAGCTCAGTAAAGGCTGTTTTTCTCTGCATTTAAAGAAACAGTATGTTGACAATGTAGACAAGGATTAGGTGATTCTCCTAATTTCAAGTGTTCATTTATGTTGTTGGGACTCTCCCCTTCGTTGTTTATCTACACAGCAAATACTAGAAGAAAGCTCGAGGAAGAATTTGCCATGCATTTTATGTTTTCATGCTTGCAGACAAAAGCATACTATCATTTAGAGCTAGTGTGGCATAAGCTTAATCTTATTTTTAAGAAAATTTTATTTTCTGTACCAACAATAGAGAGATGATAATTATTACATTAGGCCTTGATACTGAGGGTGTATCTAATTAAAGACAAAAGATCAAAACAAACAAACAAATGAGTGGAAATGATAGATATTTGTGATCACTATGTAAAATAAAAATTATCTTACTTGCTTCTTCGTATCTTATTTCATTGAAACCATATATAAGAGAAATTTTAGTTGTGATAACATTCTGTTTCCTATTTTGCATATGGAAACAAAAACACTCAACTGGGAGATTTGAATCCTTTAATATTAGACACTAACCTGATGCTATGCCTCTCTGTTCATGCATAAGCTAGTCATTTGCAGTTACCTGGATCAAAGCTTTCAATGTGTGTCTCTTTTTGTGTATGTCACAGATGTCTTTGGCATTTACAAGATTACAAATCTAAGAACTTACTGAGATGAGAAATCTTGAAAAACAACCATTTTATAACTAGGAAGGATTGTTTATTATTATCTCCCAAACCTTCTAGCATTATAGTGATAATGCATTTCATAGCAGATGAGAGTGTTTGCAAAAATTGTCATCCTATATTATTTTTACAAATATATATATTCCTAATTCTATTTCTTCAGTTATAACCTGGAGAATGTTTTGCCCTTAGACATTTAAAAATATTGTCTTGACTTCGTTTGAGGACAAAGAAACATGTGCTCATTGCATTTGAAATTTCTAAGTTCAAATAATATTTTTTAAATATTTTTATTTTTAAATTTAAATTTAAATTAGAAACAAGGTTGCTTCACATGTCAATTCCAGGTCCCTCTCAGTTTTTAAATGCATAAAACTTTCTAGTTACTATCAATAACATGAAACAGTCATGTGACATAAGAAGCAGATTTAGGGCTAGCAAGATGGCTCAGTTTGTAAAGCACTTGTCACAAAAGCCTGACAACAGGAGTTCAATCCTTGGAATCCATGTAAAGGTAGGAGAGAATCAACTCCACAAAGTTGTCTTCTCACATCCTCAAGTGTACCATAGCCCGTGAATGCACACACATGTAAGTAAACATTTTTAAAATAAAAGAAAAAATAAACATCAGATCCAACTAATGAATTGTTCAGGTATGTTGGACATTATGACTTTTATTTCAATTTAACTTACCTCTCGAAATCCACACCCAATGAAGTCATAATGTGGGACCTAAAACATATTGTACCTAACATTGTCATATGTATTATAAGAGTTAAGCTAAATTGAATTAAAACTCTTAGTTTCTGTCTTTAGATTATACATATATATATATATATATAATTTTTGTTATATGAGTATGGGACAAAATCTTTCTTAAAATAACAACTTTTGTTAGTCTAGTAAATCTTACTATAATTATTTTTCATATGCCCTATGAAAAATTGCGGCTTCATATCTGTCAACCATATCTTATCTCTGACATTCAATGTATTCTCTTGACTCTAAGTCCAAAATCTCTACAAATTGCTCTATTTGTTTCCTTGTTTATCTCCATGAACAAAGTTCAAGAAATCTTATATCAGATAACATCTTCAATAAAATTTGGAACTAAGCCTCTAGCCTTTTGGCACCATTTCTTGGATTGTATTGAAATTTATGAGGGGAATCATGGACAGAAAAATAAGTTTCTAATTTGTCCTTAATATTTTTTCTTAATTACTGTCTCTTACTTTGCCTTATTTTCTCCATATTATATATATCAATTTATGAATACTTATGTCAGTAATTTTGAATATTGTTTTTATGATATACACCATGATTTTGTCAATGCCCAAATCAAACAAAAATGCTGTTAAAGTATCACATATCTTTAATTACAAGATGCATATGAATTCATAAATCATTAAATAGAGCAAAAGTATTTTTTCCATTTTTTGATTTTTTGATTTCATTTTACATCCCAAGCACAGTTCTTCCTCCTACACCCTTGCCTCCTCCCACCCGCTTTACCTTCCCCCTAGCACACCCTCAGTCCACTCCTCATGGGTAAGAGATCTTAAGAGGAGTCAATATAGTCTGGCTCAATAGGTTGAGGCAGTGCCCGGCCCCCACTCCCCACATGCATTAAGATTTACCATGGCATTTCACTGCTGGGCAGTGGGGGTGCAAACCTTTAGTTCTGGCACTTGGGAAGCAGAGGCAGGCAGATCTCTGAGTTTGAGGCCAGAGAGCAAAAGTATTTCTAACACTGTAGGATTTGCTTACATATGATTATATACATATATAATACATACATACATACACAGTCTATTTTCTTCAATAAAATCTTGGATTTGGAGGGCAGACATGTTCTTTAGTTCCATTGTTGTGTACTCAGATGCATTATCAGGTTAGGTTTGTTACCGTGTAATTTTTTATATTTAAGAAGGATGTGAATGGTGTTATAACAAAATATTCCACTTGCCGATGTGTCTGGGCATATGTCACTGGAAAACTGTCACTTAATCATGTGTTCATTTTATAATGCATTAAATATTAAATGTGTAGTGAATATATACTTAATACTTTCACCATATATCTATCTCTAAAGTGATATATTGCTTTCTATCACTGCAATACTAACTACTTTTATAAATTTCTCCTCAACTTTATATTAAAAATTTGATCAATAAACTTACTTCTTGTTTCCGTTGAAAAGAACTATACAATATATATTTATAAACTCTTATTTTGATACTAACCAATCCTTATGCTGCTTGGTGAATTTTTTTGATCTTTTTAGCTTATTTACATTTATTTTTATTTTTATTTTTCAGTTTAAATTTAGATAAGAAACAAGGTTGCTTCACAAGTCAGTTCCATGTCCCTCTCCCTTTCCGTTCCCTCCTCCCGTGCCCTCCCCCCAACCCCCCCATTATCCCCTCATTTCCCCAGGGAGGGTGAGGCCCTCCATGGGGGTGTCCATAGTCTGTCATTTCATATAGGGCAGGGCCTAGACCCTCCCCCAAGAGTTCAGGGTGATAGTGCACCTCACATTGTTGGATGGGAGTCCAAAGTCTGTGTGTATACTCGGGATGGGTACTGATCTGCTGCCCAAGGCTCAATAGATTACCTAGGCCTCCTCACTGACACTCGCTGCTTGGTGAATTTAAAGTTAAACATTGCCTTATATTTTTTAAAATAATATTGCTTATTTTAGCAATTACCTAATATCATCTTGCTCATTCTTTTATTTTTCATCTTTCCTTTATTACATTAATTAAAAAATATTTCCTGAAAAAGACACATTAGACTGTTAACACACACACAAATCAACAAAAAACATTACAATCCACAAACCTCAGTCTTTAAATAGCAGAAGTCCTTTCCCAAAATGATGACTGACACACTTGATTTATTTGAAATCACCTTAATTTTAAAATGTCTTTTTATGTGTCACTGTTTTCATTGAAGACATTTTTTGCTCTTTGAGGAACAATATATATTTGAGAATGTTCAATAAATTGCTTTATTTAAAACCTGTGGTGATATATTTATGATTTACTGGAGATCAAAATAGCAAAGAAGCCACACTAGTTAGCCATAGAAGCCAAGAAGTGTTGGCACACACCTTTCATTCCAGGACTCAGGAGGCAAAGATCTTTCTGAGTTCAAGGCCACCCAGGAAATGAATCATTCTAAAAGAGCAACAGAGTTCTTGCCTTTAATGCCAGGACTCAATATTGAGAAGTAGACTGATCTCTGTTAGTTCAAGGCCACGCTGACAACATGAAATTGATCCAATCCTAAAAGAAACAGCTCACACAACAGTGATCCCAACACCTGAGGTCATTATACCTTTAATCCCAATACTAGGAAGGTGAAGATAGGAGTGATATGGCTGGATGGAGAGAGGAGTAAGAGGCAGAAGAATACAGGATCTCAGGGCTTTTCCTCTGTGGATTGGTGGAGACAGGATTACCATTTCAGCTTGGTAGAGTTAAGATCTACTGGTTTGGCTGCTTTTTCTTCTCTGATCTTCAGTTTGACACTTGAATCCCAATATCTGTCTCTGGGTCTTTTATTATTCGTATTACAAAATCCCTCAGAGAGATTCCAGGCAGTGAGAATAGATCCATAAGTTATAAGATCTGAAAAGCTATCATTTGTGTTTTCAGGATTAAGAGGTCATAAAGATTACAAGGAACCAGTCAGGAAGTCCCAGAAGATCAAGTAAACTCTTTCATAAAGGAGAAGGTGATTAATTATGACAAGCACTTTTTTCCTCAATATATGTTTTCATTTAAATTAGAAACATGAATGCTTCACATGTCAATCCCAGCTCCCTCTTCCACCCCTCCTCCCTTGTCCCTCCACCAGCCCTCCAGCCCCCCACCCAATCCCCACATCATTCCCCAGGGAGGGTGAGGCCCTCCTTGGGGGAATCTCTAAAGTCTGTCATTTCATCCAAAGCAGGTCCTAGGCCCTTCCCCATGTGTCCAGGCTGAGAGAGCATCCTTCTATTTGGAATGGGCTCCCAAAGATCATTCATAAATCATGGTAAACACTGATCTACTACCCAAGGCCCCAGTGATTTCTGTGGCCTCTCACTGATATTACATTTATAGAGTCTGGATCAGTCTCCTGTTGGCCTTCCAGGCATTAGTCTGGGATTCAAGAGCTCCCCCTTATCCAGTCAGCTGTCTTTTAATAGACCGAAGCAGATTAATACTAAGCATTTGATTTAATACTATGGTAACTAAGGGTGACTACCAGATTTTTGTTGGCATTGTGTGTCAAAATTCTAATTAAAATCATTTAACTGGATGTGGGACTTATAGATTTCTTGCCTAAGAATGGCATGCTAGTTGTATTAGTTACTTGTCTTGTAACTCTATTAAAATACACAAGGAGGAGCAGCTGAAGGAAGGACATGTTTAGCATGCCTCATAGTTCCAGAGTTCAGTCCATCATGACAGGGGATTCACGACAGCAGGGACTGGAGGCAGCTCTTTATATCCCATCTTCAGCCAGGAAGCAGAGAGCAGTGATTTTGTTGTGCAGATCCTTTCTCTCCCTTTTATTTAGGCAGGAAGCCAGCCCATAAAATAGAACCACAACATGTCTTGCCCCTTCAGTCTAATTTAGAGCATTTTCTACAGGTGAACCCAGAGGCTAGCTTAATCTAGAGCATTCCTCACCTCACAGGCACGAGCAGAGAATTTTCTTCTGGGTCAGTGGTTCTCAAACTTCCTAATGCAATTCCTTATCCTATAGTGTTGGCAAACAGTATCATCACACTATGGTTTTTTTGTTTTTGTTTTTTTCTAGACAGGGTTTCTCTGTATTGTTTTGGAGGCTGTCCTGGAACTTGCTCTGTAGAGCAGGCTGGGTTAAACTCACAGAGATCCACCTGCCTCTGCCTCCCATGTGTTGGGATTGAAGGCGTGCACCACCAATGCCTGATTCATCAGACTAAGTTTAAACAAGTGAAAGAAACTCATTTTTTTACACTGCTATTCCAGTTGCTGTGAGCAGGTAAGATTACAGAAATAATGCACTGATAAGAAGAAAGGGATGTGTTTTCCACGTACTTCTGGTTTAAAGGAAAATGGCAGGTCTGTGTAGAGTCCTGATGGTGAATGACCTTCCTATTTTTAATATTATTTTGTTGCCTTTAAAGATATTTTTAAAGAATTATTTATAGAATATCTTTCAAGATTTATTCTACCCTCACAACCATTTTACTGACCTCTAAAGAATCCTGTATTTTCCAAAGCTTATTGGAGTATCTTATTCTTTATTGAGTTTCTCAAAACAGTGTTGCTGTGGCATGGGGCAAGGGAGTGGGTAAAATACCTCATACATAAGTGTGAGGACCTGAGTTTCCATCCCTAGCACCTATGTAAAATCTGGGTATAGTGGTGTATGCTTGTGTCACTAGCACTTGGGATGTGGAGACAAGCAGGTCCTGAGGTCTTACTGGCTAGCCAGCCAATCTAGCTGAAACAGTGAGTTCCAGGTTCAGTGACAGAATCTGTTTCAAAAACTAGGGTGAAGAATGATAGGGGCCAGACACCCAATGCAGACCTCTGGCCACTATGTGTGCTCACATGGGTGAGTGCATGTACCGGCACACACAAAACACACAGAGAATTTTGCTTTAATCATTTCTTTCTTTACTAAAAGTAATTATCTTGAGATGATGTGTGATGCCCTTCTGTATGCTGCAAATATGTGTTGCTTTTTTGGTCTCTGAGAGAGCAGAAAGTAATTAGGTGGGAAATCCAAACAGAGATAAAGAAAGAGAGAAGGCAGATTTGAGCAGATGCCATTCAGCCACTAAAGGGGTGAGATGGCAGAACATTGCTGGCAAGCCATAGCCATGAGGTGATACAGAGGCTGGTAAACATGGGTTTATTTATATGTGAGAGCTAGCTAGTAATATTCCTGAGTCATTGGCCAATTATAATTAATATTAAGTCTCTGAATGCATATTCAAAAACTGGCGTCTGGAAGAGAAACAAACTAAATTTAATTTATGTATAAATTTTCAGGAGCACATCATTTGCTAAAAGTCAGACATTTCAAAACAATTTTACACGTGTTAATTTTCTGATTATTCTTTTTAAAAATTTTATGTCTTTTTTATTTTTAAATTTAAATTAGAAACAAGGTTGCTTCACTTGTCAATCCCAGGTCCCTCTCCCTCTCCTTCCCCTCCTCCCACACCCTCTCACCAGCCCCCATTCCCCCTTCCCCAATCTCCACTCCTTTCCTCAGGGAGGGTGAGGCCATAGTCTGTCATTTATTTAAGGGAAGGGCCTAGGCCCTCCCCCAAGAGTCCAGGCTGAGAGAGCATCTCTCATTGTGGGATGGGCACCCAAAGTGCATTTGTATGCCAGGGATACTATCCAAGGCCCTTCTTAAGCCATAGAAGTAAAACATATTGTATCTCTATACCATTAACTGTTAAGAGTAAAAACTGTACCAATCACTTTGAATGCCTAGGACTATGTTTTATACACTTAAGATGTTAATAAATGGACTGTTATTGATTCTAAATTGTACCAATTATCTTGTCAATATGTTATCAAATGTGTAGTGGTTTATGCCTGTTTCACTAGCATATTATATATTGTAGCATTGAGGTATAATGGTCACAAAGACTCTCCCTTCTTTCAAATAGTTACTGTGATTAAAAATTTGATATTGGAGTTAAGGAAAATGTTAAAAGATGAAGTTGGAAACTTCTGGAAATGTAATGCGTTTCTAGCTATCCTTACCGATTTCTTCTCTTTTGCATGCATCTTTTTTTCTCCAATGGTTATTTTCCCCATATATTTTCTTAGGGATTTTGCGGTTTTCTTCTGAAATGCAAGTAGCCACATGCATTTCCATTATCAAATGAAAAAAGATCAATTTTTATAAAAACTGTGTATTCTCCAAACTGCAAGATTATTTGCATTCATTAAGTCCCTCCAAGGAATATATATATATCCTCTTCAATTCTACTGAGCTCTCTATTACTTAACAGTTAAAAAATGTGTCAATGTACCTGAAACTCTTTAGTTAGGGATGGTTGCTATTTTAACCTTGTATAAGAAATAATCACATTTAATGACTTGGAGAAAAACATGTTGAGTTTTATAGTTACTGAATAGGAAATTTGCAGTTCAGAAGTAAATTCATAAGCAGAATCTAAGTATTTCCCATGTATTCTGTTTCAGGACAGTAAGCAATTAATCCATATTAAGAGGGAACTGTTAGCATATGCTAAAATATGGGTGAACCCTGAGCGTATTGTGCTAATTGACATAAGATAGTCATAGAACAGATGCTGCTGGATTCCACTTTAGATGAGCAATCTGAAGTAGTCATACTCCTAGAAACGCATAGGAAAATGGGCATTGTCAAGGGCAACGGGGCGCAGGAATGCAAGAGATATGCGATGGGTGTAGAGGTTCAGTCATGCAAAATGCAGTGTTCTGAGCATCTGCTGAACAACGTTGTGCCTATAGTTAACTATAATCTACTGAACACATGAACATTTCATAAGAGAACCGATCTCATCTCCTTTAAACCAGAATGTTAAAAACCGAAATTAATTTTAACCCCTTTTTCCTTTCACGGCCTCTCATCTAACAACTCAAACTTGGCATCAACTAACTACATGTACTAAGGCAGTTTGGTAGTGCAAACATTACACTTTCTCTATTTAGTTATAGCAGAGGAAATAAAATTTGAAAGCAGATGCTGAGCTTCCACATCATATTTCAGGATCAAAAGTTTATTAAAACCAGTGTTTGTAATTCCATGGCCTTTTACTGTCTCCAAGAGGTAGAAGCAAACCCCAAGCAGCCCATTTGTTTCTAATGGTATTTGCCTCATTACTGTAGGGTTTGGGGATGGTTTATTTCCCATATCCTTCCCAAGCATGTTTCATTGAGATTGGAATGGCTTTAAAAATGTGAAACAGCTGTTAGGTATCTCATTGTCCTTCATGATAAAAGATAATATTGCTGACATGGTTTCTTCCTGCAATATGTATTACTGGGAAGAATATTATTATACAAAGTCTATCTCTCCTCCTTTATTGATGTCTCCCTGTGTCCTTTGCTTAATGCATATAGTTACACTAAGAACTTATCCCTGATCACAGTTAGAGTTATACTATAGGTACCTGACCTTCTAGATGCAGTTGAAGGCATTCAGCCTCTGTTTTTTGTAGTGCCATGTTTTCTGACTGTGTTGGTTAGTGCATTAGAAGTTGATAACTCCTAATGTAGTACCCTGTCATAATATGTTTTCTTCCATCTCAATTATTGTATGAGGGCACAAGGAAAAGATTAAATACTCCGAGACATGACATACTTTTCAGCAAATGGATCTAATTCTCTTTTGAGTTTTCATTCTTACCATTGTTTGGTCAGTTTCACTTTTTTCTCCCTTGGTAAATACAGCAAGGTCATAGAACTAGACAATTTTCTGTCCTTCCCCACATGTTGCATTTTGGTCAGAATGCTTTTATATTATTCATTAGCTGAGTCTGCATTTATACTCCTCAGGAGGACAATCAGTTTGTGGAGATATATGTATGTCAGATTGCCTAGATATAAGGGAATGTCATTGGCACAGAAAGCCTACTTCGTTTTCTCTTTCTCTTTCCTCCTTTCTTCTTTTCTTTCTTCCTTTCTTTCTTCCTCTCTCTCTTTCTCTCTCTCTCTCTCTCTCTCTCTCTCTCTCTCTCTTTCTTTCTTTCGTTTTTGGTGAGTATCAGAAGTGTATTCACTACCACTGACCTCCCCCGCACAATTCATTAGTGAGAGCTTCAACAGCCAAGACATACAAGTTCATGGGTATCTTTGAAATATGACCATTTTTTCCTATTCTCTGAAAGTAAAATATGACTTTCCTTGCATATCAACTGTTACTAAAGTTACAGGATGCTACCTCCAGATATTCTTAAAAAGCCAACAAAACACCCACAAAAACCTATGTGAAAGTGCACCATAAACAAGACATGCACTATGATCCTAGAGTTTGACAAAATACTGTTAAAGTACAAGAAAGTTTATTGGAAAGTACAGAAAATGATCTCTAACAACTAGGGAATTGCGGCCTAACAAACTATAATGCACAACCCCACAAATGATTGTGTTCTAATTATCCTTAATGCAGGTGGCTAACAGTAGCCTTTGTATTTGGTTACCTTGTTATAGAACTTGGAGGCCACAACCTGTGCTGCCATATATTCAGTGTAATTATAAGTGAAGGTGCAGTGAAACCACTGAAGTGGACCATTCTGTAGGTAGAAAGAAAATTTTATTGGGGAAACAAACTGCCATATCCCTGGAATAGAGGGCAGAAACTTGGTTGTAAAGCAAGTGCATTTATATGAGAGTTAAAGGATGGGGGGGTCTTTGAGCTGATTCAGGCTGTTCAGTTTAACCCAGAACTAGATTCCATTGCCATGGTAGTTGACCACTGGGGCAGATAAAGGAGGTAGTGGTTTTCCTGGTAAACAGAAACCTACCTTATGAGATTCCTGAAGAATGGTAAATTTAGGCTTCTGTTTATCCACCAATGATTCTTCTATGTGCCTGGTCAGAGTCCTTCTTTTTAGAATGTTGTCACCAGCGTTGTCATTTTGGGGTATTTCTTTGGACCTAAGAGTGGCTACCTGGGCAAGGGGGACAAAGACGTACAACAATTCTTTGCTCCACCTAGTCAATCTTCAGTGTATCCAAGTTTAAATAGCAGGCTGATGACATGCACTTCTAAGCAATCACAGTCAAGGAAGAAGTGGTCTTACCCACCACAGACTCGTCCTTGTCCTGTCAAATGTTAGCCAGATCGCCTCCAAGGAAACAAATTTACTTACTGCATTGTGTGCTTACAAGCTCCTTCTGGTCCTCAATATCACCTCTAGTTTTAGAGTGACATAAGAAATATTCAGATTCACATTAATTGTCTGTGCAACCATGAGCCTATTGCTATTCATGCAGAGTGGAAGTGTCAGGTTTTTGTTGTATTTCTGAGGCAAAATGGAGAAGTGTGTGTGTGTGTGTGTGTGTGTGTGTATTTAGGGGGGGTATTGGTGATGGTGGTAAAGATATGCTAATCAAATCAAGCTGTGAGGGGCCTAATTCAGGAACAGACCACCTAGGTTAACATCAGGCCAGCAGGTGATTGCCTCTATCAGTAATACTCACATTGATGTGAAAACTCAGAGTGAACAAGTTATTTAAAGCCTAAAAGAAAAAAAATGTTCTTTCCCAAAAATCAAAAGCAGAGAACTTGGGCATTAAACCACAGAAGTTAAACCCCTACAAAAGATGGGGATTGAAGTAAAGAACCTCAGCAATAACTGCAGCAGCAGTGAGAGGACCTTGATGTGGGAACAACCCTTTCCCTCATGGCTGGACTTTTCAGGAAGTTCCTGGTAAAGTAGGTAGTATTGATTCCAGTTAATCTGGAAATGTAAAGGAAGAGATTTATCATTTGCTTGGCAAGGCTAGAAAATCAGAAGCCTGAAGTAAATCTAGTCCTTGAGGTTTTCTGTTTCCTTACAAGGATCTGATTTCAGAAGAAAATATTAGTCATTTTTAATTTAGTGTGATTAAGGTATGGGAGGTGATATGTTGCCTCTCTTGGGGGATTTTACAACTTCAGCCCTGGGGCTCCTGTAGAAAGAAAAGCTTGATCCTGTATTTTTCTCTGAGGCCACACACCATGGAAGAAGAAGCCCTTCACAGAATTCTTGTTATCAAGCCACTTTGCATATTGCTTAGACACTCCTTGCCAATAGTAATTTTTTAAGCCACTGAGAGTACCTGAAGGACTTAAATAATGTGGTGATTCATTTATTTTCCAGTAGGCAATCATTCGTGCTTCTCTCAACAATAGTCATTGTAGATATTTTGAAAATTAGAAGATAGCAAAACAGGGTTGACCTTTTAGTTTCTGCAACTGTGTATGGGGAGAGCAGTTTCATTGCTATGTTGCTTGTCCTGACTGGTGTTCAGAATTGTCAAATAACTGCTATTTTCTTATCAGTTGTAATTGTTAACATTTTGTAAAAGAGAAACAAGGGAGAATCAAATTTTATATACTTGTGACTTAACTGCATGACCACCATTCCTGGTTTGTAATTTATCTGTCAGAGTAGCAAGAAGTGGTGCTCAGAGATAAAGCAGAGGTTGACTTCATTCTGTGGTCTACTCTTAGAAATGTTGGGAATGGTAGCCCAGTTTCGAGACAGGATGAGCACACAGTAGTTTGACAACAGTCTTAGGTATACAGTGATCTCCAGGCTAGTCTGGAATGACACCCTGTGTCAAAAATAAAATAAATGATGAGGGTGGATAGAGTGCTTCCAAGATAGCCTCATGGTTAGATGGGAAATTCTGTCTTAGAATATTGGGTAATGGGCTGTCAGGGTTTAGAGCTATAAGGAGTTAAATTACTGTAGAAGATAAAATGATAGGAGTTATGCTTATTTCTTACTGTATTGGACTGATGTATTTACAAAAATCATGCTGCTTTTAAACCTAGAGCTTAAAAGAAATTCTCAGGCATTTTCATGAGTTACATAGCTTGTGCAGCTTGGTCACCTGTTCTCCTTCTCTGATATTAACTTCTTAAACTCAGTTGCAGTTGAATTCTAGAAAATAGTGATTAAAGATGCATGTCGTGGTGAGAAGTATATGAGCAAAAATTGAGCCACCAATATTTCTTTTTTTTTTTTGCATGTGTTAACTTTTTCATAGGCATGTGGTTGCAAAGAATGAGCTAGATTGGGCCCTTTTGATCTGCATGTGTACAGATGAACAGAATGTAAGAAGATCTTCCAGTGGCAATTCTGGGCCTTTGAGTGCCTGAGACCTTGTGGCTGGTCTAGATGACCTGAAGACTTATGGCTACAAGCTTTGAGATCTAGGAGCCTATTGCTCTGGGCTTTCTGTGCCAAGGACTCATGGTTCTGGTTACTTGGCTCTGCCTCTTATTGTTCTGGTCTGTAATCATCTGTGGCAGGGCAATTGGCTGCGATTTTACTCTTTAGCTTCCAGCAGTATAGTGAACAACAGTACCAGCCAGAAGCGGCCTAGTCAAATATTCCCTGCTTGTGTGGCAACTTCCCAATATTCCTCAGGTTCTGGAACCCTCAGTTCCCCTGGAACCTGTGGTGTGGCTCTCAGATGGCTAATCTTAAACTCTTGGGTGTAGGATGATGATATTCTTGCCTCTTCAGAATGACTTGTGTTATAATTTGAGGCTAACAAACCTGAGATCCTTGGCTTTGAAGACTTGGAACCCTAAAACATTTTCATCAACTGGGAACTTATATTTTCTCCTGTTTGGAACCCTTCAGTTGTCTTTTTCCACTACTATTGCTACCTCTGTCTCTGATGCTGCCTTTGCTGTTACTGTTACTCCATTGCCACTTCTACCATTTCCCTTTGTGTCACCAGCTCAGCCCACTCTATCAATGATAAAGGTTAAATGCTAGCCAGAAAAGCCAAGTTGAAATAAACCTTTTTATGGGTACAGTGTTGCAATCCTAGGGTGCAACAAAGGAGACTTTTCTTGCTGGCTCATGCAGTGGCCTGAACAGCAGGTAATACAGCCATAAATAAGCATGGCAGGGATATTTGCAACAATCATGGCAGTAATTTATGCAAGTGAATGATTTGTTGCACCAATCACAGGCCTTCCTCTGGGCGACTAGAGAAAGTGTTCCCCATCTGGCCTGGGTGAAAATAGTTGCCAGAGTTCAATCAAGATTTGTGATGGCAAACAGATCTGGTACAGCTGTTTGATATAGTCATTGCTGGGTTATACCTTCGGGACATGGAGTGGTTTGATAGTCATCATTGCCATGGGGCTTCCTCAAGGCATCTGTGGAGTATTTAAAGCAACTTCGTTAATATTAGGCTTGAGTCTGGCTGCTCAGCTGATGCTTCTCCATTCAAAGATACCTGGTCACCAAAAAATGGTCTACACTCTCAGTGAAGGTATGAAAACACTCTGGCCCTCAAAATCCTATCTTACTTAAATGGAAAATAAACATTAAATGTGATGCTTGCAATAAAGTGCTGTAACTGTCAACAGTGATTGACAAGTAACAATGCTAAAATCATGCTTATTTATTACCCAGCGTTCCAGAAGTGGTTCTCCCCAATTTCTATCAGGTTATGTGCTTGCATTTGTGTGGCACAAGGACTTTCTGCAGTTGTAAATATTTATAATAAGGGGGAACAAGATATAGTCTTCCCCATACTTTAATGCTGATAATACCTTCAAGACTTTGACATTGAAATGATATTTTTGTATTGTTTTGATATCCACTATCCCTGCAGCGCTGATTTCATTTTTGGTACCTTAGGGCATGAGTATTTTTAAAGATTTCTCATAATGCTAAGTAGTTCTGGACGGAGACGATGCACACCCTTGGACTTTTAAAAGCTGTAGTTGCCTGTACAAAATCATAGCAGGCAACATTCCAGAATGGCTAGGGGAGGGACTCACATAGCACCTCTTTTAGTTAAGTCTATATAGGCAGTTGACAACTGCCAAAGGAGAGTGAATAAATTTTCTTCAGGGATGAACCTTCTGATAGATTTCTTATTCCCTAGTGGTCAACCCTACTTTCATGTGCATAAGGAGAACACTAATTGGACTTAGTATGAGATAGATACAGATGCATGCCTGAATAGATAGATAGGTGGATAAGTAGATAGGTAGGTAGATATGTAGGGAGGGAGGGAGGGAGGGAGGAGGGGTGAGGAAGGGAGGGAGAGACTTAGATAAGTAGATAGATTTGTTGCTATTGGTTGTTTTTCACTCTTTACCCTTTGGAGAAACCACCACCCACCTCTCAAATAAATCACATAGAGGTTTAATCTTTTTTATAAATGCCTGGCCTTAGCTTAGCTTACTTCTAGAGAGTATTTTTTTTAACTTTTATCCCGTCTATCTTTTTCCCCCCTGGGCTTTTACCTTTCTGTTTCATGTATCTTTTCTTCTTATTCTGTGTTTGGCCATGTGGCTGTGTGGCTGGCCCTTTCTTTTCTTGATCCTTGGTCCTTGTCTTTTCACTCATTTTCTCCTTCTATTTATCCCCTCTGCCTGCCAGCCCTGCCTGTCCTTTCTCCTGCCATGCTATTGGCCATTCAGTTCTTTATTAGGTCAATCAGGTGTTTTAGACAGGACACAGTAACACAGCTTCACATAGTTAAACAAATGCAACATAAAAGAGTGCAAAAACACCCTTGCATCATTAAACAAATGTTGCATAGCATAAATGAATGTAACACATCTTAAGATAATATTATATAAAAGTAGGTATGTAGGTAGGTAGGTATGGAGGGAGAGAGATGGGTAGATAGGTAATAGAAAAAGCAGACTTGGGTTCATGAATTTGAAAGGTGGATGTGGAAGGAGACACAGGAAGAATTGGTGTGGGGATGATTGTACTTACATATGAAATTCTCTAAACTAATTAAAAACATTTCTCATATGAAGTATCTTTTTTTCATTACTTTGACATGGAGTAAATGAAGACCCAGAAGTAGTAATTCTTGTGTAAGAAATATTTTTAAGCAGGTAAAAAAGAGTATGCTAGGAAACTTTGGGGGCTCAAAATGTAGTAAGAGATGTTCTGTGACATTTCCTAGAAGACATAGAGAAAGTGGATGAGGGACTTTGGAGAAGGGAAACTTCCTCTCAAGTGGGAATGAGAGAATGTATTTTGTGGACCATTCTAGAGTGGCTTCTGCCTGTAAGGTGATCTCACCTCATTCACACAGGGCAAGCCTGTGTGCTAAAGGGGAAAGAGGAAGGAAAGCATTATGACAACAGGAGAACTTAGATAAAGAGGGAAGGGAATATTTTTAGAAGCTGAGGAACCTTGAAGATATGGAATATACATGTGTCATATTTCTGTATAGGGAGCTGGCAGGTCTTCCAGGATAGTCTGGATCTGCTAGAGCTATCACTCAAATAAATGCAGCTTATTCATATAGCAGGCCATGTAGTTCCTTATCATTTACTAGTGATATACACAGGCATTAAAAATATGCCCTAAATCCCAATTGACAATAATAATTAGAGACACTTTTGAAGTATAAAATTTGTCTTTTCTGTACAAGTTGAGGGAGCAGAAATTGTTGTATACTGTTTTCCTCTCTCCCCTGTTATTTAGGTCCACAGCTTTCATCCCATTTTTTTTTACTTTCAGTTCTCTGATGAGGGACAAAAGCAGAATTGCTCAGTGACTTTTTGTTAAGCTTTAATGAGATTCTAATGCTTCTGTGGAATAGGTAGCTGATATCAAAAGGAACTGTTTGGTCATCCCTTCCAACTGGTGTTCAAGCACATTACTATAAGATACTCCCCTCACTATACGCTATTATAATTGTCTTACATTTTCTTATATCCATCTAATGTTCTTCCACTTAAAATAGTATTTTTCAGTATCATGCATATTCTGTCTTCTTAAATACAGCCAACACTTTTCTGTAAAACCAGTGAAGAGAAATTGTTTACTTTATTCTAACTATCCATCTTTCTCGCTTGAAAATTATACTTTCAAATAAAAGAATCAGTCTTTGTACTCTGTCAAAATCTAAAGCCCATAGCATTTTTAATAGCCTTGCAACTGTATCCAAATCTCTGAAGACTGTCTGTAGACTGTTTGAAGTTGCTGTGATGCAGGTAGAATTTAGACTTTTGAGCAAAGCTAACCTTTCACTTAAAAGCTTGTTTGGAGTGTGGGTATGTGTATTTTCTCCTTGATTTGAGCCAAGTATAAAAAGACTTACAATCTTCCCCTGAACAAAAGAAAATGTTTCTGTCCTCACCCCGGAAAATTTGGCTTTCCTGTTTTGTTTCGTGTTTTTTGTTTGTTTGTTTTTTCATCTCCAGCTTTCTGATAGCACTATAGGGTTAAAGCAAATAACGATCAGTTTATAACTGATTTAAAATGAAAAGTGCTAATGTGGTTAGGTGATTGTTGGTCATGTGGTCTTATAGATTTGTGTGTGTCAGCTTGAAATTCCATTCACCAATCACATCATCCTGCTAATCTTTTTCATTTTATAAACATATGTATTTCTTTAATCCACATGTTGGCAGATAAAATAATGGAAGTAGATTAAAATTGGCACAGAGCATACAAAATCAGTCTTCTATAGTGTGTTCTGATTTGGATTTGGACCACCACTGAGAGAATTATAGCAGGTTTCAAAGCAGAAATTGGTGCACACCAAGCCTCAGCCCAGTAGTTTCTGACACTTCTTATACCAACTTCCTGTCAACAACTTGCTTTTGTGAGACTTGTCCTCCATCCTAAATGATACAAACAACACATATCTTAACACATGCCAAAGGGAGCATACATGTGTTTAGAAAAAATATCTAGCTTATTGCTACCAACTCTTGAAATAATTTCAAATTCAATTACTATAGATGATGACTGCAAATTTTCTTTCAACAGACAATATTGTATGCCACTTGAATAATGGATTATCTTTCTTTCCTCTCTCTCCCCCAAAGTATTATAGCATCCCAATTTTAACTTGTTTACTATAGAGAATTTGCTTACATTTGGGAAGCTGATAAACATGAATCAAACTAAAGAAAGTCAGTTATTACCATTATATCCATTTGTAACTTCAGTACTTTCACATTTTCATTAGCAGTTTGAATGTTAATTAACCATTTTTAAAAATATTTCTCTAAAGAGAATGATTGTAGTATATGAAGCAGGAAATATTAATTATTATTATAAAGACTAATTAAAAGTTGAAATGAAAGCAAAACTTTCATAAGTATGAATACCATTATTGTCAAATGTGAAAAATACACATAATTATTTTGCAAAACTCTATTCTTAGACTCCTTTATGTGGCTTATAGCTATACATAGAATAGTAGTGTGAATGGTGATGGGGATCGTAACCTAAGACTTACAGAATTAAGTGCATATGGAATCAGTCAGATCTTAGGGTTTGGAGAGTAGCAAAAAGTTATATTTTCCAACAATGGTTGGCATGTTTATGGCAAAAGAAAAATAATAAATGCAAACGTATTTACTTTCCATGTTCTTTGCTGACTCTACACAGTAGGAAAGGGAAGTGTAAAAGGAACATACTCAAAAGACAGCTTGTGTAATATGCAAAATTTGCCACCAAATTACCAGTTATTAAAAATGGGCAGGGATGAGGAGAAAAAGGAGGAAAGACAGATAAATAAGGTAAGATAAAATGTCATGCTTTAAACTGAAATGATATTTTGGCATAAATCACAGTTGTAAATGCAGCTAAAATAATAATTGTGCATACCAATATTTGCTTGTTTTACAACCTAGGTTTAGTAGAAACTGGGTCAAATGGGGCAGTGACAGATTGCTGTGAAATTTCTCTCATGCAACAGGGCAAGAAATGCTGATTTGCTTGTATTGCTCAATGTGAAACCAATATCTGGATTTCCTGTCTTGGGTATTATAACATAAAACACATACCCAATACAGGCAAATTATAGTAACCAGAGACCAATGAATAGAGCAAAAAATTAGATGCAAGTAAATAGGGACCATCAAGACAGTCTGAAGTTAGAGATAATATGTTGATTAATGCCTATTGCACTGAAGCTGATGAAAATTTTTTATATCAATTATGTAGTCCGGGGAAGCCCAAGAGGTTAACAACAATGTCTTTATGTGACTGATTGGACAGTTGCAAAAGAGAGTAAGTAATTTGTGTGGCAGCATTTTTGTATTTGTTATATGCTAATAGTATAATACTAAGATGCACTTTCTGGCTGCTCTTCTAGACAGACTCTTATATTATTACCAAAATTATTTTAGTTAAAATAAACTGTGTGTGTATGAAAATTGTCTGTACTTCTCTAATTCTTAACAAATTTCATTTCAGTTTCTAAAAAGCACAATCAATAGTATCCCAATTGATAAATCTGTTGCATTGTGTGCATGAGTGCAATATGCATTTTCCATGTATATGCAAATTTTCGTGCAGGTGCATGAGTGTGTGTGTGTGTGTAGGCAAATGGAAGATAGAGGTCAATGTTGGGTGTCCTCTTTTGTCATAATTTTATCTTATAGAGGTAGAGCCTATCCCAGAACTTGGGAAGCTCACCAATTCAGTTGGGCTTGCTATCCAGTGAGCTTTGGAGACACACATAACTCTGCTTTACCAGTGGTAGATTACAGATATATGCCACTGTTGAATCTTTAGCTCAGTCCTGGAGATCCAAATTCAGATATTCATGTCTGGGAGGCAAACACTTTACCTACTGAGCAATATGCCCAGGCCCTAGGCTTGTTGTTTGTTTCCAAATGATCTCTGACATCTGAATTTATTGACAAATTCCTGCTTCTTTTTTTAGCCTCAATACAGTAATTATGAATGATTTTAATATTCTATTTTCCCCAAACCAAAGAAAAACCAATCCCCCAAAACAAAACAGAAAAATATCAGAATGAAATAGTACCATTAATGAAAAAGTCCTGACAAATACCTATAGAATAGTCCACTTTAAAATCACAGAATACACATTCTTTTCAGTCTCCCACAAAAATGTCTCTATAATAGACCACATTCTAGGACACAAAGCAAACCTCAACAAATTTAGGAAAACTGAAATTTCTGCATGTATTCTTCCTGACCACAATAGAATAAAGCTCAGAATCTCAGAAAAAGAAATGTGGAATAATATAAACAAACTCATCCAGATCAAACAAAGAACCATTGAATGAAGAATGGCTCATTGAAAAAATGTAGAAGGAAATAAAAACAATTCCTGGAATTAAATGAAAATAACTTCCTGCTTCTTGAACTTATTTCTTCCATGGTTTCTGTTCTGTTTTTCTTCCAACTTTATTTCAGTAGTGCCTAGGAAATTATTATCAACTACTTCACTGTTTCCTTCCTTTATACTATCTTCCATTTAAACTTCATTGTTTTGCTGGATGTTATTGTTAGTCAGTACTCTTTTCACTTTCTATGCTCTTCTTGAGCAATGTCGTGTTCTTCTACAATTTTACCTACTGTCTAAATATCCTTGAGTTGAAATTCATATAAGTTTATATCACTTTCTTGAGCTGTGGACAATTAACTGCAACTTCTTGTGTAAGTCTTCACCTAGATATTCTAGCATCAATTTAAATTGATCATATGTGAATATAAATTCTGTCTTTGTAGACAGATTTGTAGTTATCTTCTCTTTTTAGTCTTAGTGCATTAAGCAGGGTTCCCAGGGGAAATTCAAGCTGCAATCTTGAAGTCTTCTTTGACTGCTCTCTCTCACTACCTGCATGTAAGTAGTTGTCTAGCTCTGTTAATTCTTTATAATGTTTTCATTATGTCTCTATTTATTTTCTATCTGACATTCCATAACTTATTTACTTTCTACTTCTGTGATAAAATACCATGTATAAGCAGATTTAGAATAAAGAGTTTATTTGGGCTTATGATTCCAGCAGATTAGAGTTCATGATCTCAGAGTAGAGGCTGCAGGCTAGGAGATCACAACTTCAATGGCAAAGTGGAAGCTAAGATAGTGAAGAGGAAATGGGACAAGTCTTTAATCTCTCAGAGCCTGCCTCCAGCAACACACATTTTCCAACAAGAGCACATTTCCTAAGTCTCCGCAAATGATGCTCCCAACTGAGGAACAAGTTTTTTGAAACCCCCAAATTATGGGAACATCTCATTTGAATTATCAAAGTTCTCTAATTCAAGTCATTATATTAGTTATTGGTCTCTTTCATTCCAATCATGAGTTTTTACAGCAATCATACTACTGAAGATACTACTCTGACATATAGCTAACCATTCTGCTACTACCTTAAAACTCCTGTGACTGGTTATTTGAATGCAAATTCACCCATGGAAAACTCTTGTGGCATCACCACTACCTAATTATCTGCAAATAATGCCTTCATTCTTTAACTATGCTATGCCTTTTTCTAAATTGCAGTAGCATTGAAGTACTTGAAAATCTTACCCAGTTTTTTGATATGTGAATGAGGGCAAATCATCAAAGATTTCTAGGACTTACTTTACAAAGTTTTAGAGAAGAAAAAGCTCACAAACTAATTTTCAGTACGAAATAAGACGGTATATGTAAACGTAAAAGTCCTCTCACAGTATCTCATGTTATATTTGATGTTTTCTTAAATATTTGTATTTCCTTTGTTGACAAGTTGGTAATATTAGATATTCAAAATTCAGTACTTTGAACCTCCTAAGAAGATATAACATAAGATGATTAAATAATAAAGTCATTTATTTTAGTGTGTATCTATATTTCTAGTTCTTAAGTCATTGCCCTGTATACCCTCTTCAATATTTCATCAAGGGAAACTTAAGTATAAACACAATGGTTTTATAAGAACCTCAACAATATCAAAATATAACATAATTATGCTGCCTTTATACTATTCCTTGACATAGAATTGTAAATTCCTATCTTTACCACGTCTAGAATTCTCTCAGTTATATTCAATTTATGAACCACTAAGACAGCTAGATTTAATTCCATTGCTAAGTGTCTAGTCATTCACCCTTTGGTTACTATAACGTGCTTTCATTTAGAATCTCTGGGTGAATATACATGATGATAAAATCACTAGTTGGTGTTTTGAGGAGTGTAGAAATTTACCAAACTGATTGTATTGCCTAGGCAAGCTCCTGAAAGTGATTAAGCCTATAGTTACCTGTAAAGACGTTATCTGTATTGTTTTACAGCTGAAATTGTTTTTATTTCTCATAATAAAAGACTATTTCTAATTTTAGGCTTTTATCCTGTTTGAAAGAATATTAGCAAGCTCTATTCAACTCCTTATTTTTACAACTTATGGAATATATATTCATTTTTTATTAGGCAAGTGAGCATTTTGAATGAAACATGGAATCTAGTGAAACAGCTGAAATTCCAATCTCTTTACTTGTAAAATGGTGCTTAGATGCTACATGGACTGTTTTAAAGACTGAATTGAATAATACTTGTTAACATGTGTCTACAACATTAGAAACCATCTCTAAATGTTAGATTTCATGTATTCTTGGTCCTTATTTCTAGCACACTGAGGCAAGATTCTATAGATTTGATTTAAACAAATCTGTAGACTAGACTGTAGCTTCTCGATCATATTAGGAATGCAATTCCAGTACCTAGAACAGGAATAGAAGGAGAAATGTGATTTTATAAAAGCTCATATAGAAAAAACAATCCTGTTGAAAATAGAGGAGAAAACGAAGTCATCAAATGCTTGAGTTGGAGGTAAATGAAGCTAAGAGTAAATACTTAAGAAAGTTGGGACGTAGTATAAGTCGCTATAATGAAAAGAGGAACAGTTCAGTGCCTTGTGACTTGTCAAAACTAAAGGAATCAACTAGATGTTATGCTTTTTCATTATCCAACTGGCTACTAGTCAAGTGGACAAAGCTATAAAATATAGAATAATCATTAGTAAGAAAGATAATACTCTTCCTTATCTTTGAAAATTTTGCCTTTAATGATCTATAAATCATTTATCAATTAAATTGCTAAATAAAGTTGTCCTTTTATTTAAATCCTCTAAATTTCACAAATGGATTGCCTGAAAAATCAGTACAATTTATTATTCAAATAAATTACATACACAGAGGTTTTTTGTATCCTTGGATTCTATGAACGCTGACTTAACAAGATAACTTGTGTTGTGTATCATCTCTCATATATGCTTTCTTCTCTAATTTAGATACATTAAATGGATAAAGGAGTAGAACACCAGATCCTTAATATCTTAGTATTTCTAAGATAGTTATAAGCATCTCTGAAACATAGATTTCTGATGGATTCAGTATTTTAATCCTCTTAAAGTTAAGCAGAAATATCACCTTGGAAGAACCAAAGTACTTTCTGTTGTGGATCATGCATCATCAGTTAAATTCTGGTTACAGAACCACTCTTCCCGGCAGTGATAAAAATGGCATAAAATGCACAGCTTGAATCTCAGGTCTCTGGATGTAATTTCACATCCAGTGTTGCAAACATCTTTTCACCTTATATATGAAACCAATGGAGATTTAACTCCAGTTATAAACTGGGAGTCTTGCAGTGCTGTAGCTAACTTCATTTTTCAGCTTAGATTTCAGTTGAGATTAATCATGCTAGTTACATGATTTCTCATCAAAATGACAGCATTTTTAAAAAATTTCCCCAACATAATATTTTTATTAATTATTTTGAAATTTCATATAATTCAACCTCAATCACCCTTTCTTTCCATTCCTGCCATGTCAACCCTCCTACTCCTGCACCTTCCACACACAAAAAAGTACACCAAGCACAATTTGTGTTGCCCATATACTCAGTGGAGCATGGTCTAATTCGCAGTTATAAACCTCTTAATGATAACTGAGTCCTTCTCCAATGTCAGCTTTCTTAATGAAAACAACAAGCTGACCTAACAGGGCTTGGTTTAGAACACTGGTTCTTAACCTTTTTTAGTGTTGTGACCATTTAATATTGTTTCTCATGTTGGGGTAAACCCCAACCATAAATTATTTTCATTGCTACTTCATAACTGTAATTTTGATACTCTTATGTATTGTAATGTAAATACCTGTGCTTTCCAATGGTCTCAGGTGACCCCTGTGAATGTGTCATTCAATCCCTAAAGGGTCATGATCCACAGATTGAAAACTGCTGTTATAGAAGATGTTGACACCTTCCCTAATGCTGATAAAATTTGATATTTATCAAAGATAGAGAACAAACAATGTGACAATGGACACAAGAATCAAAGTTAATTGTGGTGATATTTTGTTTATTATCTGTTAACGCTTGCCTGAATATCAGAGTGCAAAGGGAGCCATACTATTCAGTTATACAGGTCAGGCAATGGTGGCACACACCTTTAATCCCAGAAGCCACATTCGTTAGTCAAAGAAACTGGGCAGTGGTGGTGCACTCTTATAATCCCAGAACTAGGGAGGAATATAAAGCAGGAGGAGACAAGAACTGATTGCATTATAGGCAGTCTTAGGGCAGTAGAGTTTGGAGATTCAATCAGAGGACCTGATTGTCCTTTCAGTCTGAACATTGATAGAGGTGAGTACTCTCTAGTGGCTGGCCACATTGCTTCTCTGGTCTTCAGCTTTAACCCCAATATCTGTCTCTAGGTTTTTATTATTTGTGCTGTAAGTCATCATGGTAATTAAAACAAAGAAAACTAGGTTGATTGAAATGTATTATGAAATTGTCAGGGTAAGAAAATTTCCTATAGATCAACATTTCTGTGGATTATATTCATTGTTAATAAAAAATTAAACTGGCCAATAACAGGGAAAGAGTAGGTTGGGTGAAATAATCTGACATAGACAGAATGATGGGAGGAGGAAGGGGGGAGTCAGGGCAGTCAAGGAGTTGCCAGCCAGACACAAAGAGAGCAAGATGGGCACACTGTACTGTAAAAAGGTACTGCCATGTCGCAGAGCATAAATAAAGTATAGCGTTTAATTCAAATGTAAGAGTAATCCCTCTTATCTGGGATTGGGCAGTGAGGATGGGAAACATTTGTTTACATATGGAATTCCAACATGTGGCAGGAATCTCCACATAAGACCTGAGAAAGCTGAAAAAAGGTTCTAAACAAACACACCAAAACTGAGCCACACTGTACATCCTAGGCTCTCATTCTGGCCTCAGTGCAAAGACACATTTCTGGATAGTTGCCAGCAAGATGGAGTTGACTGCCCATCACCATGAGCTAAGTGGCATGGCAGGTTTCTGCAATTTCTTATACTAATTGGAGGACAGAGAAGATTGTCTCAGCCATTGTTTGCAGGGTTTTTGCTCATGCAGGCAGAAACAGTTATAGATACACAATAAAGACAGATTCAGATGAAAATACCTCTAAACAGATTACAGTATTTTTAAAATATATGTAGACTTGCGAGAGAAAAGGAAAAGGGGAGAGAAAAATCCTAAAAAAGGGAATAGTGTGATAAAAATATAATAAGCCACATAAATATGGAAAATACAGAGTCTGGATTATGTATATTGTTGTGTTGTCTTTAAAACCTTTGGTTGCTAGAATACCTTGGATTATGGAAACTGCTATATTAAACCAACCTGTGTATTTTAAAATTATATTGACTTCAAAATTTAAGTCAAATATATGTTACTTTGGAAAAGAGGTTATAATTTTGTTTCTATAAAAACAAAAGACTGTAGAGTCATTCAAAGTTAAAGAAAATCTGGTTTGATTAGAGAAGACCCCCTGAAATCCTCTCTACAAACATGAAGAAATAAGCCTAAAAACAACTACAGGACAAGTGACATATTTTACCTGCTCTTCTTTGGCTGACTTATATATAAAATCTATATTTGCATTAATAAATATAAGAATGCCACCTTTAAACGTTTATGTATTTTCAGAAAAAGGGGGACCAGACACAAATAAAAAGGCCCAGGTAATCCAGCATCTGAAATAGCTTCAAGACTACTGAGATGAGATGATCCAGCCTCATAAAATACTTCAGCCAAGACTCAACAATTATCCTAATTTCCTCAGGGTCCTTTAAAGATTACCAGTGCCCCAGTGAAGAGGAAGTAATCTAGAGACCTACACCCATATTCCCCTAAATAAATTATGAATGTTTTTCTTTGTTTAGGCAGGTTGGTTACAAGTTGTTATTGGTAAAGTTCAGAAAAAAAACTAAACAAAGAGATTGTATTTAGGGATTGTGTTCTAAAAAGAAAAAGGGAGAATATAGAAATAGGATAAAAGTGTAGATCATTGAATCTACATTTTATCTTTTATTTAAATTAGAAACAAGCTTGCGGGCTAGAGAGATGGCTCAGCCGTTAAAGGCTAGGCTCGCAGCAGATCAGTATCCATCTCAAGTATACACACGGACTTTGGACTCCCATAGAACAATGTGAGGTGCACTCTCACCCCGAACTCTTGGGGAAGGGTCTAGGCCCTGCCCTATATGAAATGACAGACTATGCACACCCCCATGGAGGGCCTCACCCTCCCTGGGGAAATGAGGGGATAACGGGGAAGGGGAGGGCTCGGGAGGAAGGGAGGGAATGGGAGAGGGACCTGGAACTGACTTGTGAAGCAACCTTGTTTCTTATCTAAATTTAAACTGGAAAATAAAATTTAAAAAAATATAGAAACAAGCTTGCTTCACAAGTCAGTCCCAGCTCCCTCTTCCTCCCCTCCTTCCCAGCCTACCAGTCCCCTCCACCCTCACACAATCCCCAATCTGTTCTCCAGAGAGGGTGAGGCCCTCCATGGGGGGTCTCCAGAGTCTGTCACTTCATCCAGAGTAGAGCGTAGGCCCTTCCCTAAGAGTCCAGACTGAGAGAGCATCCCTCATTGTGGGATGGGTACCCTAAGTCCATTTGTATGCCAAGGATAAATACCTATCTACTACCCAAGGCTCCATTGATTGCCTAGACCTCCTCACTGACACCCACGTTCAGTGGGTCTGTATTAGTCCCATGGTGGCCTCTCAGCCATCAGTTTGGGGTTCGGGGTCAAAGAACTCCCCCTTGTTCATGTCAGCTGTTTCTGTGGATTCCACCAAATCAGTCTTGACCCCTTTGCTCATCACTCCTCCATCTCTGTCACGGGTTCCAGGAGTTCAGTTCAGTGTTTAGTTGTGGGTGTCTACCTCTGCTTCCATCAGTCATTGGATGAAGGTTCTAGGATGGCATATAAAGCAGTCATCAAACTCATTATCAGGGAGGGGCATTTAAGGTAGTCTCTCCACTATTGCTTAATTTGCCAGTTGGTGTCATCCTTGTAGATCTCTGGAAATCTCACTAGTGCCAGATCTCTTTGAGTCAGGGGAAGAATAGAGGAGAGCAGGGTGAGAGATACCATTGAATCTACTTTTAAACAAACAAAGAAACTACGAGTCTCAAATATTTTACATTAGCAGTTGGGTGGTGGTGGCACTCGCCTTTAATCCCAGCACTGGGGAGGCAGAGGTAGGCAGATCTCTATGAGTTCGAGGCCGGGCTAGACTGATAGACTCCAAAACAATACAGAGAAACCCTGTCTCGTAAAACCAAAAAAAATATTTTACATTGGCATGTGTTTTTGTATATTGATATATATTTGAGGTGATTTTTGTTATGTAGTATGTGTGTTTCTATTTTCGGGTGTAGATATTGTGCTCAAGCTGCTCATTTACAAATATGATGTGAAAGAAGACCTCGGCATCAAAGCGCCGGGCACCGAACCGAACCCTCTGCCCAAGAACCGGGGCCAGACCACTGGATGCAAATGCAAGAGGTGATTTATTGAGTACACAGGCGCCTGCGGATGCTACTGCTATACAGGTGCAGAGCATACCGGGCTTGCAGAGAGTACAACATTTATAGAGTTTTAATGGTTACATAAGTATCAGCATAGCAACAGGAATTTCATTGGCTCATCTTGGGGACAGGGGTAGTTTCCCCGGACTAGGTTTCCTGGTATTACCTCACAAAAGACCCCGGCACACTTCAGCAATTATTATCCGGGTCCCATGACTGCTCTGGTTACCACAGACATCCTGTTTGACATCCTGCTTGAAGCGCCAGCTGAGCGAGGCACCTGGTCTGGGTTTTTTCATTAGGCAATGGCCTGGCCTTGTTTGTCTTTTCCTAGGGGGCCCTAGGTAGGGGTCATTCAAATGTATAGTTAAAATGCAGGTTAATAATTAGACATCTATAATAATGACCCATATCTATCAAACTTATGGTCAGGTTAGTTAGGTTTTATGGGTATACAGAGATATATTTCAGATAGATAGGTAATCTTCAAACACTTCAAAGGCCCACAGAATATGGCATTTAAAATGTTTTAATAACTTAGGCTTTTTATGACAGTGAGACACGTCTGTTCCTGGCAGCACCAATCTACTTCAAAGGGATGATGGACGTTGAAGAATCTCCATATGGAGTTTGTTTTCTTTATGGAAAAGGCTAGCATGTGGGAAAAGAAACTGCCCTTGCCTCAACTGCTGACAGTTACTGTTCAAAATGGAGCAGCAAGAAGCAAAAAAGGCAACTTCTGAACTTTGCCAAGAAATGTAGGAGAGTCATTCAGAATTTCCTGCTTCCCAGGAAAGTCTGTTAGATATTATATGCCTGTAGGCCAGAGTTGGATGCCCCGAATGTTATAGAGGAACTTTGGGTGACTGTCCAGGCAGCCTGGTGTCCCTGCCATTTGGTTACATTTCATCCTTCTGGAGTCTTTGATAGAGTTGAAAATTAAATAGTTATAATTTTAGTTTCCCATAGTTATAATAGAAATTAGATACAAACCTTAGACTCACCAAGAAAAGGTAATTAAGTATTTTGTCTAAGTTTGCCAAATGCAAATATATTGGATATTGTTACTGTAATTCTTACTTAATAACTGCTTTTGTTATATATAATTTTACTATGTTAAGGTCACAACCTTTCTTTTTAATTATAGAAAAAGGGGAAATGCTGTGGATTATGCTCATTGATAATAAAAAAAACTTATTGGCCAACATCAGGGCAAGAAGAGATTGAGTGAGACCACCTAACACAGAGAGAATGATGTGAGGAGAAAGGGTGGAGTCAGGGAAAATCAATGAATTGCCAGCCAGACACAGAGAGAGCAAGATGAACAAGCCATACTGAGGAAAGTTTCTGCCATGTGGCAGAGCATAAATAAGGAATAAGGGTTAATTTAAATGTAAGAATTAGTAGTAACAAGCCTGAGTCATAATTCATATTCAGCCTCTGAGTTATTTATTTGGGACTGGGTGGTCAGGTTGGCAAATGTCCCTTTACACAACACAGTTAACACTATAGTGGTTGTCACTTCTTTATTGTTAGGTAGTAACAGAGTTCTTAAATATAAGTATAAAATTATGTCTGCTTAGATTTTGTGTATGGGTTGGCAATATTTTAAAATAAAATCATTTCTAGTTCCATTCACATTATGTCATAGGAAATTTCTTGCAGAGCAATTCAGTTTTAGTCAAATTGTATGTGAAAATCCAATACAAAATGAAATACATCTACAGCCTTATAGGTACACTGACTTCTACTCTTGTGTCACCAGTGTGTTTGCAAGGACTAGAATAAGGCATATGGCAGACAAACTTTTGTGAACACTATAACTCCTTACTATTTTTTAAAAATATATTCTTGAGACTATTGTGAAGATGAAAGAAAGTGGAAATGTTTCTCCTGACAGTAAGGTTTTTGTAACAGAAGTCAACAATATATTAGGGAAGATAAGAGTTAAGCATTGGATGAGATGATTTTGATGGGGATGATGGGGTTAAATGCTAACAATGTAAGGTGAGGTTATGGATCTTACCATGCAAGAAATGCAGGACTTTTCTGAACACTTCTGGCTAGAGAAAGGGGGAAGAAGGGCTATATACATTTGAAGGACCTTGACATGAATATTTGAACAATTAGTCTTTCTTTGAGTTCTCCTCTTTGCACATTTCAAAACTTTTCCCTTTTAATGTGGAAATTCATATCTATCTCTGTGTTTCCAGGGCAGTAGGAGGTTGAACAATATGAGAGACTCCTGGAAGTAAGGTCATTGGGGGTGAAAAACAGTCAATATGGACCTGGAACACCCACTGGAGGCAAACAGAATAATAGGATACAATCAAATGGCTTCCAAGAGAGTCAAAACAAGAACAGCAACCCAGACAAATATGTTTTCCTCATGCTTGATAATCTAGTAACACTGTGTGCATAAAAGAAGATGCTATTGGTGCAAAGAAAGAGTACTACATGTCAACATTGTGACACACATAAGGATGGTACTGGTTTCTTCTATAGTTATTTCATGGTATTCCACTTTAAACATGTTATTTTCTCACAAAGACATCACACATATTTACAAGTGGCAAAAACCTTATTCTTACTTTAGAAAGCAAGAAAAAAATCCAAATAGCCCGTAACAACTCAAAGGAAAACAACTATTTCCTGTTGATTGGCTCTTTGTTTTTTATTTACAAGAATGCCAAAACCTATTACTCAATTGATTATATAAACACAAGAGTAAAAATCAGAAAACAATCAGGGAAGTTCACCACACACAGATAGAATTCAATCTAGTAGTATTCTAGAGTTTCTTCCCAATGTTTTTTTTGGGGGGGTGGGGAATCTCATTGGTAAAATTTCAGTAAATTTATAAGCTGACTAACATTGTGCTAGTAGATTATAATTCATCACAATAGAAACAGGCAGATGCCACAAGTTAGGCAAATTAGGACTTTTTCCTTTTCAAATCACAGGAACCAGTTTTTAAACATTTACCTTAGAAGTACCAGGTCACCTAAATGTAAGACAATGTAATTTTTCTTTGACATTTTCTTTAGTTTTCCCATATCCCTATTTTTCTCTCTCCACTAAGCTCTACCTATCACTTCTTTTTATGCAGCACAAGTTTTTTTTCAAACAGACTTGCATGGAAATATGCATGAAAACTACAGAAGCAGGTTCATTCCTGTGGAAGTAGCTGGCAAAATGTTTAACATCCTCTGATCTCCTTTAGCCCTCTGAACTGCTAACCATACTGTTCTGTCAGGCCATTGCTGGATTATTTTAAAAAGAACCTCATATAAAGGAAAGAATGGAGTTCTAAGGACAAAGACACAAGCAGTTATAGTTGTGTTTTTGAACTCTGATCAACTGTTTTACACCTTGATTTTTATAGGGTAAAATGATGGTTTTGCACACAGCAGCATTAAGCCTCCTGTTTTATGATAAGTGATACATAACTATTTCAGGTCCTCTGGCAGTGGATCAGTATGTATCCTTACTACACAAATGGACTTTGGGAGCCCATTCCACACAGAGGGATACTGTCTCAGCCTAGACACATGGGGAAGGGCCTAGAACCTATTCCAAATGATATGACAGACTTTGAAGATCCCCTGTGGAAGGCCTTAGCCTCCCTGGGGAGCAGAAAGGGGATGAGGTAATGGGTTGGTGCAGGGCAGGGGAGGAGGGGAGGGAGAGGTAACTGGGATTGACATGTAAAACAAGTTTGTTTCTAAATTAAATAAAATTAAAAAAGAAAATGCTTTTCAAATATGACTTAATGTTAAGCTCTACTTCTAGTTATATCTGTCATCTGTTCTCATCTTTTAGAGGAATTATTTTTTATTCAAATTGTTACCTTTGCACCATCCTTACAATTTGACTAACCAAAGCCATTATCTTGATGATCCATATACAAAATATCTAATGTTTTTTTCTAACAAATATTCTCATTAATTTGGTAGCATATCTAGTTAAATGAGTCAAATTATCCTTCCTTTCCATCCATTTTCTTTTTTGTTTTCACTGTTTTTTCTGTTTAATCAATTATTATATACTTATGATTTTATTAAAGTCTTGCTTTCTAGCCCTTGTTGGGGCCAATCACTAGTTTTGTAGCTCAGGTGAGGTTCTAACTTCAGATACTTCTCTTATTTCAGTCTCTCAAGTGCTGGCTGTTGTTATACAGCCCAGACATTCCTTGAACTGAGGACTAGAGAAATCAGGTTGGTAGTTGACCTGGAGGCTTCCTCCCTGATGGCCACCTTTCACAAAACTGCGAATTTTTCTGAAGGCTGATAGGAAAAAAAAGTCATTAAGAGTTACACCCTATTTGAACCCTGAAAGCTACCATAATGACCTACTGAGTAACACATGGCCATTGGTTTCAACACCATGATGTAACTGTCTAAGTGAGTTTTCTATTTCTGTGATAAAATGTCACAAGGAAAGGTAACTTGGGAGGAAGAGTTTTATGTGACTTACACTTCTACATCACAGTCCATCAAAGGCAGGAATCTGGAAGCAGGAAGTGACATGGAGACCATAGAGGAATACGGTTTATTGCCGCATTATCTATCACAATAGTCACTGCCAAGAAACTGTCTTTAAGTTGGCAAGATGGCTCAGAGGTTAAGAGCACTGACTGCTCTTTGAGAGGATAGACTTCAAGTACTAGCATCTTCATGAAAACCCACAAGCAGATACAATGCCCTCTCTGGGAGGCACCAGGTAGTCGTATAATTTAAAATATAAAGAAAATGTCCTACAGGCTTGTCTCTAGACAATCTGATGGAGTCATTGCCTCCATTGAGGTTCCTCTTCCAAAAGAACTGTAACTTGTGTCAAGTTAACAAAAAACTAATCAGGGCAGTAACAAGTAATTTCTGAATGCGTAAAAGGCCCATTTTACTATTTGGAGGTGTAACTGTAAGCAAAATCTATTATATGAATGCATGAAAATTTCAGAGAACACATAAAAATATTTTATTAAAAATTTGTTCCAATAGAAGCTAATCTGAAAGCAGGAGGATGTATGTTTTATGTGAGGGGTACAAATATGTTTAAGCATCCATTCAGTCATCCATCCTTCCTTCCTTCCTTCCATCCATCCATTCATCCACATTTGTATGTATATAGTGGTAGAATCATTAATTGTCCAAAGCAGCTATTTTCAAAAGAAGAGTGGTAATGTGCATAGCAATCTTTTAATTTAGATATATATTTATTACCATGTAGGCTAAACTAATACACACACACACACACACACACACACACATATATATATATATATATATGAATATACACCCATCTTTAAAGGCATTAAAATTGCTGTAAATGAATGAAATGAATAAATGAATGAAAACAGCTGTTGTTAGTGATATATTGTTCAGAACTAGAAAATAGCTGTTATAATCTCGGTAGCTGTTATGGTCCCAATGTTTGTAAATCACTGTAGTTTATGTATTGAAATGTAATAAAAACCCACAGAAAGATATTGGGGTTCAAGCTTTAAGCTGAAGATCAAAGAAGCAAAGCAGCCAAGCTGGTGGATCTTAACCCTACCCAGCTGGAGTGGAAATTCTGTTTCCACAAAACCTTGGAGGCAAAAGATCTGAGTCTCTGAGTTCTTCTCTCCTTCTGCCTTATATTCCTGTCTCTGCTAAGTCATATCACTCCTGTCTCCACCTCTCTAGTGCTAGGATTAAAGGCATATGATTCCAAGTGCTGGGATCAAAGGCATGAACTTGTTACTCTTCACTCTTGTGTAGGCCAGGGTGGCCTAGAGCTCAGAGAAATCCATCTGCATATCTTTTGAGTCCTGGGATTAAAGATGTATGTCACCACTGTCTGGCTCTACTGCTTGCTAGTGTGGTTGATGGGATTAAAGGTATGTATCACCATTGCCTGACCTCTATGGCTAGTGGCTATCTTTGCATTCTGAACCCCCAGACAAGCTTTAATAAATCAGAAATAATATGTCACCACATTGAGATTGTAATCCATAATATGAAGGTTTGAAAAGAAAGGAGCCTCCAAGGAGGTACCAGATCATTAAGGCAGAACTCTAATGACTGAGATGAGTTCCCTTACAAAAGAGACCAAAAAGAACTAGGCAGAACCTTCCACCTTTCGATAACTGTGAAAAGAGGTCATTACAAGATAGCAAACATTTTCTAGATGTTAATCTGTTGATGCCTTGATCTTGAATTTACCAGCTCCTAAATCTGTAACAAATAAGATTTTTTGTTTACAAGCCCCTAGTTTCTTACCTGTTGTAATAGCATTCCAGACAGACTTAATAAAAAATACTATGTTGACTATCTAGCAGTGCTGAGGAAAACTCATAGAAAGATGAAACAAGCAGGGCTAGTAACTGTAAGGAGTTTCATTATCTCCTGGACTGACTGGACAGGAAAAGGGAAATAGTGCCTTTTCTGGAGATACGAGCCTGGTGATAAGATATGAGCAGGATACCTGCTGTGGAATTGTAATCTTTATAAGATGGAAGCAGCCAATCACTACTGAACTCTCCAGGACCTCATTATTAGAATAAATACTCTGACCCCTTTCTACTCATGCCTTCTAATCTCTTGTCAGTGTTCCCATTTGGTTCAAACCAAAGACAAAGGGAAAGGAAGCTTGTTTATACTGACATAAAGCTCACTTCTTGGTTCAAAAAAACAAAACAATACAAGGTAAAAATGTTAGAAATAGCATTCTGCAAAAAGAGCAGAGACCCCTTCACTACTGTAGCCATTAGTTACAACTTTTTGCCTCCTGGAAAGTAAGAACAGCTTTTACCTTTATCATTCAAAATATGCTTATTTAATACTTTACTATGCATAAAATACCCTTCGGGGTTTTTTCAATGATCAACATGTTAAATAAGATTCTGTCCTAACCGGAAAGAAAGCCAGATAACAAAAATTATTGAATAGTTCAAATAGCTTCAGATGATATTAAGTTATACTGCAAAGTAAAATGAAAAAGGATGGTGGAATGATCATAGGGATGCTGTTTACCTATCCTAGGTAACTCAGCCACAGTCTGTCTGAGGTGGTGGGTGACAACTGATCTGAGATCTCAATGATAAGAAACATGTTTATTATACTCACAACTAAGGAGAGATGTGTTAAGGCAAAGTGAACAGTGACTTTAAGAGCCAAGAAATAAGAACAGAGCTTCCAAGTTAAAAAACAAAAGGAGATCTTAATTTCAGATGAATCCTGACAGTAGGAAGACAAAAACAATACAAGAGATTCTCCATTCTGTATTGCCGACACCAACTCACCCTGAACATAGCTGAATGTGGCAGTTAATTACAAGACACTCAGTTTTGTGGTTAGGAATCTGGGCAAGTCCTGACTCAGTGATACCATTGCTCTACATATTGTCAGCAGCAGACATTTGCCAGTTCTTGTTTTGTGCCTGTTCTGATCTGGAATGTTCTGTAAGGTTCTTGTGTCCCTTGCACATAGATACATTTGTACATGTGCTTTGTCTATTTATAATACCACCTTGGGCTTCCTTTGAGCATGGCAGCCTCAGGGTTCTCATAATTAATCCATGGCAAGTGGTTTCCATCAGAGCAGAAGCAGAAGCCACGGTTTGACATTATCTGAGCTTCAAAGTCCTAGAATGTTACTTCCAAAGCATCTCATCAGTCACAGCAATTCACAAGGCCAACTCAATTTCAAGCAGAAAGAAAATAGACTCTAGCTCTTGATTGATGTTTGCAGTCTTTGGAGAAAAACTACCATAAAATCTTTTGTTGGGCATAGTAATGGGTTTAGATTATAATCCAAACACCGGAGGAAGCTATTGAAAGTTTTAATCAAGGGAGCAATGTGATTTGATTTAGACTTTACAAAGAACTGTCTGGCTGCTGTGGAAAATTGACTTCAATGTTTCCAGGGTGCACGCTGAAAGACCAGTTACTAGGTGACTATAACACTCACCAAGTAAATCGCGCCAGGATACTCTTGGTAGATTCAGTGGCATACGGGCACTTTGGGGAAAATACGGGAGAGGCAGAGCTGAGAAGACTCGATTGTGGCTTGAAAGTGTGGTGAGTGAAAAAAGGACAGTCAGAGGAGACTAAGATTCTGGGATTTTCATCTGAAAATGTATGGGATCATGGTGTAATTGGCAGACACCCACAGTTAAACACTTAACTGAACTCCTGGGACCCAGTTGCAGAGAGGGAGGAGTGCTGGGCAAGTGGATCAAGACCAGGCTGGTGAAGCTCACAGAAGCAGCAGACCTGAACAAAGGTGAGCTCATGGACACCAGACTGCTGGCTGAGTGGCCAGCATGGGACTGAATCAGACCCCACGAATGTGGGTGTCAGTGAGGAGGCCTAGGCAATCCATGGGGCCTCTGGTAGTATTTATCCCTGGCGTACAAATGGACTTGGGGAGCCCATTCCACGGGAGGGATGTTCTCTTGGCTTAGACACATGGGGAAAGGCCTGGACGCTGTCCTGGGTGATATGACATACATTGGAGATCCCCCATGGAGAGCTTCACCCTCCCTGGGGAGCAGAGGGAAGATGGGATGGGGCGCTGGTAGGGGGCAGGGGAGGAGAGGAGGGAGAGGGAGCTGGGATTGACATAGGAAGCAGGTTTCTTTCTAATTTAAATTTAAAATATTTAAAAAATTACTAATTAATCAACACTATTTTGTTTATAAAATTAAAAATTTGATGCATTTATGAGAAGGATATGTGTATTTTCAAAGATAATTTTGGCACAAAAAAAAGAAAAAATGAGAAGTTTTGTGGGCAGCACAAGTCAAGATAAAATGAATTGAAGGATTTCTTTCCAACTGTAAAACTGAATAGTAATTATCTAAAGATAATTAAAAGGTCTCTTCTGGTCCTAATGCTATAATGGCTCCCTTTACCAAGATATCTCTTTCATTGTTCTCCCCCTCTGTCCCTTCCCACACTAGGCCATTTCAACCCTTCAGGTTCCCATTCCCAATTCCCTCCCTTCTATCTCCCTCGCAGTTTACCCAGGACACCTTAAATACTTCCTCTTCCTGGCCTCAATACCCCAGGAACTTTGGACTCCCATCCAATAATGTGAGATGCAGTCTCACCCTGAACTCTTGGGGGAGGGTTTAGGCCCTGCCCTGGATGAAATGACAGACTATGGATACCCCCATGGAGGGCCTCACCCTCCCTGGGGAAATGAGGGGATATTGGGGGAGGGTTGGGGAGAGGGCATGGGAGGAGGGGAGGGAAATGGAGAGGGACCTGGAACTGACTTGTGAAGCAACCCTGTTTCTAATTTAAATTTAAATTTAAAAATAAATAATAAAAATAAAAAACAAATAATACTGCTATAAACATAGTTGAAATAGTGGCCTTGTGGTGTAGATGTGCATCCTTTGGGTATATGCTCAAGAGTGGTATAGATGGGTCTTGAGGTAGATGAATTCCCAATTTCTGAGAAACTGCCATACTGATTTCCAAAGTAACTGTACAAGTTTTCACTCCCACCAGTAGTGGAGGAGTGTTCCCCTTACTCTACATCCTCTCTAACATAAGCTCTCATCAGTGTTTTTGATCTTAGCCATTCTGACTTCCTACTCCTGTGAAGTATGCCTTCGGTTACGTATTTCCTCCAATACCGCAATACCTCCTAAAGGTTACAAATTGTGATACTAACTGGGAACAAAGTGTTCAAATTCCCAAGACTTTGGGCTATATTTATCATTCAGATCACCACATAAATTAAATTTAGCAGAAGAATATTCAAAACACTAAAATCAATAATGAATGACAAGATACACTTACCAAACTGATGAGAAGGTAGACTGTAGAGAAAATAAGGGACTTATGTATGTATATATACATATATATATATATATATATTCATGAAGATATAAAATTTAAACTGAGTGAAAAGACAGCAAAATTGACAAACTCTTAGGTTCACTCACTATGTAGAACACAAATAGAGAAAACCAAAAATACTAAAATCAAGAATGAAGTAAAAATTACCTCTATCTACTTGATGAGGAGACAGTTATCAGGGAAACTGTGAATAGCTTCATGCCAAAAGAAACAAACAAATTAAATGCAGCAACATATAAAAATATTTATATAGTATGACCAAGTGGTACTTATTCCAGGAACACCATGTTTAATGATCTGAAATCAATTAGTCTAATATATCATTAATAACTGAAAAACAAAGCATATGAATACCCAAAGAACCCAGAACACATTATTTGATACCCTCAAGTCTCTTTTAACTACAAAAATATTCAACAAAGTAGGAACAAGAAGGACTTATCAATTTAGTAAAGGGTATATAAGACAAAGCATAACTATTTTCATACTTAAAGGTAAAGAACTAAATGTGTTTGCCTCAGATTACAAAAAGGGTCAGGAATATGAGTTCATTGTATATATGTCATATAATTAGACAAGAAAATAAAGATATATTATTTTGGAAGAGAAAATATAACATATACATTACAAATAACAAGATATTTTACTTATTATGTTTTTATTGAAAATAGATTCTTCTCTCATATTATACACCGCTACTACAATTTCCCTTCTTTCTGCTCTTCCAAACACACACCCCTTCCACAGATCCATTCCCTCTTCATTTTCCTTCAGAAAGGAGAATGTCTGGAACAGGCAAACAAACAAGACAAAGCAAAATAACATAAGACAAAGCAAAAAGCCTTTTTCTCCAATAAGGCCACGCCTATTTCAAAGTGTCATACTTCCTAATCCCTCCTAAGTAGTGTCACTCCCTCATTCAACCATATGAGCCTATGGTGACTGTTCTTATTCAAACCACCATAGTTGACTTGAAAGCCATGAAGAACCAAAAAATTTAAAGGAGTTTGGCTCTTTGGCCACGTGTTTAGCTCTACGTGTCTACTTCTGCTTCCATCAGCTACTGGATGAAGGCTCCTAGTGTGGCATATAAGGTAGTCATCAATCTCATCATCAGGGGAGGACATTTAAGGTAGCTTCTCCACTCTTGCTTAGATTGTTAGTTGGGCCTGGTCCAAATGATATGACAGACTTTGAAGATCCCCCATGAAAAGGCTCATCCTCCCTGAGGTGCAGAAAGGGGATGGGATAAGGGGTTGGATTGGGGGCAGGAGAAGAGAGGAGGGGGAGGGAACTGGGATTGACATATAAAACAAGCTTGTTTCTAATTTAAATAAAAATATTTAAAGGATCATGGAATCATCCTCTGTAGTTGCAGAGATCTGCTGAAGCCAGGCAGCAAGAGACCCTAAGGGGTCAAGAGACCCTGAAAGACCTTTGTGTGAAACTGCAAAAGTGAAGCCTGGGTTGCTTTGGAGAACCCACCATTTTGAATATTCCAGAGCTGTTGAGACATCTGCTAAGGAAATCTGCATATAGGAAGTGAATTCAGCCCAAGGGAGAGATATGTTACAGGCATCAGAGCTACAGGGTTACAGTTATTTAAGCCCTTTGACCCTGGACATGGAGCTACGTGATTTGGACGTGGTCTTGTTGTGTTTCAGTCTTTCCTTGGTCCAGCATTTCCTTACTATATCCCCATTCCTGCAAATTATAATGGCAATGTATATTCTATGTCATTATATGTTTGTAGAATGCAATTTACATTTTTAAAAACTAAGGCAGTTACACTTAAACAATTGTCTTTAGTCTCATAAGAAACTTTAGCATTTTAAAAGACTGTAAAAAGACTATAGGGACCTTTAAAGTTGGGTTACATGTATTTTGTTTTATGGGAATATATGGATCAGGAGTTAGAATGTAGTGGTTTGAGTGATGAGTTTCCTCTACAGTCTCAGGTATTTGAACACTTAGTCCCCAACTAATGGTATTATTTGGGAAGTTTAGGAAATGTGGCCTAGTTAGAGGCAGTATGTCACTTATGGCAGGCTTAACTTCTTTTAAGAAGACATCACCCAAATGTATATACAACCCTTTACCTAGGTTCTATTATGTATTCATCCTGTAATACGCATATAATGAACAAAAAAGGTTTAGAATTTCTACTTATTTTTTGGTGTATACCGTGTCCATATAAAATTTAGAACTCTTAATTATTGAGGTGGCATTTATTGAATGATATAATCATAAAGAGTATATAGTGGTATTTAGTGTGTGTTTATAATAAATGATATAACTTCACACTTATAATTTATTGAATAGTCTCTATTTTATAATTGATATTATTTATAGAAATAATTTTAAGCTGAAAAGGCAATGTTCTCCTTATAGTCATGTACCACAACGTAATCAATGATAAACCACATACATGATAGCAGTATCCCAAGATTAATATATTTTAAAGATGCCTATGAATAGGAGGACTTGGAATGATAAATGCAGTACTACTTATATATGAAATTGTCAAAACATAAAATTTAATTTTAAAATAAAATGTTTTAATTAGTTAAAAATTACAAAATAAATGAGGCAAAAACATTTCTGCTTGTTCTCATGTAAGGAATAATCATTATTAGAATCTGAATTTTGTGTGAAACACTTGTGGATTTTTTCAGTTGTAGCTTGGATGCCTTTTATTAATTATTATTACTTATTTTTTATGTTTTATGTATGCATGTAAAAACACTTGTGCCTGGCAGCCACAGATGCTAGAAGAGGTTTGGATCTCCTAAGAGTAGAGTTATGTACTACTGTAAGCTGTCATGTGGATGCTGGGAATTGAAGTCAAATCCTCTGAATTAATAGCCAGTACCTTAACACAAGATAGAATTATCTAGAAAAATGAAAATCAGTTGAGAAAATGCTTCTGTCAGAATTGCCTGTAGACAAATCGGTAGGGCATTTTCTTGATTAATGACTGACACAGGAACATCCAGCCTGCTGAGGGTAGTGCCACCTGAGGGCAAGTGGTCCTGTGTTGTATAAGGAAGCTGGCTAAGCAAGCCATGGTGAGAAACCCAGTGAATAGCACTCCTTTGAATCCTCTGTTCCAGTTCCTGCCTTCAGGTTACTGTCCTGAGTTCCTGTTACGACTTCTTTTAATTAAAGATTGTAAGCTATAAGGATGAATAAAACCTTTTCTCCACAAGTTGCTTTTGGTCATGGTCTTTATCACAGCATGAGAAACAAAAACAGGACATCTACCAAATTATAAGTTCCAAGAGTGAAAGAAAAAAAAAAGAATTCCTGTTATGTACTGATGTTGTTAGCATTATTACATAGAGTGCTGTACTACACATTCTATTTATTTTCATATAAATAAAATTATTGTATTGCCAGTCATATAAAAATATAGCAATTGCTTATAATGCTTAATAATGACAATAAACCACCATGTTACTGGCTTATGTATAAATTTTATTTTCATCATTATTTCAGAGTATATTGTTGCCCTTAAAAGTATATCATAAAACAATATACCATACTACCTTACACATTTCATGTTTATTTTATCTATTAATTTATCATATCTTCATGAAGAACTCACATTGTGTGGCTGATCTTTGCTTTCAGTTTGTGAGTACACTCTATGATGTTTACACAATGACAAAACCACCTAACGGGCTATCTCAGAATATGTTTCCATCACTAATTGAAGCATGACTATATGTGTATGTCTGTGTATATCCTATGTATGTGTGTTTCAGGCTTAGTGATTATGAGGAAATATTTGTTACCAATTCATTACTTTCTTCCCTTAGCTATTTCATATTTATTTAAGAACATAAAGGATTTAATTCAGACTCCAAGTCATTCATTAGTCATTCTGTAAGTTTGTATGAATAAGAATGACCTAGGAGAGGCCTTCCATGGGGGGAACATCAAATTCTATCACATCATTTGGGGCAGGGCCTAGGCCCTCCCTCCATGTGTCTAGACTGAGAGAGTATTCCTCTATGGGTAATAGGCTCCCATAGCCCATTAGTACACTAGGGATAAACACTGGTTACACTGCTAGAGGCCCTGTAGACTTCCCAGGCCTCCTAACTGGCACCCACATTCAGGGGGCCTGGTGCAATCCTTGCTGGTGTCTCAGCTGTCAGTCTAGGGTTCATGAGCTCCCACTTGTTCAGGTTAGCTGCTTCTGTGGGTTTCCCCAGCCTGGTCTTGACCCATGGGGGATAAGTGGTAGGCATGTGAGGATGAGAGGGAGATGGAACTGGGATTGATTTGTAAAATAAGATTGTTTCTAATATAAAGAAAGAAGAAAAAAGAAGGAATCCAAGAGAATCTTATTCAGTAGGTTCAGAATAGAACCTGAAATTTCCATTTTTAAAAAGGATCTTAAATTATTTTTGCTATGAAGGGAAATGCTGTGACCAACTATTTTGTCGAAACAAAATTATTGGCTAAGACAAGCTTTTTCTCCCACCCCATGAACTCTGTAGAGTTCAGTTTCCATTAGTTGTTTTCAGGTAAAAATTCAAAGATATAATTGTGGCATTTAAGGAACTTATTAAAGCATAGGGAAAGACACTACAGATAGGGTATAGTTGCCTCTCCCTCCTTCCCTCCTTCTTCCTCTTTCTTTCTTTCTTTCTTTCTTTCTTTCTTTCTTCCTTTGTTTCTTTCTTTGTTTCTTTCTTTCTTTCTTCCTTTGTTTCTTTCTTTGTTTCTTTCTTTCTTTCTTCCTTTCTTTTCTGAGACAATATTCTACTACGTAGTCCCGGCTGGCTGACCTAGAGCTTACTATGTAGAAAAGGGTGTCCTAAAACTCACAGAGTTCCACCTGTATTTGAGTCCTAAGTACCAGGATTAAACTGGTATGTCAAGGTTAGGTAGAAACATAAGGAAATGAGGAAAGCACTGACTCTTTTTGGAAAAATGAAAACATTTTGTTTCATCTAAAGAGAGTTCTCCAACTCAATATATATATATATATATATACATGTACATATAGATAGATAGATAGATAGATAGATAGATAGATAGATAGATAGATAGATAGATAGACAGATGTATCACTTAGACTGCCTCCACAGAGATTACCTATTAGATTCAGGGCCATATTTCAGCATGAGGATTTATTCCATCAGAAATGTATGGATAACTTTTCCACATTTAATGTTTAGAACTTCTTGATACTCTCACATATCAATGACATGTAAAGATAATGGAGCTTGTGTAGAAATTGAAAGTTGTGTGGTTTTATTAAAATGAAAAGACAAAAGATATTATTCGAGTTCATAAGTGAGCATCAGTTTTAAAAATTAAAGATAGATTTTTAAATGAGCCTTAATTATTTTCTAAGACTAAAGTTTTAGAAGTAAAATTGGGGAATTAAAGTGTTATAGAGGTTTGATGCACCAATTTTGCTTTTAGAAATTTTATTTTACAACAGCAATCAAAGATATGTACAAAGGTTCATGCAGAATAATTTTCATCTCAGCTTAATTTATAAGAAAGAAATATTGGGAATGCCCTATAGCCAAAGACTGATTATGTAAATTAAGGTATATTAATTTCATTGAACCCACTACACACTTATAAACGTGCTGTAGGCATCTATTTATTGACATAGGGAATGCTCATATTAAAATTTTTAAAAGCCAAAGCATAATATTAAGAATATAATCTGAGTTTTGTGAATAAATGAGTCTGCATATACAAAGACATATTTTATATTAGCTAAATGAAAATTGTAAATATTACATATATAACTCGACAAAATGGTAGAGGATTGTCTCAAGTTTTGGATAGTGGCATTCTATAAAATTTTCATTTCATTTTGTGTTTTGATTTTTATGTATTATTATGTCTTATGTTTATTCTTTTTATTCATTGTGCTCATTTTTATTTTTTCCTTTTTGCTTGAGATTGAACTCAGAACATCATGAGTAAAACTAAAGTACTCTTCCATTGAGGTACATCACCAGACATTCTTATCTTTGATTCACTTTTATCATAAGAGAAATATTTATTTTATTATAAGCTAAAAGTGTAAGAAGCATAAAAAGTAATATTGGCCCTTTGAGAGTTACTGTGACTTAGAACAAATGAATACATAAATAGATTTGTCATCCCACTTTACCTATCAGCACACAAATACTTTGGTTTGAATATTCTAAGTGTGATCTTTAACTTTCTGTACACTGTATTTTTGAAAGTATTTTCAGGACACTTGTTTGGTATCAATAAGGAACTGATGACATGAATCATTCGATTTTATTGTTACCTATGTCATGAAGTCCTTTTCACATAAAGCTAGTGATTACCTATATGTGAATATTCTTGAGTAATAGTAGTTTGCATTTCTCATATGACAATTTATGTGTAAATGGCAGAACTTCAGATCTTTAACATGTAGCATGTATCTCAACACAGATTTCAATGCCTTCCTTGTTAGCAGAATGAACAGCCATGCCCCTAAGTCCCCTAAATTCCATGAAATATTGTTATTAATCAACTATCTTTTTTGTGAACATGAGATATTTATGTCCTTAGACCGAGTCCAAATTTTAAGAAAAAAGTCAGAAATGCATATAAATCAGTTTTACTATCAAAAAACTTCAAATGAGTAAAAGTCTATAAATTCATTAGAAAGGTCAACATCTAACTCTCCCCATCAATTGTTTTTCTGTACACATTGTAGGTTATTAAACACATAGTTAAGAAACTAGGAGAAACACAAGCCTTCTAAAATATTAGACTGGGATAACAAGTCTAAAACAAAACAGGACAAATAGTTCATTGAGAGCATGCTGTACCAGACTCTATGTCCATAACAGTGAAGTCAGATACTAAAGAACTTACATTCACTTAATGATAAACAAGAGCTCACTGATTCCATACATTTTTTCTCACCATCCTAGTCTAAAGAAATTCAAACTGTTGTTCTGTTGCAAATCTACATTTGTGATCAGCTCCCCAAGACCCCAACCCAGCGAGTCCAGCTTCAGGTGAGATTGGGTCTCTGGCTGGGATTCGGTTTGGTGCTATTCACCTATTTATCACAATTATACAAGTACATAATTTAACTGGTTTAATAATTTTTGAGGGCTGTTAAGAGTTTGCCCTGAGACTACAGAGATGGCTTACTTTTTTAAGAGGATTTCTTGCTCCTGAAGAGGACTGGAGTTTTATTACAAGAACCCACATTATTTGGCATACTCTCTCTCTCTCTCTCTCTCTCTCTCTCTCTCTCTCTCTCTCTCTCTCTCTCTCTCTCTCTCTCTCTCTCTCCCTCCCTCCCTCCCTCCCTCCCTCCCTCTCTCTCTCTCTCTCTCTCTCTCTCTCTCTCTCTCTCTGTGTGTGTGTGCAAGAGCATGCACACCTGTACAAATGTGTGTATATTGGAGTCTTTTCCTTCCATTTCCATTGAATTTACCTTGGTTTTAGGGGTACATTGTTTAGTTGTGTCGTAGGATAGATGTATTTGTAATGCTTTTATTGTGCCCGAGACTTAACTGATAATTTATATTCTAGCACTCTAATTTGACAAATATTTTTTGTGAGAATGCTTAACTCATTGAGTCTTCCAGTTTAGGTGTTGTTGCTGGGATATGATCCATTATGTGAACTATCTTCTTGTCTTCAGAAAACTTCTCTAGTTGTCTAAAATTTTACTTTGGTTTGTTCAGTGTGAGTTGGTTCTCATATTCTCATATTGCCAGGCCCTTTGAACCTGAAAATTTTGATGAATTATTATTTACGTTAGTGCACAATTGGGGTGCGGCTACAGTCTATCTTTCTGTAACTCTAATTACTTAAGTTTTGTGTTTCTTGGATTAGTTTTTGTGTAAAGTATCTTTCTCTCCTACTTCTCCTTCTTGAATTAATTATCCTGCTTTTGGAATCTGTCTCAAATTTAATCTTTTAACTCCTATTATTTAGGTATTCTCTATCTAAGGGATTACTTTTTAGTTTCAAGGGGTATTTATTCTTCTTTGAATGTTCCTTATTTATTTACTTTAGCAAAGTGTTTTGTTTGATGGGTTCACAACCTCAGTTATTTCTATAGAACTGGGGTGATAAAAAGTGTATAAAATTTAGTACCTCTTTTTAACATGTTGCCTGGTGATATCTATTTGTTTGATACTCATCTTTTGTGTTGGAGATGTTTGTCAATTGATTTTTTGTCCTTGGTTGCCACTTCATTCTTAATCCTCTAAAGAGCATATTGGGAGCTCTGCATGCTGGATGAATTTTGTTGACCATGGCTTCCTAGAAATGTAATCTGGGTAAATTCTTTCCTTTGGGGGACACTTGAATTTTCTAATAGCCTTTAAAGAATAAGCCTGGCTACCAGCATACTGAAATGTTAGTAGGAAAAGAATTATGAGGTTGTTAATATTCAACATGTGAACTTTCATATAATCCCTCTTTTAATACAGTAACTCCATCTGTGGTTATTCTTAATATCTCCTATTCTAGAGATCCTTAATTCTGTCCTCTCTAGACAATTAACTTCCATTATTTTCCCAATGATTAAGAAAGGGCAGTTTGCCATTTAAATGTGGTAAACAAAGCTTTGGATTCTAACTCCAGCTAAATTTATGGAACTTTAAAATTTCATTTTTCTGCTTTTAGTCTGTTGTTTACCTTCCAGGAGTTCCTGGTAGTACCCTCACAGAGGTAAAGCTTGTGGCTTCTTGGCAGCTATAACTTCTAGGCTTTGAATAGTGGATTTGGTACTTCATAATACTATGACCTGAAGCATTACTCTAATTATTCTTTATCAATAAAAATTAAGGAGTCAGATATTGGGGTAAGAGCCTGAAAGATCAAACAGAGCCAGATCCCTTTCCCAACCTTAGTACTTCCTGTCATATCTGTCCTCAGTCTTCCAAAACCTCTGTGACTGATTTTGGTTAGCTAGTGACTAACTCTGCCCTCTGACTCCAAGCAAGCTTTATTTGTCAGAACAAGATCAAAATACGATACAATAGTGACCCTTTAATATAGTTCCTTATGTTGTGGCTGCCCACCAGCCATAACATTATTTGTGTTGGTACTTAATAAATGTAATGTTTCTAATGATATGATCTACAATTCAAATATCTGATATGCAGGCTATCTGATTTGCACCCTCCATGAAAGATTCATTCACAAAGGGATATGACTCACAGGTTGAGAACTAAGTTAGTTTCCAGTCATCCACCTGCTGTCTAGATTGCAACAGCTTGTTTTCTGTTATGTCAATTTCCTATTCCTTCAATCTTATTATGTCACTCCTTTACCTTTAATCTTCCTGCTACCATTCTGATGGACTTTTGCAAAGGTATTAAGACAATGAGCCCTGTTTTCAATCTACAGGTTGGAAGTCATTTTATCCCTTCAAAACTGGCCTGAAATATATGGTCACAAAGTATGCCCCATGGATTTCTGACTCTTTCTGCATAGAAGCATGACGTTCCTCATTTTTATCAGCTTAGCTTTGGTCTCAGTTTACATATAAATTCGTCAGAGAACTCTTTCAGGTGTATTTATCTCAGGTAACAACCTAGTTCTCCAGAATTTTCTACAATGCACATACTGTGTTTTGCTCTGCCAATCTGTATTAGTTAATTAAATAATATGAAGAAAATTTGGCTCCACAAAATACTAGAATGTTCACTCATTGAAGGATGGAGGAAAAATTTCTCTCTTAGTCACTTAAATAGTATTAGATACAATATATGCAATAAATAAATATGTACTGCAGTAAATAAAATCTAGAGCTATAACCCTAAAGTAATTCTAATATATTCCTTTTATGTTTCATTATAGATCTAAACTTAAAATGGTAAAAACCAAACCACACAAAGCCTAGAGAAATGGGTCAGTATTTATGAGTATTTTCTGCTCTTGTAGAGTATCAGGATTTGATTCCCAGCACCCACATGGCAGTTCACAACCACCTCAAATTCAATTCCATGGGATCTATTGCCTTCTTCTGGCCTCTGCAGGCATTGTACACATGTGGTGCATACACATACATGTAGGCAAAATGCTCAAAGCTAATATAGAAATAAATATTTTTTAAATAAGCAAGAAACAGAATAGCATACAGGTCACATATATAGATGACTATTTACTAATTTTAATTATAATCCAGTATTTTCTTCTTACATGCATTCCATAAGTAGTACTATTATATTGTGTACTATCAGTTAAGAAAGGAGAGAAATCCACAACCAATAAGATTACTGTCTATATTTCATAACAAAAGTTCACAAAGCCTCAAAATTTCTGCCCTTCTGAAGTCCTGCATTAGCAAGAGTTTTTGAAAACTGAATCTGGTCTATGAAGGAAAAACATTTTTGGAACTAGAAAATGTTTGAATTGGGGCAGTATTAGAAAAGAAACCAATTTATCGAATGGCACAGCTGTTCACTGTATGATCATTATGATCCTTGTTATTTGGGTGCTGGTTGGTATTTATATCTAATTAGCTCTCTTACACACCATCAAGCAATCTGCATTTAGGGAATAGAGCAAAACTAAAATATATAGAGTTTCAAGCTGCCAAAAACATATAACAGAATGAATTCAAGTTTAATTCACTACAGACCAGTTATTAACAAACCACTGAAATTAGTTAGTTTGCATTTTTACTTGTATGCATGTGGGTTTTTTTATAAAAGATGAAAAGGGATCAGAAACATACTTCTTCAGAAAATTTCTCCCTTAAACGGTTGACATTTTTTCTCATTACTCAATGACCTTGGAGAGCTGGACTGATGTCAAAATGGGATTTTGCAATCCATTGCCTTATTGATGTCTATTTATTGGTATACATATAACATTTTATAATGCATTAATAAAAATGTCAGTTCTTGGATTTTTATTAGCAACTTACATGTTTCACAGCTAAAGCCATGTTTCTGCTATATTGCCACACATAAAAATACTTACGGGTGGATTAGTGTCTATGAAAGCACAAGTGCTCACAACCAAATTTGAAGTAGATTATTTAGATATTATAAAAAACAGCAAACAAGATTACCATACAGTGATTAAGAAAAATATCATAATGCCTCTACTGAAGTTATAATCCTGTATTTTCATTCCATTTCTCATGCTAACCTTTAGATTTAGAAAGGAATTATAAATGTAGTACAGAGATGTTATCGACTGAATGTGTTTTCCTTAAATTTATATATTGAAGTCCTGGCCCTTAATGTGGTTCCATTTGGAGATAGAACCTCAAAGGAAGAAATAAAGCTCAAATGAATTTAGGAGAATGGAACCCTGATGTGATAGGGTTAGTGTTCATGAGTTATCACATACTCTTGTGTCCCCTACTATTTCATATTCCTCTTCCTATGTCCATTTACTAAGATAATGTTATAAAAGGGAACATAGGATGAAGGTGGTTATATCACAGGTTTGCATCATACTCAACTGAGATGCTGCACATGCATTCGTTGATACCACGAAGTGAATCCCTCTGGAACTTAGGTTGTTTCTGTCAGGTTTTATGATCAGATATGCATCAGATAAACACAAAAGTAACTAAAATAGTCCTTTTAATTGGAAATTGTCACTGGGTAAAATGTGAAAGACATATCAACTCAAGAGAAACTGAAGAAGAGAAGATATTTACAAACCAATATCTGGCATTTAGGTAGATTCCTTGTAAATGAAGTTTAACTGCTGTAAGCCATATCCATGACACAAGATATATTTGTAGAGTTGTCAACTGATGTAGAAAAACTTCATGAGTTCATAGTGGCATCTCTTAGTCTAATTCGCCACCACAGGGTTCACTTTCTTTATTGGTAATTTCTTTTTCTGACCTGTGAAACCCAGATCACATTACATACATCATCTCAAATATATTTAGTCACATATTCAAATATATTGTACTTTCAAAATTGTTAACCCATTCACTGCGAAAATCAAACATCATGTAGAACCCAATGTTTTCCTGACACATTTTTTTCTGTTGTATTTTTTCCTGTATCTTAATAGTAGTAAAAATTATATTTTGAAATGTCATCCTGGTCATCTCTTTTCTTCATTACTATCTTCAGAAAGCCTTATGACCTCTATTCTGAGATAATTTCTTTGAGTAGTTCTTGGATATGGCTACAGATTTCATTTTCTTAGCTAGCATCCAAGTACTCCTATAGATATAAGGATTGGCCCTCAATTTGCAACTTACTGATTTTGGGATGGGTGGATGTTTTAGGCAAGTTCGTGGAGAGGAAATTTATTGAGTTTTAAAATGGTAATAAGAGACAAATCATATCCATCCAAGACACTTAGTACCTGGTATTCGGTACTGGGCGCTGAGTACTTCAACCCCAGAGTAATTCCAGAAATGGGAGGGGTGGAGAATGGGCAATGATACTTAGTTACTCAGTCCATGAAAGAGTGTGCCTCAGTAGTTACAGTCTGGCACTGGAAGCCTGGAAAGTTCCAGCGAGCTGAGAATCCCTGTCCAACCATTAGAGCTCAGAGAAACTGATTCTTCTATCAGCAAAGCCATCGGCAGCAGCAGGAGCAGCAACAGGGCCAATCATCCAGGTTCCAGCAAGGGAAAATCAGGGGATCAGAGGTGAGAATCAACTTCTTTCTGAAACACTTTTAATTATCTTTAATCTATTCTTCTCTCATACAATATATCCTGACCACAGTTTCCTCTCCCTCCACTTCTCCCAACTATCCCCTCACCATGCCCACCCTCCGTTTCTCTCTCCCCCTTTTTAACTGGATTCCTAACTGAATGTGCTGCCCCCAACTGGGGTGGGCCTATCCACCTCAATCAAGACAATTCTTCAGAAAAGGCTCCCTACTCAGGTGATTCTAATTTGTGGTACATTGATATTAAAATCAACCACAGCAGTGGATTGGAAATGCATGCTTCTTTTCCAGACCCGTGGAACTCAGAAGAGCTAAAGAACATAACACTAAATGCCCCTCACTAAACCAAGTCAGAGAGGAATGTTATGAGGTCCAGTTGGCAATTTTCCTTTACCTCTAATATTCAATTTTTCTCTTTATGTCTTATTTCTGGAGTTCTACTTACTTAGGTAAATCTAAGGGTAGTAGACATCAAAATGTAGCTGTCCACTCTTCTGTAAGTATTGTTCTAATAACAGTTCCAGGAAACGGAGAGATTAGAAGCTATCAGTGTTGTACCAGGAATCAGTTGGGGTCAGCCTCCTTTGCAATCTTGAGTTTCTTGTGTATTTTAATGAGTGTTCTAGTGCTCCACTCTTTTGGGAATGCATTGCTCCAGCAAAGAAAAGCATCACAGCTGTTGCCTTTAGCAAGGTAATACTAGAACTAAAAAGGTTTTACCACACATTTTTTAAGTTCTTTACTAATGGTGAGCTCTGTGGAAAACTTAAAAGTAGAACTGTCAAATTATTTTCATGTTAGAGGTGATAAAAGGGAAATATATAACAGATGAGAATTCAGTACTTATACAGAACCAAAGTTATTTCCAGCTTAGCTCTATCAATTCGCTTAACATGAAATCTTCATGTTTATATTGCCTCTCTATCTGATTAGCCATATTCAGTGGACATTCACTTGCATAGAATTTGAGGAAACAAATAAAGCTTTGCATATGATAACTTAAATGAATGCTAAATATTTCCCCAATGTGGTATGGGTTCTGTCTTGCAGCTTCTTTTCATTTTTCAAATGTAGACTCCAAAGTAATATTTCTTTCCTTGAAGTATTATAACTGGGGATCATTGTGAGATACTAGCAAGCAGTTAGTTATGTTAGAGGTGCTAAGATTTCAATAAGAATATCACTCTACATCCAGGTAATGCAGTGATATTATTAAGTAGAATGGACTGTGAAGGAAAAAAAACAACCTACTTTGGAGAGCTTTGTTCATCTGCTGATCATCAGCAGGGCAATTCTATGATTTAGCATCAGGTCTCAGAATTGTTAATTCAAAATAACTGAAAGCAAATCCATTCATATCTGAGCTTATTAGATTTGTGTGTGGTATTTTTTAAAAAACAAAAATCAAAAGTCTATGTGCCTTAGACATGTAGTAATACATTTCTCATCATTCTTTTGTCTGATATAACTTCCCCCTGTTACCATTTCTAATATAGAAGCCAGGTGACTTTAATCAAAGAGTAACTCTCAACAAAATGTTACTATTGTGTAACTTGCTTAAACTTTCATTTCTTTTTTTCCATACCCCCTATCATCATCCAGTGTGTTCCTAGTTATTCATAGATAATAGACTATAATTTTCCTCTGAAACCAAGTGGACAACTGCCTACAACAACTACACAGCACTCTATGGAAATAGAGGAGAAATGGGAATTCAGAATGTACTCAGTCTAACAGTTGGCACAGCTGTGGTCTGAATTTGATTAGTGAATATATTTATTTTAGAAGGTTATGAACCCTTAGGAAATAGGGATCCTGCAAATATCAAACTATTATGCCCTTTCACTCCTCTGACTTTTAGTACCTGACAATTGGCCAATTAACAAAGAATCTGTGCGTGTTTTACATGATTCATTTGGCATAATGCAACACCTTTCTATCTGAGGAGACTAAAAATACAGTGCATGATTATGTTACATAATTATACACTATATTATCCACAGCTAATGGAAAGAGACAGTCCTGCATGCAGATATACAGTGCTTCAATGTTTAAAGGCTGATCAAATGGAAACTCTTTGTTCAACTGCAGATAAAATGAATAAAAGGCTGGGACTTGTTTGGTCCAGACAGAGTAGCACTGAGATTAAGTAGTTAGGTCATATTGAGAGAGACACTTTTTCCTCAAGGGATGTATAAACACCATCTATCACATTGAAGAAAAGACTTCTCATTTGTGCCCCTAGAAATATTCCCAGGGTATCTTCCACTCCTGTCAGCTGTTGTCACAGTTTGACATTGGATTGGTTTTGCAAGGCAATGATGCCTAATTGCCTGCACCCTGTCAATTCAATATGGAGTGAGTTTGGTCATCCCTGTTCCCATTATGATAATAGTCAAATGAAAAACACACGAAGAAGAAATGAAATAATTGAATTATCTCTATGACACATTGTTTCATATGGAGAAAGCTCTTTGCTAAGTTCTCAACTATCTTCAAAATTGCTAACCAAGCTACAATACCAACCTGCTAGGCAAGATGTGCCCACTGAAAATGTAGTGCCACAAGTATCTTAGGAAGGTGGGTAGCCAACAGTTTTCTGGCTGATCTCAAAGCTCCCTTTACAGGAAAAAATTCATGTCCAGTACTATAAACCTGGTAAAAAGCACATGGCTTTGAAGGTCATAGATTCTAGAGAGGGGAGCTACTATATTTTATCTTGCTAAATTGACAGTCTGCCAAACTATCTGCTAAATATTTATCCTTATGTCCATAGATTAGAGCTATTCTCAGCATTGGTAAGAAAAGCTTCCATTTTTAACAGAAAAAATGGTTAAAGGAAGGACTCATAATTGGTCAAAGTGCTGAGCAAAAGTGACTACTTAGTACTAAATAGGGTGTTCTAGTTTGTTTCTATACTGTGTTTAAACAATGACCAAAATCAACTTGTGCACGAAAGCATTTATTTGGTTTAAAGGTTACAGTGCATTATTTAGGGAAATCAGAGAAGAAATTTGAGCAGGAATAGAATGAAGGACCACGGAACAAAGCTGCTGACTGCCTTGCCCTCCATGGCCTGTTTAGTTTTCTTCTTGAACTGAGGCCCGCCTGACCAGGGGTAGCACTACCCTCAATAGGTTTTGCCTTCCTGTAAAAATACTTAATTGAGAAATACTCCCACAGTCATGCCCACAGGTCATCCTAATGACAGGAAATTCCTCAACTGAGATTGCCTCTTCCCACATATGCTTAGGTTTGCATCAAGTTTATAATGCCAACATACATATAGGGCATCTATATTTCCTTGCCCCAAGGCTCAAGGAATGTCTAGGAAGAAATATTACAGATTATATGAGTATAATTATGGAGAAGAATGCTATACATTGTTATCTAGTCATAACATGACTTTTGCACCAATGAATCCAGAGAAGCAGTTGTTATCTGCACAAGACCTGTACAAGAATAATCTAGGCAGAATTTTAGAAAGGAGTAGGGGATATAACCCCACCACTCACTGAGGAGCTATTGGCAGTTAATGGGATGCTGAAGGAAATAGATTCCTTTCTTTGTGATGTAGCCACTGGTATGTTGCCTATGCTCCAACAAATATCCCTAAATTATGCGCTTGTAAGCACCAATAACTAGACTCACTGGCCCGTATTTCACTAGAAAGATTGGGACTTGTTGGGAAGAAGTGAGAGTTCAGCTACAGTGGAAGGGGGATGAGAGATAGTAATTACACACATTTATGAAATGAGTAAAGAATAAAAAATAATAAACAGAAATAATTGTCTGTAGTTTTTATTTTGTTTTGTTCTGTACTCTTTGGGGGCCCACCATCCAGCTCCCAAATAAGTAAATGGAGATTTATTCTTGCTTATGACTGCCTGGCCTTAGTTTGGCTTGTTTCTAGCCAACTTTTGTAATTTAAATTATCCTGTTTCTCTTTAACTACATTTTGCCTCTGGGCTTTTTAAACTTCCTTTTTTCTATATACATTTCTTTCCTTCTTACTCTACAGCTGACTGGGTGGCTGGGTGACCGGCCCCTTGGGTCCTCCTCTTCTACTTTTCTTGCTCCTTGCTCTTCCTTCTCCTAGATTTTTCCTCCTATTTAATTTATTTTCTCTGACTGGCAACCCTGCCTATTTCTCTCTTCCCTCTACCTATTGGCAGTTTGGCTCTTTATTAGACAATTCAGATATTTAGGGAGACAAATTAACACAGCTTTACAGTCTTAAACAGATGAAATAAAAAAAGAATGCAACACATCTTTGTATCATTAAACAAGCATTTGGCAGAGTAAACAAATGTAACACATCATAAACTAATATTTAGCAGCAATTGTCCTAACAACTTAACTTTTAATATAAAGATTTAAATGACTACAGAGTAAAAATTTAGAATACTTCAATTTTGATGGCAAAATGATGTGATACATACACTTTGGCAATTATCTCTATAAATTTCAATTACATAGAAAGATCACGAGGGTATGTATTGGAGGAAGAACCTGAGATATGCCTATTCCTGATTTTGGGGAAATGTTTCATATGAAAAATTCAGCAAATAATTTGACAGCAGTCAAAGTCTCCAGATAGTCTCTAATTCAGAAAGAAATGAAGGCAAGAAAAGGATCCTGTATTCCCAAATATGGACAGCAGAGGCCCAATGTCCTTCCACAAAGGGAAAGAGCTAAAAACAGTCCTAAATTGAAAAATTCCAAGGCCTCTCTACTGGATGTCAGAGTAAGGAATGAAGCCACAGTGCATATCCTAATGAAGCATCACACATACTAAAAGAAGATGTCCATAATTCTACATGCTTATTTATATGACAGCCCCTGTGCTTGGCACTTTATGTATGTGTCTTCACAAGAGAAGTATGAAAACCGGCAAATACAGGTTTGTAAAAATTATATGCTTTGCCCAATTGTGCCACCTATTATGTACCATTGAACTTGTGATCCCATAACTGGGAGAATTACTTACCATTTAAACTTGAAGATGGTTAGGACCCACTTCTTAGCCACTCAGAGTGAATCCTCATGATCTCTCTACTTAGAATTTGGAAACTACTTATTCTGTAGGGAGGGAGTGAAATCCTTAGAGAATGTGTGTTATTTACATGGGCAGGACCACGCTAAGGACTTAAGTGCTTCAGCCCCTTGGGAGTGGCTCAGATGGATAGAAAAGCCTTCCTGTGTTTTAAAGTGAATGTTGACAGTGTATATAGAAAATATTGGTGATATTTCCAGGTAAATGCTGTCATATTGAATTGAATTAGCAGATCCTGGCTCTGTGTGCTATACCGGATTATTATTGCGGAGAAAACTCGACTTATTTCAGATTTATGTTATACTGTATTGAATACTAGGCTATGGTGAAATTTTTTCCAGCTAGAGATAGAAACATTGAGGCTATAAATGAAAGGAAAAGATGATGATGAGCATAATACAATGAATAATTTAATATGTATTTTAAATTTAATTTAATTTAAAATAAATAGGCAAGAAACTGTTGCATCTAGAAGGCAGGTGAAGAAGAGTAAATGTATTTGTAATTAGGGGGCCCAGTGAAGAAAACTAAAGCAGTAGGATAGAAGAAAATAATTAAATGCATAGAAGATTTTTTTAATGAAAAGTAAGAATGAAAGTAAATATCCATACAGAAAGGAATACTTAAAGGATACTATGCCTGCAAGAGAAAATTGAAACAGTAGAGTCAATGCTGACAAATTTCTTAGTAAAGTTACATGTTATTAAAATGGATAAAGGGATCCTTTGAGCAACCAGACAGAAAAGAGCAAGTCACATATAAAGGAAAAAGAAATTACCTAGTTTTAGATTTCCCCACTGAGAAATTCTATACCAAATGACATCGAAGTAGCTGCTACAAGACATTCAAGGGGAAAAAGGGAGCCGATGATTTATATCTCGTCAATCTGTCTTTCACAAGTGAAGACTACTGGCATATGTTTTCTAATTAGAAGGATTTCAAAGCAATATTTTATGATGTTCTTTGAGAAACTTACAGGGGGAGCAATTTCAGCCACAAAAACAAACAAACAAAAAAACAAAGAAAATGAAACCAAAGATTGGCAATGTATGCAGAATACATTTCACTGTTTAACTGAGATTAAACCAAAGTAGAATGTTGTGACAGAACAGAACTTACATGTCATATTCTTTTAAATTATACACACCATATAAATAATACCAACAGATAGAAGTATAGAGTATAGCGAGAAATCTCTAAGTAAATGAAATGCTCTAATTACTCCACCTGTAGTAGATGGGAATTAAAACAAATCATCAAAATATAATAACACCAGAATAGCTGAAGGAGTTAATCTCTACATGCTTGATTATACACAAGAAATACCAAGAATGAATAAATATTTTATCTGTTCAATTTTTTTATTGCAAACTGAGTACAAATACTTTTTTACTGTTAGGGAAGGTATGTAGACTTACATCAGTAATTGAAAGAAAACATCGAATTAAGATTATATCACAAAACAATATTCAAATTTGTGCTGTCCAAAACATATGCAAATCAGATTGATTTGCAAGGGTGGTAAGTAAAGATAGGTACCTGGCAAGTGCCAACAAGAAAAACGGGTTGCCTTCTTCATGTAAAGCAATGTGGAATTAATGATGCAAACATTTAAAATGATAGAGAAGTGCATTCTTTGACATAATAAAAGATCAGTTTACATGTGAGATACAATATAATTATATATCAAGCTCAAAGAGACTTAGTAATAGTATTTAATATCAAGTATTATAGGAATGAGAAGATGTAGAAAAACATAAGTGATGTACTGGTGAGAAGAAGCAATCATTAAAGTTGTAGTGGAGGACAGGAGAAGGCAAATGTTTTGTGTTATGCAGAGAAGCAAAGAAAGGAAAGTTCCTATTCCTTTTATCTTCTTTAGGTCTCAGTGTATGTACTTACCTACATTGGGAAAATCAATCTTTTTCACTCCTTCTACAGATTCAAATGATAATCGCATCTGAAAACATAGGAAATATACACCCACAAATATTACCTAATATGGTCACTTCATGCTCAAGTCAAGCTGACTCATAACATTTTCAATTACAATTTCTCAGAGCAGATGAAATGATTTTACTCCACACAGCTCTTCCAATCCACATGAAGTCATAGAGAACTAATAAAGATACTTACACTGGTAATAGAAGCAAAATGCACTGTGATTCATGACTTTATGTTTAACTACAATGAACTAACTTCCTGGGCATACAAGTGTATATGGAAGTGATTTTTATGAATATTATAATCTAAGAGAGAAAAGAAGAAATGAAGCATATGTAAACAAAGTTTCAAATACTTTTGTAATTTCGTTACTATTAACTTAAAACAAAAATGAAGTTGAGGTGTTACAGTGATGTAGAGAATACAATATTGCAGTAAAATGTAAGTCTGATTCAGGAGGTTGCTGGGAAATAAGCATAGTGATAAAGAATACCAGAGTTTCTAAACTTGGCAGAGACTTTGAACTTGACAGTTATTTGCATGACTCATAGTTGAGAAGGTTCAGAAATGATGGAAATGACTCATCTGTGTTTTGTGCATGTACATCTCCAGAAAAATACAATTTAATAGGTTTAGATGCCAAGGGAAATTTCAGAACACCACTATGAATATAACCCAACACTCAAAATGAAAAAACAAGGGAACTAAAATGGTACACTAAAATGTCAATTTACAAGAAAAGACTTGTCATGGGAGAATAAGGAATCAAAATGACATGACATGTAGAAAACCAACAGCAGATATAAAGAACACCTTATTAGTGCTAGCTTGAAATGTAATATATTAAATTCTACAATTCAAAGAATGACATTGATAGAATGCAATTTTTTAAATGACTGAATTATGTGATGTTTATATAAGACAAATTTTAGATTCATAAACATCAAACAATTTCAAGGTAAATAGATAGAAAAATGATATAGTGTTACGACATGATGAAAAGTAGTGCTGGAGTGACTGTCTAATACCAGGCAAAAATTATTACTAAAGACACAGGAGACACTTTGTGACAATAACTGAATCAATCCATTAAGAGGGCCTAACAATTACGAGTGCATACACACCTAATAATTAAAATCTAAATATTTTTAGAATTGATATAAATAGTTCAACAATGATTGAAGATCGATATGACACAAGTATAATCACCCATGAAGTAAAATATGTGATCAATAATATAAAGCAATTATCCTTACGAGAAATTCATAGATTATTAACCACTCACAAAATATTTATTTCACAAGTGCACATATTGGCTTTTAAAACATTTGTTGCTAAACTTAAAATGTATGACATCATCTAAAGCATGGTTTTTAACCAAAGGGGAAATAATTGGAAAAACGATAACAGGAAGACACTTGAAAACTAGAAAAAACAAAAAATAGTAAACAAAACAAAACCCAACCCAGCATACACACAAAAATAATAGAAAAGATAAAGAAAAAATGAAGAAATATGAGATGAAGAATGAAAATAAAAATTCTACAAACTGAAACTTTGGTATATACTAAAAGAAATAGTTATAGGATTTTATAAGTAATTCAGCAGGAGGAATGATCTTTCCAATGAATAATACTCTAACAATTGGATCATGACTTTCAAAGAAGTGAATTAGATTCCTATCTGGCATTACACACAAAATGCAAAATATAATAAAGACCTAAATGCAAGATATTATTGAAAGAAAATTATTGAAAAAAATGTAGCAGACTTTCTGGCCTTGTATTAGACATATATTGTACCTATAACACACAAGAAGAGAGTAGTTAAATTATATTAGATTCAATTTAAAATAAAAGTGAAAGCACAAAACACAGAATGAGAAAGGCTACTTGTAAAATCTATACCTGCGTCCAGAACAAATAAAGTTCTCCAATTTTAAACCAGAACAGGGAAAGAAGTCTTTTCATTAATAATAGCAAAGAAATTTAATTATTTCTTCAAAAACATCAGGAATGAATAAGCACATGAAAACATATTTAGAACCAGGAGTTATAAAGTCCATATTTTGAGAACCCTCTTGGATGGCTAAATTTCAAAAGACAAGGCAGTTAAAAATGCTATCTATTGGATAGAGAAACTGAGATTATTGAAATAACTATTATGCCTTTAAAATCATACCATAAAAACATACAACTAACAAATGATACAGAAATTTTACTTCTATGTGAACATTCAAGTAAACAGAAAATGGTGTCTTTACAAAAACTTCTATGTAAAAGGTAGAGCAGCATTTTTTCTTTTTTACTATTAAAAGAAAGAGTTTAATTATCTTATGTTTTCAGAGGGTGAGAGTCTGTGATGGTGGAGCAGAAGCATAATATGGTGGCAGGAACAGCCAAGACCTTACATCTGGATCTACAGCCTTAAAAATCAAAGCAATATGAGTTCTTCCTTTCTTCCTTCTGCTACCAGGCCCTTCTATTTATTTATGTGAATGTCCTCAGCAGTGATCGAAAGTAGAGCTCTCTCCTTAGTCGTTCCAGTTGTTGTTGTGTGCTTGAACATCTTTCCAGCCCTTAGAATCTCAGTCTCTGCTTGCTCGTTCGTCACTTGGTTTCCCTTTACTGCAGAGCAACGACCACATGTAGCTAGGTCTCGGCCAACTTCTCACTCTATGCCAAGGTCCCTGTTACTTCCTCTCATTGTGTTTTTAAAGCTTTCCTGAGCATTTTCTTTGTCTATACCCTACTCTTCCTTTCTAACCTTCATTCTGATTTGTTGAGTATGTATGTGATTTGAATTTCTCTACAATTTCCTCCCTTAATCTGCCTCATGTAAAACTTATATTCCCAAAGTAAAGCATCTCTGCTTACTTTGTAGCATTGTCCGCTTTCCCGAGGTGAGCAGCATTTTTCATGCTGCCACACTGTGTGAACAAGAAAAATGTCCATCAATGGAGGAATGCATAAATCAGTGTGATACAGCCACACAATGGAACATTATGCAGCAATGAATGAAATAACGACACATACTGAAATATGAATGAATCCCTAGAAGTTGCTAAAAGGAGTCAAACACAAAGGTCCCTATGTTATTACTCCATGTATATGAATTATCCAGGACAGGAATATTCATTCGGAGAGAAAGGAACATGGTGGGTATCAGAATCTATAGGTAAGGGATTGTCATGATGAGAAATATTCAGAATTAGTAGTTGTCTTTGTACATCCTGTGGTTTTAAATAAAAAATAACTACATTGCACACTTTAAAAGTCAGGCTTTGTAGCATTTGAGTAATATATTGGATGAAACATACAACAACAAAATCACACAGTCTCAGCTGAGTACCAGGAATGGTGGTACTCATCTACAATCATAGCACTTTGGAGGCTGAGGAAGAAAGATCAAAAGTTTGAGGATAGACTGGGTCCCATAATGATTCTGAGGAGTTTGAGACTAGTAAAACTGTCTCAAAGCAAACAGATAGAAAGATACTGAAAAAAGAATGCCAAACAAAATATGGATGAAAATCATCCAATAGTATATTATATCAAATATACGTGCAAACCAATAAGGCTTTTTGCAATAACCAAGACTGTTTGATTGTTTTGAGATCTATTTAAATAATCAATGATATTAATTGATCAAAGAAGAAAGTTATATGCTTATCTCCATAGATGCTGAAAAGGCACTTGACAAAATTCGATGACAAGTCTCTATTTCAACAACTCAATAAGAATAAATCGATAATTCTTTAACATGATTAACTATATTTACTTCAGTCTCAAACTCAATATCATAAGGAAACAGAGCAATCATTTCTCTAAAACTTAGTTCCACTATTATTTAATATTTTACTCAATAAAAGCATATGATTTGATAAGATGAAGAATATCCACATACAAAATTTTGAAGGAAGAAAGAGAATTATTTATTGCAGATGGTAGAATTGTGTTAATGGAAAATACAAGAGAATGGACTGAGCAAACTGTCAGAAATCAAGAGATTAGTAAGGGAGTGGAATGTAGTAATATATGTATTGTATCACTTCATTTACAATGGTAACACAATGGTAAATAACTAGGAATGAATGTAAAATGTATAATAAAGAAACTCAGCAGGTCATATAGTTTATTCACCCAAAAAAAAGGAATTTTCTCCGTTCTTAATACCATGTCTAAATAAATTTTACGTGTTTTACCTTTAATTATACAAAATATATGTAATATGTAATTTAATATTGAATTATTTTATTTGTATATTTCAGTATTGTTTTTTAAATTTATTTTTATTTTATGAATATGGGTGTTTAACTTGCGTGCATGACTGTGTCCCTCTTTTGTGAATGTACCACTTTCGTGCACTCAGTGTCTACAGAGTCCAGAAAAATAGTATCCCATCTCTTGGAATTAGAGTTAGATTGTAGTGAGCTGCCGTGTGAGCCTGGGAACTGAACTTTGGTACTTTGTAAGAGAAGACAGTGCTATTAGCCACTGATATGTCTCTCCATATGCTTCCTTTCTGTATTGTTGAAGAAAACTTTTAATGAAAACCAAACAAAAGTTGGGAAGTCCATGAAAATGCCTATCTTGATGGACTTCTTTACTTCTCACCTGGAAGGCACACGTGTATTTTCTTGTTTGTTAATCACAACTTTGTGTGTGTGTGCTGTATAGTTTTATGTCACCTTGACACAAACTAGAGTCATTTAGGAAGAGGGAACCTTGATTCAGAAAATGACCCCACCTGATTGTTCTGTGGGCAAATCTTTTTTGATGATTGGTATGGGAGGGCCCAGACCACTGTGGTGTTACAACCCCCAGGCCCATGATCTTGCTGCTATAAGAAAGCAGCCTGAGAAAATCATGAGGAGTAAGCTATGGGAACCAAGCCAGTGTCACTCTACCACAGCCTCTGCTTCAGTTCCTGCCTCCAGGTTCTGGGCATGAGTTCCTGCCCCGACTTCCCTCAGTGATAAAGTGTGACCTTAAAGTTCTAAACTGAAAAAAAAACATTTCCTCACCAAGCTGTTTTTGGTAATGGTTTTTTATCACAGTAATAGAAACCCTAATTAAGATGTTTTTGTACTGAAAAAATGAAAAATAAGGCTTTTAAACACTAGAAAGAATGCAAGAACACATGGATATGCCATTCATGTTTCCATATAGCAATATTCAACACTTTGCACATATATTATTTATATATAAATTCTTTCTTCTCAGGAAAACTCATAAATGCAATGTTGTCCCAATAAGAGTACCAAATTTTATATTGTTAATCTAGAATTAGATAAATGACTATTGTTCATATGAAAAAATATTTAAATAACACTAATTGAAACTATGACAAAGAAAGGTAATGTGACCATGCTTTGAATCTGACGTACACGGTCAGAAGTTTTTCTATTCTTGTAAAAAATTGCTTATAGTCTGATTATTCCCACTTTTCTATCTACTTTCTTTCTTTTTGTAATGTTTTTATTTAAATTAGAAACATAAATGCTTCACAAGACAATCCCAGCTCCCTCTCCCACGCCTCCTCCCTTGTCCCTCTACCAGCCACCGAGCAACCCACCCAATCCCCACATCATTCTCCAGGGAGGGTGGGGCCCTCTTTGGGGGGATCTCTAAAGTCTGTCATTTCATCCTGGCAGGACCTAGACCCTTCCCCATGTGTCCAGGCTGAGAGAGCATCCCTCTATTTGGAATGGGCTCCCAAAGATCATTCATAAACCATGGTAATCACTGATCTACTACCCAAGGCCCCAGTGATTTCTGTGGCCTCCTCACTGAGACTACATTCATAGAGTCTGGATCAGTCCCCTGTTGGCCTCTCAGGCATCAGTCTGGGGTACAAGAGCTCCCCCTTATCCAGTCAGCTGTCTTTGTGAGTTTCAACATCATGCATGGTCTTGACTGCTTTGCTCATCACTCGTCCATCTCTGTCACTAGGTTCCAGGAGTTCAGTTCACTGTTTAGCTGTGGGTACCTGTCTATGCTTCCATCAGTCACTGGATCAAGGTTCTAGGATGGCATACAAAGTAGTCATCAACCTTACCATCAAGGAGGGGCTATTAATGCAGTCTCTCCACTATTGCTTAGTTTGCTAGTTGGTGTTATCCTTGTAGATCTCTGGAGATCTCATTAGTGTCAGCTCTCTCTTCAAGCCTATAATGACTCAATCTATTATGGTATCTCTCTTCCTTCTCTCCTCTATTCTTACCTCGACTCAAACTTCCTGCTCCCCTATACTTTCTTCTCCCCTCCTCTTATCCCCCACTCTTTTCCCTGGCTCCGTCTCCCCTCCCCTGATGTTCCCAATCTTCTCAGGAAGTCTTGCCTCATTCGGCTTCTCTGGGGTATCGTGAATCTCTCCTGGGAATCTCCCTGTTTCCCAGATTCACTGCCACCATGATTGTAGGCTGAGAATACCCTGATCCATGTCTAAAACCCATATATGAGTGAGTACATACCATGTTTGTCTTTTTGTGTATGGGTTACCTCACTCAGAATGGTTTCCTCTAGTACCATCCATTTGCCTGCAAATTTCAAGATTCCATTGTTTTTTTTTCCGCTGAGTAGTAACTCCATTGTGTAAATGTACCACACTTCCTCTATCCACTCTTCAGTTGTGGGGCATCTAGGTTGCTTCCAGGATCTGGCTATTACATATAATGCTGCTATGAACATAGTGGAACAGACATCCTTGTTGTGTGAATGGACGTCTTTTGGGCATATGCCTAAGAGTGGAATTGCTGGGTCTTGTGGTAGACTGAGTCCCATTTTCTTGAGGAAACTCCATGCTGATTTCCATAGTGGCTGTACGAGTTGACACTCCCACCAGCAGTGGAGGAGTGTTCCCCTTTCTCCACATCCTCTCCAGCACAAACTGTCATTGGTCTTTTTTATTTTAGCCATTCTGACAGGAGTAAGATGATATCTCAGAGTTACTTTGATTTTCATTTCCCTAATAGCTAATTTGAACACTTTCTCAACTGTCTGACATTTTATACTCTTCTATTGAGAATTCTCTATGTAATTCAGTCCCCCACTTTTTAATTTGATCCTTTTGTGTTTTGGAGACTTGCTTATTGAGTTCTTTGTAAATTTTGGAGATAGCCCTCTGTCAGATGTGGGGTTAGTGAATATCTTTTTCCAATCTGTGGGGTGTCTTTTTGTCTTGCTTACTGTGTCTTTTGCCTTACAGAAGCTTCTCAGTTTCAGGAGGTCCCATTTATTAATTGTCAATCTCAGTGTTTGTGCTACTGGTGTTATGTTCAGGAAGCAGTCTCCTGTACCAATTCATTCAAGGGTACCTCCCACTTTCTCTTCTAACAGGTTCAGTGTGGCTGGATTTTTGTTGAGGTCTTTGATCCATTTAAACTTAAGTTTTGTGCATGTACATGACGATAGACATGTATCTATCTTCAGTCTTCTACATGCCAATAATTTTAGCTTCTTTGTCGCAAACCAGATGTCCATAGGTTTGTGAATTAATCTCACGGCTTGATTCCATTGGTTTGCCTCTCTATTTTTGTGCCAATACCAAGCTGTTTTCAGGACTATAGCTCTATAATAGAGCTTGAAGTCAGGGATAGTGATGCCTCCTGACATTGCTTTGTCTTGGCTATTCTGGGGTTTTTGTTTTTCCATATAAAGATGAGAATTGTTCTTTCAAGGTCTGTGAAGAATTGTGCTGGGATTTTTATGGGATTTGCATTGAGTCTGTAGATTTTTTTGTTAGGATTGCCATTTTTACTGCATTGATCTATCTATCCAAGAGCATGGGAGATCTTTCCATTTCCTGGTGTCTTGTTTAATTTCTTTCTTTAAAGACTCAAAGTTCTTTCGATACAGGTCTTTTACTTGTTTGGTTAGCATTACCCTCAGGTATTTTATGTTGTTTGTGGTAATTGTAAAGGGTGATGTTTCTCTGATTTCTTTCTCAGCCCTTTTATCATCTGTATATAGTAGGGATATTGATTTCTTCAGTTGATTTTGTATCCTGCCACTTTGCTGGAGGTGTTTATCAGCTGTAGGAGTTCCCTGGTAGAGTTTTTTGAGTCACTTATGTAAACTATCATATTATCTGCAAATAGTGAAAGTTTCACTTCTTACTTTCCAATTTGTAACCCCTTGATCTCCTTTTGTTGTCTTATTGCCCTAGCTAGAACTTCCAGTACAATATTGAAGAGGTAAGGGGAGAGAGGACAGCCTTGCCTTGTTCCCAATCTTAGAGGAATTGCCTTGAGTTTCTGTCCATTTAGTTTGATGATGGCTGTTGGTTTGCTATATTTAGATTTTATGGTGTTTAGGTATGTTTCTGTTATCCCGGATCTCCCCAAGTCCTATATCATGAAGAAGTGTTTGATTTTATCAAAGGTGTTTTCAGCATCTAATGAGATGATCATGTGATTTTTGATTCTCAGTTTGTTTATATGGTGGATTACATAGATGGATTTTTGTATGTTGAATCATCCCTGCATCCCTGGAATGAAGCCTACTTATCATGGTGGATGAGTTTTCTGATGTATTCTTGCCAGTATTGTATTGAGTATTTTTGCATCAATGCTCATGAGGGATATTTGTCTGACGTTCTCTTTCTTAGTTGTGTCTTTGTAGTGCTTGGGTATCAATGTTATTGAAGCCTCATAAAAAGAGTTTGGCAATGACCCTTCTGCTTCTATTGCATGGAATACTTTGAGGAGAATTGGTATAACCTGTTCTTTGAATTTCTGGTAAAGTTCTTCACTGAAGCCATCTGGGCCTGGGCTTTTTTTGGTTGGGAGACTTTTGATGACTGCTTCTATTTCCTTAGGTATTATAGGACTATTTAGATTGCTTATCTGTTCTTGATTATATTTTGGTAAATGATATTTATCCAGAAAATTGTCCATTTCCTTTAAATTTTCAAATTTTGCAGAGTACAGCTTTTCAAAATATGACCTGATGATTCTCTGGATTTCCTCACTGTCCATTGTTTTGTCTCCCTTTTCATTTCTGATTTTGTTAATTTGCATGTTCATGCTTGCCGTTTGCTGAGTTTGGATAAAGGTTTGTCTATCTCGTTGATTTTCTCAAAGAACCAACTCTTTGTTACATTGATTCTTTGTATGGTTTTCCTAGTTTCTACTTTATTGATTTCAGCCCTCAATTTAATTATTTCTTGGTGTCTGCTCCTCTGGGGTGAGTTTGATTCCTTTTGTTCTAGAGATTTCAGTTGTGCTGTTAATTCTCTAGTGTGACTATTCTCCAGTTTCTTCATGTGGGCACTTAGTGCTATGAACTTTCCTCTTTGCATCCGGGGGTGGTGCAATTGTGTATTTTTCAATTTCCATGAGTTTGCAGGGTTTCTGCGATTTGTGTTATTGTTGAATTCCAACTTTAAGGCATGATGATCTGATAAGATACATGGAGTTATTCCAGTTTTTTGTACCTGTTGAGGTTTGATATGTTGCCAAGTATGTGGTCAATTTTTGAGAAAGTTTGGTGTGGAGCTGAGAAGAAGGTATATTCTTTTGTGTTTGGATAGATTGTTCTATATATGTCTGTTAAACCCAATTGGGTCATAACATATATTAGGTCCTTCGTATTCTTGTTAAGTTTCTGTCTTGTTGTCCTGTCTAGTGGTGAGAGTGGGGTGTTGAAGTCTCCCACTGCAAGTGTGTGATGTTTTGTATGTGCTTTGAGTTTTCAGTAATACTTCTTTTACAAACGTGGATGGCCTTGTATTTGTGGCATAGATGTTCAGATTTGAGACTACATCTTGGTTAATTTCTCCTGTGATGAGTATGAAGTGGCTTCCTTGATCTCTTTTGATTGATTTTAGTTTAAAGTCTTATTTGTTAGATATTAGTATTGCTACCCCCACTTGTTCCTTGGGTCCATTTGATTGGAAAATCTTTTCCCAGCCCTTAACTCTGAAATAACTTCTGTCTTTGAAGCTGAGGTGTGTTTTCTATATGCAGCAGAAGGATGGATTCTGTCTTCGAATCCCTTCTGTTAACCTGTCTCTTTTTATAGGTGATTTAAGACCATTAATATTGAGGGAAATTAATGACCATTGATGGTTCATTCTTGTTTGTTTTGGAATGGTTGTTGGTGGAATTGTATGTGGATTTCCACCACTTTTTCTTTTGCCTGTTGGTAAAGTGTGATTATCTATTGCCTATGTTTTTCTGGTTATAGTTAGCTTCCTTGGGTTGGAGTTTTCCTTCCAGAATTTTCTGTAGGGCTGGGTTAGGGAATATTTATTGTTTAAACCTGGTTTTGTCATGAAATATCTTGTTTTCTCCATCTATGTTGATTGAAAGCTTTGCTGGGTATAGCAGTCTTGGCTGGCATCCGTGGTCTCTTAATATTGGTAGAGTATCTATCCAGGACCTTCTGGCTTTCATAGTTTCCATGGAGAAGTCAGGTGTAATTCTGATAGGTTTGCCTTTATATGTAACTTGGCCTTTTTCCCTAGCTGCTCTTAATATTCTTTCTTTATTCTGTATGTTTGGGGTCTTGATTATTATGTGTCGAGGGTATTTTTTTGGGTCCACTCTATTTTGTGTTCTGTAAGCTTCTTGCGCCTTCATTGGCATGTCTTTCTTTAGGCTGGGAAAGTTTTCTTCTATGGTTTTGTTGAATATGTTTTCTGGCCCTTTCAGGTGGGTTTCTTCTTCTTCTTCTCTACCTATTATTCTTAGGTTTGATCTTTTCATGGTGTCCCATGTTTCCTGGGTATTTTGTGTTAGGGATTTGTTGGACTTAAAATTTTCTTTGGTCAGTGAATCTAATTCTCCTAGTGTATCTTCAACACCTGAGATTCTCTCTTCCATCTCTTTTATTCTGGTCCTGTGAGTGGAAAAAGAGACTAGTGTGCCTTGGTTCCCAACACTGGCATGGAAGTCACAGTGGTAGACACCAAGCATAGGCACCCGGCCTAGTCCCTTGGGTAGTGCTGGAAAATAGGTTGCTGGGGTGCCTTGCCTCCTGCCTAAGGAATGGAAGCCATTGTGGCAGCTCCCAAGCACTGGTAGGTGGCCCAGAAATGGTCACTGGTTTACCTGGACCCGTGGGCAGAGCAGGAGACTATGGTGTGTTGGTTCCTGCCACTGGGATGGAAGACGCAGCCTATCAGTCAAATGTTTATTTTTTTTATTTTCCATGACTGTCCCAAACAAAAGCCTTTAGCTCCCTTTGCTTTACTAAAAAGCCTTTAAAAACTACATTTATTTGTTTATATATGTATATATGTCTGCATGCATTTATGTACTTACTGTGTGTACACTTTTGGAGGTCAGAGGACAACTTATAGTAGTCTATTCTTTCTTTCTATGAAGTAGATACCAGGGATCTAACTCAGATTGCCAGGCTTGGAGACAAGCATCTTTACATGCTGATCAATTTCTCTATCCTAATAACTCCCTTTTCACTAGAGGAGTGTATTAGTTAGAGTTTCTATTGTTGTGAAGAGACACCATAGTGACTCTTATAAGGAAAACATTTAACTGGAGTGCCTCCCTTACAGTTTCAGAGGATTAGTCCATTATCATCATGACTTCATACAGGCAGACATGGTGCGAGAGGAGCTGAGAGTTCTACACCTTGATAGGCAGGCAACAGGAAGTGAATTCTGTGCCACATTGAGCATAGCTTGAGCTTGGGAGACTTCAAAGTCTGCCCCCCACAGTGACATACTTCCTCCAACAAGACCTCACCTACTCCTACAAAGCCACACCTCCTAATAGTGTCACCCCCTTTGGGGGACGTTTTCTTTCAAACCATAACAGGGAGCATACATGCTCACTTGTTTACATGTTTCTGAACAGTCCAAGAGGATAGCTTACTGCCACAAGCTATCCTGTTTAAATTTACATTTGACTATAATAAAATACCAACAAACCTCATTTATCAAGAAATAAAACATGGGTTATATTGATGGATTTTTGTATGTTGAACCATTTCTGCATCCCTGGGAAGAAGCCTACTTGATCATGTTGGATGATTTTTCTGATTATTTCGTTGAGTATTTTTTCATCAGTATTCATGATGGATATTGACTACAGTTCTTTTTCTTAGTTGTGTCTTTGTGTGACTTGAGTAGCAAAGTAATTGTTGCCTTGTAAAAAGAGTTTGGCAATGATCCATCTGCTTCTATTGTGTGAACATTTTGAGGAAGTATGAGAGAGAGAGAGGAAATAAGGGAGGGGGAGAGGGTTGGTGTGTAAAATAAGATTGCTTCTAAATGAAAAAGAAAGAATACATGAAAACACAGGATCATTCTATTACTTTCACAAACATTGACAAATATAATCTCGTCATTTGTCACTCAACGTGACCTACAAAAGGGACAAAATACTGGACCAAATTTGCTTAAGATTTCTTGAGTATTTCCATTTATTAGGTGGCTTATTGTTTGTTTTGTTTTCTTTTCTTTACAAAATTAACTTCTTTGAAGAATGCAATCAATTCCCCGTCTTAACAGATATAATTGCACAGCACTTTACTGATCATCCACACAGAATTATTATGTGTTAACTTCAAAACAGAAAGATTCCCAGTTCATTGAGAAAAGGGATTCACATGTGTATGTAAGGTGATACATAATCTAGAGGACAGCTCATGTAAATTTACCTATGATATGTATTTTTCTCTGCAGATATAATTAAGCTGTTAGAAAGAAATATTTTCCTTAATGCATCTATTAGCAAAATGTTAATGTACCTCCCAAGATATTTTGTTTATTACTTCATGCCGAATTTGGGTTAAAGGAGGAAAGAGCAACAGATTAATTTTGAAAATGAAACTATCAGTGTACATTGGCTAAATTGCCTATGTGAATATACTATATAAATATAATTAGGCATATTGGAATCTATTTTTTTCAAACTTTGCCAGTCTCAAAATGATTCTATCTAGTTTTTGTTAATTTCTATTTTCTGGCATGTTATACTTCAGCTTTCCACTTTGAATGGAACTGTAACACTTACCACAAGAAGAGACTTAAGGATAAGGTGATGAGTGAAGCCATCCATGGCACTTCCCCCAGCAGGATGCTTTACTAGCCCCTGACTGTACAATGATGATTAGAGCATTTTACATTTATCTCCTGTCTATCTGTGATTACAAACTAGCAATTTGAGGAGCTGTTAATCATGAGGGATCCAGCTAATAATCCAATTTACTTCATACAGTGACAGAAAAAAATGGACTCTACTCAATTCCTTTCTTTTGATTGTCCCCTGTCACAATCACATAAGTTGTTATGTATAATAAAGTAATGAAAAGATTGCTAAAAACAATCATCAATCTTCTGTGAAAACATGCCTGCACTGTAAACAAACTTGACTCTTGTTTTCTATTTAAGTACAGAAAAAGAATTAGCTCAATAAAGGCTTCCATTTAATTACTGTTATACTTTTGAGAATGTAGTTCCCAATTCCCTTTGTTTCATGCAAATATATTTCATATAACTGCCACCATTCTCATGGCCAGTAGCTGAATCCATTTTAATTTTACTGGTCAGATAAGAACCCTCATTTTAAAATACAATTTCATTTGCCTTTTTCCTTTCTTTTACACTGTGATATAAAATAACTTAATATTCCTTTTAGCTGCTTTAATTTTCTTAGTCATTATTAACAATTGGACTTTATTTTAAAATGAAAAAGAATTTCCTCTTAAAACCCAATATATACACAAAATAAAGAATTTTGAATACACAGAAGCCTCAGGAATCTTGGAACTAAACTTTGCTTTCCCTTGACCTTTCTTTACTTTTTCTGTCATACATTGCATTCTTACTGAAGCTTCCCTCCTCTATTTCTCCAAGTCCTCCCTTTGCCCCCTCTCCTCTAGATCTATTCTGCCTCTTTTTCCCTTCAGAAAAGAATAGGTATCACAGTGATATTAACTGAGCATGGCATAACAAATTGCAGTAGGAGTAGGCACAAACCCTGACATCATGACTAGATGAGGCATCCAGTAGGAGGCAAAGGGTACTGAGAGAGGGGAAAAGAATCAGAAGACACCACACCCACTCCTATTATGAATTGGCAAAACTGTGTTAGGTTCTAGGAATATATTGAAGAAATGATATAGGCATAGTGAACATTGCACTACCGATAAATTAGGAAACCATGTTTATTGGCTATGGTCAGAAGCAGTTTTGTTTTCTTGTCTCAATTAACATTTTTCTTTCCAGAAGAAAAATGGTTTCCTGTTGTGACAGCTCCACAGTATTTAGCCCAGATGCGTCTTCAGTTTGTGATCTTCCTGCCTCAGCCTACTCAGTTTGGGGATTATAAATCTGTACCATCATGTGTCTCTCAGATCTTTTTTGTTAAAGATACAATATTGGAAACATTTATGATTTCAGAAACAATCTCCTCATCTGTAGAGTGTAGTTTTCCCCGCCAGTTGCCTGGGCCCTTCTGCGCTGTCTGAACCCCCAAATAAAACACAGGACACTGTATTAACTATAAAGTTGTTGGCTGTTTGCTTGGTTTCTTATTGACTAGCTCTGACTTTAGTATTTAACTCATAATTGTTAATCTAAGTATTTCTCTTACCAGAGAAAAGGGTCTGGACCTCTTACTCCTCTGGTAGCCTACATAGTGTCTGCCTTTGTCTCTCTTTCCCAGAATCCTCTTCAATTCCTATCTTGCTTCCCTATTGGTCAACAGTGCTTTATTCAAAAACTAATAATTGAAGCACATAAACAAAAGTACTTCACCCATCACTCAGTTACTGTTAATAACAACTTGAATACTGAATTATATTGTTTTATTTCTTCTAGGGAGATTCAAGTGTGGAATAAGACTAAAGGAACAACAATTTCATGTAAGCTCATGATTTTTTAAAAAATCTGTTTCTGTATAGTGTCCATTAGAATATTGATGAACAAAACCATCTGACTAATCATGAGGGCTGTGGATACACAGGTCTATATTTCTTCATACTGTTCCATTCAAAGTGGAAAGCTAAAGTATAACATCCCAGAAAATAGAAATTTAGTTCCTTGGAAACTTTTGTGCTTGAAGAATAGAAAGGATGGATTATTTATAGACTATTATAGATGCACTGTAAAAAAAAGCAGAGTATCATAAGAGAAGAAAGTCTTTAAAGAATTATATGAAGATGTCATAGTCAAGTCAATGAAAAGCTCTTATAGGCCATGTTTGGAATAATTTCAGTATGATAAATAGAGTAAAAGTGGCAGTGTATTAGCCACTTATAATTTGTCTTTTTAGAACTCTGTTTACTTTCAGACACCATTTTTCTATCTGGCTGTTTACTTACTTGTTGCTTACTTTTTCTGGGTTCTTTGTGTATTTTAGACACTAATTACTCTGTCAGATATATGTCTGGCAAAGACTTTCTTCCATTCTATGTATAGCTTCTTCATTTGATTGATAGTTTCATTTACTGTATAGAAGCTTTCAGTTTCACAATATCCCTCTTGTCAATTTGTTGGTCTTAATTTCTGAACTACCACTGTCTTTGTCAGAAAGCCCTTGCTTTTGTTTATATGGTGAATTGAACTCCCTACTTTTTTATAACAAAGATTATTTTGGAAAATATAAGTTGACATAATTTAAAGATATTACTCTGAAGAATGACCACTGATTTCAAAGAAGAAATGTAATTTTCATATGTACAAAATTAGGGTTCAAATTGGAATTTTAACACTTATGTATAAGTTAAACATTTGGGAAAGGAAAGCTATTAAGGCATCCTGTATAATCTCAATCTATGTAGAGTCAACTGATAGAGAAATTTTTCATTTTTACAATGACCCTCTAAAGGAAATAATATTTAAGAATCATATTTGTGATTTCATAGTCTAGATGAAACACAGGGGACAATACACAAAACTTAAGATATATATTGTGGTGCAGAGAATACACAGGCAATTTTAGAATATATCATTGACATATAATTATCAAACTTTATGATGCATCAATGGATGTTCACTTTGTCATATTAAAACAGTATACAGGCATTTCATACACTTTATTATATATATGAATCTAAGACCTAAGCTCTGAAACCAGAAACAGGGGAAAAGCACAAGTGACTAGATGTTGACATGAATTGGAGGAATGTAGACAGATAATGCATACTTCATTTAAAATCACATGGCCCTGTAGGCAAGCAAACACTTCCAGTCACCTGTATGTGTGAGTTGTTCACAGGTCCACACTGGCACACATTCAGACTTGCACACAGAGGTAAAACCACAGGTCTACAGACAAACAGACAAGCACGTAGGAAAACTATCAAAGGCCCTCACCTCTGACCTCAAGGCCATATTTATACCAAACCAACACAAAAGTGGCATTCTATCAGGAATAATTATACAACAAATAAAATCAGTGTTTACTTTTGGAGTGCATGGATATCCTGTGTCAGCCATTTGAGGGTGACTCATAATCCCTCAGAAGTGGAGTGTTATCATATCACTGCCATGTCTAAACATTCCCTACAGTAACACATTTCATAATAAATATAGATGATTATGAGAAATATCAGACAACTTCACAAAATTTAAGCAGGTTTTGATTATAAAGAAAAGTTCAAAGAGAAACTCTACCATTTTACAAATATACATAAACATTTATTAATTTTTTCTAATATATTTTATTTTATGGTGTTTTATTTTTATAAACAAAAATATGCATTATGTACAATTTGATATTCATTCTGTCCAAGAATTCCAAATAAACTTTTTTTGTTTGTCTTTTGAGACCAGATCTTATATATTCCAGGCTGTACTCAAATTCTTCTGTCTTCTGATTCAGTTTCTCAAGTGCTGGAATTTAAGTCATGAACCACCATAGTTGGACAGCAGCAATTTTTATGTGGTAAGCACTATGGCAGGTAGTCACAGTGCACCTGGAGGAATCAGTGTCTTTTAACTAAGTAGCTTATACTTTTACTAAAATCCTGTTCATTTATCAGGAAAATTAAACTCCTTATGGTCTTATCTCACAATTTAAATAGTACACTCCTTTTGAATTCTTAGATAAACTTCATAAGTTTTAATACAAATTTTTTGATACATTGCTGTATTTGTTAGTGTTTCTATTGCTATGAAGAGACATCATGACCACAGCAACTCTTGTAAAAGAAAATATTTATTTGGGTGGCTTACAATTCAGAGATTCAGTCTATTATATTCATCATGGAACATGGTGACATTCAGGCAGACATGGTTCTGGAGAGTTAGCTGAGAGTTACATCTAGGGCAGGGAACACTAAGTGGTCTGTCTCACTTGGAATGGCTTAAGCATATAAAAGGCTTCAAATCCTGCCTCCACAGTGATACCTACTCTGACACACCTCTCCAACAAGGCCACATCTCCTAATAGTGCCAGTCCCTTTAGGGGACATTGTCTTTCAAATCACTACAATTGTTCTACAATGTAATCAAAGCTGGCCTTGAAATCTTAACATCTCCATATCAACTTCTCCAAGTACTGAGATTACAATTATGAAATATCATGCACAGAAAAATAATTTCAACAATTTAATTCAACTCTGACCTTGGTGGGTGTATCATTAACTGTGATTCATCTGCAAAGAAAAGATTGTTTAAGTCCTTTTTGAGTATCATTATGAACTCACAGATTATTCACAATGGAATATATTATAATATATTATTATCATTCTTGTGTTTAATATTTAAAATTTCTGTGAAGATTGTAATTTATTAATTTCTATCAAATTACAAAGAAACTAAAAGCCTCCCACATCAAAATTAAAATCATACAATTCTTTACAATGAGATAATAAATCCAGATATTGATAATAATTTAATTAATGAAGCATCTTTTTAGAAGGAATCATCATTATAATGTAACTATTTAAAATAGCATTAAGAAAATCAGAATATCAAATAAAAATGTAGATAGCTCTTACAAATAATAGAAAGGTATAAGAAATGGCAAAGCTGGATGCAAAAATTAATTATGTATGAAAAATCACAATAGAAAAAGTAAAGAATTCAAAACTTAACTAAAAAATTGTTTCTTATGTACAAAAACAAAACAAAATGAAGCAACAACAATGAAAACCTAGCTCCTTCAAATCTTTCTGCTAAATAGTCATGAAAACACAGAAAAGAGACCTAAAAGTAGTAAGGATGACAAAATATGAGATGTATGTATAAAATTTCCTTATAATAATTAATTTCATGCTCTCAAATCAATAGAATACTTAGAAGTTACATTTTGCGTTTCACACATGTTTTAGTAATAGGTGTATTTTCTTATGCATCTTCCAACGTATTTCATGTTTGTTTTTATCTTGAGAATTTCTGTTATTTTTTATTTGTTGTTTCCATACCATAAATGAGTCCACTATGTACATTCTTCATTTCAGTTATAGTAGCTTTGATTTATAGCATTTAATGTTGATATTTGCAGCTAATATTTGTGTGAACTCAGTACTTCTGTTCTTCCATGTTGCCCTATTTTCTTCCTAGAGCCAGTACCATAGTACTCATAGCTGTTTTAAACCCCTTGTCAAAAGACAACTGTCATATCTGAATTTATTTCTAGTCATTTTCTGTTTCCTTAAACTTTTTTGTCAGTGTTTTAATATGCTTTTAGGTTTCTACTTAATTCTGAATATAATAAATATTAACATAAATATAAATGTTAACTAGGTGTTTAATATAAAATATTGAATTTGTCTGACCATATTTTAGGCTTTATAGTTCAATGGTTTTTAAATTGCTTTTCTGTTGCTGATAAAGTACCATGACCAAAACCAACTTATGGATGAAAAAGTCCATATCTGTATGGGAAGCATGGCAGCAGGAAAGAGAAGCAAGAAGCTGAGATATCACATCTTCAAGCACAAACATAAAGTAGAAAGAAAACTGGAAGTAGGGTGAGAGACTCTTAAAGCCCTTCCACAATGATGTACTTCCTCCAACAAAGTTCTGTCTCTTAAAGATTTCATAGCCTCTCCAAATAGCCACCAACCAGATATCATGTTAATGTATGCTTTTCAATGAAACCACTGCAGTGGCTAAAATTTCTTCTGGGTTACTGGTTTTGTTTCCTTTGATATCTTTTGGTTTTTCTAAAGGCTCCTTAATATGTAAGGTCTGAGAGATGCCATTTAGTTTTTCTGTGATCTTCCCGTAGTATACAAGAGTTCCATTGGCACTGAAAGTAGTAGTATATGGGAATCATTGCACAAAATTGTGGTTAGATAATCATTTTAATAAGCCTTTGATTTGGGCAATGGCTTTTACCCATCCAGTCTTCCTGCATCTGTTTCAGTACCATAGAAAGTCAAGGGAGAGGTGTCTGGAGTTCTGTTTTTCTTTCTGCATATCAATGACTAGAACAGGCTAGAGTCAGACCTTTCCTTTCTCTCAAAACATGATATATTTAAAATAAAGTTGGTTAGGTTCCAATTAAATTGTTATCCTCATTGAATAGGGTAGTTGGGTTCTGTCTGTAGCACACAGATAATGACTCAACACTATCCATAACTCTAATTCCAGGCAATCTGATCCCTTCTTCTGACTTCTGTGAACACTGGCAATGCTTGTGGTAGACATACATGCATGTAGGCAAAGGTCTCATTTGTATAATAAGATAAATCTCAGAAAAAATTAAAGAAGTGCATCCTGGGATTCTTTTAAACTAGTCCACATTGATCTGCGGACAATTAGTTAGTTTTCTTTATGTCAGTTTTCAACTTTGACAGGTTATAATTTCATCTTTGTGTCTATGTCAGTTTGAGGGGCAGTGTTTTGTGCTATGAGTTCTATTCTCTGCTGTGTTAAAGATATATTACTTATTTTTATTTAATTCAGGCTTTTTTGTTATAAGGGTAAAAGCAGCAACTTTTCTACTCTTTCATGGTGGACTGGACTGCATAAAATACTGATACTATTTTAATTAAGTACAAGAAGGAAATTTTCACTTTCATAATTGTTATAATGTGAGATTCTTCCTGAGAAGATAAATGGCTATGTGGGTTCTTCTCTCCTTTTAAAAAATAGAGAACAAACTGTGATCTATATCTTTGTGTGATAACCAGCCTCCAAAACCATTTTCAATAATTCTTCTCTCCTGATTTTCACTTCCATTTGCAGTCTTTTAAATAACTGAATAGAGTGGACCATTTTAATCTATGATATACTGGGAAAATAACATTATATTAAATGTGAAGATATTTGTAAAAGACGTGGTAGTTTCTTGTGATTTATTCACCTTAAAGAGAGATGGTTGTCAAGTCACAAGGAGACTACACCAGTTTCATGATGATGTTAAGGAATTGAGGGTATTGGCCAAGCACCATTAATTTATGTGTGGAAACCAATTACTTTAGAAATTGATTATGTAAGTCCCAGTCAATCATATAGAAATTTCACAACCAACGATCTGCAACATCATAAAAGATCTTGGGCACAAATGGCCGAGATTAGGAATTTCTAGCTTCTAGACCAACACGGTGTATGTACATAATATGATAAGCTGTTAATTATGGTACAATTTTGACATTAAGTTCTTTTGAAATTTGTCACACAACTATAGAGTACAATATACTGTACTGTCTTATTGAACTTCTAGTCTTGACTATCTGTTATTCTGGATGTGTCCTATTCTTCTAATATTTGAGTTCATAAACTTTCCTGTCCAGTACATTGACATCTTGACATCTTTTTAGTATCTTGTAATTGAGATGGTTTCCTGTTATTTATAGTGACTGAATTCTGTTATGAATAATTTCTCCTGCTGGAGTCCAGTTGGATCAAGAAAAGGAAGAGAACTCTTAATATTAGTGAATAGATTCATCCTATTCTATTTGCATGTTTTATGACTTGAATGGAGTTTCAGGTTCCTCTATTTCTTTAAGAAATGACTATCAACTATCTTAGTTCCAAACTTAGAACTCTAGATTCAACCTGACTTTCTTAGCTTACTCCCAATGTGTTAAGCTTGACTTTGAATTTAAAGTCTACCATTAATCAGTGGGTGATTTTGAGTAACAGATTTGGCTTCTTTGAACTGGTCTTTCAACTGCAATATATGGATACATATTACTATATAGATTTATGATGGGAAAATAAGATCAGATATATAAGGTTTGTAGCCCAATGAATGGTTTATAAAAGGTACTCACATATGATTAAGCCCTTTCCTTTTTGTAGTCTGTTTCCTAGGAAATGATTCCTACATGTATCGTTTAGTTCTATGAGATAGCTCTGCCTTTGACCTTATTACTTTGATGCAAACTGAGTTTGGCAGGAGAACTGACTGGTGACAGAACTCAGTGCCTATAGGTAAGTAGAATAAAATCTGCAGTGCTAAAATAATACTCCCAAATTCAAATCATTGTACTTTTTATAAGACTAAAAACTTCCTTTTATTCATCTCTGCCTGTTCAAAGTTTAAATTTAGAGCTCCTCATCAAACACCATGAACTTAATGAGCATGATCTTTACATAAGGCAGTTGATCAAATGATTTCTTAGACTTCATGAAGCCTTTAGCATACACACACACACACACACACACACACACACACACACACACACACACATCAATTTCATTCCATGCATTTAGCATTCCAGCAACAGTAAAGTATTTTCATGGTGTCCCATATTTTCTGGATGTTTTGTGTTAAGGATTTGTTGGACTTAAGATTTGCTTTGGTCGATGAATCAATTTCTCCTAGTGTATCTTCAACACTTGACATTCTCTCTTCCATCACTTGTATTGTTTGTTATGCTTTCATATGTAGTACCTGACCATTTGCCCAGCTTTTCTATTCCAGCCTTCCTTCAGATTGTGTTTTTTTATTGTCTCTATTTCAGTTTTCAACCCTTGCACTGTTTTGTTTCTATCAATTTTTGCTCTTTTCGTCCATTTGTTGCATTTTTTGAATTTTTTGGTTTGCTTTTTTCTTCTATTTCTTGCATTTTTTGGATTGCTTTTTCTTCCATTTCTTGCCTTTTTTGGTTTGTTTTTTCTTCCATGACTTGAATTTTTGGTTTGTTTTTTTCTTCCATTTCTTTGAGGGATTTTCCTATATCCTCTTTGAGGGCCTCTATCATTTTCATGAAGTTGTTTTTAAGGTCATTCTCTTCTGCTTCATTGGCATTGGAATGTTGGAGTCTTGCTGGTGTGGAGTCTCTAGAATCTGACAGTGTCATTTTTGTTTTTCTGTTGCTGAATGTGTTTTTGTATTGTCTCTTTCCCATCCCTTCTTTTAGTGGCTGTAGAAAGAGCCTCTTACTGGCCTGGTGGTTAGGGGACCAGAGTTCCTTTCAGTGGGTGAAAGCAAGTCCAATACTCTGGTAGTTCTCCCCTTCCTGGTCCTCCTAGTCCTGGTCTGCTGGGTGGAGAAGAAGACCAGTAATTTGGGTTGCATAGGCTCCCACTTGGAGGGGAAGCTCTGTGGCAGTCCACAGGTGCTGGAAGGCTGGCCCGGATACAGGGCCTGGTTTACCTTGTCCCCTGGTCCCATTGGTGGAAGAGAAGACCAGGAATCAGGAGTGTGTAGGCTCCTGCTGGGAGGGGAGGCTCTGTTAGGTTTCCTAGATATACAGAAACATATGCTGGGTGGGTAGCTAATATTCTAACACTTCATAGACCTAGACAATATGTCATTTAAATGTTTTAATAAATTAGAATTCTGTTGATGTGAGACATGATTGCTATACCAGCACTTTTCTACTCCTGAGAGGATGTTGGGCATTGAAGACACTCCATATGGAATTTGACTTCTTCTTGGCATAATGGCCTGTTGGGCAAAAATTGTCCTTGCCTTGGCTGCTGATAGTAACATGCTGTCCATTTTGTATGAGCAGGACACAAGGAAAAGCAACTGCTGAATCTTGCCCAGTCAGGATAGGACAGTCTCTCAAAATTTCCTGCTTCTAAAAATGGTCTGTCAGATATTCTAGCCCTGTAGCCAAAAGTGGATGTGCCAGTGTTGTGTTGAGGAGAAACATTGGGTGACTGTGCTGACAGCCAGCGGTCACTTTAATTTCTTGTACTTTTCAGTGATTGTTTGCTTGCACTTCCTGATTACTTGGGTAATATTATTTTCCTTCTCAGGTCATTTATGGGGTTGAAGATTAACTAGTCACAGTTTTTATCCTCTCATATCATAAATAAGAGAATATCAGGTACTAGATTCTTCAGGGCAGAGTAGCTATTGGAGTAATCTTTGTAATTTGCCATTTACCTATGATTTTGACATTTGGTATGTGTTTCTTACTTGACATTTTTCTGTTGGTTGTAGTTCCATTTTTGTTTATGTTATTACCCTCTCTCCTGGACAATACTTGATAATTGTTCTTATTATATATAGTTTTGTATTAGGTTTAGAGCCTTCTTGTTTAAACAAAACAGGTAAGTATAGTGGGTATTTGTAGGAGGAAGTCTGATGCCGCCATTAAACATGTGACTTATTAGAGGCACATACAGATGAGGTAATAAAAGGGCGGTTTACCACACCGCTAACCACACCCACTTTAGGCAGGACTAAAGACGTATACGGCTGGACGTAAAGACGTATATGTACGTAGGCGGAACTACGTCACTAGCCAGGCCCACTTTTGGGCATGGCTAGGGGCGTTACGGGGGAAGGCATAAAAGACAGCGCACAGGAAGTCTCGCTCTCTTTTTCTGGAGATCGGCTTCCGGTCCGGCAGCTAACTGAAAACTGCTCCTCTGGGTTTGGTATCTTGTGAGTAATTTTCTACATAAAATAATTAGCGTTACTGTCAGTAATTGTGTGTCGCATATTGTTACAGCGTCCGTTAAAGCCTACAGTTTGGTGTCAGAAGTGGGATTGGAATCCGGACCCAGGCACCCTGAAAAGTGGCTTCTCTCGGCCCGACCAGGCACACGTGGACTCTCCTTTTGCTAAGTTCCTCACCACTTCGCTCGGCAAGGCACGATTCCTGCCACCAGGAACCAGCACCGCCTCTTGCGGCCACGTGCTGTTTTACCGGCGGCCTGCTGACTCCGGCCACGTGCTCTTTCGCTGGCAGCCTGTTGATTTCGGTCTGAATTACTCCATTGGTAACAAACGTAACTGCTTTATACAATGTCAACAGCTAACACTATGATCCAGGATGTTAAGAATTTTCTTGGTTTTTTGTATGGATGGGATTTTAGAAAGGGTTGAGTACCTACCTGAAAGGTACTTCCTACCCACGATAGTGATTGTTAGCTTCATAATCAATATAATTTTGTTAATGAAATGGCTCAAAAATAGGAATAAACTTATACAGGTCATACAGTCATCGCAGGATAGTTTTGAAATCTTAATACAAAGGATTCAGGAAGTGCAAAATTCATTGCAGGAGAGTAAGAAAGGGTTGGTAGATAATATTCAGGATATTAAAAATGATAATGTAGGTCTGACGAACAGGTTTAAAGAGACGGAACACAAAATTGAATTACTATCAGGAAAAATGTGTTCCACAGAGAGAATTGAAAAATTGGAACATAATGTGGAAACATTTAACGAAAAACACGGTTCCATGTTTGATGATTTCACTAGCAAATTACAAAGACTGGAACATAAAATTGAAATGCTAGCAGAAAAGAATTGTTCCATGTCTGAGAACAATGATAAACTAACTGATAGAATATCATTTGTAGAAGGCAGTTTACATGCTATTGAGGTACTTGCTAAGGATGAGAATATTAGAAATTTGGAATCACATGTAAATGATGAATGTAAAAAAATGAAAGATTCCATGACGTCCTTAGAAAATTATTTGTCCCAAGAACTTCAGGAGCTCAGAGAAACAATGATGAATAGACTGCAGGATTTAGAAGACACTCAATCTGATACTTCAGAATCAGAAATACAGGCAACAGGTCAGGATAGGAGTTTTCCAAAGCTTCTCAAATGCCGGAATGATTTCCCTAAGGTTGCTATGCGTTCCCCTATGGTTTTTCCGGTATCTGTAACAGAAAAACCAGCAATGAAAAAACAATCAAATGGTCCCATTGCTTATCACTGGGAGCCTATACAGATGAAGGATCTAAAAAATATTAAGGAGGCCATTGTCCTGTATGGTCTTCATTCTCCCTTTGTCAGAGAGCTCCTAACCTCATGGGCTACTGTAAATAAAGTAACCCCAAAAGACTGGGCCCAATTAGCCTCTGCAGTGCTCGAAAATTCTTGCCAAATTCAATGGAGAGCTTTGTGGAGGCAAGAAGCAAAAGCAATTGAGATTCAGGAATTGCAGAAGGGTCATGAAGTACCCCAAGACAAGATTCTTGGGGAGGGTCCTTATGCTGACACGCAGGTTCAATCTGCATATGACGAGCACATGTTGTCTTTGTGCCGTACAGCTGCTTTAAATGCCTTGGATAAGGTTTGTGAAACAGGAGAGATAATGCAACCCTACACCAAGGTATTACAGGGCCCAAGGGAAAGGTTCACTGAATTTTTAGAGAGATTATCCAGAGCAGTAGAAGTACAGGTAGCGAACCCAGAATCCAGGCATCTTCTTATAGAATCTTTGGCATATGAGAACGCGAATCCTCAATGCAGGCAGGTAATTTGGCCATTAAAAATAAGATCAGCGCCATTGGAGGAATGGGTCCTACATACAGCGAACCTGGAATGTAAAAGTCAGGATACAGGAGCTTGGGTAGGTGAAGCTATTTCTACAGGCTTGAGGAGGCACCAGGATGCCAAATACCCTACCTGTGATGATATAGAGGCATGGGTAGGGAAGGCAATCTCAAAGAATTTAAATAGGCGTAAAGATGCAAAATGCTTTAACTGTGGTAGAATAGGACATCTTAGTAGGAACTGTAGACAACGCATTCCTAGAAATAATGCTTTTACCAGGAATGCATCAAACAGAAGGCCTAAGCCTCCTGGTCTATGCAAGAGGTGTGGGAAGGGGCACCATTGGACTGATGAATGCTTTTCCACAATAGACAGACAAGGTAGATCTTTACAGCAGGGAAACGGGGTTCTGGGGCTCAATGGAGCCCCGAAAAGGAAGATTATCCGGTCATTCCCAGTGACAGTGGAGGACAGCCTCTCCCAGGACAATTAGAAGATCCACTGCCCATTGTAAATAATACGGCACTGGATAATACATTAGCTCCAGAGGATGAATCAATTACATCAGGAGGAGATACAAAACATATATTTTGGCAAACTTCTATACAATATCATAGACCCAAACTTCCGGTTAAGGTAAATAATAGGGTGATTTACGGATTACTGGACACCAGAAGTGACGCCACTATCCTTAATTAACAGTCCTGGCCACACAACTGGGCTGTAAAAGAGGTTAATGTTCAATTCTTAGGGATTGGAACCCTATCTGAAGTTAAACAGAGTGTAAGATGGATTGACTTTATTGGGCCAGAAGGACAGAGAGGAAGGTTAAAGCCATATGTTGCAGATATTGCTATAAACCTCTGGGGTCGTGATCTACTCCAGCAATGGAATACGCAGATTAAAATTCCTCCTGTATCAGCTAGGAATTATAGACAAGCTCTTAGTGGTAGTAAGAATATAGTAAGACAGTACAGAAAACAGATGCCAAATGTACAGGCTGTACAGAAGCAAGATGCTAGTGCCAAACCTACAGAGCAACCGAAAGCTCTACCATTAAAATGGCTGACAGATGAACCTGTCTGGGTGGGTCAATGGCCTATGACATCTGAGAAGTTAGAGGCTTTGGAGAAGTTAGTTCAGGAACAGCTAGATGCTGGACATATTGAGGAATCAACTAGTGCATGGAATTCGCCTGTTTTTGTTGTCAAGAAGAAGTCTGGTAAGTGGAGAATGGTTACTGATCTTAGAGCGATCAACAAGGTAATTCAGCCTATGGGGTCTCTACAACCTGGGATGCCGTTACCTTCTCTAATTCCTAAGGATTGGCCAATTATAGTTATAGACTTAAAAGATTGTTTCTTCACCATACCGCTACAAGAAAACGACAGAGAAAAGTTCGCCTTCACAGTACCTACCTATAATAATTCCCGTCCGGTACAGAGATTCCAGTGGAAGGTACTACCTCAAGGTATGTTAAACAGTCCAACTTTGTGTCAATATTTTGTGAATAAACCTCTAGAAATAATTCGTAAAAAATTTCCACATTCGTTAATATATCATTATATGGATGACATATTATTATTTTCTGATTCAAATAAGGATACTTTGGAAAAGATGTTTTAGGCAGTAAAGGAAATTTTGCCTCGCTGGGGATTACAAATTGCCCCAGAAAAAATACAAAGAGGAGATTCTATTAACTATTTAGGTTATAAAATAGATGCTCAGAAAATTAGACCACAGAAAGTACAGATCAGAAGAGATCGTTACCGGACTCTTAATGATCTTCAAAAACTATTAGGAGAAATCTCTCAATTACAGACGATTATTGGTGTAGAAGGGCATGATTTAAAACACCTGAAAATGGCTTTAAAAGGAGATAAAGACCTTAACAGCCCACGAGTACTATCAGCTGAGGCTGAAAAAGAATTAGAATGGGTAGAAAAGAGAATATTAGAAGCACATGTGGACCGTGTGGATCCAAATCTGGACTGTATTCTGGTTATTTTACCATCTAGAGAATACCCCTCAGGAATATTAATGCAGAGGGACGACATCATTCTAGAATGGGTATTTCTGCCACATAAACAGAATAAAAATTGAAAACCTATATAGAAAAGGTCTCAGATTTGATATTAAAAGGTAAATTAAGGCTTCGTCAACTGACTGGGAAAGACCCAGCTGAAATTATTGTACCTTTAACGAATGAGGAAATTTCCTCCTTATGGAAGGATAATGAGTATTGGCAAATAGCTTGCAGTGACTTTTTGGGAAGTATTAGTAATAACTATCCCAAAACAGAGAGAATCAAATTCATAAAGAAAACAATTTGGATTCTTCCACGTATCGTGAGGCAAACACCTATTTCTGGAGTTCTTACCTTCTACACGGATGCAAACAAATCAGGTAAAGCAGGGTATAAATCAGGAAAAATAAGTAAAGTAGTTCAAAGCCCTTACAACTCCGTACAAAAGGCAGAGTTATATGCCATTCTCATGGTACTTAAAGACTTTACAGAGCCTCTCAATATAGTCACGGATTCTCAGTATGCAGAAAGAGTTGTCCTGCACATTGAGACTGCAGAATTTGTTCCTGATAATACAGAATTAACCTCATTGTTTTTACAATTGCAGGAAATCATCAGAAACAGGACTCATCCTATATATATAACACACATCAGATCCCATACAGGTCTGCCAGGTCCTCTGGCACAAGGCAATGATGAAATTGATCGTTTATTAGTAGGTAATGTGTTGGAAGCTTCAGAATTTCATAAGAAACACCATGTTAACAGCAAAGGTTTAAAGAAGGATTTTTCTATCACCTGGCAACAAGCCAAAGAAATAGTAAGAAATTGTCCCAGTTGCTCATTGTACAATCAAACTCCATTACCAGCAGGTTGTAATCCTAAAGGTGTTCACAGAAATGAACATTTGCAAATGGATGTATTTCACTTCCCAGAATTTGGCAGTTTGAAATATGTACACCATACTATAGACACGTACTCAGGCTTCCAATGGGCTACTGCCCTCAGCTCTGAAAAAGCTGACTCTGTTATCACACACCTCTTAGAGGTAATGGCTGTTATGGGTATACCTAAAACAATAAAAACTGACAATGGTCCAGCATATGTCTCCAGTAAATTGGAACAATTCTTCAAATATTATAATATAAAACATGTAACTGGTATACCTTACAATCCCACAGGACAAGCAATAATTGAAAGGTCTAACCGAACCTTAAAAGAGATGCTTCATAAACAGCCAGGGAAAACAAAGACACCTAGACACAGGTTACACAATGCTTTACTAACGTTGAATTTTCTTAATGCTGATGAAAAAGGACAAACTGCAGCAGAAAGACACTGGACTACAGAGAAGACTTCTGAATTGAACCAACCGGTGTATTTTAAGGATGTTATGACATCAGTCTGGAAACCAGGATATGTGTTACGTTGGGGAAGGGGTTATGCTTTTGTTTCCACAGGAGAAGAAAAGGTTTGGGTTCCATCAAAATTAATTAAAATTCGATCAGAACAGAAAACATCTCAGGAGGAGGAAGATAACAGCACATCTACAAATTCATAGTCCACCATGGGTAAAGTGACCTCCTAAAAGGAAAGAGAAGTGTTTTGCTTTTTGTATTCACAGGTAAACTCAGCAAAGAATACTGAACTTATGGATTCCTGTAGAAGAATGAATAGCTACCCTGAGGACCATCAAACAAACAGTATCTCACTGTGTGGTATCAAAGTCTAAATCTCTCTATATTGTTTTTTCATAGTATCCTTTTATCTTTATTTCTTCACATACCTCAGTTCCCATTCATTTAACTGAAGCTGGCTTTGGAGTTGGATTGGCTCTCCTACTCTAAACCCAAGCATATTATTTAAATACAATTCCGAATTTCTGTATTATATCAAAGAGCCATTGATATAAGACAGAAGAAATAAAATGAGGGACTGTTATCTGTGGATTTCTTTTTCTGAACAGTCTAATTTCCTCCAGGTTTTCCATCTTCCCTATTGTCACCTCTTCTGTATGCATACATATGAAAGTTAAGATATTTCTTTGTTAACAGTAATGTTTGAGTTTTCCAGAGAACAAGGGATTTCCTGACAGCAATCTTCAACTGCTTCCGAAAGAGAATGAGGATCCACTTCCTTGACTTCACCTGATTCGACTGGAGGCATCTGAATTGCCCCACATCGTTGACTCCACCTGACAAGCACTATCCTGAAACTGGCTTGAAACTACATCACTCTACACATCTCCGGACCAAGAAACTGAAACAGCACATCTTCTACAATCTGACCAGAGCTTCAAGATAAGAGCTTCAATCAACACTAGAACCCTAGTCAGGAACTTCAATCAAGCATCTTCTGCCATACTGAGACTGTCTGATCTACTGAGATTTTGTTATACTAACATTTTCTTTTCACAGGTCCCCATGAGATTATCATCGTCCCATCTCAGCAGGAAGTAGTTTTGAGAATTCCATGCCCCCTCTCCCTACTATTGATATTATAAGATAGTACACCTGTTAGTGTTAGTTTTCAATTATTTTAGAGTTGGGATTGGAAGGAGGTGTTCATATTTGGGTGTTTCTTTCAGATAAGTTTAGGTTTAGATAGAAGTTTGATACATTTTGTTCATGGACACAAGTTAGTTGTCCTTTTTAGACTAAAAGGGAATTGTAGGAGGAAGTCTGATGCCGCCATTAAACATGTGACTTATTAGAGGCGCATACAGATGAGGTAATAAAAGGGCGGTTTACCACACCGCTAACCACACCCACTTTAGGCAGGACTAAAGACGTATACGGCTGGACATAAAGACGTATATGTACGTAGGCGGAACTACGTCACTAGCCAGGCCCACTTTTGGGCATGGCTAGGGGCGTTACGGGGGAAGGCATAAAAGACAGCGCACAGGAAGTCTCGCTCTCTTTTTCTGGAGATCGGCTTCCGGTCCGGCAGCTAACTGAAAACTGCTCCTCTGGGTTTGGTATCTTGTGAGTAATTTTCTACATAAAATAATTAGCGTTACTGTCAGTAATTGTGTGTCGAGTATTGTTACAGCGTCCGTTAAAGCCTACAGGTATTGACTCCACCTTGGGCTATCTGACCCAATAGAATCAGTGCTTCTTGTCTGCCTACTTGACCTCTTATAAAGAAGGGGATAGGGGACCTCACTCTTTTGGGTGGTGAAGACTGGGTGAGGAACATGAAGTAACTTACAGATTTATCATATCCTGTATTTGTGAGTATATTTCCCCCTTTCATATCTTAATAAATACCTGATACCCCTTAAACATATGCACATGGATTTTTCCTTCCTTATAAGATATTCGTGTAGGTAGACAAGAAGCACCTCCTCTATTGTGTCAGATAGCCCAAGGTCATGGGTGGAATGATTACTCACTACAGTAAGCCATCATGCAAAATGTGCTGGCAATGGAATCCAGGTGCTATGCAAGAAGGGCCACTTCTCTTAACTGTGAGCCATCTCTCTAGCCTCTACTCTTAGCCCTTTCAAATGGTCAAGTAGGTAGTCTAGAGATAAATTTCTTTTTTAAAGTAAATGTTTGATTTAATAAAGACATAAAATTTATTTTATTGATATGTCAGTTAGAATTAATAATGGGTAAATACACAAGTTTCCATATATTCATCTCAACTTGTGAATTCAGTAAGTAATACTGTTTGACTAAACTTCACAATTTGGAAACAAAGAAGCAAAATGCTAACATTCAGTAGACAGCACATTATATTCACAAGAGCTGTGTATCAAGGTATCTATGACTTCTCCAGCCAATAATTATAACTCTAACATATTTTACTCATAACATTTAATGAAATATAATCAATAATTGACACATTATTATCCTCAGGGATTTCTTTTAAATTTTTTATTCAGTTTAGATACCAACCACAGTTCCTCTCCCTCATCTCCTCCTGCTCACCCTCATGACCCTCCTAACCCATCTCCCACCCACTCTTCAGAAAGGGTAAGGCCTCCCATGGGAAGTTGAGAAAGTGTGGCACATTCAGTTGAGGCAGGATCAAGGCCCTTCTCTATGCATCGAGTTTGTGCAAGGTGCCCTACCCTATGAAATGGGCTCCAAAAAGTCAGCTCATGCACCAAGGATAGATCCTGGTCCCACTGCCAGGGGTCCCATAAACAGACCAAGCTACACAACTGTTGCCCACATGCAGAGGGCCTAGTTTGGTTCCATGCATGCTCATTCTGTGTGAGGTAACCCAGACTCAGAAAGACAAACATGTTATGTACTCACTCATAAGTGGATACTAGATTTAAAGCAAAGGATTACCAAACCACAATTCACAGCTCCAGAGAAACTAGCTAACAAGGAGGACCTAAAATGGACAGATGGATAGACCTCGAAATGGGAAATAGATGAGATCTGTGTAAACTGGGGTCAGGAGGTGAGAAAGTGGAGGGGATGGGAGACTAGACATACATTTCTTATGTAGTTTCAATTAATCTGTGATAGATGAATAAACATGGAAAGGAAAATGTCACTATTGATGAGTCAGAAGTTCTGAATACCAGGAGACAGAACATGAAGTTCATAGTCAGTAGGACATATACACATACCAGTAAGTCTCACACCAATGCTACGGGGCTTTGATCTGTGGGTTAGAAATGAAAATTTCAGGTTCTGTTTGAGATGGATGCAACCAGAAACGCTGAGTGGTATCAAGCAATCTGTTTTAACATTATAGTTTTCAAGTAATTGGTGAGTGCTACATTTAATCTAAGTAGTCAAATATGTAACACACTAGGAGTAAGCAGTTTGTGAATTTTGTATTATGTTATACTAAAGACTTTACAATTGCTTAATATTATAACGAAAAATGAACTTCAACATCAAACACTTCGCAGCATAGGAACCTTGCAAATTTAATTTCCCCCTTTCCTTCCCCAGCTGTCACAAAACAGTTTATGTCAAATTATGTCACTGCTCCCATTATAATCCTCTAATGGCTGCCTATCCTACTTAAACTGAAATCTTCCTTCCTTCCTTGCTATTTATATCTACTTTTGGAATACAATGTATTCTGTTTACATGCTTATTGGAAATATTTCCCTGATATAATGAAGTTTAGTAAAAGTCATGGTTTTCAAATATTTTGTCCCCTGCTGACATTCAAGTGACTGAAACAGTGCCTGGCATACAGTTGGAACTTAGTAAATATTTGGAAAATGAGGGAAGGGAAAAGGGAAGAATAACAAGAGATGAAGGCAGGCAGAAAGAATAGAAAATTTAAATCACTCTTCCCAAATAGTACAGTAATATCTACATAATACTAAAATTCTATATCTGTCTAAATACTTGAAGTTATGGTTATACTTAGAATCTTTACTGTTCATTTATCAATGCATTTCCTTTTAGCATCCCTAATCTAGATTACTTCTTTATCTTTGAACTAAACTGAAAACCATTTTCTCTGCCAATAACATCACAATGCCATCTCTTTAAACTATTTCTCATTCTCCTATTTCTCATGTACATTTCCCATCCTTTAATTTGGAGTCTGTATTACTCACTTTTTAAAAATATGTATTTCTTATAGTAGTTTGGGAGATGGCTTAGTTGATAAAGTACTTCCCCCACAAACATGAGGACCTAAATTGTATCATCAGCGTGTCAAATCCTGGTAATGTCAGCATAGTGGAGGTGACAGAGACAGCAAGATCCCTGGAGCTCCTTAGCCAAGTAGATTTAGTCAAAGACCCTGTCTCAAAAATTAAAGTGGGTCATGATGGAAGAAAATAGTCAGCATCGACTTCTGGCCTTCCCACATATGAGTACACATGTACATGTGCAACTCCACACACGTGGGCACAAAAATATACTACACATGTATACACACAGACTCACACACACATATACTCAAATTATTTGCATTCATTGATATATATTATAGTCACATTTTACTTTCTGGTTTATATAGCATCTTCCATAATATCATTTTCTCTAGCAAGAATGGTTAATGTGATTTCTCTTTTTTTACAAAATTTTAAGTGTAAAATATGATAGCATTAACTATAGATTAATTTGCAGACAGATAATGAAGATTTATTCATTTCCCGTAACTTAGGATGCATACATGTTGATCAGCAACTCCTTATAACTGCCTCATATAAATATTATTTCCAAATTCTTGTCTATTGTGAATAGTGCTACAGTGAACACTGGAGTCCTCTTTGAGATCCTATTCTCAATTCTTTTTTAAGTATTTAGAAGTGTGATTGTTGGGCTATTTAATAGTTACATGTTTAAATTCTGAGGTTTTACTACCTGTTTTCCATAGCGTCTCCAACATTCTCAATTCTAAACAACAGTGTCCAAAGGGTCTTCCTCCACCACATACTTGCCCACAATGTATTACAGTTTTTATTAAAAATTATAATCATCTTGATGTATCTGTGGTTGTGATAGTGTAAATTTTCAATATGACAGGATCCAGGATGACTTGGGAGACAGTCCTTGCACATGACTTTGGAGAATCATCTTGATTACCATAAGTGATGTGGGAACACCTCTTCATTGTGCATGGAATCTTTTCCTAGATAGGATACTGGGCTGTCTAAATGGATAAAGGGACATAAGCAGCAGCATGTATTCACAGCTCTCTGGTTCCTGATTGTATTTATGTTACAACCAGGTGTTTCAAGCTCCTGTCACATTAACTTCCCCAACACAATGGATTGTACCCTTGAATGGTGATACTACTTTCCCCCCTAAAGCTGCTTTCATAGGGGTATTTTATAACAGTAACAGGAAAATACATCAAGAAAGAAGCAATATCCAGAGTAGTTATGATACATATTTTCCAGGATGAACAGTGGTGATCCTTTTATATACCTGAGGACCACTTGTATGTCTTCCTTGGAAAAATATCTATGCATGTCCTAAAGCATTTCTTATTCTGATTTTGCTATTGAGTTGTATGTATTTCTTGCATATTTTGGAGATTAAGCTACTTATTTTATGTATGACTTGGAAATATCTTGTTTCATTTCACAAGTTGTTTTTTACTTACACATATATTCAAGACTAATTTATGACATTACTGGCCTATCTTTTCTTGTCTTATTTTTATTCTTTAAATTTGTTTTTGCCTTACTTACTTTTTTTGAGAGAGCTTTCATTCTGTAGCCTAGGCTGACCTGAAACATGGCAATCCTGCCTTATTTTTGAGTGCTAGTATTACATATGTGGGCTACCAGGGCCAACTTTCTACTTGAGTAGTAAGAGAAGATTTTGGTAACATAATTTCTTCACATATGACCATTAAATAATGCGAATGGATACATATATTTTGTATATTTAAAATACATAAAAGAAATATAGTTTTAAGGGTAGTCATGACCTAGGTAGGAGTGGAGAAATGGATTAGCATTTAAGAGCACATACTACTCTTCCAGAGGAACCAAATTCAGTTCCTAGCACCCTTGTTGGGTAATTCGCTTGTAGTTCCTGCAGGAAACCTGACACCTTCTTCTCCAATCACTCTCACACATGTTTGCAGGTGCGGGCGTGCACACACACACACACACACACACACACACACACACACACACACACACACTTAATAATAAAATAAACATTTAAAAACAGACACACGCACTTAATAATAAAATAAACATTTAAAACAATGAACTAGTTGCTGAATGTGGTGGCACCCACCTTTAATGTCAGCACTTTGGAGGCAGAGGAAGGCAGATCTTTGTGAGTTCAAAGATATCCTGATCTACATAATGAGTTCCAGAACAGCCAGAATATGTAGAGAGACCCTGACTCAAAACAACAGCAACAAAAGAAATAAAAGAGTTAGTTGTTCTTTATAAATACAGAACATAGAGGACATTCATATAAATGGACCCATATATTCTAAAGAAACTGTAAAAATTTCATAGTAATATTGTACCAATGAAATTCTGTTAATAAAGCAATTAAGTTGGGTATCAATTAGGAAAACAAAGGAAAATGATGTTGGTATTTTCACAAATTAAAATCCTATTTCTAAATTACTCATGAAATAAGTAGAGAATTATAATGTAAATTCTAACTGCTTAAAAGTACATGAAAACGATTTTGAGATACAACAATAAAAAATTTTAACTTGAATAGAAAGGGAATATTATTTTTCCATGTTTAACTCTACAATTTCTCCATCTCTATACTTGGTGACTGCCTGTTGTGTCTCCTTGATAAAAGTTTGGGTGATTTTGTTGTTTAAATTTCTTGAAGCCACCTAGGAATTTTGAAGACTTTGCAACTGTTTGTTTTCTAATTGTTTCTGATAGAATTTTTCATGACAAATTAGTTGGTAAGTACATTGGGTTGGAAAAGACCTGGCTTTATTTTATTTATATACCTTTTATTTTCATGTAGTACCAGCCGAAACACCATATGGCTCCCATCTCTCTGTTGTTTGGGCTCCAAACTGACTTTTTGTGTGGGTTATAAAATCTATTATTCATTTTAATGTTTCACAGTGTACTCTTATTCCAGGACAGTTTAAAATAGCATACATTGGAATAATGCTGTCTCAAAGGTTGGCTGTCTAGTCATGTTTTGTTTCCCTTAAAAAGCAGGTTTGTAGTGTAGAAAACTGTTTTTCAAACTCATGATCTTCCGTGGGTATAACATTTGTACCTCTTGCTAAGCAGATCTTTAGCAATGTTCAATTTTGGATGGGTGTGACATGCAAAAAATGCATTTAACAGAAATGAGGTGATAAAGGAAAAATTCAAGCAGACTCCAAATAAGCAAGATGAAATCTTTAATCAGCTAAGAATGTTTCAGGTTTTACAATTTTGTTTGGAATACTAATAATGGACCAACACACTTGACAGGTGGAAGCGCTTGAGGGCCATTGAGCATTGAATTTTCCAAAAGTAGAGCAATTACAGAAACACCTGTGTTAAATAACCAAACACTGATTTGCTATGAAAATATGCAGAGTATTTAACAGCCCTCCAAAATCATGATTTGCTTTTGATAGACTTGGTGTGTTTATAATGAGTCAACAACTGTTTATTGTCATGTGAAACATTCCACTTTATAAATTAGTCCAAACCACTACTATATTTATGAAAAATGCACGGAAGTGGAGGCACATGCAGTGAAAACTGTTTGTTCTCTCATAGGAAACAAGAAGAAAAGAAAAAGCAAACAAACCTATACCTTCCTTGTTTGTCTCATGAGAGATTTCGTGTCTGGCTTTAAGAGTGAGGTTTTGTACCCTGCCTTAAAAGTGGTCACTAGAGACCTTTTTATTTTTCATATCTGATAAAAGAAAAAAAGTTGAAATACTGCTGCAGCAGCCAGTAATATATGATACACACACACACACACACACACACACACACACACACACACACACAAACAAGGGTTCAGTACTCTCCAATACTGGAAAGAGGAGTAAGTGAAGAAAGAAACAGCATTTTCCTGGTGAAATCACGTTTCTAATGGGGTATACAGCACTTGACATCAGGATCAAGAAGGGTCTCCATTTGCTTCCTATTTGCTTGTCCCTGAACATGTACCCCACTTTTTTCCTGAAATACCAGCTATCTTTGAGTTTACTTCCTGGTTAAAAGTTTTAAAACAATAATACCAAGCCCCTGGAGTTTAAGACTTTCAAAACAATGTTAAAATAACGTGAAGGCAGCCTCGGGCTGTTGGAAACAAGGTTGACTCACTGTAATATGAACCTGTCTACAACATCTGTTACAGCAGGTTTTTGAAATTTGCTGGACAACAGTAAGATTGCTTTCCTGTAAGATAGCCCCAAGAATATTTATTGGGACATTTCTATACGTGTCATTTAGTGCAAGTTAGACTGTTAATAGAAGCATGGAGTGAGTCTTTTAAAAATCTGCCAATTTTTTATTATAGAATAATCGATTTTTAAATTTTTGATATCTGATTATCTCAGAATTCCTTTAAACCTCTATTCTAGATGAGCTAATGAACTGAATATAACTCCAATGCAATTCAAAGAAGAGAAAACAAAATGTAAACAAATCAGAAATAAATAACTAGTGTTTCAAATCCCATTGGCCTTATGGCAGTGTTTTGCCTTCCAGCCTACCTTCTGTTATTGGGCACGGGAAAATAAAAAGAGCCACTTCATGTTGACTGAAGTATAACAGAAACAGGATTAATTCTTCCACTGAGCCAGTTATGTGGATTAGAAGATAAGAGAAGACTTGATTAATAGGTGTATAATCGTTTTCTAACACTTTGTGCTTGGAAGGAATCTTCCAAAACACATAATACTTTAACACTGCCCATACTCTCTCTCTCTCTCTCTCTCTCTCTCTCTCTCTCTCTCTCTCTCTCTCTCTCTCTCTCTCTCTCTCTCTCTCTCTCTCTCTCTCTCTCTCTCCCTCCTCCCTCTCTCTCTCACACACACGATTTCAATAGAAGACTTTGTTTTCTATTTTCGGTGTTTAGACAGAAAGAAGTGACTTTAATGAATCTGTTAGAAGAGACATGAACGAAGGCACAACAAGTACACAATTATATTAGGGTATTATTTTAGAGAATAGTTTGTGGAGTGTGGGGATTATGATTAGAAGTATTAAGGTTTATTGGTTATCTAATGGTACAATGATTTCCAGTAATGGGAAGCCATAAAATTCCACTGGCATACAGTATATGTTTACCGTTTGTTTACTGTTTACATATCTTGAATGATTTTCCTTTCTTTTTCTTTTCTTGATTTGTTTGGGCTCCCTCAGATGCTGTTGGTTCATCCAGGGTGACCTGGGAAAAATAGCTTTCCTTATTTTACATTTCTGATTATTACTCAAGGCACGTTCTTGTGTCAGTGAGAAAGGAAAAAGAAAAAAATCTTACTTAAACATGTAGTTGCTCCTAAGTGTCCTATTGTTCCACTATTGCTAGTTCCAAATGACATTATGCCCTAAAACTCAGGGTCACAGTAGAAGAGGCAACTTTCTTTTCAATGTGGGCACTTGTAGTTTGCCTATGCCACAGTGGATGACCCCAAGGCCCCCATATGAGGAGAACTAATAGAATTGGTTGAGTTGAAAATAAAAATGACATAAATTTTGGAGAGAGATATACTGGTGTCATGGAGGCACTGGAGGGATGGAGCAAGGATAGACATTAATAATATGCATTGTATACATTTATGAAATAAAAAAAAACATGTCAGTGGGTCCTGGATAAAAGAAGGGGCACATCTAATTTTATCTACTATGGATCTAATGGAAAACTATAGCCTCACCCTCACACCCTAAATGTTATAACTGAAACAGAAAGCAAACAAAAAACAAAAAACAAAATCTAACTTCTGGAGAGGCTAAGCTTCATAGTGACCTAAGGGCTTTAGTTTATTAATCTTCTATTCTTATATGCATCAATTTGTCTCTTATTCTGTGACAGTAACATAAAATCCTTACAATGTAAGCTGAAAGTGGGGTGGGCTCAAGTTCATTTGAGTAACTCAGAAATCTGAGTTGCCAGAAGCTGTCCAAACAACCATTTCCACATCCCTGAGAATGCAAGGGTAAAAAAGCGGCAAAATGATCCCTGACTATGAAGGCTTCATCCACAACAAAGTATGTGTCTTTTCCACTCATATTTTATTTGCCAAAGCATCACATAATACTTTAACACTGCCCATACTCTCTCTCTCTCTCTCTCTCTCTCTCTCTCTCTCTCTCTCTCTCTCTCTCTCTCTCTCTCTCTCTAATATTTTTATATTTGTTATATATATTTAAATTTGATAAACTGTCTGGGGATCCTTTTTAAGCTGATTATTCAAGTGTTGCTATTGAGTTTTTGGTAATCGTTTTCTAGGTTGTGTCTTTGCTCGGCTACTTATGCCTTTGTTGCTATTTCCTGAGCTACTAAAGTCAACTACAGAAAGTCATTGACTATATTGAGACCTTGAAGTGCTTACCTCTAGGAGTTTAAATGTTTTAATTCTTCTGGTAAGTTTTTCCCATTTGAGGTATACAGAAGAAGGTGGAAAAAGGTCCTTTTTCGCTGAACCACTTGTCAAAGAGGCTATTCCTTCTCCACGTACATCTTTAGTGCTTAAGTAAGTACTGGCTGGGTACAGATGTATATGTCTGTTTGGCTATAAAAGTAAAAGTTTATTTCTGAGGTCTTTAGTCTGTTCCACTCGCCTATCTGTCTGTTTTCAAGCCACCATAGTGTTTTTCATTGCTTTAGCTCTGTCTTCAAATAAGACTTCCTGATTCTTGCAGTTTTGATCTTTGTGTCAAGATTGCTTTGGCAGGGTTTCTTATGCTTCTCTATGTAATTGGGTGTTTTGTTTTTCATCGAAGAGTTGCATTGGTATTTTTGTCAGGATTGTACTGAATCTGTAAATCAATTTAAGTACTACAGATATTTTAGCAATATTAATTCTTACAATTTGGGACCATAGAACATATTTCCATTTTTATTGTATTCTTTCCAATTTCTTTCATTAGTATCAGCAATATTAATTGTGTCATTGTCAATTTACTTAACATACTCCTGTGTATTTTACTTTGTGTAGGCATTGCGATTAGGATTGGTGACCTGGTTTCTTTCTTAGAACTCTCTTTATTGGACAGCCATTAATTTTTTGTATATTTTATGTTTCTGAATTTCTAAATTTAGTGACTTCATTAATCAGTTCTAAGAATCTTTTATAGTGTAATAATTAGTTCTTTCTATATACAAAAACCATATCATGTAGGACCAGAGAGATGACTCAGCAGTTCAGAACCTTAGTTGTTCTTGAAGAGGACCCTCATTTCATCCCAATCACCCATATGACAACTTACAATTAATTGTCTGTTTTAATTAACTCCAGTTTCAGAGTATCTTACACCCTCTCTGGCCATTATTAGTACTTGTCATGCACCTGGTACATACACAGACAAACAGACAAACATTCATATGGACAAATAATAAAAATACTTGTAAAAATTATACCATCTGAAATCTGACTTATGCTTTTGCTATGTGTATATTGTTTAAAATTATTTCCCTTATCTAATTTTTCTGGTTTAAACTTCTAACACTATGTTGATTAAGAGAAGTAAAAATAGACACCTGCGTCTTATTGATAATAGGGGTAATGTTTCCAGTTTTCATAATCCCTGAGATAGTGGTAGTAGATTTGTCTTACACACTCTTAATTTAGATGCATTTCTTCTAGACCAAATTTATTCAAGTTTTATATCATGCAGGTATGTTGAATTTAATCAAGTACTACATCTGTATCTATTGAGATGCTAATATGATTTTTATTCTTCATTCTGTTGATGTAAGGCATTACATTTTATCGATTTACATATGTTGAATCATCCTTAAATTCCTAAAATAAATCTAATTTGATCATCATGAGTAATCTTTTTGATGTGCTATTAGATTTGCTAGGATTTCTTTCTGACAATTTTTACAGCTATGTTCATCACTCATATCAGTCTATGGATTGTTTGACTGTTGTGTCCTTGTTTTGATATCAGGATTTACTAGCCTCAAGAGCCCAATTAAAAACACAATATTCCCTTTTAATTCCTTTCAGTAATTTTAGAAGAATTAGCATTAGATCTTCTTTATATATTTGGTAGAGACTGACAGTGAAGCTACCTGTTCCTCATTCTTTGTTGTATGAGATTGTATTACCAATGTTATTTTAGTACCTTGTATTTATTTATTTTTAATTTATTTGTTTTTATAGTTTAATTTTGGTCAGTTATATCTATCCAGAAATTTATCAGTCTCATCTCTATTTTCCAAATTGTAATCAGAGATGATTCTCTAATAGTCTATAATAATATTACATGTGTTTAGTATCATAAAATAAATCTAATTTGATTATGATAAATGATCTTTTTAGTATGCTACTAACTTTTATTTGGTATATTTTGCTTTGTTTTCCAAAATAAGTTACTTTTGTGTAACAGCCCTGGCTGTCCAGGAACTTGCTCTGAACCGGCTGGCCACAAAGTCACTGAAATTTGCCTGCCTCTGCCTCCCAAGTGCTGGGATTAAAGGCTTGTTCCACCATGCCTGGCTTAATTGTCATCTTTTTATTGCTATTATTTATCTTCTTTTTCATCCTAATTTTATTTGGATCACTTTGCTTCACTTATTAAAGTTAAAGGTTTATAGATTTTAATATTTTCAAAATATAAATTGTTTAGTTGACCTTTTCTGTTATTTTAGACTTTCGTCATTTATTTGTGCTTTGATGTTTGCTACTTATTTTCTTCAGCTAATTTTGGGTATGATTTACTCTTGCTTTTATAGGCCCTTGAAATACATCATTAGGATGTTCATAAGCCCCACAACTCACATCCATGTTCAGGGGGTCTAGTTCGGTCTTTTGTAGGTTCCCCATCTATCTAGTATGGACTCGATGAGCTTCCACTTGCTCAGGTGTCCCCAACATGGTCTTGGCCTCTTTGCTCATCACTTCTCCCTTTCTTCAACTGGATTCCAGGAGTTTGGCTCAGTGCTTAGCTCTGGATCTCTGCTTCTGCTTCCATCAACTACTGGATGAAGGCTCTAGGATGGCATTTAAGGTAGTCCTCAATCTCATTATAGAGGAAGGGCATTTAAGGTAGCCTCTCCACTATTGCTTAGATTCTTAGTTGGGATTATCCTTGTGGATCCCTGGAGATTTTCCTAGTGCCAGGTTTCTTGTTAAGTCTATAATGACTCCCTTTATCAAGGTATCTCTCCCCTTGCTCTCTTTCTCTGTTCTTCTCCCAACTATACCTTCCTGATACCTGTGTTCTCTTCCCAACTCCCTTTCTCCCCTCCTCTTTCTCCTACCTCCCTCCATGATGACATGGCAGGGAGCATGGCAGCAGGGAGGCAGGCATGAAGATGGAGAAGTAGCCTAGAGCTTGTATTTGATTCACAAACACACAGCATGGAGTTAGGAAACAAGGAAAGACAGAAACAGAGGTATGTGGTGAGAGAGGCTGGGCCTGGAGTGGGCTTCTGAAACCCCAAAGCCCACCCCCAGCGATTCATCTCCTTCAAAGGGGCCACACCTCCTAATCCTTCCTAAACAGTCTATCAACCCCAAACCAAACATTCAAAACTCTGTGGGGCCCCTGTTATTCAAACCAACACAGAGGCCATTAGAATTCTTTGATGTCTGTCATTGTATTGCATGGATATCTTGATAAGAAATGTCACTGTGTGTATCCTGAATTGCAGACCTGCTCTCCAAATGGTAGAGTTGATGTACTGTTGAGCCTTCTCCTTTCCTCTCCAGATGAAGTATGTCTGTGGAAAAAAGTTGGAAAGCAAAGCTCTTCAGGAGGATTGATTTTTTCATAGTTCAATATCTTCAGCACATTTAGGAGAGAAGGGGAAATGCCTGGCACCCTGAGCCTTAAAGAAAGGATGGGCTTTTATGCTTTTAAAGTTGGTTTAGAGCGTTTCTTGTCCATTTGTTTTACAGACCAGGCCAAGCCTTTTACCTGTTTGCTCCAGCTTATTGTGAAAACAGTTTAGGAGGTCTGGCTTCATTTACCCCTTAGTGTGTCTGATTCAAAGGAATACAGTACCTCTGTAGAACTAAGGTTCTACCAGACCCATCTCATCTCATTAGAGTTTGATTGCATGAAGTGTTTCATTCCCTTCTCAGGCCTTTTTAGATGTGTTCTCTCCCTATTCACTTAGAAAGGGGATGAACACCTATAAATATAGTACCTTGGCTTGATTTTATCACATATAAAGCAGTCACAGTGCTATTCAGGCTACTTCTGCTGATCTTGCTCCATGTTCCATGGCTACAGTTATCAACAGCACACAGCGGGGCCTGATGTCTCCCATATTTACCAGCCCAATCCAGAATAAAGCATACCAGTTAACCTGCAGTCACACTGGATTGAAGACTGACATTCATTATTATAATGACAACAGTAAGAAAGGCCACTATTGAGACACTCGAAAACTATCCAATTATTCTGTTGCATGTTCTACTAGCAATGTACAAAAGCACAGTCAGGGTTAGAAAGAAAGGATGCTTGGCCTAAAGGAGAATAAAGTGCAGGTTCCCCAAGCCCCATGCTTCTTATCAATGAGCTCTCAGAATGCTTTACTAATTCTCTGATAGAAGAGAAGATGGAGGAGGTTGCTCTAATCTCAGGAGGGAACTGTTTCCAGAAGACTGATAGAATGCCATGTAAAATGCTAGGGTGACTGTCTTTTGATTTCTTTTCCTGGAGTTCATGTTATATTATATTTTTTTCCAGAGGTTTTGCTGTGTTCTTATTTTGCATTGTTTTTTGAACTGAACTCATATTCTTCAGAGGAAAATGTTATTTTATCAACTGGCACATCTGACAGAGATAATAAGCATACTTTTTCTTTTATTTTTTCCATAAAACTATCATTCCTATAACATAAAAAGCTCTTTAGAAACATCACAAAGTCTCTTTTAAAAGTCCTCTTGATAGAAATATGTTTTCTTTCATATGTAGGACATAATCTTAAAATTAGGTGTATGTATACACAACACACACAGATTGATAGAGAGGAGAGTGAGAGAGGGAGAGAGAGAGAGAGAGAGAGAGAGAGAGAGAGAGAGAGAGAGAGAGAGAGAGAGAGAGAGAGAGAGAGAGAGAGAGAGAGGGAGATTTAGGTCACAAAACTTGAAAACAGATCTTGAACAGGGATGAAGAGATCTTAAAGAAGTAGTGTTGATAATGAAATACATCAGTAGGAGAAGAAAAGGATGCAACTAACTGGAGGAAGAAAATGCAACAGCTGCAGGACGGGAGAGCAAGCACAGGGGTAGGATGGGGGAAATGAATGAGATCAAAGTATAGTGATGTACATGTATGATGATGTCATAGTGAAACAATACTTTGTGTGCTAAACTTAAAACGACTAAACAAAGCCCTTCATTCTTGAGAATTTTAAACCATGAGCTGAGCCATTACTATTATATATCAGAAACTGCATTACATGCAATGGATATAATCATGTGTAATTCTGGGGATCCTGGATTTTGAGAAAATCACTGTTTTAAATCTTGGGGTCCACAGTAGGGTATAGTTGTACACATGGCCTTTCTTGGTAAGCACTTCTTTACAGGAATATTGAGTATGCCAGTTTCAGTCCATAGGGATGTATGGCCTTTAAGTATGGGTGCTAACTTAAGAGATAATAGAGAAATGGTAACTTATAATTTCTTCTGGCATTTGTGGTCTTCAGTGCAGGCATTCTCAGAACTACTGCTTTGGGGTCCTTGTCCTACCTGACCAGTTTCTCTCTTCTGTTCTCAGCATTCCTCTCTCTTTAGAAATATTCCTAAAATCATCTAGGAGCCAGACCAAGCACCAGTCCTGAAGCACTTCCAAAATTTTAGGCTAGGACAGGACATTTTGGGATGTGGCACAAAAGGACACAAATGGAGTCCCGTAGTCCTAAACTGCTATACCATTTCTATCTCCTGTCCTCATCACTTCATGTCATATACATCCTCTGGACAAAAGCAGGCCTCAGGAGGGCATCTTCTTATTTGAAGTGCACTTACATGGGAATAGCAGTAAATTTTGCTGCTGAGTATACAAAAAGGGGGTGAGCACGCAAAAATATAGGGTATATTCAAATAATAAAACTCTGCTGAAAATACTTTGTCTTCATTTTCTCTCCTTTTGCATGCATTGTTTTGATCTCTTTTCAATTAAACATAACAGTAAGTGTGCATACTAATTAGCAGAATCATAAAGGCAATGTTACTCACTCTAACCTTTTCAGACATTGAGTCTTATTTTTCTAGTGCCCAGAAAACTTGAGGAATTTTCTCCAGGAACAGTCTCAGAGTCTGACCTGGAGTCAAGCCCAGACTCAACTCTGGTTGAATAGCTGAGCTGTGATCAGCAGTCTATACATTATGACACATTTCCACACTTCCTTATACATTTCAGGGAGACACGTTGTCCTGGAAGCAGAACATCATGTCTTTGCTTCTTGAAGTGTAGACAGCAGTAATAGTGCTATAAGGTGTTATGGAGTTCATGGTCAAGGAAGGGAGAAAGAGACCTTGGATTTCTCTGCTTCAGTAAACTTGCTTCTGACCTTCTTTTATATTATTCCAATCCACTTAAACAGGAAATCAAGTTAAGTTCGTTTCCAACCCATCACATCCTTAACTGGGATTTCTGGTTAATAAATAATTGACATATGGCAGGAGTATTTACCAAGTGGCATTTGATCTCAGAGCCAACATTTTCAATAGAAGTAATTTAAACTGATTCCTTTATGTATATCACAGAGGTTCAGGGTTCACTTCAGTAATTACTCATTACAACTGCCTTTGGATAATCCTTCCACTGGGACTTTTGTGACCACTTTCAATATAATAGGAGTAGCAATATTAGACATAGGATATTGCATTCAAATCCTAGTCCCTTGTCAGCTGTGATTTGGAGTAAGCTGGCTGACCTCTCTGTGTCTGTTTCTGTATTTGGGAAATAGAGATAGTATTTGTCTTCTGCATTTGCAATGTAAGCTTACATGGCATACTTGTTTCTTTTCTCATTTCCTAAATTTATTTTGAATGCAACCTGTTGCAGGAGAGATGCTTAACATTTATGGAATAAAGAAAATTCAACTCTTAGAGTTATTATATGAATTTAAAAATAGATGCACAGAGAGTGGAAATATCTGGCACAGTGTAAATAATAAATAAATGTTAAGCTACTGTTATTATCATGATTATGCTCTCAATCTTGAGTGTAGATGAGGTTTCCTCATCTGCTATGTTTGGAAGCTAGTTATTTTTAAAAACATGAGTTTACAAAGAAGTGCCAGGAAAGTTCAAAACTTGCTCAGATGTGGCCTGCTTATGATTGAAGAAACAGGGAAAGTTCTTGAAAAACCTAGGGCCTGTTGTAGTGACCCTGAAAGTAATGTATAATTTACTATTTATCTCTGCATTCATCCCTTTTTCCTTTCCTTGAAATGAAAATACATACTTTAAATATAGAATTAGTAATGTGCCTTATTGGTGAAGCACTAGGAATTATTGCTAATTTCATAAAAAACACAGATTAATTGTCAGAAGATAGATAGATGTAATTCAGGCACACGGTAAAATATTCACTTATTTCTTTAAATGGCAATGAAAAAAATAATCTATAATTTAACATATTTTAACTAGTCTATATATGTGACTATATGTACATATATGTATTTCTCAGACATCTTGGTCTATGTGCAGTTATATGTGCATGTATGATGGACAAGTGAATGCATATATACATAATATTTAAAGGGAAACAGACTGCGTATTCTTATCTCAGCATTTCTTGAAGAGTTGTTTTAGTATTATCAATGACAATTCTACAATATACAACTGTTGCAAAATTGAACTTCTTCCAGAGAATTGCATTAGTTAACATGGAAAATGAAGGATGTAGATTTCAGCTTGAGTTCAAAGAAAATCTCTAGAAAGACGTTGAAGCCCTGTTAAGCAAAATTTCCTGAGCGCCAAATGTATCCAGGGTTATTACTTGGAGATGAAACTGATTAAAATTAATTTTAATTCTATATTATTGTGAGATAAAACACATTAAAATTACTTTTAATTCCTGTCTAGTCCCAGACAGTGTTAGTTTCTGTCCAGTATAAGCTTTCACAAACTTGAATTATACGTGGATTCTGTCATTTATTGAGAATGCATTATACGTCATAATTGTTGCTAGATGCTTTATAGCATACTATTTCAAAGAATCCTTTCAGTGATATTTAGACAGACCTAATATTGCTACTTTCATCTAAAGCATTGAAGAAAATACAAACATTCAAGACTTGTATTGGTTGCTTTTAAAACTCACAAAATTACCTCTTGGGGCTATTGTAAGGTTTGAGAAGATGTATGTAATGGAGCACACATCAGATCAGGGAGATAATAGATTTTCAATGTATCCCATCATTAATGCTGATCAAGATGAAGATTATGGTATCAGTGATTGATTGATGGCAAAATGATAAATACAATTGCATGATGTAAAGGAGAAATAGCCATGGAAGATGAGAAGAAACCAGTGCATCCTATCAGAGTACCTGAAGACTCTGGCTGAGGCAATGGATTTATTGACTTGTTATCTGATTGTCTTTCTTAAAAGAACAATTAGAGTATCCATCCAAGGTCACTATTGTTAATGAAAGACACAACAGGAAAAGGCATATGTTTCTAAGTTGTTTGATGACCTTGAGAAATGTTCCTCACCCTTTCACATGAAGATCAAAATAGGATTGATTTTTTCAATTATTTTTTACAGTATTGCAGTTTACACAATGACTATTTTTTGGTTCAGTTTTAACAAGGTGGTCATTTGAGAGTGGAGTTAATTATAAAGAAATACACATTTATTACCATATCAGAACACCCTAGGTAGTGCTTAATTAAAAATTAAATTTTTAAATTGGCATATGACACCTAGTGTTTCCACAGAAAAGAAAGTCAGAGTATAAAGAGAAAAGGGACTGAAGTTCACAGATTCCCTTGGACAGAAGTTGACTCAATGAACTTGAGTTAGTTATATATCATCTCAGAGGTTCAATTTCCAATTTTTTTCAAAATCCAGTTTGTAGTAGCCATGTTGCATATTTACATTTCACTCTATGGTATGCAAAGTATCCTCATGTATATTCTCTCCTTTTGATCTTTATAGTGATCTTGAAAGGAGTTAGGCAAGCATTATTATACACATTTGGCAAATGAGAAAAACTAATTTCAGAAAGATAAAATGACTGTTAAAATCACCTAGCTAATATGTTTTATAAGAGTCAAAATCTTTGTTTCTAATGTCCTTACAATATTTTCTTTGTATTACTTAGAACAGAATAACAGTAATATTTATTTTTAATTTAAAAATACTTATTTCATTTTATGTGTAGGAGTGTTTTGCCTACATGCATATCTGTGTTTCACATGCAGCTTGGTGCCCACAGAGGCCAGAAGAGAGCTTCAGGTCCCCTGGGACTGGAGTTAAAGATGACAGTGAGCCACCATGGGACTCAAACCCAGGTCCTCTGGAAAAGGATTCAATACTCGTAGCTTCTGAACCATCTCTCTAGCTCCCAAGCTTTGCTCTTAATAATTTTAAGAAGGAACTTGTTCAGTACATATGTATGCTATAAATATTTATGTTCCCCAAGATGTGCAGACTTGAGTTCTAAGCCCAGTTCCCTCACCAAGAAAGTGTGTGATGTTCAGCAAGTGGCATTCCTTCTCTGAGTCTTTCCTCTTTGTCTATAAAATGAAGACACAATTTTTGTGGGTCTTCTACAGAGTATGTAATAACAACATCTGCATAAGGACCCTAAGGAGAGAAAATGTACACTGCTTTGTTCAATACACACCATACAGTATGTGATTGAGACAAGATAGTTTGGTACCTATAATAGTCAAACTTTTGCATAGCAAAGGGTAATTACCTATGATGTTCAAAAGAGTGAAGAAGTGAACGAATCCATTTCTAATATGCCACCATGTTTCTGGATATCTACTTCCTCCATATAACAGGTAAAGAGCAGAAATTCCCTACTGTCCCATGATTTACAATAATCTCCAATTTTAGGAAATCCTCTACTAAGTTGTGATAAGGATGATGAATGTCTGCAATTACTCTACAGAGCAGTGCCCCTCAACTAACTTTTCCTCTGGGCCATACACAAGTATCTGAAAAGGAAGGGTGATCATGACACTTTTCATTTCACAGACTGAGTATTTGAATTAGTTATGATAGTGCTGTTAACAGAGATGATTACTGGTGAATCATAAGTTCATGCCCTGGAATGGCCAGCTTACCTTCCTTTTATTAATGACAGGGTCTGATGAGCCAAAGATATTTGGATCTCTTTTCATAACACACCAGTAGTTGAAACTCTTGATCCCCTTGTCTACTTTGTAAGTGCTTTTTAAGTGTGAACCAACATGATTCACTGAAGGTAAACTTTTTAAGGAAGTTCATCTTTAATTGGATTTTCATTTCACTATATGCTATGTATTTTTATGTCTAGGAAACCACCCATTGATGGTATCTGCCCCCAATTTTTACTCAGCTAATTCCTCATCATTCTTCATACTTCATTGCAGTAGCTTCCATAAGGTTAATGGAAGTTCTTGTTGTTTTTTGATCTTGTGGTTGTTTTTTCTTTCACCATCACCAAATGATTCTTTTTGGAAATACAACTTTGTATTTTATTTACTTGGAGTGAGGTTCTTTTCACTCATGAAGTGCTGATATGGCTATCAATGAAGGTGATTTCCTTTTCTCTAACCAAATAATGGGAATATGACCTGAATAGGCTACAGTAACTCTCCTGCATGGTAATATGTACCATTAGTAGCATTGCAGCAGCAGGACATTGAGCCAATTCCTTTGAAGAACATATTTGATTTTTTTCCTGATTCCTTTATGTCTGAACACCCTCTGCTTCTTACTTCTCAGACCTCTTGTTTACAGGGAATCTCCTTTATTCTTTCAATACTTTGTTTGTTCTTGTTAAACTAACAGATTTTGGTTCCTTGTAATCACCCAACATCATCATACATCCTTGTGCATTCTCATGGCATATGTATACATTGCCTTAATAAAACTTGCTATGTTTAATGAATCTACATTTTGGTTGATTCTGGCTCATGTCAGTCACTTTTAGTGGGCAGTGAGCTCTAGGAAAAGAAATAAATATCCTTAATTCTCAGAATAGTGTTTGTGACTTTTGAGAAGCTGAGTATATAATGGTAAAAGAGAATGGTAAAGTGGGTACCTTTCAGGTCCTGCCAAGGAATGCCACTGAGCAAACACCATGTGCAAGAGAGCTAGTGCAAGTGGTTTATTGGGGGAAGTGGGTAGGGGAGAGAGTGAAAGAGCGAAAGGCCCTGTCAGAGCTGGACATGAGAGAGAGGCAGGCAGACAGACCAGGGAAGAGACAAAAGAAAGAAGAGAGTCAAGAGAGGAGTGAGAGGCAAGAGAGCAAGCTGTGCCTTGGGGGGCACTTTTAAGGGGTGTACATATCACAATGTTGATGGCGGAAAGGCACTTGGCAGAACAGTGGAAAGTAACAGAGTACAGCTTTGATTTCTTTCTGCCCTACCTTGGTATTAATATCTGTAAAGGGAAGCTTTTTCCTTGAGAGAAGCCTTCTCGCCAGCCTGGTTCCAGAGCCGCATCAGTCCCAAATAAACACACAGAAGGCTATATTAATTATGAAGCTGTTGGCCTTGCTTGTTTCTTACTGGCTAGCTCTGACTTAAGTAATTACCCCATAATTGTTAATCTAAGTATGTCTCTTACCAGAGAAGTTTCCGGGATTCCTACCCCATGGCGTTACATCTCGACTCTCCTTGTTTCTCCTACCCAGAGTCCTCCTGGACTCCTAGTACCACCTATCTTGGTTCCCTATTGGCCCAACAGTGCTTTATTGACATAATCACAGGACTTCCCACATCAAATATCCCTAACAACTTACAACACAAATCATTGGTTTCTGAAAATCTTTTGCTTTGAACCTTTCCTTTTCTTCATCTCTTGCTTTCTGTCAGTTCCTTGCCATCTCCTTTCTCTCACCTTACAATTCTTTTCAGGGCTCTGCTCCATCCATCATTCCCCTGTTCTTCCCACCCCTACCCCCACCCCCTTCCCCAATGGCAATAGTGTTTTTGAAGATGGAGTTTCTCTCTTGTAATAAAAATCCTTCTTTGGCACTCTTTAGTAAAAAATGTAAGACCTCTTATCATCTGAAGCCTGGATCATTGGCCTGTCTCCATGTCCTGTCTTATCCCTGTTAGTTTTCTTGAGTGTGGGCATGCAGAAGTCTTAAAGTTCCTGGATGTGCCAGGCCTTTCTCATTTACCTTCCCCTTTCAGTAAACTGCCATCATTCTCTTTGGTGACCTTTCTCTCGAACTTTCTTCTTCACCCTGGTGTTCCATGCTTTATGGTCTCTTCTCATAAGCCTGCTCCAAGTTAACTGGCTTTTTGTTGTGTTCCTGAAAGCTATTTCTGCTCAGCTCTCTTCTGACATTTGTTACACATTTCTTTTCCTGCTTCTATTTCCTATTGCTTTACCTACTCCCTTCAAACTGGAACCACAACTTTCACTTGTAAGCTTCCATAAAACAGGAATCTAGCAAGTGCTCATCGGTGTTAAAAATGAATTTGGTGTTAAATCATCCTGTTTGTTGAAGTCTCTTAGCCTCAGTTTTAGTGTCATACTTACAACCCTTTTTCATACTATTTATGTGTTTCAACTTTTCATTACAGATGCCTAGATGCTTATTGTACTGTGATTGTTGTTAGTCTTTTTTCACACATATATACATATTGACAGCATCTGATATCTTTGTAACAGAATAAATGCCAAACACAGAATTTCAAGTCCATTCAAATAGAAGAGAGAATGGGAACCCTTTTATGATGTTTCTTAAATGTACAACTATACGATCATCTTAAATAAGACCAAGTAAGGTTGAAATTATCTTGGGGAAATATTGAGGTATTTGATAGTAAGTGAACATTGGAACCTTCAGCAAATTGCTAGATTTGTTTTGGAATAATACTGATTCAATGTATAAAATGAAACCGCAATTTTTAAATTAGAGCATAAGAGTATAAACCTACAGTTTTATAAAATGTATCATGATAAAGGAATAATAAAGGAAACATAAAGAATAAATAAGCATATTTATATAATAAATCATAAATACTTTTTTGTTAGTCATCCAGTTTAATGTGCTGGGGGATCAAGTTTACAAGAAGAATGTCAGATGAGGTAGTGCACTGGCAAAAATAAATTATACAGGGGCTGGAGAGATGGCTCAGCACTTAAAGGCACTGGTTATTTTTACAGAGGACTGGGGTTCAAGTCCCAGCATCTACATGGTAGTTGACAACTTTCAGCAACTACAGTTATACAAGATCCAACACCTGATAAGGTCTCTGTGGGCACTTGGCGTGCATGAGGTACATTGACTTTCATGCAGACAAAAGATACATAGCAATAAAATAAATTAATAAATACATAAAAATAAAAATGAAGTACACTTAATTCTTTTTAAAAAGTATGCAGGACTCAGTATATTTTTTTGTAACAGTTTGGTTGGTGACATACTCTTTCAAAGTCTATTTGAAAAGGAAACATTTTTGAAAGAGCTATAAACATAGCCTCAATTTTCCTATTATCTCAATTCAACTTCATGGACATGGCGGCAGAGAAAGCACCTTTTCCATGGCATCCCAAGCAATAGAACTATTGTTTTTTTCCTCTGCTATCACTAAGAACACCTTTCATTCCACATTGCCATATAGCACCAAATTCTGTTACTAGATCTCATGCTGATGTATGAGAATGACTTTAAGAGGCAGATAAGTTTAAATACTAGATTTGCTTCTCACTGTCCTCCTTATTTGGGACATGTTTTACAGATTTTTTGAGACTAATTTTTTTCATAACTGAACTGTATTATAAGGGTCCTGGCTAAGACATATGAAACAGCTGTTACATTGTTTCCTCTTTAATAAGGGTAAAAAATAATTGTTACTATTATTTTTCTTACTAAAATATTGTGCTGCTGTGAGATATATTACAATTCAAATAGTCTTAAGAGTGACGCATTTGGACATCGTCAGCAACTATTGCTTTAGTGCAAGTAAACAAACTAGATATCTGAGCGCAGGACCTGTATGTTTTAGTCAGTGGGACCTTGGAGTCAGAACAAAACAAATGAAGATTAGGCCAGATGGGGACCAATAGGTCCCACATGATTTTGTTACAGGGCCCTAAGGTGCCTAAGGGGGTTTTAATGTGAATGGCTGCCACAGGCTCAAATGTTTGAATTCCTGGTTCCCAGTTGGTGCACCTGTCTGGGAAGATTTAGAAGGTGTGGTCTTGTTGGAGGAGGTGTATCACTGGAGGTACGCTTTGAGATTTCAAAAGCCTACACTTTTCCTCTATTCCCAGGTCTCTCTCTCTCTCTCTCTCTCTCTCTCTCTCTCTCTCTCTCTCTCTCTCTCTCTCTCTCTCTCTCTCTCTCTCTCTCTCTCTCTCTCTCTCTCCCTGCCCCCGCATGTGGTTGCTTGTTGTCTCAAATATATTATCTCCATTGTCATGCTTGCCTGTTTGCTGCCATTCTCACTACCACCAATAAGCTGTTTCATAAGTTACCTTGGTCATTGTGTCTCTTCACAGCAATAAAAAAGTAACTAAAACATACAGAAAGCAGATTTGAAACCAGTGTCTGGAGAACTAGTTTAACATACTGATGTTATAAGCAATTGTTAGGTGAATACTAGCACAGGACATAGAAACAGATAAGAAAGAGACAAAAGGGTTAATCCACAGAAACAGTTGACCTGAACAAGGGTGGGGGGCTCTTGGACTTCAGATTGATGGCTGGGTAGAAAGCATGGGACTGATCCAGACCCCCTGAATGTGGGTGTCAGTGAGGAGGCCTAGGTAATCTATGGGGCCTTGGGTAGCATTTATCCCTGGCATACAAATAGACTTTGAGTGCCCATGCCACAATATGGGAGGTTCTCTCAGCCAGGACTCTTGCGGGAGGGCCTAGGCCCTGCCCTGGATGAAATGACAGTTACTGGAGATCCCGCATGGAGTGCCTCACTCTCCTTGAGGATCAGAGTGGAGATTGGGTGGGGCACTGGGGAACCTGGTGGGGAGGGCGGGGGAGGAGGGGAGGGAAAGGGAGCTGGGATTGACATGTGAAACAGGATTGTTTCTAACCTAAATAAAAAATAATTTAAAAAATGAAAGAGGCAAAAGAAAGTATCACAAGAAGGATCATAAAGAAACAATAGTGGGAATAAACCATCGTTTCCATAATAGAATTAAATTACCAGAAGATATTAATCCTTGTGTTGTAATTTATGCTTAATTACTTAAAATGAATTGCATACTTTTTTTAGACAAAGTGAATTTGATAGCTTTAAGCTATTAGATTGACAATTTTTTTTCTGCCCCAGTTCAGGCATTACTTCACTCTTGCTAACCTTTATAGTGTTTTTTAAACTCTCATGTTATCTTTAAAGGAATACTAAGCTTTCATTTTACATTTTAAATAATATGTACCTGGTTTACACATCATAATACAACTCCCCATGCACCCAGATTGCTTTGACAAGTGGAAATTTGAATGGTAAGAGCCTTTTAGCAGAAATTCACATTTTGGGGGGGGTAATTCTCTATAACTCAGGGATTGCACATTTTCTAAATAAGATATGTGGCACCACAGGCAAGGTTAGATTGTCCTTATCTCATGTAGCTGAGCAGAGTTTCCTTTCTTTGAAATGCTATCAGATAAGCACTTTGTAAAGGCACTACAACAGTTCATTCAGTGACTTTATTTTCCCAAATGTGTAACTACATGCAGTGCACAAAAGGTTGGAAAAAGTGAAACTGCATTAAAAAATTCTGGGTCCAATTTCTATATTCTTTGCAGCTGATGTCACCACCTAGAGCGTTCAAATAGGTAATAAATCTATTTGAGCAAAGGCATAGCAAATGCCTCCGTACAGAGAAAAGGGCTCTATTAAGGGAACCCATAGGACTGCAGGCCATTCTCATGTAGCAAAATCCCACTTAAAACAAATCTCCCCTTTCTCTTGGGATCACCTGTAATCCTGGGATTAGGTGGATCAGTATTGGCAGTGGCTGCTCTTTGCTCAGAGAATTTGCTCAAGTTGTATGGGGCTGGATCTGGTTTTCTTCAAATTTCAAAACCTTGTGTGGAGAACATTTTACTTAGTAACAAATTTCTCAAGGTTGTCTTTGATCCATGATTCTACTTTATATTCTCTGGGGGCAAATCTGATCCTCAAAAGCCTAATTTCATCAGTTTGGGATGAATCACGGAAGCAAATGCTGCCGGTAGTCTCCATCTTCCTAAGAGACAGTGAGAGAGACATGACTTACTCTACCATGTGTCACTCTTCTCTACATCAGTGCCCTGTGCTGTAATTAAACTCTAGTTAAATATCTGTAGAGTGAATACATGGCATACTGTTCTAATGGATACAGCTAGCACTAATAGCACACTTGTTTGCTATTGTACAGAATTAGCTTAAACTGGGTAATCTAAGTAACCACTTTAAAGCTTTGGCAAATACATACATGTTAAATTAATCTGAAAAGAGCTTGGCAACCTTTTAGTTTTTCAAATTTCTTTTCATGAAAAAGAACAAATGAAAACATTCTTTAGTTTCACTTTAGGTGAATTGAAACATTAAGAGTAAAACATAAAACCATAGTGTTTTCCCAAAAGGCTTCTTGACTTTCAACTCACCTTGCTTTCCTTACCGCTAAATCATTGCTATATTGATCTTTGACAGGGTCTGGCAATGTTAAATTTTACTCACGTTGGGCAAATGAGATGTCTTTTCTTTGCATGTTTTAATACGTGTCTATTGTACATACAGATGCACAAACTATTGGAATAGGAATTTCTCTAATGTGTGCTATTAATATAGTACATTAAGTAGATATAAATGCTATACCTTTTTTATAAATCAAAAGATTTGAGAGTCAGGCAGATTTGAATTATAAATGCCATTTTTTAAAGTTTCCATCTGAAACCTCCAAGACATCTACAACACTTAACTCTGATCCCACTCCTCTAAGAAAGAGTAGGAAGGAGATATTAAAAAGAGTTTCTGATCTGCCTTCTCAGATCATTACTTTATTTTCCAGAAGTGTATCCTATTCCGGGAAGACAGATATGTCCCATTGATCTTAGAAATATGTTGTTCCATGGCTGCAATTTCTTTCTCTGAAATCATCTTCTGGTATTTTAAATTTATTACCAATTGGCTACTGCAGTGTGGTTTTTAGTGGCTGAAAATTTAGAGTCTATTACAAAAGTGAGGTTTGGAGTAATTTCCTGGACTATGTTGGATGCCAAAGTCCCCTCACGCTGATTTTTTTGTCACTCTTCTGGCTGCCAGTCTCAGTGAGCAGATCCATTTTCATGTTTGTGTTGATCTGCTACAAGGAATGCTATCCACAGACAGCCTTTGTCAAGATTGTAATCTTCTATTTTGTAAGACAGAAACCGGAAGCAGAAACATTAAAACACAGTTGGAAAACAAAATATACATCTGAATTTGATCTGTCAGATGGCTTCATCTGCTCCTAGACCTCATGGCACAATTACTGCTGTTGTTTGTCATGAGTGTCTGTCATGGGAGTCAATATTCATATTCATTCCCCTGAAGCAAATGATTGATTTTCCAATACACAATGATAGAACTGATGATCTAGGCCAAAGAGGAAATAGCTCTTTTAACGGACGACAGCTCAGGACACCTCTTCTTCGAAAAGGAATAGTGTATCAAAAGAAGTCTAAGAAAAGGTCTGTTTGTGAAGATGCTCTTTAGGAGCTTTTCACCTGGCAACTCTTAATTGTCTCACTAGAATTTGGTTGTAATTATACAAGAACATTTGAAAGAAAGGTTCCTTCAGTTACCCTTGGTCACAGACTGGGCATGACACTAGACATTCAGAATTTTGTAGACTTCCGTTCATTTTAAGTCTCAGTGTCCATCAGCAGCCATGCTCATTGAAAACAAACTAGGAACTCACAGGACTTGGATCATAAACTAGCAGTTGTCAGTGAGTTTGAGGTTGTCGTCAATACACACGTTGTAACACCCCCTTCCTGTTTTTGATGGATGTTCTGTAACTGTTTTCCTTGCCCTAAATTGGATACTGAAATAAATAAGGTCCCATATCTCTGAAAATAAGTGAAGATGCTTACATTTCTTATATTCTGTATTTTTATTAGACCAAAACATTTGAAAAATCGATTTTTTCTCAACCTGCCTATCAAGGGCTGGATTAAGGATTTATAAGAATTGAAGACAGCACTAGCAAAGCATAGAGCACTCCCTGACTGCTACTCTCCCTTCACTTCTCTCAAAGCAATGCCAGAATACTGATTTGGGGGGAGGGTTCAGTTCTGGTGAAGGAAACATACATTTAAATGTTTCTCTTTGAAATGTGAATGTGATTATGATTATTGTACAAATGCAGTTGGCATTACTGGCATATTGAAGTTTCAGCACATAATGCAAGTCTTGATTTAGAAACTTAAATAGTTTATTTTTTGAGAGCTTTCCATTTCACCTTTAAGCTTGTGTTACATAAGCTTAATGGACTCACTCAGCTTCAATGTGGAGAGATCCACCAGGTGAATGGCAGTAAGCTTATGAGCTTTGAAAGTCTTGATTTGCCAGACTGCACCTCCAGCTTACTGTTTAGAGTTGTACTGTTCTGTATGCACCAATTCTCATGCCGCAAAACTCTGATAATATTTATTGCAGAATGAAACTGTCTTTTGCCCCTGTCCTCCCCATTCCTTTTTGTACAAATACAGTAAGTTGGGTTTTAACTAAGGCGATGGTTGAATTAAACTGACAAGTCCAAAAGTCTGAAATGTAGAATTGAATTTATGGATTTCATCTACAGCATATCAGCATCAAAATGTCATAGACAGTAAGTCACAGCAAGGGGAAGTTTTGATGGGTTTGGAACTTTCAGTTCATGCCATTATTGTTTCGTCTAACACTGGGCAGAGCAATGGAAATTAAGCTCGGTGAGACAAATTTAGTGCTTAAATATTCCTTCAAACTAGAGATTGACTCTGGCACATGGGTGGGATAAAAGATATCTTTATAGGAATATATGCAGTTTTCACAAAAAGAAAAGGAAAAATGCTAGAGACTACTGAACCAGAATCCCTTTCAGCAAAAACCCATACAATAAGTTGTGCTTTGAAAACTCAAACACTAAAGTCTTTGGTTACTTAGGAGAAGTAATAAATAGATGTTCTGCTTTGCTTCACTGAAGGAACAAAAACAAACATGACTGTTGAGTTTTGACTTTCATGGTTTTAAAATATTTTCATAATTCTCAGGTTTCTAAGTATGTATACCATATATTTGAATCCCAGATGCTTCCAAATGTTCAGAATTATTTCAGAATTTTATATATCTAAGAAGATATTTACTCTGCAAATGAATTATACATTATTTTTCCAAATAACATTAAAATTTGCTTATACTATTCTTATGGGGGTACCCATGAGAGTTGACCACTCAGACATTCTGTAGCAAATTGAAAGTCTTTATACCAGTCATATAGGACAATATTCAGGTAATTGGGGACCCAAGTGTAGCTCCAAACATTTAGAGCAAGAGACTTTTAAAGGCAAACCTACATTCTGGTATCCTGTTATGCATGCACAAGCAAGCAGATTAACAAAAACTAAGCTAACATGGCTGTTGCATCTTGAACTTGGATTCTTAGAATATCTGAGCTGGGTTGTTTTCCATGAGATTCTCCATTAAGAAGATTAGATTCTAGTTATCCCAAATGACCCCAGCAAGAATACAAGACGGAAGAACCCTTGCATTGCCTTGCTCTGTCATTTTATGAGGGATCATACTTGGTTAGTGTTGTATGTTGGTTTTCTCCAACTGCAACTTTCCTGCTAGAAGGGAGAAATTATAAGACTCAAGAGGGAAACAAAATGTCACATGTGTAAAAAATTGAAAAATTTGGAAGATTTTTGAGACCTATCTTCAGCATTATAGAAAGAGCTTTAACAACTACTAGAAGAGGAGACTCTTACCATCATTCAAGCTGTTAAGCTGCCTACAAGCTGTGCAGAGAGCTCTAATGTTGTTGATTTCACAAGTCACCTCTGGTGCTAAAGTGGGTTTTTCAGTGTTATAGCTAGTTTTGAGTCATCCTTACTATTGTAAGTAAACTCTCAGCCATATTTCTGTTAGTAACCTCAATAAATCTTATTGGTTCTTCTAGTTGTCCTTTTGCAAATCATTGCTTTTGCCTGTCATGGGTTTCATTCTTTGGGTGATTAGGTGTTAGGTGTGTGTGTATGTGTGTGTGCTACATCTCCCCAGAAAAAGACTGTTACACAACAGTCACTGAAATTTATTCAGAAAGAAATTTTAGATTTGAGGCTAGAATGCTGGATCCTATGTGTAAAGTGGTTACATGGAAACTCCTAACCTCTATTCCATAGCCCTACATTGGAAAAGCCATCTCTATGCCATGATATCGCAGTATATAAAAGTGTAACTAGTTTCAATACCATTGTGCTGGCATTGATTAAGCCACCATATTATTACTGAGATTGTAGTGTGCATCATACCTTTTATGTCTAAAAGATACTCTTTCACACCAGGTATCCTGGTTCTCTACTTGTTAAAATCTTTCTGACCCCCTTTGTGTGTTGTTCCCTGAACCTTGAATCTAGAAGTTGTGTTGTAGATGTTTCAACTAGGTCTTGATAAACTGCAGTCACTTGTTCCCTTTATTCTGATCAGTTTTGAATTTCTGTGGTGGTCTATGCCTGTTACAAAAAAAAAAACAATCTTATTTGATGATGAGAATTTTACTTGTGGATACAAGGATAGATACTTACAAGTAATTGGGAATTATACTGTTTTAGTAATGTGGTAGCAGTAGATTTTCCTTCAGGGTCTGTGACTTCACTAAGTATAGGAGGTTGGCTAGGTTTTCTAGTACTAGGTGTGGATTCTTTCCTATTAAGCAGAACTTATGTCCAATTAGGCAGCTGCTGGTTACTTTCAACATAAAAGTGCCACTATTATATCTCTTAGTATATCTTTCCTAACAACTCATTATTATGGTGTTCAGGCTTAGGGATGGGTAGAACTGGTGCTTGCCTTTTCTACTAGGCAGCTAAGCTCACACAGCATGTTCAGATACTGGAAAAGCTAATTCCCCAGAAGGAAGCTTGCAGGTAAGTTCCTCCAAGTGCTGTGTCAAAAGTATGTGATATCTTTAGCACTAGTTCTGGGTAGCAATTGGGGGCAATGAAAATAATGCAAATTTGTTTTATGTTTCTCTTCACCTCCTCTAATCAACAATCTGAAGAGAGATTTCCTAGCTTGATACCGGGCTGTTTGTTAGATTGTCTCTGCCTCTTTACAGAGTGGAGGCCATTATTACTCTGTATATATACACATATATAGTATATATATATATATATATATATATATATATAATTTTATTTGTAGGAGTATTTTGCTTGTATATATGTCTGTGTACCATGTGTGTACTTGGAGCTTGAGGAGGCCAGTAGAGCGCATTGGATCTCTTGGAACTGGAATTACAGGCAGTTGTGAGCACTCATGTGGTGTGGGTGTTGGGAATCAAATCTTTGTTCTTTAGAAGAGCAGCCAATTCTCTTAACTGCTGAGTCATCCCTGTAGCCTCCTGTAAGTAGTTTATAAAGATAGATTTCTTATGTCTTTTCAAGATATCCTTAGGGTTATTTATCTGTATTCCCTTTTTCTAATTTTGCATTCCCCACACTCCACCTCCCCAGGTAGAATATCCATGTTTTTTCCCATTTTCCATTTCATAGCACAGGTGTCATAGTCATATTATCTCTCTCTATGTAATCTTCCCAATTCTTTCTACAATAGTCTCTTTCTACATCACTATTTCTCCTTTTGTGGACTCTATGGTTACTTAGGTTGTACACTCAACTATAAAGACTCAGAAATAGGTTTCACAAATAAGACAGAATGTGCTTTTTTGAGTTTGGGTAACATTGCTTAATATTATACTTGTCAGATCCACTCATTTACCTGACATGTTCATGATTTCATTTTTCTTTACAGCTAAATAGTATTCCATATTGCACATGTGCCACAATTTCCTTATCCATTCGTTACTTGAAGGGCATTTGGGTTGTTTCTATTTCCTAGCTACTGTAAATAGAGCAGCAATGAAAGTAGATGAACAAGTGTCTGTAGAACAGGAGTCCTTTGGGCACATATCAAGGAGTGTTATAGTGGGATCATGTGGTAGATGTACTTTTAGCTTTTCAAGAATTCTCCACAGTGATTTCCAGAGTAGTTGTACCAGTTTACAATCTCACCAACAGTGAATGAGTGTTCTCCTTTTACAACAACCTCAGCATCATTTGATTTCAGTTGCTTAGCCATTCTGACTGGGGCATGATGAAATTTCAAATAACTTTAAGTATGCATTTCCCTAATCATTAAGAATGTTGCTTTTGTTACAGTTATAATTGCTGTGATGAAACACCATGATCAAAGCAACTTGGGAGGGAGATGGTTTATTTGTTTTTTTTTTCTTCTATATCACAGTTCATAATCAAGGGAAATCAGGGCAGGAACTCAAGTAGGGCAGGAATCTGGAAACAGTAACTGGTACAGAGATCATGGAGATGCTTACTGGCTTGAACACCATAGTTTGCTGAGCCAGTTTTCTAATACAAGTCAATACCACCAATCCTTCTGTGGAACAATCTTTTTGTAAAATAAGAATATGCATTACTCTCAATGGTTAGTAAAGAGCTGATACGCTTATAGCTAAGCAGGATTTTCAGAGCAGAGGAATGCTGAGATTGAGAAGGATAGGGTCTTAGGAGTGTCAGGAGATACAGGGGAAGTAGGAGATGAACATGCAATGTTGAAAGAAGGTACCACCATGTTGAAGAGAATAGAAAAGAAATATGTGTTAATTTAAGACGTAAGAATTAGTTAGCAACAAGCCTGAGCTATCGGCTGGATATTTATAATTAGTATTAAGTCTCCTTGTCTTGATTTGGGAGTGGGAAGGAAGGCTTTAAATATCTGCCTACACAGCCCAGGGATATTACCACCTACAATATGCAGGGCCTTCCTCCATCAATAACTAATTTCTAAAATACTCTATAGACTTGCCTACAGCATGATCTTATGAAGATTTTTCTCAAATGAGATTCCCTCCTCTCTTATGACTCTTGCCTGTGTTAAGTTGATGTAAAAACATACAGCACAGATGCTGAACATTTGTAACATTTTTTCCAGTGCTATTGAATGAAGATGGTTCATCCTATCCATTTCTTCCTCTATCCTCTTCTCAGCAGGAAGAAAGGGGAGAGAGAGAGAGAGAGGGAGGGAGGGAGAGACAGACAGACAGACAGACAGAAACACAGAGGCAGAAAGAATGTTAAATTATACATAATGTATGCAGAGAAAATTATTCAATTTCAGTTTCTCCCAATGTAAGTATCTTTTATTCACAAAAATTTGAAGGTCATGAAACAAAACTACGTAGAAAAAATCAAGCCCTCACTGTCAAGAAGACTAGTTCATTTTAATCGAAATCTGATTTCCAAAACAACAGCCTGCTTTATAAAGCACTGAAGGGAGAAGAGAATCTTAAAAATACAAGAAAGCATGAATTTTGGAAATTTTTACAATGTTGAGAGGTATAGCCTATATGGATAGAGGGGATAAAGGAAATTTCAATTAAAAGTGGAAGAAAGAATATAAACAGGAAAGGTGTGCAGAAGCAATGAAGGGAGTCTCATGGAACTCAAAGAACATTCATTTATCTGACTTTGAGTGGTCAGTAATACGTGCATCAAGCCATTAGTGTTCAGTGTAGTCACTTACACTGAACACAGAAAACAAATTATGCATATAATATTTCAGAATAAAAATGAAAAGGCAGAAGTTGACAATTTGTTGACAATTAAATAGCAATGCATATTCTTGTGGGCAGAGAACTCTAGCATGTCTAACCTTTCAGAATATCAGATTTTGGCAAGTTTTGAAGTAATAAGACACATTCATCTAGTGTGTTTAAATAACACGAATGTGTTTGTCAAAGTAAAATGCCAGTCTTTATTCATTTAAAGAAAACAAAAATTTGAACATATGATTCAAATATAAAGACATTCTCCTAGATACATTCTTTAAAGTTCATAGTTCCTAGCAATGTTATATCTTGCCATGAACCCCAGACTATACAGAGTTTGGTCAAAATTGCAAAAGGATCAAATAGGCTGTTTTATATTTAGAAGATTTTTATAAATTTATTTTATCCTAATTGAACTTCCCATTTATTATTGACAACGGGTAAGTCTGTGGATTATTAGAGAACATTGAATTCATGTATAGAGACTTGGATCATCAAGCTATAGTTTTATATGTATCTTACAGCTACCCATAAAGTTTTCAAGACAAGAAATATTTTCTAGATTTTAAAGATGGAGAAATTAAAACTCAGAAACTTGACTAGTATAATGACATTTTCTCTGTTCCACCAGACAGCTCCCAAATGACATGGAGACTTATTATTAATTGTAAAAGCTTGACATATAGCATAGGCTTGCCCCACTAGCTCTTAAAACTTAAATTTGTATCAATATACAAATTTCCATACCAATGTAAAATATTTGACACTAGTTGTTGCTCAAAAATAGACTACCTTTTAATCCCATCATTTCTATACTATAACATCTGTTTTTTTTCTTTTAGAAAGAGATCCTTGAATCTAATCTCCTTTGTTTAACTTTTTCCCTGACCATGACCAGTAACAGTTTATAAGCATCCACCCACCAAAGGATGATAAACATCCATAACCCACTGAATGACCAAAAATCACCCAACCTACTGCCTGGGAATATGGGTATCATTTTTTCTGTACTACTTTCTGTTGTCTGGGGGTGATGGCATCTTTGGCAGAACCTGACAAAATTAGGTTAATGGTAAAATCCTTGGAGAGCTAGAAATAACATTTGTTTTCCAGTCTCTGTGCAATGGGAAATCACAAGGCTTATCTGCAGTCCTGGCTAGAATAGTCTGTGAGACTGGGTTATCTCAACCAGCAGTCTGGAAGTTGTTCTGCATGCAGAACTCTGACAAACTACAACAGAGGCACTCTGAGAGGCTGGATCACGTGGGCCACCCATTTTCATTGGTGTCTTGTCCCCTTGCTTGGAAAACACACAGACTTTCAAAGGTAACATACATCTCGGCATTAGCACTAGCATGGACTGTACATTGTATACAGCCACCCAACATGGATTTTTGTTTTATGTTTGAGTTGGTAAAATATATGAAACCTGTCTGGTAGGGTTTTTAAAGATTTATTTCCCTTTTCTGTAGCCAGAATTTTCAGGGGGTCTCCACCAACGGAAACTCTGGCTCCTGATCCTTGAAACCTTGAATGAATCCACTGCCTTTCATGTTCTGTGGAAACAAAGCATAACCTCTTCTCCAACACAGAATAATTTTTGACTTCCATTTGAAGTTAAGACATTTTAAAAATATATAGGTTGGTTTAATTTAGCAGTTTCTATAATCCGATGTGTCTCAACAGCTATTGTTTCCTAATCAGCTATCAAAATATTAAAGTGAACAAGACACCATATATACACATTTAGACTCTGCGTATTTTCAATTTTTATGTGGCTTATCCTTTTTATATTAGTTTAGTTCTCTTTAAAGGATCATCTTGTTATTTATGAACTATATATTTTTCATAACTTTTATTTAGAAACAATCTTATTTTACATATCAAACTTCCTGTTCCCTCTCCCTCACATTCTCCCATGGCCCCAACCTATCCTCACCCTACCCCCCACCCACTCCCCAAGGATAGTGAGGCCTATCACTGGGGATCATCAAAGTCTGTCACATCATTTGGGGCAGGGCCTAGGCCCTCCTTTGTGTATCTGGGATAAAATACTATCCCTTCATAGGGAATAGGCTCCCAAAGTCCATTTGTGCACTAGGGATAAATACTGGTTCCACTGATAGAGGTTCCATAGACTGCCCCGGCCTCCTAACTGGCATCACATTCAGAGAGTTTGGTTCAGTCCAATGCTGGTTCCTCAGCTGTCCGTCTGGGGTCCCTGTGCTGTCATTTGGTCAGAGCAATTGTTTCTATGGGGTTCTCCAGCACAGTCTTGTCTCCTTTGCTCATCCCCCTCCCTCTCAAAAAACTGGATTCCAGGAGTATGACTCAGTGCTTAGCTGTGGGTCCCTGCTTCTGCTTCCATTAGCTACTGGATGAAGGCTCTAAGATCACAATTAAGGTAGTCATCACTCTCATTATAAGAAAAGAACATCAAAGGCAGCCTCTTTCCTACTGCCTAGATTCTTAGTTGGGGTCATCTTTGTTAATTTCTGAGCATTTCCCTAGTGCCAGATTTCTCTTTAAACCTATACTGGCTGGCTCCCTCTATTAAGGTATCTACTTTCCTGCTCTTCTCTCCCATCTCAGTCTTCCTGATCCCTCTTGTTCTTCTCCCCCTCCTCTTCTCCCCTTCCTTTTTCCTACCCCCTCCATCATGCTCCCAATTTGCTCAGGAGTTCTTTTACTCTTCTTCGGGGACCATGTATTTCTCTCTTAGGGTCCTCCCAAGGCAACACTGAGATATCATCTTGCTCCTGTCAGAATGGCTAAAATAAAAACACCGATGACAGTCTATGCTGGAGAGGATGTGGAGAAAGGGAAACACTCCTCCACTGCTGGTAGGAGTGCAAATTTGTGCAGCCACTTTGGAAATCAGTGTGGAGATTCCTCAGGAAAATGGGATTCAGTCTCCCACAAGATCCAGCCGTTTCACTCTTGGGCATATACCCAGAGGATGTACATTCATACGACAAGGACACAGGTTCAAATATGTTCACAGCAGCGTTGTTTGTAAGAGCCAAAACCTAGAAGCAACCTAGATATCCCTCAACCAAAGAATGGATGCAGAAATGTGGTACATTTACACAATGGAGTACTACTCAGCAGAGAAAAAAAACAAAGGAATCTAGAAATTTGCAGGCAAATGGACAGAACTGGAAGAAAACATCCTGAGTGAGGTAACCCAGACACAGTAAGACAAACATGGTATGTATTCACTCATAAGTGGATATTAGACATAGAACAAAGGATTACTAACCTAAAATCCACAGCTCCAGAGAAACTATAACCTATTTATATTTGTATGACTATTTATACACATTTTTCTAACCCTAAGCACATTTTTAAATACACTATAAACTGCTTAGAGTTTTTTGTTTTTATTTGTTTCTTTTTTTGTCTGGACTTGACTTTATTAAGCATTTTCAGCATTCTCTGATCATTTGAGGAAAACTGTAACCTCTAAAGTAAGCTGCCATGCAGTTCAGCTTAGTGCATGGTGCTCGGATTCAGCATTTGGCCAGAGTTTGGTAGCAGCATCTCTGTACTCCACTGAGTCTACCTGAGTGAGTGCAGCTCCAAATTTTTGTTTTTGCTTTTGAGCTTACTCAGGTCAGACATTGGGTGCTATATGTAGCAAATCTTTCTCTGTCTCACCAGCCAGCTCCCAAATAATGATACAGAGACTTATGGCTAATTATCAAAGTTAAGCTTTATCTTAGGCTTGTTCCTAACTAGTTTTTATAACTTAAGTTAACCCATATTTTTTTTAAATTTACATCGTTACACACAGTTGTTGCCTCATCTCCATTCTGCTTCCGCTCCATCTTGCTGGACACTCCACCTGTCTTCTTTCCAGAGCTCTCTCTATCTAGAAGATCCTACTATACCACCTGCCTAGCTATTGGCCATTTAGTATTTTATTAGACCTATCACTGTGACATAACTTTACACAGTATAATTAAATATCTCACAACAGACTTGACTTGTGAAGATCATAAAAATGTGTAACTTAATCTCAGGTATCCTGAATATAAGTTTTTCCATGAGCTATACTGTTTCCCAAACTAGGGAAAACACAGTTCATGAGATCACACTGAATGTGATCATTTGAAAATCTTAGCAGAAGATTTATAAGATGTTCTACAAGATATTCCAGTGATTTAGGAAATATGACAACTCTCCACCTCTTAGTCATAGCATTTTGAATACTTTATATAGCAGAAATCTTTGATTATTCACAGACTGTGAATAACCTTCCTCATATATGTAAAATGTATTTGAAAAATATGTATTTAATTCAATTACTATTCAATGGGATTATTATTTAAAATCAATCTGAAAAGATGTTAGTGTTTCTGTTTACTTTTTGAGCTGATGGACAGATTCAATAATTAAGGGATGAACTGTGTTGAAAACCACCAAAGGTGCATCTATTTCATTGATCTCTTTTTTTGCAGGAGAGTGCTGTAAAGCTTTTCCTTCTATTAAATTCAGCAAGCTTGCCATGCCTTCAAGAATACAATTGTAAGGTATTATAGGTTTTAAAATATATTTATTGATTTGAGACTATAATATTAAATCTTACTAAAATTACATTTGGAAATACATATCTCTGTGACATATGTTTCTGATATATGCAGATTAGAGAGAATACATAGGTTCAAAGCAAAAGTTTGCCTGTGTATGATTTATTTTCTCTAATTCATGCAAAAGAAATACTAAAATCAGATTCAGAAGTATGATTTTATATTATTATTATTCTGTTTTATTTCTTTTCCTTTTTCACTTTCACATAGGCAAAGATAAATCAAGTGTTTTTCTTGAAATATTTTTGGCTACTACATGAGATCAGAATATCTCAAAATACCAAATTCATTATCTGTAGAGAATCTTATAAAAATAGTGACTTCTGAAGTATCATGAACAAAGAAGAAAGTTCAACATGTTGTCTATGTATTCCATGTCTGCTAAAATGGAAATGAAATAAAGGAAAATTCTGGAAACTAATATAAGAATTAATACTGAACTGTTGTTTCAAAACCATGCTCTATTAGCTACCCTTCTCACTACTGTGGCAAAACACCAAAAAAACTATCCAAGGGAGGAAAGAGTTATCTGTACTCACAGTTTTGGGGATTCTAGTGGAAAGTTGGACAGTTATTTTTTTCTATATTGCAAGGCAGACAAAATCTTAGCAGTTTGTTGGAATGTGTGGATGAGGAGGTTGTTCATGTCATGGTAGACAGGAAGCAATGGATAGGAGGAGAGTTCAGAAAAAGTTAGATAGCTTTCCTAAAGCATCCTCGATGAATCACTTCCTATAACTAAGCCAGATCTCCCAAATATTTCATACTTCCTGAAAAAGCACCAACATCTGGAAATAAACATTGAAAATATGAGCCTGTGAGGGGGATTTCATATACAGATCATATGTATCAACTTCTTGTTACTTTTGATACCATACTTTATTGGTAGTTCTATAAAGGAAGAATTCTACAATTCACATAAATTTATAGTTTTAATTGTGTGTGTGTGTGTGAACATGTGCATATGCATGAGTATGTGGGTATCTGCGCACATGAATATAGTAATCTGCAGAGGCTCAAGGGAGGTCTCAGATGTGGGTTCTGGGAACTGAACTTGAGTCAGCTGGAAGAACTGTACACATTCTTAACTGCTGAGACATTTCTCTATTCCCATCATATTATAATTTAATGCCTGTAATTTTATTACCATTGAGCTAGCTTCATAACAGGGATCCTAGTAAACTGGTAAACTGGTTTCTGATTTGTCAACAATTATGCATGACATGAAATAGATACCTGATGTGTGAAAAAAATCAGAATTGAGAGAATAAATTTGAATGTAGGAGACTGCTTCAAATATATACAGAGCACACAAATATACAAACAAGCAAGGGTCAAAATAAAATGCTTTTTATAGAACTAGGCCTTCATGTAACAAGCAGGAATCAATATATTAATGAATCCATAGTTGTTCATAATCTCAGATTGGGAATGGTCAGTTCATCAACGTGGAATATATTTAATGGTTGGTTCAAAAGTCAACCTTCCAAGTACCATCATGTTGATAGAACAGAGAATCTCCACAGAAAGAAATCAAAAGTTTGAGACTGAGTAAGAGACTGACACCAAAGGTCAGATGCAATATGGCAATTCATATCATGTTGTCCCATTTCGATAGTCTTCTAACAGTCAATTCATTTTCAGTTTTTCTCAGGAGACCCATAAATATAGTAGCAAACACTTCTACTGAGATAAAAGTGTGTGTGTGTGTGTGTGTGTGTGTGTGTGTGCGTGTGTGTTTGCTGATGTGCTTAGATGATGCAGAAAAAAATTTACATTTCATTTCAATGTTATAGGTGCTTCACTGTCCTTTATAAGCATATCACCCAGGGAAGTTTTTCTCTGATACCTCTGTGGTTGGTCTAAGAAACACAAGACAGTATTGCTAACAAATCAAAATGAGACTTAGAGCAATAAACAACTGGGAGAAGGCATTTTGAATTTCCAGTCAATTTTGTGGAGTGATGGCCATGTCACAGGCCACTGGAGACCAAACTGCTACAAATGCTTTTTATCTGTTTTTATGAAAAGGAGATAAACTAGCACATCTTAGTTCAGTTATTTCAGGCTTTTGAGGGAAAGATCTCCTGGCTTTGGTACTCATAATATCTTAGCAGCTTGATCTATTGCATCATATTGTTGATGATGGTAACTGAGTAAGGAAACAACATTAAATAAGACATTAAATTATATCTCATCCAGTTTAATATATTTTAGGTATGTGACCATTTGGGAAAAGTAAACAGGAAATTTAAATGCAACATTGGTCCTTACAGGATTACATCCAATTTATTTGGAAATGCAGTTGGTCAATCCCCTGTCCTTCTGTAGGATCTATGTATGTCACTGACAGTAGACCAGGATTAGCAAAACATGAATGGCTTTACCTCAGATGAGGGATATGCACCAATTTTAATTTACACTGTTACCTGTTGAGCAACAAATATACAACTTTACTCAGGCACTAAAGCATAGGAATCTCATAACAAAGTAGAGAGAGAACATCATAGTCTTATTATTTTTAAGCATATATCAATATCTATATATAGACATATATGTATGTGATCCTAGACTGTTACCTAACACAAAAAACAAATATATTACCAAAAGTATATTTTAATAGACCCCCTTTATCAAGTAACAGTAGAAATGATCAATTTTATTGCTGTGATCTTTTTTATCATTTTTCTTTTTTATTTAAATTAGAAACAGGCTTGCTTCAGATGTCAATCTTAGCTCCCTCTCCCTCTCCTCCTTGATTGCTCCCCCACCAACCCCCTCAAGCCCCCACCCAATCCCCACTGCATTCCCCAGGGAGGGTGGGGTTCTCCATGGGGGATCTCTAGACCCTCCCCCAAGAGTCCAGGCTGAGAGAGCATCCATCATTGTGGGATGGGCACCCAAAGTCATTTGTATGCCAGGAATAAATATTGATCTACTACCCAAGGCCAAATAGATTGCCTAGGCCTCCTCATTGACACCCACATTCATGGCTTTACTACACACTTCTAATGAAACTCTAGGCAATTTCTCCATTCCATTTTCAGCCATTATTTTAAGCTATTTCCAAAAACGACAAAAATTCTTAGCATATGCTGAGCTGAAGTCTGTCCATTGTTACATTGTTTGTACCTTGTGAGATGGATTTGCCAAATAAGTAAATGTAGTGGGAACACATTTCCCTGGGAAATACTGGCCCCGAGTCAGTGGCACATGATGCTAGAAAGCTGTTGAATAAGCCACTTTGATTCTGTGATCCTCCTTTTGTGCCAGTATGTGCAGCTATGCACAGAATGGATGGAAAACAAGATGATTTTTAAGAGCTGTCACTTTATAATTATTCATAAAGTTAATTAAATCTTATTTTCTCATTGCTGCTGAATTACATTTATTTAGTATTTTTCAAGAATGTTTTTTTTTTACATCATGGATTCTACATTCTGCTCTCTTGACTGTTTTCAGTGCACCGGCAATTAGAAAAAAATGAAACAGGGAAGGATTTGGCAATCCCATATTTGGAAATGTACTTACTCCCCATTACCTAAGTCAATTACATTTTATTGATATTATTCCCAGAATCTAATACTTAAACTTTCAAAACTATCCATTAAAAGTAAAAATGAAATGTTTATATATTCATTCACTTATCACTTATGCTATACTTTATTTAGTCTTGAGGGCTAGAGTTCTCAAGTCTTTAATGTTTTAATCCTGCACTCCTTATTAACACACTTTTAGATCCATTTTCTGATAGTCTTCAATATGCTTCCATTAGGTGTTCTGAAAGACTCCTTCCTTTTAAATAAGTTGGGACATTATACAAATATAGAGGTGGATAGCTAATAAAGTGCTAGTATAGATTACATGTAATTCTTACCTCAGATACAAATTTTTCTGTGAGTAGTCAAAAGTTATATGACTAATGTATTAATAGTGACATTGACATTTTCTGGCAAGATAAAGTGAAAGGAATTTGGAAATTTACTCAGCAGAATTAGCTCCTGTGTGGTTTATCAAACCACACACAAAGAAGAAGGTGTGAGACAAATGAAGAAAATACATGGTTAGCTTTCTTAGATGACTTGCCAGGTGTAGGCAGTTTGACACCAAGTGATGCTTACAGTCCACAAAGTCAGTGAAGGCAAGGGCGGTATGATTGATTAAGTGCAGGGGTTCTCAACCTCCCCAATGCTGCAAACATATAATACAGTTCCTCAGGTTGTGGTGACCCCTAACCATACATTTATTATTGCTGCTACTGTAATTTTGCTACTAATATGAATCTTAATGTGAGTATCTGTGTTTTCCAATGGTGTTAAGAACACCAAAAGGGATTATGACCCACAGGTAGAAAACCACTCTTTTAGATCCTGAAACTTTATATCACATCCAGTACTGTCTGAATCTTTGTTTTATTTATTTATGTATTTTATTTATTTATTTTAATTTAGCTTTTTATACATGTTACTCCAGGTTCCCTCTCACTCCTCTCCTCCCCTGGGCCCCCAATCCTCCCAAACCTCCATCCTACCCCATCCCCCCTCTACTCCCTAGGGAGGGTAAGTGCTTCCATAAGTGATTTTCAGAGTTTGTCAAATCATCCCAGGCAGGGCCTAGGTCGTTCCCCATGTGTCAAGGCTGTGAGACCATCCCTCCATGTGGAATGGGCTCCTAGAGTCTATTTATAAGCTAGGAATAAATACTGATCTACTTTCCAAGGTGCCATAGATTGCCCAGGCCTCTTCTCTGACACACAGGTTCGAGGAGGGGGGAATGGACATGTCTGGATCAGTCTCATGCTGGCCTGTCAGGCATCAGTCTGGGGTCCATGCATTCTCCCTCGTTTAGATCAGCTGCCTCTATGTGTTTCCGCCAGCCTGGTCTTTATTCCTTTGCTCATCACTCCCCTTTGCAACTGGGTTCCAGGGGTTCAGTTTTGTTTTTAGCTGTGGGTGTCTGCCTCTGCTTCTGTCAACCACTGGATGAGGGTTCTAGGATGGCATGTAAGGTAGTCATCATTCTCGTTATCATGGGAAGGCATTTAAGTTAGCCTAAATGCCAGTTGGTGTCATTCTTGTAGATCTTTGAAGATCTCACTAGTGCCAGATCTCCCCTCCAACTTATAATGGCTCTCTCTATTATGGTATCTCTCATCCTTCTCTCCTCTATTCATACCATGGCTCAACTTTCCTGCTCCCCGTGTCCTCCTCTCCCCTCCTCTTTTCCCCCTCTCTTTCTCCCATCTCCTTCTCCCCTCCTCTCCCTTGACTCCCAATCCAATTAGGAGTTTTGTCCCATAACCCTTCTCCGGGTTACCATGCATATCTCTCTTATGGTCTCCCTGCTTCCCAGACACTCTGGAGGTAGGATTAACAAAAGAAATTAAATAAGATACCATAAAATGGAAGGATCTCCCATGCTTTTGGATAGGTAGGATCAACATAGTAAAAATGGCAATCTTACTAAAAGCAATCTACAGATGCAATGCAATCCCTATCAAAATACCAGCACAATTTTTCACAAACCTCAAAAGGACAAACTTTGTATGGAAAAACAAAAGACCCATGATAGACAAAACAACCCTGTACAATAAAGGAACTTCAGGAGTTATCACCATCCCTGACTTCAGGCGCCTATTATAGAGCTATAGTCCTGAAAAATCTTGGTATTGGCTCAGAAACAGACAGATAGACTAATGGAATAGAATTGAAAACCCTGATATTAACCCACACACCTTTGAGCATCTGATCTTTGACAAAGAAGCTAAAACTATTCAATGGAAAAAAGAAAGCATCTTCTACAAATGATGCTGGCATAACTGGAGGCTGGCATGTAGAAGATTGTAGATAGATCCATGTCTATTACCATGCACAAAACTTAAGTACAAATGGATCAAAGACCTTAACATAAATCTGTTCACACTGAACCTCTTAGAAGACTAAGTGGGAGGTACCCTTGAACGTATTGGTACAGGAGACAGCTTCCTGAACATAACACCACTAGCACAGACACTGAGATCAACAATTAATAAATGGGACCTCCTGAAACTGAGAAGCTTCTGTAAGGCAAAGGACACAGTCAGCAAGACAAAAAGGTAGCCCACAGAATGGGAAAAAATATTCACTAATCCCACATCTGACAGAGGGTTGATCTTCAAAATTTACAAAGAACTCAAGAAGCAAGTCTCCAGAACACCAAAGTATCATATTAAAAAGTGGGGTGGAGAACTAAATAAAGAATTCTCAATAGAGTAGTCTAAAATGGCTGAGAGACACTTGAGAAAGTGCTCAGCATCCTTAGCCAACAGGGAAGTGCAAATCTAAACAACTCTGAGATACCATCTCACTCCTGTCAGAATGGCTAAAATCAAACAGACACGGAGACCCAACATTGGACAATTCACAGAGAGGGAATACTCCGTTCTCCCCTCAAGGCTCATTGAATCCTGTTGAAGAGGAAGTAGAAGGATTTTAAGAGTCAGTGAGCATGGAGGGAACCAAGAAAACAAGGCTTTCTAAACAAAGTAGGCCTGATGCAAATTTGATTTCACAGAAACTGTGACAGCATACATAGGGCTTGCAGAGGTCCAAGCTAGATGGACTCCCACTGCTGAGAAAGCAAAGTGGACAAAAACCGCCATCCCAAACCCAGAAGGTATCTCTAGGCGATAAGCACTCTCAAATGAAATATTAATTTCCTAAAGTGGATGCTCTCTAGGGATATGAACCACGTTTAAGGGCTAGACCATGCTCAGGAGTAGCTGGTCAACACAGAGTGAACTCAGCGGTAATTTTGCAGGTTTTTGTTGTTTTGTTTGTTTGTTAATAATGCTTTGTCTGGACATTATTTACTTCGTTTTGTTCTTCCTTTCTTCCTTCCATCTTCCCTCCCACCTCCCTTCCTCCCTTCATCTCTCCTTCTCTCCCACACTTCCTTCACTTACAGGATTTTCCTGTATATATTATGGTTTCCGGTGTTGCACTTTTCTGAGAGCTCTGTGTGTGCCAATGTGTGTGTCTGCATTCCTTTGATTCTTTTTCTCTGGTTGTTTGTTTGCTTTATCCTATTCTGGTTTGTTTACTTTTATTGTATTTTATCTTATATAATTCCATTATTGTTTCTAGATGCCTGTTTGTACCCTAACCATGGAGAGAGAAAGGGTGTGAATTGGGGTGGGAAGTCAGAGAGGATCTGAGAGTAGTTGGGGGAGGAGTAAACATAATCAAATATATTGTATAAAAAAACTTTAAAATTATAGATTTTGGTAGTGGATATTATTATGTAAGAATATTCAAACAGTACATTCACTATTCACTGTCTGCAGTGGTGTAATTTGCTTTTCTTTTTTCTTGTCTGCAATCAGCTTTTAAATTAAACAATTTCCAGTGTTTTTTGTTCTATTTCATTTTCCACATAAAATAATTGACTCATTGCTTATAACATTCTGTCTGTAGTGACTTTTTAATCACCAATTTTTACTCTTCATTTTTCTTTGACCAAATTTACTATAATATTATGTATTTTACTGGTCCGTTCAAGGAAGTTGCTTTTGACATTGTTCATTTATTCAGTATTTCTTAATTAGTATTTCATTAATTTGATATCTTTATCATTTCCTCTTTACGTTCTTAGAGTTCGATCTACCATTTCTAATTCCATCAATATTTATTTAAATTTGCATATTTTACTGTCAGTACTGTTCTAGTTTCACTCCAGAAAATTTATTCTGTAATATTTCCATTGTAATTATTGTAATTAATTGAAAATCTTCTCAAAATTTAATGGGTCTTTTTTTCCACCTTGGGATTGTGTTTATAATTCTGTTTTAATTTTTCTTCAGTTTGTTTTTGGGTTGTTATTAATTTCTAGTCTTTCCCGTTTAGCATTGCTAAACCTGGGGTAGTTCTCTAGTTGTTTGGACTGTGGTTTTTGAAGCCTCTTTATAAGTTTCTCATATGTACATGAAGTAAAATACGTGTTTTGTAAATGTTAGCTGCACGAGTTCTATATCTAGCTGTTTGTTCAAGGTTACTAACTGTGGTCTCCAAATCTATAACAATATTGAGGTGGCCAAAAGAGAAAGACAAGCTCTCTTTCTCTTTCTTTCTGTTTATCTCTCTACCTCTCTCTTCCTATTCCTTTCTCCCCTCTCCTCCTCTTTCCTCTCTCCCCTCTCCCACAAAAAAGAGGAAGACAAAAGAGAGCATATAATCAAAGTAGCTGAGTTATAAGGGAATGAGAACCTGAGGAAGGGAATCCCATGAGCTGAAAAGTTTAAGGTATAGGGTGAAGTGAGAAGAGTCAAGGAAAGCCAAAATGCCAGTGTTCACAGTATTACAAGGAGGCCATCATGGGCTATGGTATGCTAATAGGTACCACAGATAACCATTTGTCCTGGTTTTTAGAACCTAGTATGTTTGCTTCTCCTTGTAGTTATTTCATTTATTACTCCATGTATTGAAACTTTAACATCAAATTTTATAGATTCAGAATTATTCTGTGATCTGCTAAATATCTCCATGTCATTATAAGGTACTATGTCTCCTAATTTGTAGCAGGTCTTGAAGATAAGGTATATTGTATCTGATAAAGATTAGCTTACAAATGCTTTTATTTTGATTTACATCAATATTTGTTTTCAATGATGTCCTTTCTCATTCTTTGTACACTTCATTGTTTTTGTACTTTAAAATGCTTATGTTTTTTAGAAAGTTGTTTTAAAATAACCCATAGCTCTTTTTGTTTCGAACGTCTCTAACAAAAAATGTGACAATGTACAATTTTGGTGTTTACTAAAGTATTTGGATTTGATTTCTATTGTCTTGTTGCTTTGATCTCTCCCATCCTATTATACAGATTGATTTTTTTCTGTGTTTCTATTTTTTCTGTTCAGGTTTTGAGAATAATATGCCTTTCCTTAGGTGATTTCTTTATGTTCTATTAGTTTATATAAGTCCACTAATTATTTAGCTTAAAATGTTTTGTTTTAATAATTACAAATCATGTACAATAGTAAGAAAATAAGTGCAGAAAACTGCATGTAATCTGTTCTAGCTTTTCCCAGTAATATCATCTTTTAAACAATACTGAAATATAACAGACAGAGGCTTAGTGTGTAGGCCAGTGACAGAGTATTTGCTAAACATACAGAAATCCCCAGGTTTGATCTCTGGCTCTGAAAACAAAAAACAGCCAACCAAACAACCAACCATACAAACAAACAAAAAACAATGGAAGGCTTGTGCCAAGCCCAGTTCTGGGTCCTACAGCCAGCACTCTCTTCCTTGTTCCCTTGAAACCCCACATCCCTTGAGGACCCGCCCTACTCAGTTTCCACAGGTGGAACTACCTCCCATTAGACCTCAAGCATTTTCCGTTTGAGGATTAAACCATGCCCTGTGAAGGTGCTAGCCAGGTAGCACTATCTTCTTGTTCCCTCTGTAACTCAAGCCACCAACTTCAGAGGATCTGTGCTGAGCTGCTGGGACATTCCAAAGTAGTACTTATTCCCTTCTACCTTCCCTTTGGAACTCAAACATTGTGAGTTGAACATCCTTTTTGAGTTCTAATTCTCAGAACTGCACTGGGAATTTCCTTTTCCTCTCTGGTACTCCAGCCTAAATTTTTGAAGAACTGTGCTTTCTCTTATTGGTTGATGAATAAATCTGTTTTGTCCAATGGATAGACAGGATTTAGCCAGGAAGGAAGTATAGGCTGGGCTACCAGACTAGGAGAGTACTGGGAAGAGGAATGCAGTTAAGGAGAGATGTCATGTAGCTGCTGAGGAAGCAACAGGACCAGGCGTCACCAGTAAGCCAAGACCATGTGAAGATACACAGGTTAATAGAAATGGGTTAATAATTGAAAGAGAGCTAACCAATAAAAAGCCTGAGGTATTAACCAAATAATTTATAATTAATGTAAGTCTCTGTGTGTTTATTTGGGACTAAACTGCTGCAGGACCAGGAGGGCAGAAACTTCTATACACATAGTCCTTCAATTTGTGGTTACTTGTCATCTCCGTATGCTTAGATGACTGTTGTTCTATGTACACACAGAATCTATTCACCGACTCCTTTTAGTGTGGTCATTTATTCCATTGTGGCAGTGATGTTCTCTGGCTGCATCTAAACCTCAGAACCTGCCTGAAGTATCATCTCTAAATACCAGTATATTGAGAATTGGGAGTTCAACCTATGAATTAATGGAGGAACACAAACATTCAATCTGTAACAAATTTGGGGATGACAAAGAAATAAACAGCAACATTAAAGATACATGTAGATTCCTGATACTATGACATAATTTAAGTTTTCAAAACTATAATTTTAAAAGTATTTTTCAAGTAAAAAAAATATAGCTTCACACATAACAGACACAGATTTGTCCTTTCTTTCTTTTAGATAGGCATTAACATTATGGTCAATGACAGCTCTTGGAAGTTTCTAGTGACTTGCACAATGTATGATTATTTCTGGAAATCTTTCCCTTCCCTGAGATGCCTAGAGCTCAAAGCAATTATCTAGCAAAAAATTGTATCGACAACTAAGAATATACTCTACATTTCAAATATTATTAGCCTGCTGCAGAGTGGAAAAAAACACTAACATATTCTTTTGTATGGCATTGAGGTAGCCCTTATTTTCTTGTACACAGAGACCTGAATCTTATTGCTAGGATGCAAAGTTCTAGGCCTTATATGATGACAAATGAGTGTTTAAATTATTTCACTGTTACTATTGTATGTGTATGGAACAATGGAACAGACCAAATCTGACCGTAGTTTTAAACTCTGAAGAGCCAGTGCTCTGTAGCTATCCCAATCTACATGTAGTTGCTGAACTCCACTGACATGACAAGGCTCCTTCTTCATCTCTATTTCATTTCAAAGAAGTAGAAGATTGTGACTGTGGTGTGTGTGTGTGTGTGTGTGTGTGTGTGTGTGTGTGTGTGTGTGTGGTGTATGTGTGTTGCACCATATCATGTTCTAGTAAGTAAGTGCTATATATTTCTTGGTTTTCCTGATCTAGACTCTTACAGATGATGTGGGGAAAGAATTGATTTCTTTAATGCTTTTAACAGTTCCGGTAGGTGCCTTCCTTGTTTGTGGATTCAGAGCTTTTCTTTTCCTTTCCCAATGTTGCCTTTTTCTTTCACAACCAATTTGGCTTTGACATAAGACAAAGAGGTTAATGGACTGCCCAGTTCTTTCCTTGCTCTCCCATTGTTCTCTGACAAACACTGTATGCTCTGTCTTCTTTCACATTGATTTGGGAGGACTTTTTACACTCTTGAATAATGAACCCCTAGAACTGAACTTGTACACCCTTTAAAACAGCAAATGCATTTTGTATGACTCTTGAAATCTGTGGAATTCCACCTCCATGGTGGGAGGATCCTGGTAGGCTGCCTTTGTCTTCTCTGCATTTATACTTGCCAAAGCTTTGGCACTTGGTAAGAGCAGCTGCATATATATGAATATTTGGAGAAAACAAATTGGCTTTCTCAATGAAGCAAATGACCTTGTTATTTATAGACACTGTCTGGATATTCACCTTTTAAAAAAAAGAAAAAAGAAAACAAGCTCTTAATGGTTAAATCTATTTGAGTTGTCACTTTCCTAGTGCTAGCTACCTTTTTGGGAAATAAATTGCTTTGTCTTCTAATGTCAAATTTTCTGGACTTGGAGTGCGTTTTTTTTTCTTTTGAGCAATCATTATTGAATTTTAAATATTGCTTGATTTTCAAATATGTGCATAATTTCCCTGCCCATAATCCAAAATATGAGAGAAAAATGTCATTAGAATTGTTCTCACAATAAATAAAACATGCACATATTTTTTTGGCGAGAAAGAGGTAATGAATTTTAAACATACCATCAAATCTTGAAGGAGTCATGTTTTACAAATATAATAACCAAACATTATTTATTTTGTTGTTTTTGTTTCTTTGTTTTCAAGGATTTGAAGTATAAACCCACTAAAAAGTTAGAATAAGTCTTTGAAATGTGTCTCCTGAGTCACCTCAGGGAAAGTGTTGAGTCACAGAGAACATACCATTTCACCTTTTCATGAGGCAGGAGAAGTCACTTTGACTGATTCACTGTCTGACCACTGGGCAAAGAATAAATCATGTAGGAAAATGTCAGTTGTAATGTTAATGCACTGTAAGGTCATCTGTTGAAATTTTTCTGTGTATCTGTATCATCTTCAAAAATTCCCAGTGCTAAAATACACTTGTAAAGCAATGAATATTTACTCCTTATTATCTCGCTTTCAAAATGTATATACTGCTCAAATCCATTTCAGAACCATATAGAAAGAATTAACTAACACAAAGCATGAAAGAACTAACCTAGTAGCTCCAAGTACAGACAGAAATCAACTTATCGAAAAGTAAAACTCCTCCATTCCTCTCTAAAAATGTTCAAACAATATAAAATAATATTAAACAGACATAGGAACATTGAAATTTGCCATAATGCCCCCAAAGTGGTGTTGAAACTAATATATGAAAATTATCTCAGATTACAAAAGTTGTCATCCCCCCCATAACACTAGCCAAGATACTTTATCATATTTTGGCAGCAATTCAGAAAACAGTTTCCTTACCATGTGTTAGTTCATCAGTAAACATCCTTTTCAACAATATGTTATCAGACTCTAGCTAGCAACTGGTGCTTATACAAAGAAGGAAGGCTAACAACAGAGTCTGAAGTAATTTTACATACTTTTTAAAAAATCCACTCTCTATTCTACCATCTCATTAAATAAATATTAAAACATGAGACCAGCATTACATGGCTGAACAATTAATATTGAGATGAAGCAACATCTCAGCATAGTAAAGGATAACCATTGTAAATATTACAAATAACACTGTGGAAAATTGAGTATGTGGTGCTTACTAACACTTTCTACTATAGAAAATTTCAGGAGCAATTATGGCAATTTATCAAGCATTTGCTGAATGACTATATACAATATGCTATGCACTATTAAGTGTCATTAAAATTGAGCAATTCAAAATATTTGGGCCTTTGAAAAACTCCAAATTAAAAAAATACATTAAAGTAACAACAAAAACCAATTACAAAATGCTTGACTATTGTCTTGAAGCCATGGAGGTAGCAAATCTACTCTTGTTGTAAAAGCAAGAAATAAACTACTTCTATCCACTATAACCATTACTCTTCAAGAATCAGACAGCATTCGTTATTCGACACTTTGTGCCGAATATCTAGATGAGTGAAGGCACATAATGATGTGTTGAATGAAACTGGTGTAGAATTGACAAACAAGTTAAGTGACTGATGGCCTCTTCTGAGCCAACTCTAAAACAGGTCAGTACGAAGGGAGATACAATAACCACTGAATGAGAAATCTCGTGGTATCAAACTACTTTATGAGTAACTGTATTTCTAACTTCAAATTTATAGGATATTTGTGTTTATGCATAAATCACTAAAAAGATAGTTGTATGTATTAGCTTGCTAGTACTGCTACAACAAACTAGCATGATTCAGCAGCATAAGAGTCAGAAATCTGTTTTCTTACAGTTCATGAGACTAGCAATCCAAAGTCTAGTCACTGTCCTCTGAACCCCATTACCTCTCTCCCTTGCTTATAGATGGAAATCTTCCTCCTGTGTATTCCCAGAATTTATATGCTGTGTGTCTGTATTTTAACCTCTTCTTCATCTAAACATTGCTTTCAAATAGGAACTGAGGGCTCCCAGTTCAGTCTACAACACCATATAACCCACAAGAGAAAGTACAGTTCTACGACAAGTGAGGAATAGAAACGCAATCACAAAATACAATCTAATGTATACAACAATGAGCTAATTAGTAATGCCACAAAGACAAACAGAAAGATAACAGAAGATACCATGACAGTGTAAACTATACTTATAAGTGCTGAGTGGACTTGGAGGAAATACACATTCATAAGGGGAATTAAAGACATTTCCTGGGCTGTGTTTCGTTGGTTTTATTATTGCTGCTGCTATTGTTTTGATTTGTTTAAACTTTAGGTTCATAGGTTCTTAATAAGGGCTATAAGGGTGTAGTAAAATTTAATATTTCTACAAGATATGATCAATTTATTTCTTCTCAACCAAAACAAGTCTATTAAGTTGTATATTCCCATGGAGTTATATCTACAATAATTATTCTAGCAGATGGTTAATATACTGGAAACTCTGATTTTAAAGGAATTAAGGGGATCTACTCTGGCTCCCAAGAGTATTTGTTACTGAATTAAACATACAAAAATGAAACAGCCAACAACAACAAAACTTTTATTAGTTGCCCTGTTGCTGTGAAAATAACCTGACAAAAGCATCTTAAGGAAGGAGGTCTTATTTTGGCTCAGAGTTTGAGGCCACAGTCTGTCACAGCAGGGGATTCACCGGGTCAGAAGCTTCAGGCAGCTGGTTTCCTTGTATCTACAGTTAAGAAGCAGAGAACAATGAATGCTTGTGCTCACCTCTCTTCCTCCTTTTTATTCAGTCCTGGTCCCCAGCCCATGAAAGAGTGCCACCCTACATTTATGATGGCTCTTTCTACCACACCTAACCTAAATAAAATAACCCCTCAGACACATGGAGAAAGCTGTTTCCATGGTGATTTGAATACTAGGAAATTGACAATCATTAACTACAGCAAGCCTCATTATAGAGGTGTATAGTATTGACAGCATAGTCTATGAAGTCAGTAAGTAATAAATGGAAAGGGGTAAATACCTCTTAAAGAATGAGAAAAAAAGCAAACTTCTCTGATTTTATACAAACAGTAGAAGCCCAAAATGCTCCTTGTGTTTCCAAATTTGAGTGACATTGGCTACTAATTTAATTATAGTACATCATATAACATAGCTTTTATTAGTCAGCTCTCTGCACATTAATATTTCTCTATAGAAAGTATGTTAAGCTGAGAAAACTTCAGGGGAACTTTTCTGAACAAACAAATAATGAGCTGTGAAGGTAAAGTGTAGTTAGACAATGAAACAGGATCTATGTCTTTACCTAATGGTGAAAGGTGGAATTGTATAATGGTTACTTGGTACTGTCCCTAAAGCAACTTTGATGAAGTATTCCCAAAGACTTCTATAATGTTTTTAGGGTTATCTGAAATTGAAGATTCTAAAGTAAGAACTTAGAAATCATGGCTGAATATTGTTGGGGTGCTTATCTTTTAATATCTATGAATTAAATGAAGTGGTCAGTAGCCAAATCCTTCTGAGCCTTAGCATACTTCCAGGGAAAGTGCTAAGCAAATACTAAACAGTTTTCTGAAATGAGCACTGGAGTGAATATGATCAAAGTACATGATGCATCTGCCATTACGGAATCACTTACAATTCACAATTAAAATATCCCAATAAAAATTGTAAAAGCAAATTCTCCATGTTAACTGCGGTAATGAATGTATTATGATGAATGCTTCTTTACCCAGCATTCTTCCATGCAATTCCTCAAGTAATGATTTTGGCAACTAAATTAGTGGTTGTGCTTCTATGATTGATCCAGGAAAGAGTAATTTGGCCTCCCATTTGATGCATAAAGCATCTTTGTTTCCGTCATTAGTTACCCTCCAACCTTAGGCTGCTTCAGAATGCTCCCCTTGCACTGAGGAATAATGGAACCACGGAAACAAACTGAGGGAACTGACAAATTAATGTTTCAATGGCTAGGTTTAAATTTGTTGCCTAAAAGGGACAACATGACGTGCTAAGGTTAAGGAGGAAAGTGTCTCTTTGGCTTGAAATGGTCTTTTTATTCCTTTAAAAATACAAAGTAACATAATTTTGTATTTGTATGCTAATGTGGTTCCAAGGATGAAACTCAGTGTCTTGAGCATGCTGGGTAAGCACTCTAGAATTACACTACATCTTCCTATACATTGATTTAGTCTCTAGCTTAACAGAAGAATTCAAAGCCAATGTAATTCTGAGGCATATAGAAGCCAAGGTGCCAAAGCAGGGTATGAAACCAGGCTTGTCACAAGGGCTCAGAACTTCTACAGAGATTCTTTTGAAGTGACTGAATATGTCCTAATCCTTCATTGACACTAACCTTTGTAAACTAAGCATGTCTTCACCTTTTGACTGATTTCAAGTCAGTAAAAATTGTAACCGAGGTAAACAAAAACAAGTTAAAAAATAACTGACTCATTTAACTAGCTTGTTACTTGAGACAGGTGAAACTTTCATTAAAGATCAAAGCCAGTACACTGTGATGGACAAATGCCATATTAGATTATTAAGAAGTGAGCTAGAGGCTTTAGGCATGTCCTTGATGTTTTTCTCTTTGTGTGCGTGCACGGGTGTGGGAGGGTGTATACCCCCTATGCGTGCATGTTAAGGACAAAGCAATGTAGTGGATCATGCTCTATCACTCTCTGCCTTATTCCCTCGAAACAAGTTCTTAATGAAACTGAATCTGCCTCCCTTAGCTAAGCTACCTGACCAGGAAGCTCCTGGGATCTGCTTCTCTATACCCACTAAGTATTAGAATTATAGACATATGTGGTCATGCCCAGATTGCCCAAAATGATGAAGTTTCAAAGTCAAGTCCACACAACAGTAAAGTAAGAATTCTCGTCCACTGCATCTCTCAGCTCCATGATTCTTTTGACACTTTACACATCTTTCAAGTGCCATATACAACTAATGAGAAAATATCATTGTGCTATGTTCAAAATCTACGAGTTCTGTGAGCTCTTACCACATCCACCACTAGCAGCATGGTGCTGACGACCATCATCTGCAAAAGCTTCCCTACTGACAAGATTCTTGCTTCTCTCCTTTCCCTGAAGGATACATTTCTCAAGGCCATGCCTGTAATTCCAAGTAATTTAGCCTTTCTGGTCTCTGATCCAGAGGGCCTAAGGTGATGCCTTGGGAATCATTGAACAATAGCATTATCTCTGATGTTGATCGTAATCACAGTCCTCAATGACAAAATAATGGATATTGAAATCCTGAAGGATCAAAATTCTTCAAAATTTGTAAACTCTAAAAAACGTCTGTGTTCATATCCTGAATAAGAAACTTCTCCTAAAAATGAAAATAACCGAGACACTCTTCACACTGATTAAAATAAGAAGAGTGATAGAAAGCCAAATTCTGATAAAGGAATTATCGAGTTTTCTATTGAATGCAGAATGGTTGCATCATGACAAGCAGAAGGTATGCCTAGCAATCTGGTTAATTACTATTTTGGAAGTTGTCTGTATAGTTGCTTCCAGAGGACATTGATGTATATGTCTGAGCATATGAGGTGAAAACATAGACCATGTAGAAAAAGAATGTTCAAAGTTGGAGGGTGGGAGTTCATCCAGAATTTCAAATTTTAGTTAAATATCATTTAAATTATTATGAGCTATCTTAGGCCAATTGCCTTTAATTTGCACCCAAATACACATTTTTCGCATTTTTATATATTCAATGTTGTTCTTAGCTTCTTTTTTGTTTTTCTTTTTCTTTTTCCCACTACCTTAAATTGTCAACATGAAAAAAATGATTTGTTACTTAATTGTCAATGTTTCAAAAAATGACTTGTTAATTTGTTTTACCTTTTTTGCATCATTTCCAATGATGGAAGTTTAAGATGTCTAAAGTTTCCTGGAAGTTTCAGTTTGTTTTATACATTTTTCCTAAATTGCTGTTGAAAAACTCATTATCTCAATGTTGAACTTTTATGTAGGCATTAGTGTATATACGTAAATACTGGAACTTCAGTAATTGAAGAAGTGCTCATTTATATGTCATCACTTATAAAAGATAAAACATATTAAAGTCTCAGCTTTGAGTGACTATATACATGGTGGTGACATATGTTGAAAACACTTAGGTTTTCTAGCATGTTACAACACCTTAGATGACTATAGTTGTAAAGCTGATTGCACACAATCATCATCCATAGGTACCTGTTTTTAGATTTCAATTTTTGACCTATGTCTAAAACATAACTCATCTGTTTATAAATATTAAACCCATGATGCTACCAATAGAATATCTGATGTTTGTGTTTTCAAATATATATATGCTATTGTTGACAATTTTATTGTATATTCTTCCATGAGAAATTCTGTCATGTTCCTATGTTGTTCAGTTTGTCTTTAAAATGTAAGTAATTGGAGGCCGGCGGGATTTCTCAGTAGTTATGTGGTTGTATTGCTCTTGTAGAGGAGCTGTACTCAATGCCCAGAATCCACATTGGATGACTCACAGCTGACTGGAACTACGCTTTCAGGGATCCAACACCATTTTCTATCTCTACAAACAACTGCACTCACATATGTGCACACAGACACACACACACAATCACACACACAGGGGGAGGGGAGATAAAGAGAAGCACACACAGTAACACATAGATTCTTATGAATAAAAATAAAACAAGATCTTTAAAAAAATAACTAATTATGGTTAAGTGTCCTATGTGCTAAAAGAATAACATAGAACTACTAGAAATGTTAGTGAATTATTCATACTATAAGTGATTAATATTCAAAATAGGCAAAGAATCTATACAACTATCAAATGAAACAAAGAACTTCTTCAAAAATGGGCAAAATAGGAGCTGGGGAGATGTCTTAGCATCTGGGAGTATATAATATTCTTGAAGAGAACCTGAGTTCAGTTCCCAGCTCTCATATGAGAGTTAGGCAGTTCACAGCTGCCTATATCTCCAACTCTAGAGTGTCCATTGCCCTCTTCTGGCTTCCAGAGACCCCTGCACTCGTGTGCACATTCCCACAGATAGACACACACATGCATCTATACACATAATTAAAAATAAATCTTTTTTAAAGTAGTTGTCTCTTGGAGAATTTTTAAGTATTTTTTTATAGAATTACAGTTTTAGGATTTTAGATGATGGAGATATTAGGCTTTAGGGATTTGAGCCCCTCTGAATCATATTGCATATATTCATTGAACATAGTGCTGTGTTTCCTGGGGACATTTTCATACAAGTACCCTCCATATCCTGAATAATCTAGGAACCACATATAAGAGAAAACATGGTAATTTTCTTACTGAGACTGGCTTAATTCAATTAACATGTTGATATTCAGTTACATTTTCCTCCAAATTCATTTTTTGTAAATGATACAATTTAAATTTTTTGCTGAAAAAAATCTCAATGTTTATAAATACACTTTCTTTTAACAATTGCTTACTTAAGTTGGTTCTATAACCTAGCTATTGTGAAAGCTTCTGTAAGCAAAGAAAGACTTTGTTTTGAAAAATATACTCTGGATCCATCCTCTTCTACTACTTCTGCCTTGAGTAAATCCATAGGAGACAGTAAAAACCGATATGCCTTCCCCAATGTATTCCTTCAGTACCAACTAGAAATCAGGAGTAGCATAACATTTATGATGTTTGTTTGTTCACAGTTTCAGTGCTAACCATTTTGTAGTGGGTAACCAATTAGCGGTTTCATCCTTGAGACAGACTTAATAGGTGCCTTACCTCCATGTTCCCCCCGCCCCCAGCCATGTGTGTGTGTGTGTGCGCGCGTGTGTGCACGCACCCACATACCAGCACACAAAACAACAATAACCAAGGAAAAAGGTGCTTTAAATTTTAAATTTAAGAGGGATGGAGGACATGGAGAGGTTAGAGGGATGTTACATGAGAAGGACCAGAGCAAGAAAAGGAAAAGGGGAAAGTGATTTTATTACATTTAAAATCATATTTAAAAAACTATACTATGCTAAGATTTATCTTGCACCTAGGAAGGGCAGAAGTACCACATATGCTATAATTTAATTTTCTCTTAAGAATCTTCAGCTTGGAAATCTAGTCAAAATATGTTCCTATGAAAACAGATACGTTACTGAATGTATAATCAGTTACTTAGGAATTTAAAGTTAAATGTGACCTCAAGGGATAGGGTCCAGTCTCAGTTACATTATAACACTGACATTATCCTAATCAATGGAACTTCACTTCAGGATCTTCATGCACTGAAAATCCCTATGATCCCTATAAGGTTGTACTGCCTTAATTGTGTTTGTTTCAGAGCATTCCTCTCCATCCTCACTACCATTCCCATAAACTTCCTGGAGCAAAATAAATGGATGAGCTGTAACAAATGGCTAGAAATCTCAAAAATTCATAAGCAGTTACCCAGACATACATAATTTTTGAAACATAGATCACAATTCTACATGCTTTATGGTGTAATAAAATAGGATTTTCATTTAAGTAGCAAAGGAAAACAATGAAAATGAAACATTCTTTGATGCATATCAAGGCACCATGAAACTTAGTACCTTAGGCAATAATTATTTACTCACTCAAATTTCTGTCGGCAAAAAATTTTATCTAGACTTAATCAATACTGGCCTCTCACTTGTGACCATGGATTCTCTAGATCCTAGCCCATAAACCTATACATAATAATGCATGGTTTCCAGTGAGCAATAGTAGAAAATGTAAGGCCTCTTATAACATAAACTTAAACTCAAAGTGTGATTTCTATGATATTTTAGGGATTAAAGAAATGGTATATAACTGGCCTATATTTAAAAAGTTAAAAAAAATAGGCCAGTCACTTCCACTGACAGAGAGTCTGGGAAACAGGAAAGAACCTAAAAGATTTGCATGGTACCCAAGAGAAGAGAAACGAGGCAAGATCCTCTGAACAGATGGGGAACACGGCGAGGGGTGGGGGGAGTGGGAGCTGGGAAATAGGAGGAGAAGAGGAAGAGTGAGTAGGTCATGGGGGAACAGGAAGGAGTAGGGGGGTAGGATAGGGGGAAGAGGGAATCATAGGTTAGAAGACAGATCAGGCACCATTGTGACCTCTAGTGATCTAAAGGGATGACACCAATTGGCAAACTAAGCAATAGTGGAGAGACCACCTCGAATGCCCATTCCTGATAATGAACTTGATGTCTATAACCATCCTGGAGCCTTCATCCAGTGATTGATGGAAGCAGAGGCAAAAACCCACAGTTAAACACTGAGTTGAACCCAAGGAACCCAGTGACAGAGAGAGAGGAGCAATGAGCAAATTGGCAAAGAATGGGCTGGCAAAACCAGCAGTGACAGTTGATCCGAACAGGGGAGAGCTCTTGGACCCCAGACCGACAGCTGGGAGGCCAGCATGGGACTGATCCAGACCCCCTGAATGTGAGAGTCAATGTGGAGGCCTGGGCAACCTATGGGGCCCAGAGCAGTAGATCAGTGTTTATCCATCGAATACAAACAGACATCGTGTGTCCATAACAAAAAGAGGGATGCTCTCTCAGCCTGGACTCCTAGGGGAGTGCCTGGACCCTACCCTGAGTGAAATGACAGACACTAGATATCCCCTATGTGGAAGGAATTGGCAATCGGGTGGGAGGATGGGGGGGGGATGGTGGGGGGTGCGGGAAGAGGGGAGGGAGAGGGAACTAGGATTGACATGTAAAACAAGCTATTCAAAATTAAAAAAAATAAAAGTAAACATTAAAAAATAGGCCTCAGCATTAGGGAAAATATCTAGCACATGGCCATTTGAGTTTATTCTGGAAACCATCATGAATCCTGCCTTAACCCGAGCAATAAGCCAAAGCTAGGTAAGAGAGGAATAAGGTATATTCAAAATGAGGCATAAATACTGACATTATTTTAGGAGACCAAGATTGGGTATATGTGCTACAAATACCACACTGGCTAATTAATAGAAATGAGTTAGAACTGATTACAGGAATGCATGTACGAAAGAAACAGTATTGTTTGGAAAGTCACTATATTTATTCTCTAATATAATGATTAGTAGTTTTAAGGATAAAGAGAGTTGAAGAAATGGAGGGTATAGGAACCCACAGATACTTATGAACTTGGTGGGGAGTTGAAGTGCTTAAAGTATTATGAAATGTAATAATAGCCCTTAAATTAAGTTTTGCTTATAATCTCAATTTATTTGTCCTCAAATTCCTTTCAGGGTTTGTGCTGATTTTGGACAGGGCCACTGATTTTCGGTTATTAAGCAACATTGCTGCTAAGGTTGGTCAATGATAACATTTACATAATTGTATAGTTAATATATCAAAATACAGCAGGCATTTCAATAAAATCTTACTCCAACTTCACAGTTGGTCTATCTTAATTACTTTTTTGTTGTTGTGACACAAAACACCATGACAAAACTACTATAAAGAAGGAAAAAAATTAGCTCAACATTCAAGGGTATAGCCTGAAGCATTAATCTAATTCATCTAAATCAACAAAAATCAGGATTCAAATTTTGGGATAAAAGCATGGAAGATAAGAAAACCAGAAGCAGCTGCCAGATGATTCCTAGCTGTTTAATTCCTCCATCCAAAAAGCTGAGATCTTGTCTCCACACTAACTTATCACTTCCTGTCTCCACCTCCCAAGTGCTAGGATTAAAGGCATGAGCCCCCACTGCCCAACTTTTATGGTTAACTAGTTGCTAGATCTGTCTTGAACATGCCCTGTCACATCTTTTCTTTCTTATGACAATGAGACATGTCTGCTCTTGGCAGCACCAATCTATTTCAGAGAAGATGATGGGCATCAAAGAAACTCCACATGGAGCTTACTTTCTTTGTGGCAAAAGTTAGCCATTGGGCAAGAAACTGCCCTTGCCTCAAGGGCTGATAGTATGCTATCCAAACTTGACAAGAAGGACACAAAAGAAAGTGACTGCTCTGCCCCCTGATCACCAGGTAAAACTTCATTTGTCAGAACACAAATAAGTCCAGGAGATTTAGCTGTGTTATTCATTGTCCAGTCTCTGTGTAATGGGAAAGTACAAGGTTTATCTCAAATCCTGGCTACAGTAGTCTGTGAGGCTGAAGCATTTCAGCTAGCCACCTTGAAATCATCCTGAGCAATGCGAGTTCTGTCATTGGGCAGTTATTCCTGTAAGGTGACTGGATAAATTAAGGTTAGTTGTTTGGAAACCTTGGACTTTTACTCTCTGAGGTTGGTTCTCCTTTAAATTCCTCTGTCTTTGTCTGAATATCTCTTAAGGCTAAAAACTTGCCAGTAAAATGCCATTATTTTCTCTAGCAACTTTTTCTAAGGACTGAATCTTGACAATCATACCTGCAAACTTTTTTAGGATTAAGAAAAGAATTATCAAACCGATAATACTTATAGTTAACATATATAATACCTTCTAAGTTAATATCCCCTCATTTAATCATTCCATTATTATTTAAATTTAAATTAGAAACAAGCTTGCTTCACATGTCAATCCCAGCTCCTTCTCCCTCCCCTCTTCCCCCCCCCCGTGCCCCACAAAACTCTCCAAACCCCCTACCCAATCCCCACTCTGCTACCCAGGGAGGGTGAGGCCCTCCATGGGGAATCTCCAGAGTCTGTCATTTCATCTACGGCAGGGCCTGTGTCCAGGCTGAGAGACCATCCCTAGATATGGGATGGACTTTCAAAGTCCACTTGTATGCCAGGGATAAATACTGATCTACTAATCCAAGGCCCCATAGATTGCCCAGGCCTTCTCTGTGACACCCAAATTTAGTTTCAGCCTTCAGTCTGGGGTCCATGAGCTCTGCCTTGTTCAGGTCAGCTGTCTCTGGGGGTTTCACCAGCCTGGTCTTGACCCCTTTGCTAATCACACCTCCCTCTCTGCAACTGGGTTCCAGGAGTTAAGTTCAGTGTTTAGCTGCAGGTGTCTGCCTCTGCTTCCATCAGCCACTGGATGGAGGTTCTAGGATGGCATATAAGGTAGACATCAAACTCATTATCAGGCAGTGGCATTTAAGGTAGTCTCTCCACTATTTCTTAGTTTGTCAGTTGGTGTCATCCTTGAAGATCTCTGGAAATCTCACTAGTGTCCGATCTTTCCTCAAACCTATAATGACTTCCACTCTTATGGTATCTCTCATACTGCTCCCCTGTGTTCTTCCCCCCCTCTCAAATTTCCTGCCCCCCCCATTACCTTCTCTACCATTCTCTTCTCCCCGTCTCATTGTCCAGGTCCCTTTCCCCTACCCCCATGCTCCCAATCTGCTCAGGAGATCCAGTTCCATTCTCCTTCTCTGGGGTACCATGCATATTACTCTTGGGGTCCTCCATGTTTCCCAGACACTCTGGCAGTGGGATTGTAGTCTGGTACTCCCCTGCTCCATGTCTAAACTCAATATATGAGTGAGTATATACCATTTTTGTCTTTTTGTGACTGGGTTAACTCACTCAGAATGGTTTCTTCTAGTGCCATCCATTTGCCTGTTTATTACATTCTTTGTATTGCTTTCCTAGTTTCTACTTTATTGATTTCAGTGCCCAATTTGATTATTTTCTGGCATCTACTATTCCAAGGTGAGTTTGCTTTCTTTTTTTGTTCTAGACCTTTCAATTGTGCTGTTAATTCTCTGATGTGATTATTCTCCAGCTTCTTCATGTGGGCACTTAGTGCTATGATCTTTCCTCTCAGCACTGCTTTCAAAGTGTCCCATAGGTTTGGGTATGTTGTGTCTCATTGAATTCTAGAAAGTCTTTAATTTCTTCTTTGACACAGGAATGGTGCAATTGCACATTACTCAATTTCCACGAGTTTGTAAGGTTTCTACAATTTGTGTTGTTGAATTCTAACTTTAAAGCATGGTGGTCTGATAAGATCCATGGAGATATTCCAACTTTTTTTTACCTCTTGAGGTTTGCTATGTTGCCAAGTATGTGGTCTATTTTTGAGGAGGTTCCATATGGCGCTGAGAAGAAGGTATATTCTTTTGTGTTTGGATGGAATGTTCTATAGATGTCTGCCAAACCCAATTGTGTCATAACTTCTATTAGTTTCTTTGTTTGTTTGCTGAGTTTCTATCTGGTAGTACTGTCTAGTGGTGAGGGTGGAGTGTTGTAGTATCCCACTATAAGGGTGTGAGGTTTTATGTGTGTTTTGAGTATTAGTAATGTTTCTTTTATGAATGTGGAAGCGTTTGTCTTTGGACCATTGATATTCAAAATTCAGACTTCATCCTGTTGAATTTCTCCTGTGATGAGTGTGAATTAACCTCCTTCACCTCTTTTGGTTGATTTTAGTTTAAAGTCTAATTTGTTAGATATAAGGATTACTACCCCTGCTTATTTCTTGGGTCCATTTGATTGGAAAAACTTTTCCTGAACTCTGAGGTAACATCTGTCTTTGAAGCTGAGGTATGTTTCTTGTATGCAGTAGAAGGATTCTGTCTTCAAATGCATTCTGTTATCCTGTGTCGTTTTATGGGTGAGTTAAGACCATTAATATTGAGGGATATTAATGACCATTGATTGCTCATTCTTGTTTATTTTGGAATTGCTGGTGGTGGTGGCAGAATTGTGTGTGGATTTCTATCCCCCTTTTTTTCTTTTGGCTATTGATAAAGTGGGATTATCTATAGCCTATGTTTTTCTGTTTGTAATTAACTTCCTTGGGTTGGAGTTTTCCTTCCAGAACTTTCTGTGGGGCTCAGTTAGTGGATATGTATTGTTTAAATCTGGTTTCCTCAAGGAATATCTTATTTTCTCCATCTATATCGATTGAAAGCTTTGCTGGGTATAGTAGTCTAGCCTGGCATCTATGGTTTCTTCTGGCTTTCAGAGTTTCTATGGAGAAATCAGGTTTAATCTGATAGGTTTGCCTTTATATGTACTTGACCTTTTTCCTTAGCTGCTCTTAATATTTTTTCTTTTTTCTGTATGTTTGGCATCTTGCTTATTATGTGGTGAGACTTTTTTGTGGTCCATTCTATTTGGTGTTCTGTAAACTTCTTGTACCTTCATTGGCATGTCTTTCTTTAGGTTGGGAAAGTTTTCTTCTATGATTTTGTTGAATGTTTTCTGTCCATTTTAGGTGGGTTTCTTCACCTTCTTCTACACCTATTATTCTTAGTTTTGTATTTTCACAGTGTCCAATATTTTCTGGATATTTTGTGTTAGGGATTTGTTGGAGTTAAAATTTTCTTTGGTCGATGAATCTCTTTCTCATAGTATATCTTCAACACCTGAGACTCTCTATTCCATCACTTGTATTCTGTTGGCAATGCTTGTATTGGTAGTACCTGACCGTTTGCCCAGCTTTTCTATTTCCCTCAGACTGTGTTGTTTTAATTGTCTCTATTTCAGCCTTCTACCCTTGCATTTTTTGAATTACTTCTTACAATTTTTGCTTTGTCTTTTCCTCCATTTCTTGCATTTTTTGTTTTTTCTCTTTAAGGGGTTTTCTCATATCCTCTTTGAGGACATCTATCATTTTCATTAAGTTGTTTGTCAGGTTATTCTCTTCTGTTTCATCTGCATTGGGATGTTCGGGTCTTGCTGGTGTAGATTCTCTAGACTCTGGCGGTATCATATTTGGTTTTTCTGTTGCTGGGTGTGTTTTTATATTGTCTCCTTACCATCCTTCATTCCAGTGGGTAAAGAAGGAGTCTCTTCCTCTCCTAATGGGTATGGGACCAGGGTTCCCTTCTGGTGGTTGCAAGCAGGTCCAATAGTCTGGTGGTTCTCCTCTTCCCGTGTATGGAGGTCAACCTAGAACAGGGGCCTTGGTAGTCTCAGGGTAGGCTGAACCCCTTTGGGAAGGGATCCACAGTGTGCAGTCCCCAGGCCTCTGCTAGTTGCATGCAGGACACATGAATGCATGATGGAAACAGGCCCAGGCTTACCTACTCCCATTGTACGAGAAAGAGACTAAGATGCTGCCAGTCTCTAGGTGGGTTGAATTCAGCTGGGATGGGTACCACACTGGCAGGTCCCAGGCTTCAGATGGTTGTGTACAGGGCACAGGAAGGTGGCCTGGAAATAGACCCAGGCTTAACTAGTCCTGTGAGTGGAGAAAGATACTAGGATACTGGCAGTCTCTGGGTGCCTTGGCTCCTTCTGTAATGGGAACTGCAATGACAGTCCCCAGGCACAGGAAGGTGGCCCAGAAACAGGCTCAGGCTTACAAAATCTCATGGGTAAAGAAAGGAACTAGGATGGTGCAGTCTCTGGGTTCTTTTGACTCCTGCTGGGATGGGAACCACAGTGGCAGTCCCCAGACCTCAGCTGCTTGGTGTGAAGGGCAATGGAAGGTGGTCTGGAAAGAGCTCATTCCATTTTTTAAACCATGCGATGTGTAGTCACACAGAGACCCAACTCTCTCCATTGTACTAGTGTGTCCTATTTTTTAACATGGGAAAAACTTTTTTAAACTATTTCCCCCATTTAAGAATTCCCCACCCCTTCACAGAATGGAAAAAGGTATTCACTAACCCCATATCTGACAGAGGGCTGAGCTCCAAAATTTACAAAGAACTCAAGAAGCAAGTCCCTGAAACACCTAACGATCCAATTAGAAAGTGGGCTGCAGACTACATAGAGAATTCTCAATAGAGGAGTCTAAAAAGACTGAGAGGCACTTGAGAAAGTGCTCAACATCCCTAGCTATCCGGGAAATGCAAATCAAAACAACTCTGAGATACAATCTTACTCCTGTCACAATGACTAAAATCAAAGACACCAAGGACAGTTTATGCTGGAGAGGTTGTGGAGAAAGGGGAACACTCCTCCACTGCTGGTGGGAGTGCCAACTCGTACAGCCACTTTGGAAATCAGTATGGTGATTCCTCAGAAAAATGGGAATAAGTCTACCACAAGACCCAGCAATTCCACTCTTAGGCATATATCCAAAAGATGCACATTCATACAACAAGCACACCTGTTCCACTATGTTCATAGCAGCATTATTTGTAATAGCCAGAACTTGGAAGCAACTGAGGAGTGGATAGAGAAAATGTGGTACATTTTCAACAATGGAGTACTATTCAGCAGAAAAAAAATAGAATCTTGAAATTTGCAGGCAAATGGATGGCACTAGAAGAAACTATCCAGAGTGAGTTAACCGAGCCACAAAAAGACAAACATAGTTTGTACCCTCTCATATATGGATTTTAGACATAGATCTGGGGAGTGTAGGGCCTACAATCACACAGCCAGAGAGTCTGGGGAACATAACCTTCATCCAATGGCTGATGGAAGTAGAGGCAGTCTCCCATAGCTAAACACTGAGCTGAACTCAAGGAACCCAGTGACAGAGAGGGAGGACTGATGAGCAAAGGGGTTAAGACTGGGCTGGTTTAACCCCCAGAAACAGCTGACCTGACAAGGGTTAGCTATTGAATCCCAGACTGATGGCTGGGAATCCACATGGGACTGATCAAGACCCCCTGAATGTGGGTGTCAGTGAGGAGGCCTAGGCAATCTATTGAGCCTCGGGTAGTAGATCAGTATTTATCCCTGACATACAAATGGACTTTGGGCACCCATCCAACAATGAGAGATACACTCTCACCCTGGACTCTTTGCGGAGGTCTAGGCCCTGTCCTGGATGAAATGACAGACTATGGACACCACCAAGGAGGGCCTCATTCTCCCTGGGGAAATGAGGGGATATTGGAGGGTTTGCTGGGAGGGCGTGGGAGGAGGGGAAGGAAAGGGAGAGTGATCTGGGATTGACATGTGAAACAACCTTGTTTCTAATTTTAATCTAAAAATAAAAATAAAAAAGAATCCCCCCCCCTTAAAAATGTCTCACCAAATCTGCTTACTATGAAGGTGAAATGTGAGCTGCATAGCACATCTGGGCAGAGAACACAAGTGGTTAAGAGCCTAGCTGAGGACAGCTGCCGCTGCTAGCATGTCAGCAGCCCTGAGAAGGGGGTCCAGGGAAAGCCCACAACCTATGATGAAAAAGAAGCCAGCCTTCTGCATGAGGAACATGTGAAAATGGCTACCTCTTGTGGCATTTGTAACCTGTGGCATTTGCTGTAGAGAAGATGCAGCAGAAAAATCCCAGTCTTGCTCAGGGAGCTTGGGGATAAAACGGAAAACCTGGCTGGCAGTGTGGTGACTTCAGCAGAAAATCCTGAGTGTGCAGTTCCAACATGTGCCCATGGCTGCAAATCTACAGGCAAGCGACTTTTTCATAAATGTGTGCCCTAAAAGTTGGGCACCAGATAACATGTTAATCTAATTAATTTTAATAAAAATCAAATATTTGGATAAGAATGCGGACCATCAGAGAACTGGAAGCAGCCACCAGTTGCTTCCCTACCTGTCTCATTCCTCTACCTGAAAAGGTGAGATCCTGTCTCCACCCCAATTTATCTCTTCCTGTCTCCACCTCCCGGAGTGCTAGGATCAAAGTCATGTACCAACACTGACCAGCTTCTATGATTAGTTAGTGGCTAGCTCTGCCCTCTGATCACCAGGCAAACTTTATTTTTCAGAACACAAACAAAACATCGCACAACACTAGCCCATCAGAGTAGGTAAATAGAAGAAAGGTAAAAGGATGGCCACCTTACATCTACAGTCAAGAAGACAGTAGCGGTTGCCCCTGTTCATTTAGATTCATCCTTTTTCTGTAGTTCAAGACATAAGCCCGGGGAATTTTGCTGTCCTCTTTTGGGATGTGTTCTGTCACCTCAGTTATTCTAATCAAGATAATCACTCACGGGTGTTTCTGGAGGCTTGTCTCCTAGGTGATTCCACATTCTTTCAAGTGGACAACCAACACTAACCATCACAGCCCTTGTGGAGAAGCTAGAAATTGTTTTGAGGTAACTCCTACAGTGAACACACAGAAGCCAATAGAAAGACTTTGTTTGAGAGCTGGCAAGTTACACAGAGAACTTAGTCAAATCATGGAGCCATGAGTCTTACTGATTTAGGATTTTTATGCCCCAAACAATATCCTGGCTGATACTCTGTAATTAGCAAGAACAGTTAGCAAAAAGCAAAGTTAATACATATAGCAACTTTTTCAGAATTGTGGACTATGTTTAGATTAGGTCTTAGGTCTCATTTTGGCAGGTGTTAGAAGCTACTTGCTGGGTACTTAGTTCAGAATGATGCCTTGATACCTCTAACATGATGTCAGTTGTGCTAAATTCTAGTAGCCGAACGTGAATTGAATCCCAGTGTTTTGAATTAAACAATCATATTTTATAAGCCAGTAATAATTTATATTCTATAGTTTCCAATTATCAATACGTTAATAAAATCCAATGATAAAATTGTTTGTGATCGATCAATTTTCCATGTTTTTCTTTTAAATTTATAGTCTACACCTTGTTAGTCTCGGACAAAAAAAATAGATTTAATTTTCAAAACAGGTATGATACTGTCCCATTCATGATCAGTGTCTCCATGTCTTTTTATTTTTTTAGTTTTTATAATGGCATTAGTGACAATATCCTCCCATTTTTATTATAGTATTAGGGACAATTCTTTCCTTTTAAAGTTTTCATTGTGCTAGAAGTTCAGACAACAACAACACTGGTTTATTCTGAAACAGTGGGATGACATTTTCCTCTCTTCCAGATCTTTTACCTACCTATTTTGTGCTTTAATTTTGACTGGGGAGGAATTCTTTATAAATGAAAGTTACTTCCAGAAATGCACATTAGCTGTCTAAGATACAAATATAAGAACAAGGTGATTTCTGAATTGTTTTATAATTGCCATCTGCATTTTCAGTTTAAGTGATATTCATATCACCTTTGTTTTTTTTACGTACTTGTCATTATAAAAGGTAAGTAGAGGTTTTAAGATATTGGTTTCAGAGAGAGGGTTGGTGCCATAAAGCCTAATGTCTTCCTGCATGCTAATATATCAAACACTTTCTACATCTGACATTAGGAAAATACAAAAGCAATGGCTTCTTAAGTTGAATGGAGACTAAAGTTTCACCTTCAAACAATAATTTTATCTTGTTCTAAATGAAATAAATCTTAGTAATGCCCTCAGTCCCTACCACAAATTAGCTCACATTAGAAAACCAACTAAATATAAAACAGCTATGTGCACATCATTCTGCTTGATTGTACATTTCAGTCCATAATATGAGTAGCCTTGTATGCACACTGAATAATCTATACCCAGAGGGTTGTTTAGATGGTAGCTGATAGATTTATATTGTATTGATTGGGAAAGTTTGAGAAAAGTAGCTCCCCAAACTACAGTAATGAGAAACAACCATAATGTCGTGTGTCAATGATTATTTAGCTACACAGACAAGATTACTTCCCAGATCTGATTTACCACCATAGTAAAATGTATGTTGACTTCAAATGGACAAATTGAGGAGTAGTGCTTTTAGGACAAAGCTGCAAATTTCACAGAAGATCAGACAGGAATATTTTCAAAGGCAGCTTATTTCAAAGACAACCCAGTCATTCTGAGATGTCTCTATCTCACATGACCAGAAGGCTTAAAAGTTTAGTTCAATCAAAAACCCCTAGATTTTGTCAATTACACCACACTCATAAAAGAAGGTCGCAAGGGACTGTTTCATTATAGAAGACAGTCAACCATATTGTCTACCATCATATTTGGTGTATAGTACAGGCTTAAGTAATGCACATTTATAACAATGAGACAATCAATTGATATCCAATGATAGTGAAAAAATTTAAATTAATGGTTGGTATAAGAAATAACATCTGTGATTAAAAATTTCTACAGGACAATCACTGACTTAAAAAAAGTCCAAAATAAAACCATAGCTTATCCTTGGACAAACCAAACTCTGTACCTCACTTTCTCCATCTCTAAAACAGATCTTGTAATATAAAAAAGGCACTTAGAAAAATACTTGACACTTACTAGGTTTAAATTAACATCAATAACGCTGTGATGAGGATTCATATGCATCTCATTTTGAACTCCCATATTAATCAGGGTCAAGTTAAGAGAACACAAACAACTCTTAAAATGAGGAGAATTTAACATATAAAATTATATCCCTACATTATAGAAAACCCAAGAGGTCAATGGAATTGTTCAAGCAAGTAGAAGATTAAGGAAAAGAAGAAATTATACTGGAGAATGCATGTAACTACCATGAGAACTCAAGGAGCAGGTCCACTAAGACCGACCTGGAACCATGGCAGACTTCCATGGAGCTAACTAGAGCCCTGGAAATGAAGAGAGGAGAAAAATACAGTAACCTCACTTTTGTCCCTCACTACCTAGGCTTGTACTAGTGAACCCCTTGTAACGAACATGTGATGAAGAAACTTTGTAATGGCCACATTGTAGGGGTCAATCTTCTCACCAGAGAACAGAGAAGGGGTAGTGAGAATGGGTTGAAAGCCAGAATACTGCTCACCAACGTATGTAACACCTCACTTTGTTTACTGTCTTTATTATTGCTTTGCATATCTTTTTCTCAGCAGACTGTTAATCTCCTTGGCAAGAGAGACTTCATATCAACTTTTTCTATATTCATGATCAGTTTCTTCTGCAAATACTGTGCTTTGCACAATATGGATATTCAGTTGTGAGGATTGGTGAAAGGTTTTCATGTGTCTGAATCTCTTTGATTCTAGAACATATTTTTCTCCATCTGGGCAGTGGTATTAATATACTACATCTATTCTCACACAAGTTAGACCTTTAGATGCAATAGTGACTGCATGCAAACAGCTGCTAAGAATGAGCAACATGTGAAAATTTTTGCTTAAAGCTTCTACTTAGAAATCCTGCTTATTTCTAAAATGGCATGATTTACTCAGAGCAAAAGGTATCCTCTCTACTTCTGAAACAAAACTCATGAAATTGATATTTCAAGGGCAAAGGTACAGTGCAGTAGATTTTAGACTTGTACTTTAAAACAGTGAAAATGCATTGTATATTGTGAATCAGCACCTACACACACGTCTTTAAAAGAGGTAATATATTCTATTTTTTTAAAAAAATGGCTGTCATTGTTTTTCCTTCTCATACTACTAGTAGGATTGGATGGACACTCTATTACAGGCTACCCCTTTCTTCCTTGATAGCAGTAATAAATGGCTTAGAACATAAGGGGAACTGCAAAGCCAGGGCAACCTTCAAGATCCAGAATGAGGGCAGTAGCCTCTCTTGCACCACATACTGTTCAGGTCCAGTCTTCAATTCATACGCAGTTTGAATAAGTGAAGATTCTATCCTTAAGACAAGGGTAAAAAACACAGAAAGTCAAATTTAACTGTTTTCCAGATTCTTGGGATATAAAGGCTTTAGCTCATATCAGTGGGCCCTGAAATTTTCTTGGGATTAATCCAAAGCCAAACACAGTTTTGATGCAATCAGCAAGGTATTCTTTATTCTGTCAGATCCTGAATCCCAAAGTGAAGGGAGTAACTACAAGTCTGGGGAAAAATAATCTCAATGCTGTTTGACAACATATTATTATTTTAAAAGCAAAGGCATCTATTTTGTAAAAACAAGGACTTGCCTTTTCAGTATCATTTCCAGGGTTTCTGATGGTTCAAAACAATCACATTTTAAAGAAGTCTGTTTTTTCATAAACTTCTGGACTTCTATCATGCTCTCTGAAAACAAAGTAATTTTGTTCCTTAAACACAGCTGGCATATTTAAGAGTGTTAAACACAATTGGCCATATGTCAAAAGATACATAAAACATGATACATTTTACATGGCTTTAAGATGAGATGCTTAATTAAAGAATAATCTGGCAATGCAAGTATATTTTTGGATACTTCCTCCTGAATTTCCAGGAGACTTTTGTGGTGCATTTTTAGAGCTGCAGTGAAGTTACCCATTCCTTGGTGCCACCACAGTCCACATAATAAATATAGTCATGCTACCTGCAGTGTTGGGGTGATATACAATTCACAATGGACAGATTCATCCCATAGGCACATGCTCACTACTTCAGCGACCTTTATCTGAGAATAAAATTTGACATACAGTCTTCTAGACAAAGTCAACTCCTGAAATAGTTATGCTTATGGAAAGAATGGATAAAGGGCATGAAGCTAATCTAAAGCAATAATTTATTTCTGTCTTTGGACTACAATAAAAAATACCTGAGAAATAAAACACAAACCCATGGGTAGCAGTCCTGCAGAGCTTAGAATCTGCGTTCCGGTGCTTTAATGATATCCCTGACAAAAGTAACTTGCCTCTCCTGACCCTCATGCTCTTCATCAGGAAACTGGGAATATTAATAGACTATGCTGCATAGAGCTGTCACAAAGATTAAAAGAGATTATATTGGGAACGGGGCTTAGCTCAGTGCCCGGGACAAGCCAAGCTACCAGTAACCATCATCAGAAATAATAAATGTATGTGCCATGATTAGAATGATGAAGGTTATTTTCATGTATTCCATCTCTCCAAGGTCAGCATTGATGTTTTTGCCTCATCAAGTGATTGCATGTAGCCTGAGAACAAGACATGCTCCAGCAGAAGGGTCGATTGACATGTTACTAGGAATTGAGTACGTACACACACACACACACATGTGAGCGCAGTCAAGATTTATTTGTTTCACTTATTCTGAGAATCATATCCCCACCAGATGACTTATCCCCCCTTTTGAGAGCCAGTTTGTAGTGTTGCTGAATGACAAAGAAACGGTACATTCAGTACATTCAGTTTACTCCTCCATCCTTACTTAACAGGCTCAGTTTTCTAATGCCACTCTCTGTGTAGCCTGTCATATCAGGAGCTGCTGAACACAAGTACACAGCTCCTGTGGGAAAAGCCCAGTGGTGATAATGGTGAAGAGCCATATGTGAAGATGATATAAAATCCAATTTAGTCAGAACAAAACAAACTCTGATTGTCACCTCATGCAGTGCAGTAAATGAAAAGACCATTTAAATCTATGAATTAGTCCCCAAGCTCTCACACGATGCAGATGAGTTAAATTCCCTTCCGGGGAGAACAGGATCTGGGTTTGTTGACCCAAACACTGAAGGGTGCATCTAGATCCTTGTAGCAGCTCAGCATTAGGAGGGATGAACTTGGAGAAACAATTCATCAGAGGTAGATAGCTAAACAATGTCTCCTACTCTGTGGGCTTCTGCGGATGAGCAAACTGAAATAATCTGGAAGCATCAACAATCTGCAAATCGCTTATGATAGCCTTGAGAAGAGAGTACTTCACTGTATCTTGACAAGGGACCATCTCCACTCCTCCCATGTAGCTGCCACAGAGTGTTCTGTCTGTGCTGTGAATACAGTTATGTGAGGGACGCAAGGAAGTTGTGTGATTGCCTCACTGTCAACTGGTATTGCTTCATGAGGAGGAAATCTTCCTGGTACTGATGAAGCTCTGCTGCTTCAGGACAAATAGTAAGTCACTGAGAAGAATTAAATTTGCCATCATAAATGGCTTTAAAAAGAGGTTGAATTTGTATATATTGTAAAATTTCCTGTGATTTAAAAACATATGTATTCTTTGTTGGAATCCAAATCACTGACAGGTCTAAGTGCTTAAGAGCTGAAAAGTAAATAGAAAGTTTAAGAGGTTAGCATATAAATTCATGGTAGAAATGATGGGTTATTCCTTAAAAAAACAAATTATCCAGTGCCATGTCTGATAGTATAGCACTGTTGGAAAAAACTCACACTGTTGATATAATAAATAACAAAAGAATTTGGTGATCTATTAAGTGGCAAAATCTAGCATATTAATTTAACGGGTGAACCATTTTCTGCTTATTTAGTATTTATATAATTTTGTCTCAACATTTAATATGCATTTTCTTTTAATAAACAGGATATTAATTTTCTTATGCAACATATAGGTGAGCCTAATAAAATTTTTTAGAATATTGGGATAATTATCTTGCTCCAGTTTACATGAATTTGTAAACTAATTCTCTTATAGTTATTTGGAAATTCATGCATGGCTTTTCTTGATTCCCCAAACAGATTTCAAAACTAGAACTTCTCCTCAGTGCATATGCTCCCACCATGCTCTAGCACATTTTGCCCTATTGCCAATCTCTAGTTTACTTTAAGAATTATATCTACCACTGATAGTGTAATTTAGTATCTGTGACAATGCCATCTGTTAGAATTTGAATTGAAACTCTAATTCACTTCTATTATACGGAGATGAACACCTGTCCATTAGGGTCTAGACTTGAAACCTGGGATTCATTCTGAATCTTCATTGCATATCTATCAAATAATGGCAAACAGACCATGTTTATTGGACTGAACTAATGGCAAAATCAAACTTGCAATTCCCCAAAGTAATCTATTCTTTCTAAATCCACTGTTAAATTCTTCTACATTAACTATAAAAAGGGACTACTATTTTCTAAGATTTTCATGACTCTGAAATTATGCAGTTTTGATAAGGAAACGTGGAAACTGAGGTGAAACTAGTTTGAAGACACATATTAAGGAAAATATAATGTTTTTGGTCACCTTTAGTGCCTGAGCCCATGTCTATCTGATACTGTCTTTTTTAAATCTTTTTTTGAAACAGAGTCTCACTATGTAGCCCTGTCTGTCCTAGAAATCTTTTTTCTTTAAGATTCATTTATTTATTATGTATGCAGTGTTCTGTCTACATGTGTGCCTGCACACCAGAAGAGTTCACTAGATCTCATTATAGATGGTTGTGAGCCACCATGTGGTTGCTAGGAATTGAACTCAGGACCTCTGGAAGAATAGCCAGTGCTCTTATCCCCTGAGGCATCTCTCCAACCCCCCATACTGTCTTTAACATGAAGGTCAAGAAACTTACGTCCATTATCTGTCCATAATTCTGTTTCAGGTAATTACATCACATACCTGCAGTGGCATCTTGTTCAGTCAATAGATTTGAGGCACTGGCCTTAGGGTATGGCTTCGGTGTGCCAAAGCGATCCCTTATAAAGAAGAGGAGGGGCCTTGCTCGCTCTCTTGGGTGGTGGACTTTGCATGCTGGCACACCCTAAGGCCTCAAATCTATTGGCAGACCAAGATGCCACTACATATACTCCAGTAATACAGCGATAGTAAGGATTGCTAAGATTCCTCACCTGTTGTGGTCTGAAAGGTTGCATCCTCCCAGAATGTACAGTGAAATACCAGACATAAAGGTGATGTTATTAGAAAAATACAGCCTTGAAACACCATTGAGACCTGAAGACAGATGAAGTCTATCTGTGGATTCCTGAAACCACACATACTACACACTATGTTGTGCTGTGCTGTGCTGTGCTATAATATAGCTTATTTTATTTTATTTTTTACATAACATAGATTTGCCAGTACCTTGATCTGCTAGACTTTCCAGTATCCAGAAGTGTAAAAGATACATTCCATTTCAGCATAGGTGGGAGAGGGTTCCTGAACAGCTGAGAAGTTTTGGCACTAGAAGACTTCTGGGGTAAAGAGAGTTAGTGTTCTACAGACAAGTGGTCCGTTAGTGGATGGCTCTACACTGATGTTCTTACAATCATCATTGATATGACCTAGTGGACCATAGAAACAGGACATGAAGTTGGTATAAAGCATGGCAGTGGTATCTGCAGCAGTGGAAGGGGCATAAAGTGTAGATATATTAAAATATAGTGCATGCAATTCTCAAAAAATGAATAAAATGTGATTATTTTCTTCTTTGGGCCAAGCAGTTTATGGCAGTTTGCTATCCCAGCCTAGACAGAATATGCCATCACCCAACTGTCCCTTACACTTTGTACTTACAATAGTTTTTATGGCAACATAAAACAATACTTTTCATTCACCTAGTGATTAAGCTATCCACCTCTCCTCCCTCAGCCTGGAAGAAGGAGACATTTCCTCCTACAACGGTCTTTATTTCTTCTGACCTAGAAATTACTGCTGGTTGCTGCAAGCTTCTAGATAATTACCCCAACACAGAATGGGATAATATATTTACTTAAACACTTAAGTAACACATCAACTCATGCTACCTTTTAGATATTTCATTTAAGAAACTTTATTCATATAATTTTACTTGGTAGCTTGGGAAATCTGACTTCTTTTTAACAGCATGGTGGCTCAAAGTCAGTGATAGAAAAGTACTTCAAAGGTAAAAAATTCAAGCAAGTTGTGCTTGAGATTAGAAAGGAAGATTTGTGTAAAATCAAGATGTGATATCAGTTCCTAAAAGTAGATTTTTCCGGTTTGAAGACGATAGTACTTTCAAGCTTAACCTTCAAAATTCTTCCATCTGCTAGATAAAAAATATAATTAAGCTTAAAGAAAAATAACCTGGAGAAACAGCACTTTCTTGCCAAGATCGTTTTTCTTTCTTTTTTTTTTAAAAGCTCAAAATAATTAGAATGTTTTGTTCTGTTCCACAGGCTGCTTATTTTGACACAACAATGTTCTCATGTTTTGGAATCATTTACTTAAAGATAGACATAACGCTACATTAGAATACCAGTTCCTTCTGTCTGAATTAATTTCTAATTTAGTTAGATTTTCTGTAGTACTACTGATTGAACAAAGTAGGCACGTATCATGATGTCTACCCTAGATAATGTATGACTGATTTTCATGATGTACTCCAAGTGAGATAGGCACAGAGTTTGTCCTTTCTAAGTCTAAACAATGACTTTGTGCTATTGTTTTTGTTTTTATGTTTCCTGCTTCCTTGTTCACCTTAGTTGGTCTTTCACCTCCTAGCAGAAAATAAGAGTTCCCTAGTAAGTACCTAATGTCTAGGAAGCATTGAAATGGCAACGTTTGTTTTTCTCTTTCACTGAAGTTACTAATATTACCTATGGAAACCCACCGCCTTGTTTGCTACCTACTCCTCAGATAAAATCATTCTCTAGCTCTTCTGGAAGAAGACAGAACATTTTACCCCTGTGTTCTTTTGCTTCTTTGTGATTTGTTTCCTTTTCTTTCCTATTTTTTGAGACAAGGTTTCACTGTCCTGGAAATGGCTGTGAAGACTAGGCAAGCTTCAAACTCACAGAGCTCTGCCTGCCTCTGCCTGCAGTGTGTGCCACTGTGCTCAGCTTGTGACTCCTCTCAGTTGCCCTCTTTTCTAATTACTTATCTCTCGGTTTTAAACAGTAAAACAAAATTGATTTGCTGCATGTCTTTGGAGAAAGGAGAGTATCATTCTTATTCCTCATTCATTTTAAGGAAGCATCAGTTACATGACTTTTGTTTAGGTTTATCAATTTTATTTAGGAATGTTTTGCTTACAAGAATCTATGTGCACCACATGCTGCCCTGTGTCCACAGACATCAGATAAGGGTGTTAGATCTCCTGGAACTGGAATTGCAAACCACCATGTGAGCACTGGGAATGAAACCCAAGTCTTTGGTAAAAGTGACAACTACTCTTAAGGACTGATCCATCTCTCCAGCCTGTCCCTTTGTAAATATAATTAGATTTATGAAGCTTCTCTCTCTCTCTCTCTCTCTCTCTCTCTCTCTCTCTCTCTCTCTCTCTCTCTCTCTGTGTGTGTGTGTGTGTGTGTGCTCACATGCATGCTACCTATGAGCAAGATGCTTGTGGAGACTAGCAGAGGGTGTCAGATCCCCTGGAGCTAGAGATACAGGTGGTTGTGAGCTGTCCAACATGTGTGCGGGAACTGAATTCAGGTCCTCTGCAAGAGCAGCAAGTGTTTTTGAGCACTGATAAATCTTTTAATCCCCAATGCTATGATTTTTATAATTCAATTATCCACATAGTCCCCAAGTATTAACTATGTATTTATTGACCAGAAACTCAGAGTAACCTGCTCAACTTAATGTTAACTCAGTACATGGGGAACACTTATTTTAGAATGTTCTAAAACAAGTTTTAAATTGCACTATATGGTCATATTTTATTAGTAATAAAAAGTAACATTATTTAGTGATATGATTGTTTTCATACTTTTAGCTACTGAGATATTAAATTCCATTTTATTACTGCTACTGATTGCTGTCATAGTGCAATGGAATGATATAAACTGAAGATAATGAAACACAATAAATTTACTTATTAATTTAAAAAATATTTATTGACCTTCTAGAGGTCAGTGTTTTTGTAACATAAGAAATATAGCAATCTTCTCTTTCATCAAATTTTTATCTACTGGAAGATACAGAAAGTGATATGGTTATGTAACATCAAGGCAACAAAGTGTGTCCTAGGAAAACACAGGATAGGTTTTAAACCCTCATGTAAATGTCAGAGGTCATGCCCCACAGCAATCTAAAATATACAAAACTAAGATGGGTACAATGATGTGTGGATAAGAAACTGAGAAGAATAGTCTAGACAGAGAAACAATACTGTACTGGAGGAACTCTGGAAGCATATTATTAAAGCATTTGTAGCTTGGAGCAGGCCCTATTAGAAGTTAGTTATACTGCAAAAATCAGCAAATGACCCAAATCTGGGCCTTTGCCTTGTGGGAGGCCATCATGTACCTTCCTAAAATATGAAAGATTCTTGAGCTGAAGGCAATTAAGAAGAAATGGATACAAAAGAGCTCTCTGTCCTTCCTCTATTTGCCTAAACACAGAAATAGATTTACAAAGAGAAAAACTATTCAGTTTTCTTTCTTCCTGGGAGAACAAAGGTTACACATTGAAGACAGCTTTATACCCTTATCAGCCTGGAATTCATACCAGAGGAATTTAGAGCATCTAGCTTTATTAGCTAGACTTTCCATACTATTTATTTGCTTTTCCCTACGTTGCTATCCACAGACTGCCAATGTCCTTTCCTCTGCCATACTATGAGCATTCTAAAATTAAGCAATATCCTGTTTGATGAGGATATGCTAGCTGGAATTCATAGCTACTTTGAAAACTGTACATTCTTCCCATTTTTATTATTTACATATGAAGCATAAATGTTAATTGACCATTTGTTCTTTCTTTTTAATCGGTTTTTCATAACAGTCTGTTCTATATCAATTTGGGGGTATTATTTTCCTTATGTATTTTCTCATAGCTCCATTCTCATCCCTAGCTAATTTACCAATAGTCTGTTAAAGTGGACTAATGTGGAATTGAAAACAGACTGCTTTGAGTGAGATGGTAAAACAATGAGGCTAGAAAGGTATATAGAAACCAAAACGTAATCCTGTTGGGTTTGGAAACTGTCAGGAGTGTGAAGGATAAGCAAGGAAGAACTTTTAAAGAAACCAATCTCCAGTCTGCTTGCACATTTAACTACAAAATGTGACAATAGTGTGGAAAACCCAGACAAATGCTGTATGTATTTTCTCATAAACAAGTTGAAGGACATCAAGTAATTTGGAAAACAGGAAGAGACACTGGAGGCAGATTTACTCCCGTGACATATTGTGATAGTGTATGCTCTAACAGATGGGCAAGGAAGGTAAAATGGATTACAGCAAATGTTTCATCTGTTGTCACCTGTAAGACAATAGCCATAAATGGAAGTCATGTGTTGCATTGACCACAATGTCAATTTGAGCATTAAGGCCCAAAGAAATCCAGCCAACATATCATTCATTCACTTACTATGAATATAATTCATTATCTATGATATAATTCATTAACATTTACTAATTAACTGGCAGAGACACCTATACAGCTAATTTGGTGGTTTTTTCATAGTGGTATTTGACAATGAAATTTGAAATAATGTTCTTATTACAAGCAATGTGACTTTTGTACTGTATATATTTATTACTCAGCAGCTTATTTGGGCACAAAACAGTAATGTGTAAATTGTTTTACAGCAAGTTATGAGCACTTATCCATTCAGCACGTCCATTATCTACAGTCTATTATGAATCAGCCAATGCCCAACTTTGAATGTATGTTAAAATCAGATATTTACTTGTGAATCTATTTAAAATATCTGCACCTGTTCCTCAGTCAGGCTTGCGCATGCTCATGCTGAGAATGACAAACAATAGAGCTGAATAAATTGAAGACTCACTATTTAAACATGTCAGTGTTCCAGAAAATGAACCTAAAAATCAAAAGCAATTCTAATAATATTACAAGAGAATTTTAGGAAATTGGATGTGGCAACTCAAATTACATATGGAAAAGTGAAACACGTAAGAGCCAGTAATATATCAGAAAAGAGAATGAACAAGGGGAGCCTGAACCTATCAAATACTGCAATATATTATATAGTTGTTCTGATTAAAGAATGACATACACATAAATCAAGAAACAAAGTACAGGAATAGGATGCAGAAGCCTAAACACACCCACATACAAATGGAAATTTACTATGCATAAAGATGGCACTGCAAATTGATAGAGCAAATTGATTACATATTAAAAATGAAACCATAAGAGAATGTGGTTCCATAAAAGCAGAACTAGCAAGTAACAGACAATTATTACCTGTCAGGCTTTACAAAAACACAACCAACATGCATAAAACTACCTTGAATATTAACTTGTTTAAAGATTTACCAATGTCTAATATCTGTGAATAATTAGAAGGCATCTATACTTAGAGTCATCAATGACTGGTATCAAGACACAGAAACACTCAACAGTAGGTACCCCTAAATCAAAATTTTATGGTTGTTTTGTGTAGTAGAGTAAATCTACAGCACTGCAAAGCAAAAGCACTAGGAACATTCCTGTGACATTAGGAAACAGGGCTGGTTACTGAAAGCAGACTATCTACGAGTGTATCTCATATTTATAAAAGCAAAATATTTTATTTTGTCAGAGTCCACAAATATATATCTAGGTGTTAAGTAGCAAGATTATCCAGAATGGCATTCTGGGTTCCTGTTAAGTCCTTAAGACATGAAGAGATAAGATTATACGAAAGAGTTAATAAAACTCTTTTCCCAGAGGGTAAGATAGTCTCTGAAGGCTAGTCATTATCCATCCTAAGCAGGTGACAGTTGGTTTTAGGAGTTAGTAGCTAGAGGGACTAAAGAAAAAATGGCGACAATACAACAGGCCAAATACAACATGAAGAGATTTCATTATTTCCATTCATTTTTCATTTAGAAGAACAAAGTTAGTTACAGCTACATGAGTGGGAGAATTTCCCTGTTAGTCCATAATCAGCCATCTCCATGAGCTGTCTCTCTTTTTTCATGCAGGGTGCTGCCATGGGCTTTCACACTGAACATGATAAGACTTGCCTACAATCCCAGTACTTCAAAAGATGAAATACAAGGATGAGTTTGTGGCCAACCTAGGTTTCATTAAATGACCCTGTCTCAAACAATGAGATGAAGCTGCTTGTCATAGATCTCCATAAAAGAACTAAAAACTAAGAGATTATGAAAAAGATGGTTCTTCTGTATGGCTACCTAGCACTAAATGTATTCTAATTTTGATATATACTTGCTTTCTGCTTTTTGCATTTAAGTTATAGATATACTCATTCTAAGGATTCACACGTTTTTGTAAAGAGAGAGAACTGTAACCAGCTTGACAGAAATGGAGACATTCAAAGGACGCACTAATATCTCTTAGCGTGATCATCTGATAGTTGAAACAATAAACCACAAGAAATGAGAATTTCCCCCAGAACTTTCATACTAGGAGAAGGAAATGGCCCAGGGTCATTGTCTTCCAGGAAGAGATTTCACACAGTTCTAAAAAACATCTTAGACTACCTTACAGGCACAAAATATGATGAGTCATTAATAAACAGAACCAGGACTTGTTTGGACCTGCTTAATTGTGCATATTATTGTCCCTCTTTTTAATCTTTAATATGACCTCATGATCTCAAAAATGGATTTGGGTGTTTGCTGGATCTCATTGTCCCATTTCCCAATGCTGATGATATTGAATATATCTCCCCTTTCCTGCTTTCCATTAAAAAAATGAAATGATAAAATACTAGAAAAGAGCTTAAGAAGGTAGCTTAGTGGTACAAATATGTTACCACACAAATGTGAGGACAAAAAGACATATAAATGCCAAATGAACATTGCAGCTCATCTGCATTTCTAGTCTTGCAAGGTGGAGACAGGATCCTCAGAGCAACCTGCCTAGGGAGATTACCCATACTGACAACATTGGGGTCTAACAGAGAGACCCTGCCTCATAGAATAAAGTGGGAGAATGATCAAGGTAGACTCCTGACATTCACAGAGGTCTCCACGCATACCCCCACACATACAACCACACATACCACAAATGTATCCACATGCAAAGAGAAGAAAAATATTTAAACACCGCATGATGTAGTTTCAAAAATAATGATAATAACAGATAAAAGATGACACAGTGTATAGAAGGCACAAGAAATGAAATACAAATTCTAATAGATACAATGAAATGGTTCTGCATGATAAGCAACCATAAACAACACAAAGCAAATGATATACTTTTGATAAAATATTTCTGTATAAGAAAAATAATATTTTTGGTAATAACAAAGAATAAATCAATAGTAAAAAGAATAAATTAGGATAGAAAATAGGTAAGGAGCAGGAGCATGGAATCAGACTTCACAGAAAAAGAAGCAAAAATGTCTTTTAGATATGTGAAAATATCCTGTTTCTCACTCATTACAAATAAATGCAAATTCAAACTTCAAAGGGATAGAAATGCTCACCTTTAGACTGGTGCAGCAACAATGTATGACACTGGTATATTGGATAGGATGGTAAATTGGCATGATTTTCAAAAGGTAATTTGACAATTTAAATCCAAATTTTAAATGCAGATATCCTTTGACCCAGCAATTGTACTTTGAATAATTTATTCCTAGTGCATCCTTGTACACATTTGCACTAAAATATTCATGGTATCATTATTTACAATAACAAAGAATTTGAAATAAAGTAAATGCTAGTTAGTAAAAAATAATCTAACAAATGACTGTGTACCCTTATATGGGATACTACAACAAAAATATCCTGGGTAAATCATTTAGATCTGTCAAAACTAAAGAATTACTAAGAAGCACAGAAATACATACACAGGTATATGCATGTAGCATCATTTTAATGCTATGAGAAAACAATAGAAATTTAACAGTTACCTGAGTATACAGATCAATCCAAGAGTACTAGCTTAGCATGTACAAGACCCTTGAGTCTCTCCCCAAGACTGAGGGATGGGGATTTATGGTATGGAAATAAATACTTTGTATTGGTATGGTTCTTCATTTACTGATACAAATCTAAGGTCAATTTTGTGATGTATACATTTCTTCTCTTGATTAAGTATTATGTTTATACTGATCCTTTAAAATGTAATACATAATTAAATACAGACTATAGATAGCTACCTATAATAGTCAGAACTTATAATTAGGTTAGGTTTTCTAGATATACAGAGATGGATTTGAGATAGATAGTCTTCAAGCCTTTCAAAGACCTTCAAAAATGGCATTTAAAATGGCTTAAGGTTTTACTTGACAATGAGAAATGTCTACTCCTGACACATCAATTACATCTGAGAGGAAGATGGGCATCGAAGAAACTCATTATGGAGTTTGCTTTCAACAAGGCAAAATTAGCCATTTGGACAAGAAACTGCTCTTGTCTAGACTGCTTGACTGTTGCTGTATGAACTGGACATGCAAGACCCACAGGAAAGTGACTGCTGAACTCAAACAGTCCTTCAGGATTCCTGATTCATGGAAGAGTTTACAAGACTTTCTACAGGACACACAAAAAAATAAATGACAGACTGCCAATACAGATAAACAGTTTGAAATTCCCTGCTTTTCTGCGAAGTCTTCCAGACACATTGTGGCCTATGGGCTGAAGATGGATGCTCCAACATTACAGAGGAACTTCAGGTGACTGTCCAGGCAGCAAGATGTCTCTGTCAATCCTAGTGTTTATATATCATCCTTCTGTGGTCTTTGATGGAGTTGAAGGCAGATAGTTATAATCATAGTTTTCCTTAGTTATGATAAAAATAAGCTATATATAAGACTTTAGACTCACAAAGATATGAGTGATGAGACTTTCTTTAAATCTTACTAAATGTTAATGGACAAAATATTGTAACTATGTTCTTATTTGATAACTGTTCTGTTTTATATAATATTACTATGTTAAAGTTAAAACCTTTCTTTCTATTTAGACAGAAAAGAGGAGATGATGGGGGATGTAATTCTGTAAATCTGTCTCTTATTGTTGTTGAATAAAACATTGTTGGCTAATAGGGAAGCAAGATAGGTGGGACTAGGAGTTGAGGAGGATTCTGGTAAGAGAAACACGGGGAGTTACGATGTAGCCTCCAAAGAGTAAAAGGTCCAGACCCTTTCTTCGGTAAGAGAGATAATTAGATTAACAATTATGGGATAAATACTTAAGTCAGAGATAGCCAGTAAGAAAAAAGCAAACTGCCAACAGCTTCATAAGTAATATAACCTCCTGTGTGTTATTTGGGGCCTGTAACTATGGCAGGGCCCAGGCAGGTGGCAGGAAGTCTGCACTCTACAGACAGGGAGCAGAAAGAGAAAAGAGAAAGACCTAAACACTCATAGAATAAAATCATGATTATCAGGTTTGGATGTAGAGGTAGGGGAAAATTTGGGAAGTAGGTCAAAGGGTATGAAGTAATAGAATATCTAGAAATACACTGTCCAATATTAAGAATATAGCTGATAATGGTGTTTTGAATTAGGACTTTTTGCTAACCAAGTGGATTATAGTTGTTCTTGCTACATATTTTTGTAACTGATGAGTATATTAAGTAGCTTTGTTATAGTAACTGAGTGTCTAGAGGTATCCTTTAAAGCAATATTGGAAGAGCTGGAGAGATGGTTCAGCAGTTAAGATCAAGTGTGAAGTTGCAGAGGACTCACATTTGGTTCTTACTACCCACATTTGATGCCTCACAACTGCCCGTGACTCCAACTCCGGGGGATACAATGCCTTCGTATAGCCTGTGAATGGCATCTACACTTGCATGCACATACCCATAAAGAGCATGCATACACAGAGAGACTAAAAAAAGAAAATAATTTTAAAGCATTATGTTGTCCCTGTCATATATGCACAATAGCATTTAATAAAGAGAAAACAAAAAGCAAACTTACCCAAGTTCACTTGGCAATTAAATCATGGCTAGGTAAACCTAGGACCTGCATTTGTTACTCCCTTCTGTACATGTTGTTCCCGAAATATCAAATATTTTTCACTGTCAAGTTTAGTGGATTACCAAAATGGAAGAACTAATTAAAACAAAGTTTTGAAAATGAGATCCAAATAATAATGAGCATTTTGCTCTGCAAAAATCCAATCATAAGGATTTTTGTTAGTTATAACTTTTTTTCCTTTTTCATGCATTGCATCCTCACTGAAGGTTCCCCTCTCTCCATTTTTTCAAGCTCTCTACCTCACTTCCCCTCTCTCCAGATCCACTCCTCCTCTATTTCCCTTAAAATAAAAAGAGCAGGCCTCCCAGAGATATCCACTGAACATGGCATAACAAGTTACAATAAGACTAGGCACAAACCCTCATATCAAAGCTGAATGAGTTAAAGAATTCAACAGACAGGCAAAAGAGTAAGAGATAACCCCTCTCTCAGTCTCAGGAGTCCCATGAGAACACCCAGATACACAACCATAACATATGCAGAGGATCCAGCTTAGACCCATACAAGGTCTGTGACTGTTGCTTTAGACTCTCTGATCCCTTATGGGCCCTGCTTAGTAGATCCTGTCGACTATGCTCTTAAAGTGTCCTCCACCCTTCTGACTCAGACTGTCCCCCACTTTCTCTGTGGTTCCCTGGCTCTGCCTGGTGTTTGACCGTGGGTCACTGTATTGGCTCCCATCCGTTGCTGGAGGTTGACTCTCCAATGATAACTGGGCTAGGCACCATTCTAACCAGTAGAATTTTTGATTAAGTTCTTTAATTGATTATTTCAAATACCACACTTCTGAGTTTGGTGCCATAGCTTTTGTTCAGATAGCAATTCTGGAGATTTGAACAGGAAAAAACTGAGCAAAAACTATCCAAATTCAAAGATAAATGATTCCTTTGTTTATCTAAAGAAAATTCAAGTGGACCCTAAGCATATTTTCATGATCTTCATTAAGATGTCCACCTTTGAGGTGCCTTTCAGACTTGAATGATAACCCTTTGTCATATTGTTCGCCTTTGCAGCCTTGGTCAAGTATGTAAACTCCAGAGTTCTGAATGCCATTGTGGGCCTGTTGTTAAGCCTTGTGATAGAGCAATTGATCACATCTCACACAACAAATAAGTGGACTGATGCCTGGGGAGATCAAAGTGGCTGCATCAAAACCGCAGTACATGATCATGACACACCACATAGTGCCTAATGCCCAGATTGATAACGTTCCTGAAGACAATGGATCATCTCTCAGTTTCCATTAAAGAATGATCAGAAAGAGAAGTTGTTAAGATAAAAGTGGCCTTGCTGACAGCTTGCCTGTGAGAAGGAGCCTTCAGGGATAAAGAGTAACCATACAAGATATATATACCATACCAAGTCAGCCATAACCATAGACTGTTGAAGTTTACAGTCTCCACACCCGGTCTTCCTGATCACATTTTCTGGAGAGTACAAACTGCCTATATTAGCAACAGTAATTGCATAGACACGTGCATTGTGAGTGTGCAGTCACTGATAGTCCCTATTCTATAGATGTAGTCTAGTTCCTGTGCAGATGTTGCTATTACTAATTGTAGCCTCCAGATTTTGCCAAGTCTCCTTCCTGAACTGCTTCCTTTTAAAGGAGCTCTCATTTACCTCATGTACATTCATCCTTGTTATGGCAAGCTTTTAAGTCTAACTCTAACTGCAGTTGTGCTCCTTGGAGTCTATGGCTAGCTATCTGCAAAGCTTTTTCTGACACATCACAGAAAGAAGGCTTCCAAGTATTCTCCACTATTATATACAGATATTGTATAGAGGAACAAATAGATATCTACTATCCAAGGATATCTGTATTAACTAATAGTCATACTATTCCATGATGCTGATCTTGCTGTAAAGTGGCAATTATGTATCTGTGCCCACAATCCAAATTAACATGTTTAGTACATCTTTTATGGGAATGTGAGTTTGACCACGTTCAATAATATTATTATTACATTAATAGTGAGTCAGATTTTCTGCACCAAACAATGACTAATCCATAATTTTTCAGAAGTGGTTTAAGTATTAGAGATCTATAATTGTGCAGTGCCTTCCATGAGAAATATGCAATCTTTGCTTTACCTATGGAGACAGTCATTGATAAGAAATACAGTGTCTAGACTTGTCACTTTGACATTAGTCCTCACAGCTAAACTTGTTTTCAACATCATAAATATAAGAAATAATTCTACAAATGTTATGTATTAGAATTGTATCTATGCCTCTATCTCACTCTTGCCCCTCATGAAAACAATGTCTACACACACACACACACACACACACACACACACTTTATTTTGAAAATGTAACCTCTTTTTAGAATCTCCTTTTATTATTTATCTCTCATAGGTAAGAATTTGTAAATATAGTATTAAAATGATCCCTAGTGGTTGTTGCTATACCCATTAATCAATGAATTGCTTGACCCTCTCAGAGAACCTTCTTCTTATAGTAGATAGCAATGAACACAGATACTCTACCAACTAACTGGTAAACATGCAGAAGTAAGTGTAATTTGTAAGTAGATACAAATCAAGCACACACACACACACACACACACACACACACACACACACACACACACACACACACACCCCTGGTGGGGGATCTTGTAGGATAAGGGGTAGAATAACCTTAAGGAAGCAGAAACATAGCAGTACAGTTGCATGTATGAAATCACAGTGATTGTGACAGCATACACAAGACTGCAAAAACTCTAGCCACACAAAATCCCAACATGCAGTGAGAAATGTAAGTGTGAAGTCCTACCAATAGCTCAGAAGCTGTTGTTTACTTATGATAGCTTCTGGGAGAGGAAGAGTTGGTCTTTATTGTGACACCTATTAGGTAGACCCCATACCAGGGAAAGAAACAGAACCAGTGCTACAGGAACACACATACACGCACACGCGCGTGCGCACGCGTGCACACACACACACACACACACCCCACAGAGAAGGGCTTAATTCAATGAGTTTTTGTTTGTTTGTTTGCTTTTGTTTTAAAGAACAGGCACACATGTTTGAGAAGAGTAGAAAGTCAGAAATCTACCAAGGAAGTTCTCTCAGGCTGTAAAGTCAGGCAGAAGTATACACTGTAGTAGTGAACCATTTCTTCATTTTGAAGCCACGTTTTTTTTCCTAAGCTCTTTAACTTGTTGTATGAAGTCTATTCATATTCTCTCTTTTACTTAAAATCAATTGATTATAGATGTTAGCCACATCTCTAACATGCTTGTACATTTAGAATACTGTTTAATTAAATAGATCAGTGCTGTAACCTAGACAGAATGCCTCATAAAAGTATTGACTGACTTGACTGACAACCTTAGAAGAGGTGGGGGATTTAAAGTGGTCTCTCCACTATTGCTTAGCTTGCCAGGTGTAATGAACTTGACGTCTACCCTATATGCCACCCTAGAACCTTCATCCAGTGACTGATGGAAGCAGAGGCAAACACCCACAGTTAAACATGGAACCCATGTGACAGACAGAGAGGAGTGATGGGCAAATTGGCAAAGAATGGGCTGGCAAACCCATCAGAGACAGCTGATATGAACAAGGGGGAGCTCTTGGACCCAGACCGATAGCTGGGTGGCCAGCATTGGACTGATCCAGAACCCCTGAGTGTGAGAGTCAGTGAGGAGGCCTGGGCAACCTATGGGGCCCTGGACAGTAGATCAGTGTTTATTACTGGCATGCAAACAGACTTTGTGTGTCCATAACACAAAGAGAGATGCTCTCTCAGCCTGGACTCTTAGGGGAGTGCTTGGACCCTGCCCTGAGCAAAGTGACAGACTCTGGATATCCCATATGTGGAGGGATGTAGGGATAGGGTGGGAGGCTGTGGGGGATGGTGGGGGCATGCAGGAGGATGGGAGGGAGAGGGAACTGTGATTGACATGTGAAGCAAGCTATTTAAAATTAAAGTAATAAAAAAGTTAAAAAAAAGAAGAGGTGGGGGAGTGGGATCCTTTATCCATGCACACAGATGGAGGAAAGTCAATGTGAGCTCACAATGAGGTGACTGTCTATACGCTAGAAAAAAAGATCTCATCAGAACCCACACTGCCACCTTCCCTCCTGACTCCCAGTCTCCAGAACTATGAAAATACAGTTCTGTTTTCTGAGCCATCTGGTCTACCATATTTTCTACGGGAGCCCGTGCAGACTAAGACACATGCCTTTAGTCATTCCTGAGTTTTATCTTATTTGTGTCCCTAAAAATCTGAATAGACCAAAACAAGGCTGTAATTAGTAAGTACTGTTGAGTTATGAAAAAGAAAAATCACTGTTGATTCTCACAAAAATTTAGCATTTGTGATAGGTGTGAGCCTATACCTTCCCAAGATTGAATAATAAAGATATGGCAAATCTGAACAAACCAATAACAAATAATGAGATTGAATCAGTAATGAAAAATCTCCAAACAAAGAATACCCTAGCAGCAGATGGCTTCACACTGAATTCTAACAAACATTTAAAGAATGAATACCAATTGTCTCCATGTTATTAAAAAAATAGAATAGGAAGAAATTCTTCCAAATACATTCTGTGAAACCAGCACTATCCCAATAATAAAACCGGATAGATTTATAGCAAAAAAGAATACTGTAAGTCAGTATCCTCGATGAATGTAGATGGAAAAATACTAAATGAACACAACAGTGCATTAGAAAGATTATTCTCCATAATCAATGTAATCCCAGGGTTGCAAGCTTATTTCAACATATGTAAATTCATGAGCATGGTGAAGGACAAATATGATCATCTCAATAGATGCAGAGGCTGAAAAAATTAGGAATATAAGAAATGTACCTAAATATAACAAAAGCAATATCAAGACTAGCCCTGAGCTGAGAATACAGCAATGTTTGCATACTGATGGAAGTACAGCAGATCACTAGGCTTACACTTCTCATGGCATTTTTTAGCATAGTTACTAAAAACTCACAATGAATTTATCATATGCTACCACATTAAATGGTTTCTTTTAAAATTTCATTCCATTTATTTATTTACTGTACACACATATTTTCTAGCTTATAGCACACCTTCTCCCTGTGTGCTCACATGGGTACACAACAAATGTGGCAGAAGACAACTTATGGAAGTAGTTTTTCCTTTTCCCCATGGGGGTCTGAAGATGGAAGTTACGTCTTCTGGTTTGGCAGCCAATTCCTTTACACACCAAGACATCTCATCAGCCTCTAAACAGCAGTTTAACTTAAGGCATATCAATTTTAGGAAACGTAACATTTGGAGAAACTCTGCAAAATGGCTAAAGAAGTTCCCACTATTGGTTTTACAACTTACCTGACTCTATTATTTCAAACACATTTAACTAATAATGAAGATTTTAATACATAAAATTGGATCCATATTAATATTTTAATGCTATACCTTCAAGTCATGATGTCATCACTAATTCTAGACTTGTACTTTTTTGAAGCAATAACTCGCTCATACTTTAAAGAAATGAGATTATTTCACAATATCAATACAGGAACAGTTGTACTATATGTTCAGAGAAATTGCAGCTCCCACCTGAAAGAATAATTATGGTCCTGGTAATTTTAAATATTTAGAGAACTTTGTCATTGCTTTACATTCTCACTTCAGTTTGAAAGATACTGGATCATTTGCTACCTAAAATACATAACAAGACATATAAAAAGACAAAAATGCATAGTAGATAGCAGGGGAACCAAGGGGTTATATCAACTAGCACATTTGCTATCTCCATGACCTGTGTACTGGGGTCATGGCCACCTCAGCAGGATTACCTGCACTCATTAGATTATTAGAAAATCACTCTGTTATTAAAGACTTCTTTGTAATACAAGACAGAATTAGAAATACAAATTTTGAGGTTAGTGAGAAAGAAAAAGGAAATACCAAATCATTTCTATCGCTTTTTGTTCAACAAAGAAGCAGCCAGAAACCCATCAAATTTAATGTTATAGAAACATTCTCATGCAGTGTTAGGGTTATGAACAGAATTAAAGCCAATGTTAAAGAGGATGGACAGAGAAATATTTGATTGGCTTGTTTTACATTTATTCATAACTAAATAAATGCAGTTATTTGTTTGTTTGACAAGCATTTAAGTTTTATTTAGTGTGTTACAATAGAGTGTCACTAGAGATAAAAATCATACATGTATTAGTTACTTTTATGTTTTTTGATAAAATACCATGATCAAGGTGACATATAGAAGAAAAAACATTTTTCTTTAAGTTTCCAGAAGGTTATAGTCCATAATGCCAGGGAAAACATGGCAGCAGGTGGCAGGTACCATGGCAGGAGCTGGAAGTTGATAGTCTGCTTCTTGAACTGTAAGTAGGAAGTAGCGAAAGGTTGAGGGGTGTGGAGACAATGAATACTGGGAATGGTGTGAGGCTTTGAAACTTCAAAGCCTGCCCCCAGTGACATACTTCTTCCAGCAGAACTACACCTATTAGACCTTTCCAAACAGCACTACCAACTAGAGAACAAATGTTCAAATATGGAAGCTTACATTTTCTTTCTCAATATGTATACATCTAATTCTTTTTCTGTGTGAAACAGCAGTTTTTGATGATAGGAAGGGGAAGAAATCACTTTTTCTAGCTTTATGGTGGTGGTAATGGGGTGTTATTCATAGAATAGTCAGCTGGTAAAAAGAAAGAAGTATGCTTGAAAATAGAATTGTCGGTAGATTGCCATAAGAGGAATTTGTAGGAACAGAGAGAGCAACACTTGGAAAAATTTAGAGATGAGAAAATCCTCCTGGAGCAGAATGAAGAGTGACAGACATAGTGACTGGTAGATGGAAGCCAGTGCCATGCTTACGAATTTGGAGTGGAGTTCCATTTAAAACAGGAAATACAGGAGGAGGAGGCAGGGAACATATCTTACCCTGATGTCTTCAAATTACACCTACTAAATTTAGGCTGTGTGAGCTAGGAAAAGTGGAGCGATTGAAGGATTTGAAGCTGGGGAAGAACATAATAAATTTGTATCTTAGGGAGATGAGCATTCTAGGACCTCATTGACAGATAGCAGAAAAAAAAGGTGGAGGCAAACCAATCCATGTGATTGTAGCATGATTTAAAGGACAGCGAACAAACAAAATAAGCACATGCAATCAGAGTTTTTAAACGATTGCTCCAAAACTGCTCTTTGAAATAGGACTCAAATTCCTTTTCTCTTTGTCTTTATTGTGCATATCCAACAAATACTTCTTCACAGTTGTCTCCAGGCCCCCTTACTACAATCCTGCTTTGATTGACTGTGTTCTGTGAAATTTCTTGTGTTACTATTTCTTGAGTCACCTTCTTATTCAGCCAAATTTGTCTGGCAAATCCACTTGTACAATCTGAAGCTGAAGTCCACTTAAATTCTCTACTGTTCCATGACTAGTTTATTCTGTGATCTTGCCAGAAAACAATATCATCTCCTTCCTAGTGTCTGCAAAATTCCATGTACATCTATTATGCAACACAACAATGATGGTGCTATAAATATTTATTTTGCTGAAGCATTGAAGACAAGTGAGGCAGAACCCATGCAAGTCTCAATTGCCAATTTGATATGCTGCTTCTGTCTATCATAGGTCACTGTCATGTAGAAAAGTCTGAATGTACAATTAAAGCACTGGCATAATAATACTAATTAGCAAAAAGAAGTTGTACAAGAAGGAATGGATGCTGTTAAAGTTAAACAGACTTCCTTAGCCTCCTTTATATATTAAATTTTCTGGGATGATGAGAGGCCATGTCAGTGTGACTAACTGGATATGAGATTGACATATTTGTAAAGACGGCCTCAAGCTTTTTAATTTGTTGTTAGCCTGAGAGTTCTAAATTCACATGGACAGGTCTGTAGACCCAAGCTGCTACAGTGAAATGTACTATTGTCCCATAATCCATGTAACAGAATCTTTAAAACCCTTTCATTCCTCCATCAACACCGTACTGTTTGCAAATCCTGCATTTAGCTAACCCCTATTAGAAAGCCAACTACATATAGAGGGTTCATTTAACTGACACAAAAGAGCTCTGAGAGTCTCCTTTCCCCAACCTCATTCTGCCTAAATTACCATATGATGAACATGCATTTATTTTTGTAATAATAATTAGCATTATTGCGGTTCATATTTTGGAGGAGCAGTAATATTTCATTAAAAAATCTCTAAGGCTCTGTGAGTTAGGTCAGTATTTTCGTCTCTGTAACAAATTCAGAAACTGTGGCATCATGGGGTTAAAATGGAAATGACTTACTCATAGTAGCGGTGCTGAGATTAAAGCCCAAGAGAAGAGACCCAATTCTAGGTTCAGACCAATACTCCATCTTCACATGAGTTTTGGGGATTGTATTAATTTTAGCTTATAATAGTGTCACTGCTTCCTAGATAAGAGAAAGTTTCAAATCCATCATATTAAGCACCATTTTAAAATTATTTCTATCTTTTTAGCTTTGTAATTTATCTTTAAATGCAGATGGATACAAAAGCGCATAAATCAAGGAACTGCTAACATGTGCAACAACATTATTGTTACAGTTTTTGGACAAAAGAAGCTAAAATAAAGTGCAGTCAAATCAGAAATATTAAAAAAGAAACTGGTGGTGTGAATAAGAATGTCTCCCATCGGCTTATGTATTTGATTGCTTAGTCATCAGGAAAAACACTTTTGTTACAATATAATTCAATAATGGGTGATATTACATCTCTAAATACCTTAAAATGTTTTGTAAATACTTTCCTGTCATTATCTAATGCATTCAGATGGGTCCAAAATGTTTTATGTTTATTATTGTATTAGAATCATTTCATTTTAATCAGAGAATTGTTGTATGTTTATTTAATCATTTTTCTATTATCATTTTCTTCTCCAAATTATCCTGGTACTCTTGGGAAGATTGGGAATAGTAAGGAGTATTGCTTTAGCTTTCTACTTGTCTTCATTTGAATTTACAAAAAGGTATAGATAATTTTTATGCATGGCATGAGGTTTAGACACATGTATACATTTTGCAGTGTTGTTTAACATATGTATCAACTCATGTGCTTAGCATTTTTTGTCAAGAATTCTGTCTGGACCTGTATTATTTTACTTGGCATAATTCAAGTTTCCAAATTAAGAATTCCCTTTGTAATAAATGTTGAAGAATATTCTGTTGGGAAAACATTCATGCTTTACCCACTGCACTTGCAGCAGGGTCTCCTATAGGCATACTCTACTTTTTCCCATTCAGGCAGTCATGTGTTTGAGCAAAAAGTTCCATGAAGGTTGTTTATGCTCCTAGTCACTTGACAGTCTGAGCTCTGCTCTTTAAGTAAATGTTGGCTTGCTACTAATATATAGCTTATGGATGAAGGATCCTATTCATATTGATTTTTCTTCATTTCTTATTATTCACGAAGCAGAAGTATGCTGTATTATATTTTTGTTAGTGCTGAGAAGTGGTTCTGGCATGGCAGTTTTGTTATAGAGCTCTAAAAAGTAACAAATAATCAATATCTCACACTTACCTGTATATAACATACATAATATATAATATAAATATAATGATGAATAATATGAGCATTACATCTATTTTCCACCTTTCACTATAAACTTATTTGAGGTCTAAATCTGTATTTGTAGTCTACACTTGGTTCATATCAACCACAGCTGTTTCCCATTCACCAAAGTCATCAAAAAGAGATGAATCCAAGCCTTGGTTGGTAGAAATCTACAATGTCATCCAATCAAAACAGTTAGATGGAAATACAAATATAATGCAACCTCCAAATTCCAGCACATTCTTTTTGCCATGTTTAGTCCCAAGTCTTTATTACAAACTGGTAAAGGAAAGAACAAGAATGTTTCTTGTCCCCGGAACATGTATGCTCTAGTGGAGTAAGATAGAGAGTGAAAAAAATCAAAGAAAGCTATAGACATTGATAATTGCTGTGTAAAAAAATAAACAGAAGAGAGGGGCATCAAAGGATTGGAGGTGGTAAATTTATCCATTGCTCATAGATTTTGAGGTTAGTAAATTTAGAGGTTCATAGGTAACCTCAGAGTCAGCAAAGCTGAATACATAATGTCAATATGGAGGTCTGTAAGTTAAATCACAATGGCAAAGTTCTAACCACTGGGAAGGTCAGCAAGTCTCTCCAGGAACTAGAAGAGACCTGCTCCTTCACTCCTTGTGGAAATAAAGCAATGTGAGTACTAGAAGAGAAGTGTCTACCTAGACAGTAGAGAGGTCTGGAGCTCTCTTCCCTTCCCCATGGATGGAAGTCTAGGGAGAGAAGAGCTGCTTGGCCTAGTCCTGTGAATTCACAAAAACAACACATACAACTAAATACAATATGTGTCATAATTGTGTGAGATCTTTGATAAAAACCCAAAGACACTACATGGGCATAGAAAAAGATTCATTCTTACTGGAGGGCTTCATAAAATAGTTGTCAAACTTATATCCTATAACCATCTTCTTTATTTTGAAAGTAGTGACTTTTTCCTTATGTCCTGCCATGCGTTCTTGCCCAGCTATGTAGCAAGCAAGCAGCTTTGTGGCAGATTCCTAAATCATGTCAGTGACAACTCTAAAAATCTGCTTTAGGGATGGTGAACCCTTGTAGTCAAAATCTGGCTGCAAATGACTATACAAAAATGTGGTCTACTAGTTCAAATTCAATGTGTTGTCCACATGGTAAAGAAGCTACATCTAGCTTTGGCCAATAATATCTTTAGTTACTGTTAATTGTCTTGATTTTTGTTTTAGTTTTAACAAGATAATAATGTACCAGGAATAAAATTAAGATTTATGTTCATAGAAAGCTAAGTATTTGTCAATAGAAACTAGATTAAGATTAGTCATAACAGCATCCATTTATTGAATGCCCACACATTATTGTTAAGCCCCAACCCCTTTGCAAAGGCAATATTTTTACTTCAATTTGTAAATGAGTTTCTCATAAAAAAGCCATTAAATGACTCATCCAAGATCATACAGTTATTATTTGGCAGCACTTGGATTTGACAATCAATTGTGCATGTTTTCAAGTATGTGCTGCCTAAAAGGGAGTCCTGAATATTTGACATTGAATAAGTTGTCTTAAAAGATCACACATTTCTTACATGAGCAACAGAAATGAGGTTGATTGTGTTAAGTCTCTTCTGATGATATATTTAGCATGCTTACTTATACAGTCTAGTTGTCTTACTAACACCACAAGAATTGTATGAGATCTCACAAAATTTTGTTGGGGATCTAGAGATGACTTAGTGGTTATGGTGGTTAAAAGTGTGTAATGTGCCGGGCGTTGGTGGCACACGCCTTTAATACCAGCACTTGGGAGGCAGAGGCAGGCGGATCTCTGTGAATTCGAGGCCAGCCTGGTCTACAAGAGCTAGTTCCAGGACAGCCTCCAAAGCCACAAAGAAACCCTGTCTCGAAAAATCAAAAAAAAAAGTGTGTAATGTGCTTATACAAGATCCAAGTTCAATTCCCAGCACCCACATCAGGGAGCCTACAAATCACCTGTGACTCCTGCTCCAGTGTGGCCTTCATAGGAACACACACACACACCTTTTAAAAAATTACTTGTTGTAAAACTAGGTGTTAAAAATTATTTATTGTTAAAAAATTCCTAGGAGCTAGCACTCAAAAGGAAGTTCCCCATAAAACTGAATTAGCTTCCTGAGGACCATTAAACTGCAAAGAGAACTAATTATTTATCTTAGGGTAGCACTGAGAGTGATGGTCATATCATCATTTATGTAGTTTGAAATCTTTGGAGGATATATTGTTTCATTTTCTATGTAACTGCTCTGAAAAGGAAGCATAGCAAAGCAGATAGGTTTATGTTAGCATAAAAGCTCATTTTGCCCAGCCATACAAAGACAAAGATGAGAACAAAAACTGTTTACAGAGCCCTCTCATTTTCTTTTCATGGAAACACTGGCCAAAAAGAAGATAGTGCAATCTAAGAGGAGAGTTGACAATGGTAGACAGCTGATGAATGTTGGAGCCAAGAGTAGGAGCCAGAACATTTCCTGTGTGACTCAGCAGTCTTTTCTTTTTGTATGTTTTCAGGGGATGTTGAGTCTTGACTCACTCTCTTTCAATAGAACATCATCAACTGTCATATTCATCATTGTGCAATAATCAGGGTATCTGTGACTATAGTGGTTTTCCAAGTGTATCTTTTTAATGTCTTGTATCGCAAGCTCTGTAGGTTTCTATGGAAATGGCACTAAATACATGGTTCCCGAAGACGGGGAATGGGACAAGAACTTGTGAGCAAATTGGGAGGATGCAGGGGAGAGGAAAGAGAGGTAGAAAAAAGAGAAGGGGGAAGAGGAGGTTGAAGGAGAACAAGACAGATCAGGAAGACAGACATAGGAGAGGAATAGAGGAGAGCAAGAAAAGGGATACCTTAATAGAGGGAGCCGGTATAGGTTTAAGGAGAAATCTGGCACTATGGAAATGTTCAGAGATCCACAAAGATGACCCCAACTAAGGATTTAGGCAGTAGTGGAGAGGCCACCTTTGATGCCCTTTCTCTGTACTGAGAGTGATGACTACCTTAAGTGCCATCCTAGAACCTTCATCCAGTAGCTGATGAAAGTAGAAGCAGAAACCTAAAGGTAAACACTGAACCATACTCCTGGAATCCAGTTGTAGAGAGGGAAGAGAGATGAGCAACAGAGTCAAGTCTGTACTATAATAACCTACAGAAACAACTGACCTGACCTAATGAGAGCACAGGAACCTCAGTTGCAACGCTGGGGAACCAGCATTGAACTCATTCAAGCCCTCTGAATGTTGGTGCCAGTTAGGTCTGGGCAGTCTATGGGACCTCTAACAGTGGAGCCAGTGTTTATCCAAATGGAATTTGGGAGCCCATTCCCTATGGAGGGATACTATTTTAGCCCAGATACACAGAGGAAGGCCTAGTCCCTCCCCCAAATGATGTGACAGACTTTTATGATCCCTAGGGAAAACCTCACTATCCTTGGGGAGTGAGTGGGGGCGGTGGGTTGGGGGTTGGTGGGGAGCATGGAAGGATGGGAGGGAGAGGGGCTAATATGCAAAATAAGATTGTTTCTAAATAAAAAATCAGAAACGAAATGCATAAGATAAATAATGGATTATGAATCTTCACAGGTGTCTAGCTTGCTTACATTTAATGAAAAGGCACTTGAAAAATGAAGGATTGTTTCTCATGTCAATGTTATGACTCACATGTTGAGATCACTCATTTATAAATAACAATGCTTATCACCAAAAGGCTAGGCTAGTTGTACCCAACTTAAAAGAACACTTTGTACTCAGCAGAGTAATTAAACTACTTTTTTTTCTTCTGCTTGAAACTGTCAAGACTAAAAGCTTCACAAATATCAAATAAGCTCTTTGTTTGGTCATATTACTTGTAGCTCCAATCAGATGTGGCTTACATTTATACTATCACAAGAGCTTACATATCTTGATTCATATTTCATGGACAAATTTGAAAGGCACTTGAATAAATAGTAATGTGTATATATGACGATACCCAGGAGTGTGAGTAGTTCTGGAATTCGTTTGTGTAGAGAATCATGGAAGGAGCACAGTATGCCTTGTTGAAGAGAAAAAAAGCCCATGAAAATTGCCCCCCAAATTTAAGGTGCATCAGTAGAAGAGGCAACTGATTATGAAGCTTTTTGGAATTCAAAAGAAGAAAAAAAGAAAGAAAGAAAGAAAGAAAGAAAGAAAGAAAGAAAGAAATGAAGGAAGAAAGAAAACAAAGTGAAATAACCATAAGAGACAGGCTCCATTACCATGTAACAATTAACTACATAACGCTGAGGGTTTGTCAGTATAGAAAAATCAGCCTCATGGTGCAAGGACTCCTTGAAAGATTCCAGGAGGGTGAGATGCTTAAAAAGAGAGCTGCTAGGATTCCTTCACACTCAGGGTTACACAATTCTTGGAAAAGGATTGTGAACATTTGTTGTGCTGACATATGCTTTACCTCTTTTAGGTAGTTTTATCCTCACAAGAACCTCAGGAAGTGCATACTACAATTACATAAACAAAGAAAATAAGGGTCAATTGAATGATATAATTTGCTCAAAGATACTTTGTAACAACAGTGGATTTGGAATTAAAATCTAAATAATTCCATGCTGTAGCCAAATCTGTCAAATACTATGCAACAGAGTGATCACAAAGTCAAGTTATCCACTGGTTCTATTGACTATAAACTTTCAGAAGTTCTTGTGCTAATGAATAGTGTGTGTGTGTGTGTGTGTGTGTGTGTGTGTGTGTTGGCATGTGATTCAAGTGAGTCATTGAGGTTTTCATTTCATGTCTTAATATTTTGTTTACTTCTCCTTTAATAGTTTCTTCTTGGACAAATCACAGTCTCAGGATTTGAAATGTCACCTACATTCTATGATCAAGTTTTTATCCCAGTCCTGACTCTCTAGCTCTGGACTCCAGACACACCTTTATCTCTGTTTGTTCAACTCCAAGTATCCAAAGCACAATTCTGTTTGGCTTAACTATACCTTAGGAGTGTAGGCTTGGCCCTGAATATATTTTTCTCTGTGTATTATTCCCTTTGATTTTTACCCTTGCATATTATTCTGATACATAATAAGAATGATTTTTCAAGTTAAAATTTTCATTTTTAGGGCACAGCAACTGAAACCATTATCTGAAATCTGTGGTAAGTGTCAGTTTTTCAAATACTCTTTCACCTTTAAAACCAAAGGGGTCCCCTATACAAAACACAATTTTCAGAATAAGGACAAAAATAAAAACCAGGAGAAAACAATGGACTAACAATCTAAAGCACCTCTGTTCTTATGATGTAATAAATTAATTATTACTTAAGAATATACCTTTTTATGAGAAACAGTAACATGACAATTTAGGTTGCAAAGTATAGACTTTAGAATCAGACATATCTGGATTTATCGTACCATTTACTAGCTATGCAACTCTAGATCAGTTGTTTAACCTCTGAGATTTTTCTTGATTTGAGATAATGTTATAGGACTTCTTTATTAAAAAGAAATAAAATATTGAGAGCTTAGTGTCTGTCACAGTGTCAACTTGAAATGTTTTCTTCTCTCGAACCCCACCAAAAAGAATGTTCTTTGTCACAGGGTATGAGGTGGGGAATCATATGAAAATGAAGTGTGAAGGCTAAAGGGCTGGTTTAGGGGAGTAAGAGCTCTTGCTACACTTTCAGAGTACTGGGGTTCTGCTCCTAGCATTCACCTGGCTCCTCATAATTGTCTGCAAATGTGGTTTGAGGGTATCCAACTCCCCCTATGTCCTCTGCAGTTATGACTCACACACATGATACACAGACATACATTCAGGCAATCATCTATTCATGTAAAATACAAATAAAATGTTTTAAAATAAATACTAAAAAAGAAAGTGGAGGGTGAAAGTGAAGTCTTGTACATTCCACCTTAGAATGTTTTGTGATCTTATGCTCTTATGCTTTTATTCCATTTGTAGCTTTAAGTTTATTACATAAAGGAGAAAATTTAACTTTGCTACTTTACATTCATATCTTATTTTAACTCTATTAGCCTAGCAAATATTTATTCTTTCTAGAATGCAATTTTAAAGTGTTTGTTGCTTTCTTCCCACGATTTTATCAATGTCTGAAAAGAACATCTTATTTTTGAGAAAAATGTTCATTTTATATCGAAGACAGTAAGAAAGTAATAGGATATGCAACAGACACTTCAAAGGTAGAGACTTTGTTAGGATACCATACTTTTGCTTTCCATCTAAATTGTTTTCAGATATTAAGAATATGATGACCAGTTGAAAGGGACTCAGGATTCTCTCTGACTCTTTGGTGCTAATCAACATGGTAACCTTAAGAAATATTCAAACTCAGAAAGAGAAAGAAAAACATTTCTAACCCCTATTGTGTGGATTTGGAAAGCAGAAAAAGGAATGTGCAGGATTGGCTTTTGCTCAAGTTCCATTTAACACATGGGATGAGAACAAATGTGACAATTAAAAACAACCAAATGGTTACCTAGTTTAGAGAGCAGAGAGTGAAAAAAATAGAAAGTAACACCTTCTGTGGAAGAAAAAAGAACAAATGCCAATGCAAGATATGGAATTACATCAACAGACTTCTTTTTTTTCCAATACAAATGCCCTGGAAACCCGAAGCAAACACTGCAAGCTGCACGGAATGCATACTCTAAGTGTCTTTGTGTACCTTATAAAAAGTCAAGTGGACACTGTGTGCACTTGAGCTTTGCCTTTCCTGTCTCTCAGCTAGTCCATTTGCTGTTGACATTTTCTGCTCTTAGCATCAACCCCACCCACTACTTCCCTTCCCTTTCCCACTACTACATTTCCTCTTTATCCTTTAAGAGATACAGATTTTAGGCATTAGGTCACATTTTTCTCTGATTGCATTATAAATAGCTAAATTTAGCATATCATTTTCCCTTAGTGTTTCACAAATTGTAGCCTAAGAAATACTTGCATCAGAATCACCTCAAATAATTGGTAACACTCTAGTTCGACACTAAACCCACAAAGTCAGAATCTTTGAGGCTGATGTCCAATAGTCTGTAAATCACACAGTTTTCTTTGCGGTTAGACACAGATTGGAGAGCCACATTTTTCAGAAATCATTTATTTAAACTTACCATGACTCAAGTTACTGAGTTTTCCCTCTTCCAAAGAATACTATGGAACATTGAGATGAAGAGAGTAGAAACTTGTGGGCTACCTACTAGAATACATTAAAGTAAGGCATTCTAGTATTTTTCTGAAACTATTCATGACATGACTAGTCCAACTGCCTAGGTCACCTCATAGGGCTAGTAAGAAAACAGGATGAAGTGAAAGTGCTTTTAAAATATTTATTTATGGAACTGCCTGTCTGTGTGTCTCTCTGTCTGTGTCTGAGTCCTTGTGGGTATGTACACATGTTTGCAGGTGTCCACAGTGACCAGAAGGGAAGGTCAGATTTCCTGGAGATGGAGTCACACAGGTGATTGTGATCTACCAGACATGGGTGCTAGGTATTGAACTCAGATTTTTTTGAAGAGCAGCAAACACTCTTAACCACTCAACTCCACCTCCAGGAAAGTGCTTTGAAGACTCTACATTTCTATTCAACTCTCAATTTTCCCATCTGATTTTGATTATCCATAAAACCACTTTCTGCAGACAGTGTCAAAAAGAATAGTGGTGTGAATCAAGGAAGGAAGAGCCTGCTTGTTAGCTGAGAAGTGAAAACATGTAACGAATTATTAGCATGATTTTCCAGGAGATTTCCAATTAGCTCTAATAATTCCAGCGTCTTAGATCACTTTTTGTTGATGATAGCCTGATATCATGGAAAAGATAATTTTTCAAGAAAAGTGGTCTGTGCTTAGATGTACATTTCTGAGGGAAGATAGTTGAGGTGTTCATCTGGTGATTCCCTTCTTGCTGGTAAAGTTTGAGGCATTATAGGTCTTCTCATGCCTAGAGACAAGGAGTGTGCATGGGAATCTTCCATTGTCCTTAGTCTCCTTATTATCAAGTCATACGTATTTGATCATGTAGACTCCATTCTCATTAACTTACACAATCATAATGTCCCCCAAAAGTATATTTCTATATGCCATTTATGAACTAAGTTTCTACCTTCCCAATGGGGATTGAGTGTAGTAAGAGTGTTAGATGAAATTAAAATCATGTTGAAACTGTAGTATCTCATAACTGATTCAGACATACTATGTGTTTCTGATGCCACAGTGATGTCTACAGATACAGTGAGGTCACTGGTGTGATTCTTCCTCAGGATTACAACTGCCCATGTATGGGCATGAGACTCAATACAGAATGTAATGAAAACAGCAAAAGCTTCCTCCTCCACCCTCCAGTAGAGTGAGCGAGCATTCCCTGACCTGCAGAGGCCACCAGTCCCTTACTGTCACATAATTCTGCAGAGGGACCTGCCTTCCCCCCTCCACCCTCTGATAGAGCTAGCGAGAAAGCAAGCATAGAGCAAGTGCATCCGTGAGTGAGTAGAGAATACACCCTTGAACCCATATCCACCAGAAGAAGGAGAGACCCCAACTATACCCACTAGAAGAAGAGAAGGAAAGACGACAGAATAAAAATGCATCCAACACCAGACTCTAGGGACTCTAAACCACCAAGACCTAAACATCTCAACACAGATGAAACAGAAGAGAATGACATAAAAACAACTTCATGAAAATGATAGAGACCCTCAAAGAGGATATGACAAAACTCCCTTAAAGAAATGGAAGAAAAGCAAACAAAAAATACAACAAATCCCTTAAACAAAGCAAGGAAATCCAAAAACAGTCAAACAGTTGGAGGAAACAATTCAAACAGTTCAAGACCTGAAACAGAGACAATGAAGAAAACACAAATTGAGAGAATGATGAAAATAGAAAAGCTGGGTAAACGATCAGAAACTACAGATGCAAGCATAGCCAACGGAATACAAGAGATGGAAGAGAGAAACAATCTCAGGCTCTGAAGATAAACTGGAGGAAAAAGATTCATCAACTAAACAAAATCTTAAATCCAACTAATCCTTAACACAAAATATCCAGGAAATATGGGACGCCGTGAATAGATGAAACCTAAGAATAATAGGTATAGAAGAAGGCAGAGAAGCCCAGCTCAAAGGTGCAGAAAACATACTCAATAAAATCATAGAAGAAAAGTTTCCCAACCTGAAGAAGGACATGTATATGAAAGTGCAAGAAACCTACCGAACAACAAATAGACTAGGCCAAAAAAAAAGTTCCTCTTGCCACATAATAATCAAAATGCCAAGCATACAGAATAAAGAAAGAATATTAAGAGCATCCAAGGAAAAAGGCCTAGTAACATATAAAGACAGAGCTATCAGAGTTACACCTGACTTCTCCATGGAAACCCTGAAAGCCAGAAGGTCCTAAATAGATGTTCGACAATCACCAAGGGACCACGGATGCCAGCCCAGACTACTATACCCAGTAAAACTCTCAATCACTATAAATAGAGAACACAAGATATTCCATGACAAAACCAGATTTACATAATACATATATACAAATTCAGTGAACAGAAAGTTCTGGAAGGAAAACTCCAACCCAAGGAAGTCAACTACACCAAATAAAGCATAGGAAATAGATAATCCCACTTTACCAAAAGCCAGAAATAGGGGAAAAACTTACACACAAAACCACCACCAAAAACAAATCCAAGATAAAAAAGAATCAACAATCAATGGTCATTAATATCCCTCAATATTAATGGTCTTAACTCACCTATAAAAAAACACAGGCTAATAGAATGGACATGAGGACAGAATTCATTCATCTGCTGCATACAACAAACACACCTTACTTTCAAAGACAGATGTTACCACAGAGACAAGGGTAGGGAAAACATTTTCTAATGAAATGGCCCTAAAAAGCAAGCTTGTATATCTATCCTAATATCTAAAAGTTAGATTTCAAACTAAAATTAATCAAAAGACATGAAGAAGGTCATTTCATATTTACCACAGGAAAAATCCATCACAATGAAGTCTCAATTCTGAACATCTATACACCAAATGCAAAGGCACCCACATTCATAAAGGTCATATGACTAAAACTCAAATCACACATGAAACACCACACACTTATTATAATGGGAGATTTCAACACCCCAGTCTCACCACTAGGCAGGATCACAAACAGAAACTTAATAAACAAACAAAGGAATTAACAGAAGTTATGACCCAATTGGGTTAACAGACATTTATACAAGATTCCATCCAAACACAAAAGAATATACATCCTTCTCAGCACCACACAGAACATTCTCTAGAATCTACCACATACTTGGAACCATAGCAAGCCCCACCAGATACAAAAAAAATGGAATAAAATCTTGTATCCTATCAGATTACCATGGTTTAAAGTTAGAATTCAACAACATCACAAATTGCAGAAACCCTACAAAATGTAAATTGAACAATGCATAATTGCACCATTTCTGGGTCAAGGGAGAAACAAAAAAGAAATTAAAAACGTCCTAGAATTCAATGAGAACAAAGACACAACATACCCAAAACTATGGGACAATTTGAAAGCAGTGCTGAGAGAAAAGTTCATAGCACTAGGTGCCCACATGAAGAAACTGGATAATAGTCACTTTAGAGAATTAACAGCACAATTGAAAGCTCTAGAACAAAAAGAGGCAAACTCACCACGGAGGTGTAGATGCCAGGAAATAATCAAATTGAGGACTGAAATCAATAAAGTAGAAACAAAGAAAACAATAGAAAGAATCAATGAAACAAAGAACTAGTTCTTCAAGAAAATCAATAAGGTAAGCAAACCTTTATTAAAAATAACCAAAAGATGAAGAGATAACATGCTAATTAACAAAACCAGAAATGAAAGGGGGGCATAACAACAGACACTGAGGAAATCTAGAGAATCGTCAGGTCATACTTTGAAAACCTGTACTCCATAAAATTTGAAAACTTAAATGAAATGGACACTTTCCTGGATAGATATCACTTACAAAAATTAAATCAAGAACAGATTACCAATTTAAGTAGATCTGTAACCCCTGATGAAATAGAAGCAGTCATCAAAAGTCTCCCAACCAAAAAAAGTACAGGACCAGATGGTTTCAGTGTAGAATTCTACCAGAAATTCAAAGAAGAGCTACTACCAGGACTCCTCAAACTGTTCCACACAATAGAAGCACAAGGGTCACCGCCAAACTCTTTTTACAAAGCTACAATTACCTTGCTACCCAAGTCACACAAAGACACAACTAACAGAACTACTGACCAATGTCCCTCATGTACATTAACGCAAAAATATTCAATAAAACACTAGCATATCATATCCAAGAACACATCAGAGAAATCACCTACCATGTTCAAGTAGGCTTCAACCCAGGGAGGCAGGGATAGTTCAACATATGACAATCTATCAGTGTGATCTGCCATATAAACAAACTGCAAAAGAAAAACCACATGATCATCGCTGAAAAAGCCTTTGAAAAATTCCTATACTCCTTTATGATAAAGGTCCTGGAGAGCTCAGGGACAACAGGAATGTACCTGAACATAATGAAAGCAATATAGATTAAATCAAGAGCCAACATCAAACTAAATGGAGAGAAACTCAACACGATTCCTCTAAAATCAGGAAGAAGAGAAGGCTTTCCACTCTCTCCATATCTGTTCAATATTGTACTAGAAGTTCTAGCTTGGGCAATAAGACATCAAAAGGAGATCAAGGGCATAAAAACTGAAAAGAAAGAAATTAAACGTTCACCATTTGCAGACCATATGATAGTTTACATATGTGACCTGAAAGAGTCAACCAGGGAACTCCTACAGCTGATAAACACCTTCAACAAAGTGGCAGGATACAAGACTAACTCAAAAAATAAAAGGGCTAAGAAAGAAATCAGAGAAACACTACCCTTTACAATAGCCACAAACAACATAAAATACATTGCGGTAATGTTGGGGCCTAGCCCCCACAGGGTCTCTGAGTTGTTTGTCAGTTGATAGCCACAGATGCATCCTGTTTTCTAGTCCTGGATTACTGCCCCCACATTGCCCCACTGACACAAGCATCTAGCACAAGGAAAACATGCTCTCTTCTATCTGGGGATTTTCCACTGTGCTGTAAGCCTGTATATTTAAGACTGCTCCCTCCTAAAAGAGAGATACCTCTTAGTACTTGCAATAAAGACACACACAAACACACATTCTCCTGGCAATAAAGGCTTACTACAAACAGCTGGACGTCTGGTCTTTCTTTTCCTGATACCCTGGACTTGCTTGTGGTGTGGGCACCGCAGGGTTACACTAAAAAACAAGTTAAAAACCTGTATAGTAGGAACTTTAAGTCTTTAAAGAAAGAAATTAAAAGATACCAGAAAATTGGAAGATCTCCCATGCTATTGCATAGGTAGGATCAACATAGTAAAAATGGTAATCCTATCAAAAGCAATTTACAGACTCAGTGCAATCCCCGTCAAATTACCAGCACAATTCTTCACGGACTTTCAAAGAACAATAATCAACTTTATGTGGAAAAACAAAAATCCCAGGATAGCCAAAACAATGCTTTACAATAAAGGATCTTCTGTACAACTATTCTTATAGCAACATTATTTTTAATAGCCAGAATCTGGAAGCAGCCTCGATGCCCCTCTGCTGAAGAGTGGATAGAGAAAATGTGGTACATTTACACAATGGATTACTATTCAGTGGAAAAAAAAACAATGTAATCTTGAAATTCACAGGTGAATGGATGGCACTAGAAGAAAACATCCTGAATGAGGCAACCTAGTCACAAAAAGACACACATGGTATGTGCTCACTCCTATATGAATTTTAGACATGGAGCAGGGCATTTCCAGCCTGAAATCCACACAGTCAAAGCAGCTGGGAAACAGTGAGGACCCTAAGAGAGATATACATGGTACCCTGGAGAAGAGAAATGGGACAGGATCTCCTGAGTGGATTGGGAGCATGGGGGAAGAGGGAGATGGGAGGCAAGAGGGAGAAGAGGAAGGGAGAGGAGAAAATGGGGGAGCAGGAAGTTTGAGTCGGGGAAGAATAGAAGAGAGCAGGATGAGAGATACCATAATAGAGGGAGCCATTACAGGTTTGAAGAGAGATCTGGCACTAGGGTGATTTCTAGGAATCTACATGGATGGCATCAACTGGCAATCTAAGCAATAGTGGAGAAGCTACTTTGAATGCCCTTGTCATATAATGACATTGATAACTACCTATATGACATCCTAGAGCCTTCATCCAGTAGTTGATGGAAGCAGAGGCAGACACCCACAGCTAAACACTGAACTGAACTCCTGGAAATCAATTGCAGAGAGGCAGGATTGGTGGGCAAGGGGATCAAGACCGGGGTGGTGAAGCCCACAGAAGCAGCTGACCTGAACAAGGGGAAGCTCATGGACCCCAAACTCATGGCTAAGAGGCCAGCATGGGACTGGTCCAGACCCCCAGATTGTGGATGTCAGTGAGGAGGCCTTGGCAATCTATGGGGCCTCTGGTTGTGGCTCAGCATTTATCCCTGATGTATGAATGCAATTTGAGAGCCTTTTCCATGTATAGGGATGTGCTCTTTGTCTGGACACATGGGTGAGGTCCTGGGCCCTACCCTAGATGATATGTCAGACTCTGAGTATCCCCCATGGAGTGCCTAACCCTCCCTGGGGCCAGGTGGGAAGATGGGACTGCGGGATGTTGGGGGCGGGGTGGAGGAGAGGGAGCTGGGATTCACACACACACACACACACACACACACACACGAAGCAAAAAGCAAATAAGCAGAAAGGGCAGTAGTGGCTTTCCTCAAGAATTACCTTTTACTCATTGATTAATGCTTTTAATGAGGAGGTGGTACTTAAGTTTTTCATAGAGAATGTGTAGAAATTCACTAACTTTTAAGAACAAGCCTAATTTTAGAAGAGGAGATGGCATACAGAAAAGTCTCTAGGACTAAATCTGTAGAGTTTACGAACATAATGAGTAATCTGGGTAGACAGCACATGACAAATTCTGTGCACTTAGGGGATTCATGACTTGACCTTCTGATGATTAACTGTATGAGACTCCTAGTTTTTCATGTGTTAAATGGAAATTACAAGAATAACTTGCAGACGTGTCATAACAACAAGAAACAAAATACAAGAGCTGGCATGCAGTAATTACCAAGGACAATGGTACAAATTCAAAATTCTAATTAATAGTGATTGAATTTCCATCTCAATACCGCTCATATGAAAAAAAGAAACAAAGAATCATGCATTCTATTCTTCAGCACATACATTGAAAACAAAGACTACATGTTACAGACTATTGCCATGTTATATGTTCCAGAAACAAAGAATACATGTCAAGGACTTCTGGTATGTTATAGGTTCCAGAGAAATGATTTAATTACTGAAGACAAACCATTTGAAAGCATTATGAACAGGGAAGTCTAGAATCTGTCCAAATGCTCAGCATTATCAAATTATCATCCTAGTAGCAGCAGATAATCTGGTTTGGTGTCTACATGTACACAGAGAACAGCTCCTGCATGCTTTTCTACTGGAATTTTAGAAAGTACATCTATTGAACACCAAGAGGATTTAAGCACTTAGATCCCCATAGTCGATCAAAGAAAACTATACTTGCCATCAGAGTGTTTTTGCTAAGCTCATGCACATAATCATTGCCCCTCCATTTCATAACACATTTGGTTTAAGATGTAGTATCTAATAATGCTTCAGAGCACTGACTTTGGCAACTGAGAAGGGTTTGAATTTTATACCCATCACTTTTCAGTTGTGCCATCCATAGTCTCTATTCTAAAACTAAATTTCTGCACTTAAAAACTGAATACTCACCTCAGACTTTGTGATGATTAAATGAATATATATATATATAATGTATATATATATATATATATATATTCCATTCTCTAAGTATTAGCTATCAGATTTGGACACAACTCTTTTTCTCCAGACTTCTGTTAGAGCACCTAATCTCTTTAAGTTCTAAGATGAAAAAGTTTCAATCAAAGCACAGGCCCCTGCCACTGCAAGCAAAGAGGGAAACAAACCCAACCACCCCTACTGCCTATAGTCCAAGGTTGCTTGACTTGGCTTATGCATTAACTAACCCCACTCCCCTATTTAGGGTCCCTGTAACTCTTGCTACTAGTCTAACTCTCATATATACTATATACTATATAGTATGCTTCATGTCAACTAAGCCCATTTCCTTGTGATGTAGGACCAACCTACCATTATTTCCCATCTAAACAGACCTTAAAATGAAATGAAGGAGCCTTGGAGAGGCCAGTAAAATGAAATTGCTGCCAAGACTGAGGACCTGAGTTAAATCTCTAGGATCCACGTGATAGAAGGACAAAATTGACTCCCACAAGTTGTCCTATGATCTCTACATGTGTATAAGGGCACACACACACACACACACACACACACACAGTACTAGCACTAACATCAAGAATTGTAAATAAATAAATAACTACGATTTTAAAGAAGACCCCTTGCTTGATCTCTCTGGACCAAAATTCCTTGCTTCCAAATCTCCACTGTGGCTACCATTACATCTCAAGCCCCCACACCCTGAGATTTCTCTCTATGACAACCACACCTAGACATATCACTGTGTAGTATAGCAATATAGAGAAATTGACTATTTCATGGCCAAACAACTGACATGTAGTCAATATATGTTTAATTGTTTTTATTTGACAACTCTGCAAACAAGAAAAAAGGAAGAAATCATCAAAAACCAAAAGTGGAGGTTAAGGGTAAATATCTAAGAAAACAAGCACAACTTCAAAAGCTAATATTTAAGGAGTAGAGAGATGGCTCAGTCATTAACAGCATGTCCCATACTTGAAGAAGACTGAAGCTTGCTTCTTAGCACTCACATCAGTGACTAAAAACTGCTTGGAGCTCACCCTCTTTTGGACTCCATGGGTACTTACATCCATGTACATCATGCGCATATAATCTAAAAATAATAAAATAATCTATAACAATAAAATATAAACTATAAAAATAAATCTATTTTTTATCCTAGAAATATCTGTAAGTTCAAGTTACCTTGAGCATTACTGTTAGACAACATTTGGTCCATAGGCCCTGAGACAAAAATCTGTTAGAAGTCCCTGACAAAAAGCTTACACATGTTTACTATTTAAGAGTTTCATTATAAAAGGGCACATTAGCAAGAAAGACAAAGAAATCCACCTCACAAGATAAACAGACAGTAAATGCATCTTAGTTCAAGCATAAGGTTACATGGGAAATGTGTCTTTTAGAATTGTTAAACAAAAGGTAGGACCTTGGGGAAGGTTCGGAATCTCAATTCATGTTTCCTGTGTAGTCTGCAGAAATCTCCTGGTGAGAATTGATTTCATAATAGCTCCAGATTGGACATAATGCAGGCACCCAGCAAAATCAAACTCTAATTCCCTCTGGGGGAAATGCTTCAACCTAAGTTTCAAAGATTTTCCTCAGTTGAAGTCCTAAGACCATGTACTTCAACCTACAAAATATACAAGGATACAACTGAATTGAATTTCATCCCCAATTTCGTGATCATGGTCATAGTAGCTATAGTCTAGATGAGATTATGGGTTTCTGATCCAACATGACTCTCTTCTCATAAAAAAGTACTCTGTGTGCAGAAAAAGAGTAAAGGGGAAGATGATGTAAAGACAGGAAAGAACTCTGTAAGTAATAGCAATGGCCAGCAAGCCGTCAGGAACTAGGAAGAAGCATGGACAGGCTATCCTCCAAAGTACACAGAGGAAGCCAATACTGCTGACACCTTGATCTCAAACCCTTGCCTCCAGAACTGGGAGTCATGAATTTCTGTTGACTAAGTGACTTAATCTATAGTATTACCTTTTGGTGGCCCTAGCAAACCAATAATGGCTCAGAAATCACACCTAAAGTCTAAATATCTTCTCTACTCTTGATTTTTAATACTGTTAAGCTTCTGATATCTTCCTACCCTTATACATTTCCTGAACCAGTCACGTTTTCCTATAAGAATGTTTAAGGGGACTACCTTCATAAGCCAAGACAGGCATCATTAATTAGTTCAAACTACCAAAATATTGTGTCTTGATGCAGACTCCAAATATTGGAATTAACAATCATGAGGTACCACTGATAAAAGTTACGATTACGGATGCATATGAAATAGAGTGCATTGTGGAGAAATTAGAGTTCCAAAAGTAACATAGATAGCAAAAGGTAAGCTTTTCTGGCAATATACCTCTGTAAAGAAGATTCTAAAGTATGTTCTTCAGACCCATGGCAAATCATCCCTGAAGTAAGTGTTGAGAGGTACGTAGAAAAGGTGAACTTGAAACTGATACTTTGTCTGAATCCCTAAACAAATGGCGACTGTATAAGCATTTAAAAAAAAACTTCAGACTAGAGTTACAATCTAAAAATACCTTTATTAGATAGTGGTGTGACACATGCCCTGCAGTATTTGTAGGAGTGTAAAGAAGTTGACTAACTTTAGATATTTTTAAATATGCATGATAACATTTGGGAAAATATGAAATGAGTCCTTTAATGCCCCAATCAACCTAAAAAAGGCAATAAAGAAGGAAAATAAAACACCAATATAAAAAGCAGGGCAAATAGAAGCCGATATCTAACGTGGTAGAAATAAAACCTAATTATACCTATGGATGCTATAAATTTAAATAAATGAAACAATCCTACTAAAGGAATATCTTTGAATTACATAAAATAATATGTAGCTGTTTTTTACTTACAAAGTCATATGGGAAATAATTCCCCAGGAAGTCCAAGAATAATAAATGAGAAAAATACTTTATGCAAACACCAATTAAATAAAAGCTAGTATATTTAAATTGGAAAAATGTCAATATATTCAATATAAATATTTGAAAGCATAATTTAAAATGTTGATATAACCATGTTTCTATTATCAAATAGACATTATTTTTAATCATGCAAAAATGGGCCATATACTAAGGCAAAAAGAAGTTAAAATTTTCATGTAAGAGGTATCATGTATATCACATATTTCATTGAAGGTTCACATAGAAAGATGAAAGAACAGTCATAACTAAATACTTACGATGAAGAACAAGTGAACTTTCACTAGCAGATGAAAAAAGTCAGAATAAATTACTGGTCAATGAAATAATGTAGCATTTAAGAGAAATTAAGAAGTCCTATAAAAAACAAATGTTAATAGCAAAAAGAAATGAATCATATATATACATATATATAGTGTATGAGAAGGTTGATCATGGAGATCAATTGATATTGAATATTTAACAAAGTATACTTACACAATTAAGAATACATGAAAATATTAACTACACCATAGAGCAAATCAATTTCAAACTGATCAATGAAAAATTTTAAAGGCAAGATACTTTTGTAAAGTAATGTAAAAGGGCCGCTCCTGGCATCCAGAAGACCCGCCCACACAGGAAAGAGATCAGCCCCTCCAAGACGCCAACCCCAGGGAGCCCAGCTTCAGGTGAGATTGGGTCTCCAGCAGGGACCGCCCGCCCATCACCCATCCCCCTGCATCTTCGGGGCCGATCCTGGCTTCCAGAAGAGCTGCCCACACGGGAAAGAGATCAGCCCCTCCAAGACCCCAACCCCAGGGAGTCCAGCTTCAGGTGAGATTGGGTCTCCAAGATGCCAACTCCAGTGAGCCCAGCTTCAGGTGAGATTGGGTCTCCAGCGGGGACCGCCCGCCCATCACCCTTCCCCCTCCATCTTTGGGGCCGCTCCCGGCTTCCAGAAGACCCGCCCACACAGGAAAGAGATCAGCCCCTCCAAGACCCCAACCCAGCGAGCCCAGCTTCAGGAAAGACATCAGCCCCTCCAAGACCCAACCCCAGGGAGTCCAGCTTCAGGAAAGAGATCAGCCCCTCCAAGACCCCAACCCCAGCGAGTCCAGCTTCAGCATCCCCAGCTTCAGCTGCAGTAAGGAAGGAGACCAGTGGAGACGCAAAGACCCCACCAGCACCCACTGGACGAAGAGATGGGAAGAAGACAGAATAAGAGATCACTCAGCAATAGAAACACCACCATGACCCCACCAGAATCCAGGGATCCAACACCAGCAAGACCCGAAAAGCACTACATAGATGAAGAAGAGGAGACAGACCTTAAAAATTATTTCATGAAGATGATGGAGACCCTCAAAGAAGAAACAAGGAAATCCCTTAAAGAAATAGAAGAAAAAACAAACAAAAATATCCATGAAATGGGGGAAAAATTCAAGAAATAAACAAATGTCTCGAAGAATCTAAAGAGCACCAAGAAAAAACAACCAAGAAAATTAAGGAAACAGCTCAAACAGTTGAAGGATTGAAAGCTGAAATGGAAACGATAAAGAAAACACAGAATGAAGGGATGCTGGAAATAGAAAAGCTTGGTAAACGGTCTGGAACTACAGATGCAAGTATCATCAATAGAATACAAGAGATAGAAGAGAGAATCTCAGGTGTTGAAGACTCATTAGAGGATATAGAGTCGACAACCAAAGAAAATCTCAAAACCAACAAATCCTTAACACAAAATATCCAGGAAATATGGGACACCGTGAAGAAGCCAAACCTGAGAATAATAGGTATAGAAGAAGGTGAAGAACTTCAACTTAAAGATACAGAAAACATATTCAACAAAATCATAGAAGAAAACTTCCCTAACCTAAAGAAAGATATGCCTATGAAAGTACAAGAATCTTACAGAACACCAAATAGGCTTGACCAGAAAAAGAAGTCACCTCGCCATATAATAATCAAAACATCAAACCAACAGAGTAAAGAGAAAATATTAAGAGCAGCTAAAGAAAAAGGCCAAGTAACATACAAAGGCAGACCTATCCGAATTACACCTGACTTCTCAATGGAAACGATGAAAGCCAGAAGATCCTGGTCAGATGTCCTACAAACGCTAAGGGAACAAGGATGCCAGCCCAGACTACTATATCCAGCAAAGCTCTCAATTTCCATAGATGGAGAAAACAAAATATTCCATGACAAAGCCAGATTTATACAATACGTATCCATGAATCCAGCTCTACAGAAAATGCTAGAAGGAAAACCTAGAGCCAAGGAAGATAACTACATTCACAAAGACACAGGCAATATATAATCATACTTTACAAAACACCAAAAGAAAAAGGGAGGAGAAACTACACAAAATAACTTCACTAACAATAAATCAAGTGCAAACAAGGATCACCAATCAATGGTCATTAATATCCCTCAATGTCAACGGCCTCAACTTGCCTATAAAAAGACACAGACTAGCAGAATGGATACGAAGACAGAACCCTTCCTTCTGCTGCATACAAGAAACACATCTCAACACCAAAGACAGACGTTATCTCAGAGTAAAGGGCTGGGAAAAGATCTTCCAATCAAACGGCCCCAAGAAACAAGCGGGCGTAGCAATCCTAATATCTAACAAATTAGACTTCAAATTAAAATCAATCAAAAGAGATGAAGAAGGGCACTTCATATTCATCAAAGGAAAAATACATCAAGACGAAGTCTCGATTTTAAACATCTACGCCCCAAATACAAAGGCACCTACATTCGTGAAAGAAACATTACTAAAGCTCAAAATGCACATAAAATCTCACACACTAATAGTAGGAGACTTCAACACTCCGCCCTCACCGCTAGACAGGACCTCCAGACAGAAACTTAACAAAGAAACAAAAGAATTAATAGAAGTTATGACCCAACTGGGTTTAACTGACATCTACAGAACACTCCACCCAAATACAAAGGGATATACCTTCTTCTCGGCACCACATGGAACCTTCTCTAAAATTGACCACATAATAGGAAACATAGCAAATCTCCACAGATACAAAAAAATTGGAATAACCCCCTGCATCTTATCAGACCACCATGCATTAACATTAGAATTCAACAATAACACAAATCGCAGAAACCCTACAAACTCATGGAGATTGAACAATGCACAATTGCACCATCCCTGGGTAAAGGAACAAATAAAAAAAGAAATTAAAGACTTCCTCGATTTCAATGAGAATGAAGACACAACATACATAAACTTATGGGACACTTTGAAAGCAGTGCTGAGAGGAAAGTTTATAGCACTAAGTGCCCACATGAAAAAACTGGAGAACAGTCATACTAGAGAATTAATAGCACAGCTGAATGTTCTAGAACAAAAAGAAGCAAACTCCCCAGGAGGAGCAGACACCAGGAAATAATCAAATTGAGGGCTGAAATCAATCAAGTAGAAACCAGGAAAACACTGAGAAGAATCAATGAAACAAAGAGTTGGTTCTTCGAGAAAATCAACAAAATAGACAAACCTTTGTCCAAACTAACCAAAAGACAGAGAGAGAACATGCTAATTAACAAAATCAGGGATGAAAAAGGGGACATAACAACGGACTCTGAGGAAATCAAGAGAATCATCAGGGCATACTTTGAAAATCTGTACTCCACAAAATTTGAAAATTTAAAGGAAATGGACAATTTGCTGGATAGATATCACTTGCCAAAACTAAATCAAGAACAGATAAATAATCTAAACAGACCTATAACCCCTAATGAAATAGAAGCAGTCATCAAAAGTCTCCCAAACAAAAAAAGCCCAGGCCCAGATGGCTTCAGTGCAGAATTCTACCAGAAATTCAAAGAAGAGCTCATTCCAATACTCGTCAAAGTATTCCACACAATAGAAGCAGGAGGCTCACTGCTAAACTCTTTCTACGAGGCTAGAATTACCTTGATACCCAAGCCACACAAAGACACAACTAAGAAAGAGAACTATAGACCAATTTCCCTCATGAACATTGATGCAAAAATACTCAATAAAATACTTGCAAACCAGATTCAAGAACACATCAGAAAAATCATCCACCATGATCAAGTAGGCTTCATTCCAGGAATGCAGGGGTGGTTCAACATTAGAAAATCTATCAATGTAATCCACCATATTAACAATCTGTGAAAGAAAAACCACATGATCATCTCACTAGATGCTGAAAAAGCCTTTGATAAAATCCAGCACCCCTTCATGATAAAGGTCCTAGAGAGATCAGGGATAACAGGAACGTATCTGAATATAATAAAAGCAATATACAGTAAACCAACAGCTAACATCAAAATAAATGGAGAGAAACTCAAAGCAATTCCTCTAAAATCAGGAACAAGACAAGGCTGTCCACTCTCTCCATATCTCTTCAATATTGTACTTGAAGTTCTAGCTACAGCAATAAGACAACAAAAGGAGATAAAGGGGATACAAATAGGAAAAGAAGAAGTCATACTTTCACTATTTGCAGATGATATGATTGTTTACATAAGTGACCCAAAAAGCTCCGCAAGGTTACTCCTAGAGCTGATAAACACCTTCAGCAATGTGGCAGGATACAAGGTAAACTCAAAAAAAATCAGTGGCCCTATTATATACAGAAGATGAAGTGCCTGAGAAAGAAATCAGAGAAACATCACCTTTTACAATAGCCAAAAACAGCATCAAATATCTGGGGATAATGTTAACCAAGGAAGTGAAGGACCTGTATATCAAGAACTTTGTGTCTTTGAAGAAAGAAATCAAAGAAGATACCAGAAAATGGAAAGATCTCCCATGCTCTTGGATTGGTAGGATCAACATAATAAAAATGGCAATCTTGCCAAAAGCAGTCTACAGATTCAATGCAATCCCTATCAAAATTCCATCACAATTCTTCAAGGACCTGGAAAGAACATTAATCAACTTTATATGGAAAAACAAAAGGCCCAGGATAGCCAAAACATCCCTATACAATAGAGGAACTTCAGGAGGCATCACCATACCTGACTTCAAGCTCTATTATAGAGCGATAGTCCTGAAAACAGCTTGGTATTGGCACAAAAATAGGCAGGTCGACCAATGGAACCGAATCGAAAGCCCTAATTTTAACCCACACACCTATGAACACCTAATTTTTGACAAAGAAGCTAAAACTGTACAGTGGAAAAAAGAAAGCATCTTCAACAAATGGTGCTGGCATCATTGGGTACTGGTATGCAGAAGACTGCAGATAGATCCATGTTTATCGCCTTGTACAAAACTTAAGTCCAAATGGATCAAAGATCTCAACATACATCCAGCCACACTGAAACTTTTAGAAGAGAAAGTGGGAGATACTCTTCAACGAGTTGGTACAGGAGACCACTTCCTAAACATAACACCAGTGGCACAGGCACTGAGATCGACAATTAACAAATGGGACCTTCTGAAACTAAAAAGCTTCTGTAAGGCAAAGGACACAGTCAAAAAGACAAAAAGGCAGGCCACAGAATGGGAAAAGATATTCACTAACCCTACATCTGACAGAGGGCTAATCTCCAAAATTTACAAAGAACTCAAGAAACAAGTCTCCAAAACACCAAAGGATCCACTTGAAAGGTGGGGTACAGAGCTAAATAGAGAATTCTCAGTAGAGGAGGCTAAAATGGCCAAGAGACACTTAAGAAAGTGCTCAACATCCTTAGCCATCAGGGAAATGCAAATCAAAACAACTCTGAGATACCATCTTACTCCTGTCAGAATGGCTAGAATCAAAAACACCGAAGACAATTTATGCTGGAGAGGATGTGGAGAGAGAGGAACAATCCTCCACCGCTGGTGGGAATGCCGACTCATACAGCCTCTTTGGAAATCAGTATGGAGATTCCTCAGGAAAATGGGAATTAATCTACCACTAGACCCAGCAATTCCACTCTTGGGCATTTATCCAAATGAGGCAGGTTCATACAACAAGGGCATCTGCTCCACTATGTTCATAGCAGCATTTTTTGTAATAGCCAGAACCTGGAAGCAACCTAGATGCCCCTCAACTGAAGACTGGATAGAGAAAATGTGGTACATTTACACAATGGAGTATTACTCAGCAGAAAAAAACAATGGAATCTTGAAATTCGCAGAGAAATGGATAGCACTGGAAGAAACCATCCTGAGTGAGGTAACCCAGTCGCAAAAAGACAAACATGGTATGTACTCACTCATATATGGATTTTAGATATGGATCAGGATAGAGATAGAGAGTCTGGGAAACAGGAAAGAACCTAAAAGATATGCATATATGCATAGTACCCAAGAGAAGAGGATGGAGACAAGATCCTCTGAATGGATGGGGAACACGGCGCGGGGTGGGGGGAGTGGGACCTGGAAAGAATAGAGGGGGTAAAGAGGAAGGGAGTTGGTCATGGGGGAACAGGAAGTTGAGGGGGTGGGGGTAGAATAGGGGGAAGAGGGAATCATAGGATCGAAGACAGATCAGGCACCAGAGTGACCTCGAGTGATCTAAAGGTATAACATCAATTGGCAAGCTAAGCAATAGTGGAGGGACCACCTCGAATGCCCATTCCTGATAATGAACTTGATGTCTATAACCATCCGGGAGCCTTCATCCTGTGACTGATGGAAGCAGAGGCAAACACACAACTAATCACTGAACTGAACCCAAGGAACCCAGTGACAGAGAGGAGTGATGAGCAAATTGGCAAAGAATGGGCTGGCAAAACCAGCAGAGACAGGTGATCTGAACAGGGGAGTGCTCTTGGACCCCAGACCGACAGTGGGGAGGCCAGCATGGGACTGATCTGGACCCCCCAAATGTGAGTGTCAGTGAGAAGGCCTGGGCAACCCATGGGGCCCTGAGCTGTGGATCAGTGTCTATCCCTGGTATACAAACTGTCTTCATGTGCCTATAGCACAAAGAGAGATGCTCTCTCAGCCTGGACTCTTAGGGGAGTGCCTTGACCCTACCAAGAGTAAAATAACAGACTCTAGATATCCCTTATGTGGAAGGATTTGGCAATAGGTTGGGAGGGAGGGGGGGAAGGGGAGTGCGGGAAGAGGGGAGGGAGAGGGAACTGGGATTGACATGTAAAACAAGCTATTTAAAATTAAAATAAAAAATGATAAAAAAATTTAAAAAAAGTAATGTAAAAGGATGCATTTCTGGTATCCATACATGAAAGTGAGGCAGTATATTAAGATAAGGAAAGTTATGGGGATATGAGAAGGAAAAGGAGATCTTCATCCTAGAGTCATGGTGAGCCTTTTCCCTGATGAGACTATAAAGTTCCAGTACAATTAACAACTGCTTAAGGCCTTTTCCCTGTCATAGCTATAAACCCACAATTTCCTAGAACTTTCAGCAAGAGCCTATTTACAGGGAAAGGACATGTAACATGTGTAGCTTAGTGTCTGCTAGTCTTACTTTACCAGATTCTCACACCATATAAGGCATTTCTAGAATCATCTAAGATATCACTTATTAAAAAAAGGGTGGGTAAGGATTTCTTAGCAATCTGTAAATCTTGAGAGCAGCCCAAACAATATGTATGGCTAATGCTAAGAACCTTAATTTTGACTTGCCCTTGGGAAGCCCACATTTATAATTGGGCATGTCTTTATAATTATCTTTCTCCTAATACTGTTCTTAAGTTATATACCAAAATACTTTTAATAAAATCTCAAATCTTCTTCTTGGTGGTCAGTCTGGAACTTCTTTTCTGTGCCAAAATCACAAATCCAGTTTGGCATGAATTTAGGTCCCTGAGAGATTCAGGGCATTCCTAGGCTGCTGAAGAGAACAATATGGATGTGTATCTTTATCTTTTTATCATTAATACTTTAACAAATTGTATAGCAACCATATAAAAAACAAGGGAAAACAAACAAATTTACTATTATTACTAAAATTAACAGAAAATTTATATTATTAAAATTAAAACACCATGAACTGGGATGCGATTCCATGGTGGAATGTGTGCCTAGAATGAGCAGGGGCTCTGTTCAAATTCATAATATCACACACCAAAAATAAATATTCATAACTAAAGTGATTAAAACAAAAAAGCAATTATTTCATAGACTAACACAAAATACAAATATACACTTCAAAAAAGTAATTAAAGATTTATCATAGGGTCACAAATTCTCCTTAGAGAAATTTCTTGTACCCATTCTTGAAAAGGTAGGTAAAGCAATGTATGCAACCACAAAATAAGATAGAAAAAGAATCAGGAAGAAATCAAATGTCTAAGGACTGTAGAAAAACAATATATGAAGTATATTGCATGTAGTATATTAAAGGTACGGGTAGAAACAACATGGGATTGGCATAGTAGTTAACTTAGGTGAAATTGTTTAGAGTAAGGAAGAATGAGGTTGAGGAAGAACACAGCGGCATGTGCCAATAATCAGGCAATGTTAATGGTCATGAGTAAACAAGTTGTCTTAAATATTATATATAACCAAATGTTTTGTAATTGATACATTTTATTTCTAGAATTTCTAGAGAAATTTTAGATAACAAAAATGTTGGAAAGTACAGAGGGTTTTCTACACTTATGTCTTCTCACATGTACAAACTTCCTCACTATGTGTGTCATCTCAGTAACACAATATACATTAGTACGTCACTATCATATAAGGACCATGGCCAACATTTGCTATGTAGCAATTTCTTCCAAGATAAAATCTCTGTATTGGAGGCCACCTTATTGGACTTTGGATATTCTAAGGGGAAGTGAACAGTATATCATTCAGGGAGTCCCTTAAAAGCTTGGGATGTAAACACCTCAAAGGTTTTAGGCAGTCCCTGAAACTGATCACATGTATTGGGTCCTTCCCTCTACAAAGTTATACAAGCAGTAAAAGTTTCTGAGGCACACTCTCAGACAAGTCATTCTGCCCTGTAGAGGCAGAGATCAGCATAGCTGTCTGGAAAATGCTTAGATCTACTTAGCTACCTGAACAGGGCACTCTTCCACATATTGTGCTGTCTAAAAGTTGTGCATTGTGCTCTAGGTCTCCAACTGTCCTAAGAATTCATGCATGCTAGGGAGGACTTTAGAGATGCAGCTATCTTTGAATCATCTCTGCTCTTATTAAGTGATCCCAATAGACCCATTGGTTCATCAAGTTGTACTTTAGTGGTATCCATGCTTGAGATCTGTCATTAACCAAGGGAAGAGACATCCAAGCTGTGAGCCAGGATACAGGTTTATTGGGTAGTGTCAACACACATGTGCATAGGAGGTGTCTGTATTTATATGAAACCACACAAAGCTCTAAAATGCTCTGTGTTCCACTTATCCAGCATCCCCTAACCCCTGGAAACCATTACTGTTTACAGTGTCTCCTAAGTTTTGTCTTTCTAGAACTCATGAACTGAGAATCATCCAACATGTAACATTTTCAGATTGATTTCTTTCACATAGCAACGTACATTCATGTTTTCTCCATGTTTTCTTCATGAGGTGTTACTGGCTCATTTCTGTTTCAGTCTGACTAATTTTGCATTATATGAATGCATCAGTTTATATAGCCACCCTTCTACTGAAGAAAGAGACATCAAAATTTATTTCAAGGTTAAGTAATTATAAAAAATCATTATGCCCTATGCAGGTTTTATGTAGCTATACCTTTTGAATTCATAAGAGTAAAAACCAATAGACATAACTTATGGATTGTAATGTAAAAACATAATTTTCAAAGAAGCCATCCAATTGTCTTCTAAACTGACTGTACCAGAGTGTATCTCCTACAGTAGATAATACTTCGCTGATACTTTGCATTTTATGAGTATTAGTGACTTTCATGTCTTAATAGGTTTGTAATGGCTGTTTTAATTTGTCCCACCTTTATGACAACAATGTTCACCAAATTTTGCATGCTTCCCTGCCATTCATGTCTTTTCTACAGTGAAATGAAATGTCTGAGGATAGTTTGCATTCATCTTAATTGGATTTTGAATTTCTTTATTGTTGGGTTACAAGAGTTCTTTGTATATTTTAGGTCATCATCCTCTATTATGTATATCAGTTGCAAATATTTTCTCCCAAGCTTTGGCATGCTTTCTCATTTTCTTGCACAGACTGAAAGTTTTGTACAACCTTTTTTCAAAAAAATATATTTCCAATTTCTCGTTTAAAACATCTTTAAAAAGCACTTGCCTCTTGGGAGTGCATTTTAGAATTTAAATTCCTCCATGAACATCATTTTTCAACCCGTTGGGGGTGTATAAAATGATAACATGAGTGCATGAATGTTTTACATTTTGTATGCTCATCCATTATCACAATGCATGTACTCTAATTCCTTTCAATTTTATATATGAGGGAAACCGCCACAGCTTCCTGTTATGTTATCTTGGTGTCTTGGCATATAATAATGCTTCCTACTAGGGGCAAGGTGATGCCAGAGAAGCTATCTTTAAAGCTGAATATATCCTGGCAGTACAATATATTATCAGTCTAAATTGCCTGAGTCTACAGTGAATTATATAAACATTCAGTCTAGGAAATGAATGCTGCTTTGTAAAATATCTCACAAGGATTTTTATTAAAATCCACCATCTTTTTTTTTCACTATATCCCTAGAAAGAACAGAGGAGAATATCTGAACAATTTATAGGCCATATCAAAGCAAAGTGTCTGGTAAAGCCAAGCAATTCTTTCTTGTTCTCCTTCCCTCTGAAAAGTGTTAAGAAATCACTCCAATATGTTCTCTGCTGTCCAGACATTCAGGCTGCTGTGGTGGAGGCTTCCTTTACAAGTCAGCCACCTTTCTGTCAGCTCCAATGCCAGTCCCTTCAAACTCACTCTTTCCATAATAAACCCTGACCTGACATGACCAGTTACTACATGGTTCAGGAGTCACTGAGCAGCTGGTAAAAACCAGAGCAGGGTCTCTTCCAAATGCAGCCAATGATTGGGCCCAGCTGAGTATAATTACATGCAGACAAGTGTCCTCTCACCTCAGCAGAAGCAAAGAGAGATGGATTTCTACCATGGTATTAGAGCATAAAGGACAGTTCCTTATTTTGTAAGGCATCCAGCTATAGGATTGAACCACATATCACCACTTAGCCTTTGGACAGCCAACTATTCAAAATCTATATCCTGTCTAGTGTCACACAGTTGAAAAAGAGGGCTTTTTTTTCCTTTAAGCTTCTGAACGTGGCTACCTTAGGGCCCCTTTGTGTAATGCTAGGCTGTTGCAACATGACAATGTTTGCTCTCTTTGTAAATTAGTGTTAACTGAAGGAGAGCTGGAATTGAATGGATGTCACTTCCTCAATATTATTCACAGGAGTGTCATGTTCAAACTGATCAAAAACACTTAACCCTCAGAGCTTTTAATCACTGTACTGGATATTTTTCTGGGCACAGATATGGGTAGGGTATTTTATTCAAAGATAATATGGAAGTCTCTGTTAATTCCAACTATTAATTCTGAAGTGGATATAGGGATCAGATTTTCATGGACCACTTGGTTTGGGAATCTCGAAGTTCTGGCTTTTTCTGACCCCAGGAAATGACTTCAAAATCATAAGGCAATTGAATTTGTAATGCCACAGAACTCGTTTTGTAAATCACAATAATATCCTGTTTGGCTTCTTGCTGAGCCAGCTCCAGACTTACCACCTGCCCCTCTGTTAGGCCTTAGGGCCCCACCACTGTGGAGAACTCTGCAAATTTCCAACATGCAGTACCACCTGCAGTACTGCTAGGCAGATTGACATCATTTTGCTGCTATGGCTGACGATGAACCATAGTTAAACTGCACAATACTGCAATGATTAGAGGACATTTTCTGGACAGTTTTTTTTGGCAAGTTAGACTCTTTTCTACAGAAGCAAAGAATAGTGAATTTGGTGTCCTCATTATTGTTGTGTTTTTAACAAAATTTCATATCTTTTTTAAAGGAAGCCAGGCAGGCAAGCAAGCAATATCTAACTATATGTCTACCTATTTTTCTAAATATATGTAACATAATATATCTTTATAATGTAGTTTCTATAATGGTCTTCATTTCTACTATATTGCTAAATAATGGGATCGGTGATCGATTTGATTAATTTTCAGCAAATATTCATTCACTTTTCCTTACATTTATAAAAGAAGATTATTTCTTCATTCCATTAATTCTAAGCATTCTATTAAAGTTACTTGCGCTGAGTAACAAAATGTGACTTAAAGTGACAGGCACTGGGTCTGTGATGACCATTAAAACATATTATCCTTTTTTGCATCTATTGGGAAATTTGAACTTTTTCAGGAAGAAATCCATACTCCAGGTAGCATCAGACTGTTCATCCCTGAAATGTGGAGCATGTGAAAACTTTAAACGAAGTTTAGGAAAAAAAGACTTTGGAATGGATTGTGATGCAACAATAGCTGAGATATTAAAGTGTAACCTGTTATTATAGGACCTTTATTAAGATGTGATTCACATACCATGTAATACACCACTTTAAAGCATACAACTCAGTGTTTCAATGCTTTCACAGAGTTATGTGAATATTGCCACAATTTAACTTTAGAATATTTTCATGAATCACAAAATAAACCTTGGAACCACAACCCAATGGCCATTCTTTCTCATCTCTATCCCTACTCAATTCTAAACAGGTAATATTCTAACTTTTTACAAACACTAACATCATGCTATGCTGTTCTAAGTTAGCAACTAAATGCAGATAATGGACACAAGTTATGAAAGAGGCTTTAGAGATAATTGTTTTTCTATTTCTAATTCAGTCATAGATGTTTTTGGCTTTGGTGGTGGCTAAGTTCATAAAATACATTCAATACTCCAAGTTTAAAATTAATAGCTTCGTTGGTGGTGCATACCTTTAATCCCAACACTCCGGAGACAGAAGCAGGTGGATCTCTATGAGTTCAAGGCTAGCCTGGTCTACAAAGAGAGTTCCCGGTCACACTCCAAAGCAATACAGAGAAACCCTGTCTCAAAAAATTCTGTTTCTGTGCCAACCCTAACTGTATATAAATTTCTTAAGTTGCATATATTTGTGGTCTGGTTACTTTATGTGTGTGATGTTTTTGTTTATTTGTAAAGTTCTTTTAAAATAAACTTTATAAAAATACAATTTTCCTATCATGGGCTTTTAGTATAAGTGGAAATATGCAGTGTGTAGCATTTTGTGACTGACTCGTTTCATTCTGTGTAATGCTTCCAAAGCTTACCCATGCTGTTCCTCCCCACAATCAAATAATATTCCATTGTGTGGGTATGACACATTTTATTTAGTCATGTTTTAACTTCTGTCTTTTGGATGATACACTGTAATATAAAAATACAATAAAAATTTGTCATATACTGTGCTAGTAAACATGTTCAGTTAAATGTCATTGTGAGAGAGACTTAGATTTCATTCAACTCAGTATTTTTATATTGTGTGATACAAAGAAATGGGAGGAGAAAGGGGATGCGGGAGACAGAGAAACAGAGAGACAGCGTCATTGGGCTATTTTCTAAGCTATTGTTCTTAGAAGTTAGTTATGAATATTGAATATTCCTACATTTTTTAGATAATTTAATGTTTTATTAACTAGAATAACGTATTATTCAATCAATAAGTCAGTGACTTAGTTAGCCATTCCATAATGGAGTTATAGTGTTATTTTATGACACGTCTTCAATTCGTTTAATTACTGACAATATTTAGACAGTTGAACAATCCTCTAAAAGTCATCAAAAATAGAATGAGTGATTTTATTACTTCCATGAATATAACAACAAATATTTACCATGATATTAATGCTATGGCACTGCAGGAGGGGAGTATGTAAGTAAAAATAAAGGTTGTCATTCTCATTTCAGATCTTCCTAGAGGTTTCAAGGAGGAATATGTGCCTCTACAACTTCCAAAATAATAGCTGCATTAATTTGTCATTCATTACCCACCAGTAAACAAGGTTTACTTGTTGTGTAGGTAATTGTAACTGGGAGTTTGCACTGTTATTGCCTCAGCTCTGTAAGATGCTTTTACTTGACTTAGATTGCAATTGTTCTTTCTCAGAGTCACCAATGAATCTTTGTGAAACGCAGGGCTTGCCATGCTCATCTCCTTGCCAGAAGCTTAGGAGATAGCCATATTACTAGGAAAACCGAGGTCTCATCTTGGGGTTCCAAGTCTCATTATTAAAATAATTTAAGAGAAGAAAGTTTGAGGAAAATTTTATTAGAATGTAAAAGGTAAACCTCAGAGTAGGCAAGTTGTAATGCTTGTTAGGTGCCCAGAGGAAAAGGAAAAGGAAGAGAGAAAAGCATGCTGTCTGAGTTCAGTTGGTGTCAAGGTTAGCCATGGGGTGGAAACTTAGCCACACAGATGGGAGAGGAATCTTTAGGGGAAGAGTGGAGGCTGATGTATTAAGGAAAGCATGCTTAGAAAAGAGATAGAAAGAAGAAAAGGAACTTATATTTTTCTGAGTAATTCATAAAAAGACAGATTTATGAAGCTGAATGACTAGGGCTCTGTAAGTGACAGCACAAAGGGTAGAGATTCTGGGACAGACAAATACATTATCACTTTTAAGGTATCATAATTCCTTCTATCTTTTTAGCATGGCTTAAGGTTGACCCACCTTCCTGAAAAGTGGTCACTTGATCAGGTGATTGACTAAGTTAACTGGATTAATTCTTAAGGGAGATGATGTTATGTCCTTACCTAGAAGTAAATTCCCATTTTAACACTATTTGTAGGTACTGTGGCCAGTTCCAAATAGATGAAAAAATGTCTTGGAATATGCAGCTTACAATATAGTTATGTTAATTGGCTAATAATGAATAGTAACATTTGATAAAGAACAAATATGAGGCCTTCTGCTATTTCTTCATTACAAACAGAATTCCTTTCTATTATCTATAAGGGTTTTGGCCCATAAGATGACCACTTTTAAGGGGACTGAAAATTACTTTACAATCATAGAAATCTGTCTGTTCATCTGTACTTTCTCACTGCTTGATAAAGCACATATTATATAATGGGCACCTGATTCATTTAAAGACTAAATGAACAAATGAATTTCCACATATCTATGGCTAAATGATGAGAATACATCTTTTACCTGATATTCAGCTTTCTTTTTTGAGAAGGATCTCTAAGGTAAAATTTCAAAACAATCATTTTGGAAGTTGGAAAAGAAAATAAACAGAAGCCATGTAGTCCTTCTGACAACTTATAGTAATGATTTTCCCAACAGGTATGCTAGGTGCCTGAGGCCATAGCCCATCAGGAGGTAGTGAGTAGAAGTAGCCATTATAAATCTACCCTGTATTTTCAATAATCAGTAACTATATGGAAAACTTACTTTTATTTCAAGACCCATGTATGGATTATTTCAAAGCACAGTATTCATTCTGAATTTCAAAACACGACCATTCCAAGGTCCTGCTGCATTGTGGGACACAATTACAAGGTCCTGCTCTACAGTGGGACAAGCAGATTTCAATCTTTACAAGGATTCTAATTAGCCAACCATCTTAGAAAATGGCCCACTTAGTCATTATGTTTGAAGAAGAAACAGAGAGCCCTGAAGTAGAAAAGCAACTCTTCCAGGCATGCCTGATTTTAGGTACTGGGTTGAGCTTTGGGAGCTGAGATTTGAAAAAGAGCCATAAATGAATTCTGGAATTCACATTGTTTGTGCGTATTTATTTCACTTTACTTTTGTGCTTACATATCTATGTGTCTAGGAGATTTTAAATAACCAATTATACCGAACAACTTCAGCAAAGAGTGGAGCAGAAATCATGTGCATGTTGAGCTTTCATCATTTTTTTGCATCCTTCCATATGCAGCACTTCCTGCAATTTTAATGCCTAGGGTATGTTTATATCTTATCTTCTTTTTTTCTTATTCTTTCAACTGCCATTTGATAGTTTTCCTACACTCCCCCAAAATTTCACTATTACAAATAAAAGAGCTTAATTATTTCTATAATGGAAGGATTAGAGTTCCCATGAGCTTTTTTCCCCTCTTTAAAAACCATTGTAGATATAATAAAATGCAAGTAATTCATGACCAATACAGCTACTTATCAAAGGATCAGAGTTAAACAGAAAGGTGGGAGATATATAAAAAGGTAACCTTTTAAAAAGTGCTATTATTGGCTGCTAACATCCAGGTCAGGGCCAGGGAGAATAAATTAGTGGAGTAACACTGTAGTACAATAGCCAATGCTCATGCAGCCTTTTTCATTGCTATTGTTTATGTAATTTCCACTACACCAGTTCAAGACATGTCTAGGTAAGTTATGTAACATCCACCCAGAGAATTTCATTTTGTGTAGGTACAGCACTTTAGATATGCTTTGCATGCAAGTCACTTTTATTTGCTTGTTGCAAAAAGCTAAGCTAATCTTTTCAGGTTTGAGTATCACTAAGTTGCACTATCCCTTAATTTTAATAAAATTTATGAAGTTATTATTTTCTGGAATGATCCAATCCCTATTTCTACTCTCTAATAAATGTCTAACAGGCTTATTTTACAGCAAAGAGGGAACAGAGGTAACAACGTGGTTTTTGTGCTGGAAGGTGGTCAGATATGATGTCAAGGTACAGCAGAACTAATTTTGTGTGTCTCCTAGAAACTAGCTTATTGTTTTCCAAGCCTAGTTTGGTTACCACATCCTAGAAGAATCATGATTGTGTTAATTTTACTACATTAATTTGTGATTTATGACACTAAATGTTTATAGAATTTCCACCTTTATTCAACAAAAATGTTTACTTCCCTTTCACACAAATTTCCTTTCTCTCTCCTATTGGGAAGTTGACATTGATCAAAACAGAAGCCCTGGCTCCTTGGAGAAAGGAAACCTAAATCACAGCATTTATAGAAGTGGGACCATCCTATTTCTTCAAACATGAAGGGGGGGCTAATATATGTTTGTTGATTAAAATTCTTCTTTTAGGTATTTGTGTTTGTTTATTTTAATACTTTATAAATTCTTTAAGGATTTTATACATTTCATTTTAATTATATGCATGTTCTCTATGAACTCCTCCTAGATCCTTTCCTTCCATGCAAGACCAACTTCATATCCACATTATCTAAATGCTCATCAAGTCCAATTTATGTCACCTATATATTCTTGGGTGTATGACCATTCACTGTAGTGTGATTCACCTAATAGAGGCCACACTCATCAAAAACTAATTCCCCCTTTCCCAGAACCTATCAGTTATCAAGTTCCCCAGATAGGAGTGGGACTTTGTGTCCATTCACCACAAAACCACAATGGAATACTGTCTGGTTTGAGCTTGTGGGGGCCTTGTGCATGATGTTATGACTGATGGGAGTTCATATATTCAACTGTCCTGTTTTGTTTGGAAAACAGTATTTCATTGCAGCCATCTGCCAATTTTGCTTCCTTCTCTGATCCCTGAGCCTTGGAAGGAAGGGTCTAACACAGATGTCCCATTTAGATTTGAACACTCTACAGTATACTATTCTCTACACCTTGACCAGTTGTGGTTCTCTGTATTAATCACTATCTACTGCAAAATGGAGCTTCTCTGGTGAGGTTTGACAGATGAATTAATCTATGGGGATAACAATAATTTATTAGAAGTTTACTTAATTTGCCCATTTAACAAACTAGTAGTGGTCACAGATTTTTGTACTATATAATGGTGTCTCAAATGGGGGTTTCATCTTGAAGAAAGGGTCTTATATCCAACCAGAAACAAAAGGAGATCAAGGGGCTACAAATTAGAAAGGAAGAAGTCAAATTTTCACTATTTGCAGATGATAGGATAGTTTACATAAGTGACCCGAAAAACTCTACCAGTGAAGTCCTCCAACTAATAAACACCTTCAGCAAAGTGGCAGGATGCAAAATTAACTCAAATAAAATCAGTAGCCCTATTATACATAGAAGATAAATGGTCTGGGAAAGAAATCACAGAAACATAACCTTTACAATAGCCACAAACAACATAAAATATCTTGGAGTAATGCTGAGCAAACAAGTTAAAGACCTGTATAGCAAGAACTTTGAGTCTTTAAAGAAAGAAATTAAAGAAGATACCTGAAAATGGAGTAATCTCCCATGCTTTTGTATAAGCAGAATCAACATAGTAAAAATGGCAATATTGCCAAAAGCTATCTACATCTTCAGGGCAAGCCGCATCAAATCCCAACACAATTCTTCACAGACCTTGAAAGAACAATAATCAGATTTATATGGAAAAACAAGGAGGACCCCAAGAGAAAAATACATGGTCCCCTGCAGAAAGGCAAAGGGACAAGAACCCCTGAGCAAATTGGGAGCACAGTGGGAGAGAGGAGGGAGGTAGGAAAGAGAGAAGGGGAGTAGAGGAGGGTGGAGGAAAAGAGGAATCAAGACCTGAGTGAGACAGGGGAGGAAAATAGGAGAGCACAAAAGAGATCCCTGATAGAGGGAGCCAGTATAGGTTTAGAGAGAGGTCTGGCACTAGGGAAATGCTCAGGGATCCACAGGGTTGACCCCAACTAAGAATCTAGCAAGTAGTGGAGAGGCTGCCTTTGTTGCCCTTCCTCTATAATGAGTTTGATGACTACCTTGCTTGCCATCCTAGAGCCTTCATCCAGTAACTGATCAAAGCAGAAGCAGGCATTCACAGCTAAACTCTGAGCCATACTCCTGTAATCCAGTCATAGAGAAGGAGGAGTGATGAGCAAAGGAGTCAAGACCATGCTGGAGAAACCCACAGAAACAACTGTTCTTACCTAGTGAGAGCACAGAGACCCTAGTCGCAAAGTTGGGGAACCAGCATTGGACTGTATCCATCCTTCTGAATGTGGGTGCCAGCTAGGAAGCCTGGGCAGTTTATGGGACCTCTAATAGTGAAGCCAGTGTTTATCCCTAGTGCACAAATAAACTTTGGGAGCCCATACACTGTGGAGGGATACTACTGCAGCCCAAATACATGAAAGAGAGTCTAGGCCCTCCCCCAAATGATGTGACAGACTTTGATGATCCCCCATGGAAGACCTCATTGTCCTTGGGGAGTGGGTAGGGGTGGGTTTGGGGTTTTGTAGGGGCCATGGCAGGGTGGGAGGGTGAGTGACTGGGGGATTGATATGTAAAATGAGATTAATTCTAATAAATAAATAAGGAGAAAGAAAAAGGAATGAAGGAATGACCTGGAGGTTAGTAACAACTTGATATCACTATCTTCTATGACTCAAGTAAATTTTGTCTTCAGCAATAGGGTTTTACTGTTGAGTTCTGAAGAGTAACCAAGGGCATTGGAAATACACTACGATGTTTGTGACGTCTGTGGGACCTCACTAACAACTCGAAAAGAGGTAATCCTTACCTGACACTGGGATTTCTATTTGTTAGTCTATCTTGTATAATAGGGATATTGTCACCCTGTTAGGGGTGACTACATTTAAACTCCTTGCATTTGTATATAATGTATATGCATTTATTTTAGGAAACTTCTCCAATAGTAGGTCTTTATATGACTTTTTCAAAATGTCCTTGGTGTTGGTTATATCTTTATGTATTCCCTCCCCTACTCTGCACTTGCACTCCTCAAAAACCATTCAGTTCTTCATGTTCCATTATTTCTCTTTCTCCTTTTATATCACCATATTCTAGCTCCTGTCACTTGAAAGCTAGCCCCCACACCATGGCCTCTTATAAGTTTCCTGACAACTGGCAGTATTCCAAATAAAATATACAGGCCTAATGTCTCAAAGCTAACCTGCAGACATGACAGAAAATATGTGGTGTTTATCTTTCCAGGTCTGGGTTACTCGCCTCAGAGCAATTGTTTCCATCTCCATCCATTCACTATGAATTTTATAATTTTGTTTTTCTTAATCATTGAAAAGAATTCTATTGTGTAAATGAGGGTAATGACTTTTAAACTTTTGTATGTTTTTGTCCTCTTTTGTAAATTTACAAGAGCATGTCAACTTCAATGATTTTGATTGCTGACAAATGACAAGTTGGAATACTCTTCATTCTTATGTATTCTTCTAATTTTATATGATCTCTTAGGTTCTGTCTTCATCCTTTCTCATTTCCTTTCTTGATTCTTCCCTGGGCTACTATAGCTAATGCCTTTCCTGAAAAACAACTTGTTAATTCTTTCTTTAAAAAAAACACCTTTCACTTTGGAGATCCTTCATAGAGGACCTCACCTTCCCTGGGGATTGGACTGGGAATTGGGTGGGGGGCTGGGGGGCCTGGTGGAGGGGGCAGGGGAGGAGGGAAGGAGAGGGAGCTGGAATTGACATGTGAAGCAAGCTTGTTTCTAATTTTTTTAAAAAATTAAAAATACTTTTTTATTTGTAAAAATTTAAATTAGGAAACTTTCAGATGTTCAGAAAAGAAACACACATATATCACTTAGAATAAACATCCTATATTATATGGAATATTTTGTATAAAATAAGGATGATCTGTTCTTTCAATGTTTGCAGAAAGATAAGCTTGCTCAATGTTTGAAGAAAGCCTAGTTCATGTTTATGTGTATGAATGAAAACTTTAACCTACTGGCTCAATTTGATTTTCATATACATTGGTCCATTCAAGATTTCTATTTTTACCTTCTGAGTCATTTTGGTAAGTTACATTTCAAGTACGATATATATGTAAATGTGTACATATACATACATATTTTTAACAAGGAAAAGAGTCCATTTAAATTTCCATATGCACTGGAACACAGTTTTCTAGATTTTCCCCATGATTTTTTCATTCCTTTGCATCAGGTAAGTTCTACTGAAGTATTTGCCAAATAATGCAGAAAGGAGAACATAGAGTTGGGGGACTCTGTCTTTGCTAAGGAGCTCACAGAAAGATGGTCTCCGTTGAACATTGTAACTTGGGGATTTGTTTCTAATAAAACCCCTACAGGAGCAGAAACATTCAATTTGCAGTAATCACACATGAATTTGGCTCACTGAGAGTGTTCAGTAGTGGGTTTCTAAAGATTTAATTATTTAAACAAGTAAGACCCTATATTTAGGTTTTATTTCTAATAATGAAATAATTACACCGGAATATCCAAGTGGCTGATTTCTTCCCAGCATGCATGCATTAAAGTAGGAAATACATTGATTTTTCTTTCACTGATAACAGAAAGAAAGGTCACAATTTCCAAAAAGTCTTATTCCAGAAAATTCATGCTTGGAATATAGCATTCTCTATTCCATGAGAATAAAATATGTGGGTAGTGAACAAGTATATCATTCTGGCTTTGATTTCCCAAGGGAAATAATATCAAGTAACATAAAAATTTCAAATTTATTTTTTTAAAAGTTTCTATGAAATCTTATAAAGTGCACATAATCTTATTTTACAGTCTGAAACATGTGAAGCAACATTTATTGTTCAAAAACTACTTCAGGTTTGTATTGCAACACAAATGTCTATAGGCCCTACAAAGGTGAACTCTCCCTGGACCTAAGAATAACCAATTTGAGCTTAATAATCTGTGCAATGCTTTAAGGTGTCATAGCCAGGGCCCAGATGCTATGAGATGACTTCTACAGTTTAATAATACAAAAGAAAGGGAATAGGGTGTCAGGGAAATGCTACTATGTTAAGGTATATTTTAAAAACTTATTTTAGAATTAATTAATTATTTCATGTAAGCTGGCATTTTGTCTACACCTATATTTGTTCACCATGTGTGTGCCTGGTCCCCATGGAGGCCAGAAGAAAACGTCAGATCCCCTGTAACTGGAGTTAGTGATAGTTCTGAGCTACATGTGAATACTGGGAATAGAACCCAGATCCTATGCAAAAGCAGTGCATTTTGCTACTAAAGTGTTTTTTCCCCCTTAAACATTTTCCAGAATTTGGTAATAGACATTATGCTAGGTTCTTTACTGATAATATTTTATCTAATATTCCCAACTACCTTTTTTTGTTTGGTTGGTTTTTGTTTATTTTTAAATTTAAATTAGAAACAAGGTTGCTTCACATGTCAGTCCCAGGTCCCTCTTCCTTTCCCTCCCCTCCTCCCATGTCCTCCCACCAAGCCCCCCAATATCCCCTCCTTTCCCCAGGGAGGGTGAGGCCCTCCATGGGGGTGTCCATAGTCTGTCATTTCATCCAGGGCAGGGCCTAGACCCTCCCCCAAGAGTTCAGGGTGAGAGTGTGTCTCTCATTGTGGGATAGGTACCCAAAGTCCATTTGAATGCCAGGGATAAATACTGATCTACTACCCAAGGCCCCATAGATTGCCTAGGCCTCCTCACTGACACCCACATTAACAGGGTCTTGATCAGTCCCATGCTGGATTCCCAGCCATCAGTCTGGGATTCAAGAGCTACCCCTTGTTCAGGTCAGCTGTTTATGGGGGTTAAACCAGCCCAGTCTTAACCCCTTTGCTCATCAGTTCTCCCTCTATGTCACTGGGTTCCTTGAGTTCAGCTCAGTGTTTAGCTGTGGTACTCTGACTCTGCTTCCATCAGTCATTGATTGAAGGTTCTGTTTCCCAGACTCTCTGGCCATGGGATTGTAGGCCCTGCACTCCCCTGATGCATGTCTAAAATCCATACATGATAGAATGCATACCATGTTTGTCTTTTTGTAACTGGGTTACCTCACTCAGTAAGGCTTCTTCTAGCGTAATTCACTTGCATGCAAATTTCAAGATCCCAACTACCTTTTAAATTTAAATTTTTTATCATCCTTGGTTTGACCCTTGATGAAGTTGAGGTTCACAGAATGGAAAAATGTTCCCAAAATGCTAGCACCAAGCCTTGGATATATCTTTCTTTTATTCTAAACCCCATATTCCTACCCTATATATTTTACTCACTCTTGTGATGAAGAAAAAAAGTAAAAGTAGAGGATCCAAGATGATGTGATTAAAGTCAAGGTGAATTTCTGTGATACAAAAATAATATTTGTGACCCAAAGGCACTTCTATCATACATTTACTTGTAGAAAAACCCATCCAAATTCTAGGGTTGACTTGCTGCCACTTTTTCTCAATCTCCTTTTATTTCTTTAAAGTGTTAACCAACAGTTCAGTCGTTCTTTGAAACAAAGTGTCATCTGCTTCACAGTGTACAGACACCTTGTTCTCAGTTCAAGCTTCCTACAAACATCATACTCATATTCATCTTGAGTGATGACTACACTGAAGCCTGCAGAGACACATGAGCTGTGAAAGTAGAGGGAAAGGCTCAAACCGGGAAGGACCTGTTGAACAAGGGAAAGGACAGGAAGACTGGTTCACGATGTAGGACTTTATGGGACACTGGTTTTTCTCTTCTCTACAAAGGGAAATCTTGTCTTCTTCAGACTACATTATATAACTACCACTGTGCAAAGTAAGGATACAGAAAACAGAAAGATTTCTGTATGATAATGATGATGCTGGTGATATTTATCCCCACACTGATAAGGATGATAACAGTAACCAGCCAAAGTTAGCACGCTCTGAGTACTTGCTCTATTTTAGCTACTTATTAGAGCAATTGATGGCTACTGTCTCAATTAATCCCTTTCCAGTTCCTTACAGTACATGTTGTATTGATCCAATTTTACAGCTGTGGAAACTGAGGTGGAGAATGATAAACCATTGTTCTAAGTACATGCAGGAAATAGCTGAACTAGGCCTCCAAACCTGGCAGTCCCTAATTCCAGAGTATGATGTTTTCAGTTCTGATACTCATTAGGTTGAAGCTGGGTGGCTTTGAGTATAGTTTCTACTTCATGGAAGCTTGTCTTGGTCCTTTTTGAAAATAAAGGGCTGGCATGTGGTGTTGCAAAACAATGTAGCACCTGGCCCACAGTAAAGGTTCAACAAATATTTACTCCTCCATTTCTTTCCTAGCATCCACTTGAGGCTGGGTTTTCTTAAACTGTGATTAAGAGAACACCTCGCTCAGAATTACCTAAGGTACTTATTAAAAACGCAGTGCCACCATCTCCTAGGCTCAAGGATATTCAATTCATAGCAAGAAGGTTTGATATAGTTAAATAAGCAAAGTAAAATTTTAATGCCATTTTCTAGCAAGTAGCAATAAAAGGAAATTGCTAAGTACCCTTTGAATTCTAAACAGATGTAGCTTTCTGGCCACCTGAATCAACTTCACAAAAAATATGATCTAAATGTATAAATCTGACTGAATGTTCCATCAATAGTCAAGCCAGTTTTGCAAACATTTTATTTCATAGATTTATAATGCACCTATACGTTTCTAGTCCCATAAAACATCTTAGATGTGCAAAAATATTAATAATGTGGGAGTCACTTCTATTCTTTTTGTTTCTAGAATAGCACCACACATTTTAATAAATATATGTACAGTAGCACAGTTAAAATGCGCATGTGTATACATGCATGAAAATGTCTTATTGAAATGCAAAGAAAAATTTTACACAAAGAACAAATTTTACTGGACTTGCAGGGGGGAGGGGTCACAACTTGGGCCTCAAACCATGCCCAGCTAATCAACATCAATATGCCAATTAAAGGAGCCAACTTAAAAGTGGAAAGCAAAAAGAGGGTGATGTATTCAAATAGGGCTACATTAGGAAGATGCAGTGATCCAGAGAACCACCCAAGTCTGTCTTCAGGGTCCTGAAGTAAGGTAGATAAAAGTTTGAATAGCAAAGATATACACATCAAAGCAGTCTTTGTCAAGATATGTACCCACTGATTGGTATTCAGTCTCATTCTATAAGGTGGTTTGGCAAGTTACTATAACTGTGTTAAATCTTGTTTGGGAAATAATTTCCCACTCTGGCTGGCACCTTTTCCTTCTTCCTGCATGAGAGTCTGGAGTGTATAAATTAATAGTATGACCACTTCCTGGTATGGATTAGGGAAAGGGTTTTATTGTAGATATGATAGAGAGAACAGCCAGAGACATTGGGAAGGGTCCAGGGCAGAGAGAGAGTCATAGATTGAGCATGGCCAGAAGACTGGACCTGGCCATGAGAGAAGGCAGGAGAAGAACATTGAAGGAGAGAAGAGGAGATGAGAGAGAGAGAGAGAGAGAGAGAGAGGGGGGGGGAGAGAGAGAGAGAGAGAGAGAGAGAGAGAGAGAGGGAGGAGAGAGAGAGAGAGAGAGAGAGAGAGAGAGAGAGAGAGAGAGAGAGAGAGAGAGAGAGAGGATAGCTGAAATATGAAATAGCAGGTCTATAAGAAGAATGTGTATTTGACAGGGAAGGAAGATAGTGAACGTGAAGGAGTATAGGTAGAGAAGGAGACAAGAAGAGTTATTGTGCGAGCTTTAAATTGTGTGATGGACACTTGTGATTCTGAGGGAGCCTGGACGCCAGTATGCACTTTAGTATGCTAATAGATACCACGTATAGCCATTTGTCCCTTCTGCTTTTTAAGATTTGGGGAAATGGAATTTTCTTTGGAACTGACATGGGAAATTTACATTTCTTTGGGGTCCTTTGTTTCAATATTCTGATAGCCAGATTGAAAGATACAATTATCTTTTTTAGCATATCTTCATTTTTGCCAGGCCTATAACATAAACACATCACCCTGATAAATACTCTTCAGAAAGGCACAGCTCATAAAATTGCTGTGCATAGAATAAATAAAGCTTACATAAAAGGTGTTGTGACAGGAACTAAGAGGCAAAACTCTCCTTTTTTAGTTAACCTTTGGAAAGTCACCTGACTCCTACACGTCTATAAAGGCTATGCCAAAATCTAAGGAAGGAAAAAGGACATCATTTGAGACACAGTCTCTTCAGTATTTGATATCTAAAACAGATGTTGCACTGAATTAGCTATTCACTGATTACCTACAGGGCAACAAAGTGAGGTTTGAAAGAGGCGCTCACTCAGCAGTGGTTCTGAACAAGAAATTAAGGAATGACCAAGTTTTAAAGCAGATTTGAAGTTGCTATGTTCCAGTGCTTCTCAAACTTTAAGGTGTGGCTGGCTGATTGGGTAATCTTGTTAAAATACAGTAAATCTCGGGTAGATGTGGGAGATTTTGCATTTCAAACAAGCATCTAGGTAGTGTTACTGGCCTAAGGACTTAACCTTAGTAGCAAAGCTATAGTCCATGTTGAGAATTCCTTATCTTATCTTCTACTTGTACAGCAGACTTTGATCATTCCCATTCATCTCTGGCTCTTTTTATCAAAGTAAGTGAATAGAAATCAGAATTGTCCGAAGGTGCTAATTAAATATGCAAATACCCCTAAGTGAATGCACACTTAAGTTTGAAAACCAATGCTTAAAGAAAAACACTGGGGAGAAATCATTCCCATGTGGGAAACAAAAAGCCTCAACTCCCCGATTTACTACAAGTCAGTAGTTCTTAACCCAGCAACACATTAGAATCAGCCAGGGAGACATTTTAAAAAAGGCCAGTGTTGTTGTCCTTTCCCAGACCAATTAAACTGGGCTCTCTGGGGTGGGTCCCTGATCTCCATGTTGAGAAAAGCTCCCCAAATTATTCTAATCTACAGAAAAGGATAAGAACCATTTCTAGAAATAAATTGTCATTTTTATTTAAACCTAGGAATAACAATATTGATAAGAATGCTGTATTTGCAAGACTTTTCCTGTTTTGTTGCTATTGTCTTAATCCCTCCTTTCAAGCCTTTTTCATAAGCACCCTTAATTCTCAGAGCACTCATTGCCCTTGTGTTCCCCCTACCTAAGATTTCCTGCTATGATGAATCACTGATCCCAAGTGTCTCTGGCTTTGTTTCTTCATCAGAAGCTAGCCAGTGTCCCATCTTCTAAGATCCATTTTCTTTCCCCTTCTGGTGATAAAAATAGGTTACTGAGATAAAAACAATCCTAAATTTTTATTAGTTCCTCTTTTATTGCTATAATGAAACACTATGACCAAGGCAAGTTATAGAACAAAGTGTTTATTCGGGCTTAGGGTGCCAGAAGGTTAGAGTTCGTGATGGTGGTGGGGACTAGATGCTGCTGACAGAAGAAGCTGCGGACTCACAAATCCATCTATAAGCAGCAAACATAGAGATCCCAGGCTGCCTCTAATGACTACCAACAAGGCCACAACCCCTAAACCTAACAAATAGCTCCATCTACTGTGGACTGAGTTTTAAAATGTGTAGGTCTGTGGGGGACATTCTCATCTAGACTACCACAAATAGAATTGTCCTCCTCAGTAATACATTCTTTTTGTAAAGGGCCTGGTGGAAATAAAGATCTCATAAAGAGGTAGCTCTGATTTTAGATTTGAGAGGATGACCCACACAATGATGGATCAGTGGTGAGTGAAATCACAATACTGCTTAGATGTGCATATTCTTACCTCTTTATTTACATTTTTACCTCACTTGAAATTGCCGGAGGGATAGTCACTAGATTCCTTTGTCCCTATTCCCTATGTGGCCATATTGAAAATAATAAATCTCTCCAGCCGGGCGGTGGTGGCACATGCCTTTAATCCCAGCACTCAGGAGGCAGAGGCAGGTGGATCTCTGTGAGTTCGAGGCTGGGCTGGACCGACAGCCTCCAAAACAATACAGAGAAACCCTGTCTCGTAAAAACCAAAAAAAAAAAAAAAAAAAAAAAACGAAAATAATAAGTCTCCCACTTTTTTTTTGCTTTCTACTATTAACTGTTTTAAATGTATTATTCAGGGCTGGTGACTGAATTGGCTTGGGGAAAAAGGTGTGATTCCAAGTACTTCCAAGTTTGATATAACATTTTAGCCCACATTAAACAGACTTTAAAGCTCTCCTGAAGTTGGGAATTCTAAGAATAAGTACACTTACTCCTAAAATGAGCAGCCACCTATGCAGTTACCATTAACCCTGTCTTTGCTTAAGAAAGGACCCTTGTTAGTTGTTATTTTAAATAACACCATGTTATCACAAACACTATCTAACAGCATATAGGGTGTTCCTTGTTCTCATTTTTTGTTATTTTCAAGAAGTAAAATCTTAGAGCAAAATATAATTTTGACATTAGTTAATTTTATTATGGAAAGGGAACTTAAGACTTTTAAAAATATGTGGTATTTGTAAGCACAAGTGGGAAAGTCTTTGACCAGGGCCTTGTAATCAGCACAGAAGAAAACAAAGGATACAAAAACATGAGAAATTGACTGCTTCTAGGAGGAAAGTGTTACATCAACATCAATTAATACTTATTGAGCACCTACTGGGTACATAACACCTGCTAGCAACTTAGAAAAATGACACGAATTACATCCCTATAAAGCATAATTACCAAAGACTATTTTTGGCCATTTGTTTAAATTCATTATAGGAAGGACAAGCAAGCTAGGATGCTGGTAATTTGGTCTCATTAATAAAACTGATTCCTAGGGAGGCTTGCTTGCTCAAAAGGACAGAAAATAAACCATATTGAAATATTATTTTCTATTATTCCAATCATTACAACATGAAATGCACAGGTGGGGCCAAACGCTGTGATTTCAAATTCAGTTATCAAGCCCCTCCTCGAAGAAGTGTGACATCTACTATCTGCATCAAGATTGTCTTCCCTTATCATTTGTGGAATTAATGAATGTTATTGATTTTTGACCTCTGGGCTGAGGTTAATTGTGGAAGTGTGAGTGTTTATCACAGAGATTCACTGAAAATAAAATGCAGTCATTTCACATCTTTATTCTTGTGGATGACAAAGTACACACAAATACCTCTTTGGCTGTGAAAACAAGGGCAAGTCTTGGACTGTATGACATAATCTCTTAAAAATTTTAGACCATTCCTTTCTATTCCACATCAGTGATCTGGGCTGAAAAATTTGGCTTCTGACCATGTGAAATGTGCCAGAATAATATAACTAGGAGATTTGAGCTCAGGAAAGACTAAGATAACCTGAAAGTGTCATGAACGTTAACTTCTCCTAGGATATGAAAATTGGCTACGTCATTTAAAATTCAGAGAAACTTGATATCTGATACACATTCCCACACTAATCAAATCAATTGATTATATTCTGGTATTCATCGTTCTCTTCTTACTTGAAGTAGAATCAATTTTGCAAATATTTTATCTTATGAATTTATAATGTATACATTCTCCACTTCCAGAAAATATCCTAGGTGCTTACTTTGTCAGCTAAGAAAAATAGATTAAGGAACATTTGCTGAATATTCCCAGCACTGTAGGATGCCTGGAGCCTGCTCTATGCCCATGCCTTGAAAATGATGCCTTTGAACAGCCTGGAGAGGTTCAGTCCCAATACTATGGGTCGTATTTCCAATTTTTATTAAAATTATGATTTGCCCTGTGCCTGTGAGGGTATGCTTATCTGCCCAGCTTGATTATATTCTCTCTGAAGGTGGTCCAAGGTGAGAAACTTTCCATACTTGGATTGGTTTTCAAAGAAATTGGAGAACAGTATCTGCTGTTACTTTCAACATTTACTATGTTTCTTAAAGAAAAGAGTATGATCACAGTACAGATTGGAAAGAGTATGGCTTTTCCTAGAAACTCCTAGGTATTGAGGAGAGATGTTTGGAGAAACATGGAAGAAGAAAGCAAGGAAAGAGCAAATAAATACCTAAGGAATTTTTGTGGAACCTAACTCTAGATCTTTAAAAGTTGCTTGTCAAGTTCAATTTCACTGTCACTGGTTCCATTGTTTGTATATATGATCTGGTTAAACATTCCATTGACCCAAGTTTAACCTTTTTTTAACCCACTTCATGTCCACATTTAGCCACTATTATCTCAAAAGAAGAATTGAGACAGACAGACTCTAGAAAAATCTAAGGAGACACTTAACATTGCAGTAAAAGTCTTTGATTGCCTTTGGACTAGATTCTTAAAGAATATGTATTTAGTGAACAACCATGCTAAATAGACACTGTGTCCTGATGGAATAAGGGACAAGTTTCTTTTTGTGTATATAATAAAAATAATATTGAAGGAAGACATGCTTTACACAAGTTTATTGCCGACTGTGAAGTATTTAGTTTCTTCAAGTTCCAAGTTCCTCTTCTAGGATGCAGCCTAGCCCATATTTAAGTTCATATTTGAGTGTCTTCATATGAACCTTGGGATGTGAATCTAAGAGAGCTTGCATGAATGCTGATACCCCTGCTATTATCGTTGCTATGGATACTGAACTGCCCTATGACCCTGAAATAAGAGTCTCTTGCCTTGTGCTAAGATAACTTATCAGTTTACAAGCAAACTAAAAATATCAGATTTGTCACCATTACAAACAATAGAATATCTGAGCTCGAAGATGTTGAAGGGACATTGGAGATATGTAGTGCAACTTATCAATAGACTGGATGCTTTAGGAAATCCTACCTTGAGGACAGCTATTTAACATTGATTAACCTACATGGTTTTTGTTTTTGTTCTTTTTTAAAAAAATGCTTTGGAATGATGTTTTCTTTTACCTAATACCCTTTGGCATTTTATATTGAAATGGCACCTTAGGCTGAAATCCCAACTGTATAATGTGTCCTATGAAGCTGATCCATTCTTGTTTATCTCTATTTTACAAATGAGGAAGTCAGATTCAAAATTTAATTTTTCTCCCCAAGGTCAAAGCGGTGATTAACAATAGAAGCAAGACCAAAGGTAATTAAATTATACCCAAAGGCAAACAGCTTAACTCTGCATTTGCTCCTAATCCCATTTTGTGCTTCCCAGTGCCCCTTGCAGATTTCCACTGAGTTCTACTATAACTCTGTGCTCTTTGCAATGAGTACTTTTATTTCTCAAAATTATGGTCTTCAAGCTCAAGAGTAAGAAAGTCCACTATTGTCTCACAAAGAGATGATTCTAAAATATGAAGTTCTAGATTCAGTGGAATCCAGCTGAAGCCTCTATTCCCCCAGGACTTTTGCACAGGATTGTTATGGCATTTCTGGGCTTCATAACCTGGATCTCCATTCCTTAGTAGGCACACTTTCTCAATAAATATTTAAATACACAAATTCTCAACTGTACACTGGCTCCAGTACAACCTTATCCAAGACTGTCAACTAATTACTGAAGTTCGTGGAGCAAGTTTTAGTGCTTTGCTAAAGTGATATTTTGATAGATCTTTCCTCTTGGAAAACCTGATGGGATGAACCCGACCTTTGTCAAGAACAACTGCTTTTTAATCTGCACAGTAGTGTCTCTGTATTTGGCATATTTTAAAGAGAAAAAGAAAAAACGGTGCAATCAATGGCTGCTCGATACCACCACTGGAGAAAGAATCAGAGAAGGCATTATTGACTTACTAAAGGAGGTGAGACAGCACAGGCTCCTTTCATAGATATAGCTGTCATTTAAAATGATGACATGTTTATTCTCTGAAAGGCACTGTATGATACATGGAAATAAATGACACAACCCTTCCTTCAGAGCAAAATAGGCTTTTTAAGAAATGACAGGAGAAAGACTTTTTACAATATGAAGAAGATTGTTCCTAAAGTTGAAGATGCATAAAATCTGAAGCAATATAAACATATTTAAATGCCTACTATGCACCAGGAATCAGGTATTTTGCTAGGCACTAAGTCAGTTCACTCCAAATGAGCCTGTTCTGTTCTGTTTGCCAGTTTCTGTGATATAAATGTTCCCACCACAGCTGACTTTAAGCTATCACGGGGCCACCAGCTGGCTCACAGAATTCCTGACCATGTAACAGTTGGCTCTAATAAAGTGCTGTGAGGTATCTTCTGTGACATCCCCCCTCCCCATCCCATCACCTGAGGATATAACAGAGGATCTGGCAAACAGAGATCCACCAAAATAAACTGCAGAGAAAATAGGTAGAAAGAGAAAACTGCCCGTGTAAGGAATGCTAGCTAAAAGTTACAAAAAGCAAAATGCCAAAGAAACGGCATTTCCTTGGAGCCCAGAAGCTTAAGAAGTTTATCAGGCTAAAAACATTTCTGGAAATGAGAGAGTATGCATCTTTTATAGAAATGAAACATGTAGGAGCAAGAGGGACAGCATCAAGAAGTGAGGGCAGAAAGGCAGTGTGACACAGAGTGTGACTAGCCTACACGTTTAGATTTCAGCCTAAGCTACTATTTCCTTTAGTTGGTTCACAAAATGCCAAGTGGTGTTATATAAATGTAGGCCCAAACATGCTTTGGAAAAACTAGGCTAATCAATATGAAATAAGTATTTTCACTGCAGGAGCTTTCAGTTTATTGATATGCAGTGTTATTCCTCCAGTTCGAGACATAATATGTATTATTTTCTGGACTTAATTGATAGCTGATTGTGTTTGTCTTAGTTTGTATTCTATTGCTATGATAAACACTGTGATCAAAAGCAGTTCAGGGAGGAAGGGAAAGGACATGGCTTACACGTCCTGAGCACAGGGCACCACCAAAGGAGATCAAGGCAGAAATGTAAACAGAGACCTGGAGGCAGTAACTGAAGCAAACACCATAGAAGAATGAATGGATGCTGCTTACTTGCTTGCTCTTTATGGCTTAATCTGTTTTTTTAAAAAATATATATAACCCAAGATCACTTGCTCCAGGGGTGGCATAACCTACAGTTGAAATGGCTGTGCCACGTCAATCATTAATCATGAAATGGCTCCCCAGACTTGCTCACCAGACAATTAAATGGAGGTTTCCTCTTCCTAGAGGACCTTAGCTTGTTTCAAGTTGACATAAACTAAGCTACACAAGTTAGTTTTAAATTATAATTTAAATTTGGGTTGGAAGTGCCCAAGAATTAGTGAAACACCACTGTGGTGACACTTCTACACACAAATAGACCAAGATTATTCTTTGCTTATCAATAGATTAAACTAATAGCTCTTGGGAGGTGGCAATGGTAGGTAGGAAGGGGGAATACTTGTGATACGTGTTTTCCAATGACCCTCTTTCTATAGGCCCCCTTTCTCACTTCTTCTTATCTATTAAGGGGTGAAGAGCCTTCTCTGTTGTGTCCTCTTGCTCTCTTAATGCTCTGACTAAGCATATGGGGCCAATAAAGCATTTTCTGAACCCTTTGGAACCTGGAATTGCAACAAACCCTTCCTGCCTTAAGTCGTTTCTGTTAGGTATCTTTGCCACAGGACGGAAAAAGCTAACCAATGTCATCTTCCAGACACTTTTATGTTTATATCTCTGTAGCAGTGTGGTACGCAACACACTAAGGAAGGAACTAAGTAGTGAAGTGATCCTCTAAGAACCACAGGAAGGCAGTGGAAGTTTCTACGCAATAGCAACACAATCAGAAAACAGCAATATAATATATCTGACTTATTTGTGGTTTGAGTGACATCTCATTGTCCTCTATCTCTCCCCAAAGGACACCCACCCCCAAATTCTTAAATACCATAAGAAAATGGAAAACACATCCTAATAGAGAGCATTGAAATGGTTTTCAGAGGCACTACACTGACATCATGTTGTTAGAGTTCGTTGTCTTGCTTCCTGGTTTTAATATCTCCTTAAAAATAAGCATTATTAGAGAGGGTGACCTAGGATTCTCCAAAATTTTGGGCCTTCTTTTTTCAAGGCAAATGTTAACAAGCTATAATCTTTCCTTCTTTAAAAGATTATAGACTCCCACATTGAAGTGGAAAGTGCAACTCACACAATCAGACATTGTATATCTACTTTATGGCAGCTTCATTCTCCATTTGAAAGGAAGGGGACAGGGGTTGTGGGGAAGAAAAGGAAAGAATGGGAGAGGAAAGGGGAAAAAGACCATTTAGCGACCTATCAGAGCTTGATGAAGCCTGATATAATTAACAAACTTGTGATATCTGTAGCAATTGTAATTCCAATTATTTGCTAGCTAAAGGCAAGTTTCACTGCTCTAAGTTAGGAAATCATGTAAATAGCCTAATTAATATAATTTGCCTTATGCTCTACTAAGAAAACAAAAACAAATATGTCATTTTTTAGAATAAATAGCATGGTATAGACTAAATATTATAAATATTCAGTCCGTTTGCAGAACAAATATTGCATATTATGGATCCTTTTAAGCAATTCTATGAAGTTCACCATGATTTAATGAAATTATGACGGCTGTTTGAGTTTTACAACTACATTACAATAAAAGGAAAGCACTTCCTTTGTGCAGATGAGAGGCCGATCCTTGACGAAATAGCATGGTGGAGCTTATAATGCTGTGGCCTGCGGAGACAAAGACAATTTCATTCTTTTTCTTGCCAGTTCTCTCATCTCAAGAGAATCCCAAAGTTAAAATAAATCTTTTAAAAATTCCATATGCCAGCGTTGGAGAGACATAATAAATAATTCGTTGCCATTTCATCATGTAGAATTGAGAGATAAAGCTGTTTGTAAAACCCTAAAAGACTTACAAATCATTTCAACAGGTTGTCATATGTTAATGCCAGCCAGAATTTAATCACTGAATGTAAGAAAGGCACAATACAGGGGTGGGTCTGCGTTTCTTTGTCTGAGAGCCCTACCAGATTCCTTCACGCTTCATCACCTGCCCTCTGTGCTGCTGTCAGTTTGACACCTCAGGAACTGCCTCAGTTCATCACGCCAGGAAAAGAGAGAGAAGGAAACATGGGAAGTGACATAAGAAGCAAGTGTCTCTAAGGGTTTGTGTTTTCAGCGCTGTGCTAGGCACTGTAAAGCAAGCAGAAAATGAACAACAGCAAAACAAAAAACAAACAAACAGAAGGTAGACATGAGTGCTACGTGGAAGGATGTTACTACAGACATGGAAAATTAAGACTCCCATTTACCACCTAATCACAGATTGATTAAAAAATTCTAAATTTATATTAACAAAAAAGAGAAGCAGTCCAGAAATTATACTGTCATTAAACTGGAATGTTCAAAAAAAAATAAGGGTTTGACCATTGACAGCTAGAGGTTGAACAGAATCTTCAAAGATATTTAAATATGGAGTGGTAAAGACATGAACTGGCCAAACCAGCCAAGGCAAATTTAACTGGAGGTAAGGCGCAGTGATATCACTGGGGGTAGGCAGAGGAAAGGAATAAAACAGATAAACCATCACCAGAAGTTATCATGGAGACAGGAGTAGAAATTGCATGAGATTATTAAAGTTTTAGTAGGCACAGAAAGGGACTGTAATATAATGAAGTAGAAAATATAGTTTCGTCTGACTGAAGATGCGAAAATTAGTTTGGGGCCTGGTGAAATGGCTCTGTAGTTAAGAGTTCTTGCTTTTCTTGCAGAGGCCCCAGCTTCAGATCCCAATACCCACATGATAGCCCACAGCCATGCATATATAACTCCAGTTCTAGAAGATCATATGTTGTCTTCTGCCTCTGCAGGCACTACACCCACGTGGTACGCGCACATACACACAGGTGATGCAGAAAATTAATTTAAGGTGTGTTACTTTTGTTTATGCTCTGGAACATTTGCTTAATGATGCAAGGATGTGTTTGATTAAATAAAAATCACCTGTGGTCAGGAGGCTGGGTCAGCAACTAACTGACAGGAAGTTGTAGGGAGGAGTCAGTTGGAGCAGGGTTTATAATAAGGAGTGAGAATGAGCACAAGGACTTGTTGAGAGACTGGAGAGGGTGAGCTAGGTGAGCTACTTGCCTCTCTGGGAAGCAGGATTCTAGCTCAACCTTTGAATCTTGAGTTCTTTTGTGAGACTGAGATTTAAATAAGTTTCCTTAGCAGCTTTGAAAGAGTCGGTGCCTGAGGGAACAGAATCCCCTCAGGCTGTGGTTCTTGTGGCCTAGCCAATGTTGGTAGTGGTGGGACTGCAGTTGCTGAATAGGATAGCCATAGCTTAAAAGGCCAAAACAATAAAAAGAAAAACAATACACAGGCAAAACACTCATACACATAAAATAATAATTACTCAAAAAGAATTTAAAGCAGTTTTAAAAAACACATTTAAAAAGCAGAGAAAACCAGTCCAAATTAGGACAGCTGACAGCATTGAAAAGAGCAGAGGTACAGTCTGGAGATGGGCATGCTAGCATGTGATAAGTGAAAAGATGAGCAACTGAACAAAGGCAATAGAGGTGAAAACTGGACAAAGAAGGGCAGATCAAAAGGGCATATCCAATACAGAGAAATATCCGGTTGTTTTTATGTCTTTTATGATGGTTTAGATATAGAGGGCAAAGGACAGGAAGAGTGAAAGAGGACTGGAAGGCTTTTAGCTGTGACTAGAAATTACTGCACCACTGGGATAGTATTATGTGGTATGTTAATTCATGCATGGGATTAGACCACAAATAGAAAAATATTTGACAGGTATTTGGGGAGCATCAGCTACTAGATTGAAGTGAGGTCACCGCCATCATCATTATTTTAATGTAGATATCAAAAAGACTTTATCAGTATTGGAAAGCAATGAAAGCTAATGCAATGCAGACTAGGTAAATTCACCTTTTCTTCCACAGTAATTAAAGTATAGCTAGATGGAGCTTATACGTAATGCTGAATAATAATCAACAATAAGTCCGCAGGGCCAGGAAGATGGTTCAATGAATAAAAGTGCTCTCCTTGCAAGCCTTACAACATAGGTTTAATCCTTGGAATTCATGGTGTAAGGGAAGAATTGACACTCAGAGGTTGTCCTCTGACCTTTACACACATTTCTGCATGCATGCACTCACACATTCATTATAACTAATATATTTTTAATATCTGCCCACACTCTAATGTCTTGAACAGGCATAGGTTGCATGACAAGTTAGAGGAGATTGTTGTGGTTCTGCATTATAATCTGAAGAAACAAGGAAAAGAAGAATAGGTGCGGCATTGAGTTTATGAATTAAATGTCTGCTTTTGTTGTATGCCCTTTGGATAAGACACCAATCATGGCTGAATAATACTAGTGTTCTTGTTACATATATTAAACTATCTTCCCTGAGTTTTCATGACTTAGGATAAAGAAATGCAAATATCAACTCTTTGCTGAAAGTAGGGATTAAAGTGTGTCACCATTCCTAAATGAACACTTACTGAATCACAATCAAGTGTGATACTTGGAATGTATATGGCTCCCATAAGCTCATAGGGATTGGCACTATTAGGAGGTGTGGTCTTATTAGAGGAAGTATGGTTTTGTTGGAGAAGGCTAGATGGCATAGGCCTTTAATTCAGACTTTGAGACTGGGAAGCACATCTTGATCTGGACCACACCTTCTGTTGGAAGTGTGTCACTGTGGGGTTGACCTTTGAGGTCTTTTTCTCAAACTTCACTCAGTGTGACAGTCACAGTCACTGCTGCTTCGAAGTCAAGTTGTACGTTTGCAGTCTCTAGCACCACATTGGCCTCCACACTGCCATGCTTCCTGCCATGATGGCAATTGATTAACCTCTGAAATTTTAAGTGAACCACTTCAATTAAATGTTTGCTTTATAAGAGTTGCTGTGGTCATGGTGTCTCCTCACAGCAAAAGAAAGTCAAACTAAGACATTATGTGTACTCCTGCTCATACCAGATGTGGAGAGGAAATTGAAAAATGTATTAAGATTTTCTATGAGTGCCAGCCACGGGAATACATGCCTTTCTCACTGAAGCAGTGACAAGCAGGTCTCCGGGGAGTTGGAAGCTAGCCTAATCTACATAGTGATTTCCAGGCTGCCTGGGACTACACAGGAAGGCCCTGTCTCAAAAACAAATGAAGAAAACCCAAACAAAATAAAACACTTTTCTATGGATTGAATGTGCCTACACAAAATCCATATTTCAAATGCCAAATCTAAATTGTGACAATTGTGAGGGGCAGGGAGTTTCAGGAGGTAAGTAGGACATAAAATGAATGATATAATTTCTCTGAGATGAGGAGGTATGAGAGAAATGATACATTTCTCTTGTCTGTGAAGAAACAGCAGGAAGATGGTCACAAATCATAAAAAGGGCTTACCAGACACTAAATCAGTCAGTATTTTGATTTTGTACTTCCTACCCTACAGAACTTTGAGAACTACACAAGCAGTTAAGCTTTCCAGTATATGATATTTTGTTACAGAAACAGACTGACTGGAAATGGCTGGGTTTTTTTGAAGTTTTCTCTCAGACTGAAAGTCTATGAGTCATCCATAAAAGGATATAACAAATAAATACATGTGGACATGAAAATGAATACATACAACTTTTTTTTATCAATTTAGAAGACTAAAAGCTGAATGATAAAAATGTTTTGTGTTTATTTAATATATTAAAATTGAACATAATGACAATGTGTAAAATGGGAGAACCATCATCAACACTTTACAATTTTCTGTTTAGTAATTATGAAGAAAACTATGACTCAATCAAAAGAGCACATGGTGGAATTGGGCATATGGTAGATGGCTGAGCAGTTTGAAAATGGAGAATTTGGACAAGCCAGGATCTATAGAAAGTGCAGGCATTTGCAGAACAATAATCATTATTTCTTCTTCTTTTATATTCACATTCTTCTTTATGTATACATTAGTTTGGCTTGCTACAGTTTCAGAGGTTTAGTCCATTATCATCAATGCAAGAAACATGGTGGCATTTGGGCAGGCATGGTGCTGGAAAAGTAGCTGAGAGATCTACATCTTGGTCCACAGGAAACAGAAAGAGACTGTGTACTATATTGGGTGTAGATTGAGCACATAAGACCTCCAAGTCTGCCCCCAAGGTAGCACAATCCCTCTAACAAATCCATGCTTACTTCAACAAGGCCTAATAGTGCAATTCCCTATGGGACAAAGATTCAAACACATGGGTCTATGGAAACCATACCTATTCAAACCACCAAAAGCAGATGTTTAAATGTGATATGTTGATCATCAGTGGTTTCAACTATATCTTTAAGACTTGTTTGCATTTTCGCATTTTGTTTCTTTTGATTATGGTTATAGCCAACATTAGCTTCATTCTATCTATATTTTTGGGAAGATGAGGATCTCTTTTTTAATGTTTTAAAACTAAAAAGTTTTGGTGAAGCATCGTATGTATAAAACAAACCTGTTTAGGTTACATTTGTATGTACTAAAATAGAATTACAAAATAAGAATTGAGGCTGGGAATATGGGCTCAGTGGGCAAAGTACTTGGTGTGCAAGCATGAAAAGGCAGATCTGATACTCAAGAGTCGTCTAAATGTCATGTGAACAAGATGCTTACCTGCAGTCCCAGCATTTTGGATGCAGTGGCTAGGAATCCATAGAGCAAGTTGATGAGCTAGACTTGCCCATATGTATGTTCTGGTTTCAAGTGAGAGACCCTGCCCCAGTATATGAGGTACAGAGTGGTCAAGGAATCAGTTTTACATCAACATCTTGCCAATGTAAACAAGAACACACATGTACAAATCCTACATCCACACCTATACTTACAAATACTTTTGCACACACATATGCACACATATTTGCAAAAATTAATGTTCCTAATTGTAATTCAAGTAGTTGTGAAAATAACAAAAGAAAATAAAGCAAATGTGTGAAGATGATTACCAAACAGAGGTATGATGATTAAAACAATACACAACAGAGAAAATTAACATAATCCAAAGCTGTCTTTTGTAATGGGAGGCTTTTTCCTTGAGAGAAGCCTTCCTGCCAGCCTGGTTCTAGAGCCGCATCAGTGCCAAATAAACACGCAAGACGCTATATTAATTATGAAGCTGTTGGCCTTGCTTGTTTCTTACTGGCTAGCTCTGACTTAAGTAATTACCCCATAATTGTTAATCTAAGTATGTCTCTTACCGGAGAAGTTTCCGGGCTTCCTACCCCATGGCGTTACATCTCAACCCTCCATATGTTTTTCCTTCCCAGAGTTCTCCTGGACTCCTAGTCCCACCTATCTAGATTCCTATTGGCCAGCAGTGCTTTATTGACAAATGCACAGGACTTCCCCCCAATAGTCTTTGAAAAGATGAACTTTATACAAGATCACAAAAAGATGAAAGATAGAATACCAAAAGACATAAAATTAATTATTATAGACACAATTATTTGAAATATCACAAATGATTAATTAAAAATGTTAAACCCCTACTTGATCGTGGTGAATGATTGTTTTGATGTGGTCTTGGATCCGATTTGCCAGTATTTTATTGAGTATTTTTGCATCAACGTTCATGAGGGATATTGGTCTGAAGTTCTCTTTCTTAGTTGTATCTTTGTGTGGCTTGGGGATCAAGGTTATTGAAACCTCATAGAAAGAGTTTGGCAAAGAACCTTCTGCTTCTATTGTGTGGAACACTTTTAGAAGAATTGGTATAAGCTGTTCTTTGAATTTGTGGTAGAATTCTGCACTGAGGCCATCTGGACCTGGACTTTTTTTTGGTTGGGAGACTTTTGATGACTGCTTCAATTTCCATAGGGGTTATAGGTCTATTTAAATTGCTTATCTGTTCTTGATTTAGTTTTGGAAAGTGATAGCTATCCAGGAAGTCATCCATTTCCTTTAAATTTTCGAATTTTGTGGAGTACAGGTTTTCAAAGTATGACCTAATGATTCTCTGGATTTCCTCAGAGTCTGTTGTTATGTCCCCCTTTTCATTTCTGATTTTGTTAATTTGCGTGTTCACTCTCTGCTGTTTGGTAAGTTTGGACAAAGGTTTGTCTATCTTGTTGATTTTCTCAAAGAACCAACTCTTCGTTGCAGTGATTCTTTGTATTGTTTTCCTGGTTTCTACTTTATTGATTTCAGCCCTCAATTTGATTATTTCCTGGCGTCTACTCCTCCTGGGGGAGTTTGCTTCTTTGTGTTCTAGAGCTTTCAGCTGTGATGTTAATTCTCTGGTATAACTGTTCTCCTGTTTCTTCATGTGAGCACTTAGTGCTATGAACTTCCCCCGTAGCACTGCTTTCAAAGTGTCCCATAGTTTCGGGTATGTTGTGTCTTCATTCTCATTGAAATCGAGGAAGTCTTTAATTTCTTTTTTTATTTCCTCTTTGACCCAGGGATGGTGCAGTTGAGCATTATTCAATTTCCATGAGTTTGTAGGTTTTCTGCAATTTGTGTTGTTGTTGAATTCCAATTTTAAAGCATGGTGGTCTGATAAGCTGCATGGAGTTATTCCAATTTTTTTTTGTAGCTGCTGAGGTTTGTTATGTTTCCAAGTATGGGGATGGTTCAACATACGAAAATCCATCAACGTAATCCACCATATAAACAAGCTGAAAAACAAAAATCACATGATCATCTCACTAGATGCTGAAAAAGCCTTTGACAAAATCCAACACCCCTTCATGATAAAGGTCTTGGAGAGATCTGGGATAACAGGGACATACTTAAACATAATAAAAGCTATATACAGTAAACCAACAGCCAACATCAAACTAAATGGACAGAAATTCAATGCAATTCCTCTAAAATCAGGAACAAAACAAGGCTGTCCACTCTCTCCATACCTTTTCAACATGGTACTTGAAGTTCTACCTATTACCATATGACAACAAAGGGGAATCAAGGGGATACAAATTGGGAAGGAAGAGGTCAACCTTTCACTGTTTGCCGACGATATGACAGTTTACATCAATGACCCAAAAAACTCTACCAGGGAACTCTTACAGCTGATTAACACCTTCAGCAAAGTGGCAGGCGACAAGATCAACTCAAGAAAATCAGTAGCCCTACTATATACAGATGATAAAAGGGCTGAAAAATAAATCAGAGAAACATCACCCTTTACAATTGCCACAAACAACATAAAATACCTTGGGGTAACGCTAACCAAACAAGTGAAAGACCTGTATCATAAGAACTTTGAATCTTTAAAGAAAGAAATTAAAGAAGCCCTCAGAAAATGGAAAGATCTCCCATGCTCTTGGATAGGTAGGGTCAATGTAGTAAAAATGGCAATCCTGCCAAAAGCAATCTAAAGATTTGTTAAGAGAAGGTTTTTCTTTTGCTAGCCGCTTTGGTTTATTCCCCGCCAGTCGCCTGGGCTCTGCTGTGCCAGCCTGGTTCTAGATCCGCATGAGTCCCAAATAAACACACAGGAGGTTATATTAATTACAAAGCTGTTGGCCTTGTTTGTCTCTTACTGGCTAGCTCTGCCTTAAGTAATTACCCCATAATTGTTAATCTAAGTATGTTTCTTACTGGGGAGGTTCCAGGCTTCCTACCCCAATGGCGGTTACATCTCGAACTCTTGTGTTTCCCCTTCCCAGAATCCTCCTTGACTCCTAGTCCCTCCTATCTAGGTTTTCTATTGGCCAGACAGTACTTTATTGACAAATGCACAGGCAAGTAACAGGACTTCCCCAACATCTCCTCTTTTCTGTTTAAACAAAAGAAAGGTCTTAATTTTAACATAGTCAAATTGTATATGACAGAACAATTATCAAGTAAGAACATAGTTTCAATATTTTAGCAAGATTTAAAGGAAATATCATCCATCCCATCCTTGTGAGTCCAAAGTCCTATATGTAGCTTATCTTTTATCATAACTAAGGAAAACTATAATTATAACTATCTGTCTTCAACTCCATCAAAGACCACAGAAGGATAATATATAAACACTAGGATTGACAGAGACATCTTACTGCCTGGACAGTCACCCGAAGTTCCTCTGTAACGTTGGGGCATCCATCTTCAGCCCGTAGGCCACAATGTGTCTGGAACACTTCTCAGCAAAGCAGGAAATTTCAAACTGTCCATCTGCGTTGGCAGTCTGTCAGTCATTTTTCTTTGTCCTGCAGAAAGTCTCGTAGACTCTTCATCAAGCAGGAACCCTGTAAGACTGAGTTCAGTAGTCACTTTCCTGTGGGTCCTGCATGTCCAGATTATACAACAACAGTCAAACAATCTAGGCAAGAGCAGTTTCTTGCCCAAATGGCTAATCTTGCCATGTTGAAAGCAAACTCCATAACGAGTTTCTTCGATGCCCATCTTCCTCTCAGACGTAATTGGTGCTGCCAGGAGCAGACATTTCTCATTGTCAAGACAAACCCTAAACCATTTTAAATGCCATGTTCTGAAGGTCTTTGAGAGGTTTGAAGACTGTCCATCTCAAATATATTTCTGTATATCTAGAAACCTAACTTATGTAACTAGAAATTCTATTATAAGTAACTATCTATAGTCTGTATTCAATTATGCATTACGTTGTAAAAGATCAGTATAAGCACAATACTTAATCAAGAGGAGAAATATAAGCATCACAAAATTGACCTTGATTTTGTCTCAATAAATGAAAAACAATACCCATACCATAATTCCCCTTTTTACCATTAAAAAAGATTGGCTGTGATCACTAGCCAATTATAAACAATCCCATTTAAATGAAAACAAACATTTATAAACAAGATGGGAATTGAGACGTCGCTCATTCCAAACTGCTTCCTGCTGGAAGGGGGCGCTGTTTATACCATGGGGATCATGACAAAACTCAGAAACCTGTATAAGTCCATATTTTCGGGGTCTGTAAGACTGCATCATCTTCGCTGTTTCGATTGTTGGAACACCTGGTCCACTGCTTCCGGGGGTCTTGGTTCGTCAAACCACAAAGGCCTGGAAGGAATCCTTAGCTTTTCATTTTCTGTAGAAACATAAATAAAAACTTCTTTTCCAAGTAACATATCCTTACACTTAAATTTTGAAGTCAAGGCATTTTTAAAAGACAGAAGTTGGATTAATTCAGCAGCATTTATAATCAAGTGTACTTTAGCAGTTGCTCCTTCCTTAGCAATGAAAAAACTGAAAAACACAATAGTGTACAATATCCAGACTCTCTGTGTGATTTCCATCTTTACGTGGCTTATTTATTTATCTATTATTACTTTATTTCTTTCACTTTTATTTATTTTTCTCTGAGACAGGGTTTCTCTTTGGAAATCTGCCTGCCTCTGCCTCTGGAGCAATCCTACCGGTGTGTGCCACCACAACGCCAGCTTTTGTATTTATTTACCACTTTGTCGTTTCAGTTTCTCTCTCAATCTCACATATATTTTTAAACACACTGTAAACCTTTAGAAGTTTTTCTTTATCCAAGTCTGACTTTACTGTAAATCTTTACGTTTTTCTGGCCACGTGTCTTATCTGTAAAACCGCGGCTGTTTTAAATTGCCGTTTCAAGATGGCGGGCGTAGGCGTGACTCCAGCTTACCACCTCAGTCCATGCTGACATCCAGAAAAAGCTGCCACTTCCAGCTGTACGTACAACTTTTCAATCGTTAGTAGAGTCTCTTAAAACAACCTTGTTGGTTTTTTTTTTTTATGTCGAGTCAGGAAGACTCCGGTAAGCGAGCCGCGTGAATCTCAGCTTGTGGCTAGCAAAACAGAGCACACCTGAGAAAAATGCTGCTACCAAAAATCTGTGCTTCTCTCCGTTCTTCTGTTTCTAAAATTCCTTTAAAGCTTTTGTCATTCTGCGTGGAAATTCATGATCCCACTTCTGACACCATTATGTTAAGAGAAGCTTTTTCTTTTGCTAGCCGCTTTGGTTTATCCCCCGCCAGTCGCCTGGGCTCTGCCGCGCCAGCCTGGTTCTAGATCCGCATGAGTCCCAAATAAACACACAGGAGGCTATATTAATTACAAAGCTGTTGGCCTTGTTTTTCTCTTACTGGCTAGCTCTGCCTTAAGTAATTACCCCATAATTGTTAATCTAAGTATGTTTCTTACCGGGGAGGTTCCAGGCTTCCTACCCCAATGGCGGTTATATCTAGAACTCTTGTGTTTCCCCTTCCCAGAATCCTCCTCGACTCCTAGTCCCTCCTATCTAGGTTTTCTATTGGCCAGACAGTACTTTATTGACAAATGCACAGGCAAATAACAGGACTTCCCCAACACAGATTCAATGCAATCCCCATTAAAATCCCAGCACAATTCTTCACAGACCTTGAAAGAACAATAATCAATTTTGTATGGAAAAACAAAAGACCCATGATAGCCAAAACAACCCTGTTCAACAAGGCAACGTCCGGAGGCATCACCATCCCTGTCCTCAAGCTCTATTATAGAGCTATAGTCCTGAAAACAGCTTGGTATTGGCACAAAAATAGACAGGTAGACCAATGGAATCGAATTGAAAACCCGGGTATTAACCCACACACGTACGAACATCTGATCTTTGACAAAGAAGCTAAAAATATACAATGGAATAAAGAAAGCATCTTCAACAAATGGTGCTGGCATAACTGGAGACTGGCATGTAGAAGAATGCGGATCGATCCATGTTTATCGCCATGCACAAAACTTAAGTCCAAATGGATCAAAGACCTCAACATAAATTCACCCACACTGAACCTCTTAGAAGAGAAAGTGGGTGGTACCCTTGAACGAATTGGTACAGGAGACAGCTTCCTGAACATAACACCACTAGCACAGACACTGAGATCAACAATTAATAATTGGGACCTACTGAAACTGAGAAGCTTCTGTAAGGCAAAGGACACAGTCAGCAAGACAAAAAGGCAGCCCACAGAATGGGAAAAATATTCACTAATCCCACATCTGACAGAGGGTTGATCTCCAAATTTTACAAAGAACTCAAGAAGCAAGTCTCCAAATCATCAAAGGACCCAATTAAAAAGTGGGCTGCAGAAATAAATAGAGAGTTTTCAATAGAGGAGTCTAAAATGGCTGAGAGGCACTTGAGAAAGTGCTCAACATCCTTAGCCATCCGAGAAATGCAAATCAAAACAACTCTGAGATACCATCTCACTCCTGTCAGAATGGCTAAAATCAAAAACACCCATGACAATTTATGCTGGAGAGGATGTGGTGAAAGGGGGACACTCCTCCATTGCTGGTGGGAGTGCCAACTTGTTCAGCCACTTTGGAAATCAGTATGGAGATTCCTCAGAAAAATGGGAATAAACCTACCACAAAACCCAGCAATTCCACTCTTAGGCATATATCCAAAAGATGCCCATTCATACAACAAAGATGTCTGTTCCACTATGTTCATAGCAGCTTTATTTGTAATAGCCAGAACTTGGAAGCAACCTAGATGTCCCTCACCGGAAGAGTGGATAGAGAAAATGTGGTACATCTACACAATGGAGTACTATTCAGCAGAAAAAAAAATGGAATCATGAGATTCGCAGGCAAATGAATGACACTAGAAGAAACCATCCTGAGTGAGGTAACCCAGTCACAAAAAGAGAAACATGGCATGTACTCTCTCATATATGGATTTTAGACATAGATCTGGGGAGTGCCAGCCTACAATCCTATGGCCAGAGGGTCTGGCAAACAGAAACTTCATTTAGTGGCTGATCGAAGAAGAGGCAGACTCCCTCGGTTAAGTACTGAGCTGAACTCAAGAAAGCCAGTAACAGAGAGGGAGGACTGATGATCAAAGGGATTAAGACTGGGCTGGTTTAACCCCCAGAAACAGCTGACCAAACAAAGGTTAACTCTTGAATCCCAGGCATCAGCCTGGGAATCCAGCATGGGACTGATCAAGACCCTCTGAATCTGGGTGTCAGTGAGGAGGCCTAGGTAATCTATTGAGCCTTGGGCAGCAGATCAGTACCCATCCCAAGTATATACACGGACTTTGGCCTCCCATAGAACAATGTGAGGTGCACTCTCACCCTGAACTCTTGGGGAAGGGTCTAGGCCCTGGCCTATATGAAATGACAGACTATGGACACCCCCATGGAGGGCCTCATCCTCCCTGGGGGAATGAGGGGATAACGGGGCTAGGGTTGGGGGGAGGGCACGGGAGGAGGGGAGGGAAAGGGAGAGGGACCTGGAACTGACTTGTGAAGCAACCTTGTTTCTTATCTAAATTTAAACTGGAAAATAAAATTTAAAAAATAAATAAATAAATAAGCAAAAAAATGTTAAACCCCAATAAACATTTGTAAAAAAACATGATGTGACAAATTTAATAGGAAAAGGATACTTTAAGAGATACTAAATCATGATATGTAAGTATATCAAGAATTTGGACTTCAGGGTATCCAGCAGCCTCTTCTGGCCTCTAGAGGCCTCTACACACACACACACACACACACACACACACACACACACACACACACACACTCACACCACACAAGTTCACACACATGCATAAATTAAAAATAATTTGAACTTCATCAAAATTTATTTTTCACTATGAGATTCTTGTTAAAGGGATGAAAAGATAGGAACAGTTCAGAAGGAATAATTATCAAACAAATAATATCCAACCAAAGACTCTTATCTGTCCTATAGTTAACTTACAAGGAAAGCAACCCAATTAAAGCATGGGTAAAAGATACATAGTGTCCGTTATTGTCTTAATTGTTCAGGTTGATGAACAGAATTGTAAATTTGGGGCAGCTTTAACGACAAACATTATATCAAAGAGACATAGAATCTAGGATGTCCAAGATCCAGGTATAGGCAGATTCAGTGTCAAGTGGGAGATTTCTTCTTTATTTGCATGTGGCTGTTTTCTAGTCAAATCTGTGTGGACGAGAGGGTGAGAATTTCTCTTGTGTTTCCTCGAATAAAGGCATCAATTTCACTCATGATGATTTCAGTACAACAACTTACATTTTAAAAAGATTCTCCCAGACCCATAACAAAGATGCACAAAATTGCTTATTTCAGGAAGAAGCTGGAGCATTCTGTGTAGCAACCATTGAGAAGATGGTTACCATTCAGTATAGATACAGAATATAGGGAATCATGCAGTAACCTGTAGCAGTGATTAAGGCCTCTGTAGTATTATGGAGAGCCTTAAAATAGGGCTTAATAAGCATAATTAAGAAATAGAGATACTGAACCTCTTAGGAATGAAAGTGGAAAGTACCCTTAAACGAATTGGTACAGGAGACAGCTTCCTGAACATAATTCCAGTAGCAGAGACACTGAGATCGACAGTTAAGAAATGGGACCTCCTGAAACTGAGAAGCTTCTATAATAGGAAGGACACAGTCAATAAGACACAAAGGCAGCCCTCAGAGTGTAAAAAGATATTCACTAACCCCACATCTGATAGAGGGCTGGTCTCCAAAATTTGAAAAGAACTCAAGAAGCAAGTCTCCAAAATACCAAAGTATCCAATTAAAAAGTGGGATACAGAACTAAATAGAAAATTCTCAATAGAGGAGTCTAAAATGGCTGATAGACACTTGAGAAAGTGTTCAACATCCTTAGTCATTAGGGAAATGAAAACAAAACAACTCTAAGATAACATCTTACTCCTGTCAAAATAGCTAAAATAAAAAACACCAATGAGAGTTTATGCTGGCAAGGATGTAGAGAAAGGGGAACACTCCTCCACTGCTATTTGGAGTGCCAACTTGTACAGCCACTTTGGAGATCAGTATGGAGATTCCTCAGGAAGATGGAACTCAGTCTACCACAAGATCCAGCAATCCCACTCTTAGGCATATACCCAAAAGATGTACATTCATACAACAAGGGCATCTGTTCCACTATGTTCATAGCAGCATTATTTGTAATAACTGGAACCTGGAAGCAACCTAGATGCCCCTCAACTGAAGAGTGGATAGAGAAAATGTGGTACATTTACATAATGGAGTACTACTCAATGGAAAAAAAACAATGGAATCTTGAAATTTGCAGGCAAATAGATGGCACTAGAAGAAACCATCCTGAGTGAGGTAACACAGTCACAAAAAGAAAACATGTTATGTACTCACTCACATATGGACTTTAGACATGAAACAGAGGAGTGCCAGCCTACAATCCCACCACCAGAGAGTCTGGAAAACAGGAAGGACCCTAAGAGAGATATGCATGGTACCCCAGAGGAGGTGAGTGGATCGGAATCTTCTGAGTGGACTGGGAGCATGTGGGAGGGTACAGAAAGCTGGGGAAAAGTGAGGGGGAGAAAAGAAAGTGAGAGGAGAATATGGATTAGCAGGACGTTTGAGTTAGGGAAAGAATAGAGGAGAGCAGGATGATAGATACCATAATAGTCATTATAGGTTTGAGGAGAGATCTGGCACTAATAAGATTTCCAGAGATCTTCAAGGATAACACCAACTGGAAATCTAAGCAGTAGTGGAGAGGCTACCTTAAATGTCCTTCCCCAATAATGAGATTGATGACTACCCTGTATGCTATCCTAGAGCCTTCATCCAGTGGCTGATGGAAGCAGAGACAGACACCCACAGCTAAACACTGAACTGAATTCCAGGAACCCAGTTGCAGAGAGGGAGGAGAAGTGATGAGCAAAGACGTTATGACCAGGCAGGTGAAACCCACATAGACAGCTGACCTGAACAAGGGGGAGCTCATGGACCCAAGACTGATGGCTGAGAGGCCAGCATGGGATTGATCCAGACCCCCTGATCGTGGGTGTCAATGAGGAGGCCTAGGCAATCTTTGGGGCCTCGGGTAGTAGATCAATATTTATCCCTGGCACTGAATGGACTTTGAGAGCCCATTGCACATGGGGGAGGATGCTCTCTCAGCCTGGACACTTGGGGGTGAGCCTTGGCCCTATCCAGGATGAAATGACAGAATTTGGAGATCCACCATGAAGGGCCTTACCCTCCCTGGAGAGTCGAGTGGGGATTGGGTGGGGGGTTGGTGGGTCAATGGGGATAAGGGGAGGGAGGGGGAGCTTCTGGGATTGACATGTGAAGCAAGCTTGTTTCTAATGTAAATAAAAAATGACAAAAGAAATAGATATAAACAGTATATTCTCAAATAATAAAAGGAAACTGTTACATAATAGAAAAATATGCATTGTAGATACAACAGAATAGAAATGGAATAGGTGTTGAAAATGGAGACACAACATACTATGCTTTGTATATAGATAATTCCCTTTTAATATTCATGTTAAAGTCATGGTTTCCAAGGCAATATTCTTTGGTGGGGGGTGATAGAAACTTGGAGAGGTAGGTCCCAGAACCCTGGAAAAGTATCCTTAAATAGGATTATAGAACCTCAGTCTTTTTAGTATCTCCCTGCTTCCTGGATTATGTTGTAAGCTGGTTGTTCCATGTACTTCCTGCTAGTGCCATCTGATGCCCTCACCATATACCCAAAGCAATAGAGCTACCAGGTGTTAGACTACAACCTCCAGAGTCCTGAGCTGGAGTTTTTTTTTAACTATTTATTAGTTACTTACCTCAAACATTTTATGATAGTGACAGGAAGTTGAATAATTCAAAGAGAGGTAAATTTATTTATTACAGGGAGAAAAAATATTAGAAACAACAAGAATATCTTTATTTCTATTATTTGAATATAGAATTTTCTGTTGTGAACTCAAATTGAAATTTAATCCTTATCATAAGCTATTACAAGAATGGATTCACTGGACTACACTATTTCCTTATGGAACCTGTAAAAGGAGGTTATATTAGATAAACTCAACAAGTTGGAAACCTAGTGACTTCAGAGAAGAAAAGTCATAAGGTAGAATCCAGCAAGAACAGAACCTCCAGATGCAACTTCTTATCCTTGAGCTAGAACAATGAACCAAAATACATTCTTTAAAAGAGAATTCCAGCTCATTGTATTCTGTTATTAGTAATAGAAAACTGAGGTGAATATTCCATAAAGAAGTTAGAGTAATTTTTAAAAACCGAATTTGAGGTTGAACAGAAAGGAGAGGGACAAACTATTAGAAAGTATCACACAGGACTCAAAGACTTAACGCTGTCTTTAATAAGCACTTTAATAAGCACTCAGCCCTCTCCCTTAGTTTCTTCATCTGATAAAGGAGCTGGCTAGTTTTCACTAGATATTTTCAAAACTATAATTCAACTATAACATTTTATTCTCAAAATGAACAAACTAGCAAAATCACTTTTCCATTTGTGGCTGTGTAGTAGACACTTAATCTTTACACTTTGACCATTTGTGAGTTTCTGCATCAACTGCTGTTTATTGACCAAAGAAACTTCTCTGATGAGGTCTCATAGCTGCACTAAATCTAATGGTGTAGAGACCGGAAATTAGAGCACAGTTTGTTAAGCCATTCCTTTAGCAGAATAATAGTAGGTTCACTGGTGGGATCCACAAATTCCCCACCCATGGGTTGCCTAGGTTTGTAGTACCAGGCATATGTTTTTACCTATGTAGTGGGCTTTGTATTTAATCAGAAATTCATTGGTTATCCTCATAACATTTGCATCAACACACAACTATTGCCCCCACTGACATATCTTGCTGTGCCATTCACTACTGTTGCTTACAGATTCACAGCTGGATAAAATGCGAATGCCTTGGGTAGGGGGTAGGGGTGGTTCTAGGAGGAGTTGGGGGTTGTTATGATAATGATCAAGATATATTATCTTCATATATAAAATGTTTTTTTTTTTATTAAACAGGACTGTGACCTCCCTCCCGCTGTAAACCAGGCTGGCTTCATATTCATCTCCTTTGCTTCCCAGGATTAAAGATATGTACATGCCCAACAACAACAGCAACAAGACAACATTTTAATTTTGCTGAAGGACAATTTGTTTACATTTTTATTGTCAGTGCCTTTGTGTCTCTGTCAAGAAAGCATTGTGAAACCCAAGGTTGTAAGGAATTTGTTCTTGTTTTAGTGATTGTTATAGATTTAACTCTTACAATTAGCTCTCTGGGACATTTTGACTTAACATTTATGTATTGGGCAAGGCTTCATATTCCTTAGTTTTTGCTTGTGAATATTCAGTTTTTTTCCGCACAATCAGTTGAAAATTCTATTATTTGGGTATTGAATGGTTTGGTCATCCTTGTTACAAATCTCTCATATATATGATAGTTTAATTTTGGCTTTCAATTCTGTGGATTTTTCAAATACCTATTATATTATATGATGTGTTGTCTTCTGTTCCTATTTGATTGCTTTTTACCATGAAAAGATTTCATTTTTGTAAAATGCTTTATCTGGATTAATGGAGAGCCTCATATTTTTTCACTCATTCTGATAATGCCCTTAATTATACTGATGTATCTCCATATGTTCCCTGTATGCTTGAATTCAAAGCAAAGTAATTTCACCTGCTCATGATGTATAATCATTATAACATGCTTTTGAATTTTACTTAACACTCTTTTGTTGAGCATTTTTGCTTAGAAGGATATTGATCTGTGGCCTTATTTCCTCATTTGTCTGGCTTTGGGTTTCGTATTAGTGTAGTACAGGCTTCATTGGATGTGATGGCTATGTTGTATTTTCTTCTCATCTTTTTTAGAGCCTGGAGAGCAGCTACTATTAGTTCATTCAGATGTTTGACTTAATTTACCATCGAAATTATCAGGATGGAGCTTTTACTTGGAGATTTTTTTGTAACTAATTCAATATATTTGCAATTATAAGGATATTTAGACTTTTTTGTTTCTGATTTGATCTTTGGGGATGATGTATTTCTACAAATTCATCCATATCATCTGCTGACAGGTGACTTCTCATAGTACTCCCTTTTAATGCTTTTTCACTTTTGTCAAATTGGTGGCCGTATCCTTACCATCATTTCTGGCTTAATTTGATGGTTTTCTCCTTTTTCTTAGTTTGTCTATAGATTTGGCAGTTTGTTCGTGCTTTGAAGGATCATGTCTGGTTTCACTGATTTTCTCTATAGCTCCTTTATTGTAATCTGCTTTGCTTATCTCTGCCTTCATCATTATTAATGTCTTCTTCTTTAGGTATAGTTTGGCCTTTCATTCATCTCTTGTGTTCCGGGGTAAGTTGTTGATTTGGGATGTTCCAGTTTTTTGTTTGTTTCGAGGAACTTCTCCCTTAGGCTTGCTTGTGCTGTGCCTAGAAAGTTTTGATACATTGTGTTTTCACTTTCATTTGTCTCCAGGTATTTGCTAATTTCCCTTGTGATCCAGGAGCCACTGGTTGGCTCACTTGATTTTGAATATCTACAAACTTAGGAGTTTTTCTGATTTTCTTTCTGTAATTGATTTTCAGTACCATCTTGTTATATTCAGAGAAGATATATTAAGATATATTTATGGTAACATTATGTGGCTGAGCATAGCGTATGTTTTGGAGAATGTTTCTTCTGTATTTGAGAAAAGTATTTACTCCGTTGTTATTAAGTGTTCTCTCCTTATAATTTTTAGCCTAGCTGGTTTATTACACTGTTTATGTTCTCAATTGGTTTCCTGAACTTCTTTCTGGTTGTTTTATGTATTATAGAGATAAAAATATTTCACTTACCACATATTATCCTGTAATTATTTCTCTCTTTAACTCTATCATAATTTATTTTATATATTGTCAATCAATGTAAATATTTTATAAGCATTATATAATCTTGTATTTTCATACATTTGGTTTAGATATAATGTCATTTGTTGTCTCCTAAACTGTTAAAGTCTGTTTGGTCTGGTTTAGGTATGAGCAATATTGCTTTCTTTTAGGTTCTATTGGCATGTAATAGCTTTTTCAAAACTTTCACTTTTGCATTCTATCATTGGATATAATCTCTCACTCTTTTCTTGTCTACTTATGTATTTGGTTATTAAAATATGTTGTCACTACGAGGTCATGTCCATCCTGGAACTTTGCATGTAGATTAGACTGGCCTTAAGCACACAGCCTCCTGAGTGCTGATGTTAAAGGGATGCACCATTAAGCCTGGCTTAAAGTGAGTCTCTTGAATAATTTCTTAATCTACTTGTAAATTTATGACTTTTGATTAGATATTTAATCCATTTATATTTAAAGAAGTTACTGATGGGAAAAAGCTTACTGATGCTATCTTGCCATTCATATTCTCTCTGCCTAGAATGACTTTTTCATTTTCTACATTGGTATCATTCCTTGTTTGGATGACTTCTGTAGTGAAATATATAAATTCATTTCTCATTTACTTTTGTTTATATTGTATAACTACTTTCTGTGTGATTGCAATAGCAATTTCATTGAACGCTTAAAGTTTAAATTATAAATGTATTAACTCAATACCATGTAAAACTGCACCTATAAAGTGTCTTGTTCAAATGTTTTAGCTATTAATGGCACATTGTTTTGGCATGTCTATTGCTGCAATAAGATGTTGTAGAAAGCTTTTTCTTTGGACTTCCAGCTCACAAAGAATGACACAGAGATGTTTCATTAATTATGAAAGCTCAGCCTATAGCTTAGCCTTGTCCGATCGCTCTTGCCACTTAATTGAACCCATTTCTATTCATCTACATGTTGCCACATTATTTGGGGCTTTTATGTCTCTTTCAGCATGTCTTGCTTCCTCTGCATTCAGCCGGCAACTCTACCTTTCTGTGCAGAATCCTTCTGTGCAGAAGTTCATGCTATACCTCCTGCCTAGCTATTGGATGTTTAGCTTTTTATCAAACCAATCACAGTGACACATCTTCACACAATGTAAAGGAAGATTCCACAACATTTCCCCCTTTTGTTTAATTAAAAAAGGTAGGTTTTAACTCTAACACTGTAAAACTAAATAAAATAAGAACAGTTATCAGGTAAGAATTATAATTATATTTATAATGTCCAGTCCATTTGTTTTTGTCAAATTTAGAGAAAATATTCCATTACTATCTATCTTTTTTTAAAGATTTCTCAGGCCTGGGCATTGAGTGCCATTTGTAGCAAGTCTTTCTCTGTCCCTCCTGCCTGCTCCCAAATAAATGCATGGAGACTTATTATTGATTGTGAAAGTTAGGCTGATAGGTTAGACTTGATTCTAACTAGCTCTTATAACTTAAATTAACTAATTTCTATTAATATACTTTCTGCCTCATGGCTTTATTACCTCTCTTCCTGCATATCTTGTTCCCTCTACATCTGGCTGGCAACTCTGCCTTTCTCCTTTCCAGAACTCTGTCCAGAAGTCCCTGCTATTCCTCCTGCTTAGCTATTGGTCATTTAGATTTTATTAAACAAGTCACAGTGACACATCTTCGCACATTATAAAGGAATGTTCCACAAGAATACATCATGACTAAAGGTAACTTGGAGAGGAAAAGGTTTACTTCATATCACAGTTATTCATTGATGGCAGTCATGGCACGAAGTCAAGGAGTGTAGGAAACTGGAGGCAGGAGCTAATACAAAGATGGTGGAAGAGCGCTGATTGCTGGCTTCTTCCTCATTACTTGCTAAGCCTGCTTTCTTAAAGTACTCAGACCAAGATTGACATTACCCTCAGTGTGTTGGGCCTTCCTGTAACACCAGCTAATATAATGCCAATATCCTGATCTTATGGAGGCATATTTTCAATTCAGGTTACCTTCCTTCAGATGACTTCAGCTTGTGTCAAGTTGACATAAAACTAACCAGAACACACGCAATTACCTTTTTTATACAGAAAGTGCCTAAAATAAGCTAATGATTTTTGTAAATATGTGTCATCTTAAATTATGTAAAAGATGAAATGTAGCTTTACAAGCAAGTGCCACAATGAAACAGTTTTAGATGAATATTTGTTTTATTTTAAGTACATTAGACTTTTAAATTATGGAAAAATTAAAAGTACAGTTAAAAATAGATTTTTCCAATAATACTTGCTTTGCTAATTGCTAATGTTTTCATGTTTTGTATCATCATCGTCATTATTTTTCTTTTTTGTTTTGAGCTAATGTTGGGCTAGTATCCTTTCATTACAAGCTTGGTTAAAATATTCATAAAACTTGTTTGCCTGGTGGCATTTTAATTTATTCCACATTACAGAATGACAGTGTTTTAGGTATGAAATTCTCATATGATAGTTGGTTTTCTTTTAGCATTTCCTTCTAGCATCCTTAGTTCCTGTTGTGATGTCTGCTTATAATCTTACTGGGAATCCTTGTGTATTCTGGTTGCTCGCCTTTTATAGCTTTCAAGATTTTCTCTGGTTTTCACAAGCTTGTTGCTCAAGTGTCAATGGAGTTCTCTTCATGTTCATCTTACTTAATGTTCATTGAGATTCTTGGGTTATTACATTCATGTGTTGCATCACATTTGAGAAGTTTTGTTCATTTTTTCAAACATTCTCTCTTTTTAGTATCATTGCAATATATATATGGCATGCTTGATGGTATCTCAGGACCCCTTGAACTTGGTATACTATTTGCTGTTCTACAAACTTAGTAATTTCAATTACTGATTCTTCTTGCCTATCTTCAAATCTACATTTAAATCCCTGTAGTGAATTTGTCATATGAGATGTTTTAAGATGTTTTACTTTTGAATTGTAAAGCTTCTTTGGAGGGGTTTATATTTTTATCGATATTTCCATTTTGTTCATAAATAATTTTTTCACTTTCTCCACAGATTTATTATATATATTTAAGACATTTTAGTTAATGTCTTTGTAGTAGACATCTGGTCTCTCTCTGGAAAAACGTGTTTTGTTTTGTTTGTTTGTGTGTTTGTGTGTTTGCATAGCAAATACTTCTTTGTTTCTCTGTATATCTTATGATTTTATTTTTGAAACTATACATTTTGATCTAGCAATATTGCAGCTCTGAGAATTAGATTCCCCTCCGTTGTAGCGTTTGTGTTGGTTTTGTTTCTTTTACTGATTAATGTAGGCTTTTTATATTTTGAGTATAGGTCTGATGTATAAGTTTAAGTCTTCTCAGATTTTGGGAGGCTCTGAATCTTTCATTGGATTTATGTTGTCACTTTCTAGTTTTACCTTTATACACAGCTGTTTTTAAAATTTCTAATCTTTATGGTCTTGTTTCCCTGATGGGGGAAGGAGAATATAGAAATGGAAGGGAAAAGGCAAAGTTTGAATTTTAAACCAAAATCCTCCCCATTTCAGCTAAATAGGAGGGGCTTGGGACACTTTAGGGGGAAATTACAACACGGTTGGAGTTAGGTAACTAAAATTGCCTTTCTGTGTGTGTGTATATCTGTAATAAGAGTATACTATACAATATCAGATCATAGATAACTAAGATTCAGAAGGCAGAGTCCTTATTGTCTATCCCAGATTCCATAAGTGTTTTGTAATCTGTCCCAGAAAATTGTGCATCACTCATTTCCATGAGGTTATGTGGAATGAATGGAATAGGTAACCGTGATTGAATTCAGAACTGAAATTAACCTCAATCTATTATCTAAGCTAGTGGCTCTCAATCTGTGAGTCACACCTCTAGGATTAAATGATCATTTCATAGGGGTCACCTAAGACCATTGCAAAACAGATATTTACATTATAATTCATAAAAAACAGAAAAAGTACAGTTATGAAGTAGCAAAGAAAATAATTTGTGGTTGGGATCACCACAACATGAGGAGCTATATTAAAGTGCCACAGCATTAAGAAAGTAAAGAACCACTGGTTTAAACCTTTCCAAAGGAGCTTGCAAGCCTTCAGTAAACTCCTGAAATCCAGATAGCTAGGTTTTGTTGATTTTATTGGTGCATTTGTGGTTAGATAGATTCCCATCTGCACTATCTATACCACCTCACCCAAATCTTTTGAATCTATCAATTCTCTCTTGCTCTCTTACTAAGTTTCTACAAATTTCTCTTTTCCTTTCAAATGTTTCATTTGTGAGTGACTGTCTACTCATTGGTCTTTTCTATATCACTTCATTTATCATTTTCAAACTGTTAAAAAGATAGAACTCCTGGAACCCAGTTGCAAAGAAGAGTGATGGGCAAAGGAATCAAGACCAGGCTGGCAAAACCCACAGTGTCAGCTGACCTAAACATGGGGGAACACATGGACCCCAGACTGATGCCTGAGAGGCCAGCATGGGACTGGTCTAGACACGGCCCTCCCCGAACCTGGGTGTTAGAGAGGAAGCCTCGGCAATCTATTGGACCTTGGAGAGTACATCAGTATTTATTCCTGGCATATAAATGGACTCTGGGAGCCCATTTCACATGGAGGGATGTTCTCAGCCTGGACACATGGGGAAGGACCTAGACCCTGCTGGGGATTATATGACAGACTCTGAAAATCCTTCATGGAAGGCCTTACCCTCCCTAGGAATCAGAGGGGAGATAAAGTGGGATGGGGGGCCAGGGGAGGAGGGGAGAGAGAGGGAACTGAGAGTAACATGTGTACAAAGTTAAATAAAAAAGTATATGCATATATATAAATATATATATAACCAGAATATAAATATAAATGTGAAAAGCATACCTCCCCTCTCCTACTCTCCACTTTTCATTCTGTTAAAACTGACTTGATTGCTTATCTGACTAAGTTTTGCTAAAAAAGATATAATATATCAACTCTTCTGAGATATTATAGTCAATAAAGAAACACTTAAAGCACATAGCCATCCAAAGAGAGAAAATTATAGGTAGGAATACCTTGCTTCACATATTTCTAGATTCTCAGATAAATTTTGATTAGGAAATTTTTAATCACAGAACAATAAGGAAGCAGAGAGAGATAAATCCATTCTCACAGATGAGGTAGAATTTATGATCTTGGCTATGGAGAAAACAAATGACTTAAATTCTGAAGTGCAGGTGGCATACTTTACTGCCTTTGTCTAACATATACACACAGACAGTAAAACTACTTTAACCTAAACTACACTAATTTGGAATCTGTAAAAATTTCAATCTTCACAACTTAAATATATGTGTATACTACAGGAATATACCCATTCACACACCTCCCAGCCCCCACAAACATGAGCTTATTCGCCCAGATAAATCAGAGTAAGTATGAAGATTAAAAGTATCCCAACTTTTGCTGTAGCTTTTGTATAGAAGGAACACGATGATAACAAGTGATTATGCATTCACAAGAGTCATTATGGAATTCTGTTAAGATTTGAGGCCAAATTCTCACTACTTCTCCCTTGAGATAATTAAACTGCTTTTATTCTAGCATTTTATTTAACTCAGCTTGGGTTTTCCCTCCAAAGAACTGATGAATTAGTCTATCTGGACCAATTTGAATGGATTTGACTATTTGGACATGTGTGAATACACTATCCCATATGGTCAAATGATAAACTCATTTGTCAGGGTTTATCTAGGGAAAAAAACTACCACCACCACTACAACAACAAAAAACATTGTTTTCTCCTCTACTGTAGTATTTCAAAGGATAAACATGTTTTTATGGAACTGCCTTCACAATGTATGTCTGTTTCTATGCATGAGGTTTTAGATGCACTTTATTTATTACAGGCTATGAATGTACTCCATTCCTAATGAGAAGTTGGCTACCTGACCATTGGGTCTGGAGGGCCAGGGCAGCACAGTCTGCTAGTCTGTAATAGAAAATCAAACAGGTCATTTCACAGCTGTCAAACACATGCAGAGCTGCCTTACTGGTTTACATGTCTTTGTCGTTTACAATGGAAAATTATTTCTTGCTTTATACAGTCTTCCCTTACATTCAATTTACATACAGAGGTGGTAGTTAGTAAAAATATATGAACCAAACATGGAATAGGATTGCAAACCATAAACTACCTTTTCAGAAGGCATTTTCTTTCTTTCTCTCTCTCTTCTTGAAAAGTTTCACTGCTTTTAGGACAGGAAATATTATTTCAGAATTCAAGATTCAAAGCATTTTATTGGGTGCATAGAGTAATTAAGCTTTTACTGTTCAAAAAAGGGGTGGGGGAGTTAATATACTCAGCAAGAACTTCAACAACTTAGAAGTAGTTCCATTTATCTGGTAGAAAGTGTGAGTGCCATGGAACTTGGGTGCTGTCAAGAATCTCTGCTGTTCTCTCCATTGACTCCTGCACCAGTAGTGATGCGGAGTTGCAGTTATTGCAAAAACAGATTCACCAGAAAGAATAATGTAATGGTTTCTTCCTTAAAAGAAGAAACAAGGACAAAAGTAAGGGAGAGACTGGAAAATAATATCTTCCCTCTCTCAGGTTTGGAAAACTTCTGTCTGTGTCAAAAGGGAAGAGGGTATAGAGATGTAACTTGCCAACAGGACCAGAACTTCAAATCACGGCTCCAGATGAGAAATGGGGTAGAAAATCGGAGGTGATAAAGCCTTCAGAACAATGTGGTGCTCACGCAGATGAGCGATTAGGGAAGACTGCAAGGTCTGCAGCAATGTCTGCATCAAGTGAGAAGGAGTTCTCAGGAGTAGGGGGGAAACAAAGGCAATACATTATGTGGAAGGACTTAGGTATCTACTGCTATAAGATTCTGCCCTATAAATTTCTCTTTCTGAAAGTCTAAAGTCACTAGAAGAAATTCAGTATCTTTCAAATACATTCATTTTGTTGCTATTTCCAAACAGAAATGCTTTTGGCTATAGGAAATATGCAAGATGCAATAGTCACAAACAGGCCCTGGGGGAAAATTCTCTATGAATTGAGTCACTGTGGGTTCATGAAGGATTTTTAAAGTATTTTGTAGTTTTAGCCTCATATTTTGTTTGTTTTGGCTTATTTATTTTGAAGTACTTCTAAGAAGCTAGAAAACATTACTTAAGGAATTTCTGTAGTATGAATAATGACGAAACTACTAACTCAAAAGAAGCTAATTTGGAATTTGAAATGACCTGAGAATCTGAGAAGGTTTATTTGAATAACTTGCCTTCAGTAGAGTAACGGAAGGTTACAGAGGTTGAGTAAGTGTTCCAATATTAAAAAGCTAGAAAGTGTAGACATGAGTGCAGCTGAGAACAAATTTATCAGAGCTTGAATTCTATGTATTTTTTAAATAACACTGCAGGCATTATTATGCCCGAACATTTGTATTCTGTGGCTAATTGAGTCTGCTTGATTCTTAAGAAACTCCTTCAGATCTCTGCCTGCCTTCTATTCTCCAAGGCATCGTTTCAAAACTATAATGATACAATCCTACCAGAAACCTTGACTTCCGTGAACTTAGTTTCTCTGTCTTTCAGATTAAAATCTATAACTCTGATGGAGACTAAAATCATTGTTTTTAGACTTGACATTTATCACCCACAACCCCTTACTGGTGACTTATATTGTCATAAACACAGGGTGACCATTTACTTCAGTTTACTCAACGTAGTCTTGATATCTGATCCTGGGTTAAGTCATTATTTTATTATTAAAAGGATAATATTTAGGGCTGTCTATGAGGCTCAGTGGATAACATCCTTACTGTAGAGGACTCCCAGCCTTATTTGGGCTCCCTAAACCTACTTAAAGATGGAAGGACAGAACCAGCTGCACAGTTACCCTCTGACTTTGACACTGCACCCTCCCTATATGCACTCACATACACATACAATCACAAAAATCAGGCTTGGTGTCTGCAGGCATGGCAAAAGCACTGGCAGTTCTTCTAAAGGACACAGGTTTGATTCCCAGAACCTACTTTGTGGCTCACATCCACCTGTAACACCAGTTCCAGGAACTCTGTTGCCTTCTTCCAGCTTCCCTGGGCACTAGGCTCTCAAAATAGTGCATAGGCATAAACGAAGGTAAAACAGTCATGCACATAATTTTTAAATTCAGGTTTTGACAAGAATTTACATAGAATGTACATATAAAACTTACTACTTTCAGATGTATTACCTGTCACAATTATCTTACTTCATGTCTCTTCTACATAAAAGCTGATAACATATTTCTACCCCATCTTTATGCAGTTCCTGTTTCAATTTTAATCATCCTTTACATAGAATTTTTGTTCCAGCAATAAGTATTTTGTGAGTGCCTGCCATGTTGTCAACATTGTTCTAAGGGCTCTGGGTAGAGCATGAATAGAACAGATAACATTTCTGATTTCATGGCATTCCAGGACTTATGCCTTTTCACAGTTGGATATGTAGTAAGGAATATATTTATGCATTACCTCACCAATTTATTCTCTTTGCTCATTAGAGTTTCTCTGGTTTCTCAGCATTTTGAACAATAAATCAGAGTAAATTAAAATGTAATCATTTCCATTTCTATGTCCCTAATAGGCAGAAAAGTTCTTACCATGTTAGTGACTTGAAAGTATTGCCCAGTGTTCCAATGAGATTGTCTCTGTGGACATCTGATGTTACAGAGGGGACCTGCACCCTTAGAACTATATCATAACAACTAAATTCTCTTTCTGCAGTTCATAACAAGCAACATATATACAGAGACATCTTGCTTTGAAAATAAGTTTAAGTGACAATCATGTCTAATACATATGGATTCATATTTTTCATGCTTTAAGAATAGAAATTTATATGAAAGTCCAGTTGTTCTTTAACTTGCAATGTGATTATGTATTGATAAATTCATTGTAAGTTGAAAACAGCCTTTGTTGCAAATGTCCTTAATACACTACAAGTACGAGACATAAGTGAACATTGTGAAGACCTGATTTGATGCAAATTCATAAAAGTGCAATATCCAAAATCTGTTACAACACTACATAATGTAGTGTCTAATGTTCACTCACATGACTGAGTGACTTATGTGAAGTCACAGCCCACTGCTATTGTACAACACTAAGAGACAGTATGGTGTCATCTACTGCTAGCCTGGAAAATGATAATAATTTGATGTAAGGGTTCTATTAACTATAATTGTTTTTAAAACTGATAAATTTATTATTTTAATCTATGTGTATATACATAAATGGAATATGTGGATATGCCTGTGGGGGCAGTCTGAAGTCAATATCAGGTGCCTTCTATCTCTTGCCACCTTTTTTCTGAAACAAGGTCTCTCACTGAATCTGGAGATCATCTATTTGTATGGATTGGCTGTCAAACAGACAGCTGGGCTCCAACTGTCTCTATCAGAACCTTCCATGTCACTGGGGTTTCAGATGTACACCTTTGTGTTCAGCTTTTATATGGGCAGCTGTGGATCTAAACTCATATTCTGATGGTTGATCAGTAATTACTTTACCCTCTGAGCCATCTCTCCAGTCTCTTATGCATGCTTATTAAAGCCTTTAAAGTCTAAGTCAAAACACTATTAATAGGAGACCACCGATATGTGATGGCAGAAGAAAAAAGTATTAGGGTGTCTAGATATTAAAAAATGGCAGTGTAGAGTCTTATAAATTTGAGTCTATGCTAGCTTAACAAATGAATATATATTGGAATAAAAAAGGCTAAAAACATCACTGAAAATGGCACAGTTCTTGTGGATTGCTTAATCCCAAGTCTTATGGTGAATTTTGGAACATAACAGAAACTAGGGGAGTAAATGAAGTATCTTTATTCATACACATGCAATTCTGTCTCCCAATGTAAAATAATAGGAACAAAGCTGTAGGAAGGGAGCAAATGAGTCTGAGAAGAAAGGCAACATTTACTGAGAATTTTCTTTGTTCAGACACCATACTAAGTGCTTATGTCAGCTAATAATAATAATTCTTGTTCATCACAAGGAGATTGTCAGGCTCAAAAAAAACCACGGCAACCACTTCTTTCTCTTTACAAAACAACAAAAATAAGACACTTCTTAAAACAAATTTGGGTGGATGTGTCATCACATTTTGATAATATTAATATGTCTTTGTAATCTTACATCTTTTTGCATTTCTTAGTTCTGTATAATTTGGAAGTAAATCCATTTGAAAGTGGGAATCTATGATGAAATGGATTATTCAAGAAGATATTATAAATGCAGGAGACTGACAACAAAAATGTTATTAACCTTCATCATCCTGAACAATGTGAGTATTCAGAATGGCAACTGCAGATTATTTTGAAGTTGTTAGAATAAATTGGAAAATGCAGTGCTGAATTGGAAGCAAGTTATGGCAATAGCAGCATCAGAAGGTCAGCTTATTAATTGTCTAGAGGATTATGGAAAATGAGTGGGAATTGTTTCAGAAAATGAAGCCTTGCACTCTAAAGTTTGATGCATCTCACCCATGTTATCTTCACTTAGGCAAACCAGGTCACCTTCCTAAATGCACTTGATCCCTGTCACCACTTCATTCTGTAGTCAATGCCTCTTGTATCAAAATACTAACAAGGCCTGGCCACTGCTTAGCTTCTGAGATTAGGTGAGTCCAGTGCATTCTGGGTGGTCTAACTATAGACTAAAGTTGTCACTGACCTTTTATTGCCAAGAGGTTTGCTTCTTCAATCACTGTAGCACTTCACTCTACCCTTTTAGCTCTTCCACAATGGATAGCAAACAGGAAATCCTCCTGGTGTTGGAAGTTCTATAAATACCTTAATAATAAAGTCACATTGAGTATGAAAGATACGGGGAATTATTGGGACTGTGCCATAAAAGAGTAAATGCCCTTACAAATGTGACAGCTACCATGTTAGGAAAGCTGGCCTAGTGCTTCTGCATCTGAGTTTTCAACAGAGACTAGAAAACTAGATTTGCCTGTTTGGTGTTTTGTTTTTCTCATCCCGTAAGGAGACTCTTCCACTAATCCTTATAGAGAGTTGTTTACCATTTGTTTCTTTGCCTGTTGAGTTAGTGTCCCTTGTATTTGATAACTGTTTGTTTGTAAACAGGGATGCTTCAAACCATAACATATGTGAGTCCATTCATTTTACTAATACATCAAGCTTGCTCTGTTGCAGGTAAACACCATGGGTGTAAACTGAGCTCAATTCAGTCCATAACCTAGTTACTATGTCATTATCAGGACTTTAAGAGTGAATTGGGGGAGAAAAGGTCTCACATAACCCAGGCTGACCTCCAATTTGCTATGTGGTTGAGGCAGATTTTGAAGTTTTGCTGTTCTTGTATCTGCTGCCTGTGTGTTCAGAACCACAAGTATGTGCCATCATGCTAGGCTCCATGAGGTGATGAGAATTTTACCCAGGACTTCATGTGTACTAGACAAGCACTCTTCTCACTACACTCTTAGTATAATCCCCAATCTGAGCTTCTCTGTGCAAGTATTTAATATTCCTTAATAAAAATGTTATTTTTGTGGAAAGTGAAGTTTTGGTAAAAATGATCAGAGTCAGCTCAAAAATGATGAGAGTCAGCTCTCAGTGCCATAACAAATATAGGAGGCTGTAGGCTTTAACGGACGCTGTAACAATACGCGACACACAATTACTGACAGTAACGCTAAGTATTTTATGTAGAAAATTACTCACAAGATACCAAACCCAGAGGAGCAGTTTTCAGTTAGCTGCCGGACCGGAAGCCGATCTCCAGGAAAAGAGAGCAAGACTTCCTGTGCGCTGTCTTTTATGCCTTCCCCAGTAACGCCCCTAGCCATGCCCAAAAGTGGGCCTGGCTAGTGACGTAGTTCCGCCTACGTACGTATACGTCTTTACGTCCAGCCGTATACGTCTTTAGTCCTGCCTAAAGTGGGTGTGGTTAGCGGTGTGGTAAACCGCCCTTTTATTACCTCATCTGTATGCGCCTCTAATAAGTCACATGTTTAATGGCGGCATCAGACTTCCTCCTACAGGAGGCTAAGACAATTTAACAACAAATTTGTTTGTTTCACAACTCTTGCAAGATTAAGGTGCCATTGTGGTTGGTTTCTGTGTGAGCGCTCTTCTTGGTATGTAGACAGAGGCCCCTTTTTTCTTTATTCTTCTCTCATACATCCAGACCACATCCTCTTTCACTTCTCCCAGTCTCCCTCCCCTATATTCTCTCATCACCAGATCCACTGCCCCTCTGTTTCCCTTTAGAAAAGAGGAGGCCTTCCAGGGATATCAAGGGAAAATGGCATAACAAAATGCAATAAAACTAGGTACAACCCTTCATACAGAGGATGGACAAGGCAACCCAGTAGGAGTAAAAGTGTCCCAAGAGCAAGCAAAATTGTCAGAAACACCTCCACTCCCACTGTTAGGAGTCCCACAAAAACCCCAAGGTAAACAACCACAACTATATGCAGAGAACCTAGTGCAGATCCATGCATGTTCCATGATTGCTGCTTAGTCTTACAGAGCCCTTATATGGGGTTTGGGTGAGAGAAACCACAAGCAGGATAGAGAGGAAGCTGATTTTCTTTATAATGTCACCAACAAGGTTCTAACCTCAAGACTGCATTAGATTTAATTGTCTCCTGAACAATTCCATTTCTTAACACTATTACAATGGGAGTTAAAACTACAATATATGAGTTTGCAAAGCACAATTAAGTCTACAGGAGCAGGTGATATATGGCATAGAAGATAGGGATATTTGCTTAAATTTTTATTTTCCTAATGTATAGTAATAAGTTTTTCATAAACTGAAAAGTGTAAATTAATGAGCTGTACTCTAATTTGCAATAATTTTCAACTAAATTTACAAAGACCAATTCATACACATACAGAATTAGATTATTTTGTAGAAACTGCAAATATGCTGACTTATTCTCTGTCTCTTTCATCCTTTTGCTTCTATTCGTTACTATCTTTGAATCTATGCTTATGGAAGAATTTAACCAACACACACAGTAAAGCCTGTATCTGAATTATAAGTCCCTGAGAGACTTGCCAGGTCAGATTTTAGAAATTAGTATCATTCTGTCCCCTGTTTTAATATATAGAGAAATATCAAAACTGAAGGAATGACAAATTGAAATTTTCACACTTCAACCTGCAACAGTACAGTTAAATGCACTCACTCACACACACATGAACACACACAGACACACACACACACGGACACACACACACACACACATACACCAACACACATGGACACACACTCACACACACACATATTTATATTCTTATTTTTTTATCCAACATATTTTCAAATGGGAAAAGACATCAAGCAATTACCATGACCCTAATTCAATGTGAAATAAAATTCTTTGAGTCACAGATTTTCCTTTCCAGTAGTTCGAAGATCATATTGAGGATAGGAATTCATATATAGATAGCAAAAACGATCTATTCATTCTAGAAAGGATAATGATGGCGATTAAAAGCCAAATAGTTGTGAAACACTTAAAATTGAACTAGATAGCCAGAGGAATAAAAATAAAAATAACAGACAGTATCAAATGTTGACACAGGCATAAAGAAGCAGGAACCCTTATTCATTGTCAGCAGGAGTAAAAAGTGATGTACAGACTTTAGAGTAGGTCTGAAGCTCTTTTGTTGGGTCTGAGAAAACAATACACTAAAGTATCAGCTTCAATAATGCCAAGTCCATTGAAGCAAAGGATATTTGAAAGCTTTGGAAATGTACTTTTTAATAAGTCAATATCTAACCTGGAGTCATTACAACCCTATTATAAAACCCAAATTCAACAAACAAATACCTAAAAATAAACCACCAGAAATATTCACTTAAATTTCAATCCTAGGTACTTACTTAAAAGACATGAAAACTTATGTTTCCAAAGGTACAAGAAAAAACACTTTATGCTAGGAGCAGCGTAAGATAGTCATTGGCAGGAAATATGTAAACAATGTAAAAACATGTAAAATATGCACACAGTATATATAATATCACACAGCATGGATTCGTCTAAGATGCCTTACATTGAAGAAAATAAGACTTGGAAAAGGAGTACCAAATATTTGATTCCATATGAAACCATAGACAATGCTAAACTTATTTATGGGCAAAATAGTCAAAATAGTCTTCGTTTTTGTATAACTGAGGATTGACTGGGAAGAGGTATAATGGACTGTCTTAAGTGATAATAATGTTTTATTTCTTGAGGTGATTTTGGATTGCACAGGACATTCAATAGCTGCCATTTATGTATGCTAATATAAGTATAGTTTACTTAACAAAAAGAGCTGCAAAACAAAAATGAGTTCCTAAAGTTTTCCAGGTGAAATGACCTGAGTGTTAAAATTCACTCTGAAGCACATAAAAAAAACAGGTTGGATGAATGGATGGATGGATGGATGGATGGATGGATGGATGGAAAGACAGGTGATTGGACAGAAACGTGCTAAGGACAAAATATTAATTAGCTGTCTTATCTAGGTAATGGTACCTAGCCATTTACTTTCAGTTTTTCTTTCTGTCATAATGAAATGACTAAGCAGATGATGCTTACAGTGCAAGCATGGGGACCTGAGTTCAGTCCCTGAAACCCACATAAAACCGAATAGAGAGAACCCACTCTACCAAGTAACCCTCTGACCCCGAAGTGTATCATGGCAAGACTGCAGCATTTTGTCTCCATTGTGCACACACAAAAACAAACAAATAAAAGCAGGTAAGTAAGTAGATAAAAATAGTGTTTATGGAAATTATGGGAACTGAAGTGGGCCTTGCAGTGTACGAAACATTTCTTTTGGTCTAAGGAGAAGAGGGAAATCAAAGGTTACCATGGTAATCAGAAACTCACTGTATGGTATGAAAAACAACGAAAGGTCATGGTAGAGTGTGGAGTTGGTATGCTGGAAGCAGAGACAGTGTGTAAGATTGCTTTAAAAATGAGACAAGGGACTATAAATATATTGATGACTGGTATCATTGAGGGGCCTTTGTAGAGTCAACATTTGCTTTAGAAGGGCTTAGGAAACATCATTCATCCTATAGTTTTTTCTACAGGGTGTATCTGTGAGTGCTTGAAATTAGTCTTCTTGGCTACATCGCTATTGCCACAATACAGACACGAAGTGATGAAGGCACGCTGAGGGTAGAATTAATCGGAGTCCTGGTTTGTTAAGCTGTGTGTCATTGTCACCACAGTCAGTGCTGCCTATCACATAATGAATTGTTTCAAGACTTTTCCAGAGCGCTATAATGTTTTCCGTTTAGAGTGAATGTCCCTGTATTTGCACAATTTACTATAAAGTTCTTTTGGTTAATATGGAGTATGGTAAGTTGTGGATAAGTGCCTGACTACAAAGGGTAGGAAAGAAGCTTAGTACTGTAGTTATTCTTACCAGACCCTGTTCCAAACCATATGAAGCAAAGCAGAGTTGGAAGTTTAGTCTTGAAATATTGATTGTTGCAATAATAGAGGATCAAGAAGAGCCTAGTAATTGTGCAGAGCTGTTAGGACTTAAAGTTGGATCTGTGAAAATGTATTTCCGTAAACTAGCTCTCTCAAATACTCAGTTGTAGGCAGTGAGACACAAAGGAGCAAGTAGAGTGTGAAATGACTTGAGCACATTGTAAAGGCTTGTAAAGAGGTCAGGGTGGAAGCAGTAATAAGAGATTTTTAACTATCTAGGAAGAGACTAGCAGTATTAAATAGAAGAGACAAGATTGGGAGATATTTACGACTTTAGAATATGATTACATTTTGATCATGTGTGTCACCCTACTAATAAGCATGCTAAATAACATGTGCCTGGAATTTGCCAATATATTGAAAAGTCTGAGCATGGCAACACACGCCTATAAATTCCCACACTAAGGTAGCAGTGGCAGGAAGATTGCTGTGAGTTTGAAGATAGCCTGCTTTACATAGGAAGATTCTAAAAAAGATGCAATGTAAAAAATGTTACATTTTACTTGCAGTCAAAAGAATGTTTATAGGTGGCATGAAAAAGATAATGGGCCTGTGAGATGCACCAGCAGGTCAAACTGCTTGTTGTACAAGTCTTACAATCTGAATTCAACTCCTGGACCCTATGTTGTGCACAACAGTAATCCAGGTACTCCTTTCCAAGATTAAAGGTAGGGACAGAATTGTCCTGAAGCTCAAGTAGTCACAGAAACAACAGAGACTAGCCTTAGCAAGTTTGAAAGATAGAACCAATTCCCTAAAGTTGTTCTTTGACTTCTACACATGTACGGTAGCATGTGCACATCCTACACCACACCCACTAAATGCACAAACAAGTAGTTTTGAAATTATGTTTATTTTAAAAATCAGCAGTTCAAAACATCTGATGTAGGACAAGACACCAGATTTGAATGCATCTGGCATGAAAATAATAGAAAAGTTGTAATGTAAAATTAGACAAAGAACCATATTAAAAAACTAAAAGCACATTAAAAGTTAACAAGGAAATACACTGCAGCAAGGGTGCCTTAAAAGGAAACTAAGATTCAAATAAATATGCAGGTCATTGAAAGAAGAACATTAGAGGTGTCTGCATATGATGGTTTCTGATTTATAAATTGCCTTGCTGGTTCTTTGGTTTCTTATTGGAAAGAGCTGGAGGTGTGTATTGCCATGAGCAAAGGAATATATGACGTAATGAAGATGAAAAGAAGGATTAGCATATCTGGAGCGAATGGAGAGACAAAGGACCAACTTCTGGGCCTCACTGACTGGAGCTATGAAACTGTGTAGTATGAATGAATGATGCTCCCAGGCTCCTAGTACTTAGGTCTAATGAAAAGATCAATTCATCAAGTCACAGACAAAACAAAACAAGCATAGGAGAGGACCCCTGAGCAGGGCCAGGACTAAGACAGGCTCTGTCTAACACGCCTTAGAGATGTATGCTTTTGGAAAACAGTAACTTTTTTTCTGGCAACTCACAAATTCTGCACGTATGTTGGGAAGGCTCAAACTGTATTTGATTTGCTCTGAAGCAGGTGTAATGCATCCAAAACAACGAGGCCATCTATTGTAAGCCAAGAGAAGTGAGAGAAAAATCCTTGAAGCAAATGAATACTACTTTTGGCAGGCAACTCTTCCTGATTTCATCTGTAGTTCCAGCTGAGCGGCAATTTGGGCATGTGATTTGACCTGCCACAGAAAATGACTCAGAAATCTTAAGTGTCACACTTTGCCGTGCAACTTGTATGTTGATTTCAGTCACTCTTTGGAAGATATTGAATTTGGAAACTGAGGAAGAAATTTAAAAAGATGTAAAATTTAAAAGTTCAAGGATTTTTAATGTTTTACAAGCATACATTAGCTATATAGAATAACAAGCTTCATTATGATATATTCACACCCTGTTTCTCTTTCTTGTCCCTCTCTCAGTACTATTCATGTTTCAGGGTTGTGTATATACTCCAATCATGTTTGTTTGCCTCAGATCACAATTTAAAAATATGTACATGTTTTCTTCCTAAAAAATAAAATATGTCTGGTGTTGGTGGCACACATCTTTAAACCCAGCACTCGGGAGGCAGAGCCAGACAGGCCTCCGTGAGTTCCAGGCCAGCCTGGTCTACAGAGAGAGTGCAAGGATAGACTCCAAAGCTATATAGAGAAGCACAGTCTCGAAAAACTAAACACTAAAAATGAAAATAAAATGCAAATTAAAGATTTAAAGATTCAAGGATGTTGGAAGTCCAAAATAAGAAACATCAAATCCAACATGTATATCTTGAAATAGTATAGTCAAGAAATCAATCTAAATAAATAAATCTTACCTGCTTTATTTATCAAAGCATTAAGTTGGAAAAACACGTAATTATGAGCAGTGCCTTATTTTCAGCATGGATGTTGTCTAAAAAATGAAAGTGTGCATAACTTCCATCATATGCATAATATAGTATATTTAGCAAATACAAATTTATACTGATAACCAGGTAATGGAAAAAGTTTCCTTGCATTCATACACACTTAGTACTTGCACACTACCGTGCTTTCCAGTAGAGGAATTCCAAGCCATCTGGGTTACATTCCTGGAAAGACTGTTTCTCTCTCTGTTTCATTATATATATATGAATGAATATATATATTCATACGCATACATGTACTTCTAAAATTAGTAAGAACCCTACTCTTAATAGGAACAAAAATCTTTTGTCTTGACTTCTGGTACCCTGATGCATTCAATAATAGTCTAAGACTTTAATAGAGAGAAACAGTAGGGAGCTTATATGATCCTTATGACCACAGTAAAGCTCATTTAATCAAGAAAAAATACGTATAATTAGCCTTAGCTATAAGGTTAACTGGGATTGAAAACAGAAAGAGCTGGCATTGAGAGTTGAAACACATAATTAAGAAACTGAAAGCTGTTCCTAAACAGAGACCAACCTTATGCAAAGAATTCTTTTTCTGTATTAGTATTAAAAAAAGAACAAACTTGTTAACCACCAAGAATTGTACAAGGATACAGGTAAAAAGAACCTGGAGGAAATGCATAAAGAGCTGCTGAGAAGCATTAGAATGTTGTGACAAGAATGGAATGAAATGCTTGCTTGGGCTTCAGAGAATAACTGGGTTCTTGTGTTTGGTTTGAAGTTAATAATTGGACTGATGAATTTCATTTTGAAAAATATCTTATGGACTCCAGAATCATAAAGTAGGTTTGGCCCACCAAGTGTCTAGAGACGTATAAGAGAACAATGCTTGATGTTTCCTGCAGTAGGAGCATTTGTTCATTAATAATGGCTCTCTTTCTCTTCCACTTTTATAGAAGTGAAACCTGGAGAGAATTACAGATTTAGACATAGGCATACGAGATATTTTAAAAAATCCTGACTCCTGTGTCATCAGTTTGTGACTTGAAGTATAAGTTTGGTTATCATTATCTTAATAAACATAATAGTAAGTGTTATTATTAGCCATACAAATTTAGTGATGATTGAAACTGCTGGGTTTTGAAAAGAGTTATTGTTTCAATGTTCGGGAAAGCAGGTAACAACCTCGAACAATTTTATCTGTATTTCTCCAGGGAAGTAGAGAAACATGAAATATGATATTATATTGATAAATAAGTAACATTTATGCCCCTGAACATATAGTTAAGAACATGTCTGGCCTGAAACCAAATTTGGGGCCAAAAAACTGCCAAGTTTGATGTAACCCAGATGTTGGAACAGAAGAGAGCACTCAAGAGATTTATAACAGTTTTCTAAATCAAGTTGGACGAGTACTAACAATACAGTTTTCTGATTTTGTTGTTGTCCTCCTCCTCCTCCTAAATCATGGACTACCTTACTTGATTGGTACAATGTGGAGAAATGTCTACTTTTTTTACTCTACTGCTGGTAAAATAGTTGGTTCAATTAAGAAGCTGGTACAAGAAAGCCCCTTTCTGATTGTAAGTCAGTTGAAGGCAGTAATGTTTGTCAGTGTTTCAAGGAATATTTTAAGTACTATCTGACTCTTCATGCATATTTTTCTCAACTGTTTCAAAAAATTCATAAAAATATGAGCAGAAATGTAGCTTTGGAGACTCTATTAATTAATTATCTGTTGCTGTGATAAAACATAATGACTAAGGTAGCTAATAGAAAAAGTTTTTATTTGGGCTTAAGGTTCCAGAGTGTTAAGATATATTTAGAAGAGCATGAAAATATGTGGTAAACGTGGCAGCAGGAGCAGGAAGTTGAGAGCTCACATCTTTAACAATAACAAAGCAGACAGAGCAAACTGGAAATAGCCTTAGATTGTTTTTTCTCAAAGCCAGCTTAAGTGACAGGCTTCCTCCAGCAAGGATGTACCACCTAGACCTCCCCCAAGTGACAACAAAAACCAAGGGCAAAGTTTTCAAATACAAGAGCCTATTGTGGATTCCTTAAGATTTTCTTACTGTGATACACGACATGGATTCCCCAATAAAATTTCCAATCTTTGCTTCTTTCTAGAAGTTTCCTTGTCATCCACATAATTACACTAGTCGTACAAGGCAATACAAGGAGTTTAGAGTCCTGCTAATTTACCCACGGTAAGTCACTTACCTACTACTTAGGGTTTTATTGATGTGAAGAGACACCATGATCATGGCCACTCTTATAAAGAGGTTCAGAGCTTTATCATCATGATGAAGCTCATGGCAGGCATGCAAGCAGATGTGGTACAGGGGATGAGAGTGCTACATTTTTCAGGCAACAGGAAGTCAACAGAAAGTCACGCTGAGGGAAGCTTGAGCAAAAGAGACCTCAAAACCCGCCTCCACAGTAACACACTTCTTCCAAGGCCACACTTCCCAATAGCACCAATTCCTTTGAGGCCATTATTTTATAAACCAACATAGATGTCAACTTTCCTCATAGAAAAATGAAGACTACAAATAGCCGCACCAAGTAATCATTTCCAGAAGCATTTTTATAGCCTTTATTTGTGTGTGTGTCTGTTATTGTACATAAAAGTTGGGGTTACATTTCATATTAGAATGTTATTACAGCATTTCTTCCTTCTTTTCCCCCTCTAAAACCTCCTATTTAACTTTCTCCACTCTCCTTCAAAATTCATGGCCTCTATTTTCATTAATTGTTATTACATGCATATTTATACATGCATACATACATATATATGTATATGTACATGTATAAATTCCTAAATATACCCTGTTCAGTATATATGATATTACTTGTATGCACATGGTGCACTGTTTGGTACTGGACAAACAATTGGTGTGCTCTTCCCTAGGGAGAACCAACTTTCCTACTCCTTGCTTTCCTCAGTTGCCTATACTTCTTTGTGTAGGGGTGAGGCCTCTTGGACTTTTCCCCATCCTCTTCGGCATGTCCATAGGCATCATCCTTGTTCAGCTCATGCTTAGACAGTCATGTTGGTGAGACTTTTAAGGGTGTAGCTTCTGACATTACAAGGAGATGCAGTCTTACCTTTAATAACTTAGATATTAAAAGTTATTTTCTGTGTTTGAGAAATAGATAAAATATTTTTAAATGACTGCTTCATTCTTTCCAATAGATACAAAAGCTACGATTGTTAAAGATGGAAAATTATATAATTCACATTTGACAAGCTTGCTACAAGTTAGCATCATTCATCTCATCCTCTTGTGGGTATAATTAGTTTTCTATTGCTGCTGCCACAAATTACAACAATCTTAGAATGTTCTGTAAATCAGACATATAAAATAGGTTTCACTGAGCTAAAATCAAGAAGACACAGTTACATTTCTTTCTAAATGAATGAGAGGATAATCTGCTTTTTCTTTATTTGTTTCCAGCTTGTATACATTGTGTTTATTCCTTCACTCATGTTCTGTCCCTCTATTGCTTCTTTCAACTTCTTTTCCTTTAGAGACAGGTTCTCACTACATAGTCCTGGATGGCATCATACTCACAGAGATCTTTCTGCCGTTCCCTCCCAAGTGCTGGAGGAGTCAAAGGTGTGCACTGCCTTGCACAGCTTTGCTTCTTTGTCTTTTAACATTTGTGGAAGCTGGACCTAGAGCTCTGGGTTTGTTCTTTGAGCTTAGTACATACAAAGCATGGTTCAGCAAGACTGTAATCACATGCCTTAGAAGCTGGAGACAGGAAGATCAGAAGTTCAAGGTCATCCATCCCAACATTGTAAATTCAAGTTCCAGGCCAGCATTGCCAACATGAGACCCTGTTTCAAAAATCTAACAAACTTGTAGGTTTCCCGTGTTCCAATGGATGGCCCCACATCCATGAATATATTGGTAGAACTAAGTGAACTCAGTGGCTTAAAAAAAGAGTACATTGAAGTTGGAATTGGAAGAGCAAAATGGTAGTGCACATATAAAAGAAGTTGGAGGAGAGGGAGTGAGGGGTGTATTTGAACAAAACACATTTTATAATGTAGGAATTCTTAAATAAGAAAGAAAAAATATTTGAAAAACCTTACCAACCAGCCCGGTGGTAGCACATGCCTTTAATCCCATCACTCGGGAGGCAGAGGCAGGCAGATCTCTGCGATTTTGAGACCAGCCTGGTCTACAGAGTTACTTCCAGGACAGCCTCTAAACCACAGAGAAACCCTGTCTAGAAAAACAAAAACAAAAACTTACCAATCAGAAAATAAAACTGTTGTGATTGCATTACAACCAAGTTAATCTCATATAATTTCCTTTCAAAACTCTTCACATTAACCACATTTTCAAAGACACCTTTGACATAGAAGTTAGTGCAAGTACAGGTTCAGATACTTAAGATAGTCACATATTTGCAGATCATATTTCCATCAATGACAACATGTAGGGATATCTGTACCCAAACTCACTAGTCAAAATATTGTTCGCTTCTTCAAGACAGTATTTGTGTATCCCTGGATGTTCTGGAACTAAATCATGCTGTAGATCAGGCTGGTGCCTCTGCCTTCCAAGAGCTGGAACTAAAGGCATGCATCATCACACACAGCTGCTATTCAGAATCTTAATATTTACAACAGCATCACATATTTGAGACAGAAGTTTCCACATTACTTTCCAGGTCTTCACTCTCTAGTAAACCTATGTGAAAAACAATCTTACATTTGACTCTTTGATGAGGATGGTAGTCAACATGGGGCTTATCCTATTGTATACTATTTTGGCCCTTTCTTAGGGTTAATGAAAAGAACTTAAGAGAAGTTAGGAAGGGTGTATGTTTTAGCTGCCAGAAGGATTAGCTAGATCCATTTTACTTATTCAAGTACAAAAGGTCATAGGCTAGGGAAGAAGTGCTTATAACATAAAACTCTAAGCTTTTATAGGGTCATTAGAATATGCAAATCCAGTAATTGAAGAAATGGGGTTATCAAACTTAGAAGGTTAAGGGAAGAGACTAAAATGAGCTATAATGTCAACAAATCCATAACTCCTGCATTTAGAAGAGTACCACTTGTCCTTTGAAATGCTTATTTTTATGAGAAATTGAGCTGACTATTTCTGTTTTGATGTAATTGCAAGAAGATTCTCTGAATTCAAATAAACTACAAATCATGGTCCCTATTCTTATGGAGATTGCAGCATGGCCATTAACACCAAAACCAAAACAAATGAATTTGCAAAGGGAAACCAAATGAAGCTCCTGTGTGCTAATATCAATATGAGCCATTGGTTCAGAGAAGAGATAGAAGATCTTGTCGCAGAGTGTCTAGAAAATGCACCGAGACAGAGGGACTTAATATGACTCTGGAGTCAGTTATACAGGCTTCAAAAACATTGGCACCCTCAGGCTCAGTAGATCAACTAATATAAATCTAGCCAAAGCAGTTTAAAAGGTAGGAAGCTATCTGTTAGTGCAACTTATAACAATGTCAAACAGAAAATGAATATTTCCCAAATAGGGAAAGGTTAAGTAAATTATGATAGTGGACCACATACATATAGTACAAAGTTATTGGAATTATGTTTTGGAAGAATTCCTCAGGAATGAAAAATGCTTATCTTCTATTGTTAAGCCAATAAAAATGCTACAAAACTATTTATGGTGCATCATAAAGATTTAATATTTCTAATTGTTAATCTTCCTTATAAGTCAATAAAATGCATTATTTCTCTAGTAGAAAAAATGTAAAAACAGACTCTTATATCAGAGACTAGCTAGTTACCACTTGTCTTATGCCCATCCGCCAATCCAGGGACTCAAATTTAGTGGTATCCTATATCCCAACTCCTTCATGTTTTCCCTAGGAATCTTTGTAGCTATGAAAGAAATACTGTAGGAGAGAGTCTGGAAACTCTTACTTAAGGGGATACCAGACTCCATTTCTCATGGATAAAATGTGGTAAAATAGGGGACATCAAATGGATAAAAATACAGCTGACTCTAAAATGAATGTCACACATGAGATTCTAGAGCCATGACAACTCTTGTTACTAGAGTGAATGTCTAGAACCTATCCATCAAGATGAAGTTTCAATTCTGAACATCTATGCCCCAAATACAAGGCACCCACATTCATAAAAGAAGCATTACTAAAGCAAAAATCACACATAAAACCTCACCCAGTTATGTGGTAGACTTCAACACCCCACTCTCACCAGTAGATAGGACCACCAGACAGAAACTTAACAAAGAAACAAAGGAACTGAAAAGAATTATGACCCAACTGGGATTAACAGAAATTTATAGAACATTCCACCCAAACACAAAAGAATAAACCTTGTTCTCAGTGCCACATGGAACCTTCTCTAAAATCTGCCACATACTAGGCAACATAGCAAACCTCAACAGGTATAAAAACATTGGAATAAGCCCTGTATCCTATCATATCACCACAGTTTAAAGTTATAATTCAACAACAACACAAATTACAGAAACCCTACAAACTCATGGAAATTGAACAATGTGCAGTTACCTCATTCCTGGGTCAAGGAAGAAATAAAGACAGAAATTAAAGACTTCCTAGAATTCAATGAGAATGAAGACACAACAATACCAAACTTATGGGATACTTTGAAAGCAGTGCTAAGAGGAAAGTCCATAGCACTAAGTGCCCTCATGAAGAAACTGGAGAATAGCCACACTAGAGAATTAACAGCACAAGTGAAAGCTCCTGAACAAAAAGAAGCAAACTCACCCCAGAGGAGTAGATGCTAGGAAATAATCAAATTAAGCGCTAAAATCAATGAAGTAGAAACAAAGAAAATGATACAGAGAGTCAATGTGACAAACAGTTGGTTCTTAAAAAAATCAAAAAGATAGAAAAACCTTTGTCCAAACTAACCAAAAGTCAGAGAGAGACCATGCAAATTAACAAAATCAAAAATGAAAAAGGTGATGTAAAAATGGACAATGAGGAAATTCAGAGAATCTTCAGGTCATACATTGAAAACCTGTACTCCACAAAACCGAAAATTTAAAAGAAATGACATTTTTCTGGATAGAAAGTGATAACTTGCCAAAATTATCAAGAACAGATAAGCAATTTAAACAGACCTATAACCCTAATGAAATAGAAGCAGTCGTCAAAAGTTTGCCTACAAAAAAAAAAGCACACACACAAGTCCAGATGGTTTCACTGCAGAATACTACTGAAAATTCAAAGAAGAGTTAATACCAGTACTCCTCAAATTGTTCCATACAATAGAAGCAGGAGGATCATTACCAAACTATTTTTACAAGGCTACAATTACCTTGATACACAAGGCACACAAAGACACAACTAAGAAAAAGAACTACAGACCAATATCCCTCATGAACATTGATGTAAAAATACTCAATAAAATAGTGACACATCACATCAGAAAAAGCATCCACGATGATCAAGTAAACTTCATCCCAGGGATGCAGGGATGATTCAGCATGCAAAAATCTATCAATGTAATCCACCATATAAACAAACTGCAAAAGAAAATTCACATGATCATCTCACTGTATGCTGAAAAAGCCTTTGACAATATCAACACCCCTTCATGATAAAAGTCTTGGAGAGAACAGGGATAACATGGTCATATCTAATCATAATAATATCAATATACAGCAAACCAACAGCCAACATCAAACTAAATGGAGAGAAACAGCACAATTCCTCTAAAATTAGCTGATGGGAGCAGAAGCAGACACCCATAGTTAAACACTCATCTGAACTCTTGAAATCCAGTTGTAGAGAAGGAGGAGTGATGAGCAAAGGATGGACTCCTTTCTCTGATATAGAAACCCACAGAAACAGCTAACTTGAGCAAGTGGGAACTCATGGACCCAAGTCTAACTGCTGGAGAACCAGCATAGGACTGACCCAGATCCCCTGAATGTGGGTAATAGTCAGGAGCCTGGGCAATCTATGGGGCCTCTGGCAGTGGATCACTATTTATCCCTAGTATATGAATGGACTCTGGGAGCACATTCTACATAGAGGTATATTCACTTAGCCTAGACACAAGGGGGAGGGCCTGGTCCCTGTCCAAGTGATATGACACATTTTGAAGATCCCCCATAGAAGGCTTTAAGCTCCCTGAGGAGCAGAAAGGGGATGGGACAAGGGGGTCAGTGGGGGTCATGGGAGGATGTGAGGGGGAGGGAACTGGGATTGACATGTAAGAAAAGATTGTTTCTAATTTATATAAAAATGGAGTAAACCAGAATATTCTTGGCCATAATTCTGCAAGGGTAAATGGCAGATATGGAGGTACTGGGAAATGAGCACAGGATGTGAAATTCCCAAAGCATCAATAAATTATTTTAAAAAGGATTTCACACAATGTATTTCCCTCCTGGAACTTCTCCCTTATCCTCCCTACCCATGTAGCTTCATGTTCTTTCTCTCTTAAAAGTAAAACAAACAAACAAGGCCAAGTACTACAGAGCAGGAAGCTTAGCCTGGAGCATGGTTGATAAAGTCCTTTAAAGATAACTGCTCTTCTTTCTCCCAGCAGGTATCCATTGCAAACAGCTTCTGGGGTAGGGGTGGTTCTTTGTGCCCACTGTCCCTCCTCCATGCTGCAAATTTGTGTGGTTTCAGTTTGTGCAGGCCTTGTGCATGTCATCACAGTCTCTGAATTTGCGTGTGCATCTGCATTGTTGTCTGGGAAACGCTCTTTGCTTGCTAAAATCCAGCACTACCGACTCTTACAGTTGTTCCACCTCCTCTTCTGCTTATATCTCAGAGCTTTAAGGGAAGGGGTGGGAGACAGAAATCCCATTTAGAGTAGAGTGCACTGCTCTCTTCTCTGCACATTGACTAGTTTTGGGTTGAGTTTCTGTGTTAATGAACATTTACTGTATGAACTTTTCGATAAGAAAGTGTGTTATTATGAGTCTTTTGGTTTTTTTGCTATGTTCATCTAGCTGAATAAATAGATTTTCCTGTAGAGCCATTGACCTATCTAGCCTCAGGCATTTGGCCTTATTGATAATATGAAGAAGAGGCTCTATATCATGAAGTGGGTCTTAAATCCAACCCTAGGCTGGTTGTCAGGTACCAATTTGCAATAAGCCAAAATGGAGCCAAATTAATAGTAAAATAAGACAACGGAGATTTATTCAACACAGGCACATTGGGAAGAAGGACAAGCAAGTTCATCTTCCTGGTCCTGTCTTGAGGGTAAAGTCTAAATAGAAAGCAAGACATATGCATAAATAAGCAATCTGACACACACACCATTGTCTCAGGTCCATTCTCTCAGATCCATTCTCTCACTCAAAATGTTGTAAATCTTTCTTCAGAAGTCAAGTTCTTCGTCTGACTGCTCCCAGGCCACTAGGCCTTGTTTTTTCCCAGCATGAAGTTCCTGGGGAAATTCTAGTTTACGGGATCTGTTTTTTTTTTCCCAAAAATCTAATAGTCAAAGGGATGGCCACAGTACCTCTGAGAATATCTGCCAGGATGGTTTTATTGCTTGGGTGGAGGAAGGTTGTAGAGAGGAAACAGACAGGTGGAAGGGAAATTAGGTGATAGATGCTCATAGTCACAGAATCTGTGGTTTCTGGACTCTTGTTTTGTGGATTCAGTGAATGAAATTTAGGGCTGGAGAGTTGGCTCAGCAATTGCAAAGGGCTGGTGTTTAATTCCAAGCTGCACATGGCAGGTCACAACCATCTATAACTCCAGTTCCAGGGAACCTAATGCCCTCTTCTGACCTCTGAAGGCACCAGAAGTGCAGATGGTACACAGACATATATGCAGACAACACTGTAAAAGGCTTTTTTTTTGGTTCACAAGCCCCCAAATCATGATATTGACTTATTAATTATGAAAGCCCAGCATTAGGTTAGACTTGCTCCTAAATAGTCTTATAATTTAAATTAACCCATATTTTTAAATCTACATCCTTTATGTGACTTGGTTCCCTTGACTGTACTGCCCATATTGTTTCCTCTGTATCTGGCTGGTGACTCCTTTCTTCTTCCCAGAGCTCTATAGGATGGTTAGCTTTTTTGTCCAATCACAGTGACATAACTTCACACAGTGTAAAGGAATATTCCACAACATAAAGCACTCACACATAAACCAATAAAATAAATAAAACTAAAAAAGAATGGAATCATATACAATGGAAATGCAAGCTTCAAAAGGAGTTTTATTATAGAGTCATAGGTGGGAGCTTAGAAGAGATAAGGGAGAGCTATTGCAATAGAAGTGTGGGTACCAATAAATGAGATATTGTTGTGAGTCCCCATCCTGGAGTTAATAAGGCTTTACTGGTTGGAGGTATGGAGATTGAGTGATGAACTGCTCAGTGGATTTTGTCCACTCACAGAGTGGTATCTCCAGTTACCTCTCTGTTCCATAGCAATCCCCAGTAGAGTGTCCCGGGAAGGATGCTCATTTAGAGGAAGAAAGATAATGAAAAACCAGACTGCCCCAGTGGCATCCCTGGTCTCTGGCCAGGAAACAATCAAAGACATTTTGGCTTAAACACTTTGGGCATCAAAACTTTGTGCCCCAATTACCATAGTGACATTATTCATACTAACCAGAAAATAGGAAAAATGTTGACGAAATTTTGAATGAATAAACACAATGTTATATATTCATAAAGTGGAATATTATTCAGCAATAAAAAGAAATGATGGCATATGCTATTGTATGAATAAATCTTTAAAATATGATAAATGAAAGGAGGCAGCAGCAAAAGGCTTCATGGGATTCTATCCATAAGAAATGTATATAAATCCACTGATCTCTCAAGGCTTAAATTGCTTGCTTAAGCCTAGGGATACAGCAGTGGTGATAAACTGGTATCAATAATAGGAAATAACTGTTTATGAGAATATAGGCACATGATGTGATGGAATATATGAATATGAGATAGGGAATGTTAATATAACTGTACTTTTATAAAAATCATTGAAATATATGCTTAAGATTAGCGAATATTTGGTACATAAATTATACCTTCACAACCGATAAAAAGGAAACACAATTTGTTAGAACTTCTATTTGGGTGGGCTTGATAAGTCCAACAACAGCAACAGAAATTCAAACGCGATACTTTTCTTAAACATCAAGTTGAATATACAATCCTCTTAGCTCCAGAGAGCCTTAAAGCACAAGGCTCTCTTCAGTTAGTTTTCTAATTGCAATGATAAAGAACCTGCCAGAAGCAACTGGAAGAAAGAAAGAAAGAGGAAGAGAGAGAGAGAGAGAGAGAGAGAGAGAGAGAGAGAGAGAGAGAGAGAGAGAGAGAGAGAGAGAGAGAGAGAGAAGGAAGGAAGGTTCTTTTCGCTCACTGTTTCAGTGCTTTTATTTTTTTCCAGAAGAGTAAGGGTGTGGTAAAACAGTTCCACAGTGCTAAAAGTAAATATATTTTGGAGGTTTCTCATATCTATTGCCATTAGAGGCAGATGTAACTTAAGAAGAACTACCCTGACACACCTTCTTCTACCAGGAGTGCCCTATTTCCTGAAGGTACGACAGTCTTCAAATTTATGCCACAAGCTGTGAAAAAGGTTTTTGAAACACAAACCTTTGGGGTATGGTTCATATTCTAACTGTAACACCATCTAATCTATGTAAACAATGAAGCATAAGTCTGTTATGCTTTATGAGTGATGTAAATCAGCCCTGGCCTGCTTCTGGCATCACATATTTATATCAGAATACTTATAAAAGATGACCTCATCCCAACTCATGCCATAGGGAAAGACTGGGGCTATATAGGTCAGCAATAAATGTCCTAGTATGCTGTGGAACAATCTTTGTAAATTATGAATATGTATTACTCTCATTGCCAATAAAAAAACTGATTGACCAATAGCTGGGCAGGAAGAGATTTAGTTTGTGAGCAAGACTAGGAGAATTCTGGAAAGAGGAAAAGAGGAGTCAGAAGAGTCACCAGCTAGATGCAGAGGGAGCAGGAGATGAATGTGATATGCTAATAATGGTACCAACATGGTAGAGTATAAGTAAAGAATATGGGTTCATTTAAATATAAGAGATAGTTACTAACAAGCCTGAGTTACTGGCCAAGCATTTATAAGTTAGAGAAAGCCTCTTTGTTGGTTATTTAAGACTGGCAGTAAGGATTGGGAAAGAAACATCCATCATGAAGGAACATTGCTAACTGGTTTTCTCCCCATGGCTTGCTCAGCTTACTTTGTTATAGCATCAAGGACCACCTTCCCAGGAGTGGTACTACTCACAGTGGGATCAGACTTCCCACATCAATCATTATGGGAGAAAATGCCACATAGACTTGCCTATAGTCCAATGTGATAGAGGGATTTTATTTTCTTTCTCCTTTAAAAACAAACATATATATATATTCATGTATATAGATAGATACAGATATAGATATAGAAACATTCGGATATATTGTTTTTTTTTGAGATAGAGTTTTTCTGTGTAGCTATGGCTGCCCTGGAACTCACTCTGTAGACCAAACTGGTCTTGAACTCAGAGATCCACCTGCCTCTGTCTCCCAAGTACTATGACTAAAGTCATGACTACTATGCCTGGCTTAATTTTGACATATTTTTATTGATTTTTCATACAGTACATTCTGATCCTGGTTTACTCTCCTCCAACGCCTCCAAGGTCTTACCCTCTTACTAATCTAACCAACTGCATCCTATCTTTCTCTTTAGAAAAGAAACAGGCATACCAAGACAAAAGTCTTTTAAGATACAATTCAGTTTGCTTTGGGTTGGCGATTTACTGCTGGGCCAGAGCCTATACTAGAATACAGTTAATATACTCAGTAAGACTCAGTTGGAGAAAACTAATTTTTCCTTTGTGGGTAGATATCAGTTGAAGATAGATTCTCTGTTAGGAATGGGAACTAATGACCACTTCCCCATCTCAGCACTGGGATCTCAACTGGTGTTTCCTTAATTGAGGTTCCCTCTTCCCAGATAACCTTAGCTTGTGTCAAGTTGACAAAGAAACTACCACCATGATAGGATATTTATCTATAATGTGCAATCCTTTTGATTTAATTTCTGGTATAGATAGCTATAAAGAATAAGTAACAGGAGGAAAGGAAGGAGATGTGATGACTTCAAGCTTTGAAGTTACAAATAATTTCTTACTTGGAAAGATCATTCCAAGGAAGTTACTATTAATATGGCCCTTTCTGGGGTTAGCTCTGGCTGTGTTTTATGTACTTGCTTGCATTTTAGGAGGAGTAGCAGGAAGTGATGTGGTGCTAAGGCTGGTTACTTCTATTTTCCCATAATTCACTGAGTCCAGTTCTTCTTAATTCTTGGTATGTGGAGCTATAAACTCAGACACAGTTTACAGCCAATTGGAAATATTTATTCTAATGAGCTAGGACTATCCTAAAGTATTTGGGACCCAAGTATAGTGTTGAGAGTTTAAAGTTAGAGGCTTTTGAATGCAAAAACCATGTTCTGGCATCTAAGTTGGCAGCTGCAGGGGATGGGGTTAGGGCCGTGGAGGACTTCACATAGGCAAGCAGTTTAACAGAAGCTAAAATAAGCTGTTAGCTGGGTGGGGTAGTTCTGCACTAACAGGCAATTTAACAGAAGCTAAGTGGTCAGCTATGGGAGGGGGAGGTTCTGCACAAGCAGACAGTTTAACAGAAGCTAAGATAAGCTAGTTGGGGCATCTTGACCTCAGGATCCTAGAATAGAGTTGGGCAATTTTGCATGGAGCTTCCCATCAAGGACATAAAATTCTAGTCAATGACCTCAGCAATAATACAGGACAGAGGAACCTCTACACTCTTGCTTTGTCACACACTGTTAAGTGGCATCCTGAAAGCAATTTAAAATTAACTACAGTAAGAATATTTACATTATGAAAAATGGTAAGTCCAAGACTTTTGTTTTTTAGAAAATCACTTGTTACTGAAGAACTAAAGAGAGTCATGAATGTTTCGTTTGTGTTCATGTTTTAATGATCTTCCATTTTATCCTAGCTTTGAGGGTGATGATATCTCTGGTTTTATAACTGTCCATTTATCCATTAAATGTCTTGAAAACTTTGGTAAAAGAAGGTTGTTCATTCATACCATCTTTAAAGTTCTCACTCTGAAGTTAAAGAACATGACATTAGCTAGCAGGTTGGACAAAGTGTAAGACCAGGAAGCTAACACCAAATTTATCTACTGTTCACCAGCCAGAGGTAGTGGCAGAAAGTTGCTTCGTTGCTCTTATTTTCCTGAATGGCTTTGATGGCTTTTCTGGAGACACTCTACAGCAGTTTGATGAAAAGCTATATTGGAATGCCATTGATCAGTGGCTATAGATAGAAAAAAGAGTGTTGTTTGTTATGATGGAACATGGAATGCCGAAATAATGATGTCTATTAAAAGAAGAGGATACCATATTGGTAGTAGATGAGTTTCTGAAATGAAGGTCAAAGCAAGGGAAAAAACTTCACCAAGTAGCCATTGGCAAAACAGTAATTGAGAACCATGGAGCAATAGCTGAAAAATGCTCCCAAATTTCATTAACCACTAACAGTGTTAAAAGGCAGAGTATCTGGAAATTTAGCTAAATTATATAATTGATATTTATTTGCACTTTATGATTTGAGAAGTATCAATTCTGAAACTATACAGGTACCCTGCTAGGCACAGCAGAACAGCTGGCTTTGATGCAGTACCTTGAACAGGAATAAGGAAAGAGCATAAAGAAAAGACAGATTTGCAAACAGGCTATTTCCACTACTTTCTTTGTTAAAAGTTTAAGAGGGAACGTTTCTTTATTAGTAAATATGGCTGTTTTGACAATTGGTAAATATTGTTTCTGATTTCTCAGAAAGTCATGTTTGCTGATGTTTGCTGACTCCATTTCAGTTTGGTCTGTTGAGGTCTGGTGTGGGAGTTCAGTGCATATCAACGACTTCCCATGTATGTCTGCTCCCAACACACACACACACACACACACACACACACACACACACACACACACACACACACACACACACACTTTATCTGTGTGTGTTTGTACAGTGGTCATTTTTTACTTTGTTTGTTTTGCCAATTACTGGGAATGGAACCTACAGCTTCCTGTATGCTTTGCAAGCAAGTTTTCTATCACTGAGCTATAAGCCCAGCCCCTCCCATGAATTTTTCAACTAATACACTGACTCTCTTCCTCTAGTTATAGTAGGGTTATTGATTGATTTTTATTGTTATGGTGAACATTAAAACCACTAGCAACTTGGAGGAAAGAAGGATTTATTTGGCTAAGACTTTTCTGCTTCACAGTCAATCATGAAGGTACATCAAAGTGGAAACTCAAGGTGGGAACCTGGAGATAGCAATACTAGAGGCCATGGAAAAACACCAGTTACTGGATTGCCTCCAGGGCTTGCTCATAATGTCTTAGCTAGGGTTTCTGTCACTCTTATAAGGAAACTCTTATAAGGAAGCATTTAATTGGATCTTGCTTCCTGTTTAGAGAGTTTTTGTTCATTATTGGTATGATGAGAAGTATGGCAGCACAGGTAGAGATGGTGCTGGAGAGGTAACTAAGATTTCTACATCCAGATTTCCAGACAGCAGGAAGAGAGTGAGACACTGAGTCTGACTTGAGAATCTGACAGACACACATCCTCCAATAAGGCCGCAGTTCCTAATAGTCCTACTCCTATGGGCCTGTGGGAGGCTGTGGTAGCTTGAAGGAGTTGTCCCCCATAAGTTCATAGAAAATGGCACTATTAGGTGGTGGCCTTGTTGAAGTAGGTAAAGCCTTGTTGGAGGATATCACCATGGGAACAGTCTTTGAGCTCTCTTTTGCTCAAGCTTTCCTCAGTGTGACTTTCAGACCATTTCCTGTTGCCTGCAATATGGACTCTTAGCTCCTACTCCAACCATGTCTGCCTACTCATTGCCATGCTCCCTGTCATGATGATAATGGACTGAACCTCTGAACTGTAAGTGAACCAACCCAATTAAATGTTTTCCTCTATAAAATGTACCATAGTCTGAACAAGGCATCCCAATATGGGGAGTGGGTTCGAACAAGCTAGCTCATCATGTACAGGGATAATAATGTGGTCTTAGTGCCACTGAGCACGGCATCCCCACCCTAAGGAATGGGCTTCAACGAGCTAGCTCATGTACCAGTGTTGTATCATGATCCTTAATGCCAGAGTCCCCTCAGCTAGTCCAACTTTCACAACTGTCTCCCACATATGGAGGGCCTAGTTCAGTCCCTTGGAGTCTCCAGTGTTGTTGGTTAGAGTTCATGAATTTTCACATCCTTGGTTCAGCTGTCTCTGTAGATTTTTCCATCATGATCTTGCTCATATATTCCCTCCTTAAAGCATGGGAGAAGGGCCTGTCCCTGCCCCAACCTATTGCATCAGACTGTGTTGACTCCTCATGGGAGCCCTTACCCTGGAGAAGGAATGGACTGGGGGTGGAGTGGGGGGGGGGGCGGTGAGTGGGGTGGGAGGAGGTATGGAAGGGAGAACTGTTGTTAAAATGTTTAGGTTTATCCAGTAAGGAGACACAGACCATGACTCAACGATCCCATGTGGAGTTTATTGGTGGACGGGGAGGGAAAAGGGGGGGTGAGAGGTAACCAACCCATGCAGAGCAGAGAGAGAGAGATAAGAGAGAGAGACGGAATAAGAGCAAGAGAGTAAGAGAGGAAGAGAGAGTAAACGGTCAGGGGTCAGTCCTTTAAAGGGGTCCTTTGCACCTGCCTGGTTCTCACGGAACTCTGGGCTGGCCAGAGTGTTGCCTGAGCACATCCTGACAGGTAACAGGGCAGGCCAGAGTAATGCCTGAACCTTTCATTCCCGCCTTTATTTATGATTACAAAGAGATGGGGGTGTTAGACATGGCAGGTTCGGGATCAAGGACGTTGAGTTCTTAAGACTGCTTCCTGCTGACCCTGGGTCGTCGATCATCTTTGGGGGAACCTGAGAAAGTTGGGTTGTTCTATTGTAGTCCAGGGCGTATGGGACTCTCTGTAGTCCAGGCTGTAAGGGACTGTCTGGTGCCTCTGTAGATCTGGCAAGATGTTAGCAGAGTAGAGAACAAAGTTAGGTTTAAAATTTTCTTTCTTAGGTCCTGGTAATTGAGGGGAAGACTGTAAGAAGAGGGAAGGGGTTCCCGAGGGGTCCCAAGATGAGGGAAGGGAGTTCCAGGACCAGAGAGAGGTTGAATAATATTTGGAGTGAATCTGAGCTGTTTGGATGGGTCCAATTTGGCTTTCTGGAACTGACAAGAATCCTTTGAGTTTGTGAAAACATAAGTATTAGACATATCAGCAGCATATTTGTATTAGAAAAGACTTGGCTGAAAGAATTAACATTTTAAAACTGACAGATATTTTAGCACAATGAAAAGCACCTTAATTTTGAGCTTATAGTTATGATCATATAGTGGTATAGTTGTTTAGCACTGTCAGAGTTTGATTAGTGGCTTATCAGAACTTTATTGATTAATGTTAAGACTATGAAAAGTAGTATAATGAAAGAGAGAAACCTGGAACATATTTTTTAATGTCTCAACTTAAACATCTTCTATAGATAAACCTTAGAGTACTCGCTCCTGAAATCTGTTTTACAACAGAGCTTTGCCTTGTCTGTTACATTAAGGTGGCAAAGCTACCAGCCGTCAAAAGCATCAGAGTTCTTGAGAAGGATAAGATTTTACCTGATATTGAAGAATGAGAGACTTAGTAGCCGACTGCATGGACAGCCACCCCCAAGGGCCTCCACAGTTGTTGAAATTAGAAGCTCCAAGAACACCTGCCTTTTGCTGATAGTGAGACCTGTGGATTGGGACTTTTTAAGAAGACTTTCCTACCGTTGACCCGAGCAACATGGAGAAAATCAATTCCAGTGTCCTCTTGTTCACGGCCTGAAGAGTCCTTTGAAGCAGTTGAGGTGAAGGGCAGGGTTGCTCAGTGGCCAGCAATGTCACTTTTGTGGGCGGAGCTTCTTTAGTGTCCAGCAGTCTTGGAGGAAATGGGGTGGTGCCAGCAGCTGGCCTGTCTCTGCCATAAAAAGCTTTTAAATAAAACATTTAAATGCCATGTTCTCTAGATCTCTGAGCATTTTGAGGACCGTTTGTCTGTTTAGTATATCTTAGTAGACAGAATTTATCTTTAGTGACTTGCCTTAAGCACATAGATGGCTAGAGAATAGAAGTAATAGAAGCTTTACCTTTGTAACCAGCTTACAGGAAGGACTGGGTGTTATATTTTCTTAATCTGAAATAGACCCTTATAACTTTAAATGTTTATCATCATTTAAAAGATATAACAATTTAGAAATACTTGATATTTAGTATAGTTGAATTAAAGTTACGTAATTTTTTTACACATACATATAGATACATTAAACAGGATTGGGTAAAAGTGTTGACCCAAACTTGTAGTAAACAGATAGATTTAAAGAGACAGTGATGAGAAGGAAGATTTATTGTAGATAGAACAGGGAACCCTGGAAAGGCACAGTATTCCATAAACAAGCCATGCACAACAGGGCCAGTGAAAAATGAAATTAGAGACAAAAGTAAAAGCGCAAAAGAGACAAAAAGTAAATGAATTGTATCTATCAGCAGGCTTTGCCGGCAGAAGGTGGCTGGTCTGAGTGGGCGTGTCTACAGCTAGGTCACGGGGTAAATATGGTGGACTCAGTAAACACGTTTCCAAGCTAGGCAGCATGGTTTAGATCGCCAAGATGGCGGCCTCTATAGGCACATTTCCGTCTGTTAGCAGAAGTGGCCTTTTTCCTCCATGAGTGAGGCAGAAAGATGTGTGACCACCGTAGGTCTAAGAAACAAATGAATGGCCCGTGCCAGGGTATAAAACCCGAGAGACCCCTCGTGGATCTCAGCAGTAAAAAATCTGAAATCCTCAAACCTCATTTGTGGGGAAAAAATGAAAAACTCTGAGTGTCCTGAGCAGACGCTAAACCGGGATGAACAGGAGAGAGACAAAACAGAACACTCCCAGGTGGAAGGTGGTTCCTGCCCTCAGGCAGGTTTAGCCAGGGTGGTATGTGGCAGGAAGCCTCTGTGACTGGCGGGAGTTTTTTAAAGCTAGAAGAATGAGATTTAGAGGAAGAAAGAATGTTGACGAGAATGTTTAGGAGAGAGGTAGAGAAAAGCTTGAACATAGGGCAACTCTTTCCATCGACCAGATCACTGGCAGTGGTTAGAAAGATCATATTTACTTTGTCGGTTTGTTATCCATGAGTCCGGTCTAAAGGAAAATAAAACGGCCAGACCAACTCTTCAGAGCTTGTCAGCCTGAGAGTCTAGTTAGGGCAGAAAAGACCACCCGAAAAGGAACCATCGTCCTAAAAGCGAAGAAGCCACCGTAGGCTCAGAAAGGAACGTCCCAAAGGCGAAGAAGCCACCGTAGGCTTCATAAAGGGGCCGAAAAATTACCAATAGGCCGTGCCCGTGGAAAACAAACCAAGAATGATTGTCAGACGATGGGGGACAACCGTGATCTTGAAGATGGTGGCTGGATGAATTCCCTACGTTTCCAAAAACACCATAAGGGTGGCAGACGCTCAGCGGTCAGCCCTTAGGGTTTAGGGAAAGGCTTTGCTGACTTAAAGGGGGTCCTTACCAAATCGCAGCCGGTATTGCATGTAAAATGTAGCGTTCTGGTCGATGGAAAGTGGGCCGTTGGTCCGATGTTACAGGTTACCTGCGTGGTCACCTGCCAGATCGGCAGGCAGCAGAGCTGCAGGGAGAGCCTGTCCAGGTCAGGGAACCAATGTTGTTAAAATGTTTAGGTTTATCCAGTAAGGAGACACAAACTGCGACTCAACAATCCCACATGGAGTTTATTGGTGGACGGGGAGGAAAAAGGGGGGTGAGAGGTAACCAACCCGTGCAAAGCAGAGAGAGAGAGATAAGAGAGAGAGACAGAGTAAGAGCAAGAGAGAGAGAGAGAGAGAGAGAGAGAGAGAGAGAGAGAGAGAGAGAGAGAGAGAGAGAGGAGCAAGAGAGCATAAACGGTCAGGGGTCAGTCCTTTAAAGGGGTCCTTTGCACCTGCCTGGTTCTCACGGAACTCTGGGCTGGCCAGAGTGTTGCCTGAGCGCATCCTGCCAGGTAACAGGGCAGGCCAGAGTAGAACTCAACGTCCTTGATCCTGAACCTGCCACGTCTAACACCCCCATCTCTTTTTAATCATAAATAAAGGTGGGAATGAAAGGTTCAGGCATTACTCTGGTAGAGGCAGATGCTGGCAGTTTCAGGTCAGCCTGGTCTACAGATCTAGTTTCAGGAAAGCCAAGCTTATGTAGTGAAGGACAGAAAGCTGGTAAAGATGAAATTGAACAAGGGGGCAGCATATTTTAGCCTGAGTAACCAGCAGAACTTGGCCACTTCAGTCACTTAGTTTGGTTATGGCTTTAGAGTTAAGGATAGAAGGAAAGGGTTATGGAATTTGCCTTCATGCCTAAGAAAAGCTGCTGAGGCCAGGCATGTCAGGGGTGTCCTTGAATGGAGGCCTAGAGAAGTCATTTCATGAAGCTGTGGGGTTGAAGCCTGGTTTGTCTTGGAGACCCCAAGATGTTGGAGATGCTAGAGTTGTGGGATACCTGCCAAGGAGAACTGCTAACAGGGAGTGGCACCAATCCAAGAGAAAGAAATGTGTTACAGTCACCAAAACTGAATGGAATTGGAAATCTGAAAATCATTTTGACATCTGACATAGAAATGTAGAGTTTGTAGTTTTCCCAGCTGGTTTTTGGACTTGCTTTTGTCCAGTATTTCCTCACTATGCTCCCTTTCCTACATTTAAGAATTGTAGTGTATATCCTGTGCCATTATATGCTGGAAATATGTGATCTGTTTTTTATTTTGATTTCATAGAGGATTGCAATTAAGGGGTTGCATGTATCTCAGAAAAGAGTTTAAACTTTGGACTTTTAAACATTGTTGAGTCTGTGATAGACTATGAGAACTTTTGAGAATGGAGTATATTCATTTTGCATTATGATATTGTTAAAATATTATGAGAGTCAGGGAGTAGAGTATGGTAGTTTGAATGTAATTATTACCCATAAGCTCATGAATGATAACACTATTAGGAGGTGTGGCCTTCTTGACGTAGGTATAGCCTCGTTGGAGGATGTATGTCACCATGGGGACAGGCTTTGAGGTCTCTTTTGTTCAAACTTCCCTCAGTGTGACCATTTCCTATTGTCTGAAATGTGGACTCTTAGCTCCTTCTCCAGCACCATGTCTGCCTACACATTGCCATGTTCCCTGTTGTGATGATAATGGACTGAAACTCTGAACTGTAAGCCAGCCCCAATTAAATGTGTTCATTTACAAAAGTTGCTGTGATCATGGTGTCTCTTCAGAGCAATAGAAACTCTATGTAAGACAGGGGCCATCTTTATTCAAATCATCACACTCATCCTGCTTTTTTATACAACTCAGGACCATCTGCCCCAGGGGTGGTAGCACTCCCTCAAGCCCATGAACTAGGTCTCCCTACATTCATCATTAATCAAGAAAATACCTTACCAGCAATCTGATTGAGGCATTTTCTCAATTGAGGTTCCTTCTTCCCAGATGACAGTAGTGGATCAAATTGAGAAAACAAAAAAACAAAACAAAACAAAAAACTAGCCAGTACACTGATGATTTTCATTTTATTCTTTGTATTTTTCTGTATTTGAAAAAAAAATCCCCAAATGAAATCTTTCAAAGTATTGAATTTATAATCAAATTAAGTTAAACCCAAATAAGATTTTAAAAAACAAAAATGATCTATGTATTCATTTGAGTTTGGTACAGTGTTTTGTGTGTGTGTGTGTGTGTGTGTGTGTGTTCATGCGCAGGCACAGGTGCGGTTGTTTACAGCTGTTTGTGGCACGTTGGAGGACTGAAGATGTTGCCAGGATCCTTCTCTATCTATTTGCATACTACTCTGAGCCTCAGTCTCTCACCGAACTTAGAGCTGGTGTTTTCCTGTTTTCTCTGCTGGGCTAGAAGTCAACCAACCCATGGAATCCTCCTGTCATCTCTCTTCCTGGGGCAGATGATGTGGGATGTCCTTCTCTACACTGCAAATGTGTTGCTTTTATTGGTTGATGAATAAAGCTCTGATGGCCTCTGACAAGACAGAATAAAGCTAGGCGGGGTATCCAAACAGAGATAAAGAAAGAAGGCAGAGTCAGAGAAATGCACCATGTAGCCACCAGGGAAGCAAGATGTGAGGTAACAAGTCACAAGCTTCGTGGTAAAATATAAAACAATAGAAATGGATTAATTTAACTGTGAGAGCTATTGGCCCAACAATTATAATTAACATTAAATCTCTGAGAACTGGCAGGCAGGAGAAAAACCTCTGACTACAGGCAGGGTTACAGGCAGGTGTAGAGTACCAGATTCTTGTGTGCTTGCTGGAGCTTGAGTCTGCTGACCCTACTGATGGCTTAGAAAGTGGTCTCAGCAGTTGAACCATCTCCCAAGTCCCTAAAATAACTTCAATTGGAAAACAGGAAAGAAGGGATGATAAAGCAAGTGAAGAGTAGGAGGTAAATGAGGTTCAGAAGAAATATGTATTTGGATTGATGGCAGTAAGTGGTTAATATGTATTAGACTATTATATTCCTCAGCAGCGAGAAGAAATGCTGTGCTTCAGTGGATTTCTATGCATTGTTTAGAGATCTCAGTTCCAGGTTATCTATTGTTAATCTCTTGATGCCTTTGAGCCATTTTACATCTTTGTATATTACAAGAAACTGATAGCATAATGCAAACGATTATTATCTATGGGCATGGAAATGAATCCTACCGAGAGGAGGAAGGATTCCAGCCCCAAACAAAGGCAGTTTGCTTCCATTTGCAAGTTCATTTCAATTCTCTGGGTGTCACCTGAAAGCAAGCTTCACCAGTGTGTGTGTGCTGCAGGATGACAGAAAGGAAGGCACACTGAACACTAAAAGAGAAGACAGGAAAAGGATAAAGTAATGTGATTCCAGGGGGTGGGATAATTTAAATGCAATGAAGAACAATTGCAAGCTGCTTTCATTTGCTATGTGGCCGCTGTGACCTTTCTGTTACTCTAGTGAATGTTGCTTTCTTCTATTATATTTTTTCTAAATGGCTAAACTAAGATAGAAACAAATCTGTTAGACAGGAATCCAATCTTCTGTTCTTGCTTGGGGGCATTTTGTGTTTGAATATGATATTTTCCAAATATTAATGAATAGTCTCTCAATTATCTGTGCTGATCTAGGTGAGTGTCAGTGCAAGCAAGCATTGCTAGGAAGCCAAGGGCTTTCTCTCCTGGGGTCACATTATGGATATGGATATAGGAAGCCTAGAACAGGGATGTCTCAAATGTCTATTCCTGGACCTTGAAGTCTGCTTGATATGCACCACTCTACAAATTCTGATTCTAGTGTTAAGGAAAATTCCTAGAAAAAAGTTGTATGTTCTAGGACTGATGGACAGATTAATACTTCAAAGGATATGGAGAGTTTAGAATCCTACAAGTCTGAGTGCCTAATTACAGTTTCTTCTGCTATATTTAGCCACTCCTATCTTTCAAAAATTCCCTCATTAGTCCTCCTCTGTGTCAGTCCAACCTCCTGATAATCAGATCGAAAATTTTTGGAAGTGTCTTAGTTTGGGTTTCTATTGCCGTGAAGAGACACCTTGACCACGACACCTCTTATAAAGGAAAAAATATTGAATTGGGTAGCTTACATTTTCAGACATTTAATCCATTATCATCATGGTGGGACATGGAAGGCAAAGACAGACAAGGTGCTGGAGAAGGAGCTGAGAATTCTACATCTTGATTCAAACGCAACAGAAGTGAAATAAGACACTGGGCACAGCTTGAGCATATATGGGACTTCAAAGCCTTCTTCCACAGTGACGTGCTTCCTCTAACAGGCCATATCTACTCCAACATAGCCACACCTCATAATAGTGCCACTCTTTATGATCTTATGGGGACAATTACATTCAAACTATCACAGGACTGTATTAACTTAACAAAATCGTATTTTCTATCAAAAGACCAGTAGTAGCATCAGAGGCCTATCTGCCTGGCTCTAATCTTCTTGAAGAACATGGAGCCTGGGGTGAACCTACCTCTATATTCCTGTCCCTTGATCATTCTCATTTTGCTCCCAAACAAGCTCTGTCTTATTCCTTTTGAGGGCTAGTTTGTGTGTGTACGTGTGCATGTTAGGGTCCTAACCTTTTATTAACATGTTACCACAGTAAGTCTCATGTCAAACCTAGATTTCAAATAGTGTGGTTAATGGCCGTTTTAAAAAGACCTTTCCTCGATGGCTATCTCTTAGGGACTTTTTAAAAATGCTTTGTATTTTTTCAGCCAGAGTCCAGATCTTGCTAGAAAGGCAAACACACACTTCTTGATAAAGAAGGAAGGAGAGCAAGTATTTCCAGGCAGGCTATTACTAGTAAAGGTTAGTCTAGGAGTTGGAGAAAGGCTTAGGGAGGGATAAAACAATCTCTGTGTCTTATCTCTCACACCTCCCCAGCATTCTTGCTTCTTCAGTAATTGGTTGGGACAAAGGCAACATTTAACAGTTAGCAGAAAAAAATGAACTGCTGTCTTTGTGTAGGAACAGAAAGACAGGCATACAAAGCAGTAGACAGCCCATGCAGGCAGTGAAGGGCCTGGAAAGAAAACCATGAGATCATTTAGATGATGAGTGGGAGGTGGCTCCCAGGGAGCATGCAAAATCAGAATTTTTAGCTATGATTTCATAGGAAACGAGAACTATAGAAAACAAAGCTGCCCTTTATATATTTCATAAAACCATTTCTTGGGGGCTGTTCAGAACATTCTGGTTTGGGTTACCTGATGTTTAAATGTATGTTGACTACAAGGATTAGACTTTTTCCCCTTTTTTAGGACTAAATTACAATCCCCTCTCTAGTGGGATTCTTCTCCTTTGGTCCTTTTGATCTATTTTACTGGAAACCTGGTGAACTGTGAGCCAGAATGGGTTCCAAGCATTTGACTCTTCACAGATACTTACCTGTCAAAACTGTAACACCACATGATACTTCTCTGTAGTCATATTGAGGCTGGATAAATTTATATAGTAGAGAGTGAAAAATACATATCATGTCAGAATCAGTGACCTCGCCGAGGAAGGATGACCACAGCATGCAAGTGCAAGGTCAAATCCTAGCTGGAGGCTTGGAAAAGGAATCAAAGAGTAAGCACACTGAAAATGTAATCCTTGTCAGAAACACTGTAATGCCTGGCCCACACTTGTCTATAGTCCTACCCATTAGGTGTCATCAACAGACTGCATTAAGAGAGGAAAAGGGAGTTTTGTTGTTTTCTATCTAGGTGTTTACTGTAAATAGCAGTCCCTTTAGAGCATTTTTCCCAAAAACAAGTGAATAGAAATTGAAACGCTGTTTTGAACACTTGTAAACTTCTGCGGGTTCTCCACAATTACTCCATTCCTGGTTCTCCAAGTGTCTCAGGCTGTCTGACTTAGGATGATTGATCTAGAGAACAAAACTCACAGGACAGAAATGGATTTTCTAAACAGCCCCTTCTTTGCCACAGGCAGCTGGGATCATTCTAACTGAGTCTATTAGCATTGTGGGCATGGTAGGGTGCAATTTGAAGCAACACAATGCGGACAAAAGACCAAAAGTGTTAGCAAGAGCAGTTCTGTTCTCAGGTGTGTGAATCACTGTATTGTTAGTCATGAGCCTAACAACACTAATGACTGAAAAGTAAGGAATCTTTGCTTGATATGCGGAGGTAGTACTGTTCTGGTTGTTTTTATGTACTATCTTAATTAACCCCCTCAAAATACACAAATGAAGGGGCAACTATCATTGTCCTCATCTTAGAGACAGATAGGGAAACTGAGGCAACTGGCACATAGCTGTAAGGCTTTTATGTTTGATTTCCTTATTTGTATCAGAAAGGAGGGGAAGATCCCAGGTCTCTATCTGTGTACTGAGGTTTCCTGAGCTGTAAATGCTAAGCGTTTTCTGAGATTTTATAATATTTTTAATGCAACCTATGAATCCAATAAAACACATCCTGCCTTCTACTAAATTTACCCTAGGAAAATATCACCAGCTGGAATTTATTACTTGACTTGGAATTTATCAATTCTCTTCGCACCCTCTACAGAAAATATATAGTTGCTTATGCAGCCTTCAAGATGTGTCTCTAAAGTAATGAAACCGATTTTCATTTGTGGTCCATGAAACTCCCTCTTTTAACAGTCATACCTGTAAGGATGAAGCATGAGATGATTCTGCATATGATAAAAGTTATTGATGAGGAAGAGAGAAAACCCTCTTTAATTTTCAGCACAATGGCTCCTGATGGCGAGTGTATGAACAAATAAATTAACATCACACAATTACTCTTCTGCCTGGGTCTAAAAGCCTTCCAGTTTCAGGGCACTCTCTGGCAAGAGTTTTCTTGTAATTAGGTTGATGTTTCCCAATACTGCCTGCTAGTAGAATCTCCACAGGGCTTTTGAATGGAGCCCTTGCCAAGCTGGCGATGGCAGAAACATTTTATGATTTGAGTATACAGTGTGGTACTCACTAGCCACACATGGCTGTGGAGCATTTGGAATGTAATTAGTGCTACAGAGAATACATTGACAATGAGACAAGTACAGAGAGCATAAGTGACCATTGTATGAGACAAAGCAGGGTGATCAGGAGAAGCACACTGGGTGGTTGGGCAGTAGTTTGCCTAAGGTCTATGGAATCAGTCACTAACACAGTTTGTTTGTATTCTTAACTTTATATTAGTCAAAGTTGACTGAACACCCAGTTTATGTAGACTCAAATTGTTTCCTTATTCAAGCCCATAATTCTAGGCAACTTGTGTTTCCAAACATAACACTGCATATAGGATATATTCAGTTATTTATACACAACATTTTATTTTCTTCCTTTTCAAATTTTAAATTAGAAACAAGCTTGTTTTACATGTCAATCCAAGTTTCCTCTCCCTCCCCACCAACCTCCTATCCCATCCCCCTTCTGTTCCCCAGGGAGGGAGAGGACTTCCATGGGGAATCTTCAATGTCTGTCACATCATTTGGTGTAGGGCTTAGGCCCTCCCCTGTGTGTCTAGGCTGAGAGAGTATCCCTCTATGTGGAATGGGCTCCCAAAGTCCATTCATATACTAGGGATAAATACTGATCCACTGCTAGAGGCCCCATAGATTGCCTAGGCCTCCTAACTGACACCAAATTTCAGGGGGTCGGTGTCCGTCCTATGCTGGTTTCCCAGCTATCAGTCTGGGGTCCATGAGCTCCCTCTTGTTCAGGTCAGATACACAGCACTTTCTTTAATTATAGAAAATGTGTTGTATTCTTACCAAGAGCTGCAAGTATGTTGTGTGTTCTACACTGGCTTCAAATTGTACTTAGCTTTAAGAAAGTGCCACACAAGAAAATTTGCATTCTCAAAAAATGATAAATTAGGGAGCAATTATTCATTTTACAAAAGAATTCACCAAAGGGCTACTTTAAATAGCTAGCTCTCCAAAAATGAATTCTAAATAAGATTCAATTAACAAAAATTCAATTTGCACACAACTCTTCAAGAACACATCTGTTTCCTCAAACCAGCTACACCTGTGGATCATTTGCAAAACCTCTGGAGGCTGAAAGAGATTCTTCATAAAAGCTATGATACTAGAATTGAAATCACTCTAGTCTACACAGTGTGTGTGTATAGAGGTATACACACACCTGTGTATGAAGGTCAAAAGTTGGCATTGGTTGTCTTCTAATACTCTTCACATTTTTTTTTGTTTTGAGACAGTGTTTTTTGTTGAACCCACAGATAATTAAGCAAGGATATCTGGCCATCAGCCCCAACAATTCTCTGTGTCTGCCTCCTGTAAACTGGGATTATAGTCATGTACTACTACCATGCCCAGTGTTTTATGTGGTTGCTGAGAATCTGAACTTGGGTTCTCAGGCATGTGCCTCAAGCACTCTAATGATTCAGTTATTTCTACAGCCCTTCTATCCTACAGTTTTGGAATTGACCTTTTCTGTGTGAGAAGAATCTATGCCTTCTATAAACTCCCTTTCCAGATCTGCTATGAAAAAGCCTAAAATGTTTAGCTGAATTTGGAGTATGGAAGAATGTATTCACCCAGAGTCCCTTCAGAAGTGCTTTGAAAATGGAAACAAATAATGCCCAGACTTTTGGTTTCTGGTCTGGCACATAAGAGGCTAAGAATCCAGAATGCCACCATAACAAGTTAGAAGCTGAACTAACTGATAAATCAATAATTCTTAGCTCATCAGAGGGTAGGTTATAGGGCAACTCTGTCCCCTAATTGTAGAGAGAAAGAGACATGAAAAAAAGCAGTGTTCAGGTAGACAAAACTGAAATTAAACTGATAAAATGCTAGGAAGCTTAGTGTAGACACGTAGAAGGGGTAACCAGTTTTAAAAAGATCTGGTCACACAATGTTTAATCAATGACAGAAAGCTAGCTGGAAAAATCCAGAAACACTTAAACACACTTGTAAAGAACATAAAAACTTCTCAAGAGAAATGTAATAAATATGTCCCTAGGGGCTGAAGAAATGGCTTAGTGATTAAGTTCACTGGCTAGTCTTGCAGAGGACCCAGGTTTAGTTCCTAGAATCTACACAATGACTCAAAACCATGTGTAACTTCAGTTCCAGGGGACCAGATTCCCTCTTCTGGCTTCCTTGTGCACCAATTATGCAAGTGCTACGTAGACATACATACTGGTGAAATGCCCATACACATAAAAAATCATGTCAACATCTACCTTAGGACATTAAAAACAAAATCTGCTATATGAAGGACGATATCAAAGGTATGAAGAGATAAGCCCCACACCAGAAGGAAATATTTGAGTAAAGACAACTAATCTGATAAAAGATTGTTATATATTTTGGAAAAGCCTTAAAACTGAGCATTAAAGCTGGGTGATGATAGCACAGGCCTTTACTCCCAGCACTTAGCAGGCAGAGGCAGGTAGATCTCTGAGCTCAAGGTTAGCCTAATTTACAAAGTGAGTTCCAGGACAGCCAGAGCTATGTAGAGAGATCTTATCTTAAAAACAAATAAACAATCAGAAAAATAAAAAAAACTGAGCAAAAAACAAAAAAAGAAAATTTCTTTTAAAAGTGGACATACCTATTAGAATACCCATTGTTTAGGTACTGACAATGCTAAACCCTGGTGAAGAATGTGTGCCAACAGGAATTCTCACTCCTGGCAGAAGTGCAAATAAGTACAGTCACTTTGCAACACATTTTGGCAGTTTCTTAAAGCACTGAAAATATTCTTAGAACACAACCCCACCATCCTTGCTATTTACCCAAATGCCTCCGAATCTTCCATCTACATAAAAACATGCCTGTGCTTATTTATAGCTGTTTCATTCATAATAAGTTCAGTACAACTAAGATGTTCCTCAGTAGGTTTAAAGTATGTATATGGCATGGCATATCTAGATAATGGCTCATTACTCAGTTCTAAAAAGAAATTTTGCTATCAAGCTATGCCAAAATGTGATAGAAAAATAAATTCATATTTCCAAGAGAAAGGAGTCACTCTGAATGGCAACATAGTCTCAGTATATGACATTCAGGAAAAGACAAAACTACATACAGTAAACAATTAGTTGCCAGAGGTCATGGCAGTCAAACTACTCCATATGGTAGATATACATCACTATACCTTTGTTGAAACCCATAGAATGTACAGTAAGAGTAAATTCTAATGAAAAGTATGTACTTTGTGTGTCAATAGAGTACCAGTCTGGTGGTGTATGGTCCCAGATGGGGCAGGGGTATATGGAAGGAGAGAAAGAATGACCAGGAATTCATTCTTTCTATTTATTCCCTCCTCTTTATTCACATGCTAAAGTGAGCACTCTAACACTGAGCAATATCCCCTCCACTAAATTTCTCTAAGAACCTAACATTACTTTGACATATGATATATTTTTTCTAAAACAAGTCCATTTATTCAGTAGTATTGTTATATGTCTGAATAGCACCTTGTTTCTCACAAAGTGTCTCATCTTGAACAAAATAATGCATGTCCTTCCTCCCATTATACTACAGTCTTTCCTTGGCACATGCCATTAATGCTGTAACAGTGTTTTTCAAACACCTAGTTAAAAATTTATGTATTTAGATCTTTGTCTTGGCTATTCAGATTCAAAGGTTTCAGGAAAGGTCCAGAAATCTGTACTTGTAACAAGCATCCCAATGGATTTACATGAAAAGAGGGCATGAAATCCAACCTCTGATTCAGACAACCTTGAATTTCATGCAAAACTGGCAAGTTTTATTTATGTATTTGGATTAGGACTGGCTGTGGTCATTTAAAGCTTCTTATTGTAGTCCAACAAAAATGTATGTCATTTTGATAAATTTCCATTTTTATCTTGCTAATAATTTGGTTTGGGAATGGTTCTCATAAAATTAAGTGTGTTCAGATATGAGAGTGTTCCATTACATTAGCAAAGACAACACAATAAAGCCTAAGAATAACAGTCCAAATATCTGAAGTGTTTCTTCTTCTTTTGCTACAAGAATATATGCTGTCTTTTCTGAGATATGTTAAATCAGCGTCTCAGAATATCGATGAAATTCATACAGAGTATTTGCAAAAAAGAGGGAAGTTATGAATTCAGGAAGACAACTGCATAGATCAAAATATTGTTTCCTGTTTAAGAATAATTTTACAAGTTATGATTTTGTTTGTTTGTTTGAGAAATAAAAAAGTATGTCTCAGCAAAGCAATTCCTTCAATTCCCTCAAGCCTCTGACAGGACCTCTGTACCCCATTTTATTACCACAGAACAGAAATGCAAAGCAAAAACCTTTGTAGTACAAAGCCTTTCATGAGTTTGTTTACTAAGCCTTTGTCTATGGGTGTACCTGTTAAGTAGTACACACTGTATAAAGACATATCTTATTCATGTATACTTCTCTGGGTGGCTAAGCTGAAACAAAGATCACATTTCAAGCATGCAGTTCTGTCTATGACATGCTGAGAGCTATGCACATTGTCATCATTCCGTTCCTTTTAGCTTAGAACAACATGCAAAGACTATAGATCAAACACTTTTTATTCTGTTTCAAATGATATCTTTCACAAATTGTTATTTTGACGTATTTACTACTGTTTTCTGTCCAGTAAAAAAAAGTAAAATATGTTCCCCAAATACCACATAATTGTGTTCTGTTGTGCAATTGGAATTCAAAAGGATAGATAAACCTGGTTAGTAACAGATGCTGCTGCAGTGATTGGAATTTGGCCAATGCAAAGCAACCTTGAACATGTTCACATGACCAAGTGCAAGCTCTATAAAAATTCTATGCACCTTTTCTATCTAATTACTCTATTATGTTTCAAGTAATCACAATGCCGTGGATTTTATTTTGAGTTGGAGAGAAAATTGAATCTGCCTTGTTAGAGTAAATAAAGAAAGGAAACTAACAACAGCTACCCTTCTAGGAAAAAAAAACTGTTGAAGTGTGAAGAATCTTTTTTCTGTAAGTACCCAAAGATAATTTTTCATATCTTCCATATTTCCTCATAAATAAGCAAGTTTTGTGTTCTCTATAAATTAGTATGATATAATTTTATTCTTCAGTTTTATTTGAGTGTAGATATTCCTGAAAGGGAAGATAATTGTATTACTGTGAAAAACCCCAATTACTCAACAGAGCACAGTTGCTGCTGTGCAGATTCATTTGTGTTTGTAGGGAGGAGGGATAAAGGAAAATACTTGTCACTGATTAATTTTTGAAAGATTATACCATATTTCATTATCTAAAAAATTTAGACTTTTTAATCAAGTTGCTATTCAACACAGGGAAATTTGGAGCTTATATTACCTAAGTACTTTCCTTTTCCTATTGGAAAAGGCACATTGGAAGATTGAGTTTGTGGAAAGGCAACAACTTTTAAGGCAGGAAAACAGTTTCAACAAATCAAATGAAAAACAAAACTAAACAAATATTTATTCTAGGCCTTTGTTCTAAATTTTATATATTTTAAGAACTAAGAGTAGAAAGTATAGGAACAACAAAATGGCTCAACATTTAGAGTTGACCCTTCTAAGTTAGCATTGATGCTAATAGACAAAAATCTACAAAGTCAAGTAAACATAGTCTGTAACACCATGTGTTTGGTCTATAGTGTTAAACTTCTTTTAAACTAATGGAAAACTAAAAATCCCACATAAAAGATTAAAAGTGTTAGTCCAACTGATAAAAATAAGACCACTAGCACATGTTTTTGAGAAAAATTTGCAGCAAGCTTTATTAAGTACTGGCTAGGTTCTTATCTGGGATAACCAGAGTGTGGTACTAAATTACATTAGCCAGAGTCTTATATAGACAAAAGCTACAAGCTTATGTATTTCCCACATTCATCTAATCAGGAAAAAACATATATCCTGACATAGTTCCTGCCTACCTACCTTTTGCTTCCATGTGATCAAGCAGACATACTCTATAGTTAGGGCAACCAAACTTAGTTGCAGAAACAAAACCATGTGGCTTATTATCTTACATGAACAACATCCCCCAGCATTCCAGGACATTTACTTAGGGTTTACAGGTTACAGGCTTTTTTGTTTTATAGCTCTCTTAAGCACAGTGATCTATGAGTTTTAATTGAACACTTTGTTACAGACATTTTTTTACCATACCCAATAAATAACAAAAATTTAGGTATGGAAGATTCACATAATAGTCTTACAAACCTTTAGATAAGGTTTTTATCTTAGTGAAAAGTTTAGGCATGTAAATGAAACTAATAGCCTAATTCTTTGCTGTTTTGCTTTGCTCTCTTTTCCTGTCACAGAGTCAGGTGACTCATCTGACACTGGACAGAGGAAACTTTTAGATATAGAGAACAGAAAGCCATAATCCAACTCCAGAGCTAGTATTGCAATAAATTGGAACAGCATAAACAACATTAACTTTATTCACATCCAAAAGGCATGCAAATCCCTGATAAACTCAATCCAGTGACCAGAAAGCTCAGAGATAAGAAATTCTGAGCCCCAGCTATCAAAGCAGCCATGGCATGAGGCATCAGCAGAGGCCAGTGGCTGGCAGTGGTAGATTCAGCAAAGAAAAAAAAACCAATAAACACAGAACACAGAAAGTACAAGAGATGGAAATGGTAAAAATGAAACTAGAGACAAGATATACAAAGACAAGACATACAAGACACAAAAGCATACCATGAACCTCAGGTGGGTGACGTGCTATCTTGATTTTTGCACTAGATAGGAGAGTATTGAATCCTCCTGCACCCCCTCCTTGTTCCACATTGGGATCCCAACAGAACGAGACTTCACAGTAAATTACTATGGCTTACCCAGGGAGGCCTCCATAGATGTTGCTTATCTCAGTACGGCAGTTCACTCTGATAGTTTGCAACACTGAAAGCATACCTCAGAGCCTTGGAACATCTTGAGGTGCATATCTCCTGAGGTGGCCTTTCAGCTCCAGTGCTCTGGAATGAAGTCTTAGGCCTTTCAGCCCCAGTTTTAGAACATTGATGGGTGGACTGATGGGAACTTCAAGAAAATTTTAACTCCACCAGGCAAGAATAAGACCACTACTACAATTTTTGAGCTAAATTTGAGGTATTATTAAATACTGGCCAGGATCATGGATACTGGCTCAATATGGCACCAAATTACATTAGTCAGGGGCTTATAAAGGCAAAACCCAAAAGGCTATGTACTTGCAACCTTCATCCAATCAGGGGCAAGCATACATCCTGACATACTTCCTACATATATATTTCCCACTTACATGAAATCAAGTATGTCCTGTGGTTTTGTGAGCTGTCACCTAAGTCGGGGTGGTCATTTGTGATGCAGCTGTCTTTAAGTTATTTCTATTCCTGAAAATAATCCCTCACCTATTGTGGTGGTCTGAGTAAGAATGGCCCCCATAGACACATATGTTTGAGTCCATATGGGTCCATAGGGAACAGCACTACTAGGAGGCTTGTTCTTGTTGGAATAGGTGTGGTTTTGTTGGAAGAAATGTGTTAAGTGGGGGGGATGGTGTAGGGTGGTGGTAGGTTTTGATGTCTCAGAAGCTCAAGCATGCCTAGTACTCTCCTTCTCCAGCATCATGTCTGTCTGAACACTGCCATGCTTCCGACTGTGGTGATAAAGGACTAACCATCTGAAACTGTCAGCCAGCACCAATTAAATGTTTTCCTTTTTAGGAGTTGCCATGGTCATGTTATCTCTTGACAGCAATTGAAACCCAAACTATGACAAACATTCTCCCTAAGTAAACCACAGAAAATTCATTAGTTCACCAAGCTGGACTTGGGTGATATGTATATATTGCTCGGTCTTAGGATCCATATCTGGGGTGAATAGATGTGTATTTTTCTCCAGGGAATGTTTCGTCAAAAAACAAGGTCAGAAGACAGCATTACAGGAATTGTTTCTCTCCTTAGAGCAAATGAGTTCCAGGAATCAAACTCAGGTTGCCATCAGGCTTGTAGGCAAGTGTCTATCAGTTGACTTAAGATGTTGACTTTTCAATAAAAAATTACATCAGTAAGCATGAATCATATGCATTTTTCTTTACAATATCAGTTGTTAAGTGCTGAGAGGTCACTCTGTATCCCAGAATCTATAAACCATATTCTATACTACTATACATTGTCTCTGAGAGAATACAGTCAAGGACCAGTTATTGGTAGACTTCATTTATTTATCTTGTTTGCCTTGCCCTTGGAAGCATTGGAGTTTATAGATCCAACACACCAACAGCCAGGCATTGGTGGTGCATGCATTTAATTCCAGCACTTGGGAAGCAGAGGCAGGCCGATCTCTGTGAGTTCGAGACCAGCCTGATCTACAGAGCAAGTTCCAGGACAGGCTTCAAAACAACACAGAGAAACCCTGTCTCGAAACACCAAAACAAACAAACAAAAAAACAAAAAACACCAACACACCAACAAATTTCAATAGCCATAAAGACTGACAAGAAGCTGAAAGGGTAGGCTCTCAAAGGCTCCACACATTTTCCATAAAAATTCTATTTGTTTTCCGCTGTTACATATTAGAAACTTGATTCATGGTTCATGAAAAATAGATCTGTAGACATGTTTTTGTAAATGCATTGGTTTTTGCCAGTGGTTTTCAAAGACTTTACCATTGTGTATTAGAAGCAAACTCTATGTTCTGCATGATCACTTGAAAAGGCCTCTATGAGAGTATAGGAAAATATTTTCTAATTTTTGCATGCATAGTTACTCTGGAGGTTAAGTAATGGTTTCAGTAGGTGTCCTCCAAAGGCATGTGGTGGTGTTAGGAAGTGGTAAAAACTTGTGCAAGTGGATACTCATTGGAGGTCTTCTGCCATATAGGTATGTGTCCACATGGGATTTAGCAACCCTTTATCTTTCTCTTTTATTCTGTTATTCTTGGATATGATTAAATTAATAGTGTCTTCTGCCCTGCTCTTCTTCACAAGCTGTGCTTCTCTGTCACAGATTAAAAGACAAAGGGATTAAGTGCAGTGAGTTGATCATCCTGAACTGGAATCCACAAGCCTTTCTTTCTTCTTCTTCTTCTTCTTCTTCTTCTTCTTCTTCTTCTTCTTCTTCTTCTTCTTCTTCTTCTTCTTCTTCTTCTTCTTCTTCTTCTTCTTCTTCTTCTTCTTCTTCTTCTTCTTCTTCTTCTTCTTCTTCTTCTTCTTCTTCTTTTTGTTGGTTTTTACGAGACAGGGTTTCTCTGTATTGTTTTGGAGGCTATCGGTCCAGCCTGGCCTCGCACTCACAGAGATCTGTCTGCCTCTGCCTCCCGAGTGCTGGGATTAAAGGCATGTGCCACCACTGCCGGGCTAAGCCTTTCCTTCTTATAGGGTGATTATGTCAGGTCTTGACCTTGATAATGATCAAAAAGAAACTAAGACATTTTCATGTACCAAGTTGACTGGGCTGTTATGCCTCATTCTTTAACACTAAGATACTTTGTATATTTGGTTAATAAGTACAACCAATTGAGTTTAGCTAAAAGAAATGACCACTGGGGTCTAATCTAGTCTAATCCATTGAAGGATCTAGAAAAAAAGAGTCAGTTCCCAGAGAAGAAGAAATTGTACCTCAAAGATACAGAGTTAATTCTGGCCTGAGTTTTAATTCTTCAATGCCCTCTAGATTTCAGACTTGTTGTTCTTATAATAGTAGTAGCCAAATATTTAAATCTTCACATTTCTTCTTTCTACATATATTTAGATATGAACACACACACACACACACAGGCATACATATGGTTCATGTTCCATATTGGTTGGTTTCTCATTGTTCATTCAACCAACCACTAATAGAAATATGTGAAAAAATATGTCTGTTCGGAAAATATACAGACTCATAAACTTACTTTTCGTTTCATCACTCTAGAGAATGCAATAGCTATTTTCATACAACTTATATGACATTAAGTATTACAAGTAATCTAGAAGTAACATACAGTGCACAAGAAAGCATGTTTAGGTGCTGTGAAAATAATATGTCATTTTATGTAGGGACTTGAGCATCTGCAAATTTTCATTTCATTACCTGCTAGGTAACTTGGAACCAATCCTCCATGCACACAGAGGGTAAATTTTGTGTGTTTCTCTGTGCTTCTAATATTTCTATTTCTATAGAGAAATCTTACTAATACAAATCATGTCATATAGAAATAATTTTAAGTAGAAAATTATTTTGGATCATTATATTATCAGATATTGCATTATTATTTTTATTTTACAATATCTTATATTTAACAATCACAAAATATAGACAATTACTTTTCATCTTAAATATTTTGGAATTTAAGTAATCATAAAAACAAAAGTTTGGTTTGGTAACAAATTAATTATCTTGCACATATTTTCTTTTGTGGTATAATTATATGTCAAAATATAAATTGATTATAAGTATAAATTGTTGCTACATATTTTAGAGCCTAAACAAGTGACATGTTTTCATGAAATTATGTTTTCATGAACTCAGTTTTTGGTTATAATAATTAAGTAATTAAAATTCATAGTTAATTTATAAAATACAAAATTAGGCATATTAATGGATCAGGATATTATATTTTAATATATATATTGTATAATCCTAAAATCAGGATATGCATCTCTATCTCCTCAAAAATCTACCACCTTTTTATATGGAAACACTCTAAAACATTTTTCTAGCTTTTTGAAAATGTGCCGCACAGTTTTGTTATTCACAGTCACCCTCCTGTGTAGTAACACAGCCAACTTCTTGCTTCTACAAAGAGTGTAACTCAGTAGCCACCAATCAAATGTTCTGCTTCCCATTCTTCTCACCCCTACTTTTCTGGGCCTTTTGTCAAAGCTTTGTATTTCTAAGCACTATTATATAAAGAATGTGTTGTTATTCTATACAATATATATTTGAAATAAATGTTAAGAGAAAGTGGGAATATTTGTCCTTAAAATTTGTATTTTATACATTGCTCTATTAGGCACTTGTGGTAGCTTGAGCTACTATATAAAATTTTGAAAACAATTTAAAGTATAATTTCCATGTCATAAAATATGTGTATTGTAAATGTTCAGTAATTTTTAGTAAATATATAGAATTATCCTCATCACAATGCAGTTTTGGAACATTTTATTCTTCTACCAATGTTTATTAATGTTAACTTGCAGACACTTTTGACTCCATCTCACCTAGATAATTACTGGTCTAATTTTTGTCTCCATATATCACAAATAAGCCTCAATTTTAGTTACATCCATATAAAATTGAGATTAAACTAACATGGAAATATAGAATTTTTCCTACACTCTCACTTTTTATTGACTCAATTATTTAACAAATACAAACTAAACAACCATTACACGGCTTATGCAGTGCTAGATAAATTCTATATTATGATATTAAACATTAGAAAAAAGAATCATGAATAGAACTGCAATATAAAGTTCCCGAAGGCACTGGGAACATAGAGAGGTTATATAAAAATGATTTTCTGATATATATCAACTGCTCAATATGTGAATAAAATATGAAATCAAACATCTTTAAATTATCCATTTTATGGAAGGCAATAAAGTAATTTATTTAACTTTTACTTTACAAAAAAAATCCAATATGCAACCAAATTATTTAAATCTCTGTCGGTTTTGCAATTTTCTTGAAAATGTTGGTCATTATTTTGTCATTCATTAGTAATTGCATTTCTTAGTTCTATAAGTCATGTTTAACATCATTCAATCATTGATTCATTCAATACAAAATCTTTTTGGCTTCATAATGTTCCATGAAGTTTTTTGCATGTGAAAAAATAGTATTGAACACAAGGAAAGAATGCCAACTACAGTAGACATTGCACTGTATAATGGAGGAGACAGAAATAAGTAATGTAAAGAATTAGAAATACAGGAAGGAAAATGAGACAAGATGAATGAATAGGTGGTGTTGTGAGATAGAAAAGTGCATTATTTATTTATAGATGTAAAAGGGTTGAAGAAAGCAGAGACAGAAAAGTACATTGGCCATCTCAAAGTCCTTTCTTCATTGAAATAAAATGGAGGGGATATTCTTACTATGTCAATTAAGGTTGACTTCGGATCACTTAGCAGAGAATCCTTCTTGATTTGGTCTAGTCAGCTGTGACCTAGTGGAAGAGGAAGACTATTGTAAAAGACAAACAGACCTATATAAGCTTTGTTCAATATATTAGTACATGAATAGCTCTCTATTTTTATCTGCTGATGCTAGACTTCTAGGTTTGGTAGCTAGTCCTCTACAGATTTGGTGTGTGTGTGTGTGTGTGTGTGTGTGTTTGTGTATCCTCTTTGGAAATTATTAGCAACTTATGGTCATTTAACCACCCTATGTCTTTTTTTTTAACTTTTTTATTACTTTAATTTTAAATAGCTTGCTTCACATGTCAATCACAGTTCCCTCTCCCTCTCCTCCTCCCTCACCCCCCCACCATCCACCACAGCCTCCCACCCTATCCCCACTTCCTTCAACATAGGGGATATCCAGAGTCTGTCATTTCATTCAGGGCGGGGTCCAGGCACTCCCCTAAGAATCCAGGCTGAGAGAGCATCCCTCTTTGTGTTATGGACACACAAAGTCTGTTTGTATGCCAGTAATAAACACTGATCTACTGTCCAGGGCCCCATAGGTTGCCCAGGCCTCCTTACTGACTCTCACACTCAGGGGGTCTGGATCAGTCCCATGCTGGCCTCCCAGCTGTTGGTCTGGTGTCCAAGAGATACTCCTTGTTCATATCAACCATCTCTGCTGGTTTCGCCAGCCCATTCTTTGCCAATTTGCTCATCACTCCTCTATCTCTGTCACTGGGTTCCATGGGTTCGGTTCAATGTTTAACTGTGGGTGTTTGCTTCTGCTTCCATCAGTCACTGGATGAAGGTTCTAGGATGGCACATAGGGTAGACGTCAAGTTCATTATCAGGAATGGGCATTTAAGGTGGTCTCTCCACTATTGCTTAGCTTACCAGCTGGTGTCATCCCTTTAGATCACTAGATGTCTCACTGGTGCCAGATCTCTCTTCTAACTTATGACTCCCTCTATTATGGTATTTCTCCTTCTGTTCTGCCCCTATTCTACCCCCGACTCAACCTTCCTGTTCCCCCATGACCTACTCTCTCTTCCTCTTCTTCCCCTCTCTTCTTTCCAGCTCCCACTTCCCTCCGACCAACATCTCGCTGTGTTCCCAAACTGTTCAGAAGATCTTGCCTCATTCCTCTTCTCTGGGGTACCATGCATACCTCTCTTAGGTTCTTTCCTGTTTCCCAGACTCTCTCTCTGTCAGTGGAAGTGCAGACTGGCTCTATCCTGATCCATGTTTAAAATCCATATATGAGTGAATATATACCATGTTTCTCTTTTGTGACTGGGTTACCTCACTCAGGATGGTTTCTTCTAGTGCCATCCAATTGCCTGTGAATTTCAAGATTCCATTGTATTTTTCTGCTGAGTAGTACTCCATTGTGTAAAAATGTACCACATTTTCTCTATCCACTCTTCAGTTGAGGAGCATCTAGGTTGCTTCCAAGTTTTGACTATTACAAATAATGCTGATATGAACATAGTGGAACAGATGTCCTTGTTGTATGAATTTGCATCTTTTGGATATATGCTTAAGAGTGAAATTGCTGGGTCTTGTGGTAGATTGATTCCCATTTTCCTGAGGAATATCCATACTGATTTCCAAAGTGGGTGTACGAGTTGGCACTCCCACCAGCAGTGGAGGAGTGTTCCTTTTACTCCACAATCTCCAGCATAAACTGTCAATGGTGTTTTTGATTTTGGCCATTCTGACAGAAGTAAGATGGTGTCTCAGAGTTGTTTTGATTTGTATTTCCCTGATGGCTAAGTATGTTGAGCACATTCTCAAGTGTCTCTCAGCCATTTAGACTCCCCTATTGAGAATTCTCTATTTAGTTCTGTATCCCACTTTTTAATTGGATCCTTTGGTGTTTTGGAGACTTGCTTCTTGAGTTCCTTGTGGAGTCATGTTGGTCTTTCTATTGCTGAGTGAGCTCTTATTCTGTCTTCTTCCCATCTCTTCTTCCAGTGGCTGCAGGTGGGGGTCTTTCTGTCTCCACTGGTCTCCTTCTTTCCTGAAGCTGAAGCTGGGGATGCTGGCGGGTGGGGACCGAAGGTGGTTACACCGGAGGGTGGGGTCTGGAAAGACTGATGCCTTTCCTGTGTGGGTGGGTCCTCTGGATGCCAAGAGTGGGCCCCCAGAAGACTGAGGGGATGGGTGATGTGTGGGGGATGGAGGGTGGCCCCAGGGGAACCCAAATTCACCTGAAGCTGAAGCTGGGGACACCAGAGGTCGAGGACTGGAAGGACTGATGCCGTTCCTGTGTGGGCAGGTTCTCTGGCTTCCAGGAACAGCCCTGGAAGATTGAGGGAGTGGGTGATGGACGGGGGAGTGGTCCTAGGGCGACCCAAGCTCACCTGAAGCTGGGGACGCCCTCCTAAGCCTTTCTTAAAACATACATTCTCGAGGTTCTTTTTATAGCAGATAGAGACTATTCGCTGATCCATAACTAGTCAAAGTATAGAGAGTAAGTGATCACAGAGTATACCACCCCGACTACTGCATTTGCAACACAGCCTCTACATCTAAGGCTCAGGGAATGTTGTGCAAGAGGGGGTAGAATGACTGTAAGAGTCCCAGCCTGGATACCTTTTGGAGGACAGAGAAGTTGCAGTTGTGAAATCTTAACAATATGGTTGCTTAAATAAGATGTACATAATTACAGCACCAATCAAATACCAACTTGGATGGAGAAAAATTCACAAAGCCCCATCCCATGGATGGAGAGCTACAAGAAATTAATAATTGCTTAGAGAGGGAGAATCCATCTTCTCTAGGAATGAGCCTTCTGACAGATTATCCAATCTCAACTGATCCACTCAAAACACATATACATATGAAAAGTGCTAAATGACCGCAGGTGGTTGTATGTAAAAACATAAATATAATTATAATAATGAAAATATCATGAATTTGAGGGGGAGAGTGTGCACAGAAGAAACTGTAAGGGAGGAAAAGGAGCAGTAGAAATGATATAAACATAGTTCTTACGTAAAAATTATTTAAAAATTAAACAAAAACATTATCTTATAAAGCATCCTCATTCTTTTCTTCAAATAGACTTCTGTTTGGTTCATTCTTATGATTATTTGACATTCCCACATATGTTAATCCTAGCAGTGTACACAGATGGGACTGTTTTTTCAGAAAAATCCCTAGCAAACACTCTATAATTCAGTCTGTCTTATCAGATCATCAGAACATGTCTAACGTGTGTACTCCTTGGTTTTCCTGGTTATGCACATATGCAGATCTGGATTATATTTTCTATTAGAATATGTATATATATACAGCAGAAAATTATTGTAAGAAAACAGGACAGAGAAATTGGTTTTTCCCCGAGAGGAAGTGGGAATACTGCAGACATTCATGATTTTACTAAATGATGAAAATATCAAGAAAGGGATTGTAGATGTAGAATACATGAAGAAAAGTGTGGAATAACAGTAACATAAATTTAAAGATTAGCAAAGAGGCGCTGCATATAGAACTCAGAGGTAGGGAATTGTGCTAGTGTACTCTAGTTCCAGGTTTCAATCCTCAACATTGTAAATAAATAAACACACAATAAATAAAATGCAATACTTTAATCAACCGATCACCTTCTTAAAGCATAGACTTGACAAGGTCAAAGTGATTTAAAATCAAACAAAAACCAGAGCTAATTAGATGTGAAGAGTTTCTTGCACTATGCAAATTAATTCTATTTTTATTCTAAAGTTTTTGTTTCTTTTTACATGTGAAATCTTTTGATCTAAAGAATTAAATTTTTGAATACCTATCTGAGAAAATAAAATCTCATCACTATGTTCATGACAGATGGAGAGGGAGATGAGAAATAGTGAAGCCACTAAATATTAGGTGAAATCAAGGAGGAGACCTATACATATGGAAGGAAAGAAGTTGATGATTTCTTGATTCCTTAAATGCATTCTTATGTTCTGGGTATTGACATAGATCTGAGAATAAAACTGTGAGAATGGCATCTCTATTGATATTAATCTGAAGTTGAGTTACAATCTTAAGAGGACACAGACTTCAAACAACATTATTACCTAATTAATGAACTACAGCTTGGAATGTGTTTGGGAAGGAATGGCTGGCTCAAGGCATTAAAAATTGATCTTAGGAGACTTGGTGGTAGTCAAAGAAAAATTCCTAAGGAAATAACTTTTGAAATTTGAAGAATGAATAGAGGTTAATTAAGCAAAAGGGAAGTGTGTTAAGAAGGAGAGTTTGAGGGACAGAGAAGATACTGCAAGTGGAGAAATAATATAGAACCTACCAGAACTGAAACAGGCAAGTGAGATTTTAATGCAGAGATATGTACTTTTGCAGAAATATTGGGGATTGTATAAAGAGAAAAGTTCCACTATAGAAGATCTGTTAATGATGGATTAAAAAAAAACAAATATCATTTCATATGAATATCAGAACTTGTAGCGAGGAAATTGTCGGGTTCCTGTCAACATGTGATTTATAAAGAGTAACAGATATAATTCTCATATAAATGTGAAGATGTTTCAGAAACTTCCTTTATTCATCAAGGGAACAAACAGGGCAGAAAAGCAGCATCAAAGGCAAATTAGAGAAATGATGTTACAGTACTGGAGAAGAGGCACACTGAAAAAATATGTCACATTAGACACAGAATTGGTTACTATCATAACTAAAAAACTACATGTAATTATTGGGGGCTATCTTTTGTACTGCATTGGAATTAATGAAAATTAAATATAGGTTCTTAGCTGTAAACAATGTTTAATAACATCAAAGTATCTTCCACTAAAACATTAAATAATTGTTGAATGATATGTTAGTCTGTTTTCTGTTTCTGTGACAAAACACTGACTAAAAGCAACTTGGGGAGGAAAAGTGTTCAGGTTACACTTTATAGTTCATCAATGGGGAAAACCTGGCCAAACACTTGAAGCAAGAACTAAAGTAGGGGCCATAAAGGAATTCTGCTTACTGAATTTCTCATCATCATTTCCTCATCCTGATTTCTTATAGAGCCTAGAACAGTGGTGATATTTTGTTTATTATCTAATAAAGCTTCCCCGAAGATTAGAGTGCAGAGCTAAGCCACTAGTTAGCCATACATCTAAGTCACTAGTCAGTCACAGAGGACCGGCAGTTGGGGCCACACCTTTAATCCCAGCGCTCTGGAGCCAGAGACCAGTGGATCTCTGTGAGTTCAAGGCCACACTGGGCTACACGACAGTGAATCAGTCTAAAAGAGAAACAGAGTTCTTGCCTTTAATCCCAACACTAGAAAGAATATAAGGCAGTTCAGGGAAATCTCAGTGAGCAGTCTGAGGCTTTGGTGGAGAGCACTGCAGTCAATCTGAGGACAGGACTGTCCCCCTTTTAGTCTGAACCTTGGTAGAGGTAAGAATTCTCTAGTGGCTTGGCTGTTTTGCTTTTCTGATCTTCAGATTGAAACCCAATATCTGTGTTTGGGTTTTTACTAATCATGCTACACAGAACCACCTGCCTAGGAGTGGCACTGTCAACAGTTGACTAAACCCTCTCATATCAATATTAATGAAGAAATCCCTTCAGATTTACCCACAAGACAATGTAATGTAGGTAATTCCTCAATTGAAGGTCCCTCCAGATGACTCTAGTTTGTGTCATGCTGACAGGTGGGCATTCATACAATGGTACAGTATTATATTAAATGCTCATATTGCTATTTTACTGTATGATTTTAAAGTTATTTTTTATATTTTCAAGGAAGCCTCACAGAAATAGCCTAGAGAAGTGTAGTAGACACACATTCCATGAGGACAGAGACTTTCTTTTATTTACTGCTATTTATCTGTCACCCCTAACAATACATAGTATCACATGCATTCCTCATTGCTTTTTGTACTAGGAATCAAAAATACATTCTGGCCAAGTGGTCTACCACTGAAATATATCTCCAACTAACAATTCTTAAATGAGTTAATTTGCATTTAGTTGACCTGAGAAAATTTGTTACTCACTAAAAATGAAACATGAAGTTTAATGGCCACTGAGGAGCATGAGGATTGGATTGATGGCATATAGGGATTTCAAGATGAGACGATTTTGAAAGACCAGTACCTCTGTATTCTGTACCTTAATTATAAGGAGAGACTACAAGAATAAACTCACCAACAAATGAACATTAGGTACATTGCCCTGGTTTCTAGATTGTAAAAGTGTTTTCCTTTCTTGAAACTTGTAACTATGCATTTTTCCCAAATGAGTTTATAATAACTGCACATTATTCTAAGAAAACCAAAGACAATAAACAATGGCAACAAATGACCCCATTGTGTTGACATTTTCAATGAACCTATCAGAAACAAACCCAAATTTCACTTTTGCAACACAAGATTATCATAAAATGGTTACTAAGCACAAATATAAAATCCATAATTAGAAAAACAGGCTAATATATACATTTCCTGGACAGAAATAGATATTAATAATAAGTAACATGCTCTGAAGTGCTAAAGAAAAATAAATCAACCCCAAGATAGGTTAAGTGTACATTGAGGAAATTTAATGTGCACATAAGAGAAGTTCCACCATGAAATAATAATGAATATATGAAGAAGACAATTGTAAGCAATAATAGTTAGCTCAGCATGGTAATGCATTCTTGTAATTTATGCATTTGGGAGACTGAGACATGAGGATTGTATATTTAAGACTATCATTTGCTTCATAATGAGTTGGAGACCAACTTGGGCTTTCTTAGTGTGACCATACTTCAATAAAAGAAACAAACAACAACATAAACATATCACCCACAACACACCCCAATACTTTAAACAAGTGATAGAAAACATAAATTCTCATATACCAGAGGAACCTTAGCAGCAAATGAAAAATGAATCAGACAAACACACAGGTCAAAGCCCAGACTTTGAAGAGCTTTCTGGATGTAGTAAGGATTTTGCTTTTTATTGTAAGAATAATGAAAAACCAGTCATTTAAGAAGGGTCTCAAAAAGGTGAGTTACATAAATAGAGAAACTTCTTAAATAGCATGAAAAATAAATGCATAATCACATTTTAAAATGGATTCAATAATGACGAGACTGAATTAAGGAGCTAGTGGACATGAGAATCTAACCAGTTACAGTTAACAGGGATACAGGGGTATTACAAAACTATAAATAAGGGTACTTGATAGAAAGTTGCATATAAAAGTGAAGAAGAGAGAAACATTGAAGTTGCCTTCAATTCTCTGGCTTGACAAAAAGTATGAACAGCATCAACATTTCTGGATTGGTGAATATTTCACAGAGCTCAAGTTTATGGAAGTGAAATAGAGACCACAAATTAAGGTTTCAATATGAAGACTTTTAGATATGTTTCATATATAAAGGAGATAAACCTTTGGGTCACTATCAGAAAAGAAAAACAACAAACAAAAACAAGTTGAATATTTCAGAAAGGATAGAATTTTCACAAAACATTTTATTTAAAAGAAACAAAACATTATGGAGGATGGAGGAAAATAAGCATACCCTGACATATGATAGGATACATATGGTGAAGAGACACAGAAAGTTTTAATGCTGTGAGATGGAAAATTAGGACGTGTACTGTAAAGACTGCATCAGATTTAGCAAGTAAAAAATAAGTGCTGATCTCAATAAAAAAACACTTGTGTTCATTTATAATAAAAAATTATCAAAATGGATGAGTGGAAAGTCATTCTGGTGAGATGATTTCATTGAATATTATTCATTTCAGGAACAATATGAGCATCATGTTTTAAACTGTAACACTAATAATAATAATAAAAATGGGCTTAGATATTGCTAATGGTTCCTAGAACATTTATTTAAAAAAGACATCTGTTAGTGATTAGACTGATGGATTATTTACTGGAATCTAAGCATAGGGATGCATATGGATTAGAAATAAGTCAAGGAATCTAAATAGGGTAGTACAGAAAATGCTTTAAAAATATCTTTATAATAAGATTCAAGCTAATAGGGAATGACTTCACCATGATGGGATTGGGAAGTGAAAAAAAATGTATAGAACAAGACAATGACTAACAAAAATGTTGGGCAAACATGGAGTGAAATATGGTTGTGTGGTTGGTTATGGGAAGGAACTTGGACTAGATTGAGAATCAGAATTGTTACATGTTCTATTTGATCACTAAAAAATCTGACAGTTAAATGGTTTGTGTCTCAGAATCCGTCAAATATCTCAGTGTGATAACATTCTCACCTAGGCAACATCATCAAAAGAGTTTAGTATCAAAATGACTTTGCTAAAATGGTCACATCAAAATTGCAGCATGAGATTGTTTTACCTTATGTACTCCTAATAGAAAAAAAATTCATCTCGGTAAATGTGATTGGATTAAGGAGGGTTCTGAAGGTCAGGTAAAGGTGTTTGGAATTACTAACTTAGTAAGAAGAAACTTTCATATTCTTTGTAGAAGAAAAGTATAATATACACTACATTTAAGAGAGGGTCATCTAACTACATTCTGATAGATATATTAGGCTATCATGGGTAGATGACACTAGCTATCAGGAACATTCAATTAACTCCCTTTGCCTAGATTTCAAGCTCACAAAAGCCATCTTGTGTTTTTAATTTAGCTCCACTTACATAAATTTGCCTACAGGGATAGAATATACTGCTCAGTGAACAGAAGCACCTGGACAGTTGGTAGTTGCACATCCTGTTATAAATTAATAAATTGAATCTTATATATGTAATTATTACCCTGGCAGCAATAAGTGGACTAAAATCTTCAAATAATCTTCAAATCGCAAGGAAGTGCATGAGTATATTCTTACAATAATCAAGTGACCCAAACCAAAGAGTTTTATAAAAGAATTGAAAGAAGTAGACTTTGAGCTCTATAACCAGAATCAAGCAACAAATATAAACACACAGTCTTACATTAAATGAAATAATCCAGAGATAGAAGGAAAAATATACTCTCTCAATTACGTTGAATAAAAAATGTTAAATACATACAAATAATGGGTAGAATAGTAGTTAGCGGGCACTGGAAGGAGAAAGAAATGTCATGATATAGGTCAAAGAGTAAAGAGTAGCAGATATATGGATGAAATTGTTCTACGAATTTGATATTAAATAGGGAGATATCTTAGGGTTTCTAATATTACAAAATGACAGCATGACCATGGCAACTCTTACAAAGGAAACCTTTAATTACAGTGTCTTACAGTTCAGAGGTTTAGTCCATTATCATAATGGTAAGAAGCATGGTGACATGTAGGCAGACATAGAGCTGGAGAAGGAGTTGAGAGTCCTATCTTGATCTGCAAACAACAGGAAGTAAACTGAACTAGGTGTAGCTTGAGCCGAGGAGCACTAAAAACCCACCCCACACAGGGACATGCTTCCAATTACATTCAAATTACCACAGGAGACTATAGTTAATAAGAGTTTATAATATATGAAAAATTTGCTAACAGTAGATTTTTAGTGCTGTTGCTACATACATACAAAAGAGCAATTCTGTGAGTTTATGAATACCAAAACATCATGTCATGCACCTTAATACAGAGTGAAATGGTATGCTATAGTCACAGTAGCACATGTGGGTCTAAAATTTTCTACTTTCACATCCAATGCTGACATTCCACTAAGATGCTTTTAGATCCCTATTCCTCTTCTTGCTCCTTGCTTGATTTCTATGTCCCTGCTACCTTTCCTTAGAAACGAAACAAAAACCTCCAAAAAATTAACAACAGAAAACCCACCTTATACCCCACTTGCAACAATAAGCCTTTACACAATCTCAAGTCACTCTTATCCTTTCTCTTTGTTCCCACAATTAGGACGCTTGGCACCTTTGCCTGTATTAGTATTGCAATTGTACATTTATCTATCCCTGGGCTATATTAAAATATAGGAACCATCATGGGTTCATAGCAGCTGCTTGTTTAACTTGCACTAAATGAAATTACCGTAATAAGATGGCAATAAGTTCTTATCACTATATTGTCCAGCAGAATTTTCTGAAACTCTATACAGTAGCCACTAGACACATGCTGCTATTTCACACTTGGAATGTGTCTAGAATGATCAGACATATGAACTTTTAAGTTTTGAATTATTTAGTTACATTTAAAAGAGTCATATTTGGTAAGTAGCTATAGTCATGGGCAGTGTAGACTATGCCTACGTGACAATTAGCAGTTGTGTGATGCTGTAGTTTTTGTGAAGTGTCAATTAGCTCTTTATTGTCAAGTAGAGTCTAAACAGGCAGTCGATTGGCACGTTGTTGTTGCTTCACGTCATTGGTTTTATGTTGTGCAGATATCGGTCATCAACACCACATGGTTTGTCTGTGCCAAGCAAAATCTAGACAATAATAAGCAAAAAAGAAGCCCCAGACTCTGGTTTGAAGCAGATTGGCATTTTATGGAGGATGATATAATTTAAGGGCATTTAAACATTTAAAGAGTTTTTAAAAATCTTAATCATCCATACTAGGAAATAAATCATACTTAAAAATGTGTCACAAGCTGCTGTTCTGTTTTGGGAAATTAGACTTAGGGATTGGCCAATAGGGTGGAGGTTATTGCTTTGTTGCCTGTTACACTCTAGCAGTGTTTTCCCTGTCATCTGTCTGTCAGACGTGGACTGTTTAGCTCTGCGGAGCTCAGGTGAAAAATGCAGGGGTGGCACAACACAAACCAAGCCTCACAATCAGAGAAAAAATTCAAAAGACACAGCACAGTGAGTGGAGGCCAGCTATCCCTTTGAATGTAGAAACAGCTCACCTGCCAATAAGCACTCTTTGTTGTGACTTGCTGAGAATCCCTACTGCCAGGGATATCCCACACTCAGACCAAGTCCCTCTTCCTGCTGTCTTAGTGTTGTCACTCTTTCATTTTAGATGTTGTTTAGAACCAAAGAGACTTCCACTGGGCAAGAAGAGTCCTGTTTGGCCTAAGTTGATTATCATTATTTAGTTAAAAGACAGAGCTACCTGGCAGGCAGCAGCCTCAAAGGAATTTCACTATGTGATTATCCTCTGTAAGTTTCTTTATCTGAGTAATATAACAGCAGTTTTGGCCTACTGAGCTTTTCATAAAAGCTGTTAGGACACAGAATACCCCCTCTCTGCCTACTTCTTCTCTGTCGACTCATGCGCATACATATTTTTCAAACATCAGTTCCTAGGAGGGGGTGAGAGGCAAGTCTCAGGGAAGAGTGACGCAGGCACAATTGTTGTTAAGTCTGTCCCGTCAATGAGTTGTATGGCCTTGTGAACTATGCTTGAGGGATACTGTCTGAGTTTGCTTTCTATTGCTGTGATAACACACCATAACGAAAAGCAATTTGGGGAGGAAAGGGTTTATTTGCCTTACACATTATAGTCTACAATCAGAGGAAACCGAGGCAGGAAGCACAGGCCATGGAGAAATGCTGCTTACTGTTTTGCTTTTCATGGCTTGCTCAGTTTACTTTCTTATAAACCCCCAGACCACCTGTCTAGGAACAACACCACCCACAAAGGACTGAGAACTTCTAGACCAATAACTAATCAAGGAAATGTCCCTCATATGTGCCAGCAGGACAATGTGATAGAGGCATTTTTTAAATTAAAGATCTCTCTTCCCAGATGACTCTGGCTTGTGTCAAGTTGACAAAAGTAAATAATAAATAAGTAAATGAAAAATAAAAACCATCCAGCCTAAGGCTACCAGAAGTTCAGAGAATGGACTATATCGTCTGACTGGGTTTAAATCCTGGATCTGTCCTAATTAGATTCATAACCCTGGGTAAATAATGTTCATTGTAAAATAAAGATAATATCAGTCCTAACAGCAGAGTAGCTGAAGAATAAAAGAAAAATAAAACCCTTCACAGCAAATGAGTAATCATCATCACTAGTCCATGGTCTTTAGGAGGAAACGGAAAATCACCACTGATTTTTGTGTGTGTGTCTTCAGAAACTACCACAGTCTTTGACTCGTAATAGATTGAACAAATAATTTCCTGGTTAGAGGAGAAAGCAATAGGAAAAGACAAGTCTCTTTAAAAGATTTCGTGGTTCAGGCACAAAAGGAGACATTTCATGTGAAAACTTGAGGCAGAAAAGGGTCATGATAAATGTTGGCATGCTCTAAAATCAAGCACTGTTAACACATCTATGGAAGCATTTGTGATTACCAGATGCAGGGGTGCAGCTTTAGAAAGCAGATTTGTGCACATAGGGTATTCACTGTGGGTGCCATGTGACATGAGGATTCTGACTCGTCAGTTCAGTTAGAGGCAAACATTAGAACCTTCAAAATATATGTGGTTGTCTTTATGAAAGGTTATGTGCCAGCAGCTGAAAAATTCATAATTTGCTTATTAAAAGTGAACTTCACCTCAGTTTGGATTCCCAAATGGTAAAGACTTTGAGCAGGTAGTGTATATAAGTATTCTAAAGGTGCTAGATATTATTTGTAGTTCCAATTACCCTGTCTCTAGACATTCTGCTTTCTGGGTGTGTTAACATTTCTGTTTTTTCTTTGCTTTATCTTTATTTTTTATTGCTAAATTCTTCCTTTTGACCTCTCTACGTTTTTTTTCTTTCTTGCCTCTCTATTCCCAAGACTTCCAGTGGGTAATGGAGTAGACATTTTAAGTGCGTTTCGATTCTTTATCTTCACTCAGTTAGTTTTTGAACTAAGGATGTTGCTCAGCCTTGTTAGACACTGTTGTATGGTAAATAAGTTCAGAAAGAATTTTATACTTTTCAGTTTCATTATGAAGTACAATTAGTGACTACATAAATGTGTTAAATGAAGCTATATGGCCTGGGAGCAATTACAAATCTCTGCTTCAATTTTCATCGACATTCTTGATTTTAAAGCTTATGCATTTAACTGTGCATTTATTTTAAAGAAGGAAACACAAACAAAGAGAAAAGGAAATAGAAGTTAAACTGGCCAGATGTGACAGGAAAAGCTGATAGTAGAGGGAAGCTGAAGTATTATATTCTAAACTAAGGAGTACAGCCACTCCAAGCTTTTAATCAGCAAATATGCTTTTTCTAATTAAAAAAATCACATTAAGCTATTTTTTGGTTTTTGTGTGTGATACCAGCACAATTCTTCACCGTCCTTGGAAGAACAATAATCAACTTTGTATGGAAAAACAAAAGACCCAGGACTGCCAAAACAACTTTATTCAACAAAGCAACATCTGAAGGCATCACCATCCTTGACTTCAAGCTCTGTTATAGAGCTGTAGTCCTGAAAACAGCTTGGTATTGGTACAAAAATTCACAGGTAGAGCAATACAGTCGAATTGAACATGCTGATATTGACCCATATATGTATGAACACCTGATCTTCGACAAAGAAGCTAAAAATATACAATGGAAAAAAGAAAGCATCTTCAACAAATGGTGCTGGCATAACTGGATGCTGGCATGTAGAAGAATGCAGATAGATCCATGTTTATCACCATGCAAAAAACTTAAGTCCAAAGGGATCAAAGACCTCAACATGAATCCAGCCACACTGAAACACTTAGAAGAGAAAGTGGTTGGTACCCTTGAAAAAATTGGTACAGGAGACAGCTTCCTGACCATAACACCAGTAGCACAGACAGTGCGGTCAACAATTAACACATGAAACCACCTGGAACTGAGAAGCTTCTGTAAGGCAAAGGACACAGTCAGCAAAAACGAAAGACAGCTCACAGAATGGGAAAAAATATTCACTAACCCCAAATCTGACAGAGGGCTGATCTCTAAAATTTACAAAGAACTCAAGAAGCAAGTCTCCAAAACACCAAAGGATCCATTTAAAAAGTGGGCTACAGACTACATAGAGAATTCTCAATAGAGGAGTCTAAAATGGCTGAGAGGCACTTGAGAAAGTGCTTGACATCCTTAGCCATCTGTGAAATGTAAATCAAAACAACTCTGAGATACCATCTCACTCCTGTCAGAATGGCTACAATCAAAAGCACCAATGACAGTTTATGCTGAAGGTTGTGGAGAAAAGGGAACACTCCTCCACTGCTGGTGGGAGTGCAAACTTGTAAAGCCACTTTGGAAATCAGTATGGATATTCCTCAGAAAAATGGGAATAAGCCTACAACAAGACCCAGCAATTCCACTCTTAGGCATTTATCCAAAAGATGCACATTCATACAACAAGGACATCTGTTCCACTATGTTCATAGCAGCATTATTTGTAATAGCCAGAACTTGGAAGCAACCTAGATGCTCCTCAGCTTAAGAGTAGATAGAGAAAATGTGGAAAATTTACACAATGTAGTACTATTCAGCAGAAAAAAAAACAATGGAATCCCGAGATTTGCAGGCAAATGGATGGCACTAGAAGAAACCATCCTGAGTGAGGTAACCCAGTCAAAAAAAAGACAAATATGGTATGTACTCTCTCATATATGGGTTTTAGACATAGATCTGGGGAGTGCCAGCATACAGTCCCACGGCCAGAGAGTCTGGGGAACAGAACCTCCATCCAATGGCTGATGGAAGCAGAGGCAGACTCCCACAGCTAAACACTGAGATGAACTCAAGGAACCCAGTGACAGAGAGGGAGGACTGATGAGCAAAGGGGTTAAGGCTGGGCTGATTTAACCCCCAGAAACAGCTGATCTGTCAAGGGTTAGTTCTTGAAACCCAGACTGATGGCTGGCAATCCATCATGAGACTGATCTAGACCCCCTGAATGTGGGTGTCAATGAGGATGCCTAGGCAATCTATTGGGCCTCGGGTAGTAGATCAATATTTATCCCTGGCATAAAAATGGACTTTGGGTGCCCATCTAACAATGAAAGATGCACTTTCACCCTGAACTCTTGGGGGAGGGTCTAGGCCCTGCCCTGGATGAAATGACAGACTATGGACACCCCCATGGAGGGCCTAATGGGGAAATGAGGGGGTGTTGGAGGGTTGTTGGGAGAGCGTGGGAGGAGGGTTGGGAAAGGGACCTGGGATAGACATGTGAAGCAACCTTGTTTCTAATTTAAATTTAAATTTAAAAATTAAAATAAAAAAGAATCCCTATTTTTGCAAGGCACAGGGATCTGGCAAAATTGACCATGATTATAACATAACTTTCTGCTTTTACTTCGTTGTGTTGGCTGCAAGGAGACACAATTCAAAATTATTCACACAGTCATTAATTGACATCATCACTGGTAAACACTTTCTACCATTTATCCCATTTTTTCCAACCTATCATTCAGTAATTTATGTATCACTAGGCTAGTTTTACCTGAACCCTGAATAAAGGAATATGTCCCACAATGCATTTTCATGAACAAACCTAATTTAACTGAATCCCAATTTCCCTCAGAACAGCAGAAATTAAGGAATTTCCTCACCTGAAATGCAAATAAAATCTATTTTGAGATTTCATCTCATAATCATGAGAATAGCTAATTTAAATAAAACTACTGACAACTCTTATTGTTGAGGATGTCAAATAAGGGGATCACTCATTCATTGCTTATGGGAATGCAAACTAATACAGTCACCATGGAAATCAATGTGGTGGTTCCTCAGGGTGATGGAAATTGAGTTTTCCAAGATCTAACTCTTTAACACTCTTGGGCATATACTCAAAGGACACAGCATCCTACCATAGAGACACTTGCACAACTATGTTCATTGCTCATCAACTCATAACAGCCAGAAACTGGAATCAACCTAGATGTCCGTCAACAGAAGAAATGATAAATGTACGTTTACAAAGTGAAGCACCACACAGCCATTAAAAAATAATGAAATCATGAAAGTACAGGTAATTGGAGGCAACTAGAAAAGAATCACCTGAAGTGAGGTATCTCAGACCCAGAAAGAAAAATATGTGTCTTTTCTTATCTGTGGTTATTAGCTATTAAGTCATTGATAATCAAGCTATAATTTATAGAAACATAGAGGTTAGGTATAAATTAAGAGAATGGGGGGTAACAGATAGACTTCATTAGGAAAGGAAACTACAATAGTTATGGATGGACAAATGTATGTATGTATGTATGTATGTATGTATGTATGTATGTATGTACGTATGTCCTCAGTAGGATGTTACCATCAAGTTTCAGAAATAACCAGTAGATTAGACAACAGCCTGTGATGATAGGGAATAGAATCTATGGGACCACATTTTTCCATCACTCAGTAAAATACAACCCCTGGCACTGGAGTTTTGACTTGGTGCCATAAGATGCATAGTTTTGAAATTGTCTCCCCAGCTACATGGTAACTACATTTAAATTCCTCCATACATCCATATATTTTAATACACTTCTTCAATACTAGATTTCTATATTTTCTCAAAAGATCTATTTGTTAGTTCCCATATTTCCTCTACTCTGCTCTCTTCTTCCCTCCCCATTTAATTCATCTATTCTAGTTTCCTCTTTATCTCTTCATAGCACTATCTTCTATTTCCCTTTCCTTGGGAGATCATCTCCCCAACATCTACCCCTGCCTGATCCCTTTGTGACAGGGCAAGACAGTGCAGAGATTCCTCCATCTTGCATTCTTGGTGAGCCATTTCCTTGATAAAGAATTGCATGGAAAATTACCAAACTGTATTCTAGGAATCCAAGGCCAAGATGCCCTAATTAACATATCATAGCTTCTGTTAAACTGCCCCCCAACTAACTGCTTATCCTAGCTTCTGTTTAATTGCCTCCCCCTCCAACTAACTGCTTTTCTTAGCGTCTCTTAAAATGTTTACACAAAGCCTCCTTTGCAGCTGCTGAGCAAGATGCCAGGACATGGTTTTTGCCTTCAAAAACCCCATGCTCTGGACTCTCAGGGATATACCTGGGTTCATGAATACCTGAGTGTAGTCCCAGAAAGCTGGAATAAAGACTTTCTATCAGCTCTAAACTGTGTCTGAGTAGTCATCTCTGGTGGGCTCTCCATTACATCATACTAGGAACCTAACCTCTGTGGTTATTCAGATTGTAGTTCATATCTCAAAAGCTTAAATAACACTATCAGTATACAAGAGAAAACATTCTTGGGTCTGAGTCACCTCACTCAAAATAGTTATTTCCACCTCCATCCATGTGTGTGGAAATTTCATTTTTATTAATGGCTGAGTAATATTTCACTGTGTAAATACACCATATTTTCATTATCTATTTATCAGTTGATGGGCATCTATACTGTTTCCAATTTCTGGTTGTTATGAATAGAACAGCAATGAACATGGATGAGCAAATATTTGTAATAGAATGTAGAGCCCTTTGAGTATAAACCCAAGCATGTATAGCTGCACTAATCCCCAGGAAGGAAGCTCACATAAAAGTTCTATCTGGATTCCTCCAAGTGCTGTGTCCAAAGTGTGTCATATCTTTAGCACTAGTTCTGGGAGGCAAGTAGAGGTAATGACAATAATGTAAAATTTGTATTATGTTTTTCTTCAATTCCTCTGATCAAAACCCAAAGAGAGATTTCCTAGCCTGATACTGGGCTGTTTGTTAGACAGTCTCTGCCTCTTTAGGGGGTGGAGGCCATTATAACTCTGTATTTATACACACATATATTATACATTCTTTATTTTATTGGAAGGACTGTTTTGCTTGTATGTATGTCTGTGTGACCATGTGAGTACTCAGTGTCTGAGGAGGCTACTAGAAGGCATTGGGTCCCTTGGAACTGGAGTTACAGATAGTTGTAAGCATACATGTGGTGTGGGTGCTGGGAATCAAATCTTGGTCCTTTGGAAGAGCAGCCAATTCTTTTTTTCTGATTTTGGTAAATTTTTTATTGAATGAATAGATTCAGAAATGAATTGGTAAATAAATAAATAAAATGGGCTTTAATTTATTGGGAAATATTTCTATGTAGTTTTGAATTATTGGTGGATCAAATTTCATTTTCTTTTTTTACCTGATATTTTTAAAATTTATTTTTATTTAAATTAGAAATGAGCCTGCTTCACACATCAATGCCAACGCCCTCTCCCTCCCCTCCTCCCCTGCTCCCCCAACCCCTACCCTATTACTCCCTCCACTCCCGAGGGAGGGTGAGGCCCTCAATGGGGGATCCCCAAAGTCTGTCATATCATCCAGGGCAGGGCCTAGGCCCCCCTCCTTGTGTTCAGGCTAAGAGAGCATCCCTTCAAGGGGATGAGCTCCCAAACTCCATTCATAATCCGGGGACAAATACTGATTTACTACCAGAAGCCCCATAGATTGCCGAGGCCTCCATAGATTGCCAAGTCCTCCTTACTGATACCCACTTTCAGGATGTCTGGATCAGTCCCATGCTGGCCTATCAGCTATCAGTCTGGGGTCCATGACCTCCCCTTTGTTCAGGTTGGCTATTTCTGTGGGTTTTGCCAGCCCTGTCTTGACCCCTTTGCTTATCAGTCCTCCATTTCTGCAACTGGGTTACAGGAGTTCAGTTCAGTGTTTAGCTGTGAATGTGTGCTTCTACTTCCATCAGCCATTGGATGAAGGCTCTAGGATGGCATACAAGTAGTCATCAATCTCATTATCGGAGAAGGGCATTTAAGGTAGCATTTCCACTGTTACTTAGATTGCCTGTTGATGTCATCCTTGTAGATCTCTGGTGATCTCCCCAGTGCCAGATCTCTCCTCAAACCTAATGTCTCCCTCTATTATGGTATTTCTCATCTTGCTCTCCTCTATTCTGCCTGAACTCCCCCATGTCCTCCTCTCCCCTCCTCTTCTCCCCTGTCATTTTTCCAGCTTCCTCTCCCTCCCTCATGCTCCCAAACTGCTCAGGAAATCCTGTTCCATTTCCCTTCTCTGGAGTACCGTGCATATCTCTTAGGGTCCTCCTTGTTTCCCAAACTTTCTGGCAGTGGGATTGTAGGCTGACACTCCACTGATCCATATCTAAAATCAAAATATCAGTGAGTATATACCACGTTTGTCTTTCTGTGACTGTGTTACCACAATCAGGATGGTTTCTTCTAGTGCCATCCATTTGCCTGAAAATTTCAGGATTCCATTTTTTTTCAGCTGAGTAGTATTCCACTGTATAAAATTTTCCACATTTTCTCTCTCTACTCTTCAGTTGAGGGGCATCTTGGCTACTTCCAGGTTCTAGCTATTACAAATAATGCTGATATGAACATAGTGGAACAGATGTTCTTGTTGTAAGAATGTGCATCTTTGGGTGTGTGCCTAAGAGGAGAATTGCTGTATTTTGTGGTAGATTGATTCCCATTTTCCTAAGGAATCTCTATACTGATTTCCAAAGTGGCTGTATGAGTTGGCCCTCCCACCAGCAGTGGGATTGTCCCCCTTTCTCCATATGGTCTCCAGAATAAACTGTCCTTGGTGTTTTGATTTTACCCATTCAGACAGGGGTAAGATTGTATCTCAGAGTTGTTTTGATTTGCTTTTCCTTGATGGAGCAGACAATTCTCTTAACTAGTGAGCCATTCCTCTAGCCTCCTGAATGATAACTTATTTTTCCCTTATATTTCTGTTTTTATTAACATTTTTCCATTTTTAAATTTTATTTAAATTAGAAACAAGTTTGCTTGACATGTCAATTCCAGTGCTCACCCTCCCCTCCTCCCCCTGCCCCACCAGCCCCACCAAACCCCTCACCCCATTAACCCTGTTCTCCCCAGGGAGGGTGAAGCCTTCCATGGGGAATCTTCAAAGTCTGTCATAATGTACCAGGCAGGGCCTAGGATGTCCCCCATGTGGCCAGGCTGAGACAGCATCCCTCCATGTGGAATGGGCTCCTAAAGTCCATTTGTACACCAAGGCTAATTTCTAAGTAAATTTAAAAAGATAGTTTTCCTGTGGCATTTCAAGATATCTTTAGGGTTATTTATCAGTACTCTACCTAATTCTGTATTTTCCTCACTCTTCCTTTCCAGTTAAAGTATCCATGTTTTCCTATTTTCCACTTTACAGAGAGACTTTGGAGCACTCAGCCCCAAAAAAGATTTGATTAACAAACCTCTTTCCTCAAATCTGAGGGATCTATGACAAAAAGAAGGCAGCAAAGATTGTAAGAGTCAGAGATGGTGTTTGACTCAGCGGAGACAGTTTCTTCCAGAAACAACTGGACTGATGCACATATGAAATCACTATGGCAGCATGCATAGCACCTGCACAGATTCAAATCAGATATGCCCAAAACACTAAGATTCACATTTCATCACAACAGTGTTCAATGCCTAAGCAAAAAGCATAGCTGTTGGTAAAGGGAAAATGAGATTTTTACAGCAGAATGTCACATATTAATTACACCCCAGGACATGTACCATGTCAGTGTCTGTGTTTTTGTTTGTTTGATTGGTTTGGTCTGGTTTTGGGTTTTGGTTTTCCGTGTGTGTATGTGTGTGTGTGTGTGTGTGTGTGTGTGTATGCATATGTGTTGGGAAAGAAAGAACATAAATTTGGATGGATGGTGAGGTGGAAGGATCTTGGAGGAGTTGAGGAAGGGAAAACATGAGCAAAATTTATTGTATGAAAACATTATAAATAAAAAATAAAGCAAAACAAACAACAAGAAGAGTAATGTTAAACATAAATATTTAGTCAATGTGTCACTCCAGGAAAAATATATGAAGGAGTCATTGGTCATTGATCCCAAGTTCATCATTGGGATACTGACATGAGTTTTGGTTTAAATATTGGAATAATTGGTATTATGACAAAATCTATGCATAATAAAGCAAGCCTAGTCAAAGTGTGCTCTATTTGATCATTATCCAAGTTCTGTTTGCTCAAGGTGGTTACAAGAATTTAGCATGTTCCTATTAGATGATTTTTCCTACCCTAGGATACAGCCTTCCCATTATAGATAATTGCCTTAATTTGAGGGAGTAGTCAGTCCCTTGAGGCTCTGAATTTCTGGAATACAAGAGGAAGGCATATTGGGGGCAATCACTCTTTGTGCTTTAAGCCCAGAAAAAATGACATAGATCGAGTAACATGGTAATTATACATAGACATTTGTTGAGTGATTAGCATATTTATGCAATGGTGAGCCTAGGAGCCAAAGAAGACAAATACAAATGATGGCACTGATGCCTGGTTTTATCTTAGTTTTAGTTACTCCATGGGTCCAAGGAAGGTATCAATGTTTTAGACATTTGTGTTTGTTTGTTTTGTTGTTAGTAAAAGCAGATTATTAATATCTGCTATAATTTCTACTAGAAGTGGTCATAAATACAGGTACAGGGCACGGGCCACACCTTGTCATCAAACTATTCCTCTTGATTTATCCTTTTTAAATGTCTTTATTTGTATTTTAAGTGTGTGTGTGTGTGTGTGTTTTGTCAGCATGTGTGTCTGAAAACCATGTGTATATATACATAGTGTCTGCAATGACCAGAAGATTGGAGTTACAGAAGCTTGTAATCCACCATTGTTAGTATTCAGGCATCTGTACTGGCCTGTCCTTGGGGTTCTGAAAGGATACATCCTCATCTGCAGCCACTAAGAGTACCTCCTGTACATATTAACTATGTTCCCTTTTAAAGGAGCCCTGTCTAGCTCCCATCTTTCTCTTTCTCTCTCTCCCTCTTTCCTTTTTTCTCTCTCTCACTTTCTCTTCCACCACTCTTGTCCCCAGGAACTGGTCTCTGGTCTCCTCTTTGCCCCCTTTTCTGCCCCTTTTCCCACCTCTTCCTCCTATGTGGGTCATGTTGTATGGCATAACTTCTTTTCAAAATGGTTTTTTTTTAATTACAAGAACTATCTTGTAATTCCCTTATTTTATTCCTTTTTTTTTGGTTTTTCGAGACAGGGTTTCTCTGTATTGTTTTGGAGGCTGTCGGTCCAGCCCGGCCTCGAACTCACAGAGATCTGCCTGCCTTTGCCTCCCGAGTGCTAGGATTAAAGCATGTGCCACCACTGCCCGGTGTAGCTGCTCAGTGTTGTGGGTCAGTGCAACACTGATATTAGAGGGAGGTCTTCAGTTACCCTAATATTGTTCCTGAAAGAGAATTCAGATGGGACACAGTAGTAGAGTTTATAATTAGAGCAAGGAAGCAAGAATTTAGTCTTTACACAATGAGCAGGTCAAGAGGAGGAGCAATAGTAATGCTCCTAGTAGGCATGTGGCTTATGCTTTTTTTCTCCTTGATATCTCACTCCTGTGCCTTCCCTCAGTGTAAGCACTTCTGTGAAAAACAGTATGGACTTGTTTTAGAAGTCCATTTTATACAGAACTCAGTATCTTGTATAAGTAGATGTATGAATTTTTTAGATGTTTAAGTGCCCCTAACAGACAAATTCAGTAGGAGAAAAGGGAAAGGTACTCAGGGCATTCTGCCTTGGCAAAGATATCATTGAAGTCAGTTTGAGTGACCTGGATGGAGTCAACCACTACCCCAGTTGTTCTTTGTATCCTGTTTGTGGGGTATTCAGCTAGTCCACGTGGAAACACTGCTACCACTTTTCTTTTCACCCTATACATCACCATCTTTACATGTTTTTGGTAGGGAGAGTCTCTGATGGTCATTAGTTCTTGTTTTGGAGAGGTCCTTTGATCTGTTCCTCTAGAACAATGGTTCTCAACCTTCCTAATGCTGTGGCCATTTTCCTCATGTTGTGGTGGCCCCCAATCATAAAATTATGTTTGTTTGCTACTTCATATCTGTAATTTAGTTATTGTTTTGAATTACAATGCACATATTTTTCAGAGATTTGGAGGCTTGCCAAAGGGGTTGCAACACACAGGTTGAGAACCATTGCTCTAGAGGCTAATTTCCTGATTAAAATTAAGAACTAATTTATATCAAAGGAAGCGACACTCAAGTAGCTCCACCCTAGAGGCACCGCTCAGTTAACACCCTTTGATTCAGGAAAATGCCTTTACATCTGTCTCTAGTACTGTCGTCACTTTTGCAATCACCTGCACTGCTTTCAACATATATGTTTTAGCTTCCTCCCTCTCAATCAAACTTTTGAGTGCTAGCCTGCTGCATCCATGTATTGGCTAGGTTACAGGTTCTCAAATTACCTGTTTCCTCACAGAAATCAGACCACACCGCCCTGCAGATGTGCCTGGAATGGATGTGATAAGAAAACATGCTGTGCTGTGTGTCTGTGCAGCTGCAAGGTATGTTTGGTGTTCAGCTGGTGCCAGTCTGTTTGGCTCTTTGCCATGTAAGCCAAGCTAGGCTAGATCATGTGTGCAAAGCAAATGCTTCTGTGCTGAAACCCTACAAGAGACAGAAGTCCCCTTTGCTTACAGGAACTGAAAGAAAAGTTCATCTCTCCCTTCAGGGTTCCCATCATGGTAGGGGTATATGGTCACTGTCTTTTTTCATGCAGTTCTTTTTGAAGTGAAAGCTCTCCCTCCCTTCAAGACCCTTTCAAACTGCTGAAAGTATATTGCTTTATCTTTTCTACTTCTCTCCCAGTTCAACCTCAATTATGTCTTTCCAAACAACAGTAATTGTGAGGTGTTCCCATCTTGGAAAGTTTTTCTGAAGGAAAATGCATCTTAAGCTATATAATTTATGAATACTTTAATTTACAAGACTAAGAACTTGGACAGAAAAGTATCTGAACTTCACAGCTGACCTCCTTTACAGCAAGATCTAATTGATGTTTAGTTTAGTCCATAGAAAGATGATTTTCAATTGCTTTTGCATTTTAACAGAAAGCCAAAACAATTTATGTTTATTTTCAACAATTGGCCAGTGAGATATATTAAGCACCTAAATGTGCACTTTGGTAAATTGTTCAATTTTATTTCAAAGATGCTATTTAAGAAAGAGAGGAGTTTGGTGAGTATGTAACAGCCCCCTAAACTCATTGATCTCATTGATCTCATGGCTCAGTTTCCAGAGTGAGCCTGGTAATTAACAATGCAGCTGAGTTGCTATAGGCAAGATCTTTGTGTGCTGTTATGCTGGCTTTCAGCTTTCTCTTTAAGAGTACTAATGCATTTGCATACATTCTTCCTCTTCAAGACCTTGCTGTTGTCTATAAACTTAAAAATATCTTGAATGTGGCAGTAAGTTTGCTCAGTTGCTCATAGATTTAGTTCACTCACACTTTAATTGTTAACTAAAACCAGGGGAGGAACATCTCAATTTCAATAAAGGAAAGCCATTCCTATTTTTAAAGTCGTCAAAACTGATAATATAAAAGACTGACAAGCAACTGGCATGAAACTTGCACCAGTGAAGTTTTAAACAGTGAAAGGATTGCGATTGGGATTATTTTTTATGAAGTTCAAGTCCAAGAAGCAATGTTCACTTTTTAATGCATTTTTAGGATCAGAGCACATATACAGTTCAGTGAAAGATGAAAGGGGAGATGAGAGTCACAGGAAGCCACATATTTTGTTTGTAATAACAACTGGCAATATTTACCTAATGTATAATCCATTTTCTCAGTCATAGTTTGTTTCCATGTAAGCAACATGATTGAAATTACTAGAGATGTATTATATGTACAACATGAAATCAACAGGGTCATGACAAAAGAATACTTAAGACTAGACTCAGTTGTTTTAGTAGAAAGTAAATACAAATGATAAAAATGTGAATGGTAGTTTGAGACTTAAGTTCCATACTAAGATGTGCCATATCTAAATATTTCTATGTGCAAATATATTTACATTTATTTTTATTTAGGTTTGTGTGTGTGCCTCCTTGTTGGTATGTGTACCAGGTATCTGTAGAGGCCAGAGGACCATTTCTCAAGTTTCTCCTTCCACAATCAATATTAGCCTGTCTAAATTGGTCCACTGTCATTTTTTGTAGCATAATCTAGAATGGCTCAAGGGTTCTACTGTGATTTTGAACAGATTAGGAGATACTTAGACTGAATAACTGAACCAGTTTTCACATTTATCAAACTACCTCATAGTCATAATACATAATTTCCTCTTGAAAGAAAGCATAAGAAGCATATACACACTGTGAAAGCTTATCTTGGTTATCAACTAGGCATACTTGGGAATGGTGATGCTCAACTGGGGGATTATCTTGAACTGACCGGCCTGTGGGCATGTCTGTGGGGCATTTTATTGATTGCTGATTGATAAAGGAAAGCCTATGCCAAAGTTACAGCTGAACATGAGCCTGGAAGCAAGCCTATGAGCAGTGTTCCATCAGGGTTTCTATTTAAAGTTTCTGCCTGCTGGAGTTCCTGCCCTGCTTTATCTCAATGATAGACTACCATAAAATGAGCCTTTTCCTCCCCTAGTTACTTTTGGCTATGATGTTTATCATGGAAAAAAGGAAAAACAAATAAGAACACATACCAGGTAAGAACACACCAAATAGGAACACACACACACACACACACACACACACACACACAGAGAGAGAGAGAGAGAGACAGACAGACAGACATACAGAGACAGAGAGAGACAGAGAGACAGAGAGAGAGAGAGAGAGAGAGAGAGAGAGAGAGAGAGAGAGAGAGAGAGGTGGGAACAGAAGGTACATGAATCTGATATATTCCAATTGATGTTAAGCACACATTAATGCAAGATTAAAAAACAGCATGATGGCAGGATTTTAGCAAGTCATCTTGAGATAGGAACATGGTAGCTTATTAGCCAGGGTTCATAATAAGTGGGCAAATCACAGATGGATGTATTTTTTCTAAGAAAAAGAGGGTTGCAATTCTTCTGAGGTGTAAGAATTAGTGTACAAGTGAGGCAAAATATTTTTTCTTCCTATTTTAGCTCTAGTGTCTGGAAATATGTAAGTGTAAATAATAAGAATACTGAGAGAAGATAGAGTAAAAATGTATTAATATGTGCTTCACAAATACGTATCATGAAAACAAGCAGTCAGTGATGAATAACCGAAAAGAATGTGTAGTGATTTCAAGAACTGGGGATCACTTTTTCAGGTTCATATATAAAAGAAGTTGTAACCTGACTCAGAAAAGACTTGAGGACAACTTTATTAGAGTTTGAGGCAAAAAAAAGGACAGGGCAGGCAAGTTGTAAATTTTAGAAACCTAATGGAGAAGAGAGATGGTGAAGACAGTTCAAGAAAGCAAGTAGACTCAGTGGTGTGGGTCTGCAAACAGGTGTAAGGGAGGTATTTTTAGGAAAAAGTGAGAGGGCCTGCAATGTCTATGTTAGCAAATTAGGATTATGATTTTGGCTGGCATATAAAAGAGGGAGACAAAACAGTAAACTTTCCTGAGTTAGAACTCAAGCAGGCAAATGGAGAGGCTTAACAGTGGACATCTGTAAGCAATTACAACAAGAGGGTCTTTGGGGGTACATAAGTACATTGCATTATAAAGGCAGAAGTTATTCTTTCTACCTCATCAATTTGTCTATAGGTGAATCAGGTTTCATGGGAAGTGTTTTCTTGACTAGTTGACTTACAGGCCTAGTTTAATGGGGGTGGGGATTGGGGGTGAGGGATGGGAATGGGAATAACTGTCTTTGTAATCTTTTATTTTAGGCTGTTTAAAAATGTCATTTCTTGTCCCCAGCTTCAAGTAAGCTTGGATCCCCCTGGGACCACCCCCCCCACCGCCCATCACTCACTCCCTCAATCTTCTGGGCGACCGTTCCTGGCATCCAGAAGACCTGCCACACACGAAAGGCATCAGTCCTTCCAGACCCTTCCAGACCCTCCAGCATCCCCAGCTTCAGCTTCAGGAAAGAAGGAGACCAGCGGAGACAGAAAGATCCCAACTGCACCCACTGGTAGAAGAGATGGGAAGAAGACAGAATAAGAGCTTATTCAGCAACAGAAAGACCAACATGATTCCACCAAATCTAGAGACCCAACGCCAGTAAGACCTGAAAAGCACAACATATATGAAGCAGAAGAGACAGACCTTAAAAATTGTTTTATGAAGATGATAGAGACCCTCTAAGAGGAAACAAGGAAATCCCTTAGAGAAATAGAAGAAAAAACAAACAAAAACACATGAAATGGAAGAAAAGACAAACCAAAAAATTCAAGAAATAAACAAATCTCTCAAAGAATCTAAAGAGTACCAAGAAAAAACAATGAAACAAATGAAGGAAACATCTCAAACATTTGAAGGATTGAAAGCTGAAATAGAAAAAATAAAGAAAACACAGAATGAGGGGATGCTGGAAATAGAAAAGCTGGGTAAACGATCAGGAACTACAGATGCAAGTATCAGCAATAGAATACAAGAGAAAGAAGAGATAATCTCAGGCATCAAAGACTCATTAAAGGATATACAGTCATCAACGAAAGAAAATCTCAAAACCAACAAATCCCTAACACAAAATATCCAGGATACATTGGACACCGTGAAGAATCCAAACCTGAGAATAATAGATATAGAAGAAGGCGAAGAAATACAGCTCAAAGGTACAGAAAACATATTCAACAAAAGCATAGAAGGAAACTTCCCTAACCTAAAGAAGGATATGCCTATGAAAATACAAGAATCTTACAGAACACCAAATAGCCTGGACCAGAAAAAGAAGTTAAATCGCCATATAATAATCAAAATATCAAACCAACAGAATAAATAGAAAATATTAAGAGCAGCTAAAGAAAAAGGCCAAGTAACATATGAAAGCAGACCTATCCGAATTACACCCAACTTCTCAATGGAAACTATGAAAGCCAGAAGATCCTGGACAGATGTCCTACAAACGCTATGGGAACAAGGATGCCAGCCCAAACTACTATGTCTAGGAGAGTTTCAATTACCATAGATGGAGAAAACTAAATATTCCATGACAAAGTCAGATTTAAACAATACGTATCCATGAATCAAGCTCTCCAGTAAGTGCTGGAAGGAAAACCTAGACCCAGCGATGATAACTACACTCACAAAGACATAGGCAATAGATTATCCCACTTTACCAAACACCAAAAGGAAAAGGGAGGAGAACCTAGACACAATAACTCCACTACCAATAAATCAAGCACAAACAAGAATCATCAATCGTCATTAATATCCCTCAACGTCAACTGTCTCAACTTGCCTATAAAAAGACACAGACTAGCAGAATGGATACAAAGACAGAACCCATCCTTCTGCTGCATACAAGAAACTCATCTCAATGTCAAAGACAGATGTTACCTCAGAATAAAGGGTTGGGAAAAGATTTTCCAATCAAACGGACCCAAAACACAAGCTGATGTAGCAATCCTAATATCTAACAAATTAGACTTCAAATTAAAATCATCAAATTAAAATCATCAAAGAAAAATTCCATCAAGATGAAGTCTCAATTTTGAACCTCTATGCCCCAAATACAAAGGGACCCACATTCATGAAAGAAACATTACTAAAGCTCAAATCACACATAAAATATTACACACTAGTAGTAGGAGACTTCAACACTCTGCTCCCACCATTAGACAGGACCTCCATACAGAAACATAACAAACAAACAAAAGAACTAATAGAAGTTATGACCCAACTGGGTTTAACAGATATCTATAGAACATTCCACCCAAACACAAAGGGATATACGTTCTTCTCAGCGCCACATGAACACTTCTCTAAAATCGACCACATAATAGGAAACATAGCAAACCTCCACAGATACAAAAAAATTGGAATAACCCCCAGTATCTTTTCAGACCACCATGCATTAAAATTAGAACTCAACAATAACACAAATCACAGAAACCCTACATACTCATGAAAATTGAACAATGCACAATTGCACCATCCCTGGGTAAAGGAAGAAATAGAAAAAGAAATAAAAGACTTTCTGGAATTCAATGAAAATGAAGACACAACATACCCAAACTTATGGGACATTCTGAAAGCAGTGCTGATAGGAAAGTTCATAGCACTAAGTGCCCACATGAAGAAACTGGAGAACAGTCACACTAGAGAATTAATAGGACAACTGAATGCCCTAGAACAAATAGGAGCAAACTCACCCAGGAGGAGTAGACGCCATGAAATAATCAAATTGAGGGCAGAAATCAATCAAATAGAAACCAGGAAAACATTGCAAAGAATCAATGAAACAAAGATTTGGTTCTTTGAGAAAATCAACAAGATAGACAAACCTTTGTCCAAACTAACCAAAAGACAGAGAGAAAGCGCATACTAGAAATGAAAAGGGGGACATAACAATGGATACTGAAGAAATCCAGAGAATCATAAGGGCATACTTTGAAAACCTATAATACACAAAATTCGAAAATTTAAAGGAAATGGACAATTTCCTGGATAGATAACAATTGCCAAAACTAAATCAAGAACAAATAAACAATCTAAACAGACATATAATCCTTAATAAAATAGAAGTAGTCATCAAATTCTTCCAACTGCCATGCCTGCTGTGCCGCCTGTATCTGGGAATGTGCAGAGGGTGACGGGATTGAAGACACAGAGACAAGTTGGTGGTGCAAAGAAAACTTTAAGCAGGCCCCAAGAAAGCTCAAGAAAGCTTCCCAAGAAAAGCGTCCCCCCCCCTTTTTTTTTACCTGGGCTGGTTATATGACCCTGACACCAGAGTCTGCAGTAGGGGTCAAGAAGAGGAGGCTAGCCAATGGAAAGACCAAAGTCAGAATGTTCCCATGAGGGAGCCATTATCGGGAACTTATTGCTCCTGTAAACATTTCTTAGGGCACCGGACTGTTTTCAGTAAACATGTTTTTTAGTAAGTATTGTCTTATAGCTGCCTGCTCCCATGCTTATGGGGAAGTGGGCCTCCGGCAAAGGTCTTTTGTTCCCACACCAACCAAAAATCACCCAGGCCCAGATGGCTTGAGTGCAGAATTCTACCAGAAATTCAAAGAAGAGCTAATCCAATACTCCTCAAAGTGTTCCACACAATAGAAGTGGCAGGCTCACTGCCAAACTCTTTTTAGGAGGCTACAATTACCTTGGTACCCAAGCCACAGAAAGACACAACTAACAAAAAGAACTATAGACCAATTTCCCTCATGAACATCGATGCAAAAATATTTTATTAAATATTTTATTAATACTCGCAAATTGGATTCAAAAACACATCAGAAAAAATCATCCACCACGATCATGTAGGCGTCATCCCAGGGATGCAGGGATGGTTCAACATTAGAAAATATATCAATGTAATCCACCATATAAACAAACTGCAAAAGAAAAACCACATGATCATCTCACTAGATGCTGAAAAAGCCTTTGACAACAGCCAGCACCCCTTCATGATAAAGGTCCTAGAGAGATCAGGGATAACAGGAACATACCTGAACACAATAAAAGCAATATACAGTAAACCAACTGCTAACATCAAACTAAAAGGAGAGAAACTCAATGCAATTCCTCTAAAATCAGGAACAAGAAAAGGCTGTCCACTCACTCCATATCTCTTCAATATTGCACTTGAAGTTCTAGCAAGAGCAACAAGAACAAAAGGAGATCAAGGGGATACAAATAGGACAAAAAAGAAGTCAAGCTTTCACTATTTGCAGATGATATGATAGTTTACATAAGTGACCTGAAAAACTCTGCAAGAGAATTCCTAGAGCTGATAAACACCTTCAACAAAGTGGCAGGATACAACGTTAACCCCCCCAAAAAATCAGTAGCCCTAGTATATACAGATGATAAAGTGGTTAAGAAAGAAATCAGAGAAACATCACCCTTTACAATAGTCATAAACAGCATCAAATGTCTGGGGATAACATTAACCAAAGCAGTTAAAGATCTTTATATCAAGAACTTTGAATCTCTAAAGAAATGTACAAGTATAACACCAACTGGAAAACTAAGTCATAGCGGAGAGACTACATTAATAGCCCCTACCTGATGATAAGGTTTGTGACTACCTTATGTGACATCCTAGAACCTTCATCCTGTGACTGATGGAAGCAGATAGAGATACTCACAACTAAACACTGAATTGACCCCCTGGAAACCAGTAACAGAGTTGGTGGGTGGTCAAGACTGTGCTGGTGAAACCCACGAAGACAGCTGACTGGAAGAGGGGGGCTCTTGCACCCCAGACTGATGACTAAGAGGCCAACAGGGGACTGATCCAGACTCCATGAATGTAATGTAAGTGAGGAGGCCTCAGAAATCTCTGGAGATTTGGGTAGTAGGCTAGCGTTCACCATGGCATACAAATTAACTTTGGGAGCCCATTCCACATAGAGGGATGCTCTCTCAGCCTGGACACAAGGGGAAGGGCCTAGGTACTGCCCTGGATGAAAGGACAGACTCTGGAGATCCCCCCAAGGAGGGCCTTACCTTCCCTGGGCAATGATGTGAGGATTGGCCTGGGGCTGGGTGGGTGAGGATACCAGAAAATGGAAAGACCTCCCATGCTCTTGGATTGGTAGGATCAACATAATCAAAATGGCAATCTTGCCAAAAGCAATCTACAGATTCAATGCAATCCCTATCAAAATTCTCGCACAATTCTTTAGAGACCTTGAAAGAATAATAAGTAACTTTATATGGAAAAAATACCCAGGATAGCCAAAATAACCCCATACAATAAAGGAACTTCAGGAGGCATCACCAAACCTGACTTCAAGCTCTATTACAGAGCTATAGTCCTGAAAACAGGTTGGTATTGGCACAAAAATAGACAGGTAGACCAATGGAATTGAATTGAAAACCCTGATTTTAACCCACACACCTATGAACACTTGATTTTTGACAAAGAAGCTAAAACTATACAATGGAAAAAAGACAGCATCTTCAACAAATGGTGCTGACATAACTGGATATTGATATGCAGAAGACTACAGATATATCCATGTCTATCACCTTGCACAAAACTTAAGTTCAAATGGATCAAAGACCTCAACATATATCAAACCACACTGAATATCTTAGAAGAGAAAGTGGGAGATACTCTTCAACAAATTGATACAGGAGACTGCTTCCCGGACATAACACCAGTAGCACAGACACTGAGATAGACAATTAAAAATGGGACCTCCAGAAACTAAGAAGGTTCTGTAAGGCAAAGTACACAGTCACCAAGACAGAAAGGCAGCCCACAGAATGGGAAAAGATATTCACTAACCCCACAACTGACAGAGGGCTGATCTCCAAAATTTATAAAGAACTCAAGAAGCAAGTCTCCAAAACACCAAAGGATACAATTAAAAAGTGGGCTACAGAACTAAATAGAGAATTCTCAATAGAGGAGTCTAAAATGGCTGAAAGACACTTAAGAAAGTGCTCAACATCCTTAGTCATCAGGGAAATACAAATCAAAACAACTCTGAGATACCATCTTACTCCTGTCAGAATGGCCAAAAACACCAATGACAGTTTATGCTGGAGATTGTGGAGAAAAAGGAACACTCCTCCACTGCTGGTGGGAGTGCCAACTCGTACACCCACTTTAGAAATCAGTGTGGAGATTCCTCAGGAAAATGGGAATCAATCTACCACAAGACCCAGCAATTCCACTCTTAAGCATATATCCAAAAGATGCAAATTCATACAACAAGCACATCTGTTCCACTATGTTCATATCAGCCTTATTTGTAAGAGCCAGAACCTGGAAGCAACCTAGATGCCCCTCAACTGAAGAGTGGATAGAGAAAATGTGGTACATTTTTACACAATGAAGTACTACTCAGCAGAAAAAAAACAATGGAATCTTGAAATTCACAGGTAATTGGATAGCACTAGAGGAAACCATCCTGAGTGAGGTAACCCAGTCAAAAAAGAGAAACGTGGTATGAACTCACTCATATATGGATTTTAGACATTGATCAGGATAGTTCCAGTCTGCAATTTCATTGACAGATTCTGGGAAACAAGAAAGAACCTAAGAGATATGCATGGTATCCCAAAGAAGAGGAATCAGGCAACATCTCCTGAACAGATTGGGAACATGGCAGGAGGTGTGTGTGGGGGGAGTGGGAGCTGGGAAGAAGACAGGTGGGGAAGAGGAGGAGAGAATAGGTCATGGGGGAACAGGCAGGTTGAGTGGTGGGTAGAACAGGGGGAGAAAAGGATAAGAAATACCATGATAGAGGGAGTCATAGGTTTGAAGAGAGATCTGGCAGCAGTGAGACCTCTAGCGATCTAAAAGGATGACACCAACTGGCAAGCTAAGCAATAGTGGAGAAACTACCTTAAATACCCATTCCTGATAATTATCTTGATGTCTACCTTATATGCCATCCTAGAACCTTTATCCAGTGACTGATGGAAGCAGAGGCAAACACCCACAGTTAAACACTGAACTGAACCCATGGAACCCAGTGACAGAGAGAGAGGATTGATGAGCAAATTGACAAAGAATGGGCTGGCAAAATCAGCAGAGATAGCTGATCTGAACAATGGGGAGCTCTTGGACCACAGACCAACAACTGGGAGGCCAGCATGGGACTGATCCAGACCCCCTGAGTGTGAGAGTCAGTGAGCAGGTCTGAGTAACCTATGGGGCCCTGGGCGGTATATCAGTATTTATCCCTGGCATACAAACGGACTTCGTGTGTCCATAACACAAAGAGGGATGCTCTGTCAGCCTGGACTCTTAGGGGAGTGCCTGGACCCTGCCCTGTGTGAAATGACAGACTCTGGATATCCCCTATGTGGAAGGAAGTGGCTATAGGGTGGGAGGCTGGGGGAGGGGAGGTAGGGGGTGCGGGAGGAGAGGAAGGAGAAGGAACTGGGATTGACATGTGACACAATCTATTTAAAATTAAAGTAATTAAAAAAAAAGAGATACCTTAAAAATGTCATTTCTTCACCTACAGTCATGGTTACAGCTCAGATCTTATTCTTTTGACCTAAGATCATGAGTAAGGGTATACTTAAAAGAATTAAAGAAAATCACTAACTAAAAGGAAACGTCTACAAATAGCCATGCGTTACTAAGAAGAAATGTTTTTCCTTTATGTGCCTCAGTGAATCCCTGCTGTCCCCTCCTTCCTGCCTTTTGAAATCTTTTTTTTAGGGGGGGGTTGAGACAGGGTTTCCCTGTACTGTTTTGGAGGCTGTCCTGGAACTCACTCTGTAGGCCAGGCTGGCCTCAAACTCACATAGATATGCCTGTCTTTGCCTCTGTCTCCCGATTGCTGGAATTAAAGGCGTGTGCCATCAACGCCCAGTGCTTTTGAAATCTTAAGCAGCAATTGTGATGACTCCTTCCCAATTTCTCACAGCATTTAAAAGTCTAAAGAGGTACATTTGCAGCACATCCTTTATGTTCTGTTCTTAGGCAACGGTAATGGGAGATGAGGTCTAAAGCTGGCAATGATGGAGAAGAACATCCTCAATAACTTCAGAGCTTGTTAATGTTACATCTAATAAATGACTATATTTTCAAGCAAATGACAACACAAAGGGTGTATACATCACTCACTCTCACACACACACACACACACACACACACACACACATAGACAGCACAATCCTCTATCCAGCACAGTCCTCTTGCCATGACCTGGCTAATTGATTTTTTTGTAGGAAGTGTCAATACAAAAAAAACAGGTCTCATTTCAAAGGAAATAAGATAGTTTATTCAAGCTATTTAAAATTAAAATAAAAAAATAAAAAGATAGTTTATTCTGAAGCCAAACATAAGTTATGGCCTGAGAAGACTGATTCAGATTACTCCAAATTATGTAATAGTAATTGTTTTGTCAAGTTTTTACAGTAATACAGCAAAAAGATGAATTGAGGTTTTTTTTCAAATTTGTGGAGCTATCAGTAACATCTCCTACTAGAAAATATTCTTTAGGCCTCAGAGATTTTCTGATGATATTGGGAGCTTTTGAGTTGCAGGAAGCTAGGAGTCTGTGCCTTCCAAAAGGATTTAACCTAGCATTCAGAAGAATGTTAGGCCATATACATTGGTTACATCTCCACCGCCAGCTTCATCTTTCTCCTTATGAATTATGGGCATCTAATATACTATATAGTGTATTTACCTGCTCATTGTCTCTGCTTTTCCATGAGAACTAAATTACTTTTTCATTCTCCTTTGTTTTGTCTCAATCACGGAGAAAAATGACTTCCATATTCAATAAAGGCACATACAATTATAGCACGAAAAAAGTGAATTTCCTTAGGATTACGGTCTTGATATTAGTGTGTTGAAAAATTAGTTTCCAGCCAATAGAACTAATAATTGACAGGTGACTGGATCTTGTGGGCTCAGAGAGAATAACTAGATTAATCTACTGACGGATTCCTAATATGTTGAATTTACTGTAAAGTGAAGGCAAATGGTGTTGGTGGGACCTAGTTGGAAGAAGTAGTTCCCTGAATGTATTCCTGTGATATTCCTTATCATCATTCCACTCTATTGCTCTGATTCTTGCCTGACTTGAGGCAAGAGACCCTGTTCTGTCATGCCCTACCTGCCTTGAAGTTTTGCCTAGTCTCAGGTCCAAAATAGTACAGTTAGCTCATCGAGGATAGAAACTTCTGAAGTCAGGAGGCAAAACAAATCCTTTTTCCTTTAAACTGTTTCTTACAGGCGCTTGCTGTAACAACCAGAGTTCTAATAAATACAGTCAATGTTTTCAGTGAATCTAGTGTCCTGGTTGCTTATCTAAGTCAGTCAAACATAGGATAGATTAGGTGGCTTGTGAACAATAGAAAACTTCTTTCTCCCACATCTAGAATCAAGTAAGTTTAAGATTAAGATACAATGGTACCTGGAGAGGTCACATTCCTAAAGACTGTTCTGTTTTTCTGAGTCCTTGCTTGGTGCTAGCAGCAAAGATAGTGTGGGATCTGTTTATTTAGGAACTTTGTCCCATCCATGAGGACTCACTCTAAAAACCTCTAAGTAAACCTCAAAAGGTCTCCTTTATGACACTAGTATCCTTGGGAAACAGATCGGAACACATGAATTTGTGAGGTTGCATGGAGATAATAGCAGTCTCTAAACTCTTAAGTAACAAAGGCAATGACATTGACACTAGTAGTGGGTTTTCTACTGGAGCAACTCTGGGATACAGTCACTGGTCAGCATTTATTTATTCAGGTTATATATTATTGCCCTTAGAGGGATCCTGAAATTTCTTCAGTAACCTAGAATAAACATCTTTTTTATGCTGCTTTTATATTTAAACAAGCTTGTTTTACATGTCAATCCCAGTTCCCTCTCCCTCCCCTGCTCCCCTGCCCCACCCCACAAAATAAGCATCTTTAATGTTTTCTGTTGTTTGTATCCAGAAATACTCAGTGATACAGACATCAGGAATACTGACACAAGAACTGACTGTAGCAACATACCTGTTGGGATCTCTGGATGTCCTAGAATTGGTTTGTTGTTTGGTTTCTACCGAAGGTACTTAAAGTCTGGCTAGTTGTCACTTGATAAGGTCATTGCTGAATCCCAAGAGCAATTTGTTTGATGTTAAGCTTAAAAATCTTGCTATCAGCAGTTTGAGATATAAAGCAAAGAAGAAAAGTATTTGTAAAGGAGTCAAGAGAAAATAAAGGTGTCAGTTCAAACTGCCCTACCACATGGTTCCTGGGACTGAATAGCTTCAGGATTATAAATTGTACCCATTACTCTTTGGCATACAAAATGAGACAAGTCTGTTACATGGAGTTACAGACCAAAAGAGTTTTAGTAGAAATATGTTTTGCATTCCTTCCTACCTACCTGCCTTCTTTCCTTCTTTTCCTTCCTTTTCTTTTTTTTAAAGACAGGATGCCACTGTGCATCCCTCAGAGCAATCCAATACATCTAGTATGTAGCATAGGCTGTCTCCAAACCGGTAACAACCCTCCTGCTTCAATCTCAAAATGCTGGGATTGGAGATATCAGCTGCCACATCTGGCAAAACCTGTTTTCTTTGGAAACTCACCTGCTTCACAAAGGATTATCTAGCTTGTGATTGTCTCTAGTAATGACCAGGATGGCATGACTCAATCTAGTCATGCCAGGACAGTTAAAATTTGATTCAGTGAATGGTATACTTAGATGTATGGAACACTTCATTATTCAGAGAAACACATATATACAATATTAGACTTCAATCCTGAAGGCATGCCATTATCTATAGGAAGAGATGGCTCATACTCTCCATGTGCCTACTTCAGTTGCACGTCCATTCTCCCAGCAAATGACACCTTGCACTTCCTAGAGATTTCCTGATGATGACCAGGCAAGGGAAAAAACAAATTCTCTGGTTTATATAGATAATTCTGCATGATGTGCTGACACTAGGTAATAAGTAGTCTTCTGCAGTATTACAGTATCATGTAAATGTTACACTGAAAGGCAATGGTGAAGAGAAATCTTTCCAACTAGCTGACATTCGAGTTGTATATCTCATTGTCCACTTTGCCTGCAAAGATATGTGACCTGAACTGTGGATCATTACTTATTCATGGATTGTGGCTAATGGTTTGGTTGGTGATCAGACAGTTTAGAAAGGTAAGACACCAGGATTGCTTAAAAGGAAGTTTGAATCAAGGACTTCTTCATGGATTTATTCAAAATGAGGACATATGTGACCATGTCTATATCTCACATGAATATCCACCAAAATACATTCTTGGCAGAACAGGTTTTGAAAATTCTAAAAATGCTCACTTAAGGAAGGTTGTATGTTTGTGTTTGTGTGTGTGTGTGTGTGTGTGTGTGTGTGTGTATGTGTGTGTTTCTCACCAAAGTTGTCTTCATTGAGTATATGATTTGCCTGTATTAGCCGTTGGCACTGAACCTCAGTATATCAGAGGACCAGCCAGCTACCTAGTGAAGTGTGATTACAGAGAATACTGCCATGAAGATGGCTGCATCTTTCCATGCAGAAATAAAATATTTTTATTTTTTAATCCATGAATTTTATTCTAGCACCATCTTCCATGTATTGAATAGCATGTGCACAGACATAATATCCCACCCAATATTAACTTTAATCAAAAACGCATTCGTTCCCAAAAGCATAAAGAGTAAATTGGCTGTATTCAGTGTGATTCACTGGCTTTACCATCACCAACATTACCTAGATGCAGATTTATTTATGGAATGATAAACCCTGTAGAAATGACCTATAGTCATTGTGTAGCTGGTAACAAATATATGAAATTTCTTTTCTTTTTGATGTAGTATTTGTTCTAAGTCAGTTATCCAGCTTTCCTCATAGTCATGTGACATAGATCCGAGGACAAATAGGAACAAGTGACAATAATTTTTACTTCCCATTATTTTAACTTTGCTGTTTGTCAACAGAAAGACCTCAGTAGTCAGAAGAAGGATATTTTTTACATGAGGGAACAACACTCTTTTACACTTTATTGAAAATTTAAGTATCAAGCAGTTCTTTTAGGTGCCTTCCTTATAGTAAGTAGACTTGTTTTTAAAAAGATGGGTGGGTGGGTGAGTCATTAACTTAAATAAGGTTATTCCTTAATTGTGTTAGAAAAAATTCATACCCCAAGAAGTGCCCCTAGTAGGCCTATATCCAATGGCCGGTGATCAAAGGAAACATTACTGACTCTCTTAACAGACTGATGGAGTACAGGAATCAGAAGTTCAGATTATGGCTCTTGGGAAATTGATAGAAATAGCAGAAGTAGGAATGCTCCTGTGACCTCTTCCTGCCACTTCTCTCTTGAAGTGGGCCATCAAAATTATCCTTACTCTTTCTTCTCTGAGGCAGGTCATAAATTCGAGGAATGCCACTCTATGGCTTTTTCCTTATTTCTCTTCTGAAGACTTCCATGTGACGGGGATTTTGCCCTATACCAAGAAGAAAGGAATTCCACACAGTGATACCAGGATGAAACAGAGTAGGCCTTCTACCCAGTTCATCACCATTAGGTCATATAATAGATCCTCCAATAATTCATCTGTAAGACTTTCCATGAAAGTACACATGCCTCTACTTCATTTCTGAAAACTCCCATGTCAATCAAAACCTATTAAACAAGCACATATACTTTTCCCTTATTATTCTGGTTTTTGTTATAAGACTCAACCATCAACCTTGCAATGGGTGAGAAAAAAGTATTTGCCTTTTCTATCCTGTGAAGTAAAATAACTGAAAGTTTAAATAGTGCAGGTAGAAACATTTTGTTATCTACAGACAAAGAATCCTTTTAAGTAGAGATTTTACTTAAAATTGAATATCAGTAGTGGAAAGAAACAATTAATGCCACTTGTGGCCTTGTGTTTAAATATCAAAAGTGGAATGTAATCTCTTAATCCATATAATTTCCTTACAGAGCTGTATGGATTTTTGTGTTCTAGCTATTTTCTTCTGTCTTCCTGGTGTATCAAAAAGGTATATTATTAGTCATTATGATTACAGTCTATCTTGTCACTATAAATTTTACAAATAAGATATTGAGAAAGTTAATTCACAAAGAAGGAATGACCACTGCTGACACACTCCATTTTAGAATTGTATAAATGATAAGAACTGTTGGTTTGTAAAATCTGAAGAGATCCTGCAATTTTGTCGGATTACATAAGAATATAGGGCTAGGGAGATGACTCTTGGGTAAGAATGCTTGATTAGCAGTCATAAAGACATGAGTTTGGTTCCCCTGTACTTTGGGATTTGATGCAAGAGAATTGCTGTGGCTTTCTGATTAGCTTAGCCCTGACTTCAGTGAGAGACCCTGTGTCAAGGAAATAAGGTATAGAATTGCAGAGCAAGATAACTAATGTCCTCTGGCCTCTCCAGGACCACAGGAATGTACCCTACACACACGCACCACACAACCACTTCTCTCTCTCTCTCTCTCTCTCTCTCTCTCTCTCTCTCTCTCTCTCTCTCTCTCTGTCTGTCGTGCGCGCACACACAGACACTATAGGATCACACTGGGGGTTGACTTGCTTCCATCAGATTGATCTTGCCTCCATCAAATTGGTCTGTAGGCATGCCTCTGGAGCATTTTCTTTTTTAATGACTGTTGTGGGAGAGCCCAGACAGCTCTTCGCGGTATTGCCCCTGGCAAATGGTCTTGGGTTGTATAAGGAATATGGCTACACAAGGCATAGTGAGCAAGCCAGTAAACAGTGTCCCTTCATGGCCTCTGTGTCCGTTCCTGTCTCCAGGTTTCTGTCTTGAGTTCTTGCCTTTGCTTACCTTGATGACAGACTTTGAGCAATAATATTAAATAAACCTATTTCTTCCAAAGCTGTTTTTGGTCAGTGTTTTATCATAGCACTAGAGAAAAAACCAGGATAACTTACTCTAGATCACAACCCGTGTATATATCTATATATATATCTATATATATATCTATATATATAGATATATATATAGATATAGACATTAGGATTTTCATTGTGTTGTTTAATATACCAATCAGCTGTTTTGGAGATGTTGCTGTACTCATAGATGACCCTGGGATTTCTCCCTCCAAGACCTTCTCTTCCTAGACACCTCAGACTTGATGGCCTATGTTATCACAAAAAACATGCAATGACCACTATCAAAAGGAGTCACACCCTCCTATACCACATAGGTAAAGGGGAGGGCATTATAAGGATTACCATCCTGGATGATACACTCTATTATCTATCATTTTATTTCCATTCTTCTCCACTCATTGCACAGACCATGTGACCATTGGGGTTATTTGTGGGGCTATGTGTGAAGAGTTATTTATAGGGGCAGGTGACTCAAAAGCAGGTGCAACACCAAAAGGCTTATCCTAGACTGGGTGACTCTCCATGACTTTCAATTTTTTCAAGAACGTCCTGAGTTTTGAGGGTTTTTTCTTCTTTTTGAGTCTTAGGGAGCCTTCCTTCAGGATACAATGTTTCCATTTTGAAGGTGCTGCTAAATAATGACTTCCTGTACTTGGGGAATCTTGCAGTACTGGAGACAACCTTAACTTGGCCATTAAATCTATGTTGAAAAGCAAAGGTATTAGATCTTCAGCTACAGTGAAGTTAGGACTTGAACACTCAACTTAGACTTTACCAATCAAAGAACACCCTCACACTCTTTGAATAGGAATCAAATGATTCAAAGAAAAGACTGATGGGAAATAGTTTTGATTGGGGTGGAAGCAGTGAGGATAGATACGGCCAGGCTCAGAGACTTGAAGACAGTGAGTGCTAAGAACAGGGTTCCAGTGCCCAAATCAGTCAGTGGTGCAGCCTTTGCTGTCTGTCTTTTTGTGCTAGAAGTAATGTCTTCACTTCTCCATGTCATTAAGGAATGCTTGCTCATTGCCCAGGATATATGTCTGTTTTTGTTATTTGCTATATAATATCCATCCATCCAGTTTCAGTTGCTTCCAGAGATATTCATCAAGTATGGCATTAATAGCTCTAAATAAAATAGTCAATTTTTGGCATTAGGGTCATTCATTGTTTAGAATACAGGTCATTATAATATATTTTGGTCATTCTAATTAATGAATGACTATTTAGAATTAATAATGAGTAAATGTGATTAGGAAAAATATGGAAATTAAAATTATTTTTATTGAATTACAGTTTATCTCTCATGCCTGAAATGTAGAGTTGATTCATTATTGGCTAAGTAAATACCCCAAAATAACTTCATGGTATTCCTAACTGCATTCTTAGAACATATTCACTTTATAAACCACTTTGAGAAATGTAGACATATTGCCACAGTACAAAGCACTGGAAATGTTTTAGAATATATTTAAGAGAAAAGCCTTTTTATACTAGATTTTCATAGTGGTGTTTGGGAATTTGGCTCTTGCCCAAGTGTATTTTGATAAAGACAGCATTCTCTATGCTTTAACTAATCTTCTCTTCTGTTCTATGGTGAAATCATACCCAGAAACTGGGACATGAAAAGAAAGAAAATATAATGAAATAAGTGGAGAGTTATTTTGACCTTATTGCAGAATCTAGAAGAAAGAAACATCAGAACAACAAAGTTCTGGTTAATTAATAGTTTCATCTTTAAACATTCCTTCTCTTCAGTTTGTCTCATGTGAAACTCCTCCATTAAAATTTTGCTAAAATGTTAATACCCCTTGCTGTGAAAATTTGTTTTAAACTGTCTTTAATGATTGTGATACCCGAAGTCTTGATATATCAGGAAGGGATTCAAAGCAAGAATGGTTGCAAAGAATAAATTCCACTTCCTTTCAAATTGTTCTTTTATTTATTTATTTATTTATTTTAATTAACATTTGACACAAAGTTGCTTGAAAAACAAGAGAAAACACTCAACAATTCGTATAAATGCTATTTAATTTTCTACTTCTTACTAATGACTTTTTATGTGATATCCATTTATGAAAGGTTATGGTGAAGTTTCCAATGATAAAATATTGTATTAACCTTAGTTTTGCCAGTAGAACATTTTTTGCAGGAGGAAAATACATAAACATGGGGATTATTTTTCTTCACTTAGAACTGGCAATTTGTTTCTGTGGATTTGTGTTACTGCTGGAGTACTCTGAACACCTACATTCATCTATTTTTAGTAGTGATGCAGGGTCATAGATGGTACTATGTATGAAAAATATTCTGCATGCATTTTTATTTTTGTTAAAATATAGTGTTTAGTAACTTGTTTTACATCAACTTAATACACAGGATTTTTCCTGTGGGGGTATAAATCTCCTGCCTTGCTTTATGAGAAGCGTCCATTTTAATGACAGTAAAACTCATGGTTACTATGCTGTCTAATAAAAATAACATAACTGTGGAAAAGACTTAATGGTGATTCATTTTAATACCATCATTACAATAAGAGTTTAATTTACCATCATTTGATATTTAGTAGCAAAATGAATGGAGTTCACTTTGACACTGCCCTGATTGCAGATATCCTAATGAATAGTTCTATGATTGATTGGCTAGATGACATCAGCACAATTATAGGCCTGTGCGAGCATTAAATAGCCAAATTGTTGGGGGGAAAAACACATGAACGCCTGGAGTAGAATGTAGATGGAGTTGGAATATAAGCAGGATTCGGGTAGAATAGAACCTTTCTTTATGGAAATGCACTTGGAACAATTTCACAGGAAGCAGTTGCTTTTAGGCACTATTGCTATGGCTGAAAGAACAATTTTCTCTTTTGTAACAACAACAACAAAATGCCTTGCACCGGCATCACACCCTCTTAGCTTAGGTTGTCAAGGGATTTTTCCCCCAACAAGATTATCGGCTTCTATAATATGATATTTACCTCTGATGTTAGAAATTAAAAACTAACAAATTGGTAATCACAGCCCCTTTTAAAACAAAAGTCCAAGAGTATCAGCTATGTGTCCCTAACTAAATTAAATAAAACAAGATTTCACCCATGAATTATGCCGTTCTTCGTTCATTGCTATTCAGGATGTTGGCTTGAAGAATATTTTACAGTGCTCCATTCTCAATTCCTCTTCCTCTTTCTTTTTGTACCTCCTGTTCCTCTTAAACACATGTGTATGTACACACACACATACACGCACATGCACACACTCACAGAACACAAATCAGACATACAATTCAATTAGTTAAAAAAATCTAAATCATTTGGGTCAGAGGTTTCTTAAGATTTTTTTCTTTTACTTTCCCAAGATCATGCACAAATGTTTCTGTTGTACATTGGCAATGCAACAGCTGGAGGTATAGAATGGTGGAGCCACCGGGCTATCACTTCCATCATTTGAGTCCTTAATGGGTTTATAATTCAGCTGTGCGAGAGCACATTATATGCTGATTTACATGCCTTCAGTTGACACAGACATTTCATGAAAATAAAACACTAGGACTAGTATTATAAGCAGCTTCCAATGCAAAAGAGTAATCTTCTATATAAAAAAAATATGACCATTCGTCTAAACTCTAGTTACAACTCAGGTTGTACATTACACATCTTAAATCATTTTATGAGAGATCAGTAAAAGCATAATAATGCTAATCATTTAAAAAATCTCAAAGAAGGGTACGGCATCCTCTGCATTGGAGAAACTAGAAAAATGCTTGGCCCTAAAAAATAGTACACAATCATACCCCCTCACTGTATTTCAGTTAACACAAAGGATATCTTATCCGTGGTTTCCCAACTACGGAACTTAACAGATTTAACATGGAAAGTTTTTTATTTTGTTTTAAGTCTGGATTTATCTCAGATGCATTGAATCAGAATTTATATTTATTCCCTCCATTCTTTTTTTCCTTTTAACTTTTTTTGAGGCAGGACTTCCCTATGTAGCCAAGGCTGCTCTTGAACTCACTTTGCCCTTATTTCCATCCATATCACTGAGAGTACAGGTGTGCAGCACAGCCAGTTCAGAATATGTACCCCCCCAAACATTTCTGTTCCCACTGATTCTGACAAATACATAAAAAATCCATGCATGGAAGCTTTTCATCTTATGCTGAATACCTAAGTTGGGATGCCATGTTCACAATTACAGTGCCCCCTCATTTTTCCATATAGCAGTTCCCAATCCCATTTGTCAAGAGCTACTGCTAAACACAGATAATGTTCTGAGAAATACAAGAGTCTAAAATTTAATGTATTCAGTCTATGTTTACTTAAAATGAAACCCTCTGAACAGAGATGTGATTGTGCTAGTGTTTTCTGTTAGGTGGGGGTTAGGAGACTGTCTTATTTCTTAGATAAGATCTCATTTTGTACTGCATCCTGCACTTAAACCCATGACTCCCAGTTACCAGAGTGATGTACCTACATATGACTATAAGTAAAGATATTAATGCTCACTGCATGGGCTGGTGCATCTGGGCTTGTTTCAATGAATCCCAGAAAACCCCAGCCAAGCAGCAATACTTCTAATTTAAGAGCAAATGAAGATTTTTTAAAGAGGCAGGTAGTAAATCTATGAAAGTAATTAGAATGATAAATGATCAACCCCCAAACATGAATAGCTTCAAAAAGCATCTTAATAAACTGTGGAGGAGAAATCCATAATGGATTGTTACAGGAGAAAAGAACCCTTTGAAATGATCCATTATTAATGTAAAAATGAGAAACAATAGAAATGTAAATGTAGACATTTCCATCTGATAAAAATTGTTGAAGACTGATTTACAGGTGGCTAAGACATAGTTTGGCCATTTCAAAATCAATGGACTTAATGAATTTAGAGATTCCTCACTATTTTCATTTTCTGTGTAGAATAACTTGATGCACAAATCAGTCTCCCTGATATTTAGAACTCTTTTAATGACTTGAGTGTGGAGACTGAAGGTAGTGCTTCTGAATTTTAGAGGTATAAATGCAATCTGCAGTAAAGCCACTCATTTTTGCTTCTTGTATAATGATGTGTCATCAAAATTAGACATATGAATGGATCATTAAGTTATTAAAGTTGTCCCTTTTAATTTGTTCTGGTACCTGGTATTCTGCTAATTTATGGTGATTGGCAAATGTACTGATAAAGTATCCCAGGTCATCTGCATAAAAACCTCCATGTAGATGGTATTTAAATGAAGCATTCTAAACTTAAACATTCAGTCAGACTTCCACTTACAGGACCAGAAGTAGAACATTTTATTTTATTAATTCTAAGCAGTTCAATAATCCATGCTTTAGTTTGTGTAATTATATATCACCTTCTCTGCCAATGCCTTATCCCTCAATCTTTCTGTGAATTTGTTATTCAAGGAAACTGGAATTACCTCAATGCATTAAACAAGAAAAACAGAACCAAAAAATCACATCATTGTCCTTTAAATTCCTTCAATGAAATAGATTTTCTTTCAGTTCACTTAGCTCATTTTTTACAGTGTTCTAACACTGAAGCTGATTTTCAATTTCAAGATTCTGAGAATAATCTAAAGTTGAAAGAAAGAATTTACAATTACAAAAGAATGAATTCGTGGTTTGTCCCTTACTACCTTATACACTTTTTCCAAGGATGAGTAAAATATATTTGAAAACTGCTTCTTAGAATTAGAACCAAATGAGACGAAGATATTGTATGAAGACATTTTTCTGGTTTTCTCTGATTTCTTTTCCTCCCTGCGAAGGTCAGGCTACAAGCACCAACAAAGGTAATCTCACTCTGAAACTGGGCTATAGCGTTCAACACAGAAAGCTTTTGTGCATCATGTATCTCACCTCTCGCAGTTGCTGGGAAATGGTGGATTGAAGGACTTGCAGAGTGGTTCATAACTTTGAAAAATCAATTATCAGTTAATAGGGCCGTTAGGACACCCTAGTTTTTGAGCATGGCACCCTGCCACAGAAACACTCAAAAAGTTTTTACAGTTACACTGTAGACAAAAATCCATTTTGTTCCTAACACCTCCTGTTAATCAATGCTGGGATAAAGCCTAGCATTTTGTTCATTTAGCTGCATCTTCATTTGATGTGGTAATGCCTTAATATAAATCACCATGTATATACCAAACCTCCAAATTTTGTTAGTTCTTTCATTTGGTCTGGTGGACAATTTTTAACTTTTTCTTTGTCCCATATCAAAAAACAGAAAAAAAACGTTAAGGAAGATTTGATTAGCATGGTATGTGTGTGTGTGTGTGTGTGTGTGTGTGTGTGTGTGTGTGTGTGATTAAGTCCTAAATTTGAGACATTGGGTTCTTCATGTCAAAAGACAACTTTTCAAAAGCCATTTCAATTATAAATTTTCTGTGAATTGGCTTTTAGATAACAATTGGAAAAGGAGGACAGGGAAGACGGTTCATTCTAAAACAAAAAAGGGCTGTCCATACACATGAGAACTTGAGATTGAGCTCCAGACCAAGATCTATGTAAAAAAAAAAAACTGATCCTTGTGTTTTACTGCTGGGAGTGCAGAATAACCTGATCAGCAAGTCCCAGGTCCCAGTAAAAGAGGCTCTACCTCAAAAATTAAAATGGATAGTTCTTGAAGGAGTAACTAGTTGTTGACCTGTGGTCTCCAAACATATGTACACACACACACACACACACACACACACACACACACACACAATGTAAAAGGAATTCATGATTACTAGCGCTGTCTTTTTTGTCTTAGAAGACAAATTGAAAAAAGTGAATATAGCTTTTAAGGGAAAAGAAAACTTCCCTGCTTACTGACATTCTAGTAAATTCAACCAACAAAATGGCATAACAACATGGTCTCATACTGTGGATCCCTAACTAATATCCCAATAAAGATTTTGTCAAGACATTACTAAGTGCATACTAATGTTCCTCAATCATTTGTCTTACATGAGATTGAAAGGTTTCAGGAATAAAACTGGCAATCTAGGATGACTGACTGCTTGAAGTGTGATGACATATTTTCTTTCAAACTTAAATATTGTACATTTCAATGGGGTTCTACTCTGGAACCACATCTTTACTAACGGATCTACAGACTTCTCATGATATGTTATGATCATGCCAGTCTCCATAAAAAAGACCACCTGTGGTACATACCTGAAGGCCTTCTTCCCTCTTAGTTTCTCCCTGACTTAGAACTAAGTAATATGAAGCAAAAACAGTCCACGTATGAGGGCTTGCAATTTAGTAATTTTGGGAAATATTTTAATCATGTAAAAATGGCCACAGAGATAGAGTCTTTAAGCACATGAATTAATCACAGAGGTGAAGGACTTGATCAGCTGAAAATAGCAACATTTACTCTGTTAAAGCTATTTTGTTTTACCATTTTCAGAGATAACAATATCAGTTAATAACCTTGGTGGATATTTTAGTGGTCAGTAATAGAATGTAGTATTTTGGTTCTTTTTCTCCTTTCTAATGTTTTGGTGCCTGAATGATAAACACTAGAAGTAATTCTATGTAAAGAAACTAGCAGAGGTTCAACCAGACAGCTTAGTTAGTGAAGGAGCTTGTCACCAATCCTAATGATCCAAATTCAATTCCTGGAACCCACACAGTGGAAGAAGGGAACCTACTTCTGCAAGCTGTCTTTAGACTGCTACATTTGTGTTCTTCTCTCTCTCTCTCTCTCTCTCTCTCTCTCTCTCTCTCTCTCTCTCTCTCAAAATGTAAGATATTGGCATCAAAAATGGATATGGAAACAAATAATGTCAAACTCCACAGTCCAATGGATATTTCTAGATCCTGGACAGTTAGAATAGTGCTTGGCTTGTAGTAGGTTCTCCTTAAGCCCACAGGAAATGAATCAGTGTTTAGCAACTACAACATCAAAATTCATAAACAACAAGTATTGGTTGACTCCCTGGTAAGTGCAAAACTTTAGACCAGAAAGTTCATTTTCTTTGCATATCCTTCCATCTTGTTTTTATTGGATTATTTTTGTTCATATTATGACTTATTAGGAAGTATAGGTGGATTTAATCTCCACCTCAAATGATAGTAATAGTGTGAAAATAATGATCTAAGAAGTGCTTTCTTCTAAAGTTATTTGCCTGAAAGATTTGGATTCCCAATTATTGTATCATGCGTTGAGTCTCCTTTCTGGTTATGATTCTTGAGCCAGATGTGGGTGGTTTTCATAGCTATGAAGTTCACCCCACACTTCTGTTTTGTTGGTGGTTATACCAGAAGGTTGTGATGGAAAGAAGAAATCCCTACTTCAGTCTTTCTGGTCCATTGCAGAAGTAGATTACTATCAGAGCATACGGTTTAGCTTTTTTTTTTCAGAATATCATGGCTGCTACAATTTTCAGAAAGTTCAGTTTAAGCCTGGATGCCCATAAGTTCTGAATCACTTCACTCTTGGGGAAATATGTAAATATAAATATATAAATACACCTTCACAGTAGTTCCACAATAACTGTGACCCAATTTTCATAGACTCTTGAAATAGAAATAACCAGGGTCTGTATATTTGGATACTGCATTTATGTCTGAAAACTATAGAACAGTCATCATAGTCATTTTGTTTGCTGTGACGGTTAATGGAACTCTACAACATGATTGTTCAGGAAAAGAAATACAGTATCCACATTTGTTTGACCCATTTTTTCCATAGAGCAGTTTTGTAAGAAGGGAGCTTCAGTGCTATGAGCCAGATTTTCCTAGGCACTAGTTAAAGAGTAAAGCTAAGTTAGACACTTGCAGCACTGGTGAATTATCCATCTCTGGCTATTCTTTGAATATATTTCCTGTCATAGAAAAGAAAATCGTGGTAGCTTGCTTCTTAACTTTCCTTGAAACATTTCAGAAAGTAGCCAATGAAAATGTTTTCTTTTTCTAATGCCTTATCATATTATAATTAACATTGCCCATATTACTATAAACACTGTTTTTGAACTGTATATAATTATTTCAGCATTATGACTTCTTAATTCTTTGGAAACATCCCATATTTTGTTTTGTGGCTACTTGGATGATAATGTGTCTGATCCATTTGTAATAAAAGAAATACATATTATGACAATGCCCATATCAATAAGCACATCTAGGCTAGTCCGATGTGAAAGAGCACTGTCAGTTTGGTACGCTATGGCTCACTGAAATGGATCCCAAACCTAGGAACCAAATGCATCTTATGTGCTTATGATTTTGTCTCATGGCATATCAGAATTATCATGTGTTCCAATTAATCTCGATTCTACCTTGTACAGCCAGGAAATTATAGAAGACAAGTTCCTTGGGGTGTATATAGAGCATTTGAGAGGGGTGGCTTTTCAATTAGAGGAAATTGGCCTTGACTCCCTTCTTATCCTTATATAATACTAGCTTAAAGACCTAGAATGAGATGATCAGAATAGCCTCAGTTCTGTGCAGCTCCATCATATAAGAATTACTGGCTCAGATTTTGTCATAGAGTTTTCTATCCATTGGAACTAGAGATAGTCAAAAGGGGCAAGACAGATCTAGGGTAATTTTTATTATGTACATGAAAAGAATCCTTTATTTTGATATATGTTTTGCTTCAGATATTCCATTGCCTCTGATTGAGGTGCACTAGGGAGAAGCCAACCGAAAAATACGAGGAATTAATTATTAAGTCATGTTTATATATTTATATCTTTCATACATATTCATCTATTTATTTAATATTTAGCGTTTTAATTATTAAACTGTTTTTGAGCATTGTTTATGGGAGAATATCCCTTGGCAGCCAAAATATATTCTCAAGCTGACTGCAAAACAGAGGCTCATTGAAACATTATGTAGTCCTTATCTCTTGGATTCCTTACAGTGTATTTTAAGTTCAAATATGTAAAAGAAGAGGACAACTCATCCCTGAGAATTCTACTAGATAACCATACATTGCAAGTCCTTATCTAAGACAAATAAACCAAGAGATAACTAAGGATGACCCACTGTTTGAAAGAGTTGAATTTATTCCATTGGGAAGAGTATTGTGAAAGAACTCAAAGAATTAAGATCCTTTGAGACTCAGTCAAGACCATGATGGGGAAACCCACAGAATCAGCTGACCCAAGCTACTGAGAGATCACTGACTCAGGTCTAACAAATGGGGAACCTGCACAAGACCAACTAGACTCCCTTAATATAGGTGACAATGGTGTGACTGGAACAATATATGAGACCAATGGCAGTGGGTCCAAGATCTAACACTAATGCACAAACTGACTTAGTGGAGCCCATTCTGTATGGAGGGATACCTTGTGAAGCCTAGACACAGGGTGTGGGTGTGGGGGTGGAGATATGCCTTGGTCCTGCCTCAACTAGATGATGGGATCGACTTACTAGACTTCCTAAGGGAGGCCTTACCCTCTCTGTGGAGCAGATAGAAAAAGGGAGAGAGTGGGGAGAATGGACAGAGAGGAAGGAGGAAGAACTGTGATTGTAATGTAAAAAATAAATTAAAAAATCATTTGATACTGAAAATATTTGCAAAATGTGTTGATAGGCCTCCCAGAAAAAGTAAAGCTTGAACTGTCCTTTTAGGAAAAGGCTTAGCAGATAAAGTTTTTCACACTGTGTTTTGTTGTGAGAGACTCCATTTTACAAGTTACTTTTTACTCCTTTTGGAAAATGAAGAGAGTCTCCACCCTTGGTTGGACATGTGAAGGGCACTATCCACCTGGCATCAAGCACATATCACTGACTGACAAACAACCTATTCTTGGGACTAGAAATGGTGCTACCCTATAAATCATTGGAAACATGGGTGCACTAAAATCAAAACAGTGAAAATCGTGACAGGAAAATGAGGATTGGAGAGGGAAACATCAAGTTGAACATGTGAAAGAAGCCAGTTTGCAGAGAAACACCATAATCCCTTACTTAGTTGTGTCCCATCTAACAAACAGAATTCATGAGAAAAAAGAAACAGGAAATAGAAACAGTAGTGGGCGCTGTGTAAAGTCTTATAAAATGTTATATACCTCAGGTCTCAATGCTCTTAAGGCTAATTCCCCAGCTCACTAGCCAACTTGGAAGTGCTTGCCCTTTCTTAACAAACTGTCTTGATTTCTACTTTTAAGCATGTACATCTTTTGTCCTAGAACATAACTGCATGGAATGGAGTGGTCTCTAGACTCAGATCTATGGAACAGCATTTTGAGCTTTCCTTTCCTTTATCTCCCTTTTAGACACTAGCCAAAAGTCTAAGCATGCTCTCCTGATACTCTTGGGTTTCTTACTGTTTCTCTGACATCTACACTTAACTAAAAGCATGACTTTTTCTTCCATTCCTTCTTTCCTTCCAGCAGCTGCTGGGATTTTCTGCTTGCCTGTGTTGGTGATTCCCTCTCAAACTTTAGGAAAATTTTTCCAGATTTATTTTTATTACTGACACTAAGAACCTAGAAAGATATGTCTCTTTGCCTGTTAAGAAAATCAGACCCCCAAACTTACTGATCACACTAGGCCAATGACAGGATATAAGGCCCTCGCTAGAACTCTGTAAAAGAGGTAGACACATAGCATTGTGATGCTGAATGTCTCCAGAACCCTGTCATCTTACTACCTGATGTAGTCAAGGAATCAGCTGGCAGAGAACTCTCTCTTGCCTTAGGGTCTTCAGCTCTGCTGGCTCTCAGTTATCTATATAGTCTACTTGAATTGCTTGTCTTCCTGTTCCCTGTCTGGACTACAGTACGTCTGTCCACACACTCATTTGTCACAACCTGGTCCTGATTTCCCTTCAGTTTATTACTGCAACTCAATTCTGATCCTGCTGCCTGACTCTACAGCCAATAACTAGAATCCAACAGCTTCTGTGCATTCTTCTCCAGCTTAGTTATCTCATCAATACAGGCAATTGCATTTCAATCTGCTTCCCTGCTTGTTAGTAATTCTAAAACCCTTGCTGCAACCTACATATATATGTACATGCATACATATTCACAGTGTGATGAGTAATGTGTGATCTGAGAGTTAATATTAATAATTAAGGTTCAAAAAACAAAGTACTTGTGTTTGCTTCTAGGGCTATGAAGAAGTTGGGAGTATCTGCTATTTTTTTGCCACTGATATTGCCATACCATGTGAACGTATTACTATAATAAATTCTGACATTGTGGAAAGAAACATCAATGCTGCTGATAAAATGCACAGAAAACTTTTTATTTTTCACTATTTGTTTAGCAATTCTTACATGTATGTATGTACGGTCACATGTGTATGGTGCGCATAAACACCAGTGCATACATACATGTAGATATCAAAGGATTACTTGTGTGAGTCCATTTGTTCTCTCTCCCCATCATGTGGGTTATGGAAAATATGCTCTAGCTGTCAGTCTAGGTGACAAGTGCTTTGCCTTTTGAGCCATCGCACCAGCTCAATATCATTAGGAAAATGAATACTGACTCTCTTTTTTCATGAGTTTAAAAACTAGAAAAAAACTTTCTACAAAAATGGACATCTTCTTATCATCAAGACACGAGGATGAAGCATTCCTAGAGTACAGAAAGAATGAGGAACAGAGACAAAAGTCTGATGACCTTTAAAAACTGTAAATCAATCTATACTCCAGTCATAAAGATTAGATGTGACAATGCATTCTGTTCTGATTAAATTTATTTGAACTTATTTTCCTGGTGTTTACAAACAAATGAGGCAAACACAGTGACTGGCAAACCTTAAGGAGGGAAAATCCAGCAAACGGAATGGTTTTCCACAGTCCATTAGTGAAGGACAGCTTCCTTCATTTTTGTATGACTGGAAAAAATGAGTAAGACAAAGTATTATTTAATTACAAATGAAAACTATGTGATCTTTCCATTTAAAATTTCCTAAATAAAGTTTTACTAGAACACAGATACTTACTCATTTTTCTGATTTTTTACTGAAGCAGCTGGCATGATTAGTCCTGACAGCATTTGTATGGACCATGAAGTCTAAAATATTTATAATTTGGCCTTTTACAGAATAAGTTCGCTGACCTCTGGTCTAACTGAAACAGTTAACTCCCCAAAGCTCTTTTCATTTAAGTTTCCTTTCGGTATACTAGGGAGATGATAATGGTGCTCATTGAAATTTATGGTTCTATCTTAGACTAAGAATTGAAGTCCAGTCAGGGAGAGGTAGGGGTCACTTTTACCCACTCAGGGAATAACTCAGTCAGTAAGGAACTTATTCACTATCAGTCAGGAGAAATTGTCAGTGAGAATTTTGAAAAAGTTGTTAAATGTCATGAGGTGAAATGCTTTCTGACCCAAGTCCTGGAAACCCTGTTTTACATTACCAACTATAGATGTAGAGGGTCAAAAGATGGGCAAACATTTGTTCAGTTGTGCATTCTTTACAATAAGTTAGAGATAATTCTAGGTTTTATTCTCACATTTTGCTTGATTTGCCCAAGCAGTCATCCAAGCTAAGTCATAATTTTGGAGGGAACATCACTAATAAGAGACCAGAAAAATGGAACAGTCCCCAGTAGGAAATTTTATGAGCATTTATTCAGTAATCTCAAACTGAAAGCCTTGAATGGTGGAACCTGCCACTATCAATCTGCAGCATAGTACCCAGTGACCCAAGACTTTCAGCAGGATAGAATGGCTACCCTTAGTTCCATGATTCTGATTTGCATGATCCCTATTTGTATTACAGGTGTTTCACAAATGGTAATGACAATCTTAGTGGTTCACCTTACACTGGCAGACCTGCATACAAGCTAATCTGAACTGTATTTCAGTACATGATACAAATTACATGTTGTTGATTGCACATAAAGGAGCTAATGACTTTTCCCAAGCAGAGAATTCCACAGCCTATTGCTTAAGAGTTTAGATGGCACAGTAGTTGTTGTTAACTGTTATTCTTTTGTTATGAATTGCAATAAACCCTTGTTTTTATCTGTTCCCCAGAGCTAAGAAAGTAGTGGCTGGTTGCTACGTCACCCTATTCCCCCAGAGAATTTTTTCTTTGTATGTGAGGAAACAGATGTCACCTTAATTTTCTAAGACAGTGAATGCAAAATCAGAAGTGGGACTTGAACCCAGATCTTCTAGGATCCATGAGGAATGGTCTTTTTGCTATAAAATGGGGTAGGAGAACCGGAAAGGGTAAGTCAAGCACAACACTTTCAAGAAAATAGATGGGCTTAGAATGTATAATAATACGGAAAGTCATTCAATCTCAGAAAGAAAATTGTCATGCAGATCCTAACCTATAATGTTTATGTAAATAAAAGTAACTGTGGCTATAGTGTAACATTTATAAAGGAGGATCAGGAAGAGTAACTAAAAAAATGAAACCCATGCTAAGGAGTTCACATGTATATAGTATCCTTAAATAGGCAGTTTCCACAGGTGATTCCTTGAGAGGCTGTTATCATAATGGGAGATCTTAATTTCAAATTATGTTTTTCATGGTTTGAATATTCATGTGTTCTATAGTTCTTTGCATGTTATATTAGTTATTTTTCTATTGTTGTGATAAAACATCATGACCAAAGCAATTTAAGAAATAAAGAGTCTATTTTGCCTTATGGTTCCAGAAGGTTGAGTGTCCATCATGGCAGGATGCCTAGCAGCAAGTTGCAAGCATGGTAAAAAGAGGAGGATGCTAAGAGATCATGTGCTTAACTGTTTGCCCAAATTAGAGACCTAAAGCTGAAAGAGGGGTCAGGCTCAGAACTCTCCAAGTTAACTACCTGTGAAATACCTTCCCCTGTCAGTATGTGCCTCAGCCAAAACAGCACCAACAGCTTCGATATTTATCGTTGAAAACACCACAACTACTAAGCATAGTGTTTCATTCTTTAAACATAAACTTTAGCTATCCTAATAACAGAGTTTGAAGAGTATGGTATGGGTATTGTTTTTCATTTATTGAACCTCATCTGTATGCGCCTCTAATAAGTCACATGTTTAATGGCGGCACCAGACTTCCTCCTACAGAAGAGAATTTGGAGGATTTTTTAAATAATCACAATTTTGAAAACTCTATTCTGATGAATACTGATTTATTGTCCCTGACACTGTTAAAGCAAGATGACAGGAATCTGTAAACACGGAGAAACTTGGTTTGTTCACTGTTTGACATAGCCCTAAAACATACCATTGGTGCTGAATAAATGCTGTGAAACAAACAAAAAACCAAGCAGAATAACTTTAGAAGTTCGAGAACTTTAAGAAACTTAGAAAACATTCTATTCTGGAGCTTTAATCAAGAATTATAAATTCATGGGAACAGAGTCCTACAATAAGGGTGGCCCTTTGGAGAATGGAAGAGGGCACTATAAATAATTATGTAGGGCCAACACAATTAATCTGAGATTGTCTTGTGCTAAACAGAATGTATGGTGACCCTAATTAGAAGTAACAAGGTCTAGCCAATGATGGGAGGAGTCATGATAATGAGGCAGTGACAAATGACCAGTTTAAAGCAAGGTCAGGTGACATCACTGGAGCAGAGGATACACTGGGATGGAAGAAATTAATGAGTACCAGAAGCTGCTCAAGACAATTATAATGTCAATCTCAGAGTCTCCATAAGCTACTGAAGTACTTAACTCAGTAGGTGGAAAAGGGAAAGACTTGAGGGAATGAGGCTCTGACAGTTTGTATTAAGCAGAGTCAAAATTATATCACTGTAACTTAGCCACTAATTAGGGTATCTCATGCAACTGATAGTTATTACTAGAATACTACTTTCCCACTCCTTAATAACAACAAGAACACAGTGATACAGGACTTAATGCCATTTTTCGGCTCCTAGCTAGATTTCAAGTAGCTATCATTTGGATTCCTCTGATGCATACTGGTTTATGTTTTTGAAGGAGTAGCTGAACAACAATAGCAATTCTCATCCAAGACCTATTCATCAGGCAGTTACAGTCTTATGCCTTTAAACTGAGTTATGTTCTGGCCATCATCTCATGGGTTTTACAAGATAAACAAAACAGGGTTCCTGTTTCACCTTTCCTCTTTTACTTCTTTCCTCTTCTGATGGCATCAATTTTCTGTCCATCATCTTTACCCTTTGGCCCTCTTCTTGTCCTACTGTCTGATGCCCTTTGTGAGCAGATACCATCTTGACAATGTTGAAATGAGCCCTTTGGCTTTCCAGATAATGAACTTGTAATCAAAAGAGGTAGTAACAGCATTAAAGGAATCTGTTTCACCTGTGTTTCCTGCCCTTCCCCCACATGTATTTTTTATTAATCTGTTAAAGTTTCTTATGCTATAAAATCTCATAATAAATTGTAGGATTTGACAGCTACACATTTATTGGCAAACACCACTTTGAAAGGATGTGTCCTTAGAGGATCAGTCTTGACAGTGCTTTTATCCAACATGCATTGAAACATTGGTAGAGACATCAGTCGATGAAAGCCAGCTGCATTCAAGAATTGTGCTGATTGTGCACACTAATCCACCTCTTCATGCTTAGCCATCATTTGGTTATTCATTCCAAGCCCCAGCAGCCTGCCTGTGTCTTGCCTATTTGATGGATGTAAGATAGTATCTAACACATTTCCAGGATCTTGTATAATGCCTGGATTGATATGCCTTTATGCCTAGACCCTACAACTTGAGATTTAAATGTGACCTGCTATTATTTTATAGTTTATCTTGAGAAAACAACTTACCTCTGGCTAAGACAAGACAGGCAATCTGGCAGCAAGGGTATTTTGTGGGTTTCTTTCAAGTACATTACCGGGTGGTACAGCATGGGAAAACAGACAAGCAGAACTGATACAGGCTAGAAAGGCAGTCCTCCAGGCAAACAAAATTGCTTGCTCTTTACCACTGAACAGCATTTTGAAAGAACGCGCTGGAAAACAGAGAGCAAAGATACACAGGAGACTTCCTCATATGCAACATAAAAGAGAGCCTAAGGAAAATCATGGTTCTGCAACTAACATACTACTTAAGATGGATGAGATTAAAATGCTGCTAAACTTCACCAAAGTCTCATCGCTCGGGGTTCCTTTCTCATGGGGTTCACAGAGGTGAAGAAATGGGATTGTGGCCATTAATGATGATCTTCCCTCCCATCAAATTTTGGTTTCTAGATTGCTACTTCTGCCTAGTTTTCTCTAATTAAGTGGTATCTAGGTTGCTTAGCAATTAGCTCTAAGAGCCACAAAAACGTTTTCAAGTTTGTCTGGCCGGAAGGGTGGAGAAAGGACTATGTAGTCTTCTAGTGTCTTATGCTTTCCTTCAGGAATTCTGTCTAAATTACAAATTAAACAAAGTTGAAAGCTTTGTATTATTAATTTGAAAAAATGGATTTGTGATAAAGTATATGCAATGCACAAAACATTTAAAATGTGTTAGTTCTTACCATCAATTGTGTTTATTAGAGTTTGCCTATTGAAAAATATCATTAAAAACTTTACTTTTATGACTTAAAGCATTTAAGAAAAAGAAAGAATACCATTTAGCTGTCTCTCATCTGATGGTTCAGTAGGCACTGGAATCTTTATAGCCATTAAACATCTTATCAAATGTATTCATGTTAGATGATAATTTCCCAAATATATTGAACCATCACTACTATTTTTAGTGGATGTATACATAATTTAAGCAACCTTGTTAAAAGAAAGTCAATTAATCTTTTGATAGCCAGGAAATTATGTTGTGGTAAAATTAACAATCTTAATATAAGTAGGGAGTCTAATTTTAACAGTGACTTGTCATTACATCCCTCTTTTCCTTTGCTTGTTACTTTACACAGTATAGAGAAGTTACTTGATATTCCCAAAGTGTGTTTTTGAGCATGCTAGTGACCTTGTTAACTGTTGCCCTCAGTAACTGCAGTGATTTGTATAACAACAGCAACTACAGAAACAAAAGACTAAAAGTGAAAACATTTTCTCAATTTGTAAAGCTCTGTTTGATAATACTTTCAAAACTTCTCAAACTGTCAGAAATAGTTATGCTTTGATATACATGTGTAAAATTGCAGTTTAAAAATACAGAATTGCTTTGGTCTTTCTTATTTTTGCCTAGTATGACGAAATAAAGGCATTATTTAAATGTAAGAATGGATCCTTGCAAAGTCATAGAGAAGAACTCTAAGTGGGCATTTTTCATTCTATGCTTATGCCAAGGTGGTACATAAAAATGTTCTGTTAATTCAATTATTTGTTTTATATTTTACCTGTCAGTTTCAGGAGAAAACAGGTATTTTATCATTGAAACATCCATCTAATTTGTATATATGGTGACAATTTTCTGAGTACATGATAACACTTGATAAGATCCCTTGGTCCTGCCTCCTTGAGTGCAACATGGACAGTTGCTATATTTCACCTTTAATGAAACTTTGGTTTAATTGAAAAAGCCATTTTTGTGACTTTTATAAATAAAAACAAATTGAAGTTAGTGAAATTGTCTATCATTATGAAAATTTTAAAGAACATGTGTTTCAGTATGAGAAATTTACTGTTTTCATTTCTGAGGCTGGTCGCCAAGGTCCAACTATCAATACATCAAAGTTCAGTATTCAAAATTCCCCATTTGAATTCCCCTGATTTCTATACCCAATCAGACCGCAGCAATCCATACCAAATTCATTCTAACACAGACCTCTCCTTTTCCCTCTTAAAAATAACACTTGCAAAACTGTTTGCTGCTGTTTCTGCCCTATTCAGATTCAACTACCTTGTCTCTTTGCCTTGCTTAATAAAGTATCTCTTTGTGTTTGGGAATTGGTGTTTGGGTATGGTCTGTGCCTAATTTAGGAACCAGAAAGGAACACTCCACAATACACAGGTCTCTTCAATAACCTATGAGATTAAATGCCCCCATTTCTCCCTAAGTTTCTTTTGATCAGGTTGTTTATAATGGCAACAGAAAATCATGCCAGCAAAAACTTATTCTTCTCCTTCCTGCATGGCCACCTACCAACTGCATAGTAACTATAATTCCATACCTGTAAGTCATTTTAAAAGTGCACAATACTTTTAGATTGTACTCCGATCTTTTACTTCTCTCCCTTCCAAGAATCAGTGGCTCTTGATGTGTGTTAAAGACATAAAATTATGGAAAGGCTTACATGCACTCTAGATGTTAATGCTATCAGTCGTTTCACATATTATGCTAATATCTATTTTGAAGATAAAGCAAGAGTTTTTCACAACTCTGTCCAAAGTCACACATTTGGTATCAGAGACAGAGTTTGAACCCAATGGTACTAATAGTACACACTTCTTACCATTACTTTGAGCTCTGTTTTAAAGTATAAGGGAGGGATAATGCCTTTCCTAGAAGGAAAAGTGGGATTAAAAATTACCTTTGTTGGCAGTCTAGTCTTCCTTCTCTTGGTGTCTCTGTGTCTCTTTCCACTATGTCTCTCTGTACCTCTGTTACTCTTTTCACCTCTCTCTTCCCTCCTCTTCTTTTACCCACTCTCTGACTTGGATTATTGACGTCTTGTCCTCTCTCCCTTTCACAGTACAATGGATAGATTCATTTTGGGTAAAGCTCAGAAGCAGGAAGGATAGAGAAACGCAAGTTTTTTTCATCATTACTATTTTTTGCTTCTCATAGGTGACATTCCACGGGTCTAAGATAAGTGTAAACCCTATTAGGGAAAAAAGGTGTCTTAGGTAAGGACTGTGTGGACAAAACACAGAAGTATATACATTTAGTTAGCATATTCTCTATAAATTTTACCCCCAGGTCTGGGCCATCAGATATTGCCAGGTTATTTTAATGGTTCCCTTCTTTTCTTTGTCAGATAACTTTATCTACTTCCTAGGAGTGTTTAAAACAAGTAAAGAAACAAGTAAAGTTTTTGACTGTATTCATACTTTATTTTATATATCACTTTTTACACTTCAAAGCTGTGTTGTATCCATATTTAGCATCTAGTTCTTTTAGTTTCTTTGCCCAGTTTACTCTGTATGTCCCATATATGCCTACTAGTGTTAAAATTCTTGAAATCAAGTCAAAAGTCGTGTCTTCCAAAAGAAATTACTGTTTATAAATACTCCTAAAACATCAATTTTGCTATTGTTATTTGACATGAATGAAATTGTGTTTGTTTACGTCATATGCCTGTATACCGCTTGAGATTTAAAAACCATTGATACATAACCACTGCCCCTGACCTTTGTTTCCTAAGCTAGTCTTGTATTTATTTAATATGAACAAACAAATGAATTTTGACTATAGGAAGTCTATTAAGATACTGATAGATTGAATATCTTATGTTCCTCATAGATGGGATGTTCAATTTCCTTTCATGACAAGAAACAGTGGATAGTGATAATATACTCACCCAAGTCTCTTCTATAAGAGATGGAATTCACCTTTGTGATTTAATCATATCTTCCAATTTTTGATGGTTATCACAGTGGGATTTCTTTCTAACACAAGCAGTTGAGGATAACACCAGTGTTTGTAATATAGACTTGTTCCTATTGAAGTGAATAGGCCTTTGAATAAAAAAGAAATATTTGGTTTATATTTAAAATTACCTTAAGGTAAATTCATAGGGCCATAAGATTAATATTTATGGCTGGGCATTGGTGGCAGATGCCTTTAATCCCAGCACTCAGGAGGCAGAGGCAGGCAGATCTCTGTGAGTTCGAGGCCAGGCTGGACCGACAGCCTCCAAAACAATACAGAGAAACTCTGTCTTGTAAAACCAAAAAAAAAAGATTAATATTCATGATCTAAAATTTTTTCACTCATAAATCCAGTGAAAATGTATCATAGTTTAACATATTTGAAATGCTATTTAGTAAAGTTGTTTTTAACTAGAACTTTTATGAGTGATGGGGGAGAAGAATTTTACTTTATGGACCAATTGTTCTCTTTGAGCTTTTACAATCTTGGTATCTTTGAAAGCTGTTCTCTTAGATCACCTATAATAAGCCAATGAGAATCAATTATAAAACTATTACAAAATATCATTTGCCACTTGCTAATCTCACATTAATATGTCTCAAGGACTCCAGAAACCTGCTATTCTAAAATTAGTTAACTCATCTAAATAGACAGGCAGAAAAGCTGTCAAGAAGTATTGTCGTTGACTTGCTTTTCACACCTGAGTCTTCCTCTGTGTGTGTTGTGATTAGTACTTTGTATATATTTCTTTCTTTTTTTTTACTTATTGTGTTTTTTTGGGAAGATGCAACGAAGTGTATGCTTGAGGGCGTGAGTACTCTTCCTCACACCATGTGATTCCAGGGATTGAACTCAGGGCATAAGAAGCTTTATTCCTTGGCCTTCCATGTTTGGCCTTCTAAGGTAGATGAAAGATAAATTGCTCTCCATGAATCCACCAGGCTGTAGCTCCTAGATCAAGTGTTGAGAAATCTTTCCTCATCGAATATCAGGTTATCTGGCTTTCTAGTATGACAATACCTACTGTTGAATTACCCAGGTTGTATCAAGTAAGCCAACCTAATAACTCCCCTCTGTAAATCTATATTCATTCTGAACATTCTAGTCCACTTGCTAACACAATAGTTCTAAGATTGAGCCCAGGAACTAAACTAACATTTTAACTTCTCAGGTGAAGGTGCTATTGTTGGTTCAGAAGAAACGCTGGTTTGAAATAACAGAACTATGTTATTGCCACCAAAGGCCATATTTTGAGGGTCAAAGAAAGCAGGTGAGCTTGAAGAAAGAAAAAGAGAATATAAACAGCTCTAACACAAACTACACTATACAAATTTTCTGAAGGCATGAACTAGTGAGCAGGAATCTTAGAAACGTAATCCATAGCTGTAGAATTGGCACAGTGCAGTCACCTTGGGAATGGAAAATACAGCTTTCTAAATACAATATTCTTCACAAGTTAAAAGGGGGAATTTCAGCAAATGGGATAAATGCTTATTTAAGAACTAATAAATATAGCAGGTTTTCCAAGTCATTTGGCTTTTAAAATGTGTGATTGCTTTTTTGTGTCCGACAATAAGAAACTATTTTATGTTATTTTCCCCGTGAGTACCACTGTTATTACTTAATATTTATTAAGTAGCTACCACTGTGGCTTGATTCTTACAAGAGAAGCTTTTCTTCTTTACACTTGTGCACTAAATAGGATTTTCCTACTGCCTGTCAAACTGAAACCATATTACACAACACTGAACAACTTGAAGCAGACTGGGGTATAAGCATCAATGTCTATGTTCTGTATTTAGAAAAGCTGAGTACAACAAACCAAACATGCCCTCCTTTTAACTTAAACCCTCGTATCTATTAGGAATGCAGTTTTAAATGCTGCCCTTCAATTAAACAGGTCTCATACTGATGAGCTTTGTTATTTCTTGGTTAGGAGTGCAATGTAGGATCATATGTCAAAACCAAGTAGGAAGCATCATTTAAAGGAAGATAAATCAGACTTTGAAGGTAATAATATTCAGAAAAGTCACTTTAAAGAGACACTGTATATGCTAGCTTTGAAACTTGAAGAGAACAAGAATTATAATAATGCTAAAGGGTGAAGCTGAGAATTTAGAGTCCTGAAAATTTAGTAAAATGGAGTCACGCTTTATAACACGGATTGGGAAACTGCATGGGTGGAATGCATGACCTTCATATCTGTGATACGAACCAGAAAAAATATGCATTTCATGACAAGACATGACAGCAAAATAGCAGGTCTGACTGTGCATGTGTTTAGTTATTAACTTTTGGAAATAACTATTTTCCAATGAAAAAGATGGGTTCACAATTCTGTATATTAGTTTTTGCACCTTGAGAGGGACTGATTGTGAGTACACTATTTTAAGATTCTATGTCTGTTATAACCTAGTACAATGTACAATGAATATACACAATGAAATTTTATAACAGACGTGTGAAAAACAGAAATAACAAAATAAGAGCATAAATAAATACATTGAGCCGGGCGGTGGTGGCACACGCCTTTAATCCCAGCACTCGGGAGGCAGAGGCAGGCGGATCTCTGTGAGTTTGAGGCCAGGCTGGACCGACAGCCTCCATAACAATACAGAGAAACCATGTCTCGTAAAAACCAATATATATATATATATATTTATATATATATATATTGAATCTGTAATCACAAAAAAGATAGCAGGTCTGAAAATAATGATTTCCACCTCAATTATCATGAAATAAAGCACAAAATAAAATGTCTTTTGCTGTCGTATATCTCTTATTCATTTTTCTTTCTCCTCTGTCTTCTTTCCATAAAATGTGTGAAGGAAGAAATTCTAGGATTGCCAGACAGAGCAGGATGAAAGAAATGACAAATAAGATTCTATGATGGGTTAAATTGTGCTTCACTGCTCATACCCCAAAAGACAGGCTGAACTCTAATTTCCTATACTTCAGACTTAACTGAAAATTGACTTGTTACAGAAGTAATTGACTACAGCAATATGACTGTGTTTTTGTAAGAATGGAAGAGGCACAGACATCTAAAGAATCAGAACCACACATGTCAAGACGAAGGTAGCAACTAAAACGAGGCATGCAGAAACAAAAGAATGCCAAAAATTTTGGGCATCACCAGAAGCTAGGCAAGAAATCCACACTGAAATTTCCTTCCAGGCTCTGCAAGGAAACCATTTTGGCTGACACTGTGATTTCAGGATTCTAACCTCTAGAGCTGTGAGAGAATAAATTTGTGTTTTTTGGGTGACCTAGTTTGTGCTGCTGTGTTACAGCAGTTTTGGCGGTAGAGATTCAGGAAGTTTTGTTATAAAAGTTCTGTACATTTCAAGGTTTGTTTATACAAGGGGCTGAACTTTCTTTATATATTGAGAGAGATACTTCTTCTTAAGGCACGTAACACATTTAATGAAAATGCAAGTCATGAATGAATTTGATGGGTATTTATTGGAACATTTTTCAGGAATGTGTATGTGTTAGTGTCATAGGAGTTCATGCTCATTTAATGCACACCATCTGTCGTGGTTTAAGTGCATTCACCAAAACACATGTAGAAATTTAATTACCACTGTGAATCACTAGTAAGGTTGTACACAACTACAGTATTTGAGTATGGGACTTTTACAAGGTAACTAAGGTTACATGAGGCTATAATAGTAACTCTGATGGAATGGAATTGCAACTTCATAACAAGAGGAGCAGAGAACTGAATTCTAACATTCTGTCTCATTATGTGATGCCTTTGCCAACTTTGGACTATGCTATAAAAGACCTAAACAGAGAAAGTGAGTACAATACACCTTTATTCTTGGTAAATTGCCTAGTCTGTAATATTGAGCTAGAAAAATGGAACATGGTCCAAGACATTATCAAAGCAGAAACGAATAAGGAGATAAAACTAAAATGAAAATAAGTGGAAATGATCTATATTTTAACAGTATAAAAGTCTTCTTGTTCTCGGTAATATTATTATGAATTTTATACACATTAATTATATTTTAGTGAGAGCACTGTTTCTGGGCATAACTTACTATACTGAAATTCTAAGTTTAATAGTTTGTAATTCAATGATTTAATGGTCTGACTCTAAATTCAGTATATTTTTATACCTAGTCTTAATGATTGTCATAGCACCTCACAAAAATACACAGGTTCAAATGAAAAGAATGTTCTGTTGACTGTATTACTAAATACTGGTGTTCAATTTTTCTGTTTTGATCTAGTTTGATCTTCTGTTACCGTAGTGAAACACTGACCAAAAGGAATTTGAGGAGGAAAGGGTTTATTTAGACTACAGGTTACAGTCCATCATTGACTTGCTCAGCTTCTTATATAGATCAGGTATACTTGTTGTATAACCAATTAACTCACCCCCTTCCTCTACTACTAATTAACAACAATAACAGCTAAAAAACACCTCAAAGGCATATCCACAGGTCAAATCTGATGGACATAATTCATCAGTTGAGGTTCCCTCTCCCTAGGTATGTCAAGTTGACAATAAAATTAGCCATCATGACACCACTTTAAAACCTTTATTATATATGTATATATATATATATATTTATATGTTTAGGACTAACCAACTGAATAACCTATCAGAGTTCTTATCCCAGGAGAAGACTAATTCTCCCTTTATCAGGAGCTATTATGCTATTTGCCTATAGTTCTTTATCTAGCAGTACGACTTTGTGAGGTTTCTCCCACCCACATCTTCGTTGCCAACTGGTGTGGTTATTGTTCCAGTATTGTTTAGGCTAATATATCATGTTAGAATTAACTGTGTCACGGGCACAACTCCATGTCATAGAAAAGATACTATGTCACAGCCGATGTACTGATCCTCTGACTCTTACAACTCTTCTGCCAATGTTCCCTCAACTTTATGTATAGGGGTTTTGTTATAGATATATCAATTGGGCTTAGGTATTCTATGATCACTTATGGATTTCCACGGTGGTCTCCATCTGCTGCAAAAAGAAGCTTTTTCTGTGAGGAATGAAATCTGTTTTCATCTATGTATAGGTATTTAGAATGCAATTGGTAATTATATTGGTTTTAGTAAGTACCTGTAATAGGTTCTCTTCCAGAGTTTATGACCTCCACAGCCAATGGTAATTGAGTAAGGTTTATGGTACCAGGTATATGTCACTTCCTATTGAACATGACTTAAATCTAATTAAATGGCTGTTGATTACCCCTGAGATGTAAGTGCCACTGTTGCACTCTTGGATTCATCCTACCAGATGATAATTGTTGTGGCTTGTAGGCTTTGCTGCTAGATATGACTTTCAATTATTTTTCTCCCTTGACAGTTTGCATAGCATTTTTGTATTCTATCAGAACTAGTCCTCAGAGAGGAGACTTCCAGGTCAATTCCAGCTAGCATGCACTAAGTCTTGTGTCTAAATATATGGATGGAAGTTTCTGTCCTGCTCTGTCCCATAGCCCTTTAGTCACAAATAAACACAGAGGCTTGTATAAATTATAAATGTTTGGCCCATTGCTCAGGCTTATTACTAACAGACTCTTACAACTTAAATTAACCTATAATTCTTATCTATGTTTAGCCATCTGGCTTGGTACCTTTTCTCAGAATGGCATTTTCATCTTGCTTCCTCTGCATCTGGCTGGAAATTGCCCTGACTTTCCTCTTCCCAGAATTCTACTAGTCTGGTAGCCCCACCTATACCTCCTGCTTGGCTACTGGCCAGTCAACATTTTCTTAAACCAATATGAGTGACAAAGCTTTACAGTGAACAAGAACTTTATCCTGAATAATAAGTGTGTTTAAATTTGATTGAGGTATTTGTTTTTGTTATTCTATTATTTATAATTAAATTCCAGACTTAAGGCTTTCTAATACATAGTCAGGTGAAACTTCTGAGAGTAAGAACATTCTGTTATATAACTACTGTACTAATACTATACCTAAGAAACATAGTAATATGCTAATAGCTAATCCTTATTAAACTTCTTCCTACTAACTTAAAAATCTTTTATGGCTCCTTTGAACTAAAATGCAGTCTAGGTTCATACACAATAATGCTTTAATCTGCATTTAGAAAAAACACCTATCTTGTACTTCCACAATCTTTTATGACACAACTGGTTTTCTTGTTTGTTTGTTAAGAGTCTAGAATTTCTCTATAAAATTTTCTAAATTATGGATTTTTATTATTTTATCCTTCTGCCAGGTTTAATATTTTAAACTACTTTATGTAGTTGGAGTTTCTTTCCCTCCTGGTCCCACTTCCATTTAGCCCCAAATAAATAAACAGAGACATATTAATTATAAATTATTTAGCCAATGGCTTATGCTTCTTACTGGCAGCTCTTTCTTGATTATTAACCCAAAAGCATGTTACTCCTTAGGTAGCTACATGGTGATTTTTGGAGGCTCCTCTCTCTGTCCTCTCTCCAGGATTCTCCTTGTCTGTTAGTCCCGCCTATACTTCCTGCCTGGCTACTGGCCAATCAGTGTTTTATTTATCAACCAATAAGAGAAACATATGTACAGAAGGACATCCCCAATCAATCTTACGTATTGTAAATTTCAAAGTCTCCTGAGGCTTGATTAAATTCGGGGTAAGAACTTTGCCTATAATATTTCCACAGAAGTGCCCTTTAATTATATTTATTTCATATTGATAAGCATATTAAGTATGGATGTGACAATAATTTTGATCACTTGCATAGGTTGTGAGCGCTCCAGATCCCTCAGTTACAGTAGTATTCTTATGTAGGTTTAGTTCCACCGTAACAATATTCTTTCTGCTACCTCTTTTACTTAACTGTTTTAGCATTTATCGATGATGACTGCCTAACCTGATCATTATTTTTGAGGTTACAAAGTATTCACTTCCTAAGTTTATTATTTATTCTTTATCCAACATATTGACAGACATCCTTTCTTCCTACAAGGAACAGATCTCCTAATTTTAATCTTCACCTTCTCCTAATATATCCTAATTTATTCAGTATATTCCAATTAAGTGAAGTTGTTATTTTTTGTATTAAAATGTGATGATTTATTTCTTTTTAATTTAAATTAAAAACAAGCTTGCTTCACATGTCAAATCCTGCTCCCTCTCCCTCCCCTACTCCCCCACTCCCCACCAGCCCACACAATCCCCCACCAAATACCCACTCCATTCCACTCCCCAGGGAGGGTGAGGCTTTCCATAGGGAATCTCCAAAATCTGTCATATCATCACAGGCAGGGCCAAGGCCCTCCCCCATGTGTCCAGGCTGAGAGAGCATCCCCCCATGTGGAATGGGCTCCCAAAGTCCATTCAGATGCCAGGGATAAATACTAATTGTTCTAATGCCTGAGGCCCCATAGATTGCCGAGACCTCCTAACTGACACCCAAATTTAGGGTCTGAATCAGTCCCATGCTAGCCTTTCAGCCAGTAGTCTGGGATCCATGAGCTCCCCTTTGTTCAGGTCAGCTATTTCTGTGGGTTTCACTAGTTCAGTCTTGACCCCTTTGCTCATCCCTCCTCCCTCTCTGCAACTGGGTTACAGGAGTTCAGTTCAGTGTTTAGCTGTGGGTGTTTGCCTCTGCTTCCATCAGTCACTAGATGAAGGTTCTAGGATGGCATATAAGGTAGTCATCAAACTCATTATCAGGGAATAGCATTTAAGGTAGCCTCTCCACTATTGCTTAGTTTTTCAGTTGGTGTAATCACTGGAAATCTCACTAGTGCCAGATCTCTTCTCAAACCTATAATGACTCCCTTCATTATGGTATCTCTCATCCTGCACTCCTCTATTCTTCCCCCAACTCAACCTTTCTGCTCCCCTATATCCTCCTCTCCTCTCCTCTCCTCTTCTCCCCCTCTCCTTCTCCCAGCTCCCTTTCCCCTCCTTCCATGCTCCAAACCCTCAGGATATCCTGTCCCATTACCCTCCTCTTGATACAATGCATATCTCTCTTAGAATACTCCCTGTTTCCCCGACTCTCTGGCGATAGGATTGTACTCTGGCACTCCCCTGCTCCATGTCTAAAATCCATATATGAGTGAGTGCATACCATATTTGTCTTCATATGACTGGATTGCCTCACTCAGGATGGTTTCCTCTAGCCATCCATTTGCCTGCAAATTTCAAGATTTTATTGGGTTTTTTTGAGTAGTACTCCATTGTGTAAATGTACCACATTTTCTCTATCCACTCTTCAATTGGGGGGCAGCTAGGTTGCTTCCAGGTTCTGGCTATTATGAATAATGCTGGTATAAACATTTGGGTATATGCCTAAGAGTGGAATTGCTGGATCTTGTGGTAGACTGATTCCCATTTTATTAAGGAATCTCCATCCTGATTTCCAAAGTGGCTGTATGAGTTGGCTCTCCCACCAGCAGTGGAGGAGTGTTCCCCTTTCTCTACATTCTCTTTAACATAAACTGTCATTGTGTTTTTGATTTTAGCCATTCTGACAGGAATAAGATGGTACCTCAAAGTTGTTTTGATTTGCATTTCCATGAAGGCTAGGGATATTGAGAAGTTTCTTAAGTGTCTTCAGCCATTTTCGATTCCTCTATTGAGAATTCTCTATTTAGTTCTGTAGCCCACTTTTTAATTGGATCCTTTGGTGGTTTGGAGACTTGCTTCTTGAGTTCTTTGTAGCTTTTGGAGGTCAGCCCTCTGTCAGATGTGGTGTTAGTGAATATCTTTTCCCAGTCTGTGGTCTGCCTTTTTGTCTTGTTGGCTGTCCTTTCCATTACAGTTTGAGGAGGTCCAATTTATTAATTGTCAATTTCAGTGTGTGTGCTACTGGTGTTATGTTCAGGAAGTGATCTCCTGTACCAATTTGTTCAAAGGTACCTCCCACTTTCTCTTCTGTGAGGTTCAGTGTGGCTGGATTTATGTTGAGGTCTTTGATCCATTTGGACTTAAGTTTTGTGCATGGTGATAGACATGGATCTATCTTCAGTCTTCTACATGCCAGCATCCAGTTACGCCAGCACCATTTGTTGAAGTTGCTTTCTTTCTTCCATTGCATAATTTTAGGTTCTTTTTGAAATATCAAGCATTCATAGGTGTGTGGGTTAAAATCAGGGTTTTCAATTCAATTCCATTGGTCTACCTGTCTATTTTTGTGCCAATTGCCAACTGTTTTCAGAACTATGGCTCTATAACAGAGCTTGAAGTCAGGGATGGTGATGCATCCTGAAGTTACTTTATTGTACAGTGTTGTTTTGTCTATCCTGGGTCTCTTGTTTTTACATGTAAAGTTGATTATTGTCCTTTCAAGGTCAGTGAATAATTGTGCCAGTGTTTTTTTGTGGATTGCATTGAATGATTAGATTGCTTTTGGTAAGAGTGCCACTTTTACCTATCTAGGAGCATGTGAGATCTTTCCATTTTCTGGTATTTTCTTTAGTTTATTTCTTTAAAGACTCAAAGTTTTTACTAGAATTCAATGAATATGAAGACACAACATACCGAAACTTAAGGGACACTTTGAAAGCAGTACTAAGAGGAAAGTTCATGGCACTAAGTGCTCACATGAAGAAACTGGAGAATAGCCACACTAGAGAATTAACAGCACAACTGAAAGCTCTAGAACAAAAAGAAACAAACTCATCCAGTATAAGTAGAAGCCAGGAAATAATCAAACTAAGGGCTGAATTCAATAAAGTCGAAACAATGAAAACAATACAAAGAATCAATGTAACAAAGAGTTTGTTTAGAAAATCAGCAAGGTAGAGAAACCTTTATCAAAACTAACCAAAAGGCAGAGAGAGAACTTGTAAATTAACAAAATCAGGAATGAAAAGGGGGATATAACAACAGACACCGGGGAAATCCAGAGAATCTTCTGGTCATACTTGAAAACCTGTACTCCACAAAATTCAAAACTTTAATTGTAAATGGACAAATTTATCGATAGATATCACTTACCAAAATTAAATCATGAACAGATAAGCAATTTAAACAGAACTATAACCTCTAATGATATAGAAACAGTCATCAAAAGTCTCCCAACCAAAGAAAAGTCTAGGGCCAGATGGCTTCAGTGCAGAATTCTGCCGAAATTCAAAGAGGTAATACCAATACTCCTCAATGTGTTCCACACAATAGAAGCAGAAGGTTCATTGCCAAACACTTTTTAGGAGGGTACAATTACCTTGGTACCCAAACCATAGAAAGACACAACTAAGAAAGAGTACTGCAGACCAGTATCCCTCATGAACCTTGATGCAAAAATACTCAACAAAATCCTGGCAAATCCAGTCAAAGAATATATTAGAAAAATCATCCACCATGATCAAGTAGTCTTTATCCCAGGATGCAGGGATGGTTCAGCATACGAAAATCTATCAATGTAATTCACCATACAAGCAAACTGCAAAAGAAAAACCACATGATTATCTTACTTGATGCTGAAATAGCCTTTGACAAAATCCAACACCCCTTTATGATAAAGGTCCTGAAGATATCAGGGATAACAGGAGCATACCTGAACATAATAAAATCAATATATAATAAACCAACAGCTAATGTCAAACTAAATGGAGAGAAACTCAACGCGATTCCTCTAAAATTAGGAACAAGAAATGGATGTCCACTTTCTCCATATATCTTCAATATTGTACTCGAAGTGCTAGCTACGGCAATAAGACAACAAAAGGAGACCAAGTGGATACAAATCGGAAAAGAACAAGTCAAACTTTCACTATTTGTAGATGATATGATAGTTTACATAAGTTATCTGGAAAAACTCTACACGGGAACTCCTACAGCTGACAAACACCTTCAGGAACAGTGCAGGATACAAAATTAACTCAAAAGAATCAGTAGCTCTACTATATACAGATGATAAGTGGGCTGATAAAGAAATCAGAGAAACATCACCATTTATAATAGCCACAAACAATGTAAAATATCTTGGGGTAACGCTAACCAAACAAGTGAATGTCCTGTACAGCATCAAGTCGTTGTTTTTTGGAGAGCTAAAATTCAGTTTGCCAGTGGAAGCTTCTCTAAACTCTTTCCTGTATCTTTGTAATGTGACTATGTGTCCCTGATTGTGCTCAAGCACCTTGCTGCCTATAAGCCTATGAAGACTCAGTGGCACTTCGCATATTCACTGCCACAGACCTTAAATCATCATCTCTCATAGGAGCTCCAATTTCTTCTACTGTGAAACTGAATTGAGAAATGTACCAGAGTATAATTGCTTCTGATAATACCAATAAGCACTGCGAGTAAGAATACATTTCAAATATTAATAAGTTCACCTTGATTTTTGTATTCTTTAAAAATTTAACTGGTTTAAAGTGGAATATAAATTTTAGCATTTAATAATTTTCCTTAAAAATATGTGATTTTTGCACATTTGTATATATGTGCAGGTGAGTGTGTGTGCTCATGTAGGCCAGAAGAAGGTGTCTTACACATGGGTACTGGAGTTACAGGCAGTTGTGTGCCTTCAGTAGTAGTTGTTGGGAACCCAATTCAGATCTTCCTAAAGAGCATTAGGTGCTCTCACTTGCTGAGCCATCTTTCCAGCCCCACCATGTAACCCCCTTTAAGCATAGAGTTAGTAGTATTTATTAACTTTATTGTGTAACAGATCTCTGCTAGTTTGTCATTTTGCAAAAGCATCTCTCTATATCTGTTCCACAGCCACTATTTTTTGTCTTTCTAGGAGCCCATTCTATTTTATATTTCCAACAGTTTGACTGTTCTAGCTGCCTATTGTGAAGATTTGTTCTTCCGTGATTGTCTTCATTCACATAACACAATACACTCAATGTTCAAGCATGCAACATTTTTCCTTCTGTTTTAATGATGAATCATATGCTGACTGTTGTTTATTCACTTATCCATTGCTAGATAATTTGGAATGCCTCTACAATTTGCCTACTATGAATAATGATAAAATAAATAAGGATGTGCAAATATATTTTAAAGATCGTACTTATATTCTTTTGTACGTATTTCAAGATGTGATTGGACTACACCAGTTTTAGATTTTAGAGGAACCCCTGTGCTGCTTTTTAGACTCCAAAATGTCTTAGTTATCTTGCTGGGGTTCAAATTCATAGCCTTCCTTATATGAGGAAGTGCTCAACTACTGAGATACATCTCCCTCGCTGAAAATATTTTTAAATTACAGGACTCTTAATTTGTTTAGTGTTTAAATCTCTGTTTCTTCTTATTAAAATATTGGTGCCTAAACATGCATACACTGTATTAGTTACATTTTTATTGCTGCAATAATACCATAACGAAGGCTACTTATAGAAGAAATTATTGGGGGATTACGGTTTCATAGTTATAAGTTCCATGCAGGCAGGCATGGCATGGTGCTGAAGCAGTAGCTGAGAGTTCATATCTGAAACAAAGTCACAAGGCAGAGAAAGCTAAATGAGAATGGCATGGACTTTCGAAATCTCAAATTCCACTCCCAGTGACACACTTCCTCCAAAATGGCCACATCTTCTAATCCTTCCCAAACAGTTCTAAGAACTAGGGACTAAGTATTCAGATATATGAGCCTGTGGGGGGGCATTCTTTTTTTTGTGAGTTCATTTTTTTGTAAATGTTGCTTGTATTTCGTGTCAGTCCAAATATAATATGATCATTTTATTCATATCCCTTCTTCTTTTTTATTATTTATTTTTAAGTTTAAATTTAGATTAGAAACAAGGTTGCTTCACAAGTTCCAGGTCGCTCTCCCTTTCCCTCCCATCCTCCCATGCCCTCACCCCAGCCCCCCCCCATTGTCCCCTCATTTCCCCAGGGAGGGTGAGGCCCTCCATGGGGGGGTGGGGGACATTCTTATTCAAACAACTATATATTATAAACATACACACATATACACATGCACACACACATACACATTTGCTCTATTATGAATCATAAATAAAAATAGCTTCAAAATTTTAGTTAGGATTTCCTTTTATTTCCAACATTACATACTTATTGATTATTTGGAAATTTCATACAATGTTTACTGATCACAATCACTACCCATTTCTCTACCTTCCCACCCTTGTGCCATTCCCCAAAAATAAAAAACAAATAAAAAATACGCTATTTCCAATTTGTGTTGCTCATATATGCATTGGAACATGCATGGTCAAACTCCCAGTAGCCAGCCCTTTAATGGCAACCAAATCCTTCCCACCTCCTGGTGCAGAAGCCATGAAGAAGCAATTCTTCTGTATCCCTATCACAATATTTATGGACTCTCTTCAATGATTTCCTGTCTATACTATTTCTTTTTTTTCATTGTTTTTGATGGGGAGAGAGAGGTTGTCACAGAAGCTTTCAATGTCTCTTATTCTCAACTATGAGTCTGCAATAAGATATACCATTGGAAACGAAGATTCCTTGCCAATAACAGACTATAGCAGCATGGACCATGGACTTCAAATGGTTTCTGGCAGCATCTTTGAACACAGACCTCAACTGGACCCCAGGTGACAATATTGAACCATGAACCTCAACATGGCCTCTGATAGCTGCATAAACCATGAACATCAACACATCCATTGGCTGCAACATGGCCCACAGGCATTGAGAACAGCCGCCAGCAGCTACATGGACTAAGGGTATCAATACCTACTGCAGACACATCATGGGCCTTGAACACTAACAAAACACACTGACTGCAGCATGGACTACAGACACCAACATGGTTCCAGACACTAACATGATCCCAGGAGCAGCAAGGACCATGGAAGTCTTTTGAGGTGTCCAAATCCAGAAAATGTACCACTTTCCTTTTCAGACATCCTGCTTGGACCCAGGGCAATTGTGTGGCAGGGCAGTACATTGCAGAGGACAGGGGGTTGAACTCATTGCTTACTTGGCAATGACATACTTCCCCATCCAGCACAGTCATGTTTTCACACCTGTCACTGCTACTTTGTCTCTTGTTCTGCCCATCTCCTCCACACATGGGCCCACTGCTACTTTCTATCATCTTTCCCACCTCTCCACCACACATTTAATCATCAAAGTGCCTTTGTAAACTGCAGTGTGCCATACAATATTTCTTTTTTTTTAATTTTGTTGCCCTAACATCTTTACATGCAAATACGTACTTCAGTGAGTATTTGGCCTTGTTCAAGGTTTCTGGTTCCTGAAGCACCATAAACACTGGACTATTGTTATCCTTTTGGACTATTGTTATCCTTTTGTTACCCAGGGGCACGGTGATCTTGTGGTTAGACATCCAGGGACAGGATCCCCAAGAGCTTCAGGCTGCTGCATACTTCTCTGCCCACCTCAGGCAGCACCAAGGACCTGTACATTTCTATAGCATCAGGGCCAGAAGCTCTAACTGCAACAGCAGTGGCTTCATCCTGTGGGCCACTCCTGATGGCTCTCACATCCTGTCGTGCTGAGGACTAGCCCTACTTAGCAATAACATGTTCTTTGCCAGCTGTGGCCATTCTCCCAGGCAGCTTCCACACAGCCACATCTGCAGTTTTGCATTCTCCCTTGTGCATGGCTCTGTTTCACCATCTTTCCTTCCAATTTCACAAGAATACTTTTAAAAAGCACCTTCCCATAAGATATTCCTGCTTCTTTTATTGATGTTTCAGAGATACTAGGAGCTTGGCAAATTCTTCCTCCACTTTTAAATCCATTCCTTTTGGCATACATACTCTTTGACTTAAATGAGGATACTTTTTTTCTGTTTTACATAGAAATTTACATTTGATATTTTAATTTTATTTTAATTTTGCTAAGTACATCAACCATTTGTTTTTAAGAGAAGCTTTTCCTTTGCTAGCCGCTTTGGTTTATCACCCGCCAGTCGCCTGGGCTCTGCCGCATTGTAGTCCCCAAATAAACACACAAGACACTGTATTAATTATGAAGCTGTTGGCCTTGCTTGTCTCTTACTGGCTAGCTCTGCTTTAAGTAATTACCCCATAATTGTTAATCTAAGTATGTCTCTTACCGGAGAGGTTTCCGGGCTTCCTACCCCAATGGCGTTACATCTCGAACTCTCCTGTGTTTCTCCTTCCCAGAATCCTCCTGGATTCCTAGCCCCACCTATCTAGATTCCTATTGGCCAGAGAGTGCTTTATTAGCATAAGACTTCCCCAACAATTTGTCTATGTTTACCAAAAAATGGCATACTCATAGATTTGCTTTTATTTCCATTCCCTTGCCCTCTCAATTTTTTCCAGTTAATTTTCTGTCCTATCCATAATATTTCAAAAAAAAAGCTACTTTTATTTTTTTATTGTTATCCATGCTTTAACTCTTTAACTGCTTCATAGTTTCTGAAAGCAGTCCCTTTGGAATGGGTATGCAGGTTCTTTCCATGTTTACATATTTTGTTGTACAATGTTGAACAAGTTACGGCATGTGTTCTATGCTATCAGGCTGGGATTCAAAGTAAATTCCTAGAAGTAGAATTGCTGGGTCAAAATAGTAAACCCACATAATTTTGTTAGATATTACTACATACTGCACCATTGCGATTATAATAGTTCTACCTTACCAAAAATTTTATAACTATTTATTTCCATAATAATCTAAAAGACTTTTATCTCTCTATACACACAGTGCTATCTCAATGCAATTTTAATTTAATACTATAAGTATGAAAATAAGAACTTTTGTGTGTTTCAAAACAATATTTTCATTATTTTGAATAGTTTGTCATTTGTCTTTTTTTTTCTTCACAATTTTTCAGGTAAAAATAGCTGAGCTGTACTTGTGTTTGCATTCTCCCCACATAATTTCAGGAACAAAATCATAGAATGTTTGAAATATTTCTAAAACTGTAATTTGATGATGTCTCTATGCTAGGTGCTTCCTTTGAAAATGGGATGAACTCTCAATGTCAATGACAAGGTCCATTTTTCTTTGAAGATACATGGCTCTTCAATCTTTGTAAAATGCATTTGTGGTGGTACATTACTGACAACCTGTCTTCAGAGGGTAGGTTATCATCCTCGAACATTTACCCTTTAATAAAAGAAGAAATGCTTAATGCATCCTTAAGTTCTACGACCCCTTGAAGCACTTTGTCATGAGGTAATAAAAAGCAGGTGCATGCTCCAAATTAGTTTCTGGGTCATTCACCATATTTATATTGATGAGATCTCATTATTTCCTGGTTAGATTTTTATAAAATAAACATGCCAATAATGTCCTGTGAAGTAAAAATAAATTCTCCTTTTCTTTTCACACCCCAAAACCATGTCAAATCCTCTGTTTGGGGGACTGCTGATTCAATGTAAAGCATCAAAAAGTGTGTAAAAGCTTTCTAAGGCAAGGAACAATAGCGATGCCTTAAAATTCCTCCAGATAGTCTCTTCTCTTGAAAACCAGAAACTCTATTTATATTTTGCTTGGCCAATCCTTCATCTTGAGAATTACAATGTTGGATTTTCTTTGGCTTTGAGACATAGATTCCATTTAATCTTACCACAGACACATGTTCTCACTCTATACTTGTGGTGGCTTGAATGAGACACATCCCTATGGTCTCAGTCATTTGACTACTTAGTACCTCGTTGATATCAGTGTTAGGGGAATCTTGGGAGCAGTGGCCTTATTGGAGGAACTGTGTCACTGGAGGCTAGCTTTGAGTATTAAAACAGTTATGCCTTTTCCAGTTATCTCTTTCTGCATTGTATTTCTGGTTCAAGATGTGAGCCCTCAGTTTCTGCTCTCAGCATCTAGTTCAATAACACCTGCTACCTCTGCTTTACCATCATGGGTTCTAAGGGAACCGTGAGTGTAAATATACTCTTTCTTTCATAAGTTCCCTTTGTTACAATGTTTTATCACACCAATAGAAAAGTAGCTAATGCACCAGTTAAAGGAGATAATCACATTTACCTGCTCACATTTCTTTCATTTTTATTCATGATAAATAATACAATTTCTACACCTGCTCCAAATTTGCAGAACAATTTTCCAAGTGATCTAATATTTCCTTTTTATAAATTTTACTTTAGAAATAATCTTATTTTTCATACCTAATATTTTCTTGATATGAGGTGGTCACATACATGAGATCTTGCCATTCAGAGCACTGATTTACCACAGAAGAGTTCTTTGTAGACACTGACGTGAGGCAGGTTCTGATAGACAACAGGTTTTTCCCTGTTTCGAGATAATGAATGGTTCAGACTATGGAAGACCTGCAAGAAGACTTCTTTGCCATATTGTAAAGGCAATTTATCTCCAAACAAATGTAACTGAGAGATATTTAGAGAGTAAAAGGGATTGCATCATTATTTATTTTTCATACTCCCTTGGAACATCTAGAATCCAGTCACACATTAAGCAAGTCCTGTTCTCATGAATTTTAGTGAAGCCAGTAGATACTTTGTTTCAGCAAGATTCAGTGTATTATTCCACGGCATTATAACTTGCTTGTTACTGTCCAGCTGGAAATTATATTTGTTAGATATTCTTGAATTGATGTGGGGGCTTGAGGACTAATTATTGCCAAAGGAATGAATGAGACAGGCTGGAGGAAGCAGCAAAAGTGATAGGCCTTCTCTGCATTTTCCCTTTTGCCTGCCTATACAGATGATTGTAGAGGCCTTAGATGATGTTGGACCTGATAAGTCAAAAGTTCATATTTCTATATGAGCACGTGGAATGTTAGTTCCTGCACTGGATTACTGTATAAGCAGAATACATGAAGCTATTAACATTGAGTACATGTTAGAGTTGACTTTAGCATACTCCATATTAGCTTGTTTTAACTTCATTTACTTGTATGTCCCTCTCCCTGTCAAACTGAGATTATCCTGTGGTCAGAGAACAGGTCCTACCTATCTTTTTATTGCTTGAGGTAGACAAAGACTAAGTATGTACTGAATTGAAAGAGATTTCATTGTCAACAAAGTTCACTTCAAAGGTGCCCACAAGTCAATTAGGACTGTATTCTATTTTAATAATGGATACATGCGGTTACTTTCATGTACCTAGGAACTTGTCTACTCAAAATATATCGATTACAATATATTCACACAAATATGACTACTATCAAGTCAATCAAAGAACACATTTAACACACCCAAAAGAAACCCACTGTCATTAGCAGTTACTCCTCATTTCCTTCCAATGTCCTCTTCCCTCCCAGGTAACTGGTTATCTACTTTTACATGACAGACTTGCCTCTCCCGTATATGTGAGATGAAGGGAATAAATTTAGGAAAATTTGTGACTTATTTCTTTCAATGAATATTTTTTAAAGTTCATCCATATTCTAGAGCGCCTTAGCACATTATTATTCTTTACTGAATATTATTGAATTGATACTACGGATAAACATTTTGAGTATCCACTGATGAAAATTTGACTGTTTTCTACATTGACAATACCATGAATAATTCTGTTATGAACTTTTGTGTACATGTTTTTATTTCTCCTCAATGTATAATTAGGAAGAGAATGTTTCTCTAACATACTTTAACTTACAGGAACTGCAAACTGTTTTTTTATAACCTCTCTGCTATTTTGGATTTCCCAGTTTCTCCACATGCCTACAAATGCCTGTAGATGTGTGCTGTTTAAGCTAGAGCCAACTTAGCTTATGTGAAGTGGTTTCCCTTTATGATTTTTAACTTGGATATATTCATTATCTAATGGAAAATATCTGTTCGGGTCCCTTGTCCTTTCTAAAATAGGGTTTTGTGTATATGTATTTTTGAGTTGCTAATTGTCATATATTATGGATCCACTTATTTTATGAGTACTGTCTATTATTCCTCAGGTTCTTTTGTCAGGTCTTTAATGTTCAAAAGGTTTTTGTTGTTTTAGCTTTGCAGAAGCCCAACATATCTATTTTCTTGCTGTTATTAATATTCTAAGTCTATTCTTTCACTGCCTTAGAGAACAACTGCCAAGTCTAAGATCACAATGTGTCTTTAATCAATTTAGTTTAATTTTTATTAGTTATAAAATAGGAGGTGGGAGTGGTGGCTCACACCTATAATCCCAGAATTCATGAGATAGAGGCAGGAAGTTTAAAATTTTAAGTTTTAGCTAGGAACAGCATCCAGGCAACAACAGGCTTCTCCATTTGTATTTTGTTTGTTTTAAGACACATTGTGTTCCAGGATGTTTTGAAACTTTGTAACTCACACTGGACTCAATATAACACCAATCCTCCTGCCTCATTCTCTGAGTTCTGGGATTATGGATACAAATCATCACACCCAGCATGACCCCATGTTCTTGAAGGAGGAGATCTTAACACTCCTACTTTAGAAAAATTACACCACTAATTTTTTTCATAGCAATTTTTTCCTAGTCTACACAGAAATGTGGAGCCAAAAAGGGGTTGGGTTCATTTGCAGCCTACAGTGACTCTCACTGCTGCTGTGTGTTGTAACTATGGTTTTAGTTTGATGTGCAGCCTCCAGACTGCTTTAATGTAGTAGTATAATATTTTACATATTATCTTGCAATCTGATATATGTGTATGTATTTACTATTTGTGTTGTTTTGCGACAGGGTCATATTCTACTATATAGAGCCAAGACTCTCCTGAAATTCATGTTCTAACCAAAACTGGCTTCCTATTTCAGGCTCCCACATGATGTGATTATAGGTGTGTGCCACTACATCCAGCCTGGTATGATGATTAACAGTAATCATGGATCTTTGTGGTTTTCCCCTTCATGTCAGTTCATACAGGTATGTGACAATTTAATTGTCCTGTTGGCAAAATCTAGACTCTCCTGGGAAAAGATTCTCATTGAGGCATGTTGAATTTCAAGATGGCCCAAGGACATGTCAATAGGAGAGTTATTTTGATTACATTAACTGAGAGGTGGGAAGACCTGATCACTGTAGGTGGCACTCTTATCAAGGCAGGGAATTCTGAATTGTATAAGAATGAAGAAACTGAGATGAGCATAAGTATGAATGCGTTCTTTGCTTTCTGTTCCTGATCACTGATGTGACATGAAAAGCTCCCTGAAGCTTTTACATTTGTGATTTCCCCAGGTATCATGGATTTTAATCTGGAACTATGAGCCAAAGTAAACTCTTCCCCCTCTAAACAGTTTAGATCCTTGACTATATACTTAATTTAGAGATCAACCTGAAGTACTTGAGACCCTGATACAAGCCAACAAAGAGACTGTACCAGTTTTCAAGTGCAGTAGAAGTACAAGAGAATTTTAATTGTTGCACACAATTCTCAACACTTTTATGTGACTCATCATGGAGATTCATGCTAATACTGTTATGATTTTATTCCAATTTCCCTAATGAGGCTGAATGCTTTTTAATGTATATATTAGCCATTTTGGACTGATTTTGCAAAGTTGAGAACTTTCCCTGTCTTTGTGTTGGGTTAAGTCCCTTCCTCTTGAATTTAAGAATTCTTTATATATTCCAACAGTAAGTCCTTTGTTAGATATTTTTCCAGTTTGGTTTTCTATTGCTGTGATAAAATACTGACTCAAAGCAACTTAGAAAAAAAACAGTTTATTTGATATTACACTTTCAAGTTACAGTCTGTCATTGAGGGAAGTCAGGGCAGGGACTCAAATAGGAACTGAAATGGAGATCATGAAGTCCAGTTACTCACTGGCTTACCCCCCACTATTTGCTCATCTTGTTTTCTTATACCAACCTGGACCAACTTCCAGGGGTGGCACTAACTACAGTAGACTTGGTCTCTAAAATCAATAAGTAACTAGGAAAATGGCCCACAGAGAAGCCAGTTTGTCAATCCAACGTAGGTAATACTTCAGTTGAGGTTCCCTCTTCCTAGGTGACTTAAGCTTGTGTCAAGGTGATAAAAAGCTAAGCCTCACAAATTTGAATATCATCAAGTATTTCCACTACCCTGTAGATTGCCTTTTTTCTCTCACAATGTTATGAATTGGCGAACAATTCTTAATTTCAAGATAATTCAGTTTATAACAATATTTCTTTGTGCTTTATGCTTTCTAAAATGGTTTGAATAATCTCATCTTATTTTAAAGCATTAAAATAATTAGGGGGTGGAGCCCACCTCTATTATGTAAATTGTGGACATCTAATTACCTTGTATCATTAATTGACAAGGGCTTTCTCCCAAATTGGTTTGAGTTGGTGCTTTTACTGAAACTTATTCAATACTGGTGACTTGTACACGGACTTCTAATTGTATTCTGCTCATTTATGCATTCAGTCATAGGAAAGTGCAACATGAATTTATTTTTCATATCACCTTTTATTATTTTTTGAAGTTATGGCATGTGAGTTTTCCAACTTCGATCCTCCTTATCAATAATATTTTGGCCTCCTATGTCCTTTTCATTTCCACATAAATTTCAGCTTAACCTTATCCACTTCTGAAAAAATGCAGATGAGATTTTGATAGAGATTGTTTTGAGCCTGTACATAAGCTTGGAGAGTATTATTTTCTTTCTTTATTTTTTTTTTTTTGGTTTTACAAGACAGGCTTTCTCTGTATTGTTTTGGAGGCTGTTGGTTCCGGCCTGGCCTCGAACTCACAGAGATCCGCCTGCCTCTGCCTCCCGAGTGCTGGGGGTTAAAGGCATGCGCCACCACTGCCCGGCATGAGTATTCTTTTCTTAATAACACTAAACATTCTGGTTCAAAAGAACGAGAAGTTTTTCAATAATTTAGTTCTTTTTTTGCCTTTCAATGACGACTTGTAGTTTTTAATAAGAACATCTTATATCCTATTTTGCATGATTTAATCTTAAGTATTTTGTTACTTTGATGGTGTTATAGTTGACATTGTTTTCTTAATTTTATTTTTTAATTGTTCTTTACTAGTGTGTAGAAATACAATATTTGTGTGTAACCTTCCAGATTTCATTAGTCCTAATAGTTTTCATAAGAGTCCTTAGACTCTTTCTATACAGAAGATCATATCATCTGCAGATAGCAGTAAAAGAACTTTTTATAGCTCTTGGAATAACATTCACAGAGATCTAAGCCACAGAAGCATGAGTGTGCTATGCTGCCAGTTTCTAAGGTCAAGGGAGACACTTATAGGATAATTTACTTCTTACTTATCTATTTTATGCACGATGTTTTTCTCTGGTGATCCACGAGAGAAAATTGTAAGTCTTGAGTCAATGTCAGATGGAAATGAAGATAGAATTTGTGTACGCTGTAAAGACAGTCTTTGTATATCTCTCTTATACAACTGGAATATTAATCTGGTGGGACATTGTTGATACATGTCAGCTTAGATTATAAAACCTTTCTCACAAAACTTCCCTATTCAGGAATCAGGGCCAGCTATTGCTAGACTACAGGAACCCACATCCTGTAGCCTCTGAGCTTTCAATTATCAATAACTGCCCGATGAAGTATCTATAAAGCTGTTCAAATGAACTATAGGATCATATTTATGGAGACTGCTGTGCAGAAAATGCCTTATGACAAAATCTGGGAAAGTATATACACGAAACATTTCTCACTAAGGAGTTAGAGGCAAAGATCAGTGTGGCAACAGGAAAGAACAGAAATTGGTAAAGCAAACATAAGGAAGCAAAATGAGTTTACATCGTGGATCAACTACCTAAGTGTTAACTGTTATAAAGAGATTAACATAGTAACAATATTTAAGATAATTTCTATATAAGCTCTTAGCTATTGATAGTATTCATATTATTGGATATCTCTTAGTTCGATAAAGTAATCAGTGATTGATTACATGTTTTTAGACAAAGGTAGAAATAATTTTATACAAATCAGAATTTTTCTATTATATCAGAATTTCCCTTATATATATTATATATATATATATATATAACTACTTCAGAGCTAGTATATACACAAAAGTTCATGGATAGGCACGGGACCCAACACAGGCCAATAAAATCTTATTCTGTATTCTACAAAATGTTGGAGGAAGCACACTATCATTTTATTTGAGATTAGGAGCTGTAGAAATAATGTGAATTTGAAGCTATTCACTACTTTCTTGTTTATGAATAGGGAAAGGCTTTTGGGAAACAGGAAAGGTAGACACCAGGGATGTGTAGCCAATAGCTGGAAAGCAAAGAAGTCTTAAGGGTCTCATTGGAATGGAATTTGACTGTACATAAAAACATCTTTCCTTCCCTCCTCTTGCTGTCCCTGTTAGTTTATGTAGCTACCTTATTTTTGTTTTTTTGCCCTTTAGAATTGAGAATATTCTGATTGACACCTGATTTCTTCCTAGTTGCCATTTTGGACTCCTTTGTTACCCCATCCCGAGGTGAAGAGTTAATAGAGGAGAGATTACAAAGCAGAGAAATAGAAAAGTATACTGAAAAGGGTAAAAATGTAGAATGCAAAATAAAAAATATCTGAATTAGAGTGATGAAGACAGTGGTACTGACCAGTTATATTCAAGTTGTATTCATGCCCTTAGTCATGTTTTTATAATGGTGTTGCTTAGCATTTGTAAATTATCTCATGTTCTTTCAATGTATTTGTCTAAATGAGTAGCTTTTTGCCTACAAAATAGGAAAATGTTCTTGTACCATGACAATGAGAAAGGAAAATTAAGGTGCCCACAGTAAATGCTTTTGATCTGTGCTAAGATGATAACATTTTTAATGCTTGTATCAGTGTGTGCATTGATGGTTTTACGAAATCATATATTTAGTGTTAATTTTTACTGGAATATCTTTGGTGAGCCTGGGGAATAAATTGAAACTTCAGAGTCCTTATAGGGTGGATGAGTTCTTCTGTAGAGACTCAAACACCTGTGTGAGATAGTCACAGTATCTGCACTCCAATATTTATCTCTGGTGAGATATTCATTGCCACTTTTAAATTTTTCTTTAGTTAGAAAACTCACTGCCTGAACTCCGTTGACAGAGACTGCAAGTGCATGGGAACATTGTAAATGAGAGTATAAAAGAATGTAAATGAGTTGTCTTAAGTGTCACAACTGGCGACAAAACTGGAAATAAATCTCAGGAGTTCTTATTCTCAAATCCAATTCTCTTTCAGTTTTCAAACTCAATGAAAATTTAATAGTTGAGAAAATATAATTTTATCCTTTCACTATATAGAGAGGATGCCTCAGAAGATAGTCAGAAAGCAGTCAAAAAGTTAGAATGAAAGCATTTATCCTTTAAAGTTCACAACTGTCTAGGAAATAAGGAGGAAAGATGATATTCTAAAAAAAAGATAAATCAGAACTCATTACTGAATGGTTACTGCTTATCATCTCAAAGTTCCATTTTAGTTCCCCTTGCTCCACTTAGTTTCTGATTGTTATCTATCTCAGCTTAGATGTACATAGCAACATAATCACTCACTGTAAGGTGCTGTGCATCTTAGGCAACTGGATAAAGTGATTAAAGGATTTAAAAATGAATATGAAGAGATAATACTTTCTTGCCAAATGAATTAGTCGTCAGGCTTGGCATGGCATAAAAAACCCAATGTAGCCATTAGCCATATTAAAGCATCTCAAAGTGAGTTTTAGTAAGCATAGACTGTGACTTGTGGAAGTCCGGGTTCAATGAGTTAAGGATTCTCTTCTTCAGCATAAAACATGAAGCAAGCATTTAGGATAATTCCTCTTCATCCAATGTTATTCATTTTAGATTTCTTGTCCCAGCAATGTCTATTTAATCAGCTCCTTAAATATATTGACATGGTCACTAAGATGTATATTTATTCTCACATCACTGTGCTTAATTACTTTTTATGTGTAACATCTTTAAAATATACATTTCATGTCAACAGCCTTTTAAGTGTAAGCATTGTTACAGTAATTAAATTATGTAGTTTAAAAAGCATAATAAACAATGAACAGAAGTGTTAAGTTGTTTTCCTTTGTTAAGCTGGTGATCACTGAAAGTGTCTATACCCAATCTTCCCCTGAGAGTTGAATATGCGCTACAACAGTCATTTTCCTGAGGTAAATTCGGTATGAAAACATTGTAATAGTGAACTACAAAACAACCACTCCTTTAATTCCAATCATTTTAGCAAGTACTATGATAATTTATTAGCTGTCTTGGGTATAGGAGGAATGAATGAGAAATAAAGAAAAGAAAAACATACAGAAAAACCAGTAAGTGTTACTTCATTGAGAGAAATTCGAGGTGAACATAAAAGGGGAGCTTATAGGAATAAAAAGAGGTGAGGGAAGATGAAGGCATTTTTTCTAAAGGTAATCTACAAAGAGAGGTAAGTACTCATTATCAGATAAGGTAGAACAGTTTTACCAACCAATAGGCTAAGTAACCAAGATCCTGCAAAGACCAATGATTCATAGGCTATTAACAGTCACTAAGAAGGAAGAGATATTAAATCCCCACCTTTTCTTGAGGACATGTAGACAGATAAGGACTACTAGTCAAATAAGAGACATTTTCTTCAGTGTTGCAGCCACTAACAAGCTGCCAGTGTCCTCCTCTCAACCATGTGTCTGTAAAAAACACTAATGAAGCTCACTGGGCCACCAAAAAATAATTGTAGAGGAAGTACTAGTTGGATAGAGGAAGGGAACCATTTGAAGTGTACAAGCACAGAAAAGTGAAATGAAAGGTGACTATGATCAATATATATTACACACATGTATAAAAATGTCATAAACCTATCATTATGTATAGCTAATATATACTAATAAATTACAAAATGGGTTATGATATATTTGCTTACCAAAACTTCTTAACTTAATATAAGGCTGTTTTATGTTAAGACAATGTTATCAGACAAGATAGTCATTATAGTTCCAAAAATGTCCCTGTGAAAATGAGAAAGTTACTTATTGTTGTCTCACAGGCTATAACTATGTTCTGTGCATCTTTGTCCACAATTAAAACTATATTAACTATTGGAACTATATTAGTTTTGCATTTTTAAGATATACTGAGTAACTCTTCACTTGAAATCACACAAAGTAAATGAAATTGTATCACTGACTAGGTAATGGAATGATTTTATATTATATTCTATGGTGCTTAGTCATTTTGACCTCGTTACCATTTGTCTCAGGTTTCCGTTGCTGAAACAATGACAAGGTCCAAATCAACTTGAGGAGGGCAGGGTTTATTTCCTATACATTTCCACATGACTTTCCATCACTGAAGGAAATCAAGGAAGGAACTCAAGTCAGGAACTGGGAGACAGGATCTGATGCATAGGACCTGAAGGAATGCCACTTTACTGACCATCTCCCCATAGCTCACTCAGCCCTCATTTTTATTAGTTGTTTTCACCCTTGACATGTTTTGTGTGTGTGTGTGTGTGTGTGTGTGTGTGTGTGAATTTAATTAGGGTTGTTTGCAGGGGAATGGGTTACTTATTAGTTATTATATCACTGAAGAAAATGATACCATGTTCTCCTGCACACACAAGTTACCATTAACCACTTTGGGCAGGAATAGGGTCTCCTGAGCTCCTTCTCCTGTGATGAAATGTTCACTGGATGAATATTATGGAATCCTTGCATGGGTAACTACAGCTGTTTCTTTATAATAAAGAAAAGAAAATGCAAACATTATGAGGGATCTATAATGTTTTCACAGTAAAGCAACTTCTAATAATTCTTTTCTTTTGCCATGTGTGTATAGTGGATGTTGTGTGTGTGTGTGGGGGGTATGTGATGGTCTTTTGATCAGTCAGTGCTTTTTGAAGCAAGGTTCTCTCTGAACTCTGGATTTGGCTAGAATGGCTGTCCAGTGAGTACTGGGGATCCTCATGTCTTTCCCTTTCTAACACTACTCTTACAAACATATGCCATTAAACAAAGCCTTTCTTTGATGCTGAGGATCAAGACTCAAATACTCAATTCACTAAGCTAATTTCCCAGGCTCTCCAATAATGCTTGACACTATACAATAGGTCAAAAGGAAAAAATAGTTATGCTTCATAGAAAGAAAAAATTGAATAATTTCATTTTAAGGAATAATATGAGTGATAAAATTCTAAACAAAGAACCAAAATAATTTAATTAGAACTGTGTGATGATTTTTAATGAATTTTATTATAGAAATATTAATACTACTTTTCTCAATATAATGGAAATGATCATGTCAATATTATAATGCCTGTATTTGGCTGAAAACTATAGATAGTGTAGAAAAGATAGTTTTTGTTTTGGAATACATAAAGGTCATTTTGTTCTTGCTTCTTTTTTCTTTTTTGGATTTATAGCTCTTTGCTCTTTAAATGTAGTTCTAGTATGGAGGGTGTTATTTTCTTTAATTTTAAGAAGCAGGCAGAGAAACTGTTGACTTTAATCATTCAAAACCTTTTATTTTATGTGTATTTCTCAGAAACAAATGTACTTCATCTGTGAGCCTTGTGCTGACAGAGGCCAGAAGAGGATATTGGATTTGCTCCAAATGGAGTTTTAGGCAAGTATGAGCTGTCATGTTGGTTGAAAAATAAGCTCAACTACTATGCAAGAGCAACAAGTGATCTTAACAACTGAGCCATATCTCTAGGTCCTGGTTTTGATAATTTACCAAATGATATTAACTGAATCTCTTGCTAATTAATTAATTATGCTTTAACGACTGACAATATTGCTCAATGGTTAAAGTTGCCTGCTACTAAGCCTCAGGACCCGCATGGTGGCAGGAGAGAACTGATTCCCTCAAATTGTCTTCTGATCTCCATTCATGTGCACAGACAGACATACACATACCACCCACATTAATGCATAAATAAATACAACAGAATACTTTAAAAGGTAAGTATCATTGTCTTCATTTGCTAAAACAGACTGGATCTGTACCCACATATACTTGTCTATAAAGTGTATGGTCTATTTATTTTATAATAATTCCTTAATCTCTTTCTCTGGTGAGTATATGCCACATCTGTAGGTGCTCATATGCCTTAAAAGTTATTTAATAACTTTGCTTATAAAGAAAGGATTCTTTTGTTTTGTAAGTTGCATTTTGTTTTCAACCTGTGTTTTTCTTGACTTGAAGAAACATCTACAGTTGTTCACATTTAAATCTGAGGTTTATGAAGCATGTTAAGAAAACATTTGATGGGGATTGCATTGAATCTGTAGATTGCTTTTGGCAGGATTGCCATTTTTACTACATTGATCCTACCTATCCAAGAGCATGGGAGATCTTTCCATTTTCTGAGGGCTTCTTTAATTTCTTTCTTTAAAGATTCAAAGTTCTTACGATACCGGTCTTTCACTTGTCAGCACAGTTCTTCACAGACCTTGAAAGAACAATAATCAATTTTGTATGGAAAAACAAAAGACCCAGGATAGCCAAAACAACCCTGTTCAACAAGGCAACGTCCGGAGGCATCACCATCCCTGACCTCAAGCTCTATTATAGAGCTATAGTCCTGAAAACAGCTTGGTATTGGCACAAAAATAGACAGGTAGACCAATGGAATCGAATTGAAAACCCGTATTAACCCACACACGTACGAACATCTGATCTTTGACAAAGAAGCTAAAAATATACAATGGAATAAAGAAAGCATCTTCAACAAATGGTGCTGGCATAATTGGAGACTGGCATGTAGAAGAATGCAGATCGATCCATGTCTATCGCCATGCACAAAACTTAAGTCCAAATGGATCAAAGACCTCAACATAAATCCAGCCACACTGAACCTCTTAGAAGAGAAAGTGGGTGGTACCCTTGAACGAATTGGTACAGGAGACAGCTTCCTGAACATAACACCAGTAGCACAGGCAGTAAGATCAACAATTAATAAATGGGACCTACTGAAACTGAGAAGCTTCTGTAAGGCAAAGGACACAGTCAGCAAGACAAAAAGGCAGCCCACAGAATGGGAAAAAATATTCACTAATCCCACATCTGACAGAGGGTTGATCTCCAAAATTTACAAAGAACTCAAGAAGCAAGTCTCCAAAACACCAAAGGACCCTATTAAAAAGTGGGCTGCAGAACTAAATAGAGAGTTTTCAATAGAGGAGTCTAAAATGGCTGAGAGGCACTTGAGAAAGTGCTCAACATCCTTAGCCATCCGGGAAATGCAAATCAAAACAACTCTCAGATACCATCTCACCCCTGTCAGAATGGCTAAAATCAAAAACACCAATGATAATTTATGCTGGAGAGGATGTGGTGAAAGGGGGACACTCCTCCATTGCTGGTGGGAGTGCCAACTGGTTCAGCCACTTTGGAAATCAGTGTGGAGATTCCTCAGAAAAATGGGAATAAACCTACCACAAGACCCAGCAACTCCACTCTTAGGCATATATCCAAAAGATGCCCATTCATACAACAAAGATGTCTGTTCCACTATGTTCATAGCAGCTTTATTTGTAATTGCCAGAACGTGGAAGCAACCTAGATGTCCCTCACCTGAAGAGTGGATAGAGAAAATGTGGTACATCTACACAATGGAGTACTATTCAGCAGAAAAAAATAATGGAATCATGAGATTCGCAGGCAAATGGATGACACTAGAAGAAACCATCCTGAGTGAGGTAACCCAGTCACAAAAAGAGAAACATGGCATGTACTCTCTCATATATGGATTTTAGACATAGATCTGGGGAGTGCCAGCCTACAATCCTATGGCCAGACAGTCTGGGAAACAGAAACTTTATTTAGTGGCTGATCAAGGAAGAGGCAGACTCCCTTGGTTAAGTACTGAGCTGAACTCAAGAAAGCCAGTAACAGAGAGGGAGGACTGATGATCAAAGGGATTAAGACTGGGCTGGTTTCACCCCCAGAAACAGCTGACCAGACAAAGGTTAACTCTTGAATCCCAGGCATTAGCCTGGGAAGCCAGCATGGGACTGATCAAGACCCCCTGAATCTGGGTGTCAGTGAAGAGGCCTAGGGAATCTATTGAGCCTTGGGCAGCAGATCAGTACCCATCCCAAGTATACACACGGACTTTGGACTCCAATAGAACAATGTGAGGTGCACTCTCACCCTGAACTCTTGGGAAAGGGTCTAGGCCCTGCCCTATATGAAATGACACACTATGGACACCCCCATGGAGGGCCTCACCCTCCCTGGAGAAATGAGGGGATAACGGGGGGGGAGGGCACGGGAGGAAGGGAGGGAATGGGAGAGGGACCTGGAACTGACTTGTGAAGCAACCTTGATTCTTATCTAAATTTAAACTGGAAAATAAAATTAAAAAAAAAGATGGAAAAAAAAACAAAGGTGTATTTCTAGGATTCAAATTCTGTTTCACTGACCCATTTTGGTGTTGATTATGGTGATGCTCCAATGACCTTAAAGCTACATAATAGCAATTAGACATGATTTTTTTATTAATATTTTTTATTTTCCATTTTAAATTTAGATAAGAAACAAGGTTGCTTCACAAGTCAGTACGAGGTCCCTCTCCCTTTCCCTCCCCTCCTCCCGTGCCCTCCCCGCATCCCCCCGTTATCCCTCATTGCCCCAGGGAGGGTGAGGCCCTCCATGGGGGTGTCCATAGTCTGTCATTTCATATAGGGCAGGGCCTAGACCCTTTCCCAAGAGTTCAGGGTGAGAGTGCACCTCACATTGTTCTATGGGAGTCCAAAGTCCGTGTGTATACTTGGTATGGGTACTGATCTGCTGCCCAAGGCTCAGTAGATTCCCTAGGCCTCCTCACTGACACCCAGATTCAGGGGGTCTTGATCAGTCCCATGCTGGATTCCCAGGCTGATGCCTGGGATTCTAGAGTTAACCTTTGTCTGGTCAGCTGTTTCTGGGGGTTAAACCAGCCCAGTCTTAATCCCTTTGATCATCAGTCCTCCCTCTCTGATACTGGCTTTCTTGAGTTCAGCTCAGTACTTAACCAGCCACTAAATGTAGTTTCTGTTTCCCAGACTCTCTGGCCATAGGATTGTAGGCTGGCACTCCCCAGATCTATGTCTAAAATCCATATATGAGAGAGTACATGCCATGTTTCTCTTTTTGTGACTGGGTTACCTCACTCAAGATGGTTTCTTCTAGTGTCATCCATTTGCCTGCGAATCTCATGATTAGACATGATTTTAAGTTAATGTGTTTCTATTTGCCTTATGAGATGATTGGCAAAATGCCTATTCATTTTAGATGTATAAGTCACGTTTCATATTTTTTAGCTTTAATGTTATTATGAAAGAATAAAAGTTTAGATAAATTTATCGCAAAAAAGAAAACATTTGAATTGATAGCATTATGTCCATTAATTCATTCAAAGTCTCAATATCATCATAAGTAAAACTGAAAAAAACTCCATAATCTACCTACTTATTGATGGAAAATTTATTCTGCCATGCATTAAAGTACTGTGTGAATCATATTACAATGCAATGATAATAACTTAGTGGTATTTTATTTGATTATCAAAGCTATTTAATAATGTTAGATTTTCGTGTTGGCGAATAAAAATATAAGTGAGTGTATGAAAATAGATGTAAGTTTTATCTAGTCTAATTTAAAATAGCCATAGTGTTAGGTATGACTGCTACAAAAAGTTAATGAACCAAAATAATTTACAATTAAAATAAATCCATAGCCAGGCATGGTGGCCCATATCTACAGTCTCTAAACATGGAAGGTAGAGGTAGACGGATCAGGGGTTCAAGATCATCTTTGGCTATTTAATGGGTTTAAGGACAATCTGGGATGTGTAAGACCTTGCAATAAATACACAAAATAAATTTAGCTTTATGGTTTTGTAGACTGAGCAGGCACTTAGTCTCTAGTTCATTTTCTAGCTCATAAAAATGTGTTACTTTGTTGTTGCATGGTAAAAAGAGAATATGTGGTATATCTTTTATTTTAAAACTATGATCATTCATGAGATGATTTAAAAATGGTACAACAATTGCTCTCAGACATTCATACATGAGTATATTATGGTTATATCATGATTTATGTCATATAAAAATTGTGTCCTGGTTATGTTTTGATAACATGACCAAAGCAGGTTCATATTGGGAAGATGGAACCTCAGTTGGGAAAATTCCTGTAACAAATATATAGGATATTTTCTTGTTTAATAATTCATATGGAAGGTCCCTGCTCACTGTGGGCAATGCCATCCCTGGCCAAGTAATCATGCAAGATATAAGGACAATAGATGAATTTGAGCATGGAGAACAAGCCAGTAAGTAGCGATCCTCCATGACCTGTGCTTCAGTTCCTGCTGCCAGAATTCCTGGCCTGAGGCATTCATTGCCTTTATTTCCCTTAATCTCAATAATAGACCATGATACGAACATGTAAGTCAAATAAACCCCTTCCTCCTCACAGTGCTTTTATGCACATTCTTTATCACTGTGTTATAAAGAAACTAGATCAAATAGTATTCTGTATTAACAAATATGAAAATTAGTCAGTGCATATGCAGTTAGGATGAACAAACTCCAAAGTATGATAACATTAACTTATCTTTCATTTTCTATAACCAGATTTTCCAACTTAGCAATTGTCAAATTATTTCCATGTATAAACTATAAGAATAGAAGAAAAACCCAGGTGTTGGTAGTGCATGCCTTTAATCCCAGCACTCAGGAGGCAGAGGCAGGCAGATCTCTGTGAGTTTGAGGCCAGCCTGGACTGCAGGGCGAGTTCCAGGACAGCCTCCAAGACAATACAGAGAAACCCTGTCTGAAAAACAACAACAACAAAGAACAGAGCAAACAAATTCAATCTGACTGAAAACTTTATTATACGTGGTAATAAAATTAGACCTTCCATGTATATTTAAATGAACAAAATATTTCTTTTTTTGCTGTTGTTTTTTAAGACAGGATTTCTCTGTGACTTTGGAGCCTGTCTTGGAACTCTCCCTGTAGACCAGGCTGGCCTCAAACTCACAGAGATCTGCTTAACTTTGGCTCCTGAGTTCTGGGATTAAAGGTGTGTGTCACCAACGCTCGGCTTAACAAAAGATTTCTTATTTTATCATGATTTGTTATTCTTCTTGAATTTCTGCTCATGAAAATCTACTTAGAGATGTGTCTTTCATACATCATTGCTATTATTTAATATTTATTATTGCTTAATGTCAGACATAGACTTCTTAGAACTAGCTTATTTATTTCTCATTTCTGCTTTGAAAACAAACTGAAAATGTAGAGAGTCATACTGATGTGATATTCAAGGAAACTTTACTAAATTTAGCAAGATTCTGATTTTGTTAAAGATTTGTGGTTTAAGAGACACAGAGACACAGAGTACCTGACCGTATGCAAAAACAAGAGCCAGCTATCTGTTGTCACCAAAATATTTCTATCTAGCATAGACACCCACAAACTGACAGTCAATGTATTGAAGTCAATCTGCCAAACAAATGCAAGATGAAAGCAAGCTGGCTTAGCTATTGCGGTAACTGATAGGGAAGACTTCAACGTAAATGTAGTCAGAAAAGATTAATAAAGGCACTACATATTAATAAAGGGAAAGATTTATCAAGAAACCATAACAGTTATAAATATGTGTGTACTACATCTTGGAATGCCAATCTTCATAGAACAAACATTAATGTATGTAAATATATATATATATGCTCATAGTGGGTGACTTTACCACAACTCTGATCTTTACATAGGTCATTTATATTCAAAACTCAACAAAAGAACTTTTGAGTTAAACTATACCATAGACCAAATGTACTTATCAGATATTAGTGCTTAGACATGTAGAGAATACACATTCTCTTAAACTGCCTGTAGAATTTATCCTATATTCTATGATGCAAGCCAAGTTTGAACATGTACAACATTCTATGTATTGTGTATTATAACATAGTGCAATAAACTAGAAATCAAAAGCAAAAGAAAATACAGAATCGACACAAATGATTTTAGAATGAATAGCATACTCTTGAATGACAAGTGGGCTATTCCAAAAATCAGTGAGAAAAAAATATTCCTAGGGTCAAGTGAAAATTAAAATATAACTTCTCAGAACTTTTGAGATAATGCAATTCTAAGGGAAGTGTTTATACTAGTGATTCTTTACATTAAAACTTGGATCTCAAATAATCAACTGTGTGGATTTATCATGTTTGTACTCTATAAAATAAAGCTTGCTTGATGATCAGAGGTAGAGCTAGCCAGTAACTAACCATAGAGATCTGGATGTCTGTACAGACAGGAAGTGAGATAGCTGGGAAGAGAGGAATGTAAGCAGGAGGAGATAGAAGCTCAGTCTCTTTTTATTTGGGAAGTTGAGCAGGTAAGGTGTGGCTGTGGTTTACTCCTTTATGTCTCTGATATTTCAGCATTTAACCCCATATCTGACTCCAGGCTTTCTTATTAAGATATGCTAGAACTCGTGCTACACAACCTAATAAAGAACAAGTCAAACAGAAAACCAAATGTAATAAGAAATAAGAAAAATCAGGGCAAAAATTAATGAAGACTGAAACAAAAACATGGCTCAATTAAAGAAAAACTCTGTTCTTTGAAAGCATAAACAAGATTGAAAAACATTTGCCAAACAAAGCAAAAGGGGGGGGGAACCAATAAGACACAAGTTAATGAAATGGGGGAGGAATAAAAGGGACATTACAACATATTTGATTGAAATCTAGGGGGTCATTAAGGAATATTTTGAAAACATATATTTCAACAAAAATACATAAAATAATATATTCTTAGACACACATAATCTACCAAAATTAAATTAAGTCATCTTAACCAAATCCAAAGCAAACAATGTGGTTCAAAAAGCAGCAAAAGAGTTCCTCAAAACAAAAAATCCAGCACTAGGTAGATAGAAATTCTATTAAAACATCAAGAAAGAAGCAATATCAATGCTCAAATAGTTTCAAAGATAGAAAATAAAGTCAAACTACCAAACTCATTCTAAGAAATCAGTATTACCCTGATAAGAAATTAGATGCCACAAATCTTTTGAAAATATTTGCATGTTGATTCAAAACCTCATTAAGAAGATCATACTCCATGATTACATTGACTTAATCATGCAAGGTTGATTCAATTAATAAATATAATACAACACATAAATACACTTGAGGACAAAAATTGTATAATCACCTCAATAGTTATAGAAAAATGTCTTTAAAAACATCACTTCAATTAAAGTCTCTGAAAAAGCAAATAGTAGTATTCTTTAACATAATAAAAACTAAATATGACAAATGACAAAGCTATAGCTAACACTATACTAAGTATAGGAAAGTAGAAAACATTTCCTTGAAAATCATTCACATAAGTGTTCTCATTTTCACTATCTGCATTTAATAATATTCAAAGCAAAAAAGGCACTACAAACAGGAAAATAAGAAGTCAAATTGTCTTTATTTGTAGATACATTCTTAAAAGACCCAAAGATGTAACCAGAAACAATTAAATCTAATAAATATTTTAGCAAAGCATAAGAATATGAAATCAACGTATAATAAATCAGTATAGTTTTCATACGTCAGTATCAACGTTAAACTTTTAATTCACAATAGATTAAAAAATAATAAAATACCTAAAAACAAACCTAGCCAATTAATTGATGAGCCTACCTATGGGGTGAAAACTTGAAGAGACTGAAAAAGGAAATTCAATAAGACTTTAGAAAATGGAAAGACTTTCTGTGCTCATGAATTACCAGGATAGTACAAAAATGGGCAAACTACCACCTGTCTTATAAAGATTCAAAGAAATAAAAATTCCACTGATGTTCTTCAGAGAAACAGGAAAACAATATTTGAATTCATATGGATACAAAAAGATAGTCAAAGCAATCCTAAGCAATTAGAGTAATGTTGGAAGTATACTTAGTCTCAATCTATACTAAAGTGCCTACAAACAAAACCTCCCCAAACCAAAAGTTGCCTGTTTTGACTGGCAAAAAAACAGACACATGTATCAATGGCATAGAATAGAATATCCATAAATAAACCCATGACAGCAGACTAACTTTTGACAAAACTCTAAAGGATGAACATTGGTTAAAAGTCTCTTCTGTATATTTACATGCTGAAGAAAGAAACTCAGTATGTTTCTCAAGCTTTGGAACTATAATTACAAGTTTCTAAATAGACCATAGGCCATGTTCTAGCTTTCTTTCTGGTTGTTATGGTAAAATATCCTAACCAAAAAACAGCTTATCATTGAAAGAGTTTATTTCATCTCATAATTTCAGGATAAAGTCCATTACTGTAACAAAGTTGAGGCAGCAAGAACTTGAAACAGCTACTTATGTCCACAGCCAAGGACGGAAAGAATGGATGCATGCAGCTTGCTTTCTGAACTTTAGGGACTCATACACAGTGTCTTCCTATATCAACTAATCTAATTAAAGATAATCACCCACAGACATGCCCACAAGACAACCCTGATCAAGATAATCCCTCACTGACACCCTCTTCTCATGTAGACCAAGGTTTTATCAAGAAGGCAATTCAAACTAGCCATTACAAGCCTTATACAATACTGAAATCTCTGTCAACTGTTAATTTATTTTATTTAATATGCATTGGTGTTTTGCCATGGGTGTCAGATCCCCTGGAATGGGAGTTGCAGGCAGTTGTAAGCTGCAATATAGGTGCTGGGAATTGATACCTGGTCTTCTAGAAGAACGGTCAGCTCTCTTAATCACTTAGCCATCTTCCCTGCCCCCTCTGGCAACTGTTAAAGGAAAGCATATGTAATAAACTCTGTCATGGTTTGAATAATAAATGTCTACCATAAGTTCATGTATTTGAATAGTGGGGCATCCAGTTGGTGTTTAAGGAATTATGGAACTACTAGGGGATGCCATCTTGCTGGAGGAAGTATGTCAATGGGGATGGACAGAATTTCTGGCCTCAGTTCATTTCCATTCACTCTAAGTGCCTTGTAATTTGCATTTGAAGATGTAACCATCTCTCAACTTCCTGGTCCTTGGCTCCCTTCTCCGGAACCACAACCCAAAATAAACTTCTAGAAGTTGCCTTGTTCACGATATTTTATGATAGCAACAAAAAGTAACTAATACACATTCGAAGTTATAGTCATATGAAAACAGTTTCTGGAAAGAGCTTCTATATTACAAGAAATAATTCTAAGATGTGGCAATAGGAGCCCATGAAATTATAAAGAAACAGTCTACAGATTAGGGGGAAAATGGACAATTATGTATCTAACATTAGATTAATATCTACAATGAATAAGGAACTAAAAAAATAAAAGATCCAAACTCCAAACAAACCTATCAACAAGTGAGCTAATGAACAGGATAGTTCTCAAAAGAAGAAATATTAACTTTATTAAATATTTGAAAAAGTTCAATGTTCTAAATTTAAAAAATTTTAGTTTTCATTTCACATACCAACCTCAGTTCTTCCTCCCTCCCCTTCTCCATTCTCCCTAGAACCTTCCCCATTCCCATCCCCTCACCCATTCCTCAGAGGGTGTAAGAACATCCTTGAGGAGTCAATAAAGTCTGACACAACAAGTTGTTGTGGGACCATGCATAATCCGCTGTATCAAGGCTGAGAAAGGTATCTCACCACAGGGAATGGGCTCCAAAAATTCAGTTCATGGACCTGGGATAGGTTCTGGTGCCACTGCCAGCCCCGCCCCCAACAGATGACGTGATATATCTGTCACCCACATTCAAAGGGTCTCAGACATTGAAAATTCAAAGTTCTAGCTAGAAGGAAAGTGCGTATTAAGGATGCTTGGAGACTCTGTATCACTACAGTCAAAATGGCTATCATTAAGAAACAGTAACAACAAATGTTGATAAAGATTCAGGGAAAATAGAATCGTTAAATATCACTGATGGCGATATAACTGTCTAGTCATGTAAATCAGCATGTAAGTGCCTCCCCAAAAATTAAAAATAGAACTACCTAGATATACCATACCTGGATATATATCACAAATACTCTAGGTCAGCTGAGATACTGGAGTATCATGTTTATTACTGAGTCATTCACAATCTCTAAGAACTGGAACCAGCCTAGATATTCATCAACAGATGAATGTAGAAAGAAAATGTATTAATATATGTAATACAAACTGCAATTGTTCTAAGTTATAAAGATAATTGAAATCATGACATTTGTGGGGAATGTATGGAAATAGATCACCATGTTAAACAAACTAAGTAGAATTTAGACTTAAATTTGTATATGTACATAGATATACACATGTGTTTGTGGATGTGTGCATATGTACTATGAAAATAGGAAGTGGAAAATAACAGGAATAAGTGGGCTTAAGGGAGTGTCTGGAGAAAAAGATTAATGGAATTCATAGGATCTCAAAGCAGAATTGCAATGGTATTTTGAGAGAAGAAGGAAGACCATCAAGAAGAGGTCAGAGAAGATTGGGGAGGGCATTACAGAGGTTATGAATGAGAACAAACTTCAGTGATGCATCTATCTGAAAATGATTGCTGTAATGAAACCCTTCCTTTTGTATGCTAACTTTGAAAACCAAAAATACATATATCATTATAACATTTGGTGTTTACAAATTGGAAATTGAAAACATATTTAATATGTGTATATTTCATCTTTTGCAACAACACATTTCTTGTCAGATGATATTTTATTGAAATATTTTCAATTGGGCCAGCAAGATGGCTCAGCATGTAAAAGTTCGGAAAAATTAATTCAGTCATCAGAATTCATGAGTGAGGCAGAGAAATGACTTCCAAATTTGTCCTTTAACCTCCACATGTACACTGTAGCACTTGTGTGTCCCTCACTAAAAAAATAAAAATTGTAAATAAAGGAAGAAATAAATATTCACTCTCATGTTTCTTGAACATCTGGAAATCCCACTGCCACACTGTTCTGGATGATTCACTTTCTTTGTAATCCAAAGATGCATCCAATCATCTGTTGTCTTGGAAATTTCATCACATACCGTTTTTTGGGACATCAGCGAACCACTGATGGAGACTCAGGAAGATATAATTTTGACTTTGCTTCCAGCTTACATGCAACTCATCTTTTTTAAAATATTATTTTTTATTTAAATTAGAAACAAGCTTGCTTCAAATGTCAATCCCAGCTCCCTCTCCCCTACTGCCCTGACCCCTACCAACTCCCCCAACACTCCACCCAATTCCCACTCCACTCCCCAGGGAAAGTGAGGTCCTCAAGGGGGAGATTTTCAAAGTCTGTCATATTATCCAGGGCAGGGCCTAGGCCTTCCCCCATGTGTCCACGTTGAGAGAGCACCCTTCCATGTGGAATGGGATCCCAAAGTATATATAAAAACCCGAGGCCCCATAGATTGCCGAGGCCTCCTCACTGACACCCAAATTTAAGGGGTCTGGATCAGGACCATACTGGCCTCTCAGCCATCAGTCTGGGGTCCATGAGCTCCCCCTTGTTCAGGTCAGCTGTTTTTGTTTGTTTCACCAGCTCTGTCTTTATTCTTTTGCTCATCACTCCTCCCTCTCTGCAACTGGTTTCCAGGAGAGCGGTTCAGCTTTAGCTGTGGGTGACTGCCTCTGCTTCCTTCAGGCACGGGATGAAGGCTCTATGATGGCAAATAAGGTAGTAGTTAATCTCACTATCGGGAAAGGGCATTTAAGTAGCCTCTCCCCTATTGCTTAGATTGTCAATTGGTATCATCCTTGTAGATCTCTGAAATCTAACTAGTGACAGATTTTTTCCTCAAACCTATAATGCCTTATTCTATTATGGTATCTTTCATCATTCTCTCCTCAATTCTCCCAACTCAAACTTCCTGCTCTCCCATTTACTCCTCTCCCCTCCTCTTCTCCCCCTCTCTTTGTCCCAGCTCCCTCTTCCCTCCCCCGATGCTTCTGAACCTCTCAGGAGATCCTGTCCCATTCCCCTTCTCCAGCGCACCACGCATATATCTCTTAGGGTCCCCCCTGTTTCCCAGAATCTTTGGAGAAGGGATTGTAGGCTGGTAATCCCCTGCTCCATGTCTAAAATAAATATGAGGGAGTATATACCAGCTTGCCTTTTTGTGACTGGGTTACCTCACTTAGGAAGAATACTTCTAGTTCCATCCTTTTGCCTGCAGATTTCAAGATTCCATTATTTTGTTCTGCTGAGTAGTACTCTATTGTGTAAATGTACCACATTTCTCTATCCACTCTTCAATTGAGAGGCAGCTAGGTTGCTTCTAGGTAATGGTTATTACAAATAATTCATCTGTGAACACAGTGGAACAGGTGTCCTTGTTGCATGAATGCCCAACTTTGGGGATGTGCCAAAGAGTGGAATTGCTGGATCTTGTGGTTAGATTGATTCCCGTTTTCCTGAGGAATCTCCATACTGATTTCCAAATTGATTGTACAAGTTGACACTCCCACCAGCAGTGGAGAAGTGTTCCCCTTTCTCCATATCCTCTCCAGTGTAAACTGTCATCGGTGTGTTTGATTTTAGTCATATTTACAGGAGTAAGATGGCATCTCAGAGTTGTTTTAATTTGCATTTCCCAGATGGCTAAGAATGTTGAACACTTTCTTAAGTGTCTATCAGCCTTTTTATACTACTCTATTGAGAATTCTCTATTTAGTTCTGTATCCCACCTTTTAATTGGATCCTTTGGTGCTTTGGAGACTTGCTTCTTGAGTTCTTTATAAATTTTGGAGACCAGCCCTCTGTCAGATGTGGGGTTAGTGAATATCTTTTCCCATTATGAGGGCTGCCTTTTTGTCTTGTTGACTGTGTCCTTTGATTTACAGAAGCTTCGCAGTTTCAGGAGGTCACATTTATTAATTGTCGATCTCAGTGTTTGTGCTACTGGTGTTATGTTCAGGAAGTGATCTCCTGTTCCAATTCATTCAAGGGTACTCTCTACTTTCTCTTCTAAGATGTTCTGTGTGGCTGGATTTCTGTTTAGGTCTTTGATCCATTTGGACTTAAGTTTTGTGCATGGCGATAGACATGGATCTATCTGCAGTCTTCTACATGCCAGCATCCAGTTCTGCCAGCACTATTTGTTGAGGATGTTTTCCTTTTTCCATTGTATAATTTTAGCTTCTTTGTCAAAAATCAAGTGTTTGTAGGTGTGTAGGTTAATATCTGGTTTTTCAATTCGATTCCATTGGTCTACTTATCTATTTTTGTGCCAATACCAAGCTGTTTTCAGAACTATAGCTCTGTAATAGAACTTGAAGTCAGGGATGGTGATGCCTCTGGAACTTCCTTTATTGTACAGGGTTGTTTTGGCTTACCCTGTTTTTTCCATATAAAATTTATTATTTTTCTTTCAGGGTCTGTGAAGAATTGTACTGCTATTTTGATGGGGATTGCATAGAATTTGTAGATTGCTTTAGGAAAGATTGCCATTTTTACTATGTTGATCCTACCTATTCAAGAGCATGAGAGATCTTTCCATTTTCTGGTATCTTCATTAATTTCTTTCTTTAAAGACTCAAAGTTCTTACTACATAGGTCTTTCACTTGTTTGCTTAGCATTACCTCAAGATATTTTATGCTGTTCATGGCAATTGTAAAGGGTGATGTTACTCTGATTTCTTTCTCAGATTTTATCCTGTCTATAGCAAGGCTACTGATTTTTTGAGTTAATCTTGTATCCTATGTAGTTCATCTTAAATTCATTCATTCTTGGACTTGTGTGCCATGGTGGAAGCATCTTGTATCAGATGAATCTTCATTCAGGATGTCTAAAGAAATTTGCACTTCATAGCCCCCACATTTAGTTAAATGTATAAATCATGTAACAATGGCATGGACTGCTAGGTGGTGATTTTATTAGAGATCTGTGCCCTTCATTTTTCTTCTCTAGTATGTCCTGATATGTCAATGTTAGGTTGCGGCATTAATTAATTGTACTTAATAACCTGAACAGTGCCCAAGATGAGCTAAATTATGTCCATTCAGCAAACATCAGTATATTATCCCACAAGACCTTTGACTTCCCTTAGCATCAGGTTTTGACAAGGTTTATAATACTAGATTTGTATTCCCTCTCATGTAGTAGGCCTAAGATCTAATCAGGAAGTGGTTGGTTACCCACAGAACAGTCATGCCACTATTGTAGCAGTGGTCATACCTTGTATATCATGTCAGTGTTGTAGCACTGAGCGTTTACTACTGGTTTTTATGGCTGACGGTATTTCTCTCCCAACATCTTACATAGCACCTTCCAGTACTAAATAGTCTCCTCAATTGAGCTGAGCAATTTAACTTTACTGTGGCCTGTATGTCAAGTATGTGTTCAGCAGCCTGGAACAATATCAAAAAGATTATATTTTAAGGGGAGTTTTAAGGAGGCCCAAGTGTCAGCAACTCTTGGGTAAGTATCTCATACCTGGCCTTGAGAATTTGGTTCAATACATAATGATTTATAGGAGTAACATTATCTACCCACACAGAGTAGTACCATTTAAATACCTTTCTTTTCTTTATAGTTAGCTGACAAATTAATACATTCTTGTATCACTTAAGTTTTACTATTATCTCTTCATCTCTCACCCATGTTATTTTATTGGCACTTGTGAAAGTAATTGATCTTTGTGAACATTTACAGTTTGAATAATAAGGTAGTAATTATTCTAAAAATATTTATTTTGTAAACAAATGTATTTGAAATTCCTATTACTTCCTATAAATTGTAGTCTAAATGTAGCGATGATCACTTCAATTAGCCTTGATTTTTAATACATTATCTTCTCTTGACAACTAGAGACCTTAGTCTTGTATGATCCTGCAGTTCCCTCATATTTGGAGTGCTGCTGTCTGACACATAAACACATTTCAGTATATATTCAAGAGCATGTCTGGGATCAAAATTAAGCCTGAGCAGAAATGACCAATGAAGCCAAAAAAGATGTTAGAATCTCATGGTTGCCATGGTACTGAAGAGCTAACAGAGTGATGTAATAAAGAAAACCATGGACTTCTGTAACAGACTACTGAAGTTTTTATTCTAATTAAGCCATTTACTATCTGTAAAAGCATAGAAATATCATTAAAATTTTTATTGGTTTGCTTTTCCGTTTGTTTTGAAACAAAGTCTCTATAAATATCCTAGGATAGCCTCTAAGTCATAAACCTCCTTCCTCATATTCCCAGGTGGTAGGATTATAAGCATGTGCCATCACATCCACTAAGACATTTAATTTCTATAAGCCTGTTTCATTAGATATAAAGTAGGGAGATTAGTAGTGTCTGTCACACAGAATTATAATGGAAAGTAAAAAGAGATGTTATCTATATTCAATAGTCATGGAAGAACATTTCTCAAATCCCAATACAGGAGGAATTTAGAAGGCCAATCAGACCAGACAGCAAAATAGTGTTCTTATGCCATTTTATAGTTAAAAACTAAAAACCAAATATAGCCCTTACCCTTTCCCTCTCTCTCTTCCCTTGTTCTCATAACCTTCACCCTTCTCTCTTTATCTCTCTTCTCCCCCTCTTGCTTCCCCTCTTTAATAAGCTCGATGTGGTTAACATAAAAAACCACATAAAACAAGGAAAGAATACTGAAAGCCACAAAGAGAAGCATCAAGTGACATATAAACATATACATATTAGAATAACAACAGATTATCCAAAAGAAGCATTAAAAATCAGGAGAGCATGGACTGGTGTGCTGCAAGTTCTGAAAGACAATGACTTACAATGTATATTTTATATAGCACAGCTCTGCTTCATAGTTGGAAGAGAAAGTGGAAGTTTCTTTGATAAAGAGAAATTAAAGGAATTCCTCACTATTAAGCTAATACTACTAAAGATACTTGAAGGAGTTCACACACTAAAGAGAAAGAGCAACGCATCCACAAGGTCATAAGAAAAATTGAAGTAATGAGCAAAAGAGATTTAAGAAAGTATCACACAACACAGAAATATCAAAATAGCAACAACTCTGAATGTTAGTGTCTGCAGTTTTCCCACTAAAAGGTACAAGTAGAGAATGTATCTAAAAATCAGGGCCCATCTATTTGCTGCCTATGTGAAATGCACTTCAGTTACCAAGGCAAACACAGCTTTAGTGGTAGAATATGAGAAAGAAATTGTGAATAGACAGAACTAGAAAGCAAGCAGATATAGTTGTACTGATATCCGGCAAAGAAGACTTCAAATGAAAATTAGGGAGTATAAAGGGGTTCACTTCCAACTGATTAAGGAACAATTATGACATGACAATACAATTCCAAATATAGATCAAATTTTATAAAAAAAACCCAAACACTTCTGTTTATAAATATATATATATCAATCTCAACACAATAATGATAGATGATCTAACTACCCCCAACAATAAACAGGCTACCCATAAAAAAGTCAATAAAATCATTAGAGTTAAATCACAATTACAGATAAAATAAACTTAAGAGACATTGAGAGTATATTGCATTCAGATATTACAGATATGTGTTCTAGGAAGACAGTGGAACTGTTTAAAAAACAGATCAAAAGGCTTCTTGGCCTTTTGGCTAAGATCAAGTGTAGTATCTGTTCCTATCAGTTTAGAGAATAAAACAAAAATGAGAGATGTTAAAGGAAGGGGTGAGGCCAGTGATAGCTCGCATGTGATATAATAATATTAGGAGGGAATTCTGGGGGCAGAAGGGTACCAGTGTGAGCAGGGGCAATCAGATGAGGAAGAGGAGTGGGTGGGGAAATAAATCAAAACTAAGTTTGTATAAAAATTCAATAAGGAAATCTCTGATTTTGAATGTTAAAGAAAAATGAATTAATTACCTGAAATTTGTAGTGGAAATCAAAATTTGTTGTGTATTTAAGAAATACATGAATCCAAGTATTTTTGAAGATCAAACTACTGATTAATAGGTGGGTCACTGAATAAATCAGAAGAGGAATTATTTAATTTTTCAAATGAAAATAGTATTTCAATAAATTGAAAATCTAAAGTAAATGGATAAATTTCTAGGCACATATTACCTACCAAATTTAAAACAACAGAACCCAAAGAACTTAAATAAATCTGCAAGCAGTAAGACTCTAGCAGTAATAAAAATTCTTCGAACTAAAAAAAGACTAGACACAGATGGGTTCACTGCTGAATTCTCCAAGATCTGTAAAGAATAACTCACAATAATGTTCTTGAAACTACTTCATAAACTAGAGCAGAAAATAATACTAAAAGACATACTTTACTAAGTCAGTGTTTTCCTGATACCCAAAGCATACAAGGCCACAATCCAAAAGAAAATTTTAAGCCAATTGCCTTGATAAACAGAGATGTAAATCTTCTCAATGAAATACTTTTAATTCAAACTAAAAAAAAACCTTTAAAAGGAAAAAAATGTTTCTATGGGGAGTAGTTATGCTCATGTGCAATCTGTGTCCTTGTGAAGCTAAAGCAGGAGGATCAATTCTGAATCAAAGCTACTTTGAGATGAATCTGAGCTACAAAGTGAGACTTTTGTCGGAAGTCAAAACAAACAAAATTGAACCAGATAACCAAATACAAAACAAACAGCAAAAGTAAACAAGAAAAGAAAACAAGATCAGGTTTGCTTCCCCTGAGGGGTAGACAGATTGTTTGACTTACATAAACCAATAAATATAGTGTGTCATAAATGTAGACACAGGGAGAAAAACCACACATGATCGTCTCATATGATGAAGAAAAGACATTGTTCAAAGTAAATAGCCCTTCATGATAAAGGCCCTGATAAAATTAGTAATAGAAGGAATGTACCTCTAGTAATAAAGGACACATATGACAAATCTATAGACAACAGTATGCCAAATAGGTAAAATGTTGAAGCTTTCTACATAAATCAGGAATGAGACAAGAATGTCAACATAATGTATAAAGCCTTGGTTTAGAAAACTAAGAATAGAGAGACAAAATAAGGTAAATAGGAAGGGAAGAAACTGAATTATCCTCATTTGCAGATGACATGATCCTATAAATGTGATATTCTCAATTCTCCATGAGAGCACTTTTAGAAATGATCAAATGTTTACTGAAAAGTATCAGCACACAAAAATAGTACAAAATGCAGTAGCTGCCCTATATATTAATAATGAGCATGCACAGAGATTAAGAAAACATGGCAATCCTGCCAAGAGCAATCAACAGACTCAATGCAATCTCCATCAAAATCCCAGCACAATTATTCACAGACCTTGAAAGAATAAATTTCAACTTAATATGGAAAAACAAAAGACCCAGGATAGCCAAGACAACACTGCTCCACAAAGCAAGGTCTGGAGGCATCACCATCCCTGACTTCAAGCTCTGTTATGGAGCTATAGTCCTGAAAACAGCTTGGTATAGTCACAAAAATAGACAGGTAGACTGTCCCGCGCCACAGTCTCGCCAGCAAGAACGACACAGGACACTTGGATCCTTCTGCAGTAAAGCTTTAATGCATCTTGAGAGATAGATGATCAGCTTCTGAGAGGGAGACCCCAAGCTAAGAAACCCAGCCCCTTATATAAGCCTAGGAGCTCCGAGTGAGACGTGTAGAGCTGGGATTGGTGGTTTGCTCATCACCCCAGATGACGCCACGGAGAGGCAGAGCTTAAACGGTGGACTCCAACTGACAACGGATGTCGGCGCCATCTTCTAATGGCGATAGCAATAGCGAGGGCGGCTCCTCACAGTAGACCAAGGGAATCAAATTGAAAACCCTGAGATTAATCCACAAACCTATGAACAGCTGATTTTCGACAAAGAAGCTAAAATTATACAATGGAGAAAAGATAGCATCTTCAACAAATGGTGCTGGCATAAGGATATTGGCATGTAGAAGACTGCAGATAGATCCATGTCTATCGTCACGCAAAAAACTTAAGTCCAAATGGATCAAATACCTCAACATAAATCCAGCCACACTGAACCTCTTAGAAGAGAAAGTGGGAGGTACCCTTCAACGAATTGGTTTTTCCATATAAAGTTGATTAATGTTCTTTCCAGGTCCTTGAAGAATTGTGATGGAATTTTGATAGGGATTGCATTGAATCTATAGACTGCTTTTGGCAAGATTGCCATTTTTATTATGTTGATCCTACCAATCCAAGAGCATGGGAGATCTTTCCATTTTCTGGTATCTTCTTTGATTTCTTTCTTCAAAGACACAAAGTTCTTGATATACAGGTCTTTCACTTCCTTGGTTAACATTATCCCCAGATATTTGATGCTGTTTTTGGCTATTGTAAAAGGTGATGTTTCTCTGATTTCTTTCTCAGTCACTTCGTCATCTGTATATAATAGGGCCACTGATTTTTTTGAGTTTACCTTGTATCCTGCCACATTGCTGAAGGTGTTTATCAGCTCTAGGAGTAACCTTGCGGAGTTTTTTGGGTCACTTATGTAAACTATCATATCATCTGCAAATAGTGAAAGTTTGACTTCTTCTTTTCCTATTTGTATCCCCTTTATCTACTTTTGTTGTCTTATTGCTGTAGCTAGAACTTACAGGAGACTGCTTCCTGAACAAAACACGAGTAACACAAACACTGAGATCGACAATTAATAAATGTGACCTCCTGAAACTGAGAAGCTTCTGTAAGGCAAAGGACACAGTCAGCAAGACAAAAGGCACCCCACAGATTTGGAAAAGGTATTCACTAAGCCCACAAATGACAGAGGGCTGATCTCAAAAATTTACAAAGTACTCAAGAAGCTATTCTCCAAAACACCAAAAGATCCAATTAAAAGTGGGTGATTGATCTAACTATAGAATTCTCAATTGAGGAGTATAAAATGGCTGAGAGAAACTTGAAAAAGTGCTCAACTTTACTAGCCATTAGGAAATGCAAATCAAAACAACTTTGAGATATCATCTTACTACTGTCAGAATTGCAAAAATCAAAAACACCAATGACAGTTTGTGCTGGAGAGGATGTGGAGAAAGGGGAACACTCCTCCACTGCTGGTGACAGTGCAAACTAGTACAGCCACTTTGGAAATCAGTATGGAGATTACTCAGGAAAATGGGTCTGAGTCTACCACAAGACCCAGCAATTCCACTCTTAGGCATATAGCAAAAAGATGCCCATTCACATAACAAGGATGCCTGTTCCACTATGTTAATAACAGCATTATATGTAATAGCTAGATCCTGGAAGCAACCTAGATGCCCCACAACTGAAGAGTGGAAAGAGAAAATGTGGTACATTTACATAATGGAGTACTACTCAGCGGAGAAAAAGAATGGAATCTTGAAATTTGCAGGCAAATGGATGGCACTAGAGGAAACCACCCTGAGTGAGGTAACCCAGACGCAAAAGGGCAAACATGGTATGTACTCACACATATATGGATTATAGATATGGATCAGGGGAGTGTCATTACAATCCCAGTGCCTGTGAGTCTGGGAAACAAGGAGGTTCCCAAGAGAGATGCATGGTACCCCAGAGAAGGTAGAATGAGGCAAAATCTCCTGAACAGATTGGGAACATCAGGGGAGGAGAGAGGGAACCAAGAAAAAGAGATGGGGATAAGAGGAGAGGAGAAGAAGGCATTGGGAAGCCGGAAGGTTGAGTTGAGGTAAGAATAGAGGAGAGCAGGATGAGAGATACCATAATAGATCAATTCATTATAGGCTTGAGGAGAGAGTTGATACTAGTGAGATCTCCAGATATCTACAACGATAACACTAACTGGCAAACTAAACAATAGTGGAGAGACTACATTAATAGCCCCTCCTTGATAATAGGGTTGATGACTACCCTATATGCCATCCTAGAACCTTCATCTAGGGACTGATGGAAACAGAGACAGATACCCACAGCTAAACACTGAACTGAACTCCTGGAACCTAGTGACAGAAATTGAGGAGTGATGAGCAAAAGGTCAAGACCTTGATGATGAAACCCACAAAGACAGCTGACTGGATAAGGTGGAGCTCTTGAATCCCAGACTGATGGCTGAGAGGCCAACAGACTCCATGAAATCACTGGGGCCTTGGGTAGTAGATCAGTGTTTACCATGGTTTATGAATGAGCTTTGGGAGCCCATTCCAAATAGAGGGATGCTCTCTCAGCCTGGACACATGGAGAAGGGCCCAGGATGAAATGACAGACTTTAGAGATCCCCCCAAGGAGGGCCTCACCCTCCCTGGGGAATGATCTGGGGATTGGGTGGAGGGTTGGGGGTCTTGTGGAGGGACAAGGGAGGAGCGGTGGGAGAGGGAGCTAGGACTGACATGTGAAACATTCACGTTTCTAATTTAAATAAAAACATATATTGAGAAAAAAGAACAATCCTATTCATAACATCTTCAAATTATACCTGGGAACAAACCTGTCTAGGAGGTGAAAGACCTCTACAATAACTATGTTTTCAAACAGTGAGGATTCTTTTAGTTGTTATTCCTTTAGTTCATGTCTACTAGACAAAGTAATGGGGTTTACTGTGACATTTTCATACAGGCATGCAGCATTTATTGATTATATTGACCGCTGTCACTATCCATTTCCACCTACCTTTATCATCTTTCTCTTCTTTAATAATTTGTCTTCTATGTTCATGTCATTTTTCTCTTTTTCTACCTACTGCACGTGAGATAACCACACTCTGATCCAACCAAGCAACAATAAAACCAAACAAGAATAGAGTAGAAGATGTAAAGAGCTCCCATGATAATGGGTTGGGGAATAAATATAGTAAAAATGACTATACCACCAAAAGCAATCTACAGATTCAATTCAATTCCCTCCGAAATCCTACTGCCATTCTTTACAGAAGTAGAAAAAGAAAACTGTCCATTTCATACATTCTACTGAGCCATGAAATATTTAGGCTAGCCAATGAAAGCCTGAGAAAAAGAAGAAAAAAAGCCCACTACTCAATGGATCACCATTTCTGAATTCAAGTTATATTGCAAAGACATGTGAATAAAACTATTTGACACTGGAACAAAAACAGGGATGTATATTACTGGAATAATAGAGGGCTCAGAAAATGAACCCACACAGCGTCAGTACCAGGCTTTTGTTGAGGACTCAAATTTATATTGTGGAGAGATGACTCAGCATTTGTACCTAAAACCCATATGGTGGCTCCTAACTGTCTGTAACTCTAGTTCCAATGAATCTGATGTCCTCTTCTGGCCTCTACAGGCAAGCAACATTCACATGGTATGCATACGTACACACAGGCCTAACACTGTCACACAAAAAATAAATATTTTTAAAAAGCCCATTGTCTTTCAAAGAAGAGTTTCTCTAGCAAATTACTCAGAAAAACTGGATGTCAATGTGTAAGAGACTGAGACAATATCTCACCTCTTCTCCTGCACCCCCCAATCAAACATAAGACCTGAAACTGTTAGCAGAAAGTATAGGTAAAATATTTCAAGATGGTATGTATAGGAAACAACTTATGAAGAATGTTTCCAATCATTTAAAAACTAAAACTAAAAAGTGACTAATAGGGTTGTATGTAATTAACACCTTTCCAAGTAGCAAGATAGTAGAAGGGACCAATTCCGTGACGAGACTACAGAATAAAAGATCTTTGCCTGCTCTAAAACTAACAGTAATCAATATCTGGGATATACAGAGAACGTAAAATATCAAATGCTAAATAACCAAGCAATGTAATTGACAAATCATCTAATGAAATTAACAATTTTCAAAAGATGAAACGGACATAGCTAATAAACAATCCAAAAATTGTTTTACTTGCATACCTAACAGGGGGAGTTTAAAATAAAACTACACTTTAAGCGTAGTTCACCCAAGTCAGAACAGCTCTCACAAAGAATATAACTAGCAACAAATTTTAGAATTGCTCCAGAGATCAGTGATGCTATGCCCAATTGTTTACTCATTTTTCAACACCTTCTTGTGTTTCATTTTTCTTGCTATGAGTTCAAGTCCAAGAAGACCTTTTTATTCTGCCACACCTAATATTCCATTGATACCGTCTAGGACAGATTTGTCACTGACATTGCAATAGTTTTCTCTGAAAGATGTTTGATTAGATCTGAATGTGTATTTTGGTCTCTACATCATTTTCACATGCATGAAATTTATTTAAAGTGACAATTTTTAACATTCTTTCATTAATACTAGTGTTGGTTTCAGCTTTAAGTTTCAGTTTGGTGCTTGTTCTTCTCATTGTGCTTTGTATCCCATTATTGTGTGATAATATTTCATTAGGTTTCATATTCAATGTATTTTACTTTATTGTGTGCTGCATTGTGTTCTTTTCCTATAAATACTTCAAAGCTATAATCTGAGGTGCATTTATCATAGCTAAGGGTATTATGGCCCGTGCTTTGAAGATATATTAGGCAAAACCAAAGATTAGTTTATAGTCCTGGGGTGATTGTTCTCCAATATAGCACAATAAAATTAAGAATCCCATCTATGAAATATACTCATCCTGTGACAGTGACACATATCGTTGTTCCCTCTTATTATTTCATGTTACTTTTCTTGCCCTTAGATTTTGTCAAATACATGTCTTGATCACCAAATAATAAATAACATTAGGGAGGGATGCATACTATTGGTCTCTGACAATCTGTCTGTACAGTTCTCACCTCTTGGGTAATACTTAAGACAAACTCAATCTACCATGGCTCTAGATATCTAGCTTCTGAACTCAGGTTTGATGCTGAAGCCTGACAAGGAGGTTTTGCATTCCCTGTGCCATGCCTGTAGACTCCAATAAGTAGACTCATTCTTCATGTTGCCTATCTCTCTGTCAGTCTCATTTGTCAACAGGTGTCAAGTATCCTTAAAAACACTTTCCTGATGTTGTCCTGTTTATCTACTTGTTTCTGGCAGGTAAGGCAGTCTGGTTCCTTTATCTTAGTCATAGGTTAAAATTTTGATTCATATATTCAAGATGGTTCAAACTTGTCAAAATTATTTTTCTAAACTTTAACTGTAGAAAATTATACATCTCACATCCCAATAATAATATACTTTTTAATCAGAAAAAATATCAAGCTTTTAGCAACAACCTGAAGCTAGAAACTCCGAAGCTGTTCTAGATATTTTGGGAAATGATGAAGAATTTCCTGGCTATTTAGCAGTTGGCAATATGAAGAAAGTGGATTCCGGTTGACATTTGTTAAAGAATTTTGAAGGCTGAATTATCACAAGAACCACAGAAGAAAAAGCAGACTCACTGGCTCTCCTAAGATCCATACAACAATGGTTTAATTTCAAACCATAGTAGTGACTAACTTGATATTTTCTACTGCATCATTTCCATTGGAGAGTTATGAACAATACAGACAAGGCTGCTGTTTAAGTATGAATCATACTCTGCAAAGCTGTAAATGGATCACAAGAATTCTGCTGTTTTGAAGTTTAAACCGTAATTTGCATTTTTAATGAAATTTTACATCCCAAAACATTACATCTTTGCCTAGTGCCTGCACAGCTCTGCGAGTCTGGTAATTTGGAGTAACACTCTGAGAAATGTGGCTACGCATATGGCTGACTATTTACATGTACACAATTATAAAATAAGCATTGCTGTTTCTAGCTAAGGCTGTTGTAAAGGTACAATGTGTCCACATCTGCTGAGCTGAAAAATTTCACTTCTGCAATTGCCTGGTGTTTCCAGTATCTGAAGGGGATAGCTCTTGTTCACTTAAGCATGGCTGTGACTTGACTTTTAAATTCAAGGGTAGCCACAGGAGTCTAGGTTTTATATTGAATTTTCACAAAATCTGCATTTTCTTTCCTGATGAGGAGAATTCATTGAGATCCTTGAGCTTCTCTACATGAAGGCAATGTTTATTTATTCATCATATACAAGGGGGAAAAATCCAATACTTTACTTTGCTACCTGTCTGTGGATTGCAGGTATCAGTAGGACTTTTATCATTTTAGTGATGAACAACACAATATTCTGAGTTTCAAAAATGCTATAAAACTATATCTTTGAGACCAAACCATGGTCGAATTGTGAAAACTATTTTTCAAAAATATCAATCTGACACAATTCTAGTGAATTGATGATTTGTTTTTGTCATTATATACACACTAACTCATCCATTTTATCTTAAGGAGAAATAAAACTAAAGTGCTCAATGAATTTTCTTGAATTTGCCATCACAACCAGCATTTTGATCAAAATGCCGGCTGCTTCCTACAGACTTGCTGATATGATCAGTCATATTATCTTGGCTTAGATCTCTCATTTTTAATTCTTTTTTAGAGTAATTCCTTCTCAATATGTATTCTGTACAATTGTGGATGAGATCCCATTTGAAGCAGATGTCTACAACAACTAAAGGCAAGCAAATATCACTTTGAGGAACTTCAGGAAAAACAGCAATGTATCACTGTAAATAAATATATCTCACAAATCAGTTTCAATATGCTATTGTCTCCTCACTGTCCAATAGCATGGTTGTTTAAACATTAGAATTATGTATCAATTTTAGTGATACTTTTCAAAATTGATATAAGAGTTGTCTTAACTTTTTATATGTCTATGAAGTACATCTGTGAACATTCAGAGTGGGAAAATATTCAATCCAATTCTCAAGGACATGAGGTAAATCTTTGATATTCAAACTTAGTTAAAATCTTTATAATTAAAACTATAGATTTTTTAAAAAGTTTAAAATGACATAATTTATGATTCTTCATATCTATATGCTTAAATTCCCAAGCCTGAACTGCAGCAGAGAGCTAGTTATAATCTATTTTCCCATCAGTGTCTCCTGGTAGTGGACAACATAATTTCTCTACTCCAGTGTGACATATTTTTCCATGTGCTACTTTCCCTGCCTTTGCTTTTTACTAACTTTTCTCTCATAATTCTCCTATGTACTTCAAGGTGTAACACAGCCATTTTTCTCCATAGATGTTTCAGTAATCTTTTTAGACTTCTAGTATTCTAGATATAATCTGTACACACAAAAATCAGCATCTCTGTTGAACTTCTTAGAAAAACAAAAATCTTCATTTCTCCTCAGGCTTACTGATGGAAATCTGTATTTTAACTAGAATTCCAGGCTAAGGCATGGGAATTAGATTGAAGTCTTTTCTTCATCTCATAATTATTTCTTGTTTACTTCAGATTGCCAGAGTAGTTATGAATTACCCAGATTACCCACAACCAAAACCCTTACCTGTTAAAGTTTTTTAATTTATGATGGTATGTAATCCACATATATGTAGAAGAGGTTAGTAGATATTCATTCAAATTTTGATGTTTGGTTCTTTCTTGTGTTACTAGTATGCCAATCATGGTGAGAAACACATGATACTGAATACTATACTGTAATGCTGAGCTATGAGTTTCTGAAGGCCATATGTATGAGATAAGTTTTCTGTTTGGCATATATTCAAGTTAAGGGCTAAGTCCTTGCAAGCATAACTCTATTGTAAGTCAAGAAGGATCTCTGTAGGTACTACCCAAAATGACAGTTAACTCATTTTCACAAGCATGTCCTGTCTCTCTTTACCTAAAATGAAAGATTGAAAGCAGCTCCAGTCTCCTACTCTTTTATTTCTCATGCCGTGTCCTGACTCAGTATTCTCAGTTTCACTGAAGTCTACTACAGGATGTTCTTTTCCCTCCAGAAAAGACGAATGTAAATGCCCCAGCTGAGCTTGTCCCTAACACATGGTGCGTAGTCAAGTAAAGAGTTACTGAATGAATACATTATTGAAATTAATAGTTGAAAAGATGAACTTCAGTTTCAATTTGGAGTCAGTGGCTCCTCTTCCCACTCATGTTCCCTGGAGAGCAGCCCACAGTGAGAACATTAACACAGTCTTCAGCCTGTGTGGCGTCTGGGAACATTTACTTTAATTCAAGTATGTTACTACAGCATTGCTGATTATTTTCTTAAAATAACTTTGCACCATCAAGTTTGTTGAGATTAGAAGCCACCTTTCACATGTCTCTGTAGGTCAGGGTGCTGATTTTGTTTAGATGCTAATTTAATAGATCAGTGATATGGTGACTGGTCAGTTAAAAATAGAAGCTTAGAGTGGTTGTAGTTTTTTTTTTTCTGGTGGTTTCCATCTCTTGAAAACAGAAGCTTCCTTGATGCGTGAAGAAAGACTACCCTTATCTACAGGTATAAGGATAAATGTTTAGAGATAAAATGAAGAATTGTGGAACCCAATTGCAATGGATACATTTAGAAAACATTCCAGCACCTAAGACTCAGGGAACACTGGGACAGAAGGGCAGAAAGATTGACAGAGGCAGAGGATCATGTTATTTGCTGTAAAATTGTGTCTCCTAGTAATGTCAGAAGGTACATTCACAAGTCCCATTGACATGAGTGCTCATAAAGGTGTATTGAACAAGAGAAATATCAAAGGACATGCCAAAGTGAATAGGAAAAAGGCCAGGAGATGTCAACACTACATAAATGACCATAGGCAGCCTAGAAAAGAAAAGCTAGTATCAGGAGAAGGGATCTTCCCCAAGGAAGAGCACACCAATCTATTGTCTAACCAAATGGTCATCTCTTAAAATATTCAAATATATGCAAAAACAGTTAATGAAGAAAGGAGGCCATGGATATCAAGGAGAGTGGGGAGGAGTACATAGGAGGGTTTTGAGGAAAGATGGATAAATGTTTATATTATAATATAACACTTATGTTATAATCTAAGAGAGGAAGCTTTGTTATTAAACCAACAAGATTTTCCATCTGGATCCACCACTTCCTATGTATGTGATTTTTGGTATATTACTTTACCAGCCTCAACTTTAGTTTCTGTGTTTAAATGATAGGGGTGACAGTCTTCACAGTGTTGGCTTGGAGATTATGTTAATTGCCAGATGCAAGAGACTTATCAGAGTGATAAAGCGTTGCCCACGTTATTAAAAAGAATATGCGGCCTAGAAATATGTACCCCTGAAATACTAGTCACTTATGGGTGGGTTTTAATTGCATGGCAGTATTTTAAATGGCGCTCTGTTCTGTTCTTTTTTCTGACCAAATTCATCATGTGCATTTGATGCATTGCCTCTGGAGATGGTTCCAAGGAATATAGAACTCTGATACCTGCTGTAAGTATGTGTGTTTCTATTCATGTTTCTATTGTCTAGTCCCTAGGTAAGGTACAATATTAAAACTGAGTGCTGACTCATCCCCAAAAGATGGAAGACTCTCTTCAGGTCCAGGTACAACTGACTCAGTCAATTTAAATGACTTTATAATAAAGGGTTGAGCAAGCAGATGGGAATTTGGATATGTCCTGAATGCTTAAGATCTTGATCTTTGTCAGAACACTTACAGAATCAAATAGCAAAGCTGACATCACTCTTAAATGCTGTAATATCTAGATAACTTCCATGTAGTAAATAATAGACTTTGTAATTAGGCATACTATAAATGGGACATTGCTGAGAAGTAAACACTTGTATTATAGCTTGTCACACTAAACATGTTCTAAAGCCCAATTGGATTAAAAAAATCATTGTGTCTTTGTCCACAATGAAGGGAGTTTTATCATGTGTTGATTATGTAACAGTTTTGCTGTCTAAAATGATGAAATAGTTACATATTCAGCTAATCAAACAATACAATTGATTCTTTATCATACTGTATGCAATGCTGTAAACAAACACGGGGTTTTCTAACCCTTAAGTAGCAGCCTTGGGGTTTTGCAAGCTTAGGGTGAGTTTAATTAAAGTCAGGGGAGAAAACCAATTAAGCACTGAGAAGCACTGGCATCCCTCTTGCACTCTAAAGACAAAAATACCATTTAGAACAAGATGATGCTGTAATCTCAGTATAAATGCCATTGTCTACTTCAGCAGTTCTGGTGGCCCAGGTGTTCTGAGCACTTGAAGAGCAGCTAGCTTATGAGCTTTCAGTTCATAACTACACTGAAAAATTTCCATCTGCTTTAAATCTCCTTTGATAAGAGGTGCTTAGAAAGGAGATTGCATAAATATAACGTGTGACTGTGCTTGAAGGGCTAGAATACACCTATATTAAAATGTGTCTTCATAGAGTATTTAGACTCAGAGCCTGTTTTAAAAGACTTGGAAAGTACAGAGTTAACGTTCCCCACTACCATTCTGTACAGCAGTGATGTAAGTAAATAAAGAGATAGGGCTTCATGAAACGAAGAAGTTCATGTCATATTTATATTTTAGTGACTTTTGATGCAGTGTCATTATAGTTTCTCATCACTATTGTGCAGTACCACCCACTGTGAAAATGGAAGAGTGCAGCAATGTGCTGGTGTACACCCTGTCAGTCAATCAAAGAGCCATAAAATGATGTGACTGCAAGCATTTTCTTTTTCCACATGCAGTCCTGGAAGCTGGTGGAGATGGGAGGGACAAAGTATTTGAAGACAAACAAAAAATGGGAGCTGATTAAATGTGATTTGCTGCCATTTGTGTTTTCCTTTCCTCATATTCTTGCAAACATTAATTGCAGTGTAGAAGGCAAATAAGGAGAATACAGTATAGGAAGTCAGGGTTCCTGCTCTAATTGGCAAGAAAGAAGTCAACTGTTTGTAAAATGTAGCACAACAGTATGGAGTTCTTTGCACTTGCTATACTCCCACCCCCTGATGGAGCCTTCAAGTTAGTGAGGTCAGTTGATTTCACCCATGAAAGATCTTGTGGAAGTTGCTTTACCAGCATATGGTAGACCTTTATGTAGAATACTAAGGGAAAGAAGATGAAGATGTAAAAACACCTTATAATTTAAGCACCATTATTTGGATGGCCTTTTACACTATTCAGTTAATATGATGAATATTAGCAATGGAATGTTAAGAAAATGCTAGCCCATCCCACACAAGGTTTTAATCAATCCTGTAATATTGTAGTAAATCTTGAAATGATTTTTGCAAGTGATTAAATACCACAGCTCAAATGTCCTTTCAAGAATAGCTGATAACACATTTGTAGTTTCTGTAAACAAGAAATAATTCTCAAAAATTCCTGTGTTAGGAAAATTGCTATAGAGGAAAGCACAGTACAGGCAGCTCAGGCTGTTAAATCTTAATCTATCTCTGAATTGATATGTGGATCTTTCAATTTCTTCAGGTCCCTGAGCCTAAATTTTCTATCTGTATAGATGGGTAACATGTTTTAAATATGTAAATTCAAATTCACTTTTAAATATTCAGAAATTCTCTTAATCAAAGTCACCATATATAAGGCTGCAACTAGAATTTTAACAAAATGCCTGAAAAGTGACCATCAAATATTTACACAGAAGCCAGGAATGAAACAATTAAAATTAGTTCTATCCTCTTTATATGGCAGTGCGAAATATAATTTGCAAGTTTGCCACTATCCTATTATTTGTTTGTAAACACGATGCATCTTGATAGTTAGCTCAGTGACTCAGGAGGCACTGCCTGTCTGGCTTTCTACGAGTGCCTCCACCCACATCCAATGTGTCACCAAGTCTCGGTAATACTCCAGTTCCCTTGACTATTGCTGTTGCCTTTCCCACCCACATACCTCAAAGACTCAAAACTGAGATAAATTCTTAATTACTAGCAGAAAACAGCACGTGTATATGAATAAGCTTCTTTTTGACTACTAATTCTAAACCTAAGTAATACACACTCAAAATAGTCAGTGCCCTAGACAAGAATAGCGACTATAATAAACCAACACTGGCCCAGCCTGGGCAAGTTGTAGATCTTAGAACACTGCCAATACATAATGCTTTCTTACGGTTCCCATGAACAGTATCAGAGTTAAAAAGAAATGTAGAACACAAACTCTGTCATGCTTTCCGACAACACATAAAAATATTATAGTATATCACAAATCACTACAACTCATAGCTTAGAATAATATAAATCTATATCACCAGAATGCATTTGATATTAATAATTTCTCTACACAAAGAAACACAATCAGGAAAAATGAACATGATCAAATGACTGGAAGAGAGTCTTATAGCTTTCAAGGCCAGGATGGCAGAACATACACGTGTCCTTTGCTCAGAGGTCTATGAAACCTGTTGTGCAATTTCAAGTGACGTGGTTTAGGATGCCTGATCCCATCTTGGCTTTCACAGAGGCCTAATGTAAAACCTCAGTATGTCATTTAGAATTTTAGTTCTTGAGTTTCCAGATCCACTTGGCTCAAACTTACTGGAAAAAATGACTATGTATCCTCATTTAAGATGTGTTATGTGCTATCAAGTTTTCATTTAAATCTTTTGAATAGAAATGTTCCCAAAGCAGGAGGAGTTAGATCTGTAGAAAATATCTGCAAAGTGAGATTGAAAATGAAACACATGAATCTGTTAAGTAATTGAATGCAGTTTCTTTAGTACTTAATGTGAAATAACCCATCATAAGAAAGAAGACAGGATTCATCAAAACACATGGATTTATCCAACCTATTCCAGGACTCAAAGGACACCATCCACAGGAACTTCCTTGTACCTTGCATTTTCTTTGTTTTGGAGGTTGGAAAGGGAGTTCACAGTGTTTTATTCTGCCAGGCATGGGTAGTGCATACCTGTTCTCTTTTTTACTTGCTAGTTCTTTCTTTATAGCTAGTTTTCTTTCTTACTTTTTCTTTATCTCTTTCTTCTTTCCTTTTGTCTACCTTCCTTTATTTTCCTTTATTTTCTTTTTTACAATAAACATTTAATATTTATTAAAATGTATCAATTGCACAAAGCAATTGTATTCATTATTACATTTTTATACATGTGTGCATTAGAGTATTCTAGAGGAGCAGGACTAATAGAATGAGTATGTATTACTAAGGCAATTATTAGATTGACTCCATGATATAACCTGAGTAGTCCAACAATGCCTGTCAGCAGCTGTTCAGTCCATAAGGCTAGATGCTTCAGCAGTTCCAATCTGGGATCTGACAGCAGCAAAGCCTGGCAGCAGTGGAAGCTATATTGCAGATATATATGCTGCAGCGAGGGTGAAGGTGGGCATTCAAGAAGCACTGTGTTCTCCTCAGACAGCTTTCCAGCTTCTTGAGAGTCTTCCCCATCTTTCCCTTAAATACCCTCACAACGCTGTCCAAAACATGTTTCCGAACTGATAATTGATTCCAGATTCAATCAACTGAACCACCAATATTAATAGTGTTTGTGTGTTCTTTCTTTATGTGAAAGAATGGGGAACTATTTTCTGCATTCTAGCTAAAGCAGGAAAAAATATAGGAAAACAAACAAAAATCCCTTTGGTTCAGAAATCCGGTTTCTTCCTCTCTAAAACAAATGAGGTAAGTGATGAGGGTAAGATTTGTAGAGCAGGAACAAAGGTAAAGTGCTGCTCCAATATATAGGAGGTAGCTATGTGAATCTGATGACTGTGATCCATATAGTAAACTCCAACACTATGCAACCTCAGTCTTGCCCCCCTCCACCCTCTGCCTTCCACCCTCCACTTGAGTCTTGGCTACCTTATGCCCATTGCTTTACTGAGGAAAACACCAGGAGAGGCTAGGTCATCCAGAGTTGCTGACATTGAAGTCTTGGCCCACCTACGTCCACCGGGAGATGAGAGGAGAGGGAGAGTCCTCACCTGCACCCACTAGAAAAAGTGATGGGAAGACACAGTATAAGAACACACTCAACAATATAAAGAGTAACTTGGCACCTACAAAATCTAGGGACTCTACACCAGCAAGACCTGAACATCCAACACAGATGTCACAGAAGAGAAGTACCTCAAAAACAATTTTGGTAAGATGATAGAAACCCATTGATGGAAACTGAGAGGGACCTGGAACTGACTTGTGAAGCAACCTTGTTTCTAATTTAAATTTAAATTTAAAAATAAGTAATAAAAGAGGAAAAAAAAGAAACCCTAACCCACAGAAACAGTTGACCTGAACAAGGGGGAGCTCTTGGACCCCAGATTGATGGCTGTGTGAAAAGCATGAGACTGACCCAGAACCCCTGAATATGAGTGTCAATAAGGAGGCTTAGGTAATCTATGGGGCCTTGGGTAGTATTTATCCCTGGCATACAAATAGACTTTGAGTGCCCATCCCACAATGCGGGATGCTCTTTCAGCCTGAACTCTTGGGGGAGGGCCTTGGCCCTGCCCTGGATGAAATGACAGACTCTGGAGATCTACCATGGAGGGCCTCAACCTGCCTCAGGATCAGAGTGGAGATTGGGTGGGGCACTGGGGAACTGGTGGGGAGGGCAGGGGAAAAGGGGAGGGAGAGGGAACTAGGATTGATACTGGAAACAAGCATGTTTCTAACTTAAGTGAGAAAAGGGAAAAGCTTAAACAACCCTCAAAGAGGAAATGAGAAAATCCCTTAAAGAAATGGAGAAAAAGACAAACCAAAAATTCAAAAAAATAAACAAATCTCTTAAAAATGAAAAGACAGCCAAGAAAAAAAAGCAAGTGAAGGAAGGAAACAATTACAACAGTTCAAGGCTTGAAAGCTGAAATAGAAACAATAAAGAAAACACAGAAAATGATGGAAATAGAAAAGCTGGGTAAATGTTCAGGAACTACAGATACAAGAAAAACCAATAGAATACAAGAGATGGCAGAGAGACTCTCAGGTGTTTAAGACTCACTAGAGGAAACAGAGTCATCGACCAAAGAAAACCTCAAGTCCAACAAATCCCTAACACAAAATATTCAGAAAATATGGGACACTATGTAAAGGCCAAACCTAGAAGAAGGTGAAGAAATGTGGTTGAAGTGTACAGAAAAGATGTTCAACAAAAATAATAAAAGAAAACTTCCCCAACCTAAAAAAGGATATGCATATGAAAGTACTAGGAGGTTACAGAACACCACATAGACTAGACCACAAAAACAAGTCCACTTGCCACATAATAATCAAAACACCAAACTTACAGAATGAAGAAAAAACATTAAGAAAGGAAAGGAAAAAGGCCAAGTAACATATAAAGGCAGAGTTATCATCACAGGAAAAGTACATTAAGATGAAGTCTCAATTCTGAACATTTATGCCACAAATACGAAGGCACTCACATTCTTAAAAGAAGCATTACTAAAACTCAAATCACACATAAAACCTCACACACTTACAGTGGGAGACTTCAACATTCCACTCTGACCAGACAGAACCACCAGAGAGAAACTTAACACAGAAACAAAGGAACAAACAGAAGTTATGACCCAACTGGGATTAGCAAACATCTATAAAACATTCCATCCAAATACAAAACAATATACCTTCTTCTCAGCACCACATTGAACCTTCTCTAAAATCGATGATATAATTGGGAATTTAGCAAACCTCAACAGATACAAAAAGAATTGGAATAACTTTTACAGATGATAAGCACACTCAGCAAAGATACAAGATTAACTAAAAAAATCAGTAGTCCTACTATATATTGACGATAAATCAGATGAGAAAGAAATCAGAGAAACATCACCCTTTAAAATAGCCACAAACAGCATAAAATATCTTTGGGTAATGCTAACCAAACAAGTGAAAGCCCTGTATAACAAGAACTTTGAGTCTTTAAAGAAAGAAATTAAAGACAATATCAGAAAATTGAAAGATCTTCCATGCCCTTGGATAGGTAGGATCAACATAGTGAAAATGGCAATCTTGCCAAAAGCAATTTACTGATTCACTACAATTGCCATCAAAATCCCAACACAATTCTTCACAGATCTTGAAAGAACAATACTCAATTTTACATGGAAAAACAGAAAACTCAGGATAACCAAAACAACCCTGTACAATAAAGGAAATTCCAGAAGCATCACCATCCCTGACTTCAAGGTATATTGTAGAGCTATATTCCTGAAAACAGGTTGGTACTGGCACAAAAATTCACAGGTAGATCAATTGAATCAAATTTAAAACCATGATATGGACCCACATACCTAAGAACACCTGGTTTTTTTGACAAAGAAGCTAAAATTATACAATGGAAAAAGGAAAGCATCTTCAACAAAAGGTGATGGCATAACTGGTTCCTGACATGTGGAAGATTGCAGATAGACCCGTATCTATCACTCTGCCCAAATAGATCAAAGACTTCAACATAAATTGAACCACACTGAACATCTTAGTAGAGATACCTTTAAACGAATTGATATAGGAGACTCCTTCCTGAACATAACACCAGTAGAATAGATGCTGAAATCAGGAATTAATAAATGAGACCTCCTGTAACTGAGAAAGTTCTATAAGTCAAAGGACACAGTCAGCAAGACAAAATTGCAGCCCACAGAATGGAAAAATATCTTCACCAACCCCACATTTAACAGAGGGCTGATTTCCAAAATATATTAAGAACTCAAGAAGTTATCCACCAAAACATCAAACAATCCAATTAAAAAGTGAGGTACAGTACTAAGTAGAGAACTCTCAATAGAGGAATCTAAAATGGACGAAATACACTTAAGAAATTGCTCAACATCCTTAGCGATTGGGAAAATGCAAATCAAAACACCTTTGAGATACCATCTTAATCTGTTCAGAATGGCTAAAATCAAAAACACCAACAACAGTTTATGCTGGAGAGCATGTGGAGAAAGGGAACACTCCTCCATTGCTGGTGGGAGTTCAAACTTGTGTGGCCACTTTGGAAATCATTATGGCCGTTTCTCAGGTAAATGGTAATCAGTCTACCTCAATATCCAGCAATTCCATTCTTAGACATATAATCAAAGAATGCATATTCATACGACAAGGACGTTTGTTCAACTATGTTCATAGTAGTGTTGTTTGTAGTAGCCAGAACCCAGAAGCAACATCAATGTCCCTCAACTGAAGAACGAGTGGAGAAAATGTGATATATTTACACAATGGAATATTACTCAGCAGAAAACAACAATGAAATTGTGAAATTCGCAAGCAAATGGATGGAACTGGAAGAAACTATCCTGAGTGAAGTAACTCAATCACAGAAAGACAAGCATTGTATGTACCTACTCATATATGGATAAATATGAGACATAGAGCAAAGGACTACCTATCTACAATCCATACCCCCAAAGAAACTAGGAAACAAGGAGGATCCTAAGAGTGAAACACATGGTCATCCAAAGAAGGGGAAAGTGACAAGAACCCTTGAGCAAACTGGAAGCATTGGGGAAGAGGGCGGTAGGAAAAAGAGAAGGGAGAAAAGAAGTGTGGAGGAGAACAAGAGGGATCAGGAAGACTGAGACAAGGGAGGAATATAGGAGAGCAACAAAAGAGATACTTTAATAGAGGGAGCCATTATAGTTTTAAAGAGAAATATGGTACTAGGGAAATGTTCAGAAGTCCACAAAGATGACCCCAACTAAGAATCTAGACAGTAGTGGAGAGGCTGCTTTTAATACCCTCCCCCTATCATGAGATCAATGATTACCTTAATTGTCATCCTAGAGCCTTCATCCAGTAGTTGATCGAAGCAGAAACAGTCACCTACAGCTAAGCACTGAGCCATACTCCTGGAATTGAGTTGTAGAGAGGGAGGAGGGATGAGTAAAGGAGCCATGACTGTGCTGGAGAAACCCACATAAACAGTTGACCTGACCTAGTGAGATCACAGACATCACAGTTGTAAACTTGGGAAACATGTATTGAGCTGAAGCAAGCCCTCTGAATGTGGGTGCCAGTTAGGAGGCCCAGGCAGTCTATGGGATCTCTAACAGTAAAGTCATTGCTCAAATGGACTTTGGGAGACCATTCCTTGTGGAGGGATACTATTTCAGCCGAGATACACAAAGGAGGGCCTAGGTCCTCCCCCCAAATTAATTTTATTGAGAAGCTAGTGGTAGAAATCAGATTAAAATATCCTTTTAGCCAAAATTCATTCTTTCAACAAATCAGGTTAGAATTTCTTTGAGAAACATGAAATATATCAGTGAACAGAATAAGCAATAGTACTAGTTCCCTGGGGAGAAGACAACAGAAAATAATATACAAATTACATAGGATGTTAGAAGGTGATAATTACACTTCTAACGTAAGTAACTGAAAAAGAAAATAGAATCCAGTATGTGATTTAGGAGTAAGGATATTCTTCCCAAGTAGAAATAGGTTTATGTAGTACCGTTCCATTATGAAAAATCAAATACCTGTGCTACTGAGTTGCTAATGAGGAAGTATTTATTTGATCTTATAATTCTAAAGGTTTCACTCCATTATAGATTAGTCCTTTGGCTAGAAAGCACATCATGTCTGTGAGTATGTGGAAGAAAAGCATTCCTCTAATGGACCAATGTGAAGGTGAAAAAGAGAGAGAAACAAGACGCTCACTGTCCCTTTGAAAGCATGTTATCCAATGAGTGGATGATTTCCCACTAAGCTCACTTTTTAAACTTTCTACCATCTCCATGTAAAGCTATTCCAAGGACTAAGGCCATAATGCAAGAACCATTAGGGAACATTTCAAAAACCCAACTATACAATATGAGGCCTATGTCACTAGAATAATGGAGTTTCTGCCATTTAGAAGAGGCAGTGGGAGGAACAAATTAAACAAGAAGGCAAGGGACCAGAAGAAGCAGCTAGCACTCATGAGGCAGGGAGAAGAGGACTGACATCTGTCTGAGGTCACCTGATCCACAGGGTCTGTTCTAGGCTAGCTAGGGCTGTGTTGAGACACTCTCACAAGTGGAGGCAAAGAACTTTAGTTTGTACATATTTGGTTTGGAGATGCCTATTAGAAATGAAATAACAAGTGGAGATAAATAGTTGTACCAAAACCAGTCCAGAATGCCATGGAAATGATTGATGAAAATGTGGCTTTCAAGTTAACAGAGTAGGGATGACATAATCAATACAACAGAAGAGCTCACATAGGTAGCAAGTGTTAATAGAAAAGAGAAAAGGGAAACAAAGCTCTAGTGTACTCAAACCTGAAGAACCTGAGCAGAGAAAGGACCAATATAGAACATAAGCTAAGAGGAAGATCAGCAGGAGTGTTGTATTCTGGAATTCAAAAGAAAAAAAATGCACTGTGTCTGGTGGTTCTGGCTTTCTCAGCCTTAGCATTATGGGCATGTTGGATTAGAGAATCCTTGTTGGTGTTGAGGGTGTCCTGTGCATTATACCAGATTTATCAGCTTATCCATTCCTTTGTAGACACCAGTAGGCTCTTACCCCTCCTTGCAAGTTGTGACAATGAAAAATGCTTCCTGACATTGCTAATTATCACCCTACTAAGGCAAACTACCCCAGTTTGAAAACAAGTGAATTGTGTCAAGTAAATTGAAGACAGAATTGTCCACTGAAATTAATGCCGGGGAGGTCACTCAATGATGACACTGAGAAGAGCAATCCCAGTGCAGCTGCAGGAAGTAAAAGCTGAAATAAAGTGTATTTAAGAAAAGGGAATGAGTGAAATTGGAAAGATCAGTGTATAAAGAACCCTACAGAGTTGAAAAAGCAAATAAAAGGGCATTCATTAATTGGTAGTGGAGATGAGGACTAAAGAAGCCTTTTTGTTTTGCTTTGCTTTGTTTCAATAGAGGAGAAATACCGTGCTTACATGCAGATAGATTGAACCAGAAGAGAGGAAGCAATTAATGATGTAGTAGAAGGAGGATGCCCCTGAGAAGTGGAGAAGGCTTGGTTTTTCATTTTTGGTAGTATCTAAGACACCAAACCCTGTGTTTACAGATGCTGGCAGAAAGATCATTTTGATGTGATCTCTGAATTTCTTTCTAGGTTTCTTCATTTCTTACTGGTGAAGAAACAAATTTATCAGCCTGCAGAGGGATGGGTATTAGAGTGTTAGGTGTGAGGAACCAAAACAATTTAAAATATTTATCTAAGAGAGTAAAACAATTAAATAAGTTGAGAAGTTTATTATGATTTCCAGACATCATTAAGTACGTACTTGAAATTTGTGACCATGAATTTAAAGTAAGCTAGTTATTAATAATGAATAATTTTAGAGGAATTCAGCAGTGAAGGTATGGAAACAAAGCAGACAAAGAATTATTATGGTAGATAAGTCAGCTCAGCTTAAAGTCACCAAGTGCTACAGAGCAGAGCAAATGAATTGCCTCACAGCTTCTGGAGACCAGACATGCAGATGAAGCGTTGATGTAGCATGCTTTCTGATGAAGGGTCTCTTCCTTGCTGTTGATGGTCATTGTGTCCTCACATGGCCCTTCTTTTCACTGAGATGTGCCCCTTCTTGCTTTTCATGATACCCCAGTCCTATCAAATCATGACATAGCATAAATACTTCCTTAGAAACTCTTTCTCCAAATGCAGCCATATTGGTTTTAGGAGTCCATCACACATATTTGGAAGGGACATAATTCAGTCAAAACAGTTAAATATACAAGTTTCTACTATAATAGGTTTCTATATGAGCCTTAGCTTTAGCTGTCTATCCTTGTATTCCCTCCCTTACCTGCCTCTCCTCGTTTCCTCTGTTTAATTCTCCTCTTTGGCAATGCAATTGATAAAAGCCCTCAAGACAAAAGGGAGTACACTGGCAGTGGATATATCTCAGGACTTTGAGAGGTTTAGGACAAGTTCTAATGATAAGTGGTGATAGGGACAATAGACAGTGGATGGCTGTTGCTAAGAATGATGGATGCATTAGAGAAATTGTGAAAAGCTGAAGGTGATTAATCAATTTAAGGTGAAATGTGAAAGTCAGAGGAGCTTGGAAGCATTTAAAAAGTCTTGCATCTTCTGAATCAGGGAATCAGGCTCAGAACTTCATAATATGGGCAATAGTGGTCCAGGAAAGGGTAACATTTGCATTTCTGAGTTTACTTCAAGGTAGAGAATGTATTTGAAAAGTAGAGGACCTTAAATTGTGTGATGGCGACATCTCGTTTATGTCTATAATTTCAATTAACCTGGACCAATCTTAACAGTAATGGAAAAAGTAAGACACAAATTACCACATTTTAACTGATCCCTGTTCATAGTCATACAGCTATGACAACTAAAGTGCATATGATTTATTTTTTATCAAGTTATATTGTGAAATAGATCAGAGCAGTGGTAGTGGGTTATCATCCAAGATACTGTTAATAAACTGCCTGAGAAGTGTAGATACACATGGATATATTAAACAACATTATGTTATAGAATATAAATAAGTGAATTAGAGTATGTAAATTATATTTCACAAAACTCTAAAAATCTTGAGTTGATTCTTACTGAAGCAACTTGTTGAAAGGTAATGCTCACACAATGATTGACAATAATTCAGAAGCTATTTTAGCAAGACCACCTAAGTGTGTTTTGTGTGTGTTCTCATGCTCTATCCACACCTCCATTCCAATACTCAAGAGTCACATGTGAAAACCAGAAGGGAGAAGTGGACTCCAAGGCTGTTATATGAAGGGATGGGAAGAAATGAAAAACGTTAAGTTGAATAACTGAGAATTTGCCAACATGGACACACCCTCTTGCAATACATATTAAAATACTCTGACAATGCCTCAATGTGATGTTGTTAATATGATATTAAGATGGCACCTGAACATTTGGGTAGAGTGACGGCTTGTATTACTTTGGAAATCTATAGCAACAGTACCAATAGAATGAATGTATATTAACGAGATTTGGGAAGTGAATTTACGGAGTGGGGAGTTCAGCTGGCAGGTAGGTCACTCACCTGTTCTTCTGACTGCTAAGGCCTGCACTTGAGCAGAAGCAGTAGAGGTATGTCTGCCAGCATTGAGGGTAAGGACTGGCATCAGGGTGGGAGGCTAACTGGGGGAGGGCATTTCGTTAGTCTTTTGGCAAAAAAACAATTCTAACACCCCTTCATGGTAAAAGTCCTGGAGAGATTAGGGATGCAAAGAACATACCTATACATTATAAAGGCAATTTACAGAAAGCTGATAGCCAACATTAAATTAAATGCAGAGAAACTCAAAGCAATTCCACTAAAATCAGGAACAAGACAAGGCTGTCCACTCTCTTCATATCTACTCAATATAGTACTTGAAGTTCTATCTAGTGCAATAAGACAACTAACAGAGATCAGGAGACAAATGAGAAAGGAAGAAGTCAAGGTATCATTATTTGTGAAAGTATCACTATTTGCAGATGACATTATACTATATATAAGAAACTTCAAAAAATTCTATCAGGGAACTCCTACAGCTGATAAACACCTTAGTAAAATGGCTAGATACAAGATCAACAACAAACAAACAATAAAACCAAGTAGCCTTCCTATATACAAATAACAAATGGGCTGAAAAAGAAATCAGGGGAAAACCCTTCACAATAGCCACAAGTAGTATGAAATATCTTGAGGTAACCAAAGCCAAGGAAGTGAAAGAACTATATGACAAAAATTTCAAGTCTTTGAGGAAGGAAATTGAAGAAGATATCAGAGGACAGAAAGATCTTCCATGCTCATGGATCAGTAGGATTAACATAGTGAAAAAAAATGGCCATGCTACCAAAAGCAAACTACAAATTCAAGCAATCCCCATCAAAAGTTCAACACGGAAGTAGCTGTCCCTCTGGCATCATCAGGTAAACAGGCCAGCTTCCCGGCCTGTGTTCCAGAGCCTGCAGATCGCCTGGGAACTGCACAGAGCTCCCAAGCCCGGCGGGAGCCAAGCACCCCAGACTCCAGATCTTCTCTCCCACCAACGATTCCAGGAAAGGAGAGGAGGCTGGGCGCACAGGGAAGTAGCTGTCCCTCTGGCATCATCAGGTAAACAGGCCAGCTTCCCGGCCTGTGTTCCAGAGCCTGCAGATCGCCTGGGAACTGCACAGAGCTCCCAATCCCGGCGGGAGCATCAGGTAAACAGGCCAGCTTCCCGGCCTGTGTTCCAGAGCCTGCAGATCGCCTGGGAACTGCACAGAGCTCCCAAGCCCAGCGGGAGCCAAGCACCCCAGACTCCAGATCTTCTCTCCCACCAAAGAGACCAGGAAACTACAGGAGCCAGGGAGACCAGGGGAGTAGCGGTTCCGGATCAGGTACAACAGGACCCAGCATAGGGTCCAGGGGACCAGGTAGGAGGCTAAGCGCCCCAGATTGCTGTTCTTCTTCTCTACCCACGGACCAGCATTTGGACAAGACATAGAAGAACCACCAGATTACTGGACTTACTAGCACCCACCAAAAGGGAACTCTGGTCCCCAGACCAGGAAGGGGCTCTTTCTGCACCCACTAAAAGAAGAGATGGGAAAGAGACAATACAAAAACACAGTCAGCAACAGAAAAACAAATATGACACCGCCAGATTCTAGAGACTCCACCCCAGCAAGACCCCAATTTTCCAACGCGAAGGAAGCAGAAGAGAACGACCTTAAAAGCACTTTCATGAAAATGATAGAGTCCCTAAAAGAGGATATTGGAAAATCCCTCAAAGAAATGGAAGAAAAAACAAACCAAAAAATGCAAGAAATGGAAGAAAAAACAAACCAAAAAATGCAAGAATTGGAAGAAAAAACAAACCAAAAAAGGCACGAAATGGAAGAAGAAATGAAGCAAAAAATGCAAGAAATGGAAGAAAAAGCAAAGCAAAAAATGCAAGAATTAGAAGAAGAAACATACCAAATAAGGCAGGAAATGGAAGAAGAAACAAAGCAAAAAATGCAAGAAATGGTAGAAAAAACAAAGCAAAAAATGAAAAAATGGAAGAAGAAACAAACCAAAAAAGGCAGGAAATGGAAGAAGAAACAAAGCAAAAAATCCAAGAAATGGAACAAAAAGCAAACCAAAAAATGCAAGAAATGGAAGAAAGAACAAACCAAAAAATTCATAAAAGGCAACAAACGGACGAACAGATAAACAGAAAATTGCAAGAAGCAATGCAAACGCTGCAAGGGTTGAAAACTGAAATAGAGACACTAAAAAAACACAATCTGAAGAAAGGCAGAAAATAGAAAAGCTGGACAAACAGTCAGGCACTACCAATACAAGCATTACCAACAGAATAGAAGAGATGGAAGAGAGAATCTCAAGTGTTGAAGATACATTAGGAGAAATGGATTTATCAACCAAAGAAAACCTTAAATCCAACAAATCCTTAACACAAAACATCCAAGAATTATGGGACACCATGAAAAGACCAAACCTAAGAATAATAGGTATAGAAGAAGGAGAAGAAATCCACCTCAAAGGGGCAGAAGGCATATTCAACAAAATCATAGAAGAAAACTTTCCCAACCTTAAGAAAGACATGCCAATGAAGGTACAAGAAGCCTACAGAACACCAAATAGAGTGGACCACAAAAAAAATCCCCTCGCCACATAATAATCAAGACCCCAAACATACAGAATAAAGAAAGAATATTAAGAGCAGCTAAGGAAAAAGGTCAAGTAACATATAAAGGCAGACCTATCAGAATTACACCTGATTTCTCCATGGAAACTCTGAAAGCCAGAAGGTCCTGGATAGATATTCTACCTACACTAAGAGACCATGGATGCCAGCCCAGACTACTATACCCGGCAAAGCTCTCAATCACTATAGACGGAGAAAACAAGATATTCCATGACAAAACTAGATTCAACCAATATGTGTCCACTAACCCAGCCCTACAGAAAATTTTGGAAGGAAAACTCCAACCCAAGGAAGCTAACTAAAACCAGAAAAACATAAGCATTAGAGAATCCCTCTCTACCAACAGCCAAAAGAACAAAGGGGCGAAATTCCACCCATAATTCCACCAACAACAACCATCGCAAATCGAAGAAGGATGAGCAAACAATGGTCATTAATATCCCTCAATATTAACGGCCTTAACTCACCCATAAAAAGACACAGACTAGCAGAATGGATTCGAAGACAGAACCCTTCCTTCTGCTGCATACAAGAAACACACCTCACCCTCAAAGACAGACATTACTTGAGAGTTAAAGGTTGGGAAAAAATTTTTCAATCAAATGGACCCAAGAAACAAGCAGGGGTAGCAATCCTAATATCTAACAAACTAGACTTTAAAATAAAATCAATCAAAAGAGATGAAGGAGGTCATTACATACTCATCACAGGTGAAACCCACCAAGACGAAGTGTCTATCCTGAACATCTATGCCCCCAATACAAAGGCATCCACATTCGTTAAAGAAACATTATTAGAACTTAAATCTCATCTAAAGCCCCACACAGTTATAGTGGGAGATTTCAACACACCACTCTCACCATTAGACAAGAATACCAAACAGGAACTCAACAAAGAAGCAAAGGGTCTAATAGAAGTAATGACCCAACTGGGATTAACAGATATCTATAGAACATTTCATCCACATAAAAAAGAATATACCTTCTTCTCACCACCACATGGAACCTTCTCAAAAATCGACCACATACTTGGCAACATATCAACCCTCAGCAGCTACAAAAAAATTGGAATAACTCCATGCATCTTATCAGACCACCATGCTTTAAAATTAGAATTCAACAACAACACAAATTGCAGAAAACCTACAAACTCATGGAAATTGAATAATGCTCAACTGCACCATCCCTGGGTCAAAGAGGAAATAAAAAAAGAAATTAAAGACTTCCTCGAATTCAATGAGAATGAAGACACAACATACCCAAACCTATGGGACACTTTGAAAGCAGTGCTACGGGGGAAGTTCATAGCACTAAGTGCTCACATGAAGAAACAGGAAAACAGTTATACCAGAGAATTAACATCACAGCTAAAAGCTCTAGAACACAAAGAAGCAAACTCCCCCAGGAGGAGTAGACGCCAGGAAATAATCAAATTGAGGGCTGAAATCAACAAAGTAGAAACCAGGAAAACAATACAAAGAATCAATGCAACGAAGAGTTGGTTCTTTGAGAAAATCAACAAGATAGACAAACCTTTGTCCAAACTTACCAAACAGCAGAGAGTGAACACGCAAATTAACAAAATCAGAAATGAAAAGGGGGACATAACAACAGACTCTGAGGAAATCCAGAGAATCATTAGGTCATACTTTGAAAACCTGTACTCCACAAAATTCGAAAATTTAAAGGAAATGGATGACTTCCTGGACAGCTATCATTTGCCAAAACTAAATCAAGAACAGATAAGCAATTTAAATAGACCTATAACCCCTATGGAAATAGAAGCTGTCATCAAAAGTCTCCCAACCAAAAAAAGTCCAGGTCCAGATGGCCTCAGCGCAGAATTCTACCACAAATTCAAAGAACAGCTTATACCAATTCTTCTCAAAGTGTTCCACACAATAGAAGCAGAAGGGTCTTTGCCAAACTCTTTCTATGAGGCTTCAATAACCTTGATCCCCAAGCCACACAAAGATACAACCAAGAAAGAGAACTTCAGACCAATATCCCTCATGAACATTGATGCAAAAATATTCAATAAAATACTTGCAAATCGGATCCAAGAACACATCAAAACAATCATTCACCACGATCAAGTAGGTTTCATCCCAGGGATGCAGGGATGGTTCAACATACGAAAATCCATCAACGTAATCCACCATATAAACAAGCTGAAGAACAAAAATCACATGATCATCTCACTAGATGCTGAAAAAGCCTTTGACAAAATCCAACACCCCTTCATGATAAAGGTCTTGGAGAGATCTGGGATAACAGGGACATACTTAAACATAATAAAAGCCATATACAGTAAACCAACAGCCAACATCAAACTAAATGGACAGAAACTCAACGCAATTCCTCTAAAATCAGGAACAAAACAAGGCTGTCCACTCTCTCCATACCTTTTCAACATGGTACTTGAAGTTCTAGCTATAGCCATACGACAACAAAGGGGGATCAAGGGGATACAAATTGGGAAGGAAGAAGTCAAACTTTCACTGTTTGCAGACGATATGATAGTTTACATCAATGACCCAAAGAACTCTACCAGGGAACTCTTACAGCTGATTAACACCTTCAGCAAAGTGGCAGGTTACAAGATCAACTCAAGAAAGTCAGTAGCCCTACTATATACAGATGATAAAAGGGCTGAAAGAGAAATCAGAGAAACATCACCCTTTACAATTGCCACAAACCACATAAAATACCTTGGGGTAACGCTAACCAAACAAGTGAAAGACCTGTATCGTAAGAACTTTGAATCTTTAAAGAAAGAAATTAAAGAAGCCCTCAGAAAATGGAAAGATCTCCCATGCTCTTGGATAGGTAGGATCAATGTAGTAAAAATGGCAATCCTGCCAAAAGCAATCTACAGATTCAATGCTATCCCCATTAAAATCCCAGCACAATTCTTCACAGACCTTGAAAGAACAATAATCAATTTTGTATGGAAAAACAAAAGACCCAGGATAGCCAAAACAACCCTGTTCAACAAGGCAACGTCCGGAGGCATCACTATCCCTGACCTCAAGCTCTATTATAGAGCTATAGTCCTGAAAACAGCTTGGTATTGGCACAAAAATAGACAGGCAGACCAATGGAATCGAATTGAAAATCCGGGTATTAACCCACACACGTACGAACATCTGATCTTTGACAAAGAAGCTAAAAATATACAATGGAATAAAGAAAGCATCTTCAACAAATGGTGCTGGCATAATTGGAGACTGGCATGTAGAAGAATGCGGATCGATCCATGTTTATCGCCATGCACAAAACTGAAGTCCAAATGGATCAAAGACCTCAACATAAATCCAGCCACACTGAACCTCTTAGAAGAGAAAGTGGGTGGTACCCTTGAACGAATTGGTACAGGAGACAGCTTCCTGAACATAACACCAGTAGCACAGACAGTGAGATCAACAATTAATAAATGGGACCTACTGAAACTGAGAAGTTTCTGTAAGGCAAAGGACACAGTCAGCAAGACAAAAAGGCAGCCCATAGAATGGGAAAAATATTCACTAATCCCACATCTGACAGAGGGTTGATCTCCAAAATTTACAAAGAACTCAAGAAGCAAGTCTCCAAAACAGCAAAGGACCCAATTAAGAAGTGGGCTGCAGAACTAAATAGAGAGTTTTCAATAGAGGAGTCTAAAATGGCTGAGAGGCACTTGAGAAAGTGCTCAACATCCATAGCCATCTGGGAAATGCAAATCAAAACAACTCTGAGATACCATCTCACTCCTGTCAGAATGGCTAAAATCAAAAACACCAATGACAATTTATGCTGGAGAGGATGTGGTGAAAGGGGGACACTCCTCCATTGCTGGTGGGAGTGCCAACTGGTTCAGCCACTTTGGAAAGCAGTATGGAGATTCCTCAGAAAAATGGGAATAAACCTACCACAAGACCCAGCAACTGCACTCTTAGGCATATATCCAAAAGATGCCCTTTCATATAACAAAGATGTCTGTTCCACTATGTTCATAGCAGCTTTATTTTTAATAGCCAGAACTTGGAAGCAACCTAGATGTCCCTCACCCGAAGAATGGATAGAGAAAATGTGGTACATCTACACAATGGAGTACTATTCAGCAGAAAAAAATAATGGAATCATGAGATTCGCAGGCAAATGGATGACACTAGAAGAAACCATCCTGAGTGAGGTAACCCAGTCACAAAAAGAGAAACATGGCATGTACTCTCTCATATATGGATTTTAGACATAGATCTGGGGAGTGCCAGCCTACAATCCTATGGCCAGAGAGTCTGGGAAACAGAAACTTCATTTACTGGCTGGTTAAGTACTGAGCTGAACTCAAGAAAGCCAGTATCAGAGAGGGAGGACTGATGATCAAAGGGATTAAGACTGGGCTGGTTGAACCCACAGAAACAGCTGACCAGACAAAGGTTAACTCTTGAATGCCAGGCATCAGCCTGGGAATCCAGCATGGGACTGATCAAGACCCCCTGAATCTGGGTGTCAGTGAGGAGGCCTAGGTAATCTATTGAGCCTTGGACAGCAGATCAGTACCCATCCCAAGTATACACACGGTCTCTGGACTCCCATAGAACAATGTGAGGTGCACTCTCACCCTGAACTCTTGGGGAAGGGTCTAGGCCCTGCCCTATATGAAATGACAGACTATGGACACCCCCATGGAGGGCCTCACCCTCCCTGGGGGAATGAGGGGATAACGGGGGGGGGATGGGGGGGAGGGCACGGGAGGAGGGGAGGGAAAGGGAGAGGGACCTCGTACTGACTTGTGAAGCAACCTTGTTTCTTATCTAAATTTAAAATGGAAAATAAAAAAAATATTAATTAAAAAAAAAAGTTCAACACAATCCTTTACAGGTCTTCAAAGAACAATAGTCAACTTCATATAAAAAAAACAAAAAAAACCAAGCAGTATATCTAAAACAATCCTAAACAATAAAAGAACTCTCAGAGGTATCACTATCCCTGATTTCTAACTGTACTACAGACCCATAGTAATAAAAAGAACATGGTATTGGCATAAAAACAGACATGTTGATCAATGGAATCAAATTGAAGACTGAGATGTAATTCTACATACCTATGAATATCTGATTTTCAATAAAGAATCCAGAAGTATACAATGAAACAAAGAAAGCATCCTCAACAAATGGTGCTGGCCCAAATATATGCCATTACCTAGAAGAATGCAAATAGGTCTATATCTATCACCCTGCACAAAACTCAATTCAAAGTGGATTAAAGACTTCAACATAAAACCAAATACACTGAACCTGATAGAAGAGAGAATGGGGAATACACATAAATGAATTGGCACAGGAGACAGCTTCATGAACAGAACACCAATAGAGAAGGCACCAAGATCAACAATTATTAAATGCAACCTCATGAAATTGGAATGCTTCTGTAAGGCAAAGGACACAATCAATAGGACAAAATGGCAGCCTAAAGAATGAGAAAAGGTTTTAGTTGAACTCCACATCTTACAGAAAGCTAGTATTCAAACTTTATTTAAAAAAACTCAAGAAACTAGGACACCAACAAACTAAATAATATAATTAAAATGGGATAAATATATAAACAAAGAATTATTAAAAGTGGAAACCAAAATGGATGAGAAACACTTAAATATTCAGCATCCTTAGTCATCAGGGAAATGCAAATCAAAAGGATTCTGAGATTCCATCTTATACTTGTCAGAATGGCTAAGTTCAAAAATACAACTGACAGCTCATGCTAGAGTGGGTGGGAAGCAAGGTCAGTACTCCTCAAGTGCTGGTGGAGTGCAAATTTTTATAGTCCCTATGTAAAACAATATGGAGGTTTCTCAAAAAATTGGGAATAGATCTCAAGATACAGCTATACCACTCCTGAGCATATACCCAAAGGATACTCTGTCTTATCACAAGGACACTTGCTCAACCATATTCACAGCAGCTTTATTAATAATATCCAGAAACAGCAAACAACCTAGATATTATTCAATTGAAGAATGTGATGGAAACTTCATGGAATCTACAAGAAACCCTAGCAAAGAATCCTAGTAATGGTGGATATAGAACCTGAACTGTCAGTCTTCTATAACCAGGCAAGGAGTCGAGCAGAGGGGTTAGGATACCAACCCAGCCAGAAAACCTTCATTGCACAGTTTCTCTGCCTGTAGAATATTCTGAGATAGGAGCCTAGCTAGCAGAACAGCCATCAAAAAGAGCAGAGAGACTTTATCCAGCAGCTGATGAGAGCAGATGCAGAGTACCACAGCTAGACATGAGACAGAACTCATAGATATTAGACAGAATCCACAGTGTCTTGCAGAAGAGACGGAGGAAGGATCTTAGGAACCAGAAGGGACAGGGACACTATGAGAATATAGCCCATGGAATCAACTAACTGGGATTCATGGGGGCTTACAGAGATCAGAGAGCCTCTAAGGGATCTGAATTAGACCCTCAAAATATATGCTACAGGTATGTAGCTTGGTGTTCTTATGGGGGTTGGAACTGTCTCTGATTCTTTTGGTGGCTTGTGGTACCCTTTTTCTTCAACTAGTCCCCTTGTCCAGCCTTAGTATGATGGGATGTGCCCAGTATCATTGTAGCATATTATGCCATGTTTGGTAGATGTCCCTGGAAGTCCTGTTCTTTTCTGAGGGGAGACGAGGTGGAGTAGTGGATCTGGGGGTGAAGACAGGTAGGAGGAGAGATTTGGGGTAAGGGGAAACTGAACTCAGTATGATATGTATGTGAGAAGAATTTTTTAAATGAAGTATTTGTTAGATTTTCTTACATAATGTGGTTTAGGTAATTCAACAATGGTTTCTTACACACTGGAGAAACTAAGAACCTGGTTTCTGCTCAGTCGACAGGGCTTGATTCCTTAGCAGTCCCAGTCTGACACTGAAGAGTTAGAGGATTTTCAGAAAGCTATTACTCTTCAGTATACATTGAAAATCCGAAGAAACTGCATCCCAATGTCAACCAAGTACATCAGCAGCAGTGGCAGCCATGGCATCTGTGGTGGCAGTGGCAGCAGCAAAATGTCAATAGGGGAAATGAATTTGCCGGTACAACTTGAAGACAAGCTGGTAAGAAGGAAAAGCTTCTTTCTCATACTTGCTTTAAAAAATAGAAATAAGAGGTGTTATTTTATTTCTTTGAAAAATTTGCACAAGGTGTTTCCATCATATTCATCCACTACTCCCCAGATCAAATACACTTCCCTACACAACCAATCTTGTGATTTGTGCCATATTTTTGTGTGCATGTGTTTTCAGCAACTGAGTCCAATTTTAACTGGCCATGTATTTTTAGATGTGTAGCATTCCCCTGGAGTATGAATGCTTACCATGGGTAACACTCAGAGAATTCAATCTTCTCTCTCTCTCTCTCTCTCTCTCTCTCTCTCTCTCTCTCTCTCTCTCTCTCTCTCTCTCTCTCTCTCTCTTTCTCTTTCTCCTAGCAGCTATCAATTGTCCATAGAACCTCTCCTAAGGATGAAACTTAGTGCCCACCTCCCATTTCTCTGTTGGTATTTGGCTTAGACTAACTTTTACCTTGGCAGTCACCACATTTAGAGTGGGCCTTTCCCCTTCAGTTAAAGTAATAAAGAAAATCCCTCAGGATGCTCTCTCAGCCTGGACACATGGGAAAGGGCCTAGGTCCTGCCCTGAATGAAATGACATCCTCCCTGGGGAATGATGTGGTGATTGGGTGGGGGGCTGGAGGACTGGTGGAGGGACAAGGGAGGAGGGGTGGGAGAGGGAGCTGGGATTGACATGTGAAGCATTCATGTTTCTAATTTAAATAAAAACATTACAAAAAACCAAGAAAGTCCCTCAGACATGTGATCAATAGCTTGTCTGAAGATTGCTATCAGGCTCAATCAAGTTGACAAGCAAGATTAACCATCCCATGCCAGAAAAGTCAATGTTAGGCTGGCTCAGAATATATTCAAAGGGGACTGCTAAAGTAGATACATTATATATGAAAAAATGTATCAGCATCTATAGTATAGATGACATCCCACTGTAAAATGTGGTGAAGAATGTTGATAGGACAAGCACCATCACTACTGGAAATACAGCAGTCATCTATCTAGTATCAGAACTTGGTAAGAGCTACTGTAGAAGAATTGAGTCCTCTGTAAAGAGTAGGGTATCATGGGATCCTGAAATAATAGTAGCCAGGTTGTGATCCTTACTTATGAGAAACAAGACAAACACAATTATTATAATAACAGGCAGGATTTGACTGGAAGATTTGATGTATAAAGTTCTATAGATATAATTAATGAAGCACGACTTTTCAATGTGGAAGACAGGCAAAAATTAGATACAGTCGATTTTCCCAGTCAATGTCTTTAGTAAGGTCCTTAGAAATAAAGTTTATGACCAAAATTCTTATCTAAGTACTTTATTGATGAATGACTCTCAAATAAGAGACAAAAGGAAGAGAATCAGGCTATGGGAGAGATGTTGATAAGAAAAAAGTATATAGTTTCAGTTGCAGTATACCTAGATTTTGATATCCCAAGAACACATATGAATTAAGCAAATTCCTAGAACAGTTTTGTATGACAACATTATGTCTATTTCTTCAAATCTTTCTGTTTAGAGACATCAAATAGTGAGAGAATTTATACTGCAAAAAATCAGAAAATACTGCTCTGATAGTGTGAGAAAATGTATCAACATTTATATGTGTATATGTAAAAAATTATTTGTCTGTGTTTCTTGGTTCCTGTCATAAAACTATTTAAATGCTTGTTGAAAACCCCATATTGAAATATATTGTGGTTCATGATCTACAGTTCCTGACTCAGTGTTCCTGTTATCTTATAATTCCATGAGTGATAGGAATGTCCTATTCATAACTTTGAAATCTTTTGGAAACATCTGAGTGTTAAGACTATCCTGTTACCAATCCCTGGATAGCCCCAGGGTGGTATCAGGTTACCAGGACAGTCAACAATATTATTAAATGGCTAACATGTCTGGATCTTCATAAATTGTTGAGCTGAGTTCTGTTAACTCTTCTTTCAAAATAATAAAAAAAAACAACAAATGATAGGAAGTAATGGGAAACCCAGTTTGCAGCCATCTTGTCAGAAATGTGTGACTGGCATCTGATGTAGAAGACAATCTAAAGGCATTGTGCCCTTAGAGTATGATATCTTACACTTTCTCCAGGTAGAGAGTTTTCAAATTGAATTGGGCTAACTTGTGTCCAGTGGAGGATTCCCTGATGTGTGGGGGAAATTGCACACACAGTTGGGGTCAGAAGTTTGTTCCAAACAAGTAGAAGTCAAGAGGTAGAAAAATACTGCTGTGATTCCCCCTTACTTCAAAAAGTTATAAGTCAGGACTTTTGTGTTTACTAGAGAACAAATTGCATAACTTTCGCCAGAGTAATTGCTGAATATACTTCCATCTGGATTGGTAGCAGGGCATATCTTCTTTGTTAAGGAGCTTTCCATCCTTGGATAATTCCTCAGTGAAGAGCGCCACTATAAGTAACCAGTGAAGATGTCAACTGTAGGGTGGGAAACACATCTAGATGTAACACTAGCAGGATCATAGTTACATTCACCTTTCATTTGTGGAAAGAGAGGTAAGTGGGATACAATCACGAAGTACTGCAAATGAAGATAGCAGAAATGGCTCAGCTAAAATTGTTAGAAATTTTGTGTCCAAGCAGTGATGGCCACACCTTTAGTCCCAGCACTCAGGAGGTAGAGGTAGGCAGATCTTTGTAAGTTCAAGGCCAGCTTGTTCTACAGAGTGAGTTCAATCTTCAAAGCTACACAGAGAAAATATGTCTCCTAAGACAAAATTAAATAAGTAAATAAAGAGAAAAAAGAAAAAGAATTTTTGTGGAGGACAGGTATCATTCTAAAAGGTGGAAAGTCATGAACAGATACTTCAAATACTTTCAGCCTCATTTCTCATTTCTAGCCTCCACCGGAGTTACCAGTTCATACTGAAGCTATCCAGGGCCTCACAGGCTGACCTGGCAGTAATTTGATCCAGAACCTTCAGTCCTATGCTTTCTACCCTAGATCTTTTCTGAGTTTAAACCATGATGACCTTATTAAAATGTGCTGCCATTTGAGCTTACAGAATCCAGTTGGGTGAGGAGAAATGAGTGACTGGTGGCCAATTCTCAATTCAAGAGGATGTCTATCCCTTTCTTTTCCAAGATCTATGATTCTGAGATTCTTTTTTACAGAGCACCTCTGACATTCTTTTTAATATCTAGGCATTGTCCCTATCATCAAATGTAATAACTCAAGAGATTCTTTAGCATTCAGACTTCAAAGCAATGGGTTCCTCATCCAGGAAGTTGTTCCTGGGAGACAAAGTAAATGTTTCTTTAGACATGGAACATGGATTTAAAAGAGACAACCACAGCAAGAGAAAGCGGTTGCTTCTTTTTTTCACCTCAATACTGTGGCTCTTGTAGGTTACTAAGTCTCCATGTCTTAATCATTGACTGAATGAAGGGATTTAGTGTGAGTCTCTCAATAGCACAGTGCAAAGTATTTATAGTGTGCTCAAAGAAGTGACAATTCTGCTTCTCTATATCTCCAGGTCTAGGCTGTTTCTTTCTGTCTCTCCTTCAGTTCAGTCTGCTAAGATAAAAGTGCCTCCATAAGGTTTCATCAATATTTCAACCTTGGACTTTAAAGAATACCACTCCAATGACGAGGGGTGATAGTAATACATTTCAACTCACATGTAAAGGACTTAGGCAAATTGTTATTACCACTTTCACCAGACGTGGTTGCAAAGCCAACCAAGATAACCTTACTTTAACTCCCCCTTTTCTATACTAAATAGGGAATAATAAATGATGAAGGAATTGACTTTTATTGTTAAAATGCTGCTTCATTTTAGGTGCTTTATAAAATTATAAATTATCATTTGTGAAATTATTACATGAATTGTTTTGAGGTAGTAGACACATTCTTTGATTTTTTTTCTTTTCTATAGAGATTGTACTAATGAATTAGATTTCCTAAATACTTGAAAGTTCTAAGTTGAAAAGAAAAAAAGGTAGAAAAAAAGATATGACTACTTTAAGGAAATCTGGAAGTAAACAATGAAAGGAAACAATCTCTCAAACAGTGCCAATCAAAGGAGATACATTTTGGTATTTCTTACTGAAACATGTTTCACATTCTTTTTCTTACTTACATGACTCCTTAGTTGATATTGGGAAAAATAACACATTGAAAACTTAGGAATTCGCACTACACTAATTAGATCATATTCTTTGTCAAATACCTTGCATGTATTCATTTACTGTTGCCCGTAATAAAGTCATTGTGGTCATCACTCCAATCAAATTGCACCAGAATGACATCCCATTTGGCAGCCCTGAAAATGAGCACACAGTAAGTGCTACGTAAATATTTGCTGGAAGCCTGAAGAGGAGGGGAATGAGTGGAATTCGTTCATGGCTGTGTTTACATGTAGAAAGGAATATTGTTCCCAGCATAGTGCTGCCGCATGAAGCTGAGCCTGGAAATGGGAGCAATAACAGCACAATTAGCAAATATCCTCAGCCTGAATCTACAGTTGCTGAAAGCTCTTTTGAAGAAAACGTGTCATTGTGTCATTTTCAATTTTCACTTGATTTCTACTCTTTGTCCTTTCAAGATCCTTTTAATATTGCTAATTATTTAAGGAACTAGACAGGTCTTGTGATCATTTCTGTAGTGTTTGCAATATTCATTTTTCCTGCTACAAAAACTGTCCAAATAGCTTTTATGTAATAAATGGTACTTACTTGTTAATATAAAGTGGAACTCTTTTCTTTTCTTGACTCTTTTGATGTTTCAGTTAAAATGCTACTAGTTGCCAGCAGAGGTGTACCTTTCCAATGAGCCTGAAAAAAGCCAGGCAGCTCTTTCGGCTAATGCAGGGGGGGGGGGTGAGCCAAAGTCCTCTGGGTTCACACAGGAATGATTCCTAACTTAACTCTATCACTTCCCAGTGAATGTTTTTGCCAAATGACTTCCCAGGGCCTCCTTTTTCTCATTTGTTACTGACAATGGCATTTTGAGATCCCCAAAGAATTGCACTAAGGATCAAGCACTGATCATAGTTTCAGGAAAACGCTAAGAATTTTAAAATCGCAGCACCTGCTTTTATTACCTCATTATTTAGTTTTATGCATTTTCCATGAAAATATACTTTTACACCCATTTATTTTTATGTTTTCTGCACTGAAATCTGAGATAAGTTATGATATTATTTTGAAATAAAGTTAAACATTGATTTACATAATTTATGTATACATGTACACGTACACAGACCCACACATGAAAACATATACAGAGAAATAAATTATTTATTTGGTTTTTAATTTTTTTGGCAAAAATATCACCTTAATGAGTATGGACATCTACATATATTCATGGCATCATCACCAAAGCCAAGTTAAGTTTCCTGTTTATTAAGCATATCTATTACTCTTAAAAAAAATACTAGTGTCATAGGGAGGAGAGAAAAACAAGTGAGAAGTAACTTCAATAGATTGGCCTGTGGGCATGTCTGGTGAGATATTTTCCTGTTAGCTGCTGTGAGAAAGTCCAGACCATTGTGCATAGTGCCAGTCCTCATCAGGAATGTAAAGGTCCAGCTTGAGCAATCAACCAGGACCAAGCCAGTAAGCATCACTCTTTCATGGTCTCTGCTTCAGGTACCTGCCTTGAGTTCCTGCACTGACTTTGCTCAACTGATCTCCAGATCTCTGGGAGAGGAGCAAGTTCTCTTAATGTTGGAGCTATCTCCCCATTGCTGGATACTCATTTTATCATCCCTATGATCTTGTTCTCTGAAAAAGCAGGTTTCTTAGAATCCCTTTACATAATCTAACTTCAGAAGACATCAAAACCTTATAAATGGCTATTGTTAAGATTATTTTTTATTGTTAAGAATCTTAAAAGTTGACTATCTGTCTGAAGAAGACCACACTGATATCTTAGATATGTACTCTCCATTTCCTAAGCATATGTCTCTGTGCATTAATGTCTGTGCTTGTATATTTTAAAACTGTTTCTTAGTGACCCCCAACTTTGCATCATACTGACTTACCCTGAAAGCAAGGTCAACAGTCCCAGCTTCATTTGATTGGAAGGCCCTGACTAGAATTCCTAAGGATAGCCTGAAACCTGAAATTATTACTCTCTCTCTCTCTCTCTCTCTCTCTCTCTCTGTGTCTCTCTCTGTGTCTCTCTCTCTGTCTCTCTCTGTCCCTGTCTGTCTCTCTCTGTCTCTGTCTCTGTCTCTCTCTGTCCCTGTCTCTCTCTGTCTCTGTCTCTCTGTCTCTGTCTCTCTCTGTCCCTGTCTCTCTCTGTCCCTGTCTCTCTGTCTCTGTCTCTGTCTCTCTCTCTTTCTCCTCTCCCTGTCTCTCTAATTTCTTCTACCAACATGCCGTCATCCCTAAATATCAGAGCCACAATTTAGAAGAAAAGTTGAGCTGTCTTGGCTCTGATCAAAGCAGAAATATGGTAAGTTTTTGTTGTTTGTTTTTTAACACTTCCCTCTTTTACAGTAAGCAGGTAGTATCAAATTGCCATCTAGATAACTTGAGTTCATTGTTGCTTCTCTATCTTAATTGTGCTCTGGTTCTTTACTTTGACTCACTTTCTGATTGATCCTGTTTCTTAATCTATTTCATCTTCTTCAAGGCTAAAGATAGAGTGAGTCATTGCCCTAAATCTACACTCACCAGAAAGAGCAAAACCTTGCCAGATGAACCTTGTAAGATAGACCACTATAATTCAAATGAGGGCAATTTCCATAAGTATGAGGCAGCACCCTGTAGTCATTTCCTGATTATCACTTTGCATTTCAATAATGACCTTTTTGGAACTGCCTTATAATATTCTAGCTATGATAATGATGGGTGGGACCACATCTTGACCATGGTTCCATAAATTATGCATACCTTCCTGGTCTTTGCCCTAATTCTTCCTTTGTTTAAACATAAAGCTCAGGAAAGTATTCAAAGATTGACTTGACCATCACTGAACCCCTTTTATGTCCCTTTTCTCATGTGCTCATTTCTGTCTGTACTGTTTCATTCTATCAACATCTCACACCGAGACTACTCCAGACTTAGAGTCTAATCTAGCAGGTATGTGAGCCTTCTTTTTTTTCAAATTTATTTTGCTTGCAGAAGCCAGAATATGTTTCTCAAGGAATAACAAGCCTGAGTAAGAGTGTGTCAGTGCAACATCTTCTTCAAGGTAAATGGACATGTTTAAACTCCTTTAAAGGCGTCCTATTCTTTAGAAAAACAAAACCAAAATCTAATACACATATGACACTGCTGGAGCCAATCATGTCCCACCTTTGTTATTTCTATTCCTTATGAGCCTACCCATATTCTCCATCCCATGGAGATTTATCTTCTTTTACATCTGTTGGCTGTGCCATGTTTTTCCTGTGCCAGATCTCCACTTTCTCCTCTACCTGAACTGTTTACCACAGTACCACACTCTTTTGCTACTTATTATAGTATCTTTCATTTATGATGTCTCATTAACTTATACGTACTTGTTAAATTTTAATGTGTATGTTATTACCACAGAGAAAGCTAAATCAGGACCCCTGTCATCTGTGCTCATGCATAATACCTTTTTATATATAAATGGAGCAAGTTGATGTTTCTTTACATGAATGTGTCCTTAATATCTGTCACTCATTCTAAATTGCCCAACTCTTGAGCATGAGAATATGTTTTGAACTTACCTCTGTATCTGCAACAGGTAGCCTAATGCCATGTCACAGACACTTTGAACATGTATTTCTTGAGTATAAGGATAAATATAAAGTTTATATTTCCACTGTGTTACTAACATCTTCTGAAAATATTAATGACTTTATTGCTAATCTGATGGATCTTTAACTTTTATTCCATTTGCTTGCTCAGAAGAACATGAACTATAACCATATATATGTACACACACCATAGCCAGTGCTTTCAGAAAAAAAATCTTCCTGTCTTTTACAAGAAAACAAATGCTTTGGGCATTTGTGTTCATTCATTCCTGCCTCTTTACTGGGCTAATTTTGTTTGTCCATTAATGGAATGTACCAGTCAGTGCGATTCTTTACTTCATCCTTGGGCATCTGTTTTTTAAAAGCATTCCTAAAATGCCATGCTCAAATCTACATAAGCTGTCCAGAACATTCCATATGCTACTGATATGTAGGATCAATATTCTATGGTATAACTTCACATTTGTAGTTTGAATGCACTAGTAAGACATCAGGTGTAACATTAGTCTAGTCAGTTTATAAGATCATACACATAAACTCTTCAGTATTTGAGTATTCTCAACCTCAGGGAATAACAACATCATAATCCAATTTTTGAAATTGGAAAGCTAGTATTTATGCAGTCTTTCTCTATTTCCTCATTCAAGACATCAAGTTATTACCCAAACTGTTCTGAATTTATTGCTGAATTCATAGTTGACTTCATTCATTGTTTTGCTATATCATTAGGACTATTACACTAGCTAGGACAGTCAATACTCTTTGCAAATCACTCCATGGTTGTCCTCAATATTCTCCCTGCTTCTAGCTTTTCCTTTTTGAATGCATTTTTGTAGTAAAAGTATTTTATTTAACTGTGCATTTAATCATTTTACCCTTCCCCTTGAGTGGGAAAATGTCTTCATTAGTGTTGGGATAAAACTGTAGCCCCTTGTAGAGTGTCGCCTTTTCCTTGCCAGCTGCCTGGGCTCTGCCATAGTTGCTGTCCCCAAATAACACACAGGATGCTATATTAATTATAAAGCTGTTTTCTGTTTGCTTGTTTCTTACTGGCTATCCCTGACTTAAGTATTTAACCCATAATTGTTAATCTAAGTATTTCTCTTACCGGAGAAAGGGTCTGGTCCTCTTACTCCTCTAGAGGCTACATCGTGACTCCTCTGTGTCTCTCCCAGAATCCTCCTCAACTCCTAGTCCCACCTATCTTGCTTCCCTATTGCCAACAGTGCTTTATTGACATATACACAGGACTTTCCCATCAGCCCCTTTGCTAAACTAATAACCATTTTCTTAATTTTGAGGTGCAACTCTTGTCTTAGAGTGGTCTCTGCTTTTTAGTCACATGTGTTTCTTTTGAACCTGCTAACATGGCACATATTGTCTTACCTCAAGGCCCTTGTTCATGAGCTTCGGTTTTTCTTACTTCAAAACCTTCATCTTACTCTCTGCCTAGTTCACACCTATACACTATTCATATCTAAATTCTAGATAGATGCCCCCGACTCTCATTTTCATCATAGTCTAAGATATGTACTGAGTCTTGATATTCTGGTGCTTGCTGTATTCATCCCTATGATCACTTGCTATATTATAGTACAGTTTTATATCTTTATTCATCTGTCTTTCCTATCATATCAGAACTTCTGTAATAAGAGAATTCATGTTTCTTGATAATTCTTTTATCCATAGCACCCTATTACAGCCCCAAAGAACAGTGAGGATGCATTGTGACTATATAAATGGAATTTGATTCATATTTATATTTCTTGGAATGTATCATTTTGGTTTTGTTTTTATCAGATGTGAGGATTGAATCCATGGCCTTGTGCTTTCTAAGCAAATACTCCACTACTGAGATAAATCCCCAGCCTAATCTGTAGTTTCACAAATGTTACATATTGTATATGCTACATATACTACTAGTGAGTGACACATTCATCTCCTCCCTTATAAATATGTTTAGAGCCATAAATGAATGTAGGACTAAAGAGACATATTTTATATGGTTTAAAAATATTCTATCATACTATGTTCAGTGTTTAGATAACATTTAGGGATAAGATGTTACAGATTCTTTATTATATAATTATATTCCTATAGTAAAACATTATGGTTTCTGGGACATTATTTCCTTTATCTGAAACGGGTATAAAGTTGTTAAATTGGATAATCTCTGCAGTTCCAGCTGATGGCCAACTATATGAAATGACTATACTATCTTGATATTACTCAGAAAGTTATAAGCATAAGTGAGGATTTTGTGATGAAAGTTTTTGTAGCAGAGAATAGCAAGCATTTTGTTATGCTAATAAATGTGCTCTATTTAAAATTATCCTGAGTCTAATGCAAGTGCGCACACAATGACAACGAAAGCTTGGTCAAGTGATGGTGTGATGGTGTGAGTCAGATTTCTCCATCATAACCACAGGTGGTGAGAAGCAACTTTAATAAAGAGAATAGAGGAAAACACAAGCTTAGCAATCCTGTAACTAAATAATGCAAAGATAGCTAAATTGGAGACTGATAAATGATGTCAAAGTGGTAAGAATCAAGAGACCAGGTATTGCTGCACAGCTGTGACTTCTGTTTAAAAATGGCTGGTTACTTCCTAAAGCTGTTGATGCATAGAAAGTGTAAAACTTCTCTCACTGAGGCAATATATCAGCTGCCCAAACCTCCTCCTCCTCATCAGTCAAGCTTGTTGGCCTTTGACTCCACACAATCTTTGTGACATTGTTATCAATGATGCTTCAGAAACATCTGCTCCAGAGTTGTCCGTTACTGTCATGGCAGACAGGAAATCTAATGGCACCTAAAAGAAAAAAAGTAAGAAGAAGAATGACAGGAGACCCATTAGTGTTTAGTGGTAGCATAGAATAGCACAATAACCAACGTCAGCGCTAGCTGAATACATCAGCATTTTAATGTGCAGAAAACTTCCTAACACACAATTGAAAATATTTCAGCATTCAAGATAATATTTCTAAAAAGTAAGTGAATGAACAACTCAAGCGATCACCTTACATAAAATATATGATGCTGTCTATAAGTCAAAGGAAGCTTAAGTTGAAAATGATAGGAAACTTGTGGTACAATATAGTGTTTTTATATAGTATACTTAGAGTCATAGTTTATAGATAGCAGTCCTTTAGTTTTAGTTACATTCCATATATTCATTTAGTCATTTTTTAAAATATTTGATTCCTACTCTTTTAGATCTGTGGAAATACCAATCATATTAGCTACTTTTCTTTATTTGATGAGAAAAGATTCCACAAAAGTAACCTAAAGAACAAAAGCTTAGTCTGGCTCACGATTTCAGATAATATTGGTCCATCATGGCAGGAAAGGCATGGAGGCAGGAATAGCTTGTGGCCACCATTGCAGAATTGTGCAGCAATGTTCATTACATCTCTGCTGATCAAGAAGCAGAGACCTCAAGCTGAAAGAGAGTATGGTTCATAATTCTCAGGGCCAACTCCCCAGTAACCTATTTCCCAGAGGTTTTGCAGGCTGCCAAAGCAGTGTACCAGTTAGAGACTAGTGGCTATGGAGGACATTTTAACTCTAAAGTATAGCAGTCTGCTCCTGGAGCATGTAAGTGTATATCTATCTTACAATAAGCAAAATGCCTTTAGAACGACTTCAGAAGACCCTTTTCTGTATGTCTTAACACTCACTGTCCAAGAGTTCAATGCCTCTTCAAAGATTCAAGGCACACTCCTCTGTGTTAATCTCTGTGGTACAGTGTCATAGAGTAAACATTCCATTCTAAAAGTAGGAGTAATGGGAGCACAGTCAGGAAAGAAATTTCAGACATAAGCAAGATAGCAAACTGGCAATGTGAACAGCAAACTCTGCAGGTTCAATGCATTATCTGGACTTCCAGAGAATTCACAACCTCCCCCCAAAAGGGCTCTATGAAACTATAGGGGGAATTTCACATGTAGTCCATAACATTCATAAATAAGACAGGTAAATGATCGTCTTTCTGGGGTTATAATCTAGTATTGCCAGAAAAATGTACATGCGTATGATACATGGTGAGAAGCACCATGGAAAAAGATAAATCAGAAAACCAGTGTGGAACCTGGGAGAGAGGTCAGAGATCTCTTTAATAAAGTGACATTTGGCATGAGAAAAGGTGAACCAAGGATAAGAGCTGGGGGCAAAATCTTCTAAGCGATGACGGGAAATAGCAACTGAATGGCACCAAGGCCAGCATGTGTCCACAGATCAAGGAGAGGCCAGTGTGTGGCTGAGTCACAGTAAGGCAAAGAAAATGAAACAGGATTTAATGTAGGTGTCATAAAGTTTCTCCCTTTCTCTACTGAGAGGTCTTCCAAGCTAAGAATGATGTATATAATATAACATTTCCTAAAATAACATTGTGAAGTTATTTCTTCCAGATGCTTCCTCGACAAGACCTGTGTCCCCAGGTGCTGTTTGACAGGAACACTGTTGAAAAGGAGAGTTACCGAGTTCAGTTTACCATTGGTGAGACCCTGGCTGAGCAAATTTCTAGAGATCATGGTAGCAAGTCAACAGTAAGTCTAGTTTCTTTTTTATCTTTTCTCCCCAATCTGAGAGTGGTGGCAATAGAAATCAGTAGCATATTGGTGCCAATTCTTCTCAGATGAAGGAAATGAATTTTGGTTCCCCAAAAGCCAGGAGAATCTTTAGGTGGAGGATATGGGAGTGTCCAAGAAATGGGAAAAGGGTGGGTATTTTTGAAAGAGGAGGCCATTCTTATGGCAAACAGAAGACTAGAAACATGTGCTATTAACTTCACCATGTGTTCTGATTGAATCCTAAGTCCGTCTTAAGCAGATCATTTCTTCCCCTGATTCCATTCTGATAATGACAAAACAGCTAATCATAACAAAACTCACCACTCTTCCTTACTAGAAAAATGCCTAACACATAAGAGAATGATCATTAAGTGAGAACAATAACTAAAAATGTCTGTTATTAAAGTCATATTAGTAAAATTTGTATTCCATTCAAGCATTTTAAGGTTAAGATTTTCTATGCAGTGCTCGCTTTTCATTATGACAGTTGCTCTCAGAAGTAAGAGCCATTTGGGAAAGCAAACTCGTTTCTAACTCACACTAAGTGATATTCTCAGCCCTTCAGAATGCTCGCAACCCTCTGCCCCCCTTCAGATTCTCTTAATACTGCTTCTTGAAAATGGAAAAAACATAACGCCAAGTGCTCATTTTTTTTCCAGAAAGAAAATATATCTTCCTCATTTTAACTGCAAATCGGTTTTTGGCGGCCAGAGGCTGCTGCATCAGCAATGAAAGAATCAAGAGTGTTAGAAAAACATTTTGTGAAGTACAGAATCAAGTAAAGTGAACACTCAGCAAGCACGTTCTTGTCTTTGTGTGACACAGTTTGCTGGCTTGTTATGCACAAAAAGGAATTCATGTGACTTTCCCAGCCCGTGTATGTTTGCAGCAGTACTGCTGGCAACTCGAGATAGGCTATGCTACCTATTTTAGGCGCAGAAAAGAACTAACACATTTACCTTTTAAATGTGTAATAGAAAAGCTATATGTTTTACTCCTCATCAGTAAAGTTTGTTTTGTTCAATGGTGGATTTTAGTTCTATTTGATGACTAAGGGGCTAGCCATTTACTAGTTTAAAAACTATTCATGCAACTATGGGATATTAATTTTTGGTTTTGATTTAGTTTCTTTATAGAATAAGAATTTTAATTGCTTTCACTATGGGCAAAGGTTCAGAGCTTGTGGTCACATCAAAATTTGCTTTTACTTTACACAGCTGGTCAAGAGAAAAATGAGAAACGAAGATCTAAGCAATTCAGCAGTAGATATGGAGACATTTACAGCAGTGCTTTTGATTTTCTAGTCTGCTAATTTGGTATGATTGTTTCATATGCTTGACTTATTAAAGCTAGAATCTTGGATGAATAGGAGTGATGTGAGCATATTCTTTGGACAATCAATGAAAAAAATTCTGGAAAATATAGATGAAAAATGTGTGGAGACCTAAATTGTGGGTTGACATTTGTTCAGGGGTGACTAAACTTCTTGCTGGCACAACTTAATTGGAGGTTAAATCCATTTGTGCATTGGCTACTATGAATAGGCTCAATGAAACCTCAGATTTGCATACAAAACTCTCTTTCACACAGCATTTGAATTTAATACAGATCAAATTGAGCAAACCAATACCATCCTCAAACTTTGTTCTCCTTCAAGGGTTTACACAGAAGGACACTAAATGATATAAGCAAGAAACTTGTAATCTGACATTTGAGAACCGCATGTTTCATGCCACTCTCCATTAATTCTCAGAGTAGTTGTCATGTAATTTTGAAGGGGTTCCTGAATGTGTTATACAGGGAAGCAAACCCCATGAATAGATAAGAATAAAAACTCCGCGCAGATCGACATCTTCAACCTGGGTCAGATTTCTTTGGGGAGTCTAATAACAGGTGGTTTAAACCCAATGTGTTTAAGCCCAGCATAGTTTGGAAAAAGTTTCCTAATGCAATACAATCCCCATTGCACAAGGAAGCATAATTATATTGAAATTCAACTCAAGATACATGTTATTTTCCCAAGAAGATGGGTTCTGGAGACATGTTAGCTTAAGGACCTAAGGGTCTGTGTCACACAGAAAGCATATATGTCTTTTGGGCTACTAGCCACTGCTGGTCTCTGTTGGGGAGCTTCTACCTATCAGGGTCATTTAGATTATTAGCCACTTTTGGTCCAGGTTGTAGGAGCTTTATATGGCCTGACCTAACAGATAACATGAATTACCAGGCTGATAATCACTTCCAATTTTCAGCTTTCTGAATGGAAGAGCATGTTTTTCATCTTTCCTATAGGAAAGACAGGAATCATGTATGCTTAACCTTCCTAGGTTTTCTGTAGTTCTGTGGGTGTAAAGACCTTTATGCTCTCAACATACTTTCTGCAACGCATTCTGTTACTCCTCACTGCAGGGCTTTCTACATGCTATGCTCTGTGCATAGAACTCTTCTTTCTCCCCCCTTTCTCCTTCATTCCATTCTCCATTTCAGATAACGCATAAGAGACCCTGTTATATACTCTACATACCTTATACCCCTTTGGCATATTGACCAGACTTGTCAGTAGTATATTTTTGCATGGGAATCTAGGTGATATGAAAGCTGATTAACACTTCTCTCTTTTATTTTATTTCTTTAAAGTTTTATTTTGGGCATGGAGAGATGGTTTAGCAGTTAATAATATTGCTACTTTTGCAGTGAACACAAGTTCAGTTCCTAGCATCCATACCAGGTGGCTAACAACCTCCTATAACTCTCTAACTTCATGACATCACAAGGGTCTGGTCTCTGAGAACACTTGAGCTTATGTGGACATGACTCCTTCAGACACAAACACCTAGCCATAATTCAAAATAATGTAAAAGATTTTATTTTATTCCCTTGTGCATGTGAGTCGTGAACATGTATGGGGATGCTGCTGGATGCCAGCAGTAGGCATGGGATCCCCTGGCTCTGGGGCTACAGGCATTTTGTAACTAGCCAGTTTGAGTACTGTGATCCAAACTCTGGTCCTCTGTAAGAGCATCAAGTACTCGCTCCTCGCTACTAAGCCATCTTTCCAGCCCCTAGTTGCTTATTTTGTTTTGTCACATCCTTTAGAGCTTAGCAAGATACTAAATATGTGAAGAAACACACTTACTGTGGGATTATGTCATAATAAACCCATCATAAATTGAAAGTATCAAAAGTCGAAAATATGTATAGCTAACCTACCAAACAGTCATAGCATTGCGAAACCTGCTTTACAGGTACTCAGGACACTTACATTGGCCTACATTAGCACAAAGTCACCTAACATAAAGTCTATTTTATGATAAAGAGCCCAAAATACTGCATAATTCATTGAAAATATAGTGACTATAAGAAGCAGGATAGTTGATGGGTTAGCTCTAACACCACCATTAAGTACCATGACAAATTGGGAAATAGCTGTATTTGTATTCAGTGAATGATAACTAAGTACTTAAAGTAAAGTGGCATCATGCAAATTACTTCATATATGGCATTTTAAGAGATACTACATTTTATTGCATTGAAATGTATCAATAGTCTGCCAGGCAAAGGGAAGCCAAAAGTTATCTGTGTGATAGGTTTAAGATGTATCTATCACCAGACATTTTCATTATTCTTTCATATCATTTGTATTCATGACAGATGTAGCAAATAAATGAGATATTCCTTTATTTTCCTTTACTGTAATATGAATATATATATATATGTATTTTATCAAGACATTAGATTGCCCAGATAATAGTTTAGAAGCATTGAGATACATCAGTTAGTACAATCATGCTAAAAATATTCTGATTTCAATTAAAAGTTCCTTGTAGTATCCATATATACCTGCAGAGCTGTATTTTAAATACATTTAATTGGCATAATTAGACCTTGCACACAAGTAGAAATTTTGTCTCTGTTGATTCCTTCTTCTTTCATGTGTAGAGTCTATTTTCTTTGCCACTCCTATTTCTATCAATACAGCATTTATCTATGCAGTGTATCTACATATTAACATGTTAACTGATTTTTAAGGAGTGACCTCCTCCAATATAATTTGCCTTTCAAGTAGAACTCTCAGATAGACGGTCTTTGAACACTAAAAAGTAAAACTAACTGTGAATGATCACCATAAAAGTTGATATTTTTAAGCTAGGAGCTTAGTTTGATAAACCATATTTACAAACCCCTTGAAATAATAAGAAATGATACAGAAAGTAATACAGCAATTGATGCAGGAAAATCAAAGCAGACTCCATTTAGGAAATAATCTGTCATTTGTGTGCTTTTTAAATCCATTTTCTTAGACGAGTTTTCTCTTCCTTCTAAAAATATTTAAATAGGAATGTTCATTTTAAAGGCTCATTGTTGATATTAATATTGCATCAAAATGTGAAGTACTCCTTGGTTTTCCTCAAATTATCTTCATGCATATGGTAAGGAATAAACAATTAATTAGAAATGAATAAACACACACATATAGAAATAAGAATAAAATTTCAGTAGATGGAATAGCTTTCAGTTTGTAACTACTTGAGGATATAAAGTAATAGATAAAAATTAGCAATAATGAATTCAATAAGAATAAAAACAAAAACAATTCTTTTAAAATGTATGCTTGGGGAGGAAATGGGAGTATTTATGGAGAGGCTCCAATGCATACTGAATGAGACTGCCAGAAATACAAAATTGGCATGATTGTCAAAAGAAACGCATCAAACATAGTGGCCAGGAAATTTCTACAATTGAGGAAAACCATGGATATTTACATTGAAAGGACATAAATATTGGTCATATTAATCTAAATGTATTCCTTACACACATAGCACTAAATATTTAATATTTGAACAATTAAAAAGGATTTCAAACCTTTCCCTGTAAACTTACAGCCAATGTTCATGAACACATTAATTATATTTTCAACAATTAGAGACATTAGACTTCAGTAAGATAATCTTTTTAAAGTTCTGACGAGCAACCATTGTCCACCAATACTATATTCATTGAATTTAGCACTTGAGAGTGAGAAAATTGAAGATGTGTTCCATATAAAGTTTAACAGAATTGATCATCCATACTACACTTTCGATAAAACGTCATTCTTGTTTCATGTCAGTATGGCTATGGGGTTATGTCTTGCCAAGGCAGTCATTATCATAATTTCCAGTGTTCACAGCAGATTGAGAATGTTGGTTATTTTTCTTGCCCAAAAGTGTATGTAGAAACTCCTAAAACTATGAATGCTAACCAATAGGGTGAAGTTTCCTGGTATGTAACAGTGTGACTTCTCCATGTACCCTGATTCAAATATGTGGTGTCTTCAGCAATAATGATTTAGCAAGTTCTAGAGGGTAATTAAGAGCAACAACAATTCTGTAATGTTTGGGGAGGGGGTAAATGGGACCTTAAGGATCAGCAACTTGAAAAGATGTAATCCTACATAATGTTACTAGACACACACACACACACACACACACACACACAGAGCATGCACAATAAAACCCTTCTAGACTATAACCATTGATCCATTGATACAGCTCTGTTAACAAAGAATAGAGAGTTTATTTCTGTTTAGTTTTCATATCTATCTACTTTTTAAATTTTTCTTCAGTTTTCCTTTTACTTGCATAGAGTACTACGTCAGATGGTACTACATTATTTGTTTCTTGCATCAAATATAATACATAAATTCATAAGTAAATAGCCTACTCTGGTTATCGATATTTTAGCTAAATAGTGATTTAGCTTTACTTTTTGATTCTAAATTTCCTAGTAATGGATTTTCTAAGTGTTTATAAGATTGTTTTCATTAACCCTTAATTCCAAAATAATATTATAATTCAGTAAAGAATTTGCAGTTGAGTTCTCAGTTTCTCCCAAACCCAATCCTCAGGGTAATCCTTACCACTACAACAGAACACCAGCTGCAGCCTCCCTTGCCCCCTGTCCATACCTCGTGTGGATCTCACAGACCATCCCCTACCATCCTGACCTTCCCCCAGACTCCATCACCAGCAAGTACTCCCCATGAAGACACCACAAAAGCAGGCCAGTAAAACAGGCAACACACAAACAATGCATTACATCCTTCTGCTAAAGGGAAGGGACATAACAGACAAAGAAGAACTGCAAAGAATCATAAAGACATAATTTAAAAACTTGTCCTCTAGCAAATTGTAAAATCTAAAAGAAGTAGATGATTTTCTTAATAGACACCACTTACCAAAGTTAAATCAAGACTAGATAAAGAACTGAAACAGACTGTAATCACTAGTGAAATGGAAGCAACTAAAAGTCTCAAAAAAATAAAAGCCCAGGAACAGACAGTTTCAGCACAGAATTCTACCAAACTTTCAAAGAAGAGTTAATTCCAATACTCCTCAAATAATTTCAGAAGATTGAAACAAAAGGGACATGGCCCAAATCATTTTATGAGGCTTGACTTACCCTGATACCCAAATCACATAAAGACTCAACTTAGAAAGAGAATTATAATTTCTCTTATGAAGATACATGTAAAAATACTCAATAAAATACTTACAATTTGAATATGTAAGAATACGTCAAAAAGATCATCTACCATGATCAAAGCTTTATTCCAGAGGTTCAGGGATGGTTCAACATACAAAAATCAGTAAACATAAACCATCATATAAATACACTGAAAGAAAAAATATATGATTATCGCATTACATGTGAAAAGTATTGATATTTGCAAATGACATGATAGTATACATAAGTGACCCTAAAAATTCTTTCAGGGAAGTCCTATTGCTTACCAACACTTTCATCAAAGAGGCTTGATACAAGATTAATGCAAAAAGAAAGAAAAATCAGTAGCTCTCCTGTATACACGTGACAAAAAGACTGAGAAACAAATCAGGGAAACAACACCATTCACAATAGTCTCAAATAATATAAAATATCTTAAGGTAACTCTAATCACGCAGTTGAAAAACTAGCATGTCAAAAGTATGAATTGTTTGAAGAAAGAAACTGAATAAAATATCAGAAGATAGAAAGATACCCTATGATCATGGATCAGTAGGACTAACATAGTAAAAATGACAATCCTACCAAAAGCAATCTACAGATTCAATGCAAATCCCATAAACAATTTCAGCACAATTCTTAACAGATTGTGAAAGGACAATACTAAATTTCATATGGAAACACAAAAAATCTCAGGATATTTAAAAAATTCTGAACATCCCTGATTTCATGTTGTACTACAAAGCTCTATTAATAGCAACTTCATGGTATTGACATGGAAACAGACATAGCAATCAATGAAGCCTTATTAAAGGCCAAGAGATAAATTCCCACATGTACAGACACCTAAATTTTTATGAAGAAGCCAAAATACTCACTGGGAAAAAGAAAATATCAGTATGTGCAAGAATGCAGATAGATCCATGTCTATCAGTCTGCACTAAACTCAACTGCGAGTGGATTAATGACCTCAACATACAAGCAGATGCACTGAACCTGATAGAAGAGAAAATGGGGAATACACTTAAATGAATTAGCACAGGAGATAACTTCCTGAACAGAACACCAACAGATAAGGCACCAAGATTAACAATTAATAAATGGGACCTCATGAAACTGAAAAGCTTCTGTAAGGTAAGGACACAGTCAATGGACAAAATGGCAGCCTAAAGAATGGGACCATGGTTTTATTCCCTTATAAATGGATATTAGCTGTTAAGTAAATGGCAATCAAGCCACAATCCACAGACCAGAGACATTACTTAAAAAGGAGAGCTCTTGAGGGCACACATGGTTCTCCCTGGGTAAAGGAATAGAATAGATACCATGGGGTAGACTGGGTGGGTCAGGGGACAGGAGGGGGAGAGATTCCTTTGGGAGAGGGATAGAGGGAGATAGTACAGGGAGGTGTGGTTTGAATTGGGGGTGGCATTTTGGCAGCAGTGTGGAAACCTAGTGGAGTGAAAACTTTCTGGAAATTATGAGAGTAACCCTAGAAAGGGCTTCTAGTAATGGGAGATAAGGAGTCTTTTATAGTATGGCAAGACTTCCAGTGGAGGGTCTGGGTTGCACTTAGTTCATTTGTTGGTCAAAGGGTTCTTGTAGAGATTCCAAAACAACCGAGGCTGATGCTAGAAATAAGGGTTTCACTCTGAAAAATGACAGTGGGCCCACATTGTGGAGAACAAGATCCGTGAAGTTCATTGTGAACATAGAGAATCGAACTAATACCAGTATGGAGCCTGTACCCATTTGTTCCAGTCTCATTGGTGTGGAAAGATACTCTATAGGCTATAGAGAAATATGAACATCAACCCAGCCACAAAATACTCGGCCTGTAATCTGCCCTGCCTTCAGAATGTGGCAGGGCAATGGTGGTGCAGAACTGGGAGTGGCCAATCAGTGTCTGGTTTAACTTCAGGGCCATTCCATGAGAGGGAACCCATGCCTGAATGACTGCCTGAATGGTGAGGACCAGAGACTGGATAGCCCAGAGACATGGCCAAAAACAAAACTGGCCAAAAACAATCAATGAAAGGATTCTTGATACTGTGCTACACTCAGAGACTGGTGCCTTATCTAGTCATTATCAGAAAGGCTTCCTCCAACAAAAGATGGGAGCAGGTGATGAAACCCATAGCCAGACGTTATGCAGAGAGAGTCTAAATTTGAGGTCTCCATGGAAGATGATGAGGAAAGATTGTAAGGATCAGAGGGACCCCAGGAGAAAATGGCTCACTAAATCAACTAAGCAGAGCTCATATGGGTTCACAGAGACTGAAATGGCAAGTATGGGGCCTGCGTGGGTCTAGACTAGATCCTCTTTACATATGTTATGGCTGTTAGCTTGATATTGTTGTGGAGCCCTAACAGTGTGAGCGATTATGTCTCTGAGTCTTGCCTGCTGTTGGTACTCTTCCTCATTTCTGGTTGCCTTGTTCAGCCTCAGTAAGAAGGCTTTTGCCTTGTCTCACTGTGTCTTGTTTTGGTCAGTTTGGCTGTTGTCTCTTGGATGCCTGCTCCCTTCAGAATGGAAAAAGATGGGAGTGGATCTGGAGGAGAGGGTAGGTAGGGGAAGCTGGGAGGTATGGATGGAGGGGAACTGTAGTCAGGGTGCATTGTATAAGAGAGGAATCTATTTTCAATTAAAAAAGAATCTGCTGTTGAAAGGTATTTTCACACAATACCTTGAAAATATGGTGTTGATTATTTGAAATCTTTATGGTTTCCAATGCGATATATACTCTTAGTCAAAGGCATGTCTCCAATAAGATTTTTCCAATTCTTTTTTTACTTTAATTTTCAGATATGTGATTTTGAGTGGCATTTTTATCTTTGGATTTATATGACAACTTTCCTTAACATTTAAACTTTTTAAGTTTCTATCTTTTCTCAAATGGTAGAAACCTTATCTCTTAATTCTTTTGATACTTTTTCTTTCAGTCTCCTTCTTTTATCTGTCTCTTCCTTAGGGTCTTATGGCACAAATGTTACCACTTCTGTTTTTGGCACATAAGAACCTAGGCTTCATTGTTTCCTTTTTTCTCTGTGGTTCATGGTGGGTGATTCTGATGATCTTTAAATCACGGGTTTAAACCTCTGTCATTTTGGCGGTACTTCTAAAACTACTGACTTTTTCAGTCACTTTCATTTTGTTTATTCTGTTTTTCCAGTTGTATGTCTTATATTCGACATTGTGTGACTTCTTTTTTATTTCAGGAAAATTCATAATTTCCCATTGAAACACTTCCATGCTGATCATTTCATGATTCCCCTAGATATATCTCACTGTATAATTCATTGTGTTTTCTAACACATGCTGTATTTTGTCTGGTTTTCATATCACAAGTGAGTGGTATGAAGCCAGGTTTTTGCTTTCGCACAGACTATTTTGTGTGTTACATTTGACATCTCTCGCTGTTATTTAATTTTTTCCTGATTTATTAGCAGTCTTCCTGTCGATACCTTGGTTCAGGGGGAAAAAGTGAAGCATAAACTCTGAATGACCTCAGTGTTATATGAACAGGGTGAAACTCCTGTTCATATAACATGTTCTGATGATATTATCACTGAAAAAATGGGACACTGACATTACCTTGTTCCTCTAAGAAGACATGTAGGATAAATTTCTTAGGAGGTCACACTGATAGCAGGGAGGAAAGCATAAAGCTAACACATATCACCTTTGTGCTGTAGGATGTGTAGCAAAATCTCAGATCTCTTTAGGACTCAGTAATACCAGCCTGGATGGTTTAATGCCAGATAGAGTGAAGACTCAGTTCCCTGTTGAACTGTGCTGACAAAGAAGAAAGGGAGAGCAGACTGTCACCAAGACACTAACCAGTGTGTGATGTGTCATCTTTTTGACATATAATGAAAGGTAAGCTTAGTTTCCATACTAAGCTGGACAGATGGGAGGCCACTGAGTTCTGTTCTATGATGTTTGTTCAATTTTGTTAGTGTTGGGCAATTATAGAAGCATAGCGTGCCTGGGACCTCTGGAAAAAACAAAGAGTACATGGTTAGTAATACTAACTTGTGCTACTTTGTTTAGTTTCCTTGATAGATGACATTGGACATGATTCGTAAGGGGATTGGGAACTATGTGTGATTTCCTGACAGGGAGATAGAAGACCATTCTTCTATTTGGTCTGGTGAATCACAAGTCAGAGAGAAATTAAACACCACTTATTTTCCATCAGACAACGTTAGGGAAAACCGACTACTTATTAGGATCTGCCAACACCACCCAGCAGGAAAATGGAAACACTTCATTTTAATAGGACTGAGAGAAGTGCCATTAGGTCCCATTGAAACTACAACAGGGTAGTGGATGAATACAGTAGTATCTATTACTATTTGACTGAAGCATAAGCCAATAGATTCAAAATGACTTTTTTTTCTGTTGTTAGGACAGCATTCTCCGATCCTTTGGTTAGGGAAAACGTGTTTCCCTGTGGCTTTCCCATTGTATCTACTAGTAGTTCCTTGTCAGAAGCTTATTCATGAATGTGCGTGAACTGCTCAGGAGACTTCCTACATGCCCATCTTTATGCTATGGGGTCCCTAGCAGCTCATCTTCATATCTACCAGAGATGTTTCTTAGTTATGTTAATGCCCAAGCTAATTTTAGTTGTTAAATTGTAAGTTCTAGCAGGCAGTTTTCTACTTTATATCAGTGGCAATAATTTGATTTATGCAGTCAAAAATAAAACTAACAAATGCATAAAACCTTACCCAAAAGCCTACAAATATATTTAACGCAAGGACTAGATATATAGGTCATCCTTTAAGAGTGCTTATTGTTCCATCATGAAGACAGGATTTTGGAACCAAGCATCCATGTACCAAGTCTGGCATCTTACAAATGCCTTTAACTCTAGCTCCAAGGGATCTTTCGTCCATGCATGCGTGCAGCATGCAGCGTGCGTGTGTGTGTGTGTGTGTGTGTGTGTGTGTGTGTGTGTGTGTGTGTGTGTGTGCGTGCGCATGCACGCGAATGTATACATTGGTATCTGCAAATGCACACAAAATACAATCTCTCGCATACAAATAAGTAAGTAAATATCTTTAAAAAAGAAGTAGAATACTCTGATTATGACTATTTAACTTTAAGTTCTTAATTTTGTAGATTAAAATATATTAAACCTGGGACTGGGACCACTTGGCTCCAAGATTAAAGTGTTTACCACACAAGTATGTAGACCTGAGTTTGGAACACCAGTCCCAAAGCAATAGCTGGATGTAGTGGAACAGGTTTGTAACCCCAGTGGGGTGGACATGGAGACACATTAATCCCTGCTGCTCACTGGCCAGTGAGTGTAGCTGAAATTGCTGAAAACACACATGAATATGTACATACACCACACAGAGAATACACAGACATCCCAATCTTAAAGCTTGTCAGACGTCTGTCGATTTCCAGTGTCTAAGCTTTGTGAGAATTTGATGCCATTGTCATTTGTTATTGCCATGCAATTTCTAAGGGATTGCTTCCATATGTGCATGTGTATGGAGCAAAGAACATCCTTAAATCACAGAGAGTGTTAGAAATGTTCATCTCTGAATGGTGAAATTATGGACAGTTTTACACCACTCTTTTGTACATTTTCTCATTTTCCAAATTACCTACAATAAGCATGAACTACTTTTATAGTCATAAAAGGCCACACATCATTTTTTCCTTTATATTCTGAAGTTTACATTCCTCTCTGTGAGTTAGGCTCATTGAGTATGCCAGATAGCCATTCAACTAAGTGAAAAGGATTTTAATTAAATAAATCATTAAGTTTGAAATAAATAAATCCATGAAAGTCTGATAAAATAGTTTGCTAACTTTGAACTTGTTGTAGCCATAACCCTGTATTTTTTTTAATTTGGTGATTCCTATCAGAAACCCAGATGCACATCAACAATTTCTTTTATAATGGTCAAATTAGGACAAGAAATACTAATTAACAAAAGAAGCATTTAATCAACAATATATTTTAAAAAGGAAACTAGATCTGGTTTGAACCATTATTTTTGCATCACCTGGTAGGAGGAACGTAAACAGAAATGCAAGATCTTGATGCAAAATCTCCTATGAATCTTTATAGATTTCTGAAACTGGTAGACTTTTTTCTTTAAAATTGTTGCAGAGTTACACACACACACACACACACACCACCACCACCACCAACAACAACAACAAAGAACAAAAAAAAACCCTTTATCTTTATGAAACCCCAGGGATGAGATTCATCTTACTTCTTTTAATAATGTCTTTTGGAGTCTGAAACTGTAATTAGTCCTTACGAAATTGCTGTAGGGCAAATGTGGATTAGACCTTAGTCACATCAGGAAGGCCCTGGATTTGTTGGCCAGTCAGTAACTGTGTGGCCCTGAGGCAGTGTCTTTGATCTTTGCTTTTCTGCTGCCATAGTAGTCAGCCTCAGGCTGTCCTGCTGAATGGGCAGCTCTCTCACTTTTGCCTCATTTTCTATGCTGTAATATTGAGTCCGAAACATTTCTTCTTTATTTGTCTGGGTCATTAGAAGGTAGATAATGTCAACTCTTTTATTTTTCTCTGACACCGTCATACAAACTACCTTTTTTAAACCTTAAAAAATGAATTAGGATTTCTTCGAAGTAGATAGAGTGGGCAACAAAATTTGAGAATATATGAAATACATACTAAAAAGACCCATATTTAATCCTACCACCTGTCTCGTGTTGAAACTTCTAGAGAGTACAGTGTCATCTGTATTAATTATTTTGAATTCGACAAACATTTACTGAGCATCTTTTTTTCTATACTGCTTATAGTCTATTCATTACTTTTGCTCAATGAATAGCAGGTTAGAGATATGCCATTTTGCATTGTGCTTGTGAATCATGGCCACACATATGTAGCTATCCTGCAATAAATGAAGCAGTGTGGTACGGGGTAAAGATACATACTACTGTCCTCCCTTCTTCACTTTCTATTTGAATGTCGTGAAACAATTACTTACTTCCTTTGAATCTCAGCAGATACGTATTTTAAAATTAATAATACCAACTGTCTTAATCCAGTTTTTATACATGACACCCTAAGAAACCTTTCAAAAACAAGCATAAAATTGTGAAGTGCTATGCGACCATGAAATACATAGAAATATGATAGGGGATCATTCCCCAAAATAGCATTGTATCGTGACATCGAAGTTCTTCATAAACACCTGACACAATATTTATATGTGCTCAATCAGTACAAATGACTATTTTTCCATACCCTTGGAACCTTTCAGAGAAAAGAAGCATGAAAAACAGAGAAGCTCTCTTTTCAATCTAGAATTTTTATGTAATAATCCATCTTTTCTTTTTTCTACCTTAATGAACAACTTTATTAAAAGAGTTACAATCTAATAAACAGACCAAACACATATCTTTCCCAGCAGTACAACCAATAGTTCAGGGCTTGATAATGTGAATCTTGAATTAAAATGTTATGAAAGATAGTGAAGCACGAATCCTGTGCTTCTCAGATGACTGAGTAAAGGTGACATGAAAGTAACGGGTAATTTCCATGAACTCATGTTAATTTGGAAGTCTCCACAACATAGTATGACTTGATAAACTATTGAACGATTTAAAACCTCAATTTTCAAACCATTATAGTAGTGAAAATTTTAAAAGACCCCTCTGATGATTAGTTCCTTGATATCAAATCCACATCTCACAAAGCTGATGTTTAAAGTTAAAGCCAAGACACACCTTGTCTCCTCTGACTTCTTACTCAGTAAGCAGCAATTTCTTTTCATCTTTTTCAAAAACTCCATGTCATTAAAATATCCAAATAATTTGATTGACCTAAGATATACATATATACACACATCTGCTTTTGTTACCATGAATTTCAGTTATGAGAATGAATCACACTTCAATTTTCATAGACAATTAAAGCATGTTTATATTCATCTCAAGCATTTCCAGATGCCATAGGCCCAGTCAGTGCGTTGTTTCCCTCAGCATATTCCTAAAGATTCCAAGCCTTTTCAAATCTGGCCATGTCTTTTGTCTTTAAGCCTGCTTAAGAAATGAGATGATTTTGATTCAGATTCAATATCCAAAATACCCTACACAATAATCTGAAACATTACCTCTGCATTACTTCTAACTCAGTATGCAGAAAACACTTACCCTCTGACATTTCCAAGTAATAAATCAGCACCATCTGTCTCTAGGCTCTGTTGCTGCTTCTTCTCCTCTCCCTGTTCAAGGGCATTCATCATGTTCCTTCCATTAGCACACACCATAAAGATGTGTTGTTCTGACACCTGTATATCAGCCAAAGTTACACTCCAGGGATGCCAAAATACCTTATCATATTGTCATGAACATTGGCCATTCTTTTTTCCATTGAAAATCTCTCTGGCATTCCAGAGAAAAGATTACTGTACTTAAATTTATCATTATTGGCTGCATTTTTTTAGAAGAACCCAATGTCAGTTACGTTATAGCTGTTCTGAAAGTGGTTTCTAATGTCATTAACTGAGATCAAAATTGTGATGATATAATTTTTGCTTCAGAGATGAAATACCAAATTTGTAATTAATTTGAGACTGTGCTTTTTAGTCTTTTGACAGCTTGACACTAGCTCTGGTCATTTTGGAAGAGGGAATCTCAATAGAGAAAATGTCTATGGACAAGTTTGTGCAGCATATTGTTGCAACAACTGATATAAGAGGACCAGCCCACTGGCAGTGGTGCCATTTCTAGACAGGTGGTCCTTGATGGTTTAAAATATCAGACTGAACAAATTATAGGGAGCAGGACAGTAGGCACCTTTCCTCCATGATTCTGGCTGTTGTTCCTGCTTGAGTTCCTGTCCTGATCTCCCTCAATGATGGACTGTGATTGTGATATATAAGCCAAATAAACCCTTTTCTTATCAAGTTGCCTTTGAACATGATATTTGCCAAACCAATAGAAAGCAAACTAGAACAGAAATTTTCTGTATGTTGAATAAATATTGCACAGATTAGTTTTGCATTTTACATCAGGAAAAGATGTCATGCTGCACACATTTGAGAATTTCAACCTCACTAATTACAAATGGCTTGAAAATCAATTTCTTGATTCTCTTTTAGGTTTTGAGACAGAGTCTCACTGTGTAGCCCTGGCTGGCCTGGAATTTACTATGTAGACCAAGCTGAACTTGATCTCACAGAGATCCCCTGCCTCTGTCTCTGAAGTGCTGGTATTAAAGGCATATACCACCATGTCCAAATAGTATGATTTTCATTTTATATTCATATTCACTAGTGTTGCTTTAACAGGTAGTTTTATCTTAACATGACCATCCTTATGTCATCCTTATAGTCATTACTTTGCCTGCTCTAACGCTTCAGAAGTACGGCAAATGTATTCCACTGAGAAACTGAAAAGAAAGCAAATGGATGTAAAAGTGATGATACATACAGGTTGCAGAACTCCTGACTATCAGAAAATAGCATATAATACTTCATGATAGGAATATCAGGAATAGTTTTATGTAAGGAGAGGGCACAGTTAGGAATTTCCTAATAGTTGATAACTTTCAGAGTCATAATGTTCTTAAATTTAAAATTAATTTTTAATTATGTTGTCTGTGTGGAGATACATGGACATGAGTTCAAAGCTTGAAGAGATTAAAAGAGATGCTGGAATTATAGGCAGTTGTGAGCTATTCAATATGGGTACTGGTGACTCAGTTCCTTAGGAAGAATGGTAACCATTCCTAACTCTTGAGACATCTCTCCAACTTTTCAACATTGTATTTTATGACAAGGAATAAACTTAATAACTTTGAACAGATCAAGCAATGACTTTTACAAACCTCATATTATCCACGTGGACCAGATAAAATGGCTATTTTTCTTTAAGATACCTAATAATTATAACTGTTTATAATGCTTATTTATTCATAATGTACAGATTTTTATGACTCTAGAATTTCTATGAAGTCACTGTATGTGTGCATGCATTTGTGTATCACACAAACATATTGTAGTCAGGTTGGAAAGAGATAGGTCTAGTGAGGCTAATGAACCTTGTTTCTTATCATTGATGCTCCAGTTTTTAAACATTAGTCCAGTATTCTCAAGTAGACGATTTTCTACCCAGATTGTCTAGTTTCTAAGTCTCTTGAAGATGAATAATTGTTTTATAAGTGCTTTCAGTCAGGTCTGGTTGTGTAGGCTTGTAATTCTTGCTACAGAAAAAGGATCAGAGATGGCAGCTGTAACTGACACCCCCCCACATATACATATAAAAGAAAGAAAAATAGGAAGGAAGGAAGGAGGGAAGGAAGAAAGAAAGGAAGGAAGGATGGAAGGGAGGGAGGAGGAAGGAAGGTAGGTTACGTTTGTGGATCAGCATTTTGCCTAGCATATGCAAAACCCTGCTTTCAGTTTCTAGTACAAATCACAAAAACAAATGCTTCCAAAAATAATCAAAGAATTTCAATACTATCATGTTGCTGATTTCCCATTACTTAACTTTTTTTGGCTATTCATATCTACCCAATTGCCAGATTTCAAACTTCCCTAGATTCAAGATAATGCTAACACTTAAAGTTGTTTGTTATTTAGAACCTGAAGATTTTTCTTAATTTATCTCTTTTTCCTGTATTTTTTTAGTATAAAGCTGTTGGCCTTTTGGCTAAGGGGTTTCGTATTTGCTAGAACGGCCTTAATTATTCACCCATTTTCTAACAATCCATGTATTTTCAAGTGGCCTTATCTTACCTGAGAAAATGTCCAGGTCTCTTACTCAGTTGGGATCTACATCATGTCTGTTCCACATCTCTGCAGAGAAGAGAAGAGCTGCTGTAATTTTTGACATTATAATAGAATTAAATTATTTCTCTTTTTCCTTGTCTCTCTCCAAACCCTCCCATACACCTCTCCTCTCTCCTTCTCTTTCAAATTCATGACATATTTTTTCATTAGCTATTGTTGCATGCATATGTGTATGTGTATGTGTGCAATTTATATGTATTCCTAAAAGCAACTGACTCAGTCTGTATAATGTTCCTTGTATGTCTGTTTACAAGGCTGACCATTTGGAATTGGATAACCAGTGGGTGTACTGTTCCCTGGGGAAAGATTATTTCTTCCTATTTTAGTATTCCTTAGTTTCTTGCATTTCTTTGTCTAAGGTTAAGGTTCCATGTCCACTTTAACATGTACATTGCTGTTTTTCAGTTTATGTTGGTGAACTTTTATGGAGAAACAGTCTCCACATACATGAAAATTGTCCCTGATTCTCTCTTTCAATCTATCAGCCCCTTCCTTCACAATGTTTCCTGAGCATCCATGCCAGTAATTGTTTTCTATCCTTTGGAACTGGGCTCCACAAGTCTACATGTTGATTGGCTGTGGTTCCCTGTGAGGAAAGAACTTTCTTTGATGACAGGTGAGAACTGTACTTATCTGTGTGTATATTAATAAATATTTAGAATTTATCTAAAGATTATGCTAGTTTGAAGTCAGCCTGGTCTACAAAGCGAGCTCCACAACAGGCTCCAAAGCAATACAGAGAAACCCTGTCTCGAAAAACCAACCAAACAGCCAAACAAACAAACAAACAAACAAAAACAAACAAAGATTCATAACTCTACTACCTCTGTGTCAGCTAAGTTTCCAGTATCAGCTATGCTTTATCTTTTGTTGAGTGGATATGAAGATCAGTTAGAGAGCTAGAGGTTTGTTACCACCAAGGCGTGTATGTCATTACTGAACTCTTAGGATTATCATACCATACAGTTCATTTGTGTGGTTCATAGGCACCATAGATGTGTAGGACTGTTGGTTGCTTCTGTGCTTTGAAAACTTGTAGTGTGCCTTCTGGTACCATAAAGGTTAGTCCTCAGGGATAAGTCATTCATATAAGTTCCCGCTCATGAGCCTCCATACCATGCGTCTGAAGCAATATGCACTTAACTTCTACCTCAGCTTGGCTTCTTTGAAATATAATACCATCTCCCATTTTGATAAACTTAGTGGTCTATGCACAACTTTTTCTTGTCTAAGTATTGACTGACACATGTATATGTATTGTAATGTGTAGTCTTCCTGCCAGCTGCCTGGGTCCTGCTGCTGTCTCAGTCCCCAAATAACACATAGAACACTATATGAATTATGAATCTGTTGGCCGTTTGGTTGGTTTCTTATCAGCTAGTTCTGACTTAATTATTAACCCATAACTGCTAATCTGAGTATTTCCACGTGGTCTTTTCTTACAGGAGAAAGGGTCTGGACCTCGTGCTCCTCTGGTGCCCTAAATCATGACTGACTGTGCCTCTGTTTCCAAGAATCCTCCTTGAATTCCTAGTCCCACCTATCTTGCTTCCATGTTGGCCAACAATGCTTTATTTAATAAACCAATAAGACAACATATACACAGAAAGATTTCTCCCATCACTGTATGCTGTTGATAGATAAATAAAACTCTTGTCAAGGCTAGCCCTTCTTTGTTTTTACTGCATTTATCTAAAAATATGGAGTCATTCAGAAGGATTCTGTTTGAGTTGTAAGAGCATGGAAAACTGTAAACCATTCAAACATTCTTTCTAAATCACTAGATTAGAAATGTAAATTGTCAGCTAAAGTGAAAAACAAAATATACCATTCCAGTGTTCTTTTGTTAAGGAAAGCCCACAAATTTCCATGAATGGAAAAAAGACCAATTTCTCTTTTCCTACATATATTTAAAAATTCTTATAATAAAAACATATTATAATTCGTTAGAAATTCATATTGATTTCATTGTAAGTATAACAGTAGAGCAGAAGGAATTAATCCATGACATTTTTTTCAGGGGTAGAGACTGCAATCAGTGTCATGTACATGCTGGGCAAGTGCTTTACTGTTGACATCCCCAGCCCATAACAGCTCATTGTAGTCTCACAAGTCTAATGTCACTCATGGAGTTTCCAATTAAACTGCAAACATAAAAATATTTCAGACAGCCTGTTCCTGCAGCAGATGGGAATAAATACAGAGACCCACAACCAGACATTATTCAGAGTGAGAGACGTTCTAACACTGAGGCCTAAATGGAATGTCTCCACCAAATCCCTTGCCTCAGAGCTCATAGAATCACCCTACCCTGCAAAAACAACAACAAAGAAGGAAAAAATGTCTCTGACAATGTATTGAATGTGTGGCACACATATTACGAATTACATAATGTAGCCATTTAGTGTTCATGATTATCTACAGTGGTCATTCAACATAGGGGTAAATTTTAGTTCAGAGTTTTGATAAAAGAGGTTTTGGAAAGAATATGAATATGTAGAAAATGTTGAAGTAGCATCATTCAGGTTTGTTTTCATGATTTGGGTTTACATTATTCAGGAATATAAATGATAAATTTTAAATGACAGTTGTGGGCAAAACCACTTTTTAAAGTTCTTAAATATTATGCATGCATGGAAAACTATTTTATGCATTCTTTGAAAGTTTCATGTAAGTATACAACATATTAGGATCCTATCCATTTCCCACTATTCCCCTACAGTTCCTCTCAGAATCCCTGAACATACCTACCTCCCACTTTCATGTACCCTTTTTTTCTTTATTTTTGTCTCATTTCTGTAAATGCCTGAAACAAAGCTTCATGAATATTTCAGAATTGGTACTAGAAATCCTTGGTAGACCACCAGTGGGATTTCTACACCACCCATATTTAACTAGGAGTAGCAATTGCAATTGAATCTATCTTTTCTCAGTCTATACGGTAATGAATGCTGCCTTCCACAATGTTTTTATCTAAATAGTACCAAAATGTCTTTGTCATAATCAATATATTTGTGTTGCCAATGAGGAAGACAATTTCTTGTAGAGCAAAGGGTATTTACAATAATTTTCCGTAACAGTAGAAAAGGAAAATTCTGCAATTTTACAACATAATTTTCCCTATTACATCCCACCTTTTAAAATTGAGCAAAATCATTGCAAATAAATCATTCTTTCAGATTTGAGTGGATACATTGCAAAAATATTCACATGCACATAGGTCTTACGGCTTGTTCTCTGAAATGACGGTTAGCCTTCCAGTGTGTGCTATGTGGGGTTAGGCAATTGCCCATATTAAGTCTGTTAAATATTTTGTTTATTAATGAAAATATATTGTAAGCATTGGGGGGAGCCATAAAATCTCCAATTCTTTTTGCTACATACAACCAAATAAAGTGGGGTGTGTTTGCTTTTCAGAGTACTCTTAGCTTCTCAGTGCTGTTGTCAAAAGAAGGCATATTCTCAAAGAGAATACAGGTGTTGACATTTTTGGATTCCATTTTCTCTAAATAGGCTTCCTTTTGAATAAGATTGCATTCAAAGACTGTCTTTCAAAACAGTTCTGTTTCTCTTTGAAGTGAGAATTTTCTGTTCATACATTTGCACTTTTAAAAGTACTCTCCAATGAAGAGATGCCACTCTGTATCAGTGATGCAACACTTACTTAACATGGAAATTGAGGCGACCATAGCACTCTATAATTAATATACTCTCCAACTTGCCTTCAAACCTTGCTCAGAGCAGCATCTTGATCAACAACGCCTTTGAAAAGCCGCAGTCAGAAATAGGAGCAAAATCATTCTTTGGTTCTATGTGAGTAGAATTAGAGAGAGGGGAAAATACTTTTCTAAAATCACTTTTTCTGAAAATAACTGATCAAATAGACTTGACCTTTTCTTCTTAATGACAAGGAGCATGACATTTGTGGTATCCATTCCATTTCATAACTCTAGCACCAAGTTTGCTTTGAACTTTGCTTGTACAAATGTTTCCAGCATACTGTTTTGCTTGTGTTTTGTAATGGGCCTATTTCTTTCTCTCTCTTTTTTTTGGTGACTCTGAAAAATGCATATGCACATTTCATGAGAAAATTTGAACCAATTTAAATGCTTTCTACAGGAGTAACAAGCAAAACAAAACAAAACAAAACAAAATTCAGTGACAGTTTAATCAATATTTTCATAACATTTTTGCTGGTTCCTTATTTTTTTGCCCATACAGGGATATAAACAAGAGAAAGCTAATAATTATTAAATTAAACCAGTAAAGGGAGAATAAATTGGGGGGGGCAAAGCTCTTCTTTTCGTTATTAGTTTTTCTGCATTGTGTCAGCATTGCATTCAAATAATAATGTACGTCAGTGCTCAGCAAAGCACCTCTTTCAGGGCCTGGAGGAAAACGGTTGTCACAGATCATCTGCCCAATCTAAGCTTCCAGAGTTCAGTCTCTCATTGAGTGAATACGTGTTTACTGTTTTGATTTTTGTACTAGGTCCTTGTTCAGCTCTATGGCCACTTTCTTTCTCTTTGTGTGTGAGTCAGCAGGTTTAGAAAAGTGAGTGCTCTCCTACTAAATTTGACCAATGAAATGACTGGGAAATGCTCAAGCATTGTGTAGGCCAACACCTACATAGAGGACAGGGTAATCAACCTCATTCTGCCTTAGGAAAGTAAAAAGGGCTCAAGATTGTAATGGGTAAAGTATTTTTAGTGTGTGACATTATCCATGTCAGCCAGCTATCACCCCCAGGCCAAACTGTAAGTTCTTGTAAATGAAGTTGTAGTGGAAATGCATACATGTCTTTTACAGATTGTGACTGTTTTCAGCCTGTGACAGACTTCTGTAGCAGCAGCAGAGATGGCATGAAATGTGGATGGAAATGTTATGATCTGTAAAGCCGAGAGGAAAAGACAAGGAGAATCTTAGCTACTGAACAGATAATCCATCAGATCTGAAACAGGCATGGAATTTCTTTCCCTTTTTATGTAGTCATATATTTGTGAAATTATTAATAAAAATGTATAATTTCAGGATAAAATGGATAAATGTGCAATTACAGTGAGAATTTGACATATGCCTTATAGTTTATAGAATGCTAAGTTCAGTTTTAAAACCGAGAAAGAATATTGGAGTTAAGTTTTATAAATCACAAATTTGATATATGTATATAACAAAATTGTATGTGTATGTATTTTAATAACCAAATGGTTCAAAATAAAGCATAAAATAACCTCGCAGATGTAAAAATTTAAGACACAAGTTAGATTAAACAGGAAACAGAAATTTGAGTTTCCTTTTCTGAGAATTCTATTTAGATTTGTGTCCAATTTTTAAATTGGGTTATGATTTCAAATGTAGGTTCTCCAGCTCTTTATAATTTTATATCTCTAAGATGTGTAGTTGGAAGTCTTTCCTCATTCTGTAAACTGCTGCTTTGTTTAAATGATAGTGTGCTTTGTTGTGCAGAAGCTTTTCATTTTCATGAAGTCCCATTTATTTATTGTTGATCTTAGTGCCTGTCTGTGCTATCATTTTTTCTGTTCCGGAAGTTATCTCTTGTGCCAATGTATTCAAAGCTATTCACAACATTTTCTTTTATCAGATTTATTGTATCTGTTTTTTATTTATTTATTTATTTATTTATTTATTTATTTTCCAGTTTAAATTTAGATAAGAAACATGGTTGCTTCACAAGTCAGTTCAAGGTCCCTCTCCCTTTCCCTCCCCTCCTCCCGTGCCATCCCCCCAAAGCCCCCCCGTTATCCCCTCCTTCCCCCAGGGAGAGTGAGGCCCTCCATGGGGGTGTCCATAGTCTGTCATTTCATATAGGGCAGGGCCTAGACCCTTCCCTAAGAGTTCAGGGTGAGAGTGCACCTCACATTGTTCTATGGGAGTCCAAAGTCCGTGTGTATACTTGGGATGGATACTGATCTGCTGCCCAAGGCTCAATAGATTACCTAGGCCTCCTCACTGACACCCAGATTCAGGGGGTCTTGATCAGTCCCATGCTGGATTCCCAGGCTGATGCCTGGGATTCAAGAGTTAACCTTTGCCTGGTCAGCTGTTTCTGGGGGTTAAACCAGCCCAGTCTTAATCCCTTTGGTCATCAGTCCTCCCTCTCTGTTACTGGGTTTCTTGAGTTCAGCTCAGTACTTAACCGAGGGAGTCTGCCTCTTCTTCGATCAGCCACTAAATGAAGTTTCTGTTTCCCAGACCCTCTGGCCATAGGATTGTAGGCTGGCACTCCCCAGATCTATGTCTAAAATCCATATATGAGAGAGTACATGCCATGTTTCTCTTTTTGTGACTGGGTTACCTCACTCAGGATGGTTTCTTCTAGTGTCATCCATTTGCTTGCGAATCTCATGATTCCATTGTTTTTTTTCTGCTGAATAGTACTCCATTGTGTAAATGTACCACATTTTCTCTAGCCACTCTTCGGTTGAGGGACATCTAGGTTGCTTCCAAGTTCTGGCTATTACAAATAAAGCTGTTATGAACATAGTGGAACAGACATCTTTGTTGTATGAATAGGCATCTTTTGGATATATGCCTAAGAGTGGAGTTGCTGGGTCTTGTGGTAGGTTTATTCCCATTTTTCTGAGGAATCTCCATAATGTTTTGGCCTTTCATCCATTTAGAGTTGAGTTCTCTGCAGGGTGATAGATATGGATCTATTTGGATTCTTCTACATGCAAACATCTAGCTATGCCAGCACCATTTGTTGAAGATGCTTTCTTTTATCCAGTATGTATTTCTCATTTCTTTATAAAAATCTGTTAATGATGAGCAATCACTGTAAGTTCCTCAGGAAGATGGGTATTGATTTACCTCATGATCCAGCTACACCATACTTGGGCACAGATCCAGGTATCCCAGAGACACTTGCTCAAGTATGTTTGTTGCTACTCTATTCATAATAAACAGAAACTGAAAACAACGTATGTGTCTCAGACCAGATGAATGTATAAAGAAAATGTGCTACATTTACACAATGAAGATTATTCAAGCATTTAAAGAATTAAATCATGAAATTTGTAGGTAAATAGGTGGGACTAGAAAAAATCATCCTAAATGAGATGACAAAGACCCAGAAACATAAAAATGGTACATATTAGATGTGAGATGTTAAGCCAATGATAAATTATCTACAGTCCTTAGTATCACAAAGAGTATGTATAGAATAAGGTATTAGGGGTTACAGATAGATTTCATTAGGAAAGTAATATGGCATAAATGGCTATGGATAGATAGATGGATGGGTTGGTGGGTGGATGTGGGGACTAGAATGGGAGGATAAAATTGGCAAGGGAAAGGATAGGGAATGAGAAAGGAAATGCAGAGAGAAAGACAGCCATAAATAAGAACAATTTTAGGGGGAGTATGAAAACCTAAAACAGTACAAGCTTCATAAAACATACACATGTATGAATGTAATCTAAATGAAATCATCAAATCATGGGGGAGACAGAGACTTACCTGGACGTCTCTTGTCACCAAACAAAGCTTCTAGTACTGGGAATAGGTTATATCTAATTATGCTTGCCAAAGGGTTCCCATGGGAACTCCCAGAAAACAAAGGCAGTTGACAGCACTATAGATTGCTCTGCGCAAACTCATGGCAAGACCCTATTACTAAAGACAACAGTTACACAACAAATTCCTTGACAATAGTAAAAGCAAGCTGGTGTCTACGTAGAGCCTTGCTTGCTATGTGCTAGAGTTTTTGGTATAGGGAGGTATATTGTATGATATCAAAGAAAATATCAACCTAGCTAAAACTCCTTTTGCCTGCAAGACTTTCTAGGATAATGGTAGCACAAATCTCCTGGGAGTAACCAACCAATATCAAATTTGACATAGGGCCCACTACTTAAGTTGGAACCCATGCCCAACACTGCTTGGGTGACCAAGAATCTGAGACTAGATTGTCCAGGATTTAGAGTAAAACCAAATACTACTGTTGTACTAAAAGAACATAGCAGGCCGGGCATTGGTGGCGCACGCCTTTAATCCCAGCACTCAGGAGGTAGCAGCAGGTGGATCTCTGTGAGTTCAAGACCAGCCTGCTCTACCAAGCAAATTCCAGGACAGACTCCAAAATGACACAGAGAAACCCTGTCTCAAAAAACAAGCAAACAAAAGAATATAGGAATAAAATGACTCTGAATGACATTATGCTATACTCATAAATCAGTGTCTTAGTCATAATCAGAGATGCTTTCTCCTGCAGCAGATGTGAACAAATACAGATATACATAGCCAGGCATTATGTAGACAGGGAGAGAACTTGAAACACTTTAATGATCTGTCTCCAACAAATCCTTCCCATTACAGCACAAAGAAATCCACAGAAGAGGAGATGGAACTGATTTAAGAGCTGGAGGGGATGGGGGACACCAAGTAAACAAGGCCCTGTAAAACAACAGGACTAATGTACACATGAACTTACAGAGCATGCACAGGGCCTGCATGGGCCTGCACCAGATGGGGTGCTCAAACTGGAAGAAGTGGACACATGACCCCAGCACTAACCCAATAACTACTTACAAATGAAAATTTCATTTATTTCAAGGGGGTTTCACTGAGAAAACAAACTACTCTTGAGTTAAGGGTAGGCTGCATACCCAGCAGTAGATGGCTAGCAGATAACAAACTCAGTGCCTTCTTTGGATGTTCCTTGTCTAATAATGTTGTCATGTAATATTTTTAACATATACACATCTCTCTCTCTCTCCTTTTACTGTTCATGTCTTTTGGGTATATAGTATGGCCTCCAGTTTAGTAGCTTTGTGGGAGTCCTGAGTGCGGGAATGAGTGGGTCTCTGCATATATATGTTTGTTGTACTTTTTCTTGAGCTCCTTTCCTTTTGTTTGTTTGGTTTGTTCTGTTCCAATGTGGTAGTTTTGTTTTATCTTATTATATTTTATTATGCTAATATTATCCCTTAGAAGCCAGTTTGTTTACAAAGTGAGAGACAGAAAGGGGAGCATCCAGATAGGAAGGAAGATGGGGAGAAACTGGGAGGGGTAGAGGGAGGGGAAACCATAATCAAGATATATTATATGAAAAAAGTTCATTTTCAATGAAAGGAAAAAATGTTAAAGTTAAAAACAAAGGAAACAGAATCTGAGCCCATTGGTGCAGATGTATGCATACTCTCACTTGCTGTAGAGCCTAAGACAGGTAGATCACATCTTTATGATCAGCATGGACAACTTAATGATGTTCTGTTTCAAAATAAAGTAATTCTAAGAAAGCTGAGGATATAGGTCAGTTGAAGAGCCCTTGTCTTGTTCCAATCCCCATTAACACACACACACACACACACACACACACACACACACACACACACACATACATGAATGCATGTGTCTACCTGCATAGATATGCCAACATATATATGTAATTCATTTTAATAAAAATCTGAATGATGCCAGTTGAAGAATGTTAAGAAGTTAATCAGATGTTAGAAAATATGGCAATATGGATGTACTTGTAGTTGGTTATAAGTATACCTTATTTTCTAGTTTATATCATTGTGTTTGAGGACAGTGACTGCGTTTCACACTTTTGAGAAATTCACCCCCCAGCATCTTGAAAATTATTTGCATATAAATAGACATTTAGTAAGTAAAATTGAATTTTGATCTTTTATATGATTGTGTGCAAGTGAGAGAGCTCACAAAGTGTGTAACACCCTAAATTCATAAAGCATTATCAGAGTGGTTAGGATTGTGTGATTTGTGGAAAAATGTTTAAAATCTTCACCATTATGAATCTTAACAATAACATTACTTTAACATTTGACATAAACTTTATAGTATTAAGTTGCATATGTCGTTATAACATAATATGTAATGAGCATTCTTCCTGCCAGCCTGGTTCCAGAGCCGCATCACTCCCAAAAGAACATGCAGGCTGCTATATTAATTATGATGTTGTTGGCCATTTGCAATGGTTTCTTATTGGCTAGCTCTGACTTAATTATAAACCCACAATTAATAATCCATATATTCTTTTTTTAATCCATATATTCTTATAAGGACTTATCTTACTGAGGATGCCAGGCTCATGTATACTCTCTTCCTGGGATAACATGACTATTCTCTACCCTTGACTACATTTCCTAGACTCCTAGTCGCACATATCTTGCTTCCCTATTGGTCAGCAGTGCTGTATTTATCAACCAATAAGACAAACATATACACATAAGGACTTCCCCCATCAATAATAATAATATTACTTGGCATTAGAGATTATAATCATTAATGTAAAACACAGTTAAATTCTTACAAATTTTCCTATGTTATCCACATACCTCATTTCAAGATACATGAGGCAAAACATTAGAATGTTTAATATAATTTAAAAATGCAGTTATTATCTTTGATTAATCCATGAGCAATGTATACAGAGTATCAACAATTAATATATGAGGTATTATTTAAATCCCCCAGGGGATTTGTGAAAGTTTAGAGAATTCTAATCTCTGTGAATACTGTTTTTTTCTCATGCATGAAATAAATCAACAAAGTTTAACTGATAAATTAGAATGAGAGATTAATACACTCAAATAGTCACAAAATAGAAGAGTTACAATATGCCGTAATAAAAGGAGAAGATGGGGATAGAACAGGACATGAGGGAGCAGCAAGACTGAGTCAGGGGGAGAATAGAGGAGAGCAAGAAAAGAGATACAATAACAGAGGGAGCCATTATAGGTTTAAAGAGAAATCTGGCACTAGGGAAATGTTCGGAGATCTACAAGGATGACACCAACTAACAATCTAAGCAATAGTGGAGAGGCTACCTTAAATGCCCTTCCCCTATAATGAGACTGATGACTACCTTAAATGCAATCCTAGAATCTGCATCCAGTAGCTGATAGAAGCAGAAGCAGACACCCACAGCTAAACACTGGTCCTTACCCCTGGAATCCAGTTGCAGAGAGGGAGGAGTGATGAGCAAAGGGATCAAAACCAGGCTGGAGAAACCCCCAGATATAGCTGACCTGAACAAGGGGGAGCTCATGGTACTCAGACTGATAGCTGAGAAACCAGCACAGGACCAACCCAGACCCCCTGAACGCATGTGTCAGTTGTGGGGCCTAGGTAGTATGTGGGGCCTCTGGTAGTGGATCAGTAATTATCCCCTAGTGTACAAATGGACTTTGGGGACCCATTCCACATAGAGGGATACTCTCTCAGCCTTGACACATGGAGGAATGCCTAGGACCTACTCCAAATGATGGGACAGACTTTGAAGATCCCCCATGTAAGGCCTCAACTTACCTGGGTGCATAAAGGATTTGGGATAGGGGGCTGTTAGAGGGAAGGGGAGGAGGGGAGGAAAAGTGAACTAGAATTGACATGTAAAACAAGATTGCTTCTAATTTAAATTTAAAAAGGAAAAAAGGTTAGTGGATATGGTGTCTCTATAGTACTTCACTCCTTGTGATGACAGGACAAGGTAAAATTCCTGTGAGATGAATGATTATCTATGATGAAATATAGCATTTGGCTATTATTGTCCTTATTCTTAAACGAAAGTGGTACACTAACTACTATTATTGTAAATATGATTGCTGAGATCACTTATGCAACATAGAATACATAGAATCTTGCAAAATGAGAAATGAAGATATGATGCTGGCATGAAGAAGACAGCAGATAGATCCATGTCTATCATCATGCACAAAACTTAAGTTCAAATAGATCAAAGACCTCAATAGAAATCCAGCCATACTTAACCTGTTAGAAGAGAAAGTGGGAGGTACCCTTGAATGAATTGGTACAGGAGACAGCTTCCTGAAATTAACACCAATAGCACAGATGCTGAGATTGGCAATTAATAAATGGGACCTCCTGAAACTGAGAAGTTTCTGTAAGGCAAAAGACACAGTCACAAGAAAAAAGGCAGTCCACAGAATGGGAAAAGTTATCCACTAACCCCACATCTGACAGAGGGCTGATCTCCAAAATTTACAAAGAGCTCAAGAAGCAAGTCTCCAAAGCACCAAAGGATCCAATTAAAAATTGAGGTACAGAAATAAATAGAGAATTCTCAATAGAGGAGACTAAAATGGATGAGAGACCCTTAAGAAAGTGCTCAACATCTTTAGCCATCAGGGAAATGCAAATCAGAACAACTCTGAGATATCATTTCACTCCTGTCAAAATGGCTAAAATCAAAAACACCAACGACAGTTTAGGCTAGACAAGATGTGGTGAAAGAGGAACACTCCTCCACTGTTGGTGGGAATGCCAACTTGTACAGCCACTTTGGAAATCAGAATGGAGATTCCTCAGGAAAATGTGACTCAGTCTACCACAAGATCCAGCAATTCAACTGTTAGACATATACCCAAAAGATGGTCATTCACACAAGGACATTTGTTCAACTATGTTCATAGCAGCGTTATTTTTAATAACCAGAACCTGGAAGCATCCTAGAAGCTCCACAACCGAAGAGTGGATAGAGAAAATGTGGTAAATTTACACAATGGAGTACTACTCAGCAGAGAAAAACAATGGAATCTTGAAATTTGCAGGCAAATGGATGACACTAGAGGAAACCATCCTGAGTTAGGTAACCCAGTCACAAAAAGGCAAACATGGTATTTACTCACTTATATATGGATTTTAGACATGGATCAGGGGAGTGACAGCCTACAATCCCACTGCCAGAGAGTCTAGGAACAGGGAGGACCCTACGAGAGACAGGCATGCTACCCTAGAGAAGGGGAAGGGCACAGCATCTCTTGAGTTTATTGGGAGTATGGGGGAAGGTGAGAGGGAGCTGGGAGAAATAGAGGGGGAGAGCAGGAGAATAGGAGAGGAGAGGAAGACATGGGGAACAGGATGGTTGTGTTGGGGTACGAATAGAGGAGAGCAGGATGAGAGATGCCATAATAGAGGGAGTCATTATAGGTTTGAGGTAAGATCTGGCACTAGTGAGATTTCCCAAGATCTACAAGAATGACACCAACTGGCAATCTAAGCAGTAGTGTAGAGGCTACTGTAAATGCCCTCCCCCTAATAATGAGATTGATGTCTCCCTTATATACCATCCTAGAGCCTTCAACCAGTGCTGATGGAAGCAGTGGCAGACACACCCACAGCTAAACACTGAACTGAACTCTTGGAATCCAGTGACAGAGAGGGAGGAGTGATGAGCAAAGGGATCAAGGCCAATGTGGTGAAACCCACAAAAACAGCTGACCTGTACAAGTCAGAGCTCTTGTATGCCAGACTGATGGCTGAGAGGCCAGCATGGGACTGATCCAGACCCCCTAAATGTGGGTGTCAGTGAGGAGGCCTCAGCAATCTATGGGGCCTCAGTTATCCATCCCTGGCATATGAATGGATTTTCGGAGCCCATTCCACATCTAGGGATAATTTCTCAGCCTGCACACATGGGGGGAGGGCCTAAGCCCTCCCCTTGATGATATGGCAGACTTTGTAAATCCCCCATGGAGGGGCTCACTCTTCCTGAGGAGTGGAGTGGAGATTGGATGGGGGGGGTGAGGGGGCAGGGGAGGAGGGGAGGGAGAGGGAGCTGGGATTGGCATGTGAAGCAAGCTTGTTTATAATTTAAATAATAAAAAAGAGGAAAGAAAAATAATTGAGGATATGATTCACATCCCTTGCAAGATGATAGAGCACATAGTAGAACACCACAGGATGATAGGATGCTCTGCCCTACTACTCAGGATAGTGCATTATCTAAAACTCATGAATCAGGTACTTCCAGATTGGAGTTGCCAAGCAAGTTCCACTATGGAATGCAAACTGTCAAACAAAAGAGACTACTGTATTAAGTAAAGGAAGTAACATGTGCAAAGGCTGAAATTATTCCTGTACCATAGTTCTTCATGGCTAACTTAAAGGTCAATCATACTTAAAAGATCAGTGAATCCTTGACACACAACTGTAGTGATTTTTGTCTTTTAAGATATTCTGAATCAAGGAGGAGATTGCTCATCAGAATAAACTGTTACACTGAGCAGGGTTCTCTCCTTGGTGTATTGCTAATGTTTGTCAGAAGTAATTTGACAATGTGCTTCTTACTGGTAGGCTCTTTATCATCTGTGATGCTCTCAAATGGAGCACTTTTTAACTTCTGTGGGAACTATACAAAGAAGAGGAATCATTTTGCTAAATTTCATGTAATCTTGACATCTCTGCATTAAGTTCCTTTTATTCTAGTTACAATTGTGTTATTTGTTTGAGACCTAAAATAATTTATACAAGCTAGCGAGAGGTGCAGAGGAGTATGTGTTCTGGGACTATAATGTCTCAGGTTATGTGATTTTCGACATGTTGGAGGACATACCAGTATTCACTTCACCCTGCCAACAGGTAAAAACACAAGGTTGTTAAAACCTTCTAGATTTGGAGAGATTTTGTTAATGGCAGAAATTAAACAGTAGCCATATAGTATCAATATTCTCAAATAATTTTACCAAAAAAAGTAACAGTGCATTTTCCACACACTAAGAGCAATGTGTCCATAGCCTTCCAGCCTTGTATTTACATAATTTGTATGCTCATGAAAAATCAGGTCAGCAAGCCAGACTTCCTACCTGCCCTTTTCAAAAAGAATAAACCCAATAGTGCACTTTCTGATTTCCTCTTATTAGCCTTGTTTGAGCCTGGTTGTGAATAATTCAGAAAGAGAGTTGTTAGTTGGTGTTCAGCCTGCAGTTTTGCTTTCTAACAATCACTGAAAGGAACTCTTGAGAAAGGAAAAATTGGGGGGGTAGTTATTTGGTCCTATAAAGAAATTCTTCAGGATGAGGGCCCAGCACAGGACAAAGCATGAGCTGAAGACTCAAAAGTTAATGACAGTGCTGAATATCGAACAGTAAATGAACTAAGCTCAAGCCGCTGCTTCATTTGGAGTCTCTCTTCTCCAGTAGAATTACTATTCAAAAAGAAGCCAAAGGAGGGAAAGCTATTCTTCATTGTGTACTTTGAAGTTTATATTCTTTCTCTCAATTTATGTTGCAATTAAATTTGGGGCAGTATAACTCTACAAATAATCACACCAGTTTTTCCTTTTTCATTAAAACAGTGCCATCTCCACAGGTAAAGGTAGTCTATTTACATACATGCATGTATCTGGATTTTTAATTCAGAAGCAAGCTTATCAACAATGTATGCATTCTCCTTTCTTTATTGGTTGTTTGCCAGATAAAGGTATACTCTGGTACAGGTGATGGAGGGGAGAGTTAAGTAGAGAATCACGTAAGTGGAGAAATAGAACAGATAGCACTTTTTCCGTGTCCCTGTTAAGTGCTAGTAAGGTAAGACAAAGCAGTTGGCTCCTTTTTTATTGTAGTCATAGTAGCTATATTCCATGATTCCGTAACTTGCTACACTATAAGTAACTGTGGGGATTTTGAAGATTTCTTTGTATTATTTTACAACTATGTGTAGGCGTGTGTGTGTGTGTGTGTGTGTGTGTGTGTGTGTGTGTCATTGGACCTTCTGAAGCTGGACTTCCACATTGCTGTGATACTCCTGAGATGGGTGCTGGGAACCACAGTCTGGTTCTGTGGAAGATCAGCAGGTACTGCTAACCAGTAAGTCATCTTGTCATCCTCTATAGTTCTCTTTTGGTATCTGCCGTTTAGAATGCCCCAAATGGCAAATTAATTCTTTCCAATTGAAAGTTGTAAGTTTCTCAGTTTGCCTTTAGAAAACTGAATGTTTTCTTTTATCTTTGCAACTGAGATGGGAAAATACTACAGTAATTATATTTTTAAAAAACAGTAAATGTGTCTACTAGAGATTACCAGGGAATCTTGGATCCTCTTGGTAGAATTTTTATCAAATGGAACTAGATAGTACATCTTTTCAGGACTTGTTACTCAAAGGTTATCTTTGAAATTGTGGTTACACCATAAGCTTCACATGTAAGTGCTCCTTTGCCTTAATATAGTAGGTTGAGTTCATCAAGAAACATTATCAAGTATGCAGCAAAATCTAATTCCACAGTCTTTCAAATAGTGGTTGAAAGCAATGATTATTCACAAAATTTCACCCATATCTGAGTACAATATTCATGATAAAATTAAATGACACCTAAGATATTGCCCTGGTTAGACCTTTGTGCTAAATTGACAAAAGCCAGGACCATTTGAGAAGAGGGGAGCACAATTGAAAAAATGTCTCCATGAGATTGACTTCTAAGCAAGTTTGAGGGGTCACTTTCTTAGTTAATGATTGACAGAGGACCCAACTCACCATGGATGGTGGCTTTGTCAGATGGTCCTGGGTTCTGTAAGAAAGCAGGCTGAGCAAGCCATGAACAAGCAAATCAGTAAGCAATGTCCTTCCCCTTCTCCTGCTTCAGTTCCTGTCTTCAGGTTGCCTGATTCAGATTCCTGACTTGAGTTCCGGTCCTGATTTCTCCTCACAGTAGACTGTTATCTGGAAGTATAACATGAACTCAAACATCTCCTTTCTTTTTTTAGTTTGTGTATGTTTTTTATTTAAATTAGAAACATGCATGCTTCAAATGTCAATCCCGGCTACCCCCTTCTCCGTCCACCAGCCCTTCCCCATGTGTCCAGGCTGAGAGAGCATCCTCCATGAGGAATGGGCTCCCAAAGTTCACTTGTATGCCATGGAGAACACTAGTGTACTACTCAAATCCCCAGAGATTTCTGAGGCCTCCTCACTGACACTACATTCATGCAGTCTGGATCAGTCCCCTGTTGGCCTCTTAGTCATCAGTCTGGGGTTCAAGAGCTCCCCCTTGTCCAGTCAGCTGTCTTTGTGGGTTTCACCAGCAGGGTCTTGACCGCCTTGCTCATCACTCCTCCATCTCTGTTACTGGGTTCCAGGGGGTTAGTTCAGTGTTTAGTTGTGAGTATCTGTCTCTGCTTCCATCAGTCACAGAATGAAGGTTCTAGGATGTCACATAAGGTAGTCACCAAACTTATCAGCTGGTAGGAGCTATTAATGAAGTCTCTCTGCTATTACTTAGTTTTCCAGTTGGTGTTATCCTTGTACATCTCTGGAAATTTCACTAGTGTCAGCTCACTCCCTAAAGCTATAATGACCCCAACTATTATGTTTTCCCTCATTCTGGTCTCCTCTATTCTTACCCCAACTCAGCTGTCCTGCTCTCCCATGTCTTCTTCTACCCTCCTCTTGTCCCCCTCTCTTTTTCCTGGTTCCATCTCTTCTCCTCTCATGTTCCCAATCTGCTCAAGAGATCTTGCCTCTTTCCAATTCTCTGGGATATAATGCATATCTCTTGGGAAACTCCCTGTCTCCCAGACTCACTGTCCATGGGATTGTAGGCTGGCACTCTCCTGATCCATGTCTAAAATCCATATATGAGTGAGTACATACCATGTTTGTCTTTTTGTGACTGGGTTACCTCATTCAGGATGATTTCTTCTAGTGCCATCCATTTGCCAGCAAATTTCAAGATTCCATTGGTTTTTTTTCCTCTGAGTAGTAGTCCATTGTGTAAATGTACCACGTTTTCTCTGTCCATTCTTCAGTTGTGGGGCATCTATGTTGTTTCCAGGATCTAGCTATTACAAATAATGCTGCCATGAATATAGTGGAACAGACATCCTTGTTGTATGAATGGGCATTTTGGGGTATATGCCTAAGAGTGGAATTACTGGTCGTGTTGTAGACTGATTCCCATTTTCCTGAGTAATCTCCATACTGATTTCCAAAGTGGCTGTATGAGTTGGCACTCCCAACAGCAGTGGAGGAGTGTTCCCCTTTCTCCACATCCTCTCCAGCATAAGAAGTCATTGGTGTTTTTTTGATTTTCGACATTCTGAGAGGAGTAAGATGATATCTCAGGGTTGTTTTGACTTGCATTTCCCTGATGGCTAAGGATGTTGAGCATGTTCTCAAGTGTCTCTCAGCTATTTTAGTCTCCTCTATTGAGAAATCTCTATTTAGTTCAGTCCCCCACTTTTTAATTGGGTCCTTTGGTGTTTTGGAGAATAGCTTCTTGTGTTCTTTGCAAATTTTAGAGATCATCCTTCAGATGTGGTGTTAGTGAATATCTAATCACAATCTGTGGGTTGCTGTATTGTCTTGCTGACAGTGTCCTTTTCCTTACAGAAGCTACTCACTTTCAGGAGGTCCCATTTATTAATTGTTGATCTCAGTGTTTGTGCTACTGGTGTTATGTTCAGGAAGTGATCTCCAGTACCAATTCTTTCAAGGGTACCTTCCATTTTCTCTTCTAACAGGTTCAGTGTAGCTGGTTTTATGATGAGGTCTTTGATCCATTTAGACTTAAGTTTTTTGCACTACGAAGATATTGATCTATTTGCAGTCTTCTACATGGCAATATCCAGTTATGCCAGCACCATTTGTTGAAGATGCTATCTCTTTTCTCCATTGTATAATTTTAGCTTCTTTGTTGAAAATCAGCTGTTCATAGTTTTGTGGATTAATCTCAGGGTTTTCAATTCGATTCCTCTGGTCTACCTGTCTATGTTTGTGCCAATACAAACATATTTTCAGGGCTACAGCTCTATAATAAAGCTTGAAGTCAGGAAGTCAGTATCTGGTGATACCTCCAGAAGTTGCTTTGTTGAGCACGGTTGTCTTGGCTATTGTGGGTCTTTTGTTTTGCCATATAAAGGTGAGAATTGTTCTTTCAAGGTCTGTAAAGAATTATTCTGGGATTTTGATGGGGATTGCATTGAGTCTGTAGATTGCTTTTGGCAGGATTGCCATTTTTACAACATTGATCCTACCCATCCAAGGGCATGGGAGATCTTTCCATTTCCTGGTGTCTTCTTTAATTTCATTCTTTAAAAACTAAAAATTCTTGTTATACAGGTCTTTCACTTGTTTGGTTAGCGTTACCCCAAGGTATTTTATCTTGTGTGTGGCAAGCATAAAGGGTGATGTTTTTCTGATTTCTTTCTCAGCCTTCTTATCTTCTGTATATAGTAGGGCTACTGATTTTTTTTGAGTTGATCGTGTATCCTGCCACTTTGATGAAGGTGTTAATCAGCTGTATGAGTTCCCTGGTAGCGTTCTTTGACTCACTTATGTAAACTATCATATCATCTGCAATTTGTATCCCCTTGATCCCCTATTATTATGTTATTGCCCTAGCTAGAACTTTGATTACAATAGTGAAGAGGTATGGAGAGAGGGGACAGCCTTGTCTTCTTCCTGATTTTAGCAGAATCACATTGAGTTTATTCATTTAGTTTCATGTTGGCTGTTGGTTTCCTGTATACAGCTTTTATGATGTTTAGGTATGTACCTGTTATCCTGGATCTCTCCAATACCTTTATCATGGAGGCGTGTTGGATTTTATAGAAGGCTTTTTCAGCATTTAGTGAGATGATCATGTGATTTTGTTCCTCAGCTTGTTTATATGGTATATTACATTGATAGAGTTTCGTATGTTGAACCATCCCTGGAATGAAGCCAACTTGATCATTGTGGATGAGGTTTATAATGTGTTCTTGGATCAGATTTGCCAGTATTTTATTGAGTATTTTTGCACCAATGTTCATGACGGAAATTGATCTGAAGTTCTCTTTCTTAGTATTATTTTTGTGTGGCTTGGGTATCAATGTTATTGAAGCCTCGTAGAAAGAGTTTGGCAAAGACCCTTCTGCTTCTATTGTGTGGAACACTTTGAGAAGAATTGGTATAAGCTGTTCTTTGAATTTCTGTTAGAATTTTACACTGAAGCCATCTGGGTGTGGGCTTCTTTTGGTTGGGAGACTTTTGATGACTGCTTCTATTTCATTAAGGGTTATAGGTCTGTTTGGATTGTTTATCTGTTCTTGATTTAGTATTGGCATGTGATATCTATCCATGAAATTGTCCATTTCTTTTAAATTTTCGAATTTTGTGGAGTACAGGTTTTCAAAGTATGACCTGATGATTATCTGGATTTCCTCAGTGTCTGTTGTTATGTCCCCTTTTTCATTTCTGATTTTGTTAATTTGCATGTTCACATTCTGCCGTTTGGTGAGTATGGATAAAGGTTTGTCTATCTTGTTGATTTTCTCAAAGAACCAACTCTTTTTTTTAAATTTTATTTTCCAGTTTAAATTTAGATAAGAATCAAGGTTGCTTCACAAGTCAGTTCCAGGTCCCTCTCCCATTCCCTCCCTTCCTCCCGTGCCCTCCCCTCCCCCACCCCCCCCGTTATCCTCTCATTTCTCCAGGGAGGGTGAGGCCCTCCATGGGGGTGTCCATAGTGTGTCATTTCATATAGGGCAGGGCCTAGACCCTTTCCCAAGAGTTCTGGGTGAGAGTGCACCTCACATTGTTCTATTGGAGTCCAAAGTCCGTGTGTATACTTGGGATGGGTACTGATCTGCTGCCCAAGGCTCAATAGATTCCCTAGGCCTCTTCACTGACACCCAGATTCAGGGGGTCTTGATCAGTCCCATGCTGGCTTCCCAGGCTAATGCCTGGGATTCAAGAGTTAACCTTTGCCTGGTCAGCTGTTTCTGGGGGTTAAACCAGCCCAGTCTTAATCCCTTTGATCATCAGTCCTCCCTCTCTGTTACTGGCTTTCTTGAGTTCAGCTCAGTACTTAACCAAGGGAGTCTGCCTCTTCTTCGATCAGCCACTAAATGAAGTTTCTGTTTGCCAGACCCTCTGGCCATAGGATTGTAGGCTGGCACTCCCCAGATCTATGTCTAAAATCCATATATGAGAGAGTACATGCCATGTTTCTCTTTTTGTGACTGGGTTACCTCACTCAGGATGGTTTCTTCTAGTGTCATCCATTTGCCTGCGAATCTCATGATTCCATTATTTTTTTCTGCTGAATAGTACTCCATTGTGTAGATGTACCACATTTTCTCTATCCACTCTTCAGGTGAGGGACATCTAGGTTGCTTCCACGTTCTGGCAATTACAAATAAAGCTGCTATGCACATAGTGGAACAGACCTCTTTGTTGTATGAATGGGCATCTTTTGGATATATGCCTAAGAGTGGAGTTGCTGGGTCTTGTGGTAGGTTTATTCCCATTTTTCTGAGGAATCTCCACACTGATTTCCAAAGTGGCTGAACCAACTCTTTGTTACATTGATTCTTTGTATTGTTTTCCTAGTTTCTGCTTTATTGATTTCAGCCCTGGCATCTACTCCTCCTGGGTGAGTTTGCTTCTTTGTGTTCTAGAGCTTTCAGCTGTGCTGTTAGTTCTCTAGTGTGACTATTCTCTAGTTTCTTCATGTGGGCATACAGTGCTATGAACATTCCTCATAGCACTGCTTTCAAAGTGTCCCATAAGTTTGGATATGTTGTGTCTTCATTCTCATTGAATTCTAGGATGTCTTTAATTTCTTTTTTTATTTCTTCTTTGTCTCAGGCATGATGCAATAGTGCATTATTCAATTTCCATGAGTTTGTAGGGTTCCTGCAGTTTATGTTGTTGTTGAACTCTAACTTTAAAGCGTGGTGGTCTGATAAGATACATGGAGTTATTCCAACTTTTTTGTACCTCTTGGGGTTTGCCATGTTTCAAAGTATGTGGTCAATTTTTGTGAAGGTTCCATGTGGCACTGAGAAGAAGGTATATTCTTTTGTGTTTGGATGGAATGTTCTATAGATGTCTGCCAAACCCAATTGGGTCATAACCTATATTAGTTCCTTTGTTTCATTGTTAAGTTTCTGTCTTATAGTCCTTTCTATTGGTGACAGTGGGGTGTTGAAGTCTCCCACTATTAGAGTGTGAGGTTTTATGTGTGGTTTGAGTTTTAGTAATGTTTCTTTTACGAATGCGGATGCCTTTGTATTTGGGGCATAGATGTTCAGAATCGAGACTTCATCTTGGTGGATTTTTCCTGTGATGAATATGAAATGACCTCCTTCATCTCTTTCAATTGATTTCAGTTTAAAGTCTAGTTTGTTAGATATTAGGATTACTACCCCTGCTTGTTTCTTGGGTCCATTTGATTGAAAAATCTTTTCCCAACCTTTAACTGTGAGGTAATGTCTGTCTTTGAGGCTGAGGTGTGTTTCTTGTATGCGCAGAAAGATGTGTTCTGTCTTCGAATCCATTCTGTCAGCCTGTGCCTTTTCATGGGCGAATTAAGACCATTATTATTGACGGATATTAATGACCTTTGATTGCTGGTTCTCATTTGTTTTGGAATGGTTGTTCTTGGTGGAACTGTATGTGGATTTCCATCCCTTTTCTCTTTTGGGTATTGGTAAAGTGGGATTATCTATTTCCTATGTTTTTTTGGCTGTAGTTAACATCTTTGGACTGGAGTTTTCCTTCTCGAACTTTCTGTAGGGCTGGGTTAGTGGATACATATTGTTTAAATCTGCTTTTGTCATGGAATATCTTGTTTTCTCGATCTATAGTGATTGAATTTGCTGGGTATAGTAGTCTGGGCTGGCATCTGTGGTCTCTTAGTGTTGATAGAATATATATCCAGGACCTTCTGGCTTTCAGAGTTTCCATGGAGAAATCATGTGTAATTCTTATAGGTTTACCTTTATATGTCATTTGACCTTTTCCTTAGCTGCTCTAAGTATTCTTTCTTTATTTTGTATGCTTGGGGTCTTGATTATTATGTGGTAAGGGGACTTTTTTGTGGTCCACTCTATTTGGTGTTCTGTAAGCTTCTTGCACTTTCGTTGGCATGTCTTTCTTTAGGTTGGGAAAGTTTTCTTCTATGATTATGTTGAATATGTTTTCTGTCCCTTTGAGTTGGGTTTCTTCACCTTCTTCTATAACTATTATTCTTAGGTTTGATCTTTTCACATTGTCCCATATTTCCTGGATATTTTGTGTTAGGGATTTCTTGGACATCAGATTTTCTTTGATTGATGAATCTATTTCTCCTAGTGTGTCTTCAACACCTGAGATTCTCTCTTCCATCTCTTGTATTCTGTTGGTTATGCTTGTGTCTGTAGTACCTGTCTGTTTCCCCAGTTTTTTGATTTCCAGCATTCCTTCAGACTCTGTTTTTTTATTGTCTCCATGTCAGCTTTTAGTCCTTGCATTGTTTCTTTTAAATTTTGCCTCCTGTTTTCCTTCCTTTCTTCTATGTTTTTGGAATTTTTAGTTTGCTTTTTCTATTTCTTGCATTTGTTTGTTTGTTTTTTCTTTAATTTCTTTAAGGGATTTTCTCACATCCTCTTTGAGGGCCTCTATCATTTTTATGAAGGTGTTTTAAAGGTCATTCCCTTCTGCTTCATCCACATTGGGGTGTTCAGGTCTTACTCGTATAGAATCTGTAGACTCTGATGGTGTCATATTTGCTTTTCAGTGGCTGAGTGTTTTCTTATATTGCCTTTTCCCCATCACTTCTTCCAGTGGGTGTAGAAAGAGTCTCTTCTCCTGGTGGGTAGGCGACCAGGGTTCCCTTTCAGTGGGTGAAAGCAAATCCAATACTCCCTGGCTTTGGCTCTCTGCCCTCTGCCCTGAGTGTGGGCAGAAGTGGCCCAGCTCTCTGTGCAGGCTCTCGGTAGCTTGGTTGTCCTTCCAAGGGGAGTCGACCTGGCTGGTGTCCCCAAGCCAGGGGATCTGAGAGAGGGCATGTGGGAGGAAATCAGGTCTAAGATGGGACCCGGTACACACTTATGACCTCTGCGCTGAGTGTGGACAGAAGTGGCCCAGCTCTCTCTGCAGGCTCCTGGTTGCGTGGTCATCCTTGGGGGGGGGTGTTGAGTTGACCTGGCTGCAATTCCCAAGCCAGGGGATCTGAGAGAGGGCAAGCATGCTCACCTCTGCCCTCTGCCCTGGGTTTGGGTGGAAGTGGAACATCTCTCTCTGCAGGCTCCTGGTCACTTGGTAGTCCTTCTGGGGGCAGTCGACCTGGCTGCTGTCCCCAAGCCAGGGGATCCAAGAGAGGGTTAGCGGGAGGAAATTGGGTCTAAGATGGGGACTTGGTGCTCACCTCTGACCTCTGACCTCAAACCATCTCCTTTCTATTGTTTTTCCTTATGATGGTTTCCTGTTTCTTTGTTTTGTTTTGTTTTTATCTCCATGATAGAAACCTGTCTAGAGCAGTTAACAAACTGCTTTCTGTCTGATAGTAAAAGACCCCCAGAGTGGGGAGACCCTCACTCAAGTCTCAGAATAAGCCAACACCCCAATAATTCAAGAGAGACCGTTCTTGCTGCAAGCACACAAGGTTTATTGGGGAACCAGTGCACTGGGGCCGAGCTCATGACCCTCTCAGGGGCAGAGGAGTTAGACCCCTAGTAGCTGCAGCCAGGGTTTTTAAAAGGGAAAAACCGAATCGGGGAGTTAGGCAAACACCATAAAGGATGAGAAGTTAAATGATAGCTTATGTCTTAACAGGAAGGTTATATCAAGCAAGCATTCTTTGGGCATTGTACAGTTAAACATTGAGCAGGAATGTGGTGAGCTAGTTCCTGGATCAGGGAGGGTTATCTTTTAAGTTTATCTTGAGGTCTCCAGTTTCTCAGGAGAGGGCAGAAGGGCAAGTCACTCTGTGATGGGCTAGTCACTAGGGGTCTAAAAATGTTGAGTTGATATCTCTCAAGAGAAAAGAAACTAGAGTCTTAATCCTGACAACAGATGAGTAACATGAGTGAGGGAAATTTATCATTAGTTCACATACTTTCTACAATGTGCCTTCTGAAGCAAACTTCAACAAATGTACACAGATTTTAAATACCTCTCATTTTTGGGGTTTTTCTATTATATTTATCCCTTTTTGATCCACTTATTTCTTCCAACATTGATTTTGACATACCAGATTCTACTTCAGGTTGTACTGGATTTGTATTTTCAGAATTTCTGTAAAAAAATGTTCTTGACTGTGGTCTATGCATGTTATTCATGGAGGTCAATTCCTCAGCCACTTCCATTTCCTTAACTCTTAAAGTCAACATGACTGAACAGTGTGAGTGTCCATGAATGTGTTAAAAGCTGAAAAAGCCTAAGGGAAGATTTTTGCTTTTGCCACTGTTGTTTACCTTGATTTCATTGTTGTTGCTGTGATTTGATGTGGTTTGTTTGAGACAGGAGGAGCTGCCTAGATATACTGGGCTGGCCTCCAGCTCTCTAACCTCCTGCCACTGCTTACTGAGCACTGTGATTCCAAGTGGGTGTCTCCAGGACTGACAGTTTTCTTTGTTTATGTTTTGTTAATTGACTTCCTTAAGTTACCAGTGTTCTTAACATTTCAAGCAAGTGTTCCCAACTGCAAGGCTGTAATGACACAAAATTTACTCACCATTAAGAAATGCCTTTCCTTGCTTTGGCTAACATGTGAACTGTATACAAACTTACTGTGGCATAGAAAGCCACCTTCACTTTTCATTTTTGCTTAGAAATTCTGCTGTGGCTAACCAATTCCTTGTATCTGCTGCTTCACTCTGAGTGGAAACAGGGAATGAATTCTAATTAGGGCAATGCCAGTATATATTGTGTTATTTTACAATAGCTACATTGTCTTCATAAAATAAACCCAAGGCTTTGCCATCTGACTCAATAATGCACCCACAGCGCCTTGGTGACTTAAAGGAATCATTTTCTGAGCCAACAGTCTTTTCCTTACTTCAACATTATGGACCATCACTGATTGATAGATAATATACATTCCATGTATTTTTGGACGCATACTGACTTCTTGTTGCAATGATAAACATCATGACCAAATGTGGTTTGAGTAAGAAAGGGCTTATTTGGTCTTACAGGTTACAGTTTATCATAAGGCAAATTCAGAGCCAGAAATAAGGCATAAGTCACAGCAGAGATAATGTAGTCATACCACCTACTACATTGCACTCATTAGTTCTCAACAGCCCAGCCTGTTTTTGTATATACCCTAGAACCTTTTGCCCAGCAGAGGTAACACCCATTATTGCTCAGCCCTATAATATCAACCAGTAATTAAGAAAATGCCCACAGACTTGAATACAGGGAAATATGATGGAGGCATTTTCCCAACTGAGCCTCTCTCTTCATAGATGAGCCTAATTTGTGTCATTTTCTTAATACATACACTGAGTTGAATAGCTGTCAGTGTAGACCATGGTAGATTCAGTACATGGATAGAAAGACTTTGGTACAACTCAAGTGAGAGGTGACGCTATATTAGAAAAGGATGGCAGCATTGGAGATAGTAAGAAGTAGATATATGCCACCTGTTTCTCTATATATCCATCCATTCACATATCCAAAAGATATAGACTTCTTAATAAGTTAGATTGTTTTAACAGTGTGACACAGACTGTCATGTAACTTGGTGTACAGCCTAGACTGTCTTCAAACTTGTGATTCTCTTGCCTTAGGCAACCAAGTTCTGGGATTATAGGCATAAACCATCAGATCCATTTTAGACAGTCTTGTTCTGTTTTGTTTGAGACAAATTTTCTCTGTATAGCCCTGGCTATTCTGAACTCACAGTGTATCCTAGGATGGCCTTGAACTCAGATATCTGCCTGTCTCTTCCTCTAAGTGCTATATTAAGTGTGTGTCAACACCATCTGCCTGTAAGAGATGAAACTCACAAATTCTTAAAGTAAATAAAGAAAATTTCCTTCAAATTTTATACAGTATGTGACTATATAAAGACAATGTTAGGGTCCTTCAAGGTTTACAAAGAGTTCATGCAAATAAAAGTTTAATTAGTTTAGTGATAGATCTCCCTTTGCCAGCCATATTCACAGATGGGCTACATTTACATGATAAAGAAATTGCCTCAACATTCAAAATTGTAGATTTCATAACTGGAATTAAAATGGAGAATTAGTTCTCTATAATCACGATGATAGCACCCTTAGGCTGAAAATTAGTCTATTTGTATGGATATATATCTGAAGATTCTGCAGAACATAAAGATTGCAGGCAAAAAATCATTATTAAAATCATCATTAACTGCAATATTTAGTGACATAGGGAATGATTACTAGGGACTATAGATATTTTTACCCTTAAAATCACATCTACATAATTCATTCTTTGAATTCCTTCTGAATTCAGAATCCCTGAATTCTGAATAAATAATGACAAAAATATATTTGAACAGGAAATGGTTGGCATTGTGTGATGTCAGCCACCTTAATCAGTCTATGTTCTGCTGGTCTATCTCTCTTCTGAAAAAATTATTTTGTTAAGATGGCTCCTGACAAATTGAACTCTATTCCCAGGAAACCTCTGAGGTCTAGCTCCGAGGTTATCTTCCAGCATGTACCATTACTTCTAAGATGTACTTTTTATTTCTTAGCTTGTCTCTGAAACTCTTGGGTACCATACTTCATCCCATCTAAGAGAAATTCTCCAAGCTTGCTAAGACAACAGCTAGCTAATCTAATTAACTAAGATGTGCTAATGTGGTCACTGGAGATAATCAAGTACAGTGTTAAAGAATTTAAGTATACCCCTTTGAAGCAAATGATCTTGCTTATGTTACCAACTATGTTTAGATACTGAGACTTCTTTTTTAAGCAGGGACTTAAAAATATTAAAGGGAAGAATTTCTTGGATAGGAGAAATGCTATTACTCTCAAATTTCACAAATCCAGGAAAGTTCCATTTAACTCAAAGGATTAGTCTTTTTTTGGGGGGTGGCTATTTGGTTTTATTTCTACTTTATTAAAAATATGTTTTTGTTTAAATTAGAAACATGAATGCTCCACATGTCAATCCCAGTTCCCTCTCCCACCCCTCGTCCCTTGTCCCTCTACCAGTCCTCCCAGCCCCCTACCCAATCACCACATCATTACCCAGGTAGGGTGAGGCCCTCCTTGGGGGGATCTCCAGAGTCTATCATTTCATCCAGGTAAGGAACTAGGCCCTTCCCCATGTGTCCAGGCTGAAAGACCATCTCTCTGTTTGGAATGGGCTCCCAAAGATCATTCATAAATCATGGTAAACTCTTATCTACTCCCCAAAGCCCCAGTGATTTCTGTGGCCTCCTCACTGGCACTACATTCATGGAGGCTGGATCAGTCCCCTGTTGGTCTCTCAGCTATCAGTCTGGGATTCAAAAGCTCCAACTTATCTGGTCAGCTGTCTTTGTGGGTTTCACCATCATGGTCTTGACCCCTTTGCTCCTCACTCATCCATCTTTGTCACATGGTTCCAGGAGTTCAGTTCAGTGTTTAGCTGTGGGTATCTGTCTCTACTTCCATTAGTCCCTGGATGAAGGTTCTAGGATGGCATAAAGGGTAGTCATCAACCCTGTCATCAAGGAGGGACTACTAATGTAGTCTCTCCATTATTGCTTAGTTTGCCAGTTGGTGTTATCCTTGTAGACCTCCAGAGATCTCATTAGTGTCAGCTCTCAAACTTCCTGCTCACCCAAGTCTTCTTCTGCCCCCACTCTTATCCCTCTCTCTTTTTCTTGGTTCCCTGTCCCCTCAACCATGTTCCCAATATGCTCAGGAGATCTTACCTCATTCCACTTTTCTGGGGTATCATGCATCTCTCTTGGGAACCTCCTTGTTTCCCAGACTCACTGGCACTGGGATTGTGGGCTGACACTCCCCTGATCCATACTTACAAACCATATATGAGTGAGTACATACCATGTTTGTCTTTTTGTGACTGGGTTACCTCACTCAGAATGGTTTCCTCTAGTGCCATCCATTTGCCTGCAAATTTCAAGATTCCATTGTTTTTCTCCACTGAGTAGTACTCCATTGGGTAAATGTACCACATTTTCTCTATCCACTCTTCAGTTGTGGGCCACCTAGGTTGCTTCCAAGATCTAGCTATTACATATAATGCTGTTATGAACATAGTGGAACAGACATCCTTGTTGTGTGAATGGGCATGTTTGGTATATGCCTAAGAGTGGAATTGCTGGGTCTTTTAGTAGACTGAGTCTCATTTTCCTGAGGAATCTCCATACTGATTTCCATAGCGGCTGCATGAGTTGGCACTCCCACTAGCAGTGGATGAGTGTTCTCCTTTCTCCACATCCTGTCTGGCCTAAACTGTCATTGGTGTTTTTGATTTTAGCCATTCTGACAGGAGTAAGATGACATCTCAGAATTGTTTTGATTTACATTTCCCTAATGGCTAAGTATATTGAGCACTTTCTTAAGTGTCTTTCAGCCATTTTAGACTCCCCTATTGAGAATTCTCTATTTAATTCTGTACTCCACTTTTTCATTGGATCCTTTGGTGTTTTGGAGACTTCTTGAGTTCTCTGTAAATTTTGGAGATCAGTCCTCTGTCAGATGTGGGATTAGTGGGATATCTTTTCCCAATCTGTGGGCTGCCTTTTTGTCTTGCTGACTGTGTCCTTTTCCTTACAGAAGCTACTCACTTTCAGGAGGTCGCAATTATTAATTGTTGATTTCAGTGTTTGTGCTACTGTTGTTATATTCAGGAAGTAGTCTCCTGTACCAATTTGTTCAAGGGTACCTCCCATTTTCTCTTCTAACAGGTTCAGTGTGGCTGGATTTATGTTGAGGTCTTTTATCCATTTAGACTTAAGTTTTGTGCACGGCGATAGACATGGATCTATCTGCAGTCTTCTACATGACAATATCCAGTTATGCCCGTACCATTAGTTAAAGATGCTATCTTTTCTCCATTGTATAATTTTAGCTTCTTTGTCGAAAATCAGGTGTTCATAGGTTTGTGGATTAATCTCAGGGTTTTCAATTCGATTCCATTGGTCTACCTGTCTTTTTTTTGCCAATACCAAGCTATTTTCAGTACTATAGCTCCATAATAGAGCTTGAAGTCAGAGATGGTGACGCCTCCAGACATTGCTTTGTTGAGCATGGTTGTCTTGGCTATCCTGGGTCTTTTGTTTTGCCATATAAAGTTGAGAATTGTTTTTTCCAGGTCTGTGAAGAATTGTGCTGAAATTTTGGTGGGGATTGCATTGAGTCTGTTGATTGCTTTTGGCAGGATTTCCATTTTTACAACACTGATCCTATCCATCCAAGAGCATGGGAGATCTTTCCATTTCCTGTTGTCTCCTTTAACTTCTTTCTTTAAAGACTCAAAGTTATTGTGATACAGATCTTTCACTTGTATAGTTAGCATTACCCCCCAGGTATTTTATGTTGTTTGTGGCAATTGTAAAGGGTGATGTTTCTCTGATTTCTTTCTCTGCCATTTTATCGTCTGTATTTAGTAGGGCTACTGATTTTCTTGAGTTGATCTTGTTTCCTGCCACATTCCTGAAGGTGTTAATCAGCTGCAAGACTTCCCTGGTAGAGTTTTTTGGGTTACTTACGTAAACTATCATATTATATGCAAATAGTGAAAGTTTTTCCTCTTCCTTTCCAAATTGTAACCCTATTGCACCACTCCTGGGTCAAAGAAGAAATAAAAAAAGAAATTAAAGACTTCCTAGAATTCAATGAGAATGAAGACACAGCATACCCAAACTTTAGGGACACTTTGAAGCAGTGCTAAGAGGAAAGTTCATAGCAATAAGTGCCCATATTACGAAACTGGAGAATAGTCACATTAGAGAATTAACAGCACAACTGAAAGCTCTAGAACAAAAGGAAGCAAACTCACCCCCAGAGGAGCATATGCCAAGAAATAATTAAGTTGAGGGCCGAAATCAATAAAGTAGTAACTAGGAAAACTATACAAAGAATCAATGTAACAAAGAGTTGGTTCTTTGAGAAAATCAACAAGATAGACAAAACTTTATCCAAACTTACCAAAAGGCAGATTATGAACATGCAAATTAACAAAATCAGAAATGAAAAGGGAGACATAACAATGGACACTGAGGAAATGAGAGAATCATAGGTCATATTTTGAAAAGCTGTACTCCACAAAATTTTAAAAATTAAAGGAAATGGACGACTTCCTGGATAGCTATCACTTACAAAAATTAAATCAAGAACATATAAGCAATTTAAATAGTCCTATAACACCTAAGGAAATAGAAGCAGTCATCAAAAGTCTCCCAACCAAAAAAGCCCAGGGTCATATGGCTTCAGTGCAGATTTCTACCAGAAAATCAAAGAACAGATTATACCAATTCTCCTCAAAGTATTCCATGCAATAGAAGCAGAAGGGTCTTTGCCAAACTCTTTTTACAAGGCTTTAATAACATTGATACCCAAGCCACACAAAGACACAACTAAGAAAGAGTACTTCAGACCAATATCCATCTTGAACATTGATGCAAAAATGCTCAATAAAACACTGGCAAATCAGATCCAAAAACACATTAGAAACCTCATTAACTATGAGCAAGTGGGCTTCATTCCACGGATGCAGGTATGGTTCGACATACGAAAATCCATCAGTGTATCCACCATATAAACAAACTGAGAAACCAAAATCACATGATCATCTCACTAGATGCTGAAAAAGCCTTCTATAAAATCCAACACCCTTCCATGATAATGGTATTGGAGAGATCCGGGATAACAGGTACATACCTAAACATCATAAAAGCTATATACAGCAAACCAACAGCTGTAAGGGAAACCTTTTCTTTGAGAGAAGCCTTTTTGCCAGCCTGGTTCTAGAGCCACATCAGTCCCAAATAAACACACAGGAGGCTATATTAATTATGAAGCTGTTGGCCTTGCTTGTTTCTTACTGACTAGCTCTGACTTAAGTAATTACCCCATAATTGTATGTCTCTTACCGGAGAAGTTTCCGGGCTTCCTACCCCATGGTGTTACATCTCGATTCTCCTGTGTTTCTCCTTCCCAGAGTTCTCCTGGACTCCTAGTCCCACCTATCTAGATTCCTATTGGCCAGCAGTGTTTTATTGACAAATAACAGGACTTCCCCAACATCTCCTCTTTTCTGTTTAAACAAAAAGAAAGGTCTTAACTTTAACAAAGACAAATTGTATATAACAGAACAGTTATCAAATAAGAACACATTTACAATATTTTGTCAACATTTCACAAGATTTAAAGAAAATATCGTCCATCCCATTCTTGTGAGTCCAAAGTTCTATATGTAGCTTATCTTTTATCATAAATAAGGAAAAATATAATTATAGCTGTCTGCCTTCAACTCCATCAAAGACCACAGAAGGATAATATATAAACACTAAGATTGACAGAGACATCTGGACAGTCACCCGACGTTCCTCTGTATTGTCAGGGCATCCATCTTCAGCCCATAGGCCACAATGTATCCAGAAGATTTCTCAGCAAAGCAGGAAATATCAAAACTCTCCATATGCATTGGCAGTCAGTCAGTCATTTCTCTGTGTTCTGCAGAAAGTCTTTTAGACTCTTCCATGAAGCAGGAACCCTGTAAGACTGAGTTCAGCAGTCACTTTCCTGTGGGTCCTGCATGTCCAGATTATACAACAACAGTCAAACAGTCTAGGCAAGAACAGTTTCTTGCCCAAATGGCTAATCTTGCCATGTTGAAAGCAAACTCCATACCGAGTTTCTTCGATGCCCATCTTCCTCTCAGACATTATTGGTGCTGCCAGGAGCAGACATTTCTCATTGTCAAGAAAAACCCTAAATCATTTTAAATGCCATTTTCTGAAGGTCTTTGGAAGGTTTGAAGACTATCTGTCTCAAATACATCTCTATATATCTAGAAAACCTAACTTACCTAATTATAAATTCTGACTATTATAAGTAACTATCTGTAGTCTGTATTTAATTATGTATTACATTTTAAAAGATCAGTATAAGCACAATACTTAATCAAGAGGAGAAATATACACATCACAAAATTGACCTTGAATTTGTATCAATAAATGAAAAACCATACCATACCATAATTCCCCTTTTTACCATTAAAAAGTGATTGGCTGTGATCACTAGCTAATTATAAACAATCCCATTTAAATGAAAACAAAGATTTATAAACAAGATGGGAATTAGGATGTCGCTCATTCTAAACTACTTCGTGCTGGATGGGGGCGCTGTTCATACCATGGGGATCATGAAAAAACTCAGAAACCTGTATAAGTCCTTATTTTCAGGGTCTGTAAAGCTGCATCATCTTAGCTGTTTCAGTTGTTGGAACACCTGGTCCATTGCTTCCGGGGGTCTTGGTTCGTCAAACCACAAAAGCCTGGAAGGAATCCTCAGCTTTTCATTTTCTGTAGAAACATAAGCAAAATCTCCTTTCCCAAGTAACATATTCTTATACTTAATTTTGAAGTTAAGGCATTTTAAAAAGATATAAGTTGAATTAATTCAGCAGCATTTATAATCAAGTGTACTTTAGCAGCTGTTCCTTCCTTAGCAATCAAAAAACTGAAAAACACAATAGCATACAGTATCCAGACTCTCTGTGTATTTTCCATCTTTGTGTGGCTTATTTATTCATCTATTATTACTTTATTTATTTTACTTTCATTTATTTTTCTCTGAGACAGGGTTTCTCTTTGGAAATCCACCTGCCTCTGCCTCTGGAGTAAATCCTACCGTCGTGCGCCACCTCAACGCCGGGTTTCTATTTATTTACCACTTTGCTGTTTCATTTTCTCTCTCAATCTCATGTATATTTTTAAACACATTGTAAACCTGTTGGGGTACCCCGAATTGAGGAGGGGTCCCCAAGCTGGATTTGTCGCCCCCAAGAATGAAGAGTCCACACGTCAATTGATGGAACACGCAAGAGGCTTTAATTAGGCATCTGCAGATGGGCCTCTCAGTCAGCTTTTAGACCGATTGGCCCCGAGGTTCAGTTACAATTAGCTTTTAAAGACAAAAACCACAAGCCTCTGGGAGGGGTCCTGGGAGGGGTCCCTATCTTGTGTGGGGGGGAGTACGTGACTACTGACCAGGGGAAGTAGATGTCTTCTTGACCTGCACGTTGTAAATTCCTCAAACCTTGGTATGAGTTAATCATCTCTCCCTAAGTAAATCGTGGTTATCATTTCCTTGTTTCCCATAAATCTTGTTTGCCCATCTCTGATGCCCTGGTGGTCAGCAGCCTGGAATTGGTCTTTTGTGGGTTTACAGCCCTTCTGCAATTAAGGTTGCTAAACCATATATTCCATTCTGTGGTTTGGCCAGTTCCTGGGATGGGGTCCTTTGTTCACTTCCCAAGTTCTCTAGTGGGGTGACCTCCCTGTTTAAGCTTATATTTTATTTCTATAAATTCGGGGTCTTTCAAACCTTTAGAGGTTTTGTTCATCCAAGTCTGACTTTACTGTAAATCTTTACGTTTTTCTGGCCACGTGTCTTATCTGTAAAACCGCGGCTGTTTTAAACTGCCTTTTTTTTCAAGATGGAGGGCGTAAGCATGATTCCAGCTTACCGCCTCAGTCCATGCTGACATCCAGCAAAAACTGTCACTTCCAGCTGTACATACACACCTTTCAATCGTTAGCAGAGTCTCTTAAAACAACCTTGCTGGTTTTGTTTTCTTTTTATGCCGAGTCAGGAAGACTCTGGTAAGCGAGCTACGTGAGTCTCGGCTTGTTGCTAGCAAAACACCTGAGAAAATGCTGCTACCAAAAATCTGTGCTTCTCTCCGTTCTTCTGTTTCTAAAATTCCTTTAAAGCTTTTGTCATTCTACGTGGAAATTCAATCCCGCTTCTGACAACCATTATGTAAAAAGAGGCTTTTTCCTTGATTATGGTATGGGTATGGTTTTTCATTAACAGCCTTCATCAAACTGAATGGAGAGAAACTGTAGGCTATTCCTCTAAGATCAGGAACAAGGCAAGGCTGTCCCCTCTCCCCATATCTCTTCAATATTGTACTGGAAGTTCTAGCTAGAGCAATAAGACAACAAAAGAATTAGTCTTAAAGAGAGCAGATACGAATGGAATGGCTTATGCATCTTGTGTTAAAAGGAGGCCAGAAAGACAGGAGTAGGCTATAGACCTCAGTGTACTGGTGGGATGAATGGTGTGACCACTGAGACTGATAAATCAAACTCAGAAAGAATTAAAAGTAACAAAATGATGTCTGTTTGAACACCTTTCATTCATAACCCCAAAGGAAATATTGATTGTAAAATCACTAAGAATTATATTTATAATTTTGAAGTTTCTAAATCGCATCATTATGGTATTATTGAGATATTCAAAATAAACTAAATGAATCAAAATTATACAAGGAGAAATATTTTGTCTTTGTCTAGCCATGTAAAACCATCATTACAAGCAACTAATGAACAAGGGACTGAGAGATGGTCCAATGGTTCAGAGTGTTTCTGCTGTTGTGGGCACCTGTGTTTACCTCCCAGCATTCACATGATGTCTCACAACCATTTTCACTTCAGTTCCTGGGGATTCCATTCACTTCTTTGATTTCTTAAGCATCAAGCACATGCAGTATACATACCTTCATGGAAATAAAATACTTATACAAACAAAATGAAACAACACATATATTTTTAAAAGATAATGAACAAATACATTATTAAGAAAATTACCATATTCACAGGTCACAACTGATAAGGTTTTTGTCATTACAGATTAGCACAAATTTCCTGGAGTGTCAAATAAATTGTTACATAGAATATGTTCTCTCCTTTGACTTCTAATATAATTAATAAATGTGTGCTATAGTGGTCACTGGAGAGAATTCAGAATGATTAGTTTCTCTTCTGTATTACTTTACCTCCTAAATAATATCCATATATATGAATGAGTGTTGTCCATTCACATAGTGAAAAATATTTTTGATATTACAACTGAAGCTGATATAAATATTCATATACAGGTATTCACTGGGATATGTGTTTTCTTTTGAGAAGTAAGTAGGATTAGAATGGCTGGTACAATGTTAAGTGTAGGTATAACATTTTTACTTAAAGAGTCTGTGGAACCATGTGTAATGGATTAATTGTTACACTCCAATAAGTTATGCCTACATTTGTGAATACAGCAGTATTTGGAAAAGGATTCCTTCCCTGTAATATTAAGTCAAGAAGGGATCTTTTTATTTCATCCAGATAAGCCCTAAATCTAAAGACAAGTATCTTTGTAAGAAACAGAAGTGAAGACATAAGAACAAATGAGAAGCTTGTGTGAACACAGTGGCAAAGATTACAGTTGTACTGTCACCAGCCAAGAATGCCTAGAGCCACCAGATGTTAGAAGAAACAAGAAAGGATTTTCTTCACTAGGATCTGGCTATAGAGCTGTAGCAACTGATATCTTGATAACAAATGTTTGGCTTTTAAAATTATTAAGAAATAAATTCGGTGTTGACTTAAAAGTGGCTAAGTTTGTGATATTTTATTAAAGCAAGTCTGAAAATCTAATAGACATTGTTTTACAAAGTAGTGGTAATAATTTATATTATCAGCATTAATGTGTGGGAGGACCAACTACTCTGAATTGGCACCAATATTTGGTATGAATTGAATTATAATTGTATTACATTTAAATTATTGTACAGTGGCATCAAGTTGTGGTTCAAATTGCATTTTCATAGTGTCCAAGTATATTAAGCATCTGTTGAATACCTTATCATGGACTCATGGACGTATTTGACCTGCACATAGATTTTGGTAAAGTACCAATTAAATATTTTGTGTCAGACAGCTTTTCTCTTATTATTGAATTTTAAGAATTAGATATAGATATATATATGTATAACCAGGAAGCCTTTGGTTTGTTGTATGTTTTCCAAATATTTTCTCTGAATCTGTGGTTCATGTTTTCATTTATTTAACAGTAATTTTTTTAAGTTTTAAAGAATTTGGTGTAGTTGACTATGCTGGTTTATAGTGCATGTTTTTTCTATGCCTATTTAAACACAGTCTAAATTACTGTTTGCATACACCATGAGGAAAAACTGGGGATGGCCTTTGAGAATATGAATGTTCAATTGTTCTTTCATTGTTTCTTAAAAAGAGGATGCATTCCCCCACTGAATATTTTTGGCATTGTGGATAAAATCAATTTAGCATATTTGTATGCATCTCTTTAGGGACTCTAAATTCCATTCCACTAATTTACAAATCTATTTATCTTTAAGTTAATACCATACTGCTTTAATTACTGTATATTTGTATTAGATGAAGAAACATTAATAGGTCTTTCAAAAATTTTATTTATTATCCAAACTGAATATTCTGTTCTACCTTCTTCATTTTGTCAATAAATACAACAGAGTGACCAGTATTTTAACAGTCATTGTGTCCAATCTGTAAATAAGTGTGAGGAGAAAATGTGTGTTAATAATGCTGTATTCCAACTTATAAAATGCTATGTTTTATAAAAATTATCCTTGTAATGATTTTAAGTTCTTGCTGTCAAGATTTTAGGTTTTTTTTTATTCTTAAGAATTTAGTAGTTTAGATGTACAAAAAATAAAATTTTGACATTTTGTTTTCTAAGTCTTTCTGTACAAAATATAGACATGAAAATGGTTTTTATACTGGTCCTGTATTTTGCTACCTTGCTAAATCTACATATTAGCTCCTTACCATTTTTATTGATTTTCTGTTTTCCACATAAATGATCATTCCTGTGTAGGCAATGAAGTTTAAACTTTTTCTTTTCGTTTCTGAGTAGGACGTTTGTTTCTTTTCCTTTCATCATAACATTGGAGAAGACCTCCAGTAAAATACTAAATAGAAATGGTGAAAAACATTAATGTAGTCTTGTCACACCTGTCATCCCTGATGGTGTATCCTAGCCTACTGATGATACATTCCATTCCTGCCTTTATTCTAAATTTTGTCTTTTATTTACTGCTTTGAAAGTTTCTACTTTTATTTTTAATTTATTAACATTTTCTTTGCATCTAAACATCCATTTATAACACCTCTGTTTTTCAAATTTAGGTCTTAAATATTTCATATCTATAGTTTCATTACATATCATTTTAATATATTTTATTTCCCAATCTACTGTGCTTATGTTACTAATAAGTATTTGGTTTGCTTTGCTTATTATGGTATCCTTTTCCCTTTAATTGATTGTTTTTAACCATCATTGGTCATATTTTTCTTCTTTATATGCTTGATACTTTTTCACTGGGTGCTTGGTGTTGTGACACTGGTACTCAATGATTTTGGTCTTCCTTTAAGGCTTATAACTTTATATGAGGATGCAAGTAAATTACTTTGAGAAACTTTTACACTTTTATGTCACACATACAACTGTGATGAACTAAGTCTCTACTAGTCATTGGCTTAGGAATAACTTTGTAACACTGCTAAAAAAATAAACAATTTTAAAGTTTGCATATCTTCCCACATTGCTTAATGGAAGTAAACAGTTTCCAGCTTTATCTGGAAATTATTTTCAAATCCTTTTCTAATTGAGTAGCTGTTATTTCTATAATATTCTGCCTTAGGAATTCTGCTTGCTTTGAATTTCTCTGAATGCTAGTTTAATTTTAATTTATGGACAGTATATCAGGATCTGTTTGTATTTCCCAGTCTCTGCTCAGCCTAAAATTTTCCAAACAATTTGCACAGTCATAGGGCTTAATTAATAAAAGATTGTTTTTGCACTTAAGCATTCTTCACTCTTTCTTATGTAATGCTTAGAAACCATTGTGTAAATATATCTTAAGTAGTATTTAAGGTTTGTTTTATGATTTTTAAATGCAATAGGTTAAGTCTGTTCCCTTATAGTCTATGATAGATCGAAGTGAAAATCTAGTTGAATATATTGAAATGACATAAAAGAAAATGAAATTCAAAAATTGACTTAAGATTTTATTTAATACCACCATTTATTAAAATTTAGAGCTAACAAGAATCCTTTAAGTTACCAAAATTTTTCAAATTCTAGACAGACTGTTCTGCACTTTTATTGAAGGAAGAATAAATATTATAGCAAATTTAGCTTACTACATGTTAAAGTAAAATTACTTCTTTATTCTTAGTGATGCATGTACCTCTGTTGGTTTACTTATGTTGAATGCAATATTTCTTTGGTCCTCTCTCAGAATTCTACTTTATGTAAATGTGACATGGTAAATTGCAGCTACTATATGAAATTTTTTTATTGACATGGGTCCCTCCTTACCATCATGGACTAAAATTGAATGATTTACCCAAGTACATGTAACAAAATTTTGTTAAACTCTATCTATCTATTTCTACTGTCTGTCTCACTCACTCTCTCTCTCGCTCTCTCTCTCTCTCTCTCTCTCACACACACACACACACAATTTAAACAGCAAAAGAGACATAATTATCTTAAGCTAACAATGTGAAGAAAATAATTTTTGAATTGCCATAATATTTTTAAAGTTATTGAGGAAGTTTTCTAAACCAGAGTTTCTGTCACTGTGATAAAACATCATTACCAAAACAAAACGTGGAGGAAATAGTTTATTTCATCTTACAGTTTGTTTTTCCTCATCTAGGGAAGTCAGGCCAGTAACTCAAACCACAAACTCGGATTCAGGAATTGATATGAAGGAGTGCTGTTTATAGACTTGTTCATCCCAGACTGATCAATTTGTTTTCTTAAACACTTTACAATGACTTACATAAGGGTAATCCTACCCATAATGGATTATGGTCCTCTACATAAATTGTCAATCAAGAAGATGTTCCACAGGCTTTCCAGACAAGCTAATCTTATGGAAGCATTTTTTCCTTTCATGAGACTCTGGTTTCTGTAAAGTTGACAGAAAATCTAGCCAGAATAATTGACTCATTGTCAATTTGATGCACAAGCACATATATGTTTAATCATAGCCTTTCCTTTCTCATTTTTCCCCAAAATAGTATATTATTACTAATACCACTGTAAAGGAGAAGCTTTTTCCTTGAGAGGAGCCTTCCTGCCAGCCGGGTTCTAGAGCCGCATCAGTCCCAAATAAACACACAGGAGGCTATGTTAATTATGAAGCTGTTGGCCTTGCTTGTTTCTTACTGGCTAGCTCTGACTTAGTAATTACCCCATAATTGTTAATCTAAGTATGTTTCTTACCGGAGAATAGTTCTGGGCTTCCTACCCCATGGCATTACATCTTGACTCTCTCGTGTTTCTCCTTCCCAGAGTCCTCTTGGACTCCTAGTCCCACCTATCTAGATTCCCTATTGGCCAGAGAGTGCTTTATTGACAAATGCACAGGACTTCCCCAACATCTCCTCTTTTCTGTTTAAACAAAAAGAAAGGTCTTAACTTTAGCATAGCTAAATTATATATAACACAACAGTTATCAAGTAAGAACATAGTTACAATATTTTAGCAAGATTTAAAGAAAATATCATCTATCCCATCCTTGTGAGTCCAAAGTTCTATATGTAGCTTATCTTTTATCATATCTAAGGAAAATTATAATTATAATTATCTATTTTCAACTCCATCAAAGACCACATAAGGATAATATATAAACACTGGGATTGACAGAGACATCTTACTGCCTGGACATTCACCCGAAGTTCCTCTGTATTGTCAGGGCATCCATCTTCAGCCCATAGGCCACAATGCATCCAGAAGATTTCTCAGGAAAGCAGGAAATTTCAAACTGTCCATCTGCATTGGCAGTCTGTCAGTCATTTCTCTGTGTCCTGTAGAAAGTATTTTAGACTCTTCCATGAAGCAGGAACCCTGTAAGACTGAGTTCAGCAGTCACTTTCCTGTGGGTCCTGCATGTCCAGATTATACAACAACAGTCAAACAGTCTAGGCAAGAACAGTTTCTTGCCCAAATGGCTAATCTTGCCATGTTGAAAACAAACTCCATACCGTGTTTCTTCGATGCCCATCTTCCTCTCAGACATTATTGGTGCTGCCAGGAGCAGACATTTCTCATTGTCAGGAAAAACCCTAAACCATTTTAAATGCCATTTTCTGAAGGTCTTTGAGAGGTTTGAAGACTATTTATCTATCTCAAATATATTTCTGTATATCTAGAAAACCTAACTTACCTAACTATAAATTCTGACTATTATAAGTAACTATCTATAATCTGTATTCAATTATGCATTACGTTGTAAAAGATCAGTATAAGCACAATACTTAATCAAGAGGAGAAATATACACATCAAAAAATTGGTCTTGAATTTGTATCAATAAATGAAAAACAATTCCCATACCATAATTCCCCTTTTTACCATTAAAAAGAGATTGGTTGTGATCATTAACCAATTATAAACAATCCCATTTAAATGAAAACAAAGATTTATAAACAAGATGGGAATTAGGACGTCGCTCATTCCAAATTGCTTCATGCTGGAAGGGGGCGCTGTTTATACCATGGGGATCATGACAAAACTCAGAAACCTGTATAAGTCCATATTTTCGGGGTCTGTAAGACTGCATCATCTTAGCTGTTTCAATTGTTGGAACATCTGATCCACTGCTTCTGGGGGTCTTGGTTGGTCAAACCACAGAAGCCTGGAAGGAATCCTCAGCTTTTCATTTTCTGTAGAAACATAAATAAAAACTCCTTTTTCAAGTAACATATCCTTATACTTAAATTTTGAAGTCAAGGCATTTTTAAAAGATATAAGTTGAATTAATTTAGCAGCATTTATAATCAAGTATACTTTAGCATTTGTTCCTTTCTTAGCAATGAAAAAACTGAAAAACACAATAGCATACAGTATCCAGACTCTCTGTGTATTTTCCATCTTTGCGTGGCTTATTCATTTATCTATTATTACTTTATTTATTTTACTTTTATTTATTTTTCTTTGAGACAGGGTTTCTCTTTGGAAATCTGCCTGCCTCTGCCTCTGCAGCAATTCCTACCTGTGTGTGCTACCACAACACCGGCTTTTGTATTTATTTACCACTTTGCTATTTCATTTTCTCTCTCAATCTCACGTATATTTTTAAACACACTGTAAACCTTTAGAGGTTTTGTTCATCGAAGTCTGACTTTACTGTAAATCTTTATGTTTTTCTGGCCACGTGTCTTATTTGTAAAAACCGTGCTGTTTTAAACTGCCGTTTCCAAGATGGCGGGCATAAGCGTGATTCAAGCTTACCGCCTCAGTCCATGCTGACATCCAGCAAAAGCTGCCACTTCCAGCTGTACATACACACCTATCAATCATTAGCAGAGTCTCTTAAAACAACCTTGCTGTTTTTTTTTTTTTTTATGCTGAGTCAGGAAGACTCGGGTAAGCAAGCCACGTGAATCTCGGCTTGTTGCTAGCAAAACACCTGAGAAAAATGCTACTATCAAAAATCTGTGCTTCTCTCCGTTCTTCTGTTTCTAAAATTCCTTTAAAGCTTTTGTCATTCTACGTGGAAATTCAATCCCACTCTGACACCAATCTGTAAAGGAGAAGCTTTTTCCTTGAGAGGAGCCTTCCTGCCAGCCGGGTTCTAGAGCTGCATCAGTCCCAAATAAACACACAGGAGGCTGTATTAATTATGAAGCTGTTGGCCTTGCTTGTTTCTTACTGGCTAGCTCTGACTTAAGTAATTACCCCATAATTGTTAATCTAAGTATGTTTCTTACCGGAGAATAGTTCTGGGCTTCCTACCCCATGGCGTTACATCTTGACTCTCTCGTGTTTCTCCTTCCCAGAGTCCTCTTGGACTCCTAGTCCCACCTATCTAGATTCCCTATTGGCCAGACAGTGCTTTATTGATAAATGCACAGGACTTCCCCAACATACCACAATAGAAAACATTCTAATCTTCAAAAGTCCACAATCTAAAAATTCAAATACTTTAAAAGTTCATCCATCTTAAACTATCTCTTTTAATGTTGAAATATTCTCTAAAGTAGCTAGCATTTCTCTAAAATACCAAAACATTCCTGTGGATCTATTTAACATAAAAATAAGTATTTTATCATTTCAAGAGGGATGAACCAGGACAGAGTTACATCCAATGAAAGGAAGACCGAAGTACAACAGCATAAAACTCAGTGTTAAACTTTTGGGGCTCAAGATTTTTAATTAATGGGACCACCTGGAAATGAATAATATCTGTAAGGCAAATGACACAGTCAATAAGACAAAATGGAAGTATGCAGAATGGGAACAGGTTTTCACCAGTCCCAGGAAACTAGAAATCAAAATGCAAAATAATCCAATTTAAATGTGGGATACAGACATAAACAGAATTCTCAAGAGAAGAACCCAAATGGCTGACAGGCATTTAAAGAATTGTTCAACATTGATAGTCATTGGTGAAATGGAAATCAAAACAACCAGAGACACCATATTACACCTGTCAAAATGACTAAGATAAAAAACATTGATGACAACTCATATTGAAGAGGTTATGGAATAAGGGGAACACTCCTCCACTGCTTCTGGTAGTGCAAACTTGTATACTTTGGAAATCAGTATTATGGTTTCTCATAAAATTGGGAGTAAATTTGCCTCTAGAGCCAGCAATACACTGTTGGTCATATACCCAAAGAATTATCAATCATATCACAAGGCTTTAAGTATGTTCATAGAAGCATTTTTCATAACAGCCAGAACCTGGAAACAGCATAGATGCCCTTCAACTGAAGAAAGGATAAAGAAAATGTGGTACATTTTCACAATTGGTTTTTTTCAGCTGTAAAAAAAAACCAAGGACATCATGAAATTTGCAGGAAAATCTATGGAACTAGGAAAAAAATCACCCTGGGTGATGTAACCCAGACTCAGAAAGAAAAATATGGTATTTACTCACTCATAAGTGGATATTAGATGTAAAGCCAAGGATAACTAGGGTACAATCCACAGGGCCAGAGAAGCTAGGTAACAAAGAGGACCCCAAGAGGGACACATGGATAGTCCTGGGAAGCAGAAATAGATGAGATCTTCTGGATAAACTGGGGGAGGAGTTGAGGTACAGCAGAGGGGATGGCAATGGGAACACATGGTATCAGGATGGCCAAGTTGAGAGAGGATTTGAGAGGGAGAACAATGAAAGAGATATCTTGATAGAGGTGGCCATTATGGTGTTAGGGAGAAACCTGGTGCTAGGGAGACTACCAGGAATTCACAAGGATGACCCAGCCACGACTCCTGAGAATAGTGGAGAGGGTACCTGAACTGGCCATCTCCTGTAATCAGATTTGTGACTACCCTAATTGTCATCATAGAACCTTCATCCAGTAACTGATGAAAGCAGATGCAAAGATTCAATCACTGAGCTCTAGGAGACCAGTTTAAGAGAGGAAAGAGGGATTACATGATCAGTTGGGGGTCAAGATCATGAAGGGGAAGCCCACAGAGACAGCTGACTCAAGCTCATAGGAGTAATAAACTGACAGGTAGGAGTCCTGTATGATACCAACCCAGGCCTTCTGTATGCAGATGCCAGTTGTGTAGCTTACCTAGTTGTGAGTCCCCTCGTTGTGGGACCAGGATCTGTCTCTGGCACATGAGCTGGATTTTGGAACCTATTCCCTATGGTGGGATGTGTTGCTCAGCCTTGATGAGAGGAGGGGGCAGGGTGTTGCTCCTGCCTCAACTTGATATGCCATGCTTTGTTGACTCCTTTGGGATGCCTTACCCTTTCTGAGGAGTGGATGGGGAGGCATAGAAATGAGGTGGGAGAAGGGAGTGGGAGGAGAGGAAGAAGGGGAAACTATGGTAAGATAAATAAAAATTTAATAATAAAAAGATCTTGTCTCCAAAGGACTTGCTGTAGAACAAATAGAACACCCCATAGATTCAGGCAGGCTCCACTACACTATTTCTAATGTTCTTCATAGTCATTCCATGGTACTAGCACCTACAAAATTCTGGAGTCTCTAAGACAACAGGGCTTCATATTTCATAAACAGCCTCTTTGGGGACCTATTCAGTGCCAAGGGCTTCTACAGCAACTGAGGCTTCACCTTTTTAATAACCTCTCCTGGCAGCTAACAGCATTTATCCTCAGCTGCTTTCTATGACCCATCTGTGTGGTGACTCTGAAGAAACACATCTGAGAAGTTTTTGCTTCAGGAGTTCATGTCTCTTCTTAATTACCACTAATTTCTCAGCTTTAGCTAATCCGTATCAATTGTCCCAGCAAGCAATGGTTTCATTTTAGAAGTTCTGGCATTTTGTTAATTACAATCAATTCCTCAGCCTCAGTTTACTAGGCCCACAGATTCTTAATTCAAAAGATACAATGACCATGATAGAGTCTATTTCCCTCTGAAAACAGTCCTACCATCCTTGAGTAGCCCATAGTTGAGGTGGACAGCATAAATAGGGCCATGTGATTTCTTCCTGCTCTCTGACTGTTGAGAAGCTCAGGCTTGTTCAGGCAGCTGCTGCTATTATGAGAGCATTATTTCATTGACTCTGTTATTCCAGAAGATAATTTCGCTGCTTTACTTCCTATCTTCCTATACTCTTGCACCCTCTTCTATGTTTTTCCCAGAGTCTCACTGAGGGTGGTATGAATATCTTATTTAGAGACAATACCTTATTCTTAGTAAGTTGAGATATAGCTTTGCATTTGTCAGTGTTCATTGAGAAGAAAAGTCCATCTGATTACGACAGAGTAGTAGCATTTGTCTTTAAGTATGAACATACATATTGAGAAGGGAATAAGGTGTTGTGTCCATTTAAGTAAACAACAGTAGTAATTTCCCCCTAGGCCAAAAGTCTGTGTTAACTATGGGTTTATAACTGCATTTATAATACTAGGCATGAATTCTCTCATTTGGAACAAGCCTCCAAAATAATCTTAAAGTGTTTGCTTATCCTCATCACAGTTGTGTCACTATTGCATCATTGATTTTATTTACCTGGTAGGTTGGTTTTGTAATTTAAAGGAGTCTCAACTAGGCAAGATTATTAATGACCTTTTTCCTTTCTGCATCATACATTGTACCTCCTGTCTTACAGGGAGAAAGTATACAACCTAGTACCAAATGGAAGATTACTCCTTGGTAAGCCAACACAAAATTTTGGAACTTAGAAGGGCAATAGCCTATGGGCCGAAATAATGTTACAGCTAATAGCTACTGGTTATTATACAAAACTCCCGTGTCAAATGTGGGATACCTCCTCATCAGGAAAGCCCCAGAGACGCTCAGACCAACACAGGCTCTTTCCATTACTCTTGGTTATCTGCTAGAGCTAGTTAATATCACCCTATTGCTGAAAACACAACAAACCTTGGGTGTAGTGTACATAGACATCAAAACAAAACTGAGATGTAAATAAACTGATACCTTTTCCTTGATTTTATTTTTCTTTTCTGAACCTTCATATCTTTCAGATTTTAGTGTTTGGATACCAACCTTTATTCTGTCTAGACCTATTAGCTACTTTGAACCGTTTTGAGTCATTTTGATAACAGCACTTACCAGAAGGATGAAATTGTGAATACTGAGTGATATTTAATAAAACACTACTTTATATTTTATTTGTTATTTATGAAAAAATTACTATATATAAAATAATTTAAGGTTCTGCTTTTGTATATGTTTGCAAATGTTTTATTGAAAATACCTTGGTATTACTGACCTACCATGCTCGCCAAAGGAAAGATCTTTGAAGCTAGGCATAAATCTTGAACGCGGTGGCATAGAGTAGCATGTGGCAGTCTCTCATCCTGGACCCAATGTGTAACCTTTTATGTTCAACTGGGGCTTGTTGAGTGCAGCTTTATAGTGATATTTTCCAAAGTCAAAGATCATGCCCATGGGAATGAAATTAAAATATGTGCAGTTTAGTAGTGAAATATTCTGATGTTGATGTTCATTCCACATTTCAGTGTGATTTTAAATAATTTCCTATTCATATATTTATACTAATAGACCAGACAGTAATATATTAGAAATAATTACTTTTTAGCTGAAGTTATTCTTATTTTTACATTAGGGACATTTAATTCTATATAATTAAAATCTAAAATCTGTATATTGAATTTCATCTAAAAATGCCATGAGTTAAATTTACATTAATGTCATGTCCCATTTTATCAATTGATTTAACCTTCTATATAATATCATTTGCTGTAATAAGAGATGGTAACCTGCATAGAATTTGGCTATATAACTAAGATTTTATTTTATTTAAATCAAATACATATTAATGTTGAACTCTTTCAGTAAAATTTTCTTGTCAAATGTAACCCAGTTCATAAAACTATGTAACATCCTTTCATACATCATATGTAAACTTGACTGTCCGTCTCATTACTTTCTATGTGTATAGTGTATCATATTAACAGTTTACGAAAACCAAATTGGCAACAGTATAATAGTAACAACTTGCTAAAACATGGAAGTCATTCCAAGAATACTTTTAAGTTTATCTAGAATATTCTAATTTTGAAAAAAAACAACTCAGAAATGAAATAATTTCTTAATTGGAAATAAGTCAATATTGAAAGGTACATAATAAATTAAAATTCTAAGACATCAAGAAACAATATGTATACCTGGCTATGAAAAATGCTATTGAATCAATCAAAACAGGAATCATACAATCTTTCAAAGACATTCTTCTACCTACCAAGAGGAACAGATAATTATGTTCAATAGACATTAATTAATTGTCAGGTACTGAGGAAAACAGTATGTTCCAGTAATGGACATTTTCAAAAGTTTCCTAAAATCTGGTCAGAAATTGAATATACACAAAAGCTAAGAAATAATAATTCAATGTAAAATCTGCTATTATTCATATTGTAGGAACAAAGACAAATAAATGGCAGTCCTGTGAATTATGGTACTTAGGAATGTCTTCATCAGTAAACAAAGTAAGGCTGGATCTAAAATGATGGAAGATTTGCTTTTCAAGTAAATATAAATAAAGAATAGTATTCTAAGCAATGAGAATCAAATGAGTAAAATAAGAAATAAATGAAAAGCATTTGTTTCTTCAGGACTTTCAGGGCAGAGAAAGACTGGAATTTTTAGTTTCACTTCATTCTAAGTTAGTTCAAAGATATTTATGCTTATCAAAAAAGCAAATATAATAGTGGGTTATGACCCAGTTCCACAAAATCCTGTACGTAATATACTGTCATGACAACATTTTGTGAGTAGGAATGACTGTTACTGTTGATGTTTTTAAAAAATTAATTTGTGCCTTGTAACTTAGACCAGAAAGCAGCTTATAATGATAGACAAAAAATTTCGTTTTAAGATAATAATCCCAGGTCTGGGGTTGTTAGGTCATGAAATATATTATTATGAGTTAAATTTAAGAGAACATGAAAGTCATATAAAGCTGGTATGGGTAGTAGAATGGTTATACTGAAGACGAGAAAAAAATCAGAAATGGAATATATGTGATTTAGTGAGAGTAGTCTATATCCAGAGTTAAGAAATCTGAGTCTTTCTTCAAACTCAGTGTGACTCTTAACAATTCATCTTACCTTCCATTATCTCTTTCTCCATTTTGTTATAACATGGTGAGATGGTGTCATATTTTTCTTCTGTAATTTTGCAGATAACTTCAAAGATGTTTTTCATATTGTTATTGATAGTAAGGATATACAAGGATTGGATGAAGAAGGATTCTAGGAGTATCAATATATCATATACAATTCATATGGTATTATCAAAGAATGAACAATGCAAAGTTAATATAAGAATTGCAATGCTGTCCATTACTTTTAGAAATAAATGATTCTTTCAGTGTACCACTTCCAGCACTGTACATTGCAAAGCTTGCTCATCTATAAACCAGAGATAATTATGCCTACTTTAGAAGGATTTATGTAAGAACAAAGATGCTTAGAGTGGTGGAATAGTGACCTGAAATTATTCAATTAGTAAAGGCTGTAAACAGAATATGTTATTTCTCTTGACAATGGCCTTTTTCATTATATTTCCTGATGATTAAATATAAAATATTTAGCAGTTTATGTGCATATTTAAGCTCATTTAATTTTTGCACGTGAAACAACTTTTTGTTTTTATTTTCTACCTTAAAACGTATAAAATGTCATTACAGATCAACATTAACAGCTGAAATTTTCTATCAGTTTTTGTGCTTTGGAATGCTAATTTTGAACTACAATGAAATACATGTTATTCCATTAAAAAGAAGAACTGCATTCTCTTCTGTTTTTCAGTAGAGAAAAAAATCTCCATTAGACTATTTCTAGAGATACAAAGACATATCCAAGAATCTTAATGATATTATAGAGGTGTCATTTCATAAATATTTATATATTCATAATTGATTTATCTTCAAGGCTCCAGAGCTATTTCTCATTTTCTTTTTATTATGTTCACTGTACTAGTGAGTTCTATATTTAAGATCACCTGTCTATAATCTTTTACTGTTTCCATCACACACACACAGACACACACGCACACACACACACACACACACATGTGTGCACACACACACACACTTACATTCCACCTTATGAAACGGTTATCAGTCTTCCAGTGTGGGTTTTTGTTTGGTTGTATGGTTGGGTGTGGAGGTGGTAGATTTTGAATAAATAGAAATAGTGGTGGGTCATGGGACAGTGGTTGTCTGTCAGAGAGCAATAGCACATTCACTACACTGAAGAGTAATAAGTTTAGCAGTTCTGAGAGCAGCATGAGGGAAGGAAAATTGAAAGAAGGGAGCAGAAGTGGTGGAACAGGTCAGTTTATAATAAGACTAGTATATGGAACCAGTCTTTTATCTTTTATATCAATTTCTCCATGGACAACATTAAACTATGGACATAAATTGTAATCATGGATATAATGAAGGAGCAAACCATATAGCTGAGGTCATGGGTCAATTAGCCAGATGCATCTTTATTCCAGTTCTTATTTTGGCCATGAGGAAAAACAGATTTTGCATCTTTAACAACATTTTTATGAGATCAATTTTTGATGAAATTCAATTATGATTCAAAATACAGCATTGTTAGAACATATCCACACTCATACATTTTCTTTTTTAAAAAAATAATTATTATTTTTTTATTTAGGTTAGAAACAATCTTGTTTCACATGTCAATCCCAGATTCCTCTTCCTCCCCTCCTCCCCTGCCCTCCCCACCAGGTCCCCCAGTCCCCCACCCAATCTCCTCTCCGATCCCCAAGGAGGGTGAGGCCTTCCATGGTGGATCTCCAGTAATTGTCATTTCATCCAGGGTAGGGCCTAGGCCCTCCCCCAAGATTCCTGGCTGAGAGAGCCTCTCATATTGTGGCATGAGCACTCAAAGTCTATTTGTATGCCAGGGATCAATACTACCCAAGGCCCCATAGATTACCTAGACTTTCTCACTGACACCCACTTTCAGGGGGTCTTGGTCAGTTCCATTATTTCCACATGGCCATATATCTGGGGACCAAGAGCTCCCCCTTGTTCAGGTCAACTGTTTCTGTGGGTTAAACCAGCCCAGTCTTAACTCCTTTGCCCATAAGTTCTCTCTTTCTGACACTGGATTCCAGGAGCTCAGCTCATCACACAGATATTTTCAATGCATTAGTTTGTCCTGTAGCAGCAGTGCTCAGTATATACACACACGTGTGTGTGTGTGTGTGTGTGTGTGTTACATTTTATCATTTCTCAGTGACAGCAGATATAACCTTAGTACAATTTTCACCATGCTGGATATCACATGTATGATCTATTTGTGAGAAAAGATATTTCAAGATGAAGTATGTAAAATTTCCCTCTAGCTCCATAATGGCTCCCTCTTTTGAGATACTTTGTTCTTTCATCCCATCCCTCCCCCAACTGGAGCATCTAGTTCCGTCATGTTCTCATCCCCTATCCACTCCCCTTTGCCATTCTCCCCACTGGTTTACCCAGGAAGTCTTATCTATTTCCCCTTCTCAAGGTGATCCATACCACATTTTCTTTATCCATTCTTCGGTTGAGGGGCATCTAGGTTGTTTCCCAGTTCTGACTATTACACATAATGCTGCTATGGACATAGTTAAGGGAGCCATTATGGGGCTAGGAAGCAACCTGATGCTTGGGAAATTCCTAGAAATCCACAAGGATGACCCCAACTAAGACTCCTAGCATTAGTGGAGAGGGTGCCTAAACTGTCCTTCTCCTGCAATCCCTAACTGTTATTACCATAGAACCTTCATCAAGTAACTGATGGAAGCAGATCCAGAGATTCACACCCAAACACCAGGCTGAGCTGGAGTCCCAATTGAAGACATGGAGAATGGACCACGTGAATAAGGGGGGGCAGTAAAGATCATGATGCAGAAAGCCACAGAAGCACTTGGCTAGAACTTATGGGGGCTCAGGGACTCTAGACAGATACCTGGGGAGCCTGCATGGTACCAATCCAGGCCCTCTTCATGTGGGCAACAGTTTTATAGTCTGGTCTGTTTATTGGACCCTTGACAGTGAGACCTAGTGCAAGGGCTGACTTTTTGAAGCCTATTCCATATTGTGAGATGTCTTCCTCAACCTTGATGAGGGGGTTGGGGAAGGTGCATGGTCCTGCCTCAACTGAATGTGCTAGTATTTGTGGACTCCTCATGGGAGGCCTTATCCTTTCTGAGGAATGGATGAGGTTGGGTTGGGGAGAGGTGGGGGAAGAAGGATTAGGGGCAGAAGAGAGAAGTGTGGTTGATGTGTAAAATAAATTTAAAAAGAAATACACAAAGTTTTCTTACAGATCAGCATCAATAAATGGATTTTTAAGAAATGTTAACAATAAGGAACTTTAATCTCTAAATGAGATGTCTCCCACACACATAAGCAATTCCATTCTTTTCATTTAGTGTGGTGTGAAAATGGTTTCCAGTTACATTTTAGTTTTTCCATTACATTTGGAGTATGTTTATTTTCTTATTTAATTTAAGTGCATTCACAGTATTCTATTTTGCATCTCAGTCTAAAATATGTACTTTCTGCCCTTTACAGAAATGGCATGTCATCTTCCTTCACAGAATGCTGGAGAAGTTGTTAGAGAAAAAAGTTCACAAATGCTGAAAGTAGTCTTTTATCCAGAAAGCAACAAATAGAGAATGAGACTTTGTTTTAGGTTGCTTTTTATTGCATCACTAAATAAAAACCAATATGATTTATAGATTTTAAATAACAATTGAAGTTACTTTTATTATTGTTAAGCAATTGAAGTTGCTTTTATTATTGTTAAGCAATAGCAAAAATGCAATATAGGATTCAAAATGTGTCATTAAAAACCTGAAACGGATGATTATACATGAATCCTTCAGTAAGAATATCTCAAAACAATAACATAAAAATATAGAGAGACAAAAAAAAGGAAAACACCGGGTGTTGCTGGCACACGCCTTTAATCCCAGCACTCGGGAGGCAGAGGCAGGCCGATCTCTGTGAGTTCGAGGCCAGGCTGGACTGACAGCCTCCAAAACAGAGAAACCCTGCCTCGTAAAACCAAAAAAAAAAAGGAAAAGCAAGTTTATCTTCAAACAGCAATATAAAGAAATTTGTCTTTAATTTTTTATGGTACTTTGGTGTTTACCTCTGTTGTTATTAAGTGTTAAGTTAGATTCTTAAACAACATTAGAGAAATAAAGTGAATAAGCAGCACATTATCCTCTGGAGTTGATAATAGGAAGAGAAGTAGTAGCATAAAAAGTCTATAAGGAAGTTGTATAGAGATCATATATGAGATGACATAGCTTACACTGTCAAATCAGAGACAGCTCAGTGCCATCTCCATCCACTCATAAATTGAAGTTTAGCTGTAAAGATAGTTTCACTCATTGAGCAGTTATATGTCTGGGACTGTACTGGGTGCAAAGGGCAAGTGGAAGACATGCCCCATGTCATTAATGATCTCAGACTATGATTTAACTACCCAGTCATTATTTGTAGAAATGTTGCAGCTAGTATAATGAAAAAGTGAGGCACACTGTATCAGCTGTGTTGAATAGTTGAGAAAAGATTTTTCAGAGAAGTTTGCCTTTTGGCTTAGATTTCAGAAATTTGTAGAATCAAAATACAGAACATAAAAGATACCACAAGTACAAAAGACCATATTTTTGTATGTCCTAGAAATTTCTACATGGTTACATTGTATGCTCTCTTCTTGTGCTTGTTGAGAAAAGAAAGGATGGAGGTGAGCATACAAGTGCTTCTTTCACTTAGGGAAGGATTTGAAAGATGTTTTCCTTTGTTTTTCCTACTATGATTGAAATTTACTGTTTTTTGTCATTGACACAATAGCTACTATCTAAAAAGAAAAATTTAAATGACAAGATAATTTAAAAGACAAGACAATGTTACACCTATTTCAAGATCTGCCCTCTTAATTCTATAAATATTTGTGTTTCTGGAAATAGCAATCTTTAAAGTGCTTCTTTTTATTAGCTATTATTATTTTGAACACTTTAATATTTCAAACCTGCAAGCTACTTTCCAATATAGTCTTTCATTTGAAAACTGTAGTATTTATTGCAAGTGTTTATGGTACCATTACATTAGCTAAGAAAGCAGAGGCACATGCGATTGAAATAGTTATCTCAAGGAGTTTAATATAATCAGAATAGAGATGCTTATCCCTCAGGACCCAAGGTCCTTTTCGTCTGTTGGTGTCAACCACACCCCTGTGAATCAGCTCAGAATCATTAACTTGCTCTTGGAAGTACTCTAAAGAACATATACAATCTGGATAGGGCAAATCAATTTCAATGAAACAAATTTAGAAACATGTTTCAACTTTGTGGAACTATTTTCTATGTGAAGTTTCCTCTTGTTAATGAGTCTTCCCAGACATCAGCTAAGTTCACGTGTGAATTTCCATTTGTGATGTCTTTTCCCCAGATTTTGGCAGCAGAGGAGAGAAAAGTTACTAGAACATTGAGTAATGACTTTAAATGAATCTGAAAAAGGTCTTCGCTATGGAGAGGAAAGTGACACTGACAAACAGGCCCATGTGACAGTGGGAGACTTTTATGGCCTCAGGTTATCTGTTCTATGGAATCTTTACCATTGTAGACAGACAATAACCTGATGGTGTGTTTGTCTCTGTAATCCTGAAGTCTCCAGTTAATCTTCTGACATAAGGCTTTCTGCCAGTTCTAAGGAAAAACCTGAAAATGTGAATGAAGGAAATTAAAATGTAAGTAGCACCACATCCTGATAGCAAGACCAAAAGTTAACAGTGGATACAGACATGAAACGGGAGTATCTGAAAACATTCACAGTGTGTGCCTTATTATGAAAAACAAGTATCATTTGCCTATAATGAATTAAATGATTTAGTTAATTTATTGTTGCTGAAATCCTAATGAGTATCTAGGTAGGGAACAACTTCTTCAACCATTCATTTTAAGTTATTTTGTATCTCAATTTTATGCAGTTTTATTACTCTCTTTTCAATTAACCTACTCCCATATATATATATATGTATATATATACCAAGGATAAACACTGAACTTTTTAAATATCTGTTTTCTAGACTGATACATCTTTAGTGCTAAACACTTGCTTAGAACATAGTAAACACTCAGCAAATACCTGCTGAATAATTTTGGGAAATTTCCCTAAATGTTAAACATTGAAACACTCATGGGTTATATATGTATTTCAGTCATGAGTTTCTATGATTGATCTGGAAAGTCTATTCAGGAGACCTGTGAAGTTAACACTATCATCACTATAATCTTAAAAAATGGACTTCCTGATCCAATAAGTGTGATAAAAGCAACCAAGGGTAAAATTCTGAATCTTTGACATGAAACATGGTTTTAGAAATAGTATTTGTATTCTTCACTGCTATACACTTGTGGTTATTTTTCAAAAGAAACTTTCACTGAAGAAAGTTCTCTTTCAATCAGTAAAAAATAATTATGTTAAAGCTTGACATTTGTATACATGTCCTGTTAACAGTCTCTTTAATGAAATGGAAGCATATAAAATGCTTCTGCAGAGTGAAGTATGATTACTGTCTCGAGGAAAAGCACTTGTGCATTCAGTTGTGCTATGAGCTCAACAGGCCATTTTTTTCATGGAACATCATCTTTACTTGAAAGGATGATTGATGAATAAACTATTATTATTCAGACTTGGATACTTGGCAGATACTTTCTCAAAAATTAATGAAGTGAGATTGTTACTTCAAGAATAATAACTGACAATCCTTGTTGCTATTAATAATGATATTTGAGATTTCAAACAAGTATCATAATTTTTGGAAATCTTATTAGTTAAACTATCATGACTTTGATGGCTTCCAAATACTTGAAGAATTTTCTAATTTGATTAGTGGTAAGAATAGCAAAGATGACTTTATGATACTACAAAATTAAGTATATCAATATTTACCAGATTTATATAACTTAGTAAATGAGTGTTTTCAAAATTATGATTAGGTAAAATTAATTGAAACCAAAAGACACATCAATAGTTTAAATTATACAGAGCACAGTTTGCTATTTAGTTTTAAGATGTCACATCATCACCTATGTACAAGAAATTACAACCTATCAAGTTTTGGTGGAGCATGGTTTTAGACAATGGGTTGTTTTTAACCAAAATGGTAAGAAGAGAAAACAAGAAGAAGGAACTAAACAAAAGACCAATAATGTTGAAACTCTGAATGTAACTGAGAAATTATAGCAGCTGAGTGTTCCAGAAAGTAGAACATGAAGGGAAAAGAGGAAACTCATATCACTTAATATCTTGTAAGAAGTCTGGTGGTGGTGCCACATGCCTTTAATCCCAGCACTCAGGAGGCAAAGGCAGGCAGATGCCTGTGAGTTCAGGGTCAGCAAGGTTTTTTTTTTTTAATCTTGATAAGGACTTAGATACTATAATTTCGTTAATTTCTGTAATATTTTTACAATGGAAATTGCAACAATTCTGGGAATCAACATTGTTGGCTAAGGCATGAGTTCAGAGGAAAAAAAACCAAAACCTCCTTCCACCTAAATTATGCCTGCAATAAGACAATAATATTGGATAACAAAAAGTTGAGGAATATTAAGAAGCAAAAATTCAGGGTGATTCCCTGATTTCACCCCTAGTGCCTAAAAAGGATTATAGAGCTATTGCCTCCATACCCATGTGATGGGGGAAGTCCTTCTGTATATATATTGTCCTATTGGCTGAAAAATAAAGTACTGTTGGGCAATCGGGAAGCAAGATAGGTGGGACTAGGAGTCGAGGAGAATTCTGGGAAATGTAGTCAAGAGTGGAGAATCGCCATATTATCCTGGGAAGATAGGGTGCCTGAGGCTGCGACCTCGGTAAGATAAGACCTTATAAAATATATGGGTTAATAAATAAGTCAAAGCTAGCCATTAAGAAACCATAGCTAAAGGCCAACAGCTTCATAATAAACATAATGTCTCATGTGTTATTTGGGTGCTGAGACTGTGGCAAGACCCAGGCAGCTGGCAGGAAGAATACACATTACACCCATGAGCTGCAAAAAAACTTTTAATCACAAAATTCTTTAAAGTTACTTAGCTATACATGATGTGTATTTGTTTACTGAATTCTCTTAACTTATGTATTTCAAAGTCTGTATTATTCATTTCATATAAATTACAGAGATTATTGTCATAAAGTTGTTCACCTTGTTCCCTTCTTATTCCGCTAGTATTAGTAGAGACTTTGGGAGGAAGTCACTGTTCTTATTTCTGAGAGTGCTACCTTGTGTTTTCTCTCATATTCCCCTCTTTTTTCCTTCAGGAACTCGGATTGTACCTATTTTTTAATCACTTAAAGTTATCTCCTACATCACTGGGTCTATGCCTCTTTGTTCATTCATTTTTTTAAATTTCTTCTTTCATCTCTTTCTTTATTTTCATCCCTCCCCCTTTAAAAGTAATAATAGCTACAGTTCATTGAATCAGTAAGGTGTAAATGGAATTTTGAAGTTCATTATATATATATAATAATTCACTTAGTACTTGATCTAGCTATATTTTTGTTCTGATAAAATGTCCTGAGAAAAAGAAAGGGATTGGAGAATATGTTTAATTTCCTAACAAATATCTTGATGCAGTCTATCATTGCAAGAAGTCACAGAGCCAGGAATTTGAGACAACTGGTAATAACACATTCACAGTTAGGAGTAAATGAAATATAAGCATTTTTGCCTGTTATCTCTCAGTTGCTTTCTTCTCTTTTATAATATTAAATAGTGCTGTCTGCCTAGGGAATGGTACTGCCCACACTGCACTGAGTCTTATTTTATCAATTAACAATCAAGACAACCACACATACACATGACCAAAGAATATTTCTTGATCTAGAATCTAGATGTATCTTGATTTGGACCAAGAATGTAGATGGTTGTTCATCTAGACTTTTCCCAGGTGATTGCAGGCTGTATCAAATTATAATCAAACCTGACCAGCACAGTGTTCAAGCAAGATTTTAAGTATTGCTATTTTCCCTATTTTACAGATACGAAACTGAACATGAAGGTAATTAGCTCAAGGTCAATACACCTAGTAATGTATCAATTGGAATCCAGCCAGTTTATCTCTCCTGTGATTTTTATAGAGTGTTGCTGTTTTGTACGTTTCTTCTTGATTCATTTTCTAATATGGTTCTTTTGTAAATTATGTAATCAGCTTTGTGATCCTTACTGTATGTGTGTTGTAGGTTTTACTCGCCATTAGTATGGCCTATTCTTTTGGAAAGATTATAAAAATCAGGTTATTCATACACATTTTACTCTAATACTATTAGTTTTACTTATTTTTAAATTTTATGGAGCCATGTAACTTGTTTAAAACCCATGTTGAGCTGAAACATACTAATAAATGAGTATTTCCCTATATTATTATGTTACATCAGTAGTTCACAGCTCCTGATAATGCTGCAGATCTCCTGAAATATTTTTAATGATACTTTCTAAATATCTTCCTATGGGCACCTGCCACTGTTATCTTTTAAACTTATCAATTGTATTTCTCGACTCCTTATACATTGGTGATCTCTTGCCACAAATATTTGAGAAACTAGTGTTTTAATGGCTTGTACTTACCTGCCAATTCATACAGTCTAAGAACATACACTGAGCCATTTCGTTTGTACCACTATTCTAAGTACTATGCAAAATATGAAAGTCAATGTCCTTGCTTTCAAAAGGATCTCACAGTGTCTGGATTGACAGCAAAGGATCCTGCATGCGACATACCTAAGCCCTCTAGATATATTTGACAGTTATGCATCTTGGTCTACTTGTGGGACTCCTAGAAGTGGGAGCAAGTACTGTCCCTAACATTTTGGCTGGTGTTTGGGAACCTATTACTCATACTGGGTTGCCTTGACCAGCCTTAATAAAAGGACAGGAGCTTAGTCGGCTAAAACTTGATAAACCATGCTTTATTGATACTTAATAGAGACCCGCCCCTTTCTGAACAGAAACAGAAGACAAGTGTATTTTTGATGGGTGGAAGGGGAATGGGAGGAGGGAGGAGAAGAGGGAGGGAAAACTGTAGTCTCAATGTAAACAAATGAATAAATTCAATTAATATAAAAAGGAAAAGAAAAAATATTCATATTGGATGTCTATAAATAAATTATGCCCACAGCTTTAAAAAAAGAGTGTATTTTAGTGAAGAAGAAGGTCAATAAACAAGTAACATACAATTATTACTTCAAAATATTTACAAGGTACAGGAATAACCAAATGTTATAAATGATATATCTTAAGCAGGTGGTTACTATTTTCTGAATTTTGTTCATAATTTCTTTTGCAATATAGGTATTTTGTAAACTATGTAATCACGTTTGGGATCCTTGTCCTATGTGAGTTATATGTTTTACCTGTCATTAATATGACCTTATTTTGTGGAAAGATTAAAATATGTAAGTTATGAAAGTTATGCTTGCATACTTTATTCTAACATTCTTAGTTTTATTTATTTTTAAAAATTTATTTCCTGCTTTAATATTTGCTATATTGAATTTTAGTTGACATAGTATTTGTGTATAATTTAAAATATGTGTGCAGCATTTAATAACAAGATTAGATTAATTAGCCGGGTATTGATGGTACACACCTTTAATCTCAGCACTCAGGAGGCAGAGGAGGGCAGATCTCTGTGAGTTCAAAGCCAGCCTGGTCTACAAAGTGAGTGCAAGGATAGACTCCAAAGCTTCACAGAGAAACCTTGTCTAGAAAAACCAAAAAAAGAGATTAGATTAATTAACCTTTCCATTTCTGCATACAATTATTCTATGCATAGAAATACCGTTTCCTCTCCTTTTCAAGTTGTGTCAAAATATAAATTGTTATAGATGACAGTTATCAAATTTTATTATAGAATACTGCATCTATGATCAACATGAAACAAAATCTAAACAAATCAACAGCGAACATCCAAGCCTGAATCGGTAATTAAGATTTCCTTCAAAGTAAAGACAGGACCTAATATTATCACTGTTAAATATTTAAGGAAGAATTAAGTTCAGTCTTCAAAGTCTTCCAACAAGTTGGAAAGGAGGAAACGACAAAAGTTATTCTATGATCTTATTATATTACTAGTACCAAAATCTCTCTCTCTGTCTCTCTCTCTCTGTCTCTCTCTCTGTCTCTCTCTGTCTCTCTCTGTCTCTCTCTGTCTCTCTCTCTCTCTCTCTCTCTCTCTCTCTCTCACACACACACACACACACACACACACACACACACACACACACACACACAAACACATACAGGCGCGCAGCGCGGGCACGCACACATGGTATCGCACATATGCACACATTGTGTGTGGCAGCTACAAACAAATATGCTCAATGTATACAGATGTAAATGTTTTCAGAAAACTATAGCAAATCCAATAGCACAACCAAAAGACACAGCATAGCCAAGTGTGATTTGCACTCTACATATAATAAAGGTTGCACATATGGAAAATCAAAATGTGTTTTCAAGAGAGGAGTAAATTTTATATATTTACATTGTACAATCTGATACTTTGAATGTACTTTACTTAAAGGCCTCTTGAAAATTTACTGAAATTTTGTCATCTTTTACCATCAAAGCAGAAAAGAAACTAATGCAGGAGAAACTAGGGAATGGGGAAGGAGTGAAGGAGTGGGACATTAAAAAGAGTTTACCTGAAAATACTCGACAATGGCATCTACATCCAATTCTTTGTAAGCAAATAAAATTTTATGAAAGAATTGAAGAGTTGAAAAAAATTCCATTCTAAATTCCATTAAGATAGTAGCTCCATTTTTTGAAGTAAATCTACATGATAATTCAGAGAAAATGACATTTTAAAAATACTTTTTTATTTTCCCAAAAGAGCACACTTCTGTACACTTATGCAGGTATATTTCATGTTTGTCAGGAATCTCTTAATATTTATTATCTTTTTATGGGTTCTGGATCTTAAATTTATTCCTACATTCTACTTCTATGGGACATGACCTGTTTGTGTTTATGAAAACGTTGTCTACATTTAATACTTCCAATGATTCTTGTATATTGATCTTTTTATACAGGTACTTAGTTAAACTCAAATTAGTTCTAAAGATTTTTATTCTTATTCTATTATATATTATAGCTAGACTAAAAGACATGAATTATAATATTTTTCTTCCTAATATTTATATATTTATTTGTGCTGTATAATTACTTTTGCCAGGAATTCTGGATCAATGCTGATAAATAGATCCAATAGCTGGAATTTTTCTCCTGTTCCTGACTTGACTTAGACTGTCTTCAGTGTTTCAGAGGAAAACATGCTCTTCTCTTTATTCCAGGTAGCTGCCAACCTAGTTGAGAACGCATATATTATAGAACACTTCTTCTCCTTCTTCATTTGGTTTTGTTGAGACAGTTTTTCTCTGTAGAACAGACTGTCTTAGAACTCACTCTGTAGACCAAGGTGGCCTCAAACTCACAGAGATCTGCCTGCCTCAGCTTCCTCATTGATAGGATTAAAATCATGAACCACCACTATCAAATACATCTTATATGTTACATAACTTTTAGAAATAGGTTGTATTTTACAACTTTTCTAGCTAACTGTTTTCCCCTGAATTCCATTGGATCGTGCATATTTCTTTTCTCTATATTATACTTAGAAACTAATATGAATTTTAACTACTTGGTTGCAGCTTACACTTTAAGACATTAATGAAATACTTTCCTGTTACTTTAAATTTGGATGTCTTCTGGGTGTTGGTTGCACATGCCTTCAATCCCAGCACTCAGGAGGCAGAGGCAGGTGGATCTCTGTGAGTTCTAGGCCAGCCTGGTCTACAGAGCAAGTTCCAGAACAGCCTCCAAAACAATACTGAGAAACCCTGTCTGGAAAAACCAAAAAAATTTGGGATATCTATGCTCATGTGTGCACAAATATTGACTTGATTAGAATATTATTATAGATTTCCTCCCAAAGGACTCATGTTTTCCAGCTGTGTGGCATTGGGCAAGTTACTTAGCTTCAATGACTTTCTATCCTTCTATTTTTTCTTTGAAATCTATAGTAAACCTCATTTTATTGGTGAATGTAGATTTAACTGTCTTTAAAAATTCCCCCCACAATTATTGAAATATTAGTATTTTCCCTATATTGAGTGTTTTTTATTTTTAATTTTCTAGAACATGGATATTGCCACTAATATTTATTTACATGTTGGCAAAACTAGCATATGCATTTGAAATAATTTCTCTTTGTTCTAATTCTTCTTAGGTATTTTGTATTTGTTTCTTTATTATTTTCAAATGTGAATCCATTTTATAATGGTTTCTAAAAGCAAAGGTATGTATGTATCAATTGTTCTGACTTTTCTTATTTTTACAAATTTTATAATCTTATATCAATGTATTTAATATTTAAATCTTTGCTTGTACAAAATGAATTTTGAATGAACATAATTCAATTTCTTTTAAATAAGTATAGTTAAGATTATACACATTTCTCTTTCCTCTGACATCTAATTTATTTTGACAACTAATACTTTGAGACAAAGTAATTTAATTGTCTAATACCTAAGTATTATCTATGCCAATTTTGGTTTATCCTAAAAACTAGATTGTTATCCTCAAAACTAACTAGATTGTTATAAAACAAAATTTAGGTTATATTTCAGGTTTTATGCCTATATTTTGATTTATTCCCAGTTTACAGAAGTTAAAGAAAATAGTAGCTTGTATAGTCCCTGCTTATGTATTTCTCTGGAATTTTCTGATTGAGTTAGCACAGGGGAATTGCAAAAAGTGTTCTATTAATATTTTGTAGAATTTTTGGCCTATCATACAACCACAAAATGGAAGCAATCCCTTCAAAATACATGTTATGGGGTTTGCTAGAGTAGTTTGCAACAAACCCATGGTCCTGATGAGGAGAAATAGGAAGCCAAACTACTCTGAAAATTTCAGAATATATTAAAAGATAACCATAATTGGACCATCCATTCCCAAAAAGAAGGAAAGGCAACTAAGGTAAGTCCAGCCTTTCATCCACTGCTTTTCTATGCCATTCCTTGCGGTCTGAAAAAATACAGGATATGATTTCTATTCCTACAAGATTTTTGAAAGTGTATTAAGACAGGTTGGTCTTAAACATGCAATCTTCCTCTTCAGACTGGAATTATAGTTACGTACTGTGGTGGTCTGGATAAGCATGGCCCCCATATGTTCATATATTTGAAAGTATAGTCATCGGTGTTGGCACTATTTGAGAAGGACTAGGAGGTTTATTCTTCTTGAAGGAAATACGCCACTGAAGTGGGCTTTCAGGTTTCAATAGACCATACTAGGTCCAGGTCCAGTCTCTCTCTCTCTCTCTCTCTCTCTCTCTCTCTCTCTCTCTCTCTCTCTCTCTCTCTCTCTCTCTCTCTGTCTCTCTCTCTCTCTCTCTCTCTCTCTCTCTCTCTGCATTCTGCTCTTAATGTAAGAGCTCTCAGCTTTAGCTCTAGCCCTCTTCCATTATGCTTTCACTCTGCCTACATAGACTAATTCCCACAACCTAGCACTATTTTATGCATTGCCTTGGTCATGGTATTTTGTCACAGCCTATAGAATGGGGAAGGATTTTCACCAACCCCATATCTGACAGAGGACTGAACTCCAAAATATATGAAGAACTCAAGTACATAGATATCAAAATGAAAAATAATACAATTCAAAAATGGGGTATCTAAACAGAGACTGCTTAATAGAAGAATCTCAAATGGCTAAAAGACAGTTAAGGAATTGCTCAACATCCTTAGTCATCAGGAAAAAGCAAATCAAAATGACTCTGAGATACCATCTTATACTTGTAAGAGTGGCTAGGATAAAAAAAACACACCAATGACAGTCTATGTTGCAGAGGATGTGGAGTCAGGGGAACACTCCTCCAGTGCTGGTGGAAGTGCAAATTTTTACAACCACTTTGGTTTCTAAGAAAATTAGACTCAATACTGGGCATATACCCAAAGGATGCTCAATCATACCTCAAGGATATTCACTCAACTATGTTCATAACAACATTATTCATAAAAGCCAGAACCTGGAGACAACCTAGATGCTACTAAAAAAAATTGGTAATTTTCACAATGGAGTATTTCTCAGCTGTGAAAAATTATGACATCATGAAATTTGCAGGCAAATGGATGGACTAGAAAAAAATCATTCTGAGTGTGGTAAGCCAGACTCAGAAAGACAAACATGATATGTACTCACTCATATAAGTGAATACTAGATATAAAGCAAAGGATGACCAGACCATAATGCACAGCCCCAGAGAAGTTTGGTAACAAGGAGGAACCTAAGAGGGAGACATGCATCATCCTGGGAAGGAGAAATAGATAACATTTCCTGGATAAACTGGGGGTGGAGATAGACAGCAAGGGGGAGGGGATAGGGGATGAGAACATGCGGGAAATAGATGTTAGAGTTGGTGGAGGGCTGGTGTGGGAGAGCAAGAAATGAGATAACTCCATAGAGGGAGCCATTATGAGGTTAGGGAGAAACCTGATGCTAGGGATATTCCAGGAATCCACAAGGATGGCCCCAGCCAAGACCTCTAGCAATAGTGGAGATGTGACTGAACGGACCTTCCCCTGCAATCAGATTTTGTGACTACCCTGACTGTTATCACAGAACCTTCACCCAGTAACTAATGGAGCCAGATGCAATCATCCACTGATCCACAGCTAAGCACAGGGATAAGTTCCAAGAGTTCAGTTGAGGAGAGAGAGGAGGGAACATATAATCAGGGGGGTGTCAAGATCGTGATGGGGAAAACCAGAGAGATAGCTGATCAGAGGTAGTGGGAGCTCATGGACTCTAAACTGACAGCTGGGGAGCCCGCATTAACCTGGCCTTTTCCATGTGGGTGACAGTTTTGTAGCCTGGTCTATTCGTGGGACCCCTGGCAGTGGGACCAGTATCTATCCCTAGTGCATGAGCTGGCTTTTTAAAGGCTATTCCGTATTGTGGGATATCTTGCTCAATCTTAATGCAAATGTGGGGGAGGGGTTTGGTCCTGCCCCAACTGAATGTGCCAGACTTTGTTGACTCTCCATGGGAGGCCTTATGTTATTACACTTTCTGAGGGGTATATGGGGGTATGTTGGTGAAGGTGGAGGGATTAGGAGGAGTGGAAGGAGGGAGAACTGTGATTATGTGTAAAATGAATGAACAAATAAAATTTAAAAAGAAAGCTAAACCATTTTATCTATTCCTCCTTTCCAATTAATTTTCTGTAATTTCACATTCATCCTGTGTGTGTCTTTATATGCAGGTTTCTCACAGGTGGCATATTGTTTGGTTTTGTTGACTCAGTCTTTTAAATGGATAAATTTATACATCAAAAGCTACTGAACTGTAGGGATTTTCACATAAATTTTTCTTCTAATTGTTTTAGCCTTTCTATTTGTTTCTTCCTATAATATTCATTTTCATATTTTGATGATTTACTATATTGGTACTCTTTGAGTCTGACCTACATTTTTGCATATCTACTTTCAGTTTGAATGTGAAATGTCCCACATGGCTTAGTGGGCTTCAACACTGATAGCTCTGTTTGAAAAAGCTATGGAACCTTTAGTAGGTGGACCCTTGCTGAATAAAGAGTACAAAGAATATCAGCAATGAATGGGCTTTGAAGACTTCTTTTTAAGTTTCACATTGATTGATTGATTGATTGATTGATTGAGCATGAGTGTGTGTGTGTGAGTGTGTGTGTGTGTGTATGTGTGTGTGTGTGTGTGTGTGCGTGTGTGCATTCGTGTGCACCATGATAAATTTATGGAGATCACAGGAGAAACTGGAAATCTGTCCTTTCTTTACACCACCTGGGTCCTGGGACATTGACTACATGTTGAAAGTTTGCGTGGCCGGTGCCCTCACAACTGAAGTATCTTGCTAGACTGCTCTGAGGATTTATAAAGTGACCCTGATTTTTGTTCTTTCTCTGTTCTCTGGGTGTATATGCACTGTAACAGGTCAGCTTCATGTTCCTGCTGCCACACTTTTCCTGCTACAATTAATTGCATTTGTTTCTTGACACTATAAGTCAAAATAAACCTTGATTTTGTCATGGTATCTTTTCTCGTCAAAGAAAACTAAAGCAAGAGTCTATTGTTCTAATTCTATTGTTCTACTAAAATTGATACTCTGACATTCTGTCATCATGGTAGTCACTTTTTATAGTCTTTGTTTTTAGTTTCTGATTGTGGGTTCCACTATGCATTTTTAAATGATTGATCTGGTGGTCATGAATTTTATTAGTTTTAGGTTATCATTATGTGAGTTTGTTTTCCTTTTCCCCTTAAGTATACCCATACTGAGTACAATAATCTTGTTTGGCAGTTATTTTCTTTCAGGACTTGAAATTTGTTGGTCAATGCTCTACTGACTATACATTTTCCCTTGAGAAATCTGATATTAATCTAATATGATTTTTCTCAAATGAATTTTATGTTTTTCTTTTGAATATTTCATAGTTCTTTCTTTATCTATTACTTGTAACAGATTGATGAAAATGTGTTGTCATGACAAGATTTCTTGCCATGTTTTTTTCTATTCTATAACCCTCCTGTACATTGGTGCTCACATATTTCCCAAGATTAGGTTACGTACCTGCTATAATTTTAGTGAATCTGTGCTCTACAATTTGAATATCATTTAGTTACTTACTAATGGACCATAAATATATATATATATATATATATATATGACTACTTTATGCTGTCTAGAAGATCTAGAATTGGGGATATTTAGAGTATGGCAAAATAGAGACTAAAAAAGCATAGTGAAAATGAAATATCAGGCTACCAAAAAGTTCTCCCTGGTTTGTTAATCTTTTGTTAGCCCTTTCACCATTTTATTCAGACCTTGCTCAATAGTCAGCAAATCTGAGAATTCCCTAGTTAAGACTCTGTACTCAGGTGATATCCAGTTGACAAGGTAAAGCAAACTTAAATATTACTCTAGGATCAATAAAGCACAAAATTCCAGATCCAGCCAGATATTTGGTTTATATCGTGCACAAACTATGAGTGCTTCACTTTAAAAAATATTTAACACTGGGCATGGTGGTATAAGTCTTTAATGCCAAAACTTTAGAAGCAGAGACAGGCAAATCTTTGATTTGAGTCAGTCTGGTACAGGTACTCAGGACTACATGAAGAAAGTCTGTCTTGAAAAAATTAAAATCCCCAAACAACAACAACAAAAAAAACCCGAAAAATTGGAAAAGAGTTGTGTGTGTTGTGGTGTGTGTGTGTATGTGTGTTAGAGAGAGAGAGAGAGAGAGACAGAGACAGAGACAGAGACAGAGACAGAGACAGACAGAGACAGAGAAGTCAGAAGATACTAAACATTCAGGGTCCATGGATAAAATTTTATTTGAATATATCTAAACATTCTCAGCAGAAATAAGCAACCACTGACAAAATTTATTTTTTAAAATGTATAACTGTCAACCAAATTTCTGTTTTCCATATAGCTATCCTTCAAAACTGAATGTGAAATGACTTTCCAAGATAGACAAAATTAAGATAATTTGTTAAGAAAGCATATACCAGATATTGAAGAAATAAGAGAAAAATCACCGCATATTTTCATTTCTGGGTAGAAAATAAAGCCAAGATAATGACTAAGACTATAATCTAAGTAATCAGTACACTAGTTTCCCTTGAAATATCATTTATATTTCTACCCAAGAAAATTTAGTTGAGAGTACTTTATTTGTAAAATAGAATTAATTTCAGTAAAGTTAGCCTTATGCCATAGAATTGCAGCAAGAATAATAATAGCATGTACACATATAGTTATTTATAAAACTTACATCTTCCTTTGATTTTGAAGATAAGAAAAAGCTGGCCTTGAACTCTGTCACCATGAACTGGAGAGTGACCTTGAACTTCCTGATCTTCCTTCCTCCACTTCCCAAGTGTGGGTTTTTTCAGCCTGTGTTACCACATCTTGAATGGAATTTTAGGACATTTCAAATCACCTTAAGACCAGGAAGACAAGCCTCAAGACTCAATAAGACATTTTACCTTTAGAACATACAGATTCAAGGGCAATATAGGTTTCGGGAGGTAATCAATTTATTTTGAGTTTTCTGGACTGAGGGTATATCATTAGGCCCAGATAGTTGTTGATATTTTGAAGGAGAGTTTATTTGCTTTAGAATTCATTGTCAGTTTCTATTTTAAATGCATATTTTATTTTACTGATATAGGTATTTTGTCTGAATGTATGTCTATGCCTCTTGTGAGTACCTGGTGCTCTTAGAGGTTGGAAGAGCACATTGTAGCCTCTGGAACTGGAATTACAGATGGTTGTGAGCTACCATGTTTGTGCTAGGAATCAAGTCCCTCTACTGGCTACTTTTCACTGATCTATGCATATCTTTTCTCCTAAACCTGGGATCAGAGGACCTGAAAAATGGGGCGAGCTATAATCTAATGCTGGAGACAACCTTACTTCAGTTTCTTGTACTTTTATACATGAATGTAACAAAGAAAGCAATGATCCAAGAAAGGTTGTTTGAATTCAGAAAAACCAGATCAGAAAAATATGTAAATAAAGGTCAGTAAACACTTTCTAAATGTTAACAGAGCACCCTTTTCTAGAATGTTCTCAGGACAGAGCAACTGAATCACAATTGTCTGGTATGTACTATAGATAATATCTGAGAAACCACAAAAGCAAGACAGATGTCTATATCTAGATTCAGGGTACAATGACCAGATTGGGTTCTACAGTTATGTTCTGACATCCAACTGGAATTAACGTGTCTCACAAATTAAATGTAAATGTATGTCTCAGGAAGCATGAAATCAGAACCAAGAACAATCCAGGGAACAAAATGCACCTAGGTAAAAAGCTCTCTGCCTTTTTTCCTGGAGTTTCTCTCACAGTTCCTCAAGGAACTGTTCAACATGACTCATTCTTCTGAACATGTTCTTCTGACACTATCCTCTGGAAGAGCATCAAGTACTCTTAGCTGTTGAACCATGTCTCTAGCCCCCTACTATCAGTTTCTAAAATTGTCTTGCCATATTTCATTTTATCCACATTCCAAAATATGACATTCCAGTCAAAGTCTTAGTAACATAATTCCCCATTCCACTGTGCCCCCATTACAAAGGGAATGTATTTCCAACAAAATGACGTAAATAGCTACATTTCCATTAAATAGCTCTCCTGGATAGCTTCTTGCCACAGATATAACACATCTAGGTTCTTTATAGAAATTCGTAAGCTAATTCTCAAATTCACATGTAAGTAAAGTAGTCAGAGAATAATTGTAAAAGTGTTAGACAGTGTGGCACTTTTCTCAGAATAAATATATAGGTGAATTCAATAGAACTGAAAGTCCAGAAGTAACCTAATATAGCCCTAGTTAATTGATTTTCAACACAAGAACTCAGCTGTTTGCCTTATTGAGATTCCTATGTAAGTACCAAGGCAATTTTCCCTTTATTGTTTTAAAGATCCCTCTCTTTGTCTTTCTGTTTTGCTTTGATGAATCTTCTTATAAATATGTATTTGTCCTACTTGCCATTTGTTTAGAGCTTTGAATATTGTGAAGGTTAATCGTTATTGTCAGTATAGCTGGATTTAGAATAGTCTAGAAACTATATGTATGATCTATTTATATACATGTATATCATATAAATAATTGTATTGTGTAACTACTGTTACTTTAGCCACACAGTCTTCCTCATCCTCTCTCATTGCTTGGCACAGTGCTGCCAGATAAACTGTTGTACAGACTAGTCCAATCATATTTTATCTCCATTGAGAAAGTAATTTCTGAGGACAGTGCTTGAGGATTTTGTTGTTATAGTTCATCTGCTCTCAAAAAGACATCTCTCCACTATCTCTTGTTCCTGATTCTCTCCTGCCAGCTAGGTGGACTTACATATTAGCTTTCATGTTGAAGCTCATTTCAATTACCCAAGTAGCCTATATATTTGATGAGCATAAATTGAGAGAGACAAAACCTATGGTTCTCCTCAGGCTCTCTTTACTGGCTAGAAACCACAACTCCATGAAATGAAATGTATGATTGGGACTCCAGCACTGTCAGTGTGCCATGCAAACTCCAGCTTGTATGCCATGAGTGAAAGCTGCTTGAAAGACAAGAGCCTCTCAACTGCCCTTGTGTAGAGATGAGCGTTACTGATGAGGAATTTGGAGTGTGATAAAATACAGTGATGCTGTTATCCTTTCCAAAAGAAATTATTCTAGCTGGAACTTGGTGAGGGAGTAACCTTCATCTTACATAAAGCATCTTGGAGATCAAGTTCCTATCTTGTTGAGTTGGGATGTAGAAGGGAGAATAGTGAGATAGATGAGACTCCTCTTATTTTCACTTTAGGTCATTTCAGCCATGTATGATTAATAGCAATCTAAAAACAATAACTAGGAAACTCCAGAAATAAATTATTTATGATTAAAGTTGCACACTGCTTGAAGCAGTATGACATCTCATTCCATCCCACTCCATGACTGAATATGAATCATCTCTTGATCTAAAATATTGACACGGTATACATTACCCACTTGCTAGCTACTAAATAGTCACTTAAGCTGTCATATCAACTGTCTCATATTATCACAGATCTTGTGTTGAACTGACTTTTAAGTTATTTAACAGTGACCCACAAAGCACAAGAGTAATGATACAGAGGAGTCTCCACATATATAATCTAAAATGATGGATTAACCATGCGATGACATTACAAATCATATAGATTACACATGGAAGATTCAATACTAGCTGAAGTCCCATGAATGTATCGGGAGTCTTGGAATATATTCCCTGCAAATAAAGGGACCACTCCAGTGATGTAGGTTCAAATTGATGTTTTTTTTTCATTTTCTATTAACTGCAGACCTATTTCCAGAAACTTTCAATGGTTTTCTCTTGCTCTGACTACTGCAGTGAGATGGAAATAGTTAAATATCTCAGCTTAAGTAACATATTAAATGAAGGGGAAATTGCAGGATGAGCTTTTGATTAATGTCAACACAATACAGAATGATGATCAATTTGGATTTGAAATCACAGAAGGCAAAAGAATCACCTATTGATTCTTCCAACCAACTTCTTTTATCATGGAAGGTGTATTGGGATACATATAGTTCCATGGTTGCTCAGCTGAAGAAAGAAAGCACAAGCTCTTTAGGCCATTTACTGGTGGAATTCATTTTATGTGAAGCATTTTGCATTCTAGAATATATTGACTCTTTTCTTGAGCTTTAGCAATCAGCAATATTGTTTTATTTAAATCAGATTTAAGTTAATTTTATTCTCTGAGGATTTTGCTTAAAAATATCCTCTTCCTGTTACTATCAAAAAATGTTTAGCAAGAGGGGATAATGAGGGCAAAACTTATCTCACTGATTAAAACATGTACTTAAGACTGCATAGTGGTCTTCTCTAAAAAAATTCACTGTGTAAAATTGAGTCACATAATAGCACTGTAAATAAAAATAAATGCTTAATTATTATTAAGTCGGAAACTTAAGAACATTAGCTATTTATAATCAGCATTGTTATCATAACAATGGGAAACTTGAAAATAGATAATGTTAATTATCAGGAAAATGATCAAACCAAGAAATTGTATAAAATATTTTATAGGGTATTTTTAGATAGCAGTAACATTGAATCTCATTGAGTATATTTATATTGGAACTGGAGTTACTTGTAGGTTACTTAAATATGTTTTGTAATTATATTTATGAAATAATAAGTAGTTTGAAATGTTTCTCCTCAGGAGAACTTTCAGCTTAATCTTTCACTTATGAAGAATTTGGAAGTCATTACTTTTGTTCGTGCAATAAGGAAAGCAAGAGAGAAGCTATTCTTGCTCTCACTGTAGGGTTATAATATCAAAATTTGAAGAAAGAGGTGTTACTAGCTACAAATACATGGAACACTCCATCCATCAGTATACCACATAACCTCCCAAACTGTTGTATAATGTTCTCCAAGATAAATCCCTTTGATTTCATAAGATGTGCCTTAACACACTTAAAAAAAAGATGGAAGGAAATTATTTTATCAAACCACAATGGAATTGAACCAGAAAGCAATAACAGAAAAATAGCTGAAATTCTCAAATATTTGGAGGTTAAATAACACACTTCTGTACTACAAACAAATAAAAAATGAAGCCTCAAGAGATATAAATAAAAATAGAAGCTTGCGTGAAAACACTTATGTAATGCAATTTGAGGGCTTCAGAAAGTCAGTATTAATAGAAGAACATTGGAAACAATATGTATCTATCTTAGAAAAACTATCTAAAATCAATTATCTTAACTTTTACCTTAGGGATGTAAGGAAATTTCACCTAGTTTAATTTAAATTTAAACCTAATTCAATAATAATAATACATTAGTAATAGTAACAGAAGCAAAAATCAAGTATCTTGAATACTGGAAACATATAAGAACAATCATTGAAACTCTGAGCTCTTTGGAAGATCAATAAAATTAATGAACATCTAGCCAGACTAACTAAGAGAAAAAATACAGAAGACTTGAATAGCAGCAGCATAATTACAATCTTATAGACATTTTATATGTATATATACATATAAATATAGTAATATCATAAATGTGACATATATCCATACATAGATAACTTAAATAAAATGAGCAAATTACTCAAATACTTAAACTAAAATTCATGTAAAAATGTTTTAAAAAGCCTACAGCTATTTTAAAAATAAATCAAATTAATCATTATCTAAAAATTAATAAGGAAGTTTGCATTCCTACAGTGATTAATTTTGTAAAGTAGTTAGTGCCAAAACCATATATAAAATATAGTCCATAATGTAGAAGAAGAAGGAATATTTCTGAACTCAACCTATGAAATTATTATTATCCTCCCAAAAAACCGAAATAAATAAATTACAGGAAGTGGAGAATTCAAAGCAATATTTTCCATCCATGCAGAAGAAATAATCCTCAAAAATATTAGCAAATGCAATTTAACTATATATGAAAATAAGTTTATACTCTGCTCATATAGGGTTTACCCACATAGCAGAATTGCCTGGTGAAATCCTTTAACCTCATCCCTTCAGAAACATGTGATTTTAATCTTCATGACAAATCTGAGTTCCTTTTGTTCTACTCTTCAAAAAAAGGGAACATAGGGTATTTGATGTTAACCCACAAGTTATGTTTCTGTTTTCCTGTCTCTACCTTAAATGAAAATAATTTTTAAATTACCAGTGGCCTTTTGTACTTCACTTCTGCTTATTTGTATCATTCTCTATGAAATCAACCATTCTGCTCAGATCATATTTTAAATAAAACCATCCTCTATCTTATGGAACGGTTTCTAGACTCTAGAATTGCAAGGTAAGTCCAAATAATCTTTCAAAAAGATACTTCCCTTATAACTTACATGTGGACAGATTAATTAGAAAAGAAAGATGTTTCCTCCTTTGGGGCTATTAGAAGGATCAAACCATGCCTTTCTGTCTCCATTCATTGCTGCCTTTCAAGTCTTTTCTTTGTTCTGTTAGCCATGATCTTGATGCTCTCTATAAATGTCTCATGCTGCCTTTCTTATTTCAGTAAAAATATATGTTTCATAATCTGGTATGTATATGGAATGCTAGTAGTCACAATGTCTGAACCAACTTTGGTCTGGAGCCTTTTACTACCTGCATAATAATCACAAAACAAAACCCAACCTCAAATTTGAGGTATCAATCAATCAATGCAATCTACTTTATGGAAAGACAAAGAAAAAATACTTCATAATAACTTACACAGAAAACTATTTGGGAAAATTTAACACCCCTTTATGATTAAAATCCCTAAACAAACCACGAAAGGATGGATGAGGAACACATATAAAAATCAACACAAAACATTATAATGATGAGAAACTGCATATTTTCTTGTAAGTATGAGAACATGGCAACAATATCTCTCTAACTAGTGTTAATTGCCATCAAAATGGAAGTCCTAGTTAGTACAATAAGATAAGAAAAAAAGAAAAAATGTATAAGGACTGGGAAGTAAGAAATACAGCTAGTCATAAATGGTGCATACAAAGAATCATCAAAACAATTGTCTTAAAAAACAAAACCACAATTTTAAGGTTAATTTACAAGATTCATTTGTTATTGTATAATTCAGTAATAAAGAATAGGAATCTAATTTTAAGAAAACATATTTATAATTGCAGCCCAGAAAGAACTTTGAATCTTTAAAGAAAGAAATTAAAGAAGCCCTCAGAAAATGGAAAGATCTCCCATGCTCTTGGATAGGATCAATGTAGTAAAAATGGCAATCCTGCAAAAGCAATCTACAGATTCAATGCAATCCCCATTAAAATCCCAGCAAAATTCTTCACAGACCTTGAAAGAACAATAATCAATTTTGTATGGAAAAAAGACCCAGGATAGCCAAAACAATCCTGTTCAACAGGACAATGTCTGGAGGTATCACCATCCCTGACTTCAAGCTCTATTATAGAGCTATAGTCCTGAAAACAGCTTGGTATTGGCACAAAAGTAGACAGGTAGACCAATGGAATCTAATTGAAAACCCTTATATTAACCCACACATGTATGAACATCTGGTCTTTGACAAAGAAGCTAAAAATATACAATGGAAAAATGAAAGCATCTTCAACCAATGGTGCTGGCATAACTGGAGGCTCACATGTAGAAGAAGGCAGATCGATCCATGTTTATCACCATGCACAAAACTTAAGTCCAAATGGATCAAAGACCTCACCATAAATCCAGCCACACTGAACCTCTTAGAAGAGAAAGTGGGTGGTACCCTTGAACGAATTGGTACAGGAGACAGCTTCCTGAACATAACACCTGTAGCACAGACAGTGAGATCAACAATTAATAAATGGTACCTCCTGAAACTGAGAAGCTTCTGTAAGGCAAAGGACACAGTCAGCAAGACAAAAAGGCAGCCCACAGAATGGTAAAAAATATTCACTAACCCCACATCTGACAGAGGGTTGATCTCCAATATTTACAAAGAACTCAAGAAGCAAGTCTCCAAAACACCAAAGGATCCAATTAAAAAGTGGGCTGCAGAACTAAATAGAGAATTTTCAATAGAGGCATCTAAAATGGCTGAGAGGCACTTGAGAAAGTGCTCAACATCCTTAGCCATCCGGGAAATGCAAATCAAAACAACTCTGAGATACCATCTCACTCCTGTCAGAATGGCTAAAATAAAAAACACCAGTAACAGTTTATGCTGGAGAGGTTGTGGAGAAAGGGTAACACTCCTCCACTGCTGGTGGGAGTGCCAACTTGTTCAGCCACTTTGGAAATCAGTATGGAGATTCCTCAGAAAAATGGGAATAAACCTACCACAAGACCCAGCAACTCCACTCTCAGGCACATATCCAAAAGATGCCCATTCATACAACAAGGATGTCTGCTCCACTATGTTCATAGCAGCATTATTTGTAATATCCAGAACTTGAAAGGAACCTAGATGCCCCTCAACTGAAGACTGGATAGAGTAAATGTGGTACATTTACACAATGGAGTACTATTCAGCAGAAAAAAACAATGGAATCCTGAGATTTGCAGGCAAATGAATGACACTAGAAGAAACCATCCTGAGTGAGGTAACCCAGTCACAAAAAGAGAAACATGGCATGTACTCTCTCATATATGGAATTCAGACGTAGATCTGGGGAGTGCCAGCCTACAATCCCATTGCCAGAGAGTCTGGGAAACAGAACCTTCATTTACTGGCTGATGGAAGAAGAGGCAGACTCCCCACGGCTAAGCACTGAGCTGAACTCAAGAAATCCAGTGACAGAGAGGGAGGACTGATGACCAAAGGGATTAAGACTGGGCTGGTTTAACCACTAGAAACAGCTGACCTGACAAGGGTTAACTCTTGAATCCCAGGCTGATGCCTGGGAATCCAGCATGGGACTGATCAAGACCCCCTGAATGTGAGTGTCAGTGAGGAGGCCTAGGTAATCTATTGAGTCTTGGGTAGTAGATCAGTATTTATCCCGAGTATACAAATGGACTTTGGACTCCCATCCAACAATGTGAGATGCACTCTCACCCTGAATTCTTGGGGGAGGGTCTAGGCCCTGCCCTGGATGAAATGACAGACTATGGACACCCCCAAGGAGGGTCTCACCCTCCCTGGGGAAATGAGGGGATATTGGGGGGGGGTTAGGGGAGGGCACGGGACGAGGGGGCGGGAAACAGAGAGGGACCTGGAACTGACATGTGAAGCAACCTTGTTTCTAATTTAAATTTAAAAATAAATAATAAAAAAGAAAAAAAGAAATGAAAAACAATATCTATAGACTTTATACTGAAAATGATAAAACATTTCTACATTCTTTTAAAATCTATACATGTAGGAAGATATTCTGTGTTCAAATACTAATGACGCAACATTTGTATACATCAATTGTTCCAAATTTTATAGATTCAGTCCAATCTTAATAGGCATCCCAGGAACCAATTTTATGGCTACTGAAAAACTGATAGTAAAGTGTACAGAAAAAAGAATAGCCAATACATTGCTAAAGAATGAAGATAAAGAATTAATGCTAAAATGTTTTAAGACTTATTAGAAGACTATATTGAGCAAGGTGTAATGATATTGGCTAAGGAATAACCACATAGATCAATGCAACAGGATAGGGAGCCCATGAATGTAGCATACATAAGGACCACTAATCTCACAAAAAAAGTAACTATATGTAAAGACGACATCCATTTCAAGACATTTTGTTAAAACAAGCTGGGATCTATACGCAAATAAATGTTCAGAGACAAAGGCTTCATAAATTTCCCCCCAAATTAGCTTAGAATTTATCATAAAGTTAGCTATAAAATAAAAATACTTTACAAATTTTGAAGTAAAAATAGGCTAAAATCTACATTTGTTCCTATATTTTAAAATTCAACTGTAATATCACAATCCATGTGTAAAAGGTTGAATGTCATTACAGTTAAGATCTGCTGTTAAAGGCAGCAGAGGGAAATATTAAAAGCTAACACTAATCTGATAAAGGATTTGTATCCAAAATATGCAAAAAAAATCCTCATTGTGATAAGAAATCACCAACTCAATTAGAACATGGGCCAAAGCATAGCCTTACATGGTTCACAGGCAGAATAGAAAGACAAAGAAAATTATGGGGCATAGGAATGGAGAAGGTCTCTGACTTAGTAGTCTGATTGAAGCCAAGTTAGAAGCAAGATTTCGGCATGTTTAACCTGTGCTGTGAAGGTCATAGATGCAGAGAGAATATTTCTTTAGCTGATAATACAAATTGTAGCTGAATTGAGGTCACAAAATTTTAGGGAAAGCCCGGTAGTGGTGGCACATGCCTTTAATCCCAGCACTCAGGAGGCAGAGGCAGGCGGATCTCTGTGAGTTCAAGGCCAGGCTGGACCGAGAACCTCCAAAACAATACAGAGAAACCCTGTCTCGTAAAACCAAAAAAAATGTTTAGGGAAAATTCTGTGGTGGTTGTGGATGACAGAGTGGAACTGTGCCTCCTGTCTCTGTGTTCTATACTGTAGACAGATCCACATGCTAATAACCCCAGCAGTCTGAAGACTGAGACAGGGGCACCTTGTGTTTCATAGTGCTTATAATGTATAGGATACTCTGTCTGAAAACAAACCAAAACCAATCTGAAATGAGAGAGAGTAAAAACATTAAAAATATGATCAAAATTTTTAATCATTTAGGAACTGGAGATTAAGCATTAACATGCTATTATGTATTTGTTAGGATTGTAAAATCCTAATCCACAACAATATGAAATAGTGGGAAGATTTAGTGACAATAGGAACTATTCTTTACTGGTAGTGGGAAGATACAGCTAATTGAGAAAGCAGTGTGATGGTTGCTTCCAGAACTTATCACCTGATCCAGGAGTCACATTCCTTGGTATTTATCAAGTTTGTTTCAGAATTCAATTTCACAAATATATGCGTACCAATGTTTCCAGTAATTTTACCTGCAATCATGCAAACTGACATCAAAGAAAGCTTTCAATGGCTAACTAAGTGAAAAGCAAACTGCTTCATCAATACACTTTTTTTGAGCAATAAAAAGCAATGATTTATCAAGCCCCAAGTAAACACAGGTGACTCTTATATGTAATTTGCTAGGTGAAAGAAACCAGTCTAAAAAGGCTACATACTATTTGATGGCAATTTTATGACCTTCTGGAAAGGCAATACTATTGAGACAGGTAAACAAATCTCTGGTTGCTAGTGATTTGGAGGCAGAAATTGATTAGGTGCCTCACAGGGGGATTTCTAAGGCAGGAAAACTATTTTGTTTAGTACTTCAAGAGTGAATACAAGATTTTAGTATCTATCACCACCAGTAGAACTTTATAGCACGAAGCATAGTGTCAATGTATGCATTCAAAGATTGCATGAAGAATGCGTATAACAAACTTATTTAAAAACCCCTCTTGACAAAGTTTAAGAAACAAACTGCTGACCTAACTAAGTTTGGAAATGTATAGAATCTATAAGACTAGGAGTCAGTAAAATACATAAGGAAGCCTAATTAATGAGCCATTTTCCCACCACAGTATGAATAATCTATTCTGATACTACTATAAACACATAGCAGAAGTGAATAATTAAATAAATGGATGAAAGAGAACAAGAATCAGGTTTTCTGAGTTAGAATAGAAATTTGCAGAAAAGCAAGAGAAAGGTCTAAAATATTCCAAATGGCAGTGAATTATAGTTGAAGGATGCATTTTACTAACATGGATGAATATATCTACAAATATTTAAAGATATGTATATTATTTGCAATTTAATTAATATATACACACGTGGATTTCCCTTTTCTGCAAGGCCTATAAGCGACAACACTCCAATATGAAAAGACACATGTAAATTTTTGTTTCCAAACCTCTTTCCTAATAAAAGGGACAGGCTTCCTGTACAAATGACTGATTCTAGGTTTGTGGCAAAGAATGTTTAAGATAAACCTGAAATATGTTGTCTTTCCTAGAAGCCCAAAATAAGAGTAAAAGGGGGGGGGAGGGGAAAATAAAGAGGACAGAGACCAGAAGATGAAGAAAGAAGAGGAAGAGAGGAGGGGAAGGAGACAGAAAGAAAAGATTAAATGAGAGAAAGAAAAAGATGGTAATTATGTCAAAAGTAAATAGAAAATAACTGAAATAATTCCTAATAAGTTGATGTCAAAGATTCTGCAACAAAATGAAAGAAATACTTTTTATTCTGCATCACAGTATAAAGTAAAAGTTCATATGAATGAAAATATACCATGTAAATAAATCACTGAAGAAATAAATACACAATGAGAAGCAGCGATTCTCTATTGAAGAATTTTGAATAGTTTATTTAGATACTCCACTTTTACAGACTAAAGTATGGCTTATGCACAGTGACTGACTTACACAATATGCTATGGGAGAGGACAGAGAACCTGGTAACCTTCCAGTGGCAAAATTTGAGAACATGTGATGTCAGGTGATGAAATTGGCATCACTAGTAATAGTACACAATGCTGGCTAGGCCTTTTTTATATTTTCCGTGTCTTTTACATCATACATCTCCATCCCATTCATTTCCCCATCCCTTTGTATCTACCCTCTGTCCTTGCAACCTACTCCCAAAATAAAATAAAATAAAATAAAATTTACATTAAGAAAAAAAAGAAGAGACGGAAAAAGAATCAGTTGCATCATGGAAGGTGCAATGTGACACAGTATACACTTTAGTCCATATATCTTTACTTGCACGTGTTCTTTGCAGACAATCACTGGTCTGGTTCGAGGCCTTTGGTTTCTGCTACACTACAGACGCTGGACCCTCACCAGAATCCCTCTTGTTACCCTGTGTTGTGGATATCATGCAGCTTTGGATCTGCAGGATGGGTCCTTTCATGTGCTCCAGCTGATTACAGATAGGATGGAGTATGGGATGGACCAACACATAACCCTGGTACTGGGCCTGGGTAGTTGCATGACTGGTCATCCTGCCAGCTTTCCCTTGTCTTCACCACCAGGGTGAGCTGTCCTGCATTGGACTGGGGAGTTCATCATCCTTGCAGTGATGAGCAAGGAGCAGGGCCAATATTCATGTTTTCATGTTCTCGGGGTTGAACCTCCCATACCTACACCTTCAGGGCAGCTCTGCTGTTTCGCCCAGGTGTGGTGTACAGGCCACTCTCCAGAGTGCTGCAGTTGATGAGGGACAGGACCAGCTCTCCTGCTCTTATGACCACAGGGCCAGCTCTCCCACCTGCCTCAAGTGTTGATGGATGGGGAGGGCACCTCTTCCCTGTCTATGTCACCACATGGTAGATGAGTAATGTGGGCAGATCTCCCATGCAAACACCTTCCGGACTAGCTCAGCCAATCTCCCACAACAGGCCTGCCTCTATTGTTTTGCCCAGGTGTGGTGCTTGGCATGCTTACCTGAGTGTTTATTATGGGTAGCTTTATGTCAACTTGATGCAAGCTAAGGTAATTAGAGAAGAGGGAGACACAATTAGAAAACGCCTCCATAAAACTGGATTTCAGGCAAACCTGTAGGGCATTTTCTTAATTAGTGATTAATGAGAGAAAGCCCAGCCCACTGTGGATGAGGCAATTCCTGGGTTGGTGATCCTGGGTTCTATAAGAAAGCAGGCTGAATAGCCATGAGGAGCAAACCAATAGTCAGCATTCCTCCATGGCCTCTGCATCATCTCTTGCCTCTAGGTTCCTGCCATGTTTGAATTTCTGCCTTGGTTTCCCTCAATGGACTGTGATATGTAAGTCAAATAAACCCTTGCTTCCCCCAAGTTACCTTGGTCATGGTGTTTCATCACAGCAGCAAAAATCCTAAATAAGACAGACACATTTCTAACATGTACAATACAGCAATCATTATCATGCTACTTCTTACCAAAACATGTATTACTAGTTTATAATCATGCCTTACTTTTTTCATATTTTCATTTTTATTTATGTGCATGTATATACAAGGGGACATTGTGCATGTGTGTGGGGGTACCCACAGATGCCAGAAGAGGATTTCAGATGCCCTGGAGATAGCGTTATTGGTTGTTGTAAGCAACATGACATGGGCACTGGGAATCAAATATTGGTTCTCTAGAAGAGCAGCAAATGCTCTTTACCCCTGAGAAATCATTCAAATATCTTAACCATGTTTCCATTAGAAGCATCTTTAAAATAAGCAGTTTTGAAAAATTTCAAAACATTGATTTATTGTCAGTGAAACTCAAGGAGTAACAAACCAGGAATCTGTAAACACCAAGAAGGTTTGTGATTCGATGTGAAAATTTTGAAATGCATCGTTGCTGATGAATAAATATACTTTGTTCTAAAATTTACAAAAAAGAATGATATATCAACAGGAAAATGAATGTAATAGTTGGTTATTATGTTAAGGGTAATAAGCTGTTAAGAGAAGCTTTCCCGCCAGCCTGGTTACAGAGCCGCATCAGTCCCAAATAAACACACAGGAGGCCATATCAATTATGAAGCTGTTGGCCTTGCTTGTTTCTTACTGGCTAACTCTGACTTAAGTAATTACCCCATAATTGTTAATCTAAGTATTTCTTTTACCGGAGAATAGTTCCGGGCTTCCTACCCCATTGCGTTACATCTTGACGCCTGTGTTTCTCCTTCCCAGAGTCCTCTTGGACTCCTAGTCCCACCTATCTAGATTCCTGTTGGCCAGCAGTGCTTTATCGACATAATCACATGACTTCCCACATCAATAAGCCATAATCAGAAAGGCAATAATAAATAAGTAAACAATGAACAAATAAATAAAAACAAATAAATAAATATATGTAAGAAACAAATCAGGTAAATTCTACTACAAAATATGTGATCAGTATGCCTCAAAACTGTGTCCCCAAAACCAATAAATATTTCAGACATTGTCACAGCCAAGAAGAGACAAAGGGAATGTGAGAACTAAATGCAATGTGATGTTCTGAAGGAGATCCTTGAACAGAAAAAGACATTAGGTGAGAATTAAGAAAACCTGAGTTTAAGGTGGATTTCAGTTAACAAAAATGCTCAATATCAGTTCATTAATGATGACCATTGTACTGTAAGATGTGAAGAATAGGAAACAGAAGTGTGAGGCATATGGGGACTCCATACTATTGTTGTCATGATTCTAAGACTGTTCTACAATATCTTATTAAAATTTCCTAGGAGTTAAACATGGAACATTGGAAGCTTTAAGTAAAGAACAATAGCAAAATTTTGAAACTGAAAATGACAACAGTCAGTGACTAAATGAATTTTATACTGGGTTACCATGGCATTAGGAAGTTCAGACTACATGTCGTAGGACAGGCAGTATCAATCACAGATGTTCATAAAGGTGTCAATATTTCCCCAACAACTATTGGCAGGTGCTGACATAATCTGGCAGCTGGCAGCACCAGAAGCTGCCATCTCCCATGAGTAAAAGTAATGAGGCCCTTATTCCCTAACAAATAAAACTAGATCATCCTCATTAAATGACTTGGTAATTCACTTTGCATTGAGAGCGGTGCATAATATTACACGTAAAGTGATTGGTTCTTTTGGTCTGAAACCTCCCTAAATAGTGCAAAGCTTCCTGAATCAGGAATCAGAGTGCGCATTTAGTTATAGCGTTATCTTTATAACTATTCTCTTGCCTTACAGCGTTATTTGTGATATTTCTGTCAAGTTTGTGTGTAAAAGGCTAATGAATCTGTTTCTGCCTGATGTGTACTCTTTGCCATATAAAGAGGGTGCAGAAGTAGGGATAAAAACTCAAGGCCAAAGAAAGTTCTGAGGAAAATTTTACAGGTCAACCTTAATGTGTCTACCCTTTTAAATAAAACTGAATAATTACTTTGGAGGAGTCAGGCTGTATAATACTTGATGGTATTGCAATTGTGTGCATTCACTGTTCGTGAAACAGTCTCAAACACTGGCCTGTCTAATTAGGATAGGTTGGCATCTCGGTGAATCCACCATAAGGTAAAAATAAAGTTAAGCAAAAATGCATTTAATATGTCTAAGATACACATAGCTTAGCAGAGCCTGAGATAAATGCATGCACAACACTTGCACTATGCTATAGTTGAGGAAGTAATCTAAAACACAGACAAGTTTACAAGGAAATGTTAAATAATTTCATGTCATTTGTGGAACACAGTGCACTAGAATTGATCAGTTGTTTCCAATAGAGATTGTTTAGCTGACTAGGAGCTGTAACTGGCAACTATAGCCCACCATATTGCAGGAATATAATATGGCTATCCTAAGGAAAGATCAAAATCTCAGATTAAGTTTCTACAAAATACTGTCACTTCTTAGTAATTATAATAGAGTTGAAAATTTAAGTGGAACAATAATTGTGTGAAGATGGTGGCTTTCAGTGTAAAGACATTGTCTTCTATCAAGCACCAGATATTTCTTTTAATTGTATTTAGAGTTTAAGTATATGATTGTTACGTCTATGTCAACCTGTTACTAATTATTATTTTATATTGAAAGCCAATGAAACCTCATCATTCTTCACACATTTCAAAAGAATAAATTCTCAGAGTATTTTGTTTTAAAAATTCAGTACTTTTCATAATCTATCTAACAGGGCATTTTATTTATGTTTGTGTTTTTGTGAGACAGGGTTTCATTCTGCATCCTAGGTTGTCCTTTTCCACATGGACCTCTTCCTGTCTCAGCCCCCTAAGTCTGAGATTATAGGCCGGAGCCACTGCGATTGATATTTTAAAAATCAGAAGTAAACAATTATTTGAAAATGTCATACTGTAAACAAATATTAATGCTCCATAATCAGTCATCTTTTATTTATGTTTCCATTATGATGAACTAGGAAAATATACAATGGTAATAAGTGCAAGGCACATTTTCAACTGATAAATCACCAGATGGAAATTTTCCTATTGTCTTTACTTACTTTAATTACAATGATTATGGTTAATACTTGACATATATTTTTAAAATATTAAAAATACAGCAAAGATACTCAAAAAACTTGGAACAAAGTTTTGCACTTAGTTGGTCATCATTTATTCTATGTATTAAATAAATTTTTATCAACTAAACCAAAGTAAGTTGTTTACACTATGATACTTTTAAACATTTACAGTAGTACTTTGATCATGTTTATGGCATCATTACACTGCCTTATACTTCCCTCCCTGCAATGACAATTCTGGATACTTTCACTTACCATAAAAAATCTGAAAGTCTAGATCCTGTATGGGAGAGAAAATGGGATAATTAACTTTCTGAGCCTGGATTCTTTCACTTAACATGAGGAGGCAACTACAACCAAGCAGAGAAATCTCAGGTAAAGGCTTAAGATGCTGGTAGCATCCTTAACCTCTTGATTGTTGAGAATGGGGTTTTGTTATGTTAAAACATCCCCAAAAGTTTTTAATCTGTTAGTCACAGGATTATTAGACTTCCTTTTACTGTTAGACACAGGATGCTTGCTTGACTTGAATTTGAGAAAAGAATGGCTATTTAGGAGGCTAAAGATGGCCCAAGATAAATTGTAATTCGTCTCTGGACCTGAAACATTCTAACCTCTCCACAGCACTTATGTTCTATTTATTCAATCAGATTCTGAAGGCACAATTTCTTTCCAGGAGTTCTTGTTCTTATGTGTGTGTATTTGGATGGATGCAACTTTTCTAGGTAAAGGGATCTGGAAGCTCTCTGAGTGGCCATTCAAGGAAACAACAGTGCTTACCACAAGTCATAAAAATATTGCCATTATTTTTGTTTTATATACAAATATTTCTAACACATTTTATAAATGAGTTTGAATGAAATTTTTCAGGGATATTCTATCACCCACCTTGGGAGCCATACTTTTGGAAGAAGTAGAGATAGGAAAAATGCTGTGGGTATGTACAAAGTATACATTGCTGAACTATTTTGTGGCTGGGAAACTGATACTGATGCAACTTTCTCTCATATAAGCTGAAACTAAAATTTCCTTCCCAGCTCCTCAGCATATCCTCATTTACAAAAAAAAGAAGAATCTGTTCTGGTATCCTATGAGAACTCAGTGTAAGTCCACTCCTTCTTGTCAGACAAATATGAATATTTTCATACTTTTATAATAATGTACAATTTCCAGAGGTTATAATTGCAGTTTTCTAAGTAGGTCTCCTCTGAGTAAATTGCAAATATAAAAATTTCTTCACTCACAAGAAACTATACACTATTTATGAAATTCTTGGTTTCTGCTTGGCTTTGGAATGTATTTTTTCTCTCATCAATGAGGAATCCATCCAACCCCTAATATTTTGTATTGGAATTTATATTGTGTTCAAATCCTGATATTGCAATGCAGTCACTTCTCCATGTGAAATAAGTGGGAAAGTGTTGACTTGGTTATTTGTAATCATGCAGAACAAATACCTAGTTTGCTGATGTCCTTATTTTCAACCCATTGTTTTAGTATCATACAAAAATTAATTAATGTGTGGAAATGTTTCCTTTGTCATACATATCATTGTGATTGCTGTTGTCATTACACTCCTTGCTATTTTGCAAATCAGCACTCGCATGGGGGAGCCTTTAACACGGATGTCAGTGTGCCCTTCTTTGAACCATAGTACAGAATTTCAGCAAATATTGTTATATGTTATGCAGATCTATTTTCTCATAAGATGTTAAATTAGCAGAGAATGCTGACACATGCCTGTTATTTCAGCACTTGAAAGGCTGAGGCAGGAGTATCCTGAGTTTAAAAAGAGTGGGGCATTATATAGGGAAACTAAAACTAAAATAAAAATGTCCAGGTTAACACTGGAAAATATAAATAATAATTTTAAGAAAACTTATGCTAAAAACATTAATGGGAGCGTACTGTGCATCCTGGCCTAGAATTTGAAGTGAAAAAAGAATACCATCATTTTATTATGTAGAGGAACAAATGAGCAACTGCAAGTAATATATACTTTTACAAGGAGCTTTATTTTAGAGTAACCAAAGACCAATTGATTTAATATATGTGAGATGAGGACATATAAATGTCTTATAAAAGACAGTGGTAAGTTAGGTGTCGAGTATGTAAGATATGTCAGTTCATTTCAATCACCTTTCAAATCAGTAATTTTTCTCTCTCATAGATGAGACCTTAAGTATTTATCCATTATTTCACCCAACTATCTTCCTTTAAGATTATCTATTAATATTAACAACTTCTACCTGCAGCATTATGTATTAATATTAACAGTTATCTTCCACTTAGAATTACTGTTAAGCTTTAGCAGTAGAAGAGAACCTTGTTGGATTGGGGCCAAGGAATACTGCAGTAATCACACCATGCAGCATATCTCAGGAAAGAGATTTATTGTGGGGAGGGGCAGAAAGCTGCCTCTGAGAGGGGACAGGAGAGACAGACAGACAAATGTATAGATGGATGGATAGATATGTAGATAGATAGATACATAGATAGATAGATAGATAGATAGATAGATAGATAGATAGATAGACAGTGAGACAGAGAGATGGGGAGAGACAGAGAGCAAGTTGTAATGGTAAGGACTTCATAAAAATATGCATGCTGCGTTTGATAGCTAGTGTTGATGTGGTTCTTGGCTATGAGTCACTGAAGGCAGGCTCAGGGAGCTCATGGTTCCTAACAATTACTATCAACAGTTTCCTTTGGTTTGTAACCAAAGAGATACATCATTATAAGACAGGAACACAATTCAGTGTCTGTGCTACCTATTTTCTCCTTGTGTATAGAGTACATTTAATACAGCATGTGATGTAGTAAAGTATAATAAAAGAAATGTGCATTCATATAAAATTAATATCGTTTTATATGAAATTGAGGTTAATGGATTTCAAGAAAAAAATAGTATGAAATATTTTGTCATTCAGGTCCAGTTATGTTTGGTTTCTTTTATCAGATTGACTAATTATTGTTGGTACTTGCCCTTTTCTTATCTTAATAATTTATAATAAATGGAAACACTGGAGACATTTCCCATTAGCTGAGAAACAGCAGGTTGAGCAGTTGCTTGTATGGGCTTAACCTGTTCTTCTACAACTTATTTTAAAACAAAATTAAGGGGTTGTGAAAGATATTTCTGGTCTGAAAAAGCCAAGTTTGATTAGGAAGTAATCAAAGTTGACTTGAAAAGTAGCTGTGTACAAAGTCTATTGTAAATTACCTTTGGGTTTATGAAAGTATTATATAAATGATGAGAATACTGCAAATCAGTTTTTTTCATATTTATTCTTCTCTCATATATTACATCCTGACCTCTGCTTTCCTTTCCTCCACTCTTCCCAGTTCCCACACTTCCCTTCTCCCCCAGATCCATTCTCCTGTTTCCCTTCAAAAAAGACCAGGCCTTCCAAGGATATCAGTCAAACATGGCATAGCAAGATACACTAATACTAGGCACATATCAAGACTGGAAGAGACAATAGAGTAAAGAAAATAGCCCCAAGGAAAATAGTCCCAAGAGCAAGCAAAAAAGTCAGAGACACCCCCACTCCCACTGGTAGGAGTACAACAAGAACATCAAGCTACACAACCATAGCATACATGCAGAGGTCTTAACTCAGACACATACCGGCACCCTGGTTGTCACTTCAGATTCAGTACCCAGGAACCCTATGAGACCTGATTATTAGGTTCTGTCGTCCACGTTCTTGTGGTGTCCTTGACCCCTCTAGCTTCTGTATTGCTCCATCCTTGTTATTTGGCTGTGGGTATCTGCAACTGCTCCTGTTTGTTGCTGAACAAAACCTCTCTGATGTCAATTATGCTATCCTCCAGTCTACTAGTTTTGCAGAATATCACTAATAATCATTTAGTGATTTTTTTTGCCAATTGTGTTTGGTTCTATCCTAGGTCTCTGGGTTGTCAAGCCTCTGGTTCCTGGCCATTCAGGCAATGTCAGATGTGGACTGCCTCTAGTGGCATGGTACTTGAGTTGGACCTGTCATTGGTTGGCTGTTACAAGTTCAGTGCCACCATTAGCCCACCACACCTTGTAGTCTGAACAAATTTTAGGTTATACGTTTCGTGACTGGATTAATGTCTCAGTCTCACCAATGGTAACTTTGTCTGGAGACAGAAGATGGCCAAATCAAGCTCCATGTCCCTCATTACTATGAGTCATCAGTGCAGTCATACCTCCAAATTCCACAGAGTTTCCATTGCACTAGGTTTTCACATTACCCCTGAAAATCCCTCCTCCAATTCCATCTCTCCCAGTATTCTCTTCCTCTATTCCTTTATCTCTCCATCCTTCCCCACACCTGATACTTCCTGTTCCCATCCCCACCTTCTCCAACTCACCCACAAAATATATTATATTTCCCCTTCTGATGGAGGTCCAGGTGTCCCCCATAAAGCCCTCCTTGTTACCTAGCCTGTTTGGGTCTGTAGAGTGTAGCACGACTATCCTTTACTTCACACCTAATATCCATTTATGGGTGAGTACATACCATGTTTGTCTTTCTGGATCTGGGTTACCTCACTAAGGATGATTTTTTTATAGCTATATCCATTTGCCTGAAAATTTCATGTTATCATTGTTTTTAAATTGCTTGAATAATACTTCACTGTGTAAATGTACCATATTTTCTCTATCCATTCTTCTATTGAGGGTCATCTAGGTTGTTTCCAGGTTCTGGCTATTATATGTAAAGCTGCTATGAATATAGTTGAGTGTTCTTGTGGTAGGATATAGCATCCTTTGAGTAAATGCCCTGGAATGGTATTACTGGGTCTTGAGATACATTGATTCCCAATTTCCTAAGGAAACTGCAATTTGATTTCCAAAGCAAAAGTACAAGTTGGCACTCTAACTCACAATAGAGGAGTTTCCCCCTTACTCTACATCCTTGCTAGCAGGAACTGTCATTTGTGATTTTGATATAAGCTAGTTATAAGACAGAATCTCAAAGTCCTTTTGATTTGCATTTCCCTGATGGCTAGGGATACAGAACATTTCTTCAAGTGTTTCTCAACCATTTGAAATTCCTCTGTTGAGAATTATCTGTTTAGATATATGCCCCCCTTTTGATTGGATTATTTGGTTTGTTCATGTCTAGTTCCTTGTGTTCTTTATGTATTTTGGATATTAGCCCTATGTCAGATGTGGAGTTGGAAAAAACTTTTCCCATTCTGTAGGCAGCCATTTTGTCCTTTTGATGGTGTCCATTGTTTTACAAAAACTTCAGTTTCATGTGGTCGTATTAATTAATTTTTTATCTTAGTGTCTGGGCTATTGTTTTTCTTTTCAGAAAGTTGTCTCCTGTGTCAATGCATTAAAGGCTATTCCTCACTTTCTCTTCTATCAAGTTCAGTATATCTTGTAGTAAGTTGAGGTCTTTGATCCAGTTGGGCTTGAGTTTTATGTAGGGTGATAAATATGAATTTATTTGCATTCTTCTACTTGCAGTCATCCAGTCAGACCAGCACCATTTACTGAAGATGCTTTCTTTTTTCCATTGTATATTTCTGGATTCTTTGTTAAAAAGTCGGGTGACCATGGTGTTTGATTTACATCTAGTCTTTCATTCAATCCTGTTGATCAACCTGTCTCTTTTTTGAAAGCCCCAAGGAAGATAATCTTAAGGTCATTTATTTAAAATATCAGTATTTGGCATCACCATATTGTGCAATAACATTTGTAGTCTCAGGTCAGCACAAGAATTATTTAGAGAGCCATTAAATACAAGTATAAGAAAGAAATAACCCCCCAAAGAAGTTAAGAGTAAAACTCCAAGTCATAATACCAGTGTCATATTTTTAAAGGATTCTTCTTAAATAAACAAAAAGTGTCTCTTTAGAATCATGGGCTGGGTGGTTCATGACTTTACTTCTCTTCCATGAATTAGCATCTCTCTTTCATTTGAAGTCACACACTTCTTGTTTATATATACTAAGACTTTCTATTCTCCTATCTTCCTCCAGCAACATAGAACCTGTTTTAGAGACCTCAGTAGTTCATGTTTGTATCCTCCAAAAGTCCTTGTATGTAATAAATGTAACACAGATGTAGATGTACCAGATAATGATGCATTTGCAAAATCTCAGAATCACAAGAGTTAGCCACTGAAATAATGGAACATTTTAAGAGAAACTAAAGGAAATACTACTGTAAACTTAACAATGTTAATTATAGTATTTTAAGAAATTATTAAAACATAAATTTTAATATTTTGTTTGACATTTTCCATTCAGAAAATTCTTAAGTTTTTGCATTAGACCTTTTGTTGTTGCATCAAATATTCTGCTAAAAGCACCGTAAGAAACAAAATTGTTTATTTTGGCTTACAGTTCTAGAGGGATAGAATCCTCCAGGGTAGGGAAGGCATGGTCACAGGAGTGAATGGTCATCTCCTTAGATTGTGTCAGTTGTCAAAACGGTTCTTTATCCTTCACAAGCAGCACCACCAACTGGGGACCAAGTGTCCAGAGAGCTTCAGAAGACACTTCCTGTTTAAACAACAACCATCACCCTGCTACTTGCACATATTTTAGAGATATGTAAGTGCACTCGGAATGCTGAGACAAGAGGCCATGGCATTCGGGCTGGCATGGAATACACTGTGAGGCCCTGTCATGAAAAGAAACCCTTGGATAAGTTATGGTCTCTTTCCTAAAGGAGCATAAATATGCTGTTCCATGAAAATTGATTCATTTTTTTATTTATTATTTATTTATCATTTTTGTTTGGCTGACAGACTGACTGACTGACTGATTGAGTGATTGATTGAGACAGAGTCTCACTTTGTAACCCTAGCTGGTCATGTATCTACCATGATTCCTACTCTCTCAGTGTTACAAACTCTGAGATTACAGGCATAAACTGCCATGACTATTTTGAAACCACACTTTTAAAATGAATTTGAAATCCACAAGTCTATTAAGAAAAAACAAGGATACTTCTATTATAGTCTTACTGTGAAAAACAATGATCCCTTCTTCAGCTATGACTACAACCTAGAGATTTTATATATGAAATCTAAAATGAATTAAGGCTTTTAAACAAATGAAGGTGCTGGAGACATGGTTCTGTTAGCTAAGTACACACCACATGACCAGTGCCCACAAAAAAATACTGGGTTTTTGAAGGATGTATCTATGACTCTAGCACGGATAATTGGTCAAGATGGGTAGATCTCTGGAGATCATTTTCCAACCAACCTAGTGAGCTTCAGGTTTAGTGAGAGGTGCTATCTCAAACATAATGAGGAAATTGATAGAGGGAGGCTTTTGAAGTTAACCTCTAGCTTCCACACAGGCTGGCACACTGTGCACCCTTGCCATGGACACATACATTCAACATACACACAGCATGTACTTGCATAAAATGAGCCACAAAGGGGGAAACTCTAGCTATAACAAACATATTCCTACAGTGCTGTCTCAGATGATTACATTCATATCTGGTCATTTTTCAAATGCCTACACTGTCTGAAGTTTTGATTTACATACTGTGAGGATTTAACTTGAGAGTGTTGCTATTTTCAATATATAACTTGCTGGTTAGAAATTGTCTTAGTCTCAGAAACTATGAAAAAGCCAATGTGATAAATAAAATCTGTATACAAAAAGAATCACAAAAATTTATGTTGTGCCTAAATTGTGAACATACATAAATCTGAAAATTCAAAAAGTGAAATGTTCCCCAATCTGAAACTTTCTGAACACCAGCATGATGCCACAAATAGAATATTTGATGGGCTTTTGTCATAATAATAAAAATGCTGTCTGAGATTCATCTTCAGGCTATGCATTTAAGGAATATTTGAAATCTAGACGAATTTTCTATTTATATTTGAGTCCCATTCCCATAATACCTCATTATTTATATGCAACCATTTCAATAAGATAAAAATATCTGGAGTAATAAATACTTTGGATTCAAAGCATTTCAGATAATGAGTATTTAAGCTTTATATGTAAGTATATAATATTTTATAGAATTCTTAATTTCTGGAATGTGTATATGGCCATAAGGTACTACAAAGTTGGGTCAGTGTTTAAGAGCATTTGCTGTTCTTAAATCTAACACCAAGTGTTAGATTCCCACATGGCAGTTCCCAGCTGCCAATAATTCTTGTTTCAGGGGATCTGATACCATCTCTGAGCATGCACATAATGTAATACACACATGCAAGAAAAAAAAGCATATGTATAAAATAATCTTAAAAGTTGAGTAATGAAACGTGCCCATGTGTACCTTAAAAATTTGGCTCCTCATTAAATACAACTTTTTACATTTGAATTCTTGGGGAGATGAAATTTATTCAGAATATTCAACAGCAGACATCTAGTGAGTTTATTTTCCTGAGTGAAGAGACATGGGGAGTTCATAAGAAGAATCCCAACATTACCTTTTCCTTTCATCACTTGCGAATATTTCATCAACTAGATGACTGGTGATTTTGGAGAGTCTTTATACTGTTCTTCAAAACAGTTGTTAGGTGACTTTTTGTCTTCCCCTTGTCCCCTCACATTTGATAAGACCTCAAATCAAGATCAGTTTAAAAGTCTTTTCACTTAACATATATGTATTAAGAAACAAATTGTGAAATACTAATAAATGAGAAGGATTTTAGGCAGGAATTCTTCCTTGAGTTGCTGGAGATCACATCTTCAACACTGGAGTCTCTAAATGACTCATGCCATGACACTGTGAAGAGAGTTGTCACCGATAACTATAACAATCTATAACAATATCATTTATACAGCTCCATCTAGAATGCTCTGAAAACATCCTATAAAGGTATCATTTCTGATGTGTAACCGACTCAGGGGAAAACTTGGAAGCTATTTAACAGCTGGCCATCACTTAGAGACAGGAAGTGAGGAACGTGTTTCTCAGCAGAAACTGCAGAGTATACAATGTAATTACCTAATTTAAAATTAGTTTAGGACATTGGAGCTAATTAATGTCCACATCCTTGACGAAGTGGCATAGGATAATTAGTGAGTACAAAATAGTCAGGACTTCAATTGCACATTTTATCTAAAACACAAAACTGGGGATCACAGTGACTCCTCCAATGATGATTCAGTGCTGTCTGAACATTGAGTCACAGCAAGAAGCAATCAAGAGATGTGATAATTCCTCATCTCAGCATACATAGACCACAAACACACACACACAAAGGACTATAAAGACCTATAGAATTATTGAGCGAATTTGCAAATTCAGTAATGTGTCCTCATATCAAATACTGACCATGACTTTTATTCTGTATGTTTACAGCTTCCAGATTCAACAAGACAGGTGTGCCCCATTACAGAGATTCAGCAACCAGAAAACTACCATCACCAAAAAGTAGGGGACCAATTCAATATGTGCTTCCTGAATCTGCACATGAACAGAAATGTGCCAGGAGACACACTGCTTCCAAGAGCACATACAAAATGAGTTCTCCAGTTGTCTGTACCTTGCCACGGAAACAGCAGGATGTGACCAGCTGCTACTAACATCTCCCACAGCCTGATCTTGGATGTGCCATTAAATCTAGGTTGTGGCAGTGGGGGATGAGAAGCTGTCTGCATGATGCAACCATTTGAAACCAAAGCAAGGTGGAAAGAGCAGGGATTCCTGTATCCCGTGCCTGAATTGAGCCATGCTTCAGGCAGGGGTCAGATGTTTTGAGTGAGTGGAGTAACTGTAGCCCTCTTGTGCTATATAATCACCTTGAGGCAGGGATAGACAAAAGAATTTTAAAAAATCTTACTCATATTCCTTACATTATTATAAAGATCAATGAAAAACCACAATTTGTAATATACAAATTGACTTTCCAAGCTAGTTTTTCTTAGTGGTAATTATCAGTGAAATCAAGAAATCTCTAAATTGGTGATCTCTGCTGTTAATCAAATATTGAAAGGGAAAATTAGCACTTAGTAAAATATGTTAGGAGAATGAAATATCTCAAACAATTCAGCTGAAGAATGAATGTTCTATGCGTTTGGTACATAGTCAGCAAGCTCTTAGTGTTGGGGGTATTCTTTTGAAAATAACAGAGCATAAAGGTATTTCTACCATAGCCTCAGCTCAGTTATAATAGTTTTAATAATTGTAAAATCTTTATCAGGAACTTAAGTTAAACAAATTTCATAGAATCATCAACTTACACTGTTAATTTTACCAAGCCACATAAAATTATGGTCAAGAGTATATTGTAATATTGGGCCAAGAGGAAAACTCTTCATGGAGAAACTCTATAATATGATTCCTCATGTACTTGTGACTCCATTGTTGTCATTTTAGAAGTGAGTTGTGTTTGAAATTTTCTGTTACTGTGAATAAAATATACTCTTTGAAGAGTTACTTTCATGACCCACACCAGCACACACACACACTCTCTAATAGAGAGAAATCATGCATTATTTGTTAGTCTAACTTATTTCACTCAACATTGTATCTAGTTCCATACATTTTCATGCATTTGGGAGAACTGCGCATGCCACAGCTCATGTGGGAACATGAGAAGTATAATTTTTATGAACTTGATTTTCTCCTACAATTTTATGTGGGTTCTTGGGATCAAACTATGGGGGCCAGACTTATATAGTAAAATTGCTTTATCCAGCCAGACATAGTAGCACATACTTTAAATCCCAGCACCGAGAAGGCAGGGCAGGTAGATCTTTGTGAGTTCCAGATCAGTCTGGTCTTTATACAGAGTGTCAGGCAGTCAGGATGACATAGTGAGACGGTTTCAAAACAACAACAGCAACATCAAAAATGCAAATATAAAAGTGCTTTAACCACCGAACTATCTGTCTGGCCAATTTTATTTTTTCTTTACAGCTGAGCAAACTATATTTTGTACATGTACATTTCTTTATCCATTAATTTTTAAATGGCAGTCTAGGCTAGTTTCATTCCTTAGCTATTGTGGGTATTGCAACAATAAGCATGTATATGCCTCTGTAGTAGTATTTAAAATTCTTTGAGTATGTAACCTGAAGTGCTATAATGAGGTCACCTGCTAGTTCTAGTTTTAGTTCTTTGATAAACTTCTGTAGTGATTTGAATGAAAAGTATCTCAACAGGCTCACATATTTGAATATTTGGTCCTGGTTGGTGACATTGTATGGCTAAGTTATGGAAACTTTAGGAGGTGGAGCCTTGCTGGAAGAAGTGTGTCACTGTGAGAGGGCTTTGAGAGTTCACCCAAATTCCAGGTTGCTTTCTGTTTCCTGCGTATAGATAATCTCTCAGCAAAGTTCTTGTTCTGGCTTCCCATACCATTAAGGCTCCTCTCTCTGGAATTATAAGTAAAAATAAACTCTTCTATTAGCTGTCTTTTGCTTATGCTGTTTTATCAAAGCACAAAAAGTATATAATATAAACATCATATCATTTGCAATGGTGACTGTACTAATTTATATACCCTCAATCCATATTAGCATTTATTGTCATCTGTTCCCTTGATTTTAGTCATTTTTTCTGGGTAAGATGGAATCTCAAAGTACTTTTAATTTGCATTTCCAAATATAGTATTTCAAATACTTGTTGGCTACTGATTTTTTTCTTTTGAAAGCTATCTGTTTACTGATCAGAAGATAGTTATTTTTTGCTTATGTTTTGGAGTTCTGTAGCTTTATTTTATTTTTATTTAACACAATTACTTTATTGATTCTTTGGGAATATCACATCATGCACTATAATTCTGCCCATGTGCCAAATATCCCCTCACCCTTGCAGTGCCTCTTAGATGAAAATTTGAAAATTCAAAACAAAACAAATCAATCAAGCACACATACACAAATGATAAAACAAAACCTCTTAGATTATCTATCTTTCCTGTCTCTCTAACACCTCCCCATTAGTCCTGGTGGAATTGGAAGTCAAGTGTCACACAGTATACTCATTTTGTGCAATGAGCTTCACTAGCAAATTTTCATTACAGTGAGGCACTGGTTCTGGTTCAAGGCCTCTCGTTTCTAGTGCACCATCACCATTGGATACTCACTGAAATTCCTCTGGGCTATCCTGCAGCTGCTGCAAGTCATATAGATCCTGTGGGTATCCTTTCACAGGACCAGTCCCTTCACCAGATCCTGCAGGTCCTAAATTGGCTAGATGCTGATGCTGATTGGTGGTTGGTGGTAACCAAAGACTCTATTGTAGGCATGGGTGATAGCTGAGCTGCTCAATCTGAGCTCCTGGGGCCACCTGCTTCAGGCAAGAGAGTGGAGTCATCTCCCTTACGCCCATGCTGTGAGGGTAAGTTCTCTCTCACCTGTGGTGAGAGGTATGGCCATCTTTCCTGAATGTGTGTGTTGGGGGCAGGTAGGTCTCCCCTGAAGATGAGGGCCAGCTCTTTTGCTGCAGTGTGAAGTTAGAGGCAAGGCCAACTTTCTCAGTGCCAGCAAAGGATGGGGCTGCCTCAGCATGGACGTCGGAATTCAATTAACTTTGTTCCTATGGCCCCTGATGTGACACAGATCACAGACATCAAAACAGACCTCAGCTGCAGCTGGACCATGGACCCAGAAATAGCCCTTGGCAGCAGCTTGGGCTCTGAAAACATTCTGGCTTTAGGTGGAAGCACTGGTCATGTAGATCAGGATGGTTCTGGTGGCAGCAGCCACACACACACACACACCACCGAGGCCCCAGTTGCAACTGGAACCCTGGGCTTCAATGTGACTTTCGGTGGCAACACAAGCCTTGAAATTAAACACAGGCCCCAGCAACTGTAGAAACATTGACCCAGACAAGGTCCTCAGCTATAAAGCTCTGGTCTGCAGGTCACCATGGCATTGGGTAGCAGCACAGGCCACTCAGACATGTGTGATCCCAATTGTAGCATGACTTTCAGACACCAACATGAGCTCAGGTGGTGACTGACCTGACCCTGGACATCCACATGGTCCTCAGTAGTAACAGGAGCCACAGACACCAATGCAGACTCTGGCCACTATAGATAGCGTCACAGGTTCAGACACTGCCCTTGGCAGCAGCCCTGGTCCAGATGAAACCATGACTCCAGGTGGCAGCACTGGCCCCTAAGATCTGTATGGTTTCAGCTGGAGCATGGCTTCCCAGACTCCAACAAGGCAACTGGTTATGACCCAGACTCCAGTACTCCATGTGGGCCCTAGTGGCAATATAGTCCATGGACTTCAACACAGACCTAAGCTGCATTAGGACCTAGACGTGGTCCTTAGCAGCAGCCCAGATCTGGATGTCACCATGGCCCCAAGAGACATTGAAGATCACCCAGATCAGCCTAGCCCCAGTGGAATTCTTTCTGTGTGGTAAATATTAACTTTATGAGTCAGGTCTTAATGGTTCATACCCTCAAATCCTAGCAATCAGAAGGAGAGGCAACAGATCTCTGTGAGTTCAAGGACAGCCTTGTCTACAGAGATAGTTCCAGGATATGTTTCAAGGCTACACAGAGAAATCCTGTCTTGAAAAAATAATAAGATAAAATATACAAAATATATTAACTTTTTTTCTGATGTATAGTTGGGGAAATTTCCCTCCCATTCCATAGATTGCTTTTTCAATTTGTTGGTTGTTTCTTTTGCTGTGCAGAAGCTTTTATGTGGTTGTATTTTTTTTGAGACAGGGTTTCTCTATATTACTTTTGGAGCCTACCTTAGAACTCACTATGTAAACAAGGCTGGCCTGCAACTCACAAAGATCCGCCTGCCTCTACCTCCCGAGTGTCGGGTTTAAAAGTGTATACCACCAACACCAGGCTGTGCACAGGCTTTTTAATTTTATGCAATCCCATGTGTCAATAGTTCGAGCTATCTCATGTACTGTTGAATGTTCTTGTATATAGGTTGTCTTGTTTTGTTCTAATACTTTTAAAACATGTTTGATGCATTTTAATTGATTGTTGTACAAAGTAAGAACTATGGATCCAATTAAAATCTTCAACACATGGGTCTATATTTTTCAAACACCATTTGTTGAAGAGGTTGTCTTTTTATTCAATGTATACTTTGACACCTTTGTGTCATGCATTAGATAACTGTATATGGGTATGTTTATTTGTTTATTTATTTATTTTATTCCATAGCTGTATTCATCTGATATTATATAAATAGCATAATTGAGATCAGATTTTGCACTACCTCTGAATTATCCTTTCTGCTTAATATTGTTTTGTTTATTCTGAGTCTTCTATGTTTCCATGAATTTTAGGATACACTGAGTTGTGTGAAGAATATCATTGAAATGCTGAGGTGTATCTGTAGATGATTTTTGGAATATAGTCATTTTTATAGTATTAATTATCAATCCTTGAGCCTAGAAGGACTTCAATTTTATAATGTCTTCTTCAATATGTTACAATTTTTGTTAGGTCACTTACCTCTCTTAGTGAAGCTGATTCATATGTATTTTTGGTTTTGGTTTTGGTTTTTGAAGATGGGGCTTCTTTGTGTAGTCCTTGCTCTCTTGGAACTCACTTTATAGACCAGGTTGGCTTTGAACTCATAGAGATCCACTTGCCTCTGCCCCCTTAAAGGCTGGGGTTAAAGGTGTGTTCTACCTCTACTTGTGCTCTATATTTTGTAGAATTGTTTGAGAAATAATGGTATTAACACTTCCTTAAAAGTCTGTTAAAATCTTCAATGGATTTATCTGGTCCTTTGCTGTTCTATGCTGGAACAGTTTTAATAACTGCTTTCATTTCATTGATAAGTATGGTTATGGTATTTATAGTTTCTCTAATTTTCATATGTTATATATATTGAGGAACCCATCCGTATCTTCTAGATGTTACAAGATTTCTAATATAAGATTTTAATATACACCTTAATGATTCTGTGGATTTTATTATAGTTTGTTGTAGCAGCTCTCATTTAATCTCTATAACATGATTTTTATTTATTCTCTATTTAATTAGTTTGGGTGACTGGTTGTCAATCTTGTTTATTTTTCTAACACCAAACTCTGATTGATTCTATACTACACTTTTATTCATCTTTTCATTATTTTCCATCCCAATCTTTATTATTTAATTCTACCTATGGTTAGGGGATTTGGTTTGTTCTTGTTTTTCAGAGACTTTTGGTACATATGTTTATTGGAGATTTCTCTGAATTTATAATGTGAATAAGTACATATAACAATTCACATTGTTCATAGAATTGTGTTAACAGTATTCCAGAGTTTCAATAAATGCTGTGTCATTGTTTTCATTTGATTCTAGAAATTTCTAAATATCTTCTCTGATTTCTTTGCTGTATTACTGTTGAATCTTGTATATTTTCTTTTTATTGCTGTTGATGTCTCATTTTTTGTATTACTACCCAATAAGTTACATGAAAATATTTTGATTCTTTTGTATTAATTTTTAATAATTTTATCCTTTCTTTGACCATGTCATATAAGTATATGATATAGATTAATGAAATCTACCCTCAAATCCCCTTTCACTCTCTCTTTGTTACTCCAAACATGTCCCAATACCAATTACATATCATTTTCAAATTTTATATGACTCAATGAGTTTAATTAGTTGTTGCCTACATGCACATGGGTATGGAACTTTTCATTCAAACATGAGCTACCTTTCAACAGTAGTATCCTGAAAAAAACAAAACAGAATACTACTCTAACATACTTTAAAAGCCAATAGCTTTCCAAGTAGACATGGCCCTCTTCAGGCAACATCTGTCTATGATATTGACTGACTTGATTATATACAATAACCACATCTGCTGTAATTTCATGAGTGCAAATAGCCATGCCATGGCCACAAGATTGCAGTTCAAAACATCAGTTCCTATCATTTTTATTTTTTTATTTTTGGTTTTTCAAGACAGAGTTTCTCTGTATTGCTTTGGAGGCTGTCCTGGAACTCATTCTGTAGACAAGGCTGACCTCTAACTCACAGAGATCTTTCTGCCTCTGCCTCCTGAGTGCTGGGATTAAAGGCATGCACCACCAATGCCCGGCTCCTTTTTATTTTTACATGATTCCTGCCTCTTCTTCATGTTCCTGGAGCCTTAGGAGAACTCCTTTACAATTTGGCACCCAAGCGTCATGAATTTTCAGTAGTTTGGCTACCATTTATTGCTTATCTCCTTCAAAAATAGTTATTTGGTCAAGTTTGAGAGTAACACTAATATCTGAGTATGAATAATTTAGAAGATTATCTGGTATCATAAACATTTTGCAAAGTAACAGTTGTACATTCCCTTTAAGGCATATGGTATGGTTTGCCTATCCATGGGCTCTTGACCAGGTTTAAAGCATCAAGCATTGATGACGTAGAGTAGGGCCTCCAATCCAATCAGGAAGCAGTTGGTTACCCCTTTAATATTTATGTCCTTATTATACTATACAGTAAGCACATCTTCCCTGGTAGGTTAATATGAGGGGTCAATTACTGGGTAAGACTATAGATGACTAAACTTATGGGAGGTCTAAGAAACTTAAGAAAAGAATGACTATATCCTTTCTGCCCACAGGGGTTTTTGTTTAGGAAATTATTTGTGCCATAATTACTCAGAGTCAGACAGCCCATCCCTCACCTGCAAATAAGAAATTAGTTTCTGCTATTTTGTCCATCATTCTTTCCAAACAGTGTTTTCTCTATCTGAGGCGCTGAGGGCCAAAGGAAAACCTGCATGCTTGTGTTTACCTTAGTTATTCAGTGCACTTTTTCCAACTATGCCATATTCTGTAGCACACTTCTTACATTTCTCTTTCTGTGTTAATGCTCACCTGGGCAGAGGCAGCAATGTTTCCTTCTCAAAATATTCACATGAGCATGACAATGCTCCTGAAATTTTTAGTTTCAGGCTCTGTGCTGGTTAGTTTTTAAGGTAAACTTATATACATTAGAGTCATCTGAGAAGAAGGAATCTTAATTCATCGATTGCATTCATCAAATTTCTTGTAGGCAAGTCTTTAGGATATTCACCCCTTTAAGGATTAAAGTGGGAAGTCACAGCCCATTTAGGACAGAATCACTCTTTGGCAGGTGTATCTGGTTTATATAAGAACACAAGCTGAACAAGCCTTGGGAAACTGAGCAGTAAACAGAGAGTTCTCTCATAAGCCCTGTTTCAGTTCCTGTCTCTAGGTGACTGTTGAGAGTTCCTGCCCTGAATTCCCTTGTAAATGGATTGTAACTTGGAAGCTGTAAGACAAAATCAACCCCTTCTATCCCAAGTTGGTTTTATCAACGTTTTATCACAACAACAGAAAGTCAGAGTAGAACAGGCTACAATTACCGAAAAAATGTTTCCATTAAGTTTTTCTTATAGCACCCCAAGGATTCTATAGCCAGTAACTTTAAACTCTTCCATTCTTCTCTTGAAAACTCATTCCAAAAGCCTGTGAACAATGTGCCTATGTTGATAGTAGAAATGGAACTACTATTTTATTATTATTTTTCTCATTGCTGTAACAAAATAACAGATAAAGTAATGTAATGAATGAAAGGCTTATTTGGAACATAGTTTCATGGCACCTCCATCATACCAGGGAAGTCATAGTGACTGGAGATACATTTTTCTGCAATTAAGAGGCATAGAGATGAATGGAGGTGCTAAATTTAACTTTTTCTTTTTTATTTATTCTGGGGTCTCAGCCTGTGGGATGCTTCTCACATCCAGGGTGAGAATTCCTTCCTAATTTTAAGCAAATATCCTTAAAGCTACACCTAGAAGTGTGCTTCCATGATGATTCAAAATCAAGTTGACAGTGAAGATTCACTATAACATATGTGATGTTTAATATGATTCTTCTTTCTTTATCCTCCATGCAAGTAATTTCAAATTGCTTCACCTCTCTCTAAAATAATATGAATTCAAGTCATTCACTCATCCTGTGTCTTCTCTGTCAGATGTTGAATTTCCTGATTGACCATTTATAATTGAGCACAATGTTCCAGCTGTTAGTTTGTCAATGTAGACTAAGAATGTATGTTATTTTGTCCAAACTGCACTGGATTGGAGTGCTTTTGCATTCAAAGCATGTTGCATTTTCTTTTATCTTATTTTTAGCACTGCAGACATCTTATGTCTGCTACATAGACATGTATTTCTGACACAACCTTATATTTTTAAAAAGTAGCTTTCAAGAGTGTTATGTATCATGGATGGTGGCTAATATATTTTGCTAATGGGTGCCTTTTCTTCTCTATTTACTTCAGAAGTGTTTTTCTCATTTGCCTAAATTCCCTAGCTTCAATTTAAATATAATTATAATTTCATTTTGGGGTTTCCTGAATGGATGCCAAACATGCAAATGGAAGTTCTGTCTTAGGCAAACTGAAATGGGATAATTGGATCATTAGTAAAACCGATCTTAGCCAACAAGGATGTTCTCTTAGAAACTCAACTCAGTTCAGTTCTCAAGCTCAAGACCTCATTCTTCTTTTAGTGTATAACCTAAGACTACATTATTTTAATTGGCAGCACTATCACCCTCCTATAATATTTTGAGTCATCTTTATTGAAGAACTTTTCTCATCATGTGTTTAATACAGTCTCTTATTAAACTGTACTTCTACTCTACTATTTTTAAAGAAGCACGATTTATCTGTAGCCAGCTTCTCATTAGACTTTGTCCATTATCTGCACGAGCCAAAAGCCTCCAACTGCAATAATGCATTCAGAATTGTTTTATTTATTTTTCTGATCCTTCATTCTATAGATTTGATAAGTATAGTGTTAAGTATGCTCATCTTGAACATTGATTCTTAAACTAATACTTATTTACTACTGAATGTATGCCACCTATTGAGGATAGTGATTATGAAATGTTTGGAACCATTGTGTTCAGAGGCTATTGAGGACATCCATGTGTATTCAAAACAGAAAGGGAAATGTGTTGCTACAATATTCTACCAAATTTTTCTAAGTTGATATTTCACATATTAAGTATTCTTGTTAAGTTATCTATGAGCCAACCTCACTCTCCTAAAATTAGTGGTATATTTTGGTTAATTTAATCTCTGTATATAATTTGGGAAAATACACACACTTTACCTTCATTATTCCTTATGATTTGTTAAGTGTTGAAAGCATTGGAGTATGGAAAGAATGGGAAGGGGGTACAAGTAAAACTATCCATTTTACTATTGAGTACCAGAAAATAATAGAATTACAGAACAAATGGCTTGGGAAAGATGGACATAATGCAAGACAGAGATAACACAGGGTGGAAGAACTAAAGAAAGAATGACTCATATGAGAGCAGCATAGCTCGTGGCTCTAAACATTTTGGCCTCTGGTTAAATGTTGCCAAATTCAAAACATTTTCCAGGTGCCTAACCAGAAGATTCATCTATACGATGCATTTCATTTTTGTTTTTTTTTTTTAAAAAAACTATGGACTATGGTTTGCTTTCCAGAAAAGTTGTCTTTTTCCATTTTCTGCATGATGCAATGAATTGCAGCTTCATGTCAAATGCCATTAATCTGAAAAGGAAAGAGTCTAGTGAACTTCATGAAACAGAATGATTTTCTCCTGTCTCTATTCATTGGGACAAGAATCTTTTCATCTCTGTGAGGGGACTTGAGAATTTCAATTGAAGTCTGTATTTAAAGCAAAGCAAAATTAATGACAATTATGAAAAACAAATTTGTCTCTGTGTATTCCTACCCAAGATTTACCCAAAGAATATGCAAATAAATAATGTATGTTTATGATATCCTAATGAGTCTCAGATAATTAAATTCCTGTATTATGGTAGAGATATCAATGGTCAGGAGGAAGATGTTTGAATTACAGCCCTGATTTTTATTCATAAGTTTTCCATGTACTTGATGCAATGTCTTAGTTCTAAAAACTAAAAGAATTAGGTTAGACTTCATTTTATAACTCTGAGTCTATCCTGTGCAAGGTAAGAAAAATGCATGACAGCACAAAATGCTCTTCCCTGTACTCTAGCAATGGGACAATGTGAGTATAGGCCCATCTTGAAATATCTAAAAAATAAACATTTAGCTAAAACTCCTTGCATTGGATTCCATTCAAGAACTATATTCCATAGCATTTCCAGTTCACTAAGTCTCTGAGCTTCCCAATCTGTTTCATGCCCAATTGCTCTGCAGACAACAATCAGAGTCTATTGTGATATTAGACAATGAAGAAAGCCAGAGGCAAACGCTGTGAAGCTTGAGTTAAAAGTATAAAATGTAAAAACTGTACTTATTTTTGAGTTCTTAAATTTTGTATGGAAATGTTGTTTCTAGAAACAACATTGAAAACAAGCTCTTTGGATGTGTTTAAAAACAAGAAGGGACAAGAAAATAGCCGGGTGTCATGGGGAAGACAGTGCTCTGGAAGTCAGTCAAGTTTCAATCTCATCTCTGCAAATACTAAAGAACAATCCTTTTCTTTACATTCTTCATCTTTATCTGGAAAGGTAACTGGAGGTGAGTCTCATAATTGAATAATTTTGTAAGCAAATGGCAAGTGAGGATATTAGATACCTCAGGGAATTAGAAATTACAACCTCTTCCTGAAAGCATTCTAAACAAAAATTATTTTAAAGCTCTGTACTGGCCAAAGAAACAAACAAGATTTGCCTCACCCAGGGTTTTCCACTGAAGTCTTATTGGGATGTTTATTTCTTTCCTTCTATAAAAGAGCTGGCTTCTCTAGGCAGTCTATAACCTTTGGAGAAGAATTGCCTTGAGCCCATGGACAGATCACAGTGTGAAAACTCAGGCAGGAATTTCATGTTATATGCCCAAGGCAGATTTCCTTCTTCTTTATGAAACCTCAATTTATTTTCTCAAGGTCCTAAACTGAATGATGAACCTTTACATGCTCCCACATAGATTCCTAAAGGAAACTATACCTAAGAAGCTTCTGAGATACAATCTTTATTGTATGGTGAATCATTCAGCCTCCCAGATCATCCACAGACTTGAGCCAATTATAGATCAAATATATTAGGAAAAATGTATCTGCTTTGACTATGTACTGACCTTTCATTTCATACCATTATTGCCTAAACAAAGCACCACAACACTGGTTCAGTTAGAATGTACACTGGATTAGGTATCCTAGGTAGTCTAGTGATGATGTGAAGTATAACCAGACACTATATCATCTTAAATAAGGGATTAATACATGTGTATACTGGAATCTGAAAGAGATCTTTCAATGAAATCTCCAGAGATATTGAGTGGTGCTTCTATCTTTGTATACTTCCCAGTTAGTATACAATAAAATCATTTCTAGAGAAAAATGCTGTTTGCGGATAAAATTAATGAAAACAAAAACTGTGCACTTGGTCCTATTGCTGTAGGAAACTCTAACACTCATAATACTTTACTTGAACCATTCCTCTAGTGCAAAAAATTGTCACCTTGCAGTCTTTTCATGGTAATATGAACCCCCTCTCATAGGTCAGCTGGAAGATGCAATCATTTTCGATGGACAGTTGACTATGACTGTTTCACTTCTTTTAAATAGACTTGGGATTTGAAGAAGGTTTTGGAAACACTAATGTTTAGAACATGACATCTTAACTTGTTTTTAAAAATTATGTGTTTTGGACAAACTATATCACTCCCAGGGCTTCATGAATTTTTACCAGATTATTTTGTTTCTCAGAGGTTGTGTGTGATTCTTTGAGTTGATCATCTAAAAATAACTCATGGGAGGGTAATAGAACAAAACTAGCCATGTACCCACCATTTTGTCCATCTTCTTGGTTCCTCACGTCCGCAAAATCTCTGGATGAGTCTGTTTTAGTTCTTATTTCACAAAAGCTCTGGGTGAGTCTGGCCTTCTAGCTTCAGGTAGATCACCCATTTTCCTTGTAAATATTGTCACTGAATTTTATAAACCCCATTCACACATGTCTTCAGAACAAGAAACAAATATACAACAAGAAAGAGGATTATGGTGAGATTTCTGGAAAACCCTAATAATTTGACACATTTCAGAACTGGAGGTAAACAGGCTGGTTTTGTATGTCAACTTGATACATGCTAGACTCATCAGAGGAAGTTGCCTCAGTTGAGGAAATGCCTCAATGTGATCCTGCTGTAAGGTACTTTCTCATTTAGTGATCAATGGGGGAGGGCTAAGCCCATTTTGGGTGGTGCCATCCCTGTACTTCTGGTTCTGAGTTCTATAAGAAGGTGGGTTGAATAAGCCATGGAAAGAAAACCGGTAAGCCGCTCCCTGCCTCCCCACCTTGAACCACCACTGCCTCTGCATTAGCTCCTACCTATGAGATCCTATCCTGTTCAAGTTACTGTCCTGACTTCCTTCGATGATGAACACCAATGCTGAAGTATAAGAAAAATAAATCATTTCCTACCCAACTTCTTTTAGTCATGGTGTTCCATTGCAGCAATAAAAATGCTGAGATAGGATGTAAATATGAATGTGGAAAGAGAATGCATAAGAGATATATCTAGGAAACAAGCAGGGCCCTAAGAGATCCCTCATGGATTGCCTTGGGAAGAGGAATTAGATAAGATCTCCTAGGTAAACTGGTGGTGGAGGGATGGTAAGGGGGAAGGAATGGGGGATGAGAACATGAAGGAACAGGATGGTCAAGTTTGGAGAGGTACAGAGTGGGAGAGCAATAAAAGAGATATCTTTATTGAGGGAACCTCTGTGGGGTTAGGGAGAAACCTGGTGCTATGGAAACTCCCAGGAATCCACAAGGATGAGCCCAGCCAAGACTCTTAGCAGTGGTGGAGAAGGTATCTCAACTAACCTTCCCCTATAATCAAATTGGTGAATACCCCAATTGTCATCATAGAGCCTTCATCCAATAATTGATGGAACCAGATGTAGAAATCTGCAACCAAACACCAGACCAAGCTCCGGGAAGTCAGTCAAAGAGAGGGAGGAGAAAATACATGAACAAGGGATGGCAAGACCATGTAGGGGAAATCTACACAAACTGCTGAACAAAACTCATGGGAACTCATGAACTCGAGACCTACAGCTATAGAGACTCTGTGGAACTGAACTAGGCCCTCTGCATATGGGAGACAGTTGTGTAGCTGGATTTATATGAGGGCCCCTGACCACAGGACTAGAATCTATCCATGGGGCATGTTGGAGGTAGCTTGTTAGAGCCCATTATCTATTATGGGATGTCATGCTCAACCTTCATATAGTGGGGAGGGGCTTAGTCCTGCCTCAACTTAATGGGCCAGGCTTTTTCAACCCCTCCATGGGAGCCTTTACTATTTAGGAGTTGTGTATGGGGGCTGGGTGGTGAGGGGGGAGGCAAGGAAGAGAGGGAGGGAGAATTTTGGTTAGAATGCAAAATGAAATTTAAAAATGAACCTAAAAAAGAGATGTGTCGAATATTTTATTTAAAAATAAATTGGAGACACTGTTAAAAAATCATTTTTGAGGTATGAACTGCTTTTGAGGCTCCCTTCAATACAGAGTAGCCTCTGTTACATGGAATTTAAGTGAAAATTCCCTCACATCAAAGCAGCCATCTCAGTTGTGTTAGCAGTTGGTCTGCCAAAAAAAAGCACATACCCACACATGCACACGCGCGCACGTGCTCTCTCTTTCTCTCTCTCTCTCTCTCTCTCTCTCTCTCTCTCTCTCTCTCTCTCTCTCTCTCTCTCTCTCACTCACACACACACACACACATACACACACACACACACACACAAACACACAAATGAAGCTTTAAAACTTTCTGAGGAAAAATGCCTTATATAAAGTGATTATGCCTTATATAAAGTGATTTTAGCAGCTTTTAATGTTTATAATCACAGCAGGAAAAAGGACAGTCAGGTAATATCTGATATGAGTGTGTGCTGATTTGGGTGGTGGTGGTTATGTATTTTTAAGGGGCCTTGAGATAACCCTGCCATGGTCATACTTGAGGGGGCACCAAATAAAACAGCTTACTAACCTTCTGCAGATTGATCAAGTTAGCTTGGACCTTATATATACTGTCTCTCAAACCTTTTAACATCTCAGCCTGTTCTCTCGTGTTAAGGGGTCACTTAAGGAGCTACTCGGTCTCCTGCATGCTAATCACATTGACACTGCTTGTGTCTCTCAACTAGTTTGCCTACTACAAATACTTAACACTAAGTCAACACAATTTTGATTTCTACCAGGCCTTAATCCCTATGTAATGCTAAAACAGACATAAAACAGCTTTTTTATATTACTTAGTATCTATGCAGTTCATATGTCATTAACTTTTATACTTCTTTAGTGCTTTTTTTCTTATCAAAGTAACATGATTGACACAAATGCTAGGATTAACATTTATGTTTATTTAACTGGAAAAGTTTCCCTTCAATAAATACTATGTTGAAGTCTTTCCAAGTAGGATGTTTCTCTTTTAGAAGGTCAATAAATGGACAAGCCTAATCTCTTATTGTTCATGTTTTTTCAATGAACATCACATACGCCAAGAAAAAAAGCTTGGAAAACATATTTGAGGATGTTAATCTGATTTCACTTTAATTAATACCAAGTGAGACAGAAAATCGGGGTAATAACTGACAACTGGATACTTCGATTACTAGGACCTTAAAATGCCTGGAAATGAAGATAAATTAGACATCATAGATAACTTCATGTTATACAGGGCTACTCAAATCTCTTTTATTCTTACAGTAAGCATACAATTCATCATCTTAACCAAGAAACTTTTGAGAGGCATGCAGACAATATTAAAGATCACTGTATGAGTTATCCAGAAACTTCTCAACAAACAAGGATAGAGATGCCCTTGGGAACATATTGTGTTTGTATTTTTATATACCCAGACCAGAAAAATGACAAGATGTAAATAATGAACATCAAATGCAGGAGTAAAAGAATCATAAGAGCTAGAATCTAGATGTTCTGAACACTCTTATGAAGGATCACCTTAATACCTGGGTGAAGTAGTAAGATAATTATTTGATTAGAAATCTGTTGGTGGGATGTACCTCTGAAGTCCCAGGAGAAAGCTTTGGAATTGAAAACAGTACATGGTTAAGAACCTACATATAATCATAACTTGGAATCATAATATATGCAGTGATAAATAGAGTATATAATCCTAGGAATAGTATTTCTCTGTATCTTGAAATAATATAAAGATAAGCATTAATCATTTTTCCTTCTGTGATTCAGTTTACTTGACTTTTTTCCCCGTGAGCCATTTAATCTGATAAGACAGTCTGTTCTTTTTTTTTCTAAATTGCTTTTCTTAACTTTTTTTTGTAAGAATTTAAGAATGACTAAAGTTCCCAGGGTAGATGTTGACATGCAGTTGTTTTAATATGAATTGGAATGATTTTATCCTATAGTTATGCCAACACATTTTGCTGATAATTTACGTCAAGTAAAAATTATGACTTAGTAGAGAAACTTGTAGGAAAAGCTTAGCTACAAGAGAAATCTGTGCCCTCTAAAATACTTTGAAACACTCTGCCTCACTATAAAAGACGTTTAACTCTATAATGAAAATTGCAAAGAGGAGAACATCTGATTTAATCAGAATTGTTACAACTAAAATAGATGCTGAGACACTAAGCCAGAAAATCTAGAGTATGTCTGTTGACACAAGATCCTAATTTACATTCAAATTGACTTCCTTAGTTTTGAGTTTGCCTTATCACCGTGCTTCGCTGAATTGTTTCTTGGACCCATTGTGCAGATGGCTGGACCTAAAGCATTGGCAGAATTAACAGTAGTTAATCTAATGACAAGACAAATCACTAGGAGAGCATTCTATGAATGCTTTACCTTGCAGCAAAATATAGATGACCCCCTCAGCTGAGAGGTGGTGATGGAGACCTCCGACTAGGAAACAGAATCTGTAGTCACCAGATGCTGTAGCAAGGAATGCAATCTCAAATCTGTGGTCTAAAATACACAATGGTGTTTTGTGACTAAGAATTTGTCAACATCTTTACAGTGCAGAAGGAGGTATTTGTAGGCTATGACAAAACAGGAAGCTTTTCTTAATAAACAAGAACATAGGGTCAGACACTTGAAACAAGAGGCTTGTAACTACTTTGACTAGAGCAGACACGACAAAGCAACTGGAACAGTAATGTCTCAGCCGCCTCATGTATATGATGTATATGAGTCTCTAAAAAAAAAAAGAAAGAAAGAAATTAAGGAAGAAATCAGAAAATGGAAAGATCTCCCATGCTCTTGGATAGGTAGGAACAATATAGTAAAAATGTCAATCCTGCCAAAAACAATCTACAGATTCAGTGCAATCCCCATTAAAATCCCAGCACAATTCTTCACAGACTTTGAAAGAACAATAATCAATTTTGTATGGAAAAACAAAAGACCCAGGATAGCCAAAACATCACTGTTCAACAAGGCAATTTCTGGAGTCATCACCATCCCTGACTTCAAGCTCTATTATAGAGCTGTAGTCCTGAAAAGAGCTTGGTATTGGCACAAAAATAGACAGGTAGACCAATTGAATACCTTGATATTAACCCTTGCATGTATGAACCTCTGATCTTTGACAAAGACATTAAAAATATACAATGGAAAAAAGAAAGTATCTTCAACAAATGGTGCTGGCATAGCTGAATGCTGGCATGTAGAAGAATACAATTAGATCCATGTCTATCACCATGTACAAAACTTAAGTCCAAATGGATCAAAGACCTCAACATAAATCCAGCCACACTGAACCTCTTAGAAGAGAAAGTGGGTAGTACACTTGCAAGAATTGGTAAAGGAGACTGCTTCCTGAACATAACACCAGTAGCACAGACAGTGATGTCAACAATTAATACATGGGACCTCCTGAAACTGAGAAGCTTCTGTAAGGCAAAGGACACGGTCAAAAGGGCAGCCCAAAGAATGGGAAAAATATTCATGAAGCCCACATCTGACAGAGGGCTTATCTGCAAAATTTACAAAGAACTCAAGAAGCAAGTCTCCAAAAAAGAAAGGATCCTATTAAAAAGTGGGCTACAGAACTACATAGAGAATTCTCAATAGAGAAGTCTCTCATTTATGGATTTTAGACATAGATCTGGGGAGTGCCAGCCTACAATCCCATGGCCAGAGAGTCTGGGAAACAGAACCTTCATTCAGTGGCTGATGGAAGCAGAGACAGACTCCCAGGGCTAAGCACTGAGCTGAACTCAAGAAATCCAGTGACAGAGAGGGAGTACTGGTGAACAAAGGGGTTAAAACTAGGCTGGTTTAACGCCCAGAAACAGCTGACCTGACAAGGGTTATCTCTTGAATCCCAGACTGATGCCTGGGAACCCAGCATGGGACTGTTCAAGACCCCCTGAATGTGGGCCTCAGTGAGGAGGCCTTGGCAATCTATTGGGCCTTGGGTAGTAGATCAGTATTTATCCCAAGTATACACATGGACTTGGGTGCCCTTCACTCAATGAGAGATGCATTCTCATCCTGTAATCCTGGGGGAGGGTTTAGGCCTTGCTCTGGATGAAATGACAACTATCAACACCCCATGTAGGGCCTACCCTTCCCTGAGAAATGAGGGGGTGCTGGGGGGTGGTGGGAGGGCATGGGAGGAGTGGAGGGAAAAGGAGAGGGACCCAGGATTGACATGTGAAACAACCTTGTTCCTAATTTAAATTTAAATTTTTTTTTTAAAATTGGGCTACAGAACTAAATAGAGAATTCTCAACAGTGGAGTCTAAAGTGGCTGAGAGACACTTGATAAAGTGCTCAACATCCCTAGCCATCCGGGAAATGCACATCAGAACAACTCTGAGATATCATCTTACTCCTGTCAGAATGGCTAAAATAAAAAACACCAATAACAGTTTATGCTGGAGAGGTTGTGGAGAAAGGGGAACACTCCTCCACTGCTGGTGGGAGTGCCAAATCATACAGCCACTTTGGAAATCAGTATGGAGATTCCTCAGATAAATGGGAATAAGCCTATCACAAGACCTAGCAATTCCACTCTTAGGCATATATCCAAAAGATGCCCATTCATATAACAAGGATATCTGTTACACTATGTTCATATCAGCATTATTTGTAATAGCCAGACCCTGGAAGCAACTTAGATGTCCCTGAACTGAAGAGTGGATAGAAAAAATGTGGTACATTTACACAATGGAGTACCATTCAGCAGAAAACAAATGGAATCCTGAAATTTGCAGGCAAACGGATGGCACTAGAAGAAACCATCCTGAGTGTGGTAACACAGTCACAAAAAGACAAATATGGTATGTACGCTCTCATATATGGATTTTAGACATAGATTTGGGGAATGCCAGCCTACAATCCCATGGCCAGAGAGTCTGGGAAACAGAACCTTCATCCAATGGCTAATGGAATCAGAGTCAGACTCCCACAGCTAAACACTGAGCTGAACTCAAGGAAACCAGTGACTGAGAGGGAGGACTGATGAGCAAATGAGTTAAGACTGGGCTGGTTTAACCCCCAGAAACAGCTGACCTGACAAAGTTTAACTCTTGAATCCCAGGCTGATGGCTGGGAATCCAACATGGAACTGATCAAGACCCCCTGAGTATGGGCATTAGTGAGGAAGCCTAGGCAATCTATTGGGCCTTGGGTAGTAGATCAGTATTTATCTCAGGTATGCAAATGGACTTTGGGCATGCATCCAACAATGAGAGGTGCACTGCCACCCTGGACTCTTTGCGGGAGGGTCTATGCCTTGCCCTGGATGAAATCACAGACTATGGACTCCCCCTTGGAGGGCCTCCCCCTCCCTAGGGAAATGAGAGGGTATTGGGTGGGGGTTGGTGGGAGGGCGTGGGAGGAAGGGGGAGGAAAAGGAGAGGGCCCTGGTATTGACTTGTAAAGCAACCTTTTTCTAATTTAAACTTAAATTTAAAAATAAAAGTAAAAAATTCACTAAGCGTTTGAGAAAAAAAGCAACTGAAAACAAGAAGCATCTTGATTTTGTACTTCTATTCATGATAATTATGAGATGACAAATTTCTCTTGTTTAAACCACACATTCTTTGACACTTCACTATAGTTGCACCAACAGCCAATCTATTATGGTACTAATATGAAAGCTAGAGTCTATTGGCACTATGAGGAATGGATAGTAAATATATACTACTACCACATGTGTAACATAGACCAAGACAACTGTCAAAACCCAAGCCTTTGCAAAATAAATGTAAAAATCCATTTCTAGTAACATACAACCACATCACATCAATTATTCAGAAAAATAATCACCAAGAAAGATGAGATCAGTATGAGACTCTTCATAAGGGAGATCCCGAAGAAGCAACAAACACAAGTGATAGCAATTGCCAAAGTTAACAAAATACAGTTACTCACAACAGAATAAGAAACCAAAACTGGATTTAGATACTGGCTTTCCTATTTTATCAGAATGAGACTCTCATTGGAAGAATTCGTAGAAAAAAAAACTGAACTCAGGAAGAAATGCAAGGCAAAAGGCATTTAATAATGAAGAGTAAAATAGAATACATAGTAAATATTTATTGAGTACAACAACAATACTCATTGTTTGAGGCTTAATATACATTGGAAATAAAATGCAAGGCAAAAGAGATGTAGAAACTAGGTGTAAATGAATAAATTAAAAACACTTGAAATTACATCAATTTAGTAATATTTACTAATAGTAGAAATCAAGTATACATATGAAGCATAAAGGTAATCCACTAGAAGAGCTAATAACTTGCACAAAAGTACTAAAGGAGTCAGGAAATGACAAATAAAATTAAAAGAAAATGAGTATACTTAGGAAATACCTTGACAAATAAATAAAAACATAATCTAAATCATTAACACTTCTAAATGTACTAACAGCAAAATTTAAAATGCTTAACTTTTCAGGCTGAAAGAAAAGCAATTTCACTCATTTATAATATATGTATAATACAGAAATCATGAGTATTAAACTGTAGAAAATGAAGCAATGAAAATATTGCTTCACCTGTGTTCTCTGCATATTATTTCATTACCAAATATCATTTATAGGTAATAGGTAATTCTAAACAATTGTCTATCAAAGAACTTAGTTCAAAGTGTCTCCACTACAAACTTAGAGAACATTATGAAAACATTTTCTGAAAACTTTGTACATCTGTGGAAATTGTCGACAAGGACAAAAATTTATTAACATTGACCTAAAACTCTTGCTTTTTTATTTAAATTAACCTTGTTTTGCATGTCAATCCCAGTTACCTATCCCTCTCCCTCCCCTCCTCCCCTGCATCCCCATCCCATCCCCTCTCACCCCAGAGAGGGTGAGACCTTCCATGGAGGATCTTCAAAATCTGTCATATCATTTGGGTCAGGTACTAGGCCTTCCCCAATGTGTCTAGGCTGAAAGAGCATCCCTCTATGTGGAATGGACTCCCAAAATCCATTTGTTTATGAGGATAAATACTGATTCACTACCAGAGGCCCCATAGATTTCACAGGCCTCTTAACTGACACCCAAGTTCAGGGTGTCTGGGACAGTCCTATGCTGGTTTCCCAGCAATCAGTCTGGGATACATTAGCTCCCCATTGTCCAAGAGAGCTGATTTCCAAAATATACAAATAACTCAAGAAGCAAGTCTCCAAAACATCAAAGGATCCAATTAAAAAGTGAGGAAGTGAGGTACAGAACTAAATTGTGAGTTCTCAATAGAGGAGTCTAAAATGACTGTGAGACACATAAGAAAGTGCTCAACATCCTTAGGCATCAGGGAAATGCAAATCAAAACAACTCTGTCTGAGATACCATCTTGCTTCTGTCAGAATGGCTAAAATCAAAAACACCACTCAGTTTATGTTGGAGAAGATGTGGAGAAAGGGGAACATTCCTCCACTGCTGGTGGGAGTGCAAACTTTTACAGCCACTTTAGAAATCAGTATAGTGGTTCCTGAGGAAAATGGGAATCAACTTACCACAAGATCCAGCAATTCCACTACGTTCTTAGCATAATCTTGCTTTAATTTGTAGGTCTACAACTTCACTGAACAATGAAGAAATTCATACTATCTTTGTTTAAAGTTAAATATTTCTAAATATTGAACACCTATAAGACTGTAAGTAAATTTTAAGAAATACTAAAGAATTAAGATACAAGGCACTTTTATGTTTTCTCTGACCAATACATAAAAAGTAAACCAATAACAGAATGATGGTAAACTCTCACAAATTTGTATTTTATGTAAGCCGCCCATTGGTCAAGAAGCAAAGTATAATGAAAATAAAAAACATACAAAGGAAAAGAGGTGTGGTATACAGTTAAAGCAATAAATGCATAGCTCTAAGTGCAATTATTTAAAAGGAGAGATTAAGGCTTTAAATGCTATTTTTCTGATAAAAATGTGAACAAATTTAACATCAATGTAAAAATGAAACAACCTATTAGTGTATTATAAAATAAAAGAGATCAGTATTACCAAAGAATGAATATATGCAAAGATTAATAGTCAAGATCAACAGATAAAATTTGTGTGAAGCAACAATTAGAAAATAATAGGAATGAAAATATAACAACACAATATGACAAACTTATAGAGGACAATTATAAATAAATATGCATTGATGAACAGAAGCTATTTCTACCAAACATGACTTAGCAGAGCAGAAAATTTAAAGAAGCCTTTAATTTTGAGTAGATCAATTTTGTTGTCACAGAACAATAATTTAAGAAAAACTATCTTTAAACATAACTGAGAATATAACTACCAGCACAGGGACATATTGAAAAGAATCTATAAAATAGTTAAAGAATAGACAAGCCTCCATTTAAACAAAATCTTTGAAGTACAAATAAAAAATAATTCCTCAAGTGAGTTTTGATTACAATGGCCTCAAAACTGAATATTATAGTTCTACAGAGGGTAATGTAAACTAACCTCATAAACACTGAAAAGTTTTACCTAATAAACTGCCTCTTAAAAACTCTGGAAGATATTAAAATTGATCAAATTTGGCTCACATGGGGAATGATAAGAATAGCTTAATATTTGAGAACTTACCATCATGAAAAATTAAAGAAAAATGCAGCAAAATCTCAATAGGATTAAAAAATAATTTTGACACACTTTCATAATAAAAATAAGTTGAAAGAAAAATAACTTTAAAAAAAACTTTTTAAATCTCATATATAACCATGACTAAATTGACCATATGCAAAATTAGTAAACAATAATAAAACCTAAGAAATAGCTCTTTTAAATCAGAAGCAAAAGGACCTAATGGCATGGCTTTATTTTCTTTTCTTTCTTTTCTTCTCTCCTTTTCTTTTCTTTTCTCTTATTTTTGAGATTGTAATTTGATTTCAATATTTCACCTTTCCTTTTCTTTCCTGAAAACCCTCATATATCACTCCCCATTCTTTTTCAACTTCAGGACCCTCTTTTTAATATATTCCTATGTGTAACTTGTTCAATCCATACAATGCTTTCTGTATGTATGATTTTGGAGCTAAGCATAGGCACTGAAAAACTAATTTGTGTGTTCATCTATAGAATTATTGCAGCATAGAAGTTTGACAGTGTGTACACTAATGCTAGCCAAAAAAAACTACAAAACACCACATAAATACTATTCCTAATATTATGAAAGGATAAACCTACCATTATTTACAGTTCAAGATCTTTTAAAGCATTTCCATTTAGTACCTCCACAGGAACTAAAAACTCTTGGAGCTACTAAGGAAATAGACTATCAATAGGACTTTAGATCAATACAGAAAATGGGAAAATATAAAAAGTACGTGAAATAAGACTTAAATAGATTCGATTCTTAAATGATGTTAGAAGATACCACATTTCTTAATAATAATAAATAATCTCAAAATTCTTTTTAAAATCCTGCAAGTGTTTTTGTGTGGCTTCCCGAGTGCTTGTCGAGGCAAGAAGGGAGCATAAAATTACCTGGAACTGGAATTAGACAGTTATGAGTGGCTATATGGTGCTGCAAATCAAACCAAGTCTTCAGGAAGAGAAACCAGTGCTCTTAAACAATGAGCTATCTTTCCAGTACCTACTTGACAATTCTTTGAATGGCTAAATGGTCAAGCTACAGTCAAGTAAAACTTCAAAGAAAAAGCAATAGATAAACTCAAATAATGAGGACTTAAAATACAGTCATGCATTTCAGAATCAGTGAGAATCCTTTCTAAGAAATGCACAGAACCACAGTTCCATCATTACATGATCATCATAGAATGCAGTTTCACAAACCTTTATGTATGGACTGAGATTTATTAGGACACATATTTGTCAGGGGCCTGATTTGAGCATAGGAACCTTCTCAATCTTCACAGTTACTCCTCTTTGTATCTCTGTTACTGATTAAATAATAAATCTTGTTTTTTCTATTAACTCCATAATTGTAGAAGATTAATATCTCTTTAATTCCTGCCATAGTAGGTCAAATAATTAGCTACAAATCTGACCATTTCCTAAAACCTGATACCTGGAAATGTTACCTTATTTGGAAATAGATAATTTGTAGATGCAGTTAGAGGATTTCAAAACTGAATCATTCCAAATTTAAGGCAAGCCCTGAATATGATTATACATACTAATTTAAAAATAGGATAGAGTGCAGAGATACCCAGAGTTGAGTTTTAAAGAAAGATAGAGGCAGAGATTAGAGGTATACATTTTTTTTTCATTTTTTATTATATTGTTTTAGAAAAGAGCTTGCTTCACATGTCAATCTTAGCTCCCTCTCCCTCCCCTCCTCCCACCCCCCACCAGCCCCACCAGCCTCCCACCCTATCCCTACTTCCTTCCAAAAAGGGTATATCCAGAGTCAGTCATTTTGCTCACAGCAGGGGCCAGGCCCTCCCCCCAAGAGTACATGCTGAGAGAGCATCCCTCTTTGTGTTATGACCACAGGAAATCCATTTGTGTGCCAGGGATAAACACTAGTCTACACAGGGCCCCATAGGTTGCCCAGGCCTCCTTACTGATTCTCACACTCAGGGGGTCTGGATCAGTCACATGCTGGCCTCCCAGCTGTAGGTCTGCTGTCCAAGAGCTCCTCCTTGTTCAGGTCAGCTGTCTCTGCTGGTTTTGCCAGCCCATTCTTTGCCCATTTCTCATCTCTCTCTGTCACTGGGTTCCATGGGTTCAGTTCAGGGTTTAACTGTGGGTGTTTGCCTCTGCTTCCATCAGTTACTGGGTGAAGGTTCTAGAATGGCATATAGGGTAGATGTCAAGTTCATTATCAGGAATGGGCATTTAAGGTGGTCTCTCCACTATTGCTTAGCTTGTCAGTTGGTGTCATTCTTTTAGATTGCTAGAGGTCTCACTGGTACCAGATGTCTCTTCTAACCTATGACTCCCTATATTATGATATTTCTCATCCTGTTCTCACCCTATTCTACCCACCACTCAACCTTCCTGTTCCCCCATGACCTACTCTCTCCTCCTCTTCTCTCCCTCTCTTCTTCCCAGCTCCCACTCCCCTTCCCAACCCCCTTGCACCTGCTTTGAAGGGATCTTAGAAACAAAAGAATGGAGAGAAGCATGGCTTCTTGATAGCAGCAGTTTTCTCAGGTGGGCTCTGTTATACTAGAGACAAGCAGAGACTCATGTGGCTCGCATAAGGGAGTCTTACAGACTCAGCATAAGCAAAAAAAAAAGAAAGAAAGAAAGGAAGGAAGGAAGGAAGGAAGAAAGAAAGAAAGAAAGAAAGAAAGAAAGAAAGAAAGAAAGAAAAACCAACAAGGTTCTTTTAAGAGGCTCTGCTAGCAATTAAATGGTGTACACGAGCATCTGGCAGTGGCAACGACCACATCTCCAAGCCAATACCATGCTGCTAGATGTCAACATAGACTGAGGCAGTGAGGTGAGTCAAACTTATGCTCACCACGTTGGAAAGTCAGCGACTGTTTCTGCTTTAATTTTAACAATGTTCTTTAGTCTGTATAAGACACGTGACCAGAAAAACATAGAGTTTTACAATAAAGTCAGATTCAGGTAAAGAAAATATAGATAGACTTAAGAGAGTAAAGAAAACAAGATATTAAAAAATAAAGAAAGTAGCTGGGTGTGGTGACACAAGTTTGTTGTTTTGATTATTATGTGGCAAGGGGACTTGTTTTTGTGGTCCAGTCTATTTGGTGTTCTGCAAGCTTCCTGTTCTTTTATAGGCATATCCTTCTTTAGGTTGGAGAGGTTTTCTTCTATAATTTTGTTGAATATGCCTTCTGTACCTTTGAGCTGTATTTCTTCACCTTCTTGTATACATATTATTCTTAGGTTTGACCTTTTCATGGTGTCCCATATTTCCTGGATGTTTTGGTAGGGATTTGTTGGACTTAATTTTCTTTGTTTGATGACTGTACATCCTTCAACACCTGAGATTCTCTCTTTCATTCTATTGGTTTTACTTACATCTGTAGTCCCTGATCATTTACCCAGCTTATCTATTTCCAGCAACCCCTCATTCTGTGATTTCTTTGTTGTTTCTATTTCAGTGTTGAAGCCTTGAACTGTTTGAATTGTTTCCTTCACTTATTTGGTTGTTTTTTCTTGGCTTTCTTTAGATTTCTTTAGATTCTTTAAGATATTTGCTTATTTCCTGAATTTTTTAGTTTGTCTTTACCTCCATTTCATGTACTTCAGTTTCTGTAACTCTGGATGGTCTGGCCACTCCTGGTATTCAAGTAGAGGGCATAAGAGGTCCAAGACTCAAGTGAGGATGAGGGCAAAGAATACAGGGCAGAGGGTGGAGGGCACAAGGGGGGACCAAGATTGAGGTGTGGCCAGACTCAGGGTGGTCCTTCCTCCTGGGGTGGGTCCACTCTGTGCAAGAAACAGTCCCAGTAAGATTCAAGTAGGGGGGGATGGCGTGAGTTGGGTCCTGAGCAGAACCCACCCTCACAGCAAGCAGAGGGTGTAGGGCAGTTGATGATTGTAGAAATTTTTATGGAATTTTTAGGAACTATGATTTTTCTATATTTACCTAAAAGTATAATCAAAGAAAAATTGAAAAAAAACTATAAGGGAAAACCGGTCAACTTCATTATCCTAATGTTCCTTATTTATTTCATATTGTTCAAATGACACATGTACATCCCAGATTTCCTTGGTTTTGTTCATAAGTTGCTCAGGTTAGTCTGTTAGGCAAAGTAAAAATTGTTGATGTGCCTTGTAGGATGGTAGTGAATGAAATCTCTCTAATTACCTTACCTTCCTGCCTCTTCTTCCACTTCTGCTGTCACTGGAGGAAGACTTGGACATAGAAAAATAATAATAAATTTATATTTTATTGGTTATAGTGGTGAATGAAGCAAAATTAAAACAGACAAAGGTTGTTCTAGGGAATAGGCATTCTCAAGGATCTTTATGTATGGCTATGCATTTTTGTGTTAATGCCCATTAGAAAGTGTGCACCAAAGACAGGCACTGAATGATGGGGTGGATAGATTGATCATCCAGGGAATATGAAGTATCAGTTTGTGGCCACATCAGTGGCAGACCCACAGCAGAGAATTCAAACTTGGTAGGAACCTAGAGGCAGGAGCTCATTCAGAGGTCATGGAGAAGTGCTATTTGCTGACTTTTGCTCCCCATGGATTGTTGACCTTGTTTTTTTTATAGACCCTGGACCATGAACTCAGGATTTTTCTCATGCACAATGGATTGGCCCTTCTTCCATTAATCACTAATTAAGTAAATGACTTACAGGCTTAACTGCCTACAGCCTCATCTTAAGGGGGTTATTTTTCTTTTGGGGTTCCCTTCTCTCAAATGACTCTAGATTGTGTTTTGTTGACATAAAACTAGCAAGCACAAACAATAAATATGAATTTATGCTTCCTACTTACATATAAGTAAATAAAAACTCTTTGATTTTCCTGATTCCTAAGAGAAGTGAAATAGCTGAATTCCATTATAAACTCTTCTTGATTCATCTGTACTTTATCTAAGAAAATGTAAGAATCATGAGTCTACTGCAGCTGTTCTTTGCCACTCTGCCTTCCTACATTGTGTTTTATTGTAGGTTTGGCATTGCGTGTTCAGTGAATGATTCTGTCTCTAGAAGTGAGCACTAGTTTCTAAGTCATTTCTACTAGCATCTGTTTTAGTTTAGATTTCCTTACTCTCTGGCATACCTACTTTTGTCTACTATCCTCTGTTTAGTTTAGCTTTATCCAACATATGATATATCTACTTTTGCTATCATGTTGGGATAATGTATGAGTAAGGATCCAATTTTTTTAATATTACAAAGGATACTAAATTTAACTCTTTTAGGGGGATTATATGTTTTCTTTTCTTTTTTAATTTGGTTTTGAAGACAGGGTTTCTTTGTGTAACAATCCTAATTGTTTTCGAACTCACATTGTAGACCATACTGGCCTCAAATTCACAGAGATCCGCTTGCCTATGGTTCCTGAGTGCTGGGATTGGGGCATATTCCTCCCCCACATAGCTATTTCTAATGATTTTTAAATGTCTTTATTATAAATTAATCTCTAGTGTATATTTGAGCCTATTTTTTAACTCAGTGTTCTACTTAATGCATCTTTATTTACAACTCATTTATCATTAGGAAACATTAGTCTTCACATGTGATAATATGTAAATTATGTATAAAATTTAGTTTTTGGAGCTAATGAGAAAGACATTGGTAAACAGTACAAAAACAGACAGCTATGAGAGGCCAACAGGGGACTGATCCAGACTCCATGAATGTAGTATCAGTGAGGAGGCCTCAGAAATCTCTGGGGCCGTGGGTAGTAGATCAGTGTTTACCATGGAGTACAAATAAACTTTGGGAGCCCATTCCACATAGAGGGATGCTCTCTCAGCCTGGATACATGGGGAAGGGCCTAGGTCCTGCCCTGGATGAAATGACAGACTATGGAAATCCCCCAAATGAGGGCCTTATCCTCCCTGGGTAATGATATGTGGATTGAATGGGGGCCTGAAGGAAGGCTGGTGGAGGAAAAAGGGAGGAGGGATGGGAGAGGGAGCTGCGATGGACATGTGAAGCATTCATGCTTCTAATTTAAATAAAAACATATATTGAGGAAGAGAACAGGCAGCTACATTTTCCTTAGTCTCTACCAGAAACTATTAGAATGGATATATTTGGAATGCAGGAATACCTCTTCCCATCATCATGGAAACACTTAAAAGGTTATACTGTGTTCCCAAAATATAGATCTTTAGGGTCAGGTTCTGGAGGGAGCAGGGGAGATTTTGTTCGCTAATTATTGTGGAAGTGTTTCCTAAAGTAGGCACACTAGTTAAATAATCCTAACTAAAATTCTTGGCACATAAATGTTTTAGTTGTTGAATTTCTGTTTGGATTTCAAAATATTTGCATGTGCATCATGATATATCTTGGGCATGAGAATGGAATCGTGGTCTACTAATGTAAAATTTAAACACAATTTCACTTAGGCATTATGAACACCATACACTGGTGATCTGAATGTAATTTCATACTGGATGCTCAGTGAAATGCCTTTTTGCTGTAAGCCTTCAAATGAAACCAGGTATAGAATTTTCCAATAGAGGCATCACAGAAATGATTTTAAGCATTAGAAACATTACAGATTTCAGATTTGGGGATTAGTAGTGCTCCTCCTGTACTAAAAAAAAAATACAGGAAAATGTCATGAACTAGATATAAGTTTGTGATAGTTAAAGAAAACAAAGAGAATTTAAAGGTAATTATTATTTATTACAAATGGATTAAATGCTGCAATTTAAAAAACAGTGGTTAATAGAATGGATTTAGGCTAGGCGTGGTCATGGACATTTATCACCCCATTACTTAAAGAGTCTGAGGCAGAGTTTGTGGCTAACCTGGTCTGTGTAATGAGTTCTAGATCAGCCTGGGATTTTATCAGGACACTTACTCAGATAAATTAATCAAAGCAAACCAAAATTGTCAATTACTTCACAAAAATATAATTTATCTATATTCTTTCTATGAAAAATGAACTTGAGAAACAAGTTAAAAGCAAAAGGCTATAAATAAATCCATGAAAATATTAATCAAAAGAATACTAGATGGGTATATGGTTATCAGAAAAATAATATATATCAAAAATATGTAACTATAAATAATTATGTATGCCTATATACTTGTAAATTAAGCTTGGATATGCATAAAATAAAAGGTGACTATTAAATAGTATAGCTTGATACATTAATACCCCATTTTTTTAATGTACTAGGAATTGAATCCAGTACCTTGCACCTGCTAGGCATATCAAGATAAATTCCTAAGTACTTTCAAACTTTATTTTTATGCACAGACTGTTTAACTCAAGCAAGATTCAAATTAGAGATACTTTAAACTCATCAAACCAAGTATCTGGGATTATGAATCTTACCCCACCATGCCTACCTACTCTCTGTCATATTTATACCATACTTGGTATTTTTAAGCAATAAAATTTGTTTCTTGGGATGGAGAGATAGGTCAGCAGTTAAGAGCATTGGCTGCTCTGCTTTTCCATAGGTCCTGAGTTTTATTCCAGGCAACCATACGGTGGTTTACAACCATCTCTACTAGTGTCTAACGCTCTCTTCAGTTGTACATGCAGATAAAGCACTCTTATACATAAAGTCTGTAAACAAGTAAACCTTTAATAATTTATTTCTTATAATTTGGTGTGTGGGGAAGGTCAAGAACAATCAAGATACATCTGTATGTTCACTGTCTAGTTAGGACTTATTTCTACTTCGAAGAAGGTATGTTTATTATTGCACATTTGTAAGAGATGTACTGTGATATTTCAGTAAAGTATATAGTAATCAGACCAGAGGATCTACTATACATTCATTTATTGTGGCAGAGGATATTTGTATGTGATAGCATCTATGGAGGTGATAGGAAAACTTGCAGAAATCAGGTTATCAGGTTCCTTCTTCCAGGCTCTCATCTTGTTACCCTCTGAGTCACTTCACTGATACAAAAATGACATATTTTTACCTCACATACTTACTATTTGTTGTGTTGTTCTAGGGGTACATGTTAAGTCTCTATTAGCAATATTAAATATTTGAATTAACTCTTGTTATCTGTAGCTACCCTGTTGGCCTATAAAGATGTAGAAGTTAGTCTTTACATACAATTGCCCCTTGTATCTATTACAAGATTGTACCTTATTGCTGCATTCTCTAGAGGGAAATGGATGTTTAATTTTCACATGGAGGAAGAAATGGAGATGAAAGAATAACGTTAGCCTTCTTGAACCCTTTCAAAGGCAGTCATATACACACGAGGATGCCATCATGCCATAATCAATAGTTGAGGGATTTTTTTATTACTGTTGAATTGAGGAGTAATTTTAACATGATTTTGGAGGACAAGAAAACATTCAAACTATGATACATCCCTTAATATAATGAATAGAACATTTGGGCAGAAAATCAATAAGAAATAGAGAACTTCAAGAAGATCATAAGCCAATTTGACTTAACAGACTATTCCGTCTAACAACATAAGACTATACATTTCCCTCAAGTGCACATAGTCTATTCTGCAGATTATCTTGGCGACAAAAGGAGTCTTAATCAAGTTTGAAAGGCTGACATATCATTCAGAATATGTTACCCAAGGACAGGAGAATTAAAATTACAAATCAGTACAGGAAAAAAAAACCCTGAGAATTCCTCAAATACAGTCAAAAATATACACTCAAATAACCACTAAGTAAAAGAAGAAGTCCAAGTCAGTTAGAAAATGTAGTTTTGAGGATTATTTTATTAGTTTATAGTAATTATACTAAAGAATGGATTCATTATGACAATGTCATATATGTATGTATTATAATCTTATCATACTCACTGTTAAAGATAAGGACAGGAGATAGAAACAGATTAGGCAGATTTAGGTTCAGAGACTCTGACTCCCCAAAAATACACAGTTCTATTCTTGACCTTGGCCAGAAGTTGAAAATGTCTTGGTCACGAATGCCAGAGGGAGATTTTATGTCATATTAACCATGCTCTTAAATGGACGCCTGTGCCTGAGGGCTACACATGCGGGTGTGACCCAAACTCAAGTCATATACTAAACCCTTCTGGTGAACAGCTTTGGGGGATTGATTACATTTATATGTTTTCATTGTGAGACTAGGTTATATCTATTCCCCAATTTTAACTAATCACCTAAATAATTTTAGGGTTTCAATTTTCCAAGTAAGAACATTACAGAAGCCTTGGAGGCCACGAAGTTTAAATAATTAGGGCTCTATTGAGACCTACAAAGGGAAAACTACTTCCTGCTGATTAAAGAATGGAATCTGACTTTATCTCTGACAGTGGGTAGAGACAAGACTTTTAGATAGGTTCCAAAGACTAGAATAGCTAGCACATACTATTGTCTCTGACCTTAAGAATTAGTCCAATTCCCTGCACTCTGCTTTCAGGTGTGTTTCTAGACTCACTCTTCTTGCCACCCATTTCCTGACACCTGATGATTGTGTGGATTCCATGCCCTGCATCTAGGTATGCACCACTTTCTTCTGGCTGAGGGCTAGCTATGCATCCTGGGTACCTCCCCCTGATAATACCACCCATTTTCACTGTGATCCCTGCCACGCTAGGACTAACTGGAGAACTCATGAACCTTTTAGATTGTCAGGATCATCAGTGTCAACTTTAATTCCATAGAAGTTTGCTCCTGCTCTAAAAAGCTGCATCAACCCATAGCTGGACTGGGTCCTCTTTTGACAGCCCATTCAATGATACTGAACCCGAAACACTGTTTAGGCAATTTATAACCTGAAAGCTGTGATAACAGCAAACAGAGATTGAAACACTCACTCAACAAAGGTAAGCTCAGATATATATTCAAAGATATTAATAAGAAAGACACAACTCTCATTGTTTAGGTCTCAATGCAAAATCACAAACAACATGAATAACCAAGGTAATGCATCGTCTTCAAAAATTGGTATTCATCTAGTAATGACAATGAGAAAAGCAGCTTAGCACAAGGGAATTATTTCAAAACAGCAATTATAAATAAACTCAAGGAACTTAAAGAGTATATAAGTAAATGCTAGAATAATGGCTGTGAAAAAGGTAGAATAGAATAAAGGAAACAATACAAGGTATGAAAATAGAATTAATAAAGAGATAGAAATTCTGAAGAAAAGACAAAATGAGATTATATTGAAATGAAAAATTCAGTAAGTCAAGTAGAAAGCATGATGAAAACTCTCACTAGTAGAATTGTTGATGTAGGCACTTAGTGATATAAACTTTCCTCTTAATACTGCCTTCATTGTATTCATAGATTTTAGTATGTTTTGTTTTCATCTTCATTCAATTCTAGGAGATTTAAATTTCTTTATGGATTTCTTCCTTGACCCAATTATCATTTAGTAGTGCATTCATCCCTTGGTTTCCATGAGTGTGAAATTTTCTCTGTAGTTATTATTGATGTGGCCCATATAGATTGCAAGATGCAGCTACTGTTTTGTAATGTTTTTCAGGTATACATTGAGTCATTAAGGTACCAAAACTAACAAACTTGGAGATGAAAAGGGAGACATTAAAATAGATATTGAAGAATTCCCAAGAACCAAAAGTACAAAGTTTAAAATTTTGTTGTTCTTTGAATTGGAAATTCTAAAATGGATATATGTATGTACATATGAATATATATATGTATATATTACACCAAAGTTAAATAAAACTAAAACAAATAATTTAAATAGATTTATAACAAGTTAAAATCAGTAATTAAAATTCTTCCAACTAAAAGAATCCCAGAGCCAGATGGATTCACTACAGAACTCTGCCAAATCTTCAAAAAACTAACACAAATCATTCTCAAATTATTCTGTAAAATAAAAAAGAAAGGAACACTTCCAATTCTTTTTTATAAAAACAGTATTTCCCTGATTCCAAAATCAGACAAAGACTGGTTATAGGCCAAACTCTCTGATGAGCATAAATGCAAATTTGAGTAAAATACTTGGAAATCAAATTAAAGAACATTTTAAAGTATTATTCAACACGATCAAGTAACTTTCATTCCAAAGATATAGGGATGAACACAGTTGTATTAGAAACTCCTCTATCACAAAAGGAAACTAACTTATAAAAGGAAGGGTTTATTTATGTTTATGGTTCCAAAGGGTTAAAATCCATGTTGGTGTACAGGTAATAAAAATTGTGCCTAGAATAACAGCTGTGTACCCACATCTTGAACTACATTCATCAAACAGAGAATTCACTGGAAATGGTGCAAGACTTGGAAAACATAAAGTTAGCTTCCAGCAGCACATTTATTCCAACAAGTCCATGCCTCCTTATGCTCCAAAACAGTGCCCCCATCTGGGACCAAGTATTTAAATGCCCAAGCTTATGGAGATCTCCTCATTGAAATTATCATTGTAACCTACCACACAATAGACTCAAGAACAGAAACCACATCATAATCTCATTAAATGCAGAAAAGACCTTTGGCAAAATCCAAATTTCCTTCACAATAAATATACTGGCATTCTTTTTGGCTTGTGAGGCCCTATTATAGTCTTTTGCCCATAGATTTTGATTATCTTCCAGAACTTGACAATAAGACCCTATTGCTGAAGTAAAGTTGCAGGAAATAATACCAAAATGCAAATAACAGTGTTTTATAGACTGAGAAAACATAAGGTAAACAGTAAATGATGAGAATAATTTCATTTACAATATAATTATAGATAAGCAAAGTAATAAAAATACCATTTCCTCCCATATATACATGGTCATAGTAAAGTCTGAGTGATACTCAACTGTCATTTCTAATTGTATCAAATGAGAGTGAATTTTGAAACCTTTCTTGCAGTGTTGAATGGACAACAATAATTTACCAGTTTTGCGAATTTTTTTACATATACAAAAAGTCAATTGCTTCCATTTTTTCGCAGTATTGAAGGTAAGATTCAGTAGAGAAAAACGCAGTTGAGTTTTGAATGCGAGAGATCCTTCAGAATTTACTTGTGTTATATTGTGGTAATTATGCTTTTATTATTATTTCTACAGATTTTTAAGATGGACATGTTTTTAAATGGGGAATTTTATAAAGTCAAAATTAATTAGGTGTACAGGACTTTCAATTTGATCAAAATTAATGAATATACATTATAAATCTCTTGTATATTAGTCAAATTTTATTTGTACATGCTTGATTTCTCTATCTCAGTTGCAAATTTCTTGAGGGCTAAACTTGTATTTTATAATAGTGTAATATGCTACAATACTTATCAAGCATGCAATATTACTGGCCACACTAAACAACTGGTATATGAGCAGACCTGTTACCTTAGTGGAATGTAGTTCACAATAGCAAATTGGGCATCTTTGGTGAGTATCAACAGAATATTAATGTGACTATGACTGAAAACAAGATTGTTTTACCTGAGGTCTCAAACAAAAATAGCTCATAACTTGCTATTGTTGATATGACAAGTGCGAACAGTAGGAAGGCGTAAATAAAACAACAAAATCTTCATTGATATTCATGGCTCTTTTGTTTTTAATTTATGATATATTTAGAATTCAGTGTATTACTGGATTTTTAAATGTTTTATTTTGAATTGACATAATTATACAAAGTTGAGTAATGCAATGTGATGTTTTGATTCACACATATATCATTGGATATTTTTTGCCTTAGCAAACATCCTCTGAACTATCTAAAGTGAAAGACAAAGTAACAGCCTGGTGCTGTGTCTTCTGTTTCACAATAGACTTGGTCAGCATCTGATACATCTTAATAAATGTTATATATAGAATGGCTTGGCGCCAAGCTCCCGCATCTCTCTGTTTGAAATGTATCATTCTTCCTAAATAAGATTATCTTTTTGTTCAATCAAATTCAGATGTTGTCCCTCCTAAGTCTACTTTATCCTTGAACTAATGGAAAACACCAGAGGGTGAGAGTAAGCAATACTCACATCTTAAAGAATTTTATCATATGAGAAGCAACATCAAATTCAAATTTGTACTGACTCTTCAAAGATACTGTTTTGCACTTAAATTTTATTCATGAAATTCACACGTTTTAAGAACAAATAATTATTTCTTCAATAGCAACTGAGCTCTGTGAATTCAGGTGTTGATAATATTAAAAGAATGAAATCAAGATCCTGAATTCTATCTGTAACTGTACAACTGACCTCTATTTCTTTGTTAAATCACATTCTCTTTAGTTCACCACTTTTGTTACCCAGACAACAAGACAGAGAGACATAGAAGAAACAATGCTAGGGTCTGATGTCACTCTGTATATTTCCCACATACCTTCCATGTGACTGTTCACAGGGGTTTAATCTTCTGTGCACCTGTCTCCTCAAAAAGAAAGATACTAGTCATTATCTAACTTACAAAGTGTTGGAAGAAGGAAATGAGATCATCTATGTGAAAATCATTCTTGAAAGGTCAAATTATAAAGTCAACCATTATTGGTATTATTATTGTCTTGAATTCCTGCTTTGTGGGATCTTAAAAGGATTTAGTAAATAGGATAAAGTATTACTTCAATAATGAAACCCCCTGGAGCTTAACAATAATAAAAACAGTAATAGTTGCTATTTCACATAACTCAACATGATCTGGCCTCTCTTACCTCTCTGTTTTCATTTCCTTTTCCTTCGCCCCCTCAAAGTTCTTTATTAGAGCACTCATCCTTCATTTAGAGCATTTGTCATCTTGCTCTGTCTTCCTGTAGGAGTTTCACCTATTTCTTTTTATGTCTTTCCTTTTTTAACCTTCTCAATTTCTGATTAAGTGCTTTCCTAGAGAACCTTAAGGCAAATAGCATCTATTTTCCAAACCACTTCCTATTAGCTAGCTTGCTTCCTTCCTTCCTTCCTTTGTTTCTTTCTTTCTTGTGTGATGGGAGAAGTCCTGTTTATATGTCAATAAAGCACTGCTGGCCAATAGGAACCATGATAGTTGGGACTAGGAATCCAGGAGGACTCTGGGTAGGAGAAACACAGAAAGTCAAGATGTAATGCCATGGGGTAGGAAGCCCGGAAACCTCTCCGGTAAGAGAAATACTTAGATTAGCAATTATGGGATAAATACTTAAGTCAGAGCTAGCCAGTAAGAAACAAGCAAGGCCAACAGCTTCATAATTAATATAGCCTCCTGTGTGTTTATTTGTGACTGATGCGGCTCTGGAACCAGGCTGGTGGGAAGGCTTCTCTTAACACTTGCGCTTATAGCTGATTGTTCTTGTCTGTTCATGTGCTGTCTGTCTTCCTTGCTAGAATACTTGATCCATGAAAGCAAAAACTGTTTAATGTCTTGGTTTACCATTGTTTCCGGACAAAGAACAGTACTAGATATATGGTAAGTGTTCTTCAAGCATTTGTTCAATGAATGAAACAAACTTATTACATCTTTGTGTCAAACTTTCTTTTATGTATATTCACTATTGTTTTGTGGATAAGTATTTTCATCCCTGTTTTTCAGGTTACACATTTTAATATAAACAAGGTTAAGTGAATTATTGAAGTTAACATAGCAATTAAGGAGCCATGCAGGGTTTGAAGCTTAATGATGGTCTGACTCTACCACATTTCCTCATCTACAATTTTTTTGTGGGGGGTATGTTTGTTTGTTTTATTTCCTATGTACTGAACACTGCCTTAAAAGTTTAGCCAGGCGGTGGTGGCACACACCTTTAATCCCAGCACTCGGGAGGGAAAGGCATGCGGATCTCTGTGAGTTCGAGGCCGGGCTGGACCGACAGCCTCCAGAACAATACAGAGAAACCCTGTCTCATAAAACCAAAAAAAAAAAAAAAACGTTTTATAGGTATAACTATGTTGAGTCCACATTCCAATTTTTATTTTGAATAAACTTTCATTAGGGGGATTAATTCACTTGCCTCATAGTAATTGGTTGTTCCCTATGAAATTTCTGACTGCAAATGATGAACTGTCCCCTCACGTAGAGAATATTTTCTCTGGACTTTTGTGTTGCCCAATAGAAATAAAGGGATAATTGAGCCATCTATACTCTCTGTCTTAGTGATCTTCTTTGTCAAAAAATCATCTCATTTCCATGTTGTTTGCCTAGTTTGCTAAATATATTACTAAGTAACTTTGACCTGCACTTCAAACCAACCTTTATATCAGGTGAGGAGGGAGAAGAGTAATGTCATTGCTTTTGTCAAATAGCTCATAATTGTAGCCCTGAAAGGAGAACTCAAGCCTTCAGATTCATTACTAACTCCCTTGTACATCATTCTCACTAATACCTTGTTTAGTCAGATAAGGTCATTGAACAGAAAAAAAAATTCTATGCCCTTTAATTACCAAGTCTGTAATTCCAGATGAAGTGCAAACATCTTGTCCCTTTTCTGCATAGTGTACATAATCGGATGCTTCGTATCTGCCACAGTCACAGAGAACACTGGACTGCCTACCAACTTTAGAATGGTGTTTGTGAGGGTAGAAACTAGGAGCTGTCTTTACTGTGCTTCTTTAAAGTTTCAATGAGTCATATGCTATCAGACCCCTGCCAAGATGCAAGGTCACTTACTTTAGTTCCCTTAATCAAAACTCACAAAAGAAAGATTTCACCCAAAACCGTATATAAGAAACCAAAGAGTCAACTGAATGCTTGGATATATATGTGCAAGCACACATTCTAAACTGATTAACTATATCTGTATTATTGTGAATAATTTTTCTTTAACTAAAGGATGTCCCCCAATAGTAATTCATGATAAACAAGAACTGTGGGCAATTTCACAATGGCTTTTGCCAAAGGAAAAATGAATAATCCGGTGTTTGTTTAGCTTCAGGGACAAACATGTTTTGCCATTAGCAGAGTGAACCTTGGCTGAATTAGTGAGGACCAACTGACTTCATTCCACTAAGTACCAATGGAAATCTTCCCCATTGTCTACTTGCCAAACAAATATCTGCACTTGTGCTACTGCATTTCCATATTCAAAAGGAAAGGGTATTATGTGGGATAGTTGCCATTTTTCAGTAATTATGAAATAAACAATCTCTGCAGGGCTCTGTATAATTAAAATATTGCTGAAAAAAGGCATGATTAATAGACTTTTATTTCTAAGCTAAGTTCTGTTGTTTCTTGAACTGATGATCTGATTTTCACAAGCAAGAAAATGAATCCCAACCTTTCAAATATTATTGATACTTTCTTTGAGGAAAATATTAGTACTCTGAGATTATATTTTATTGTAGAAAGTATGGAATTTTAAAGTGAAAGTGTTTCTTAAAAAGGTGGGTGACAATTGAAAACTGTGGTATTGTTTTCCTTTTACTATCAATTCTATACAGTGGCCAACATTAAATAAATGGATAATTTATACAGATACCAGCATTCTTTGATTCTATTTAAACAATTCATTTAGTGGACATGTGTTGTAACACATAGACTCAATATTGCTTATTGTGTAAGTTTACCAAGGAGAAAATTCACTGGAAAATTCAATTTTCTGAGGAAAAGTAATAATTTAGAATTGACAGTAAATTGAAAAATTCAGAGATGGCTTCTTGGAAACAACAGGTATATTTTAAATTCAATTTTAATCTAAAGCCATGGATTGGCAGAGAATGGGCATTCTATATAGAAGAGCATTCTGTTTTCCCTGTTACACGGAGGTGGCCATTTTTGCGCAGGGGACATGCTAATCTTCTCTGTATTGTTTCAATTTTAGTGTATGTGCTGCTGAAGCTATCACAGGATGGCCATTTTTCAAGAGTAAACAAATGACCAAGACACTGTAAGATGATAAAGGGTCTTAAAGGTCAGGCTGAGGCACATTAATTTGATAACGAAGAAATAAATGATTTTAATTTTTATGAAAGACAGTAAAAAATAAAATAAAACTATCCCACAGTGTGTTAATACTACATACTAGTATTATGGATAATAGAATTTGATGCAAAATTAATGTGGTTCCTCTATTTCCTCATCACCTAGGAAATTATTAAGCTTCCATGTGTATTGCTTTTCTCAATGGTAAAATAGTAATTTGTAAAATGATTAAGTTAGTGTTACAAGAGATTTACTGTATCTAGCTATACCTATAATTCTTATACACTTTAAGCTAAATTCTGTCTTCTATCCAAACAAATAAATTTCCACATCATTTCCACACGCTTTGAGTATCTCTCTTTGTATTGACTGACAGTTTCCTACCAAACTACATCCCTATTGTTAACATCTTTTCTGAAAATGAATTACTTCACTAATCCTCCCTAGTTTCCACCACTTCATCTCTTTTCATGTGTGTGTGGTGAGGTGACTGTTATTCATTTTACACCATTCTTTTGGTGTTTCAACCGTCTTCCCTCCCACTGAGACCATTATTCCAAATATGGCTAGCTTGACTAAGAAGCAATGACAACTATACACAATAACTTTTTTCTTTCCAATGTGAGTGGAATTAGCAACATATTTTTCTCTTGATAACTAGCTAAAGGAGATGAAGGTATCATTATGGAGAAAATGGTTAAATATTTTGTGCTTGAAATATGTAGACCCTGTAGTCAGACAGTCAAGGTTTGTATGCTAATTTATCTCTTTGGCACAACATTTTTAGTGTTCTTGAACCTAGGTGTCCGTATTTGCAAAAAGGAAAACAAAAAGAGTAACAACCATCTCAGGAAAAAACTGTTTATAAAATTAAATAAAGAAATGCACTTAGAGGGCTTACCACAGTGTTTGGACTGTAGAAATACCTTTAGGAATGGTATTTCTTATAATGTTTAGCCTTTCAATTTGTTCTAACCCCAAAACAAAAGAAAAAGTAATTTCCCTATTGGATGGAATTACGATTAGATTTAAGGTAAATGATCTTATTCAAAGTGACAGAACTAACAAGTGACTGAGTTTAGCTTTTACCAATCTCTGCTGTTATTCCAATACATTTATCTCATTACTTCCCTACAGTTCAATAATGTTCCATATGTTTGGATGATAATGTTATAGTTTTTTTGTAAGTTTAACTAATAAAACTTAGGTTTTATTTTTTCCTTACATTTGCGGAATGATATTCCTGTGTGAGTAGTTTTGTCCCTGAGTACAAGTCATGCTGTATCTTTTAAGGGAAACTGGTTTCCTTTCCTTACACAGACCCTAAAACAGAGAACCATGGCTTCATTTATTCACATTTAATTGTGTGTAACACTACTCAGTATCCCTAATTCTATGAGCACATAAGAAAGGAATAGCTATAACTCTTAGAAATTGGGCTTCAAATCCAATATTCAGTATGTAGCTTTTAGAAAATTCACATCACTGTTAAATTAATTACCTTAATCAAGTACTTTCCCAAATTATATGGGGGCAGAACACTGTTTTAAAGAGAAGGTCTTTTGAAAGAAAAGCCTACAGTAATCAAGTAAATTTGTGAGCACTTTGTGCTATAACTCCCTTGTAGGAAATTCAAAATAATGCATCAGTTAAGGTTCTCTTGTTGTCCAATATTAGTTTAGGATGTGTTATATCTGTTTATTCTGTGGAATATTTATTTAATGATGCATAGATGTGTTGCATTCTTTTGTGTTGCTTTTGTTTAATTCTGTGAAGCTGTGTTACTTTGTCTAAAGCACCTGATTGGTCTAATAAAGACTGAATGGCCAATAGCAAGACAGGAGAAAGGATAGGCAGGGATGGCAGGCAGAGAGAAAAAACAGGAGGAAAAAATCTGGGAAAAGACTTAGGAGCAAGCAAAGGAGGAAAGGATGACATAGGGGCTAGCCCGGCTACAGAGCAAGCCATGAAATAAGAAGTAAAGAACAGTATATGGAATAGAAAAAGATAAAAGCCCAGAGGCAAAAGTTAGATGGAATAATTTAAGTTCAGAAAACCTGGCTAGAAACAAACCAAGCTGAGGTCAGGCTTTCATAATTAATAAGTCTCCATGTATATTTATTTGGGAGCTGGGTAATGGGCCCCTAAAAGAGCAAAGAGCCAAAAGAGTAAAACAGCCAACTACATTTTTTCTTTGCAGGTAGAAATAACTTACTGTGTCTACTTTAAGTGTATGGAAAGGAAACCACAGAAACACATAACAGCTGAAGAACCAAACCTATGTAAGTGTAAGTATAGGAAGATGTCAGTAGCTAAAAGATACATATCCAAACACACATCTTAAGGTCATCGCTGGGAAGGATGTCTAATTTCCTGCTAGAATTCTTAGTAAAAGTACAGTGCCTAACACATGCCCTACAGTGTGTCTTCTATAATTTTCATCTAAATAGGCTTCACATAGCTCAAGTAGAAGATATTCTGAGGTACAGACCATACTTGGGGCACAGAAACCAATATTTTGTGAGAGTGAGATGGAACACATTTGAGAACCACTATTTAGTCATCACTATCAAGACAAACAAATTCAGCTAAAAATTGCATGAGTGCAAGTAGACTTATTCAGTCTTTAGAGAGCAATGTCTTACTCTTTGGTGAGTGCTCTGATGAGTTATGTTTGCTGTTGTTGTTTTCAACTCAACATAAGCTGCTGCCATCTGGGAAAAGGCAACCACAGCTGAGGGAATGCCTCCATCAGATTGGCCTGTAGGCAAGATTGTGGCGGCATGTTCTTGATTAATGCTTGATAGGGGAGGGTCCAGCTCACTGTGATCCATACTGTCCTGTCCCACAGGATACAGTCAACTGGGGTAATTCTAGGGGGAACACAAATGAAGGACAAGAGACACAGAGAATGGGAGCAAGACAAACTGGCTGATCAATCTCTGTTTATTGAAAAATTCCCACCTGCCTAAGTAGGAGAATGAGGTAAGGGGTTGGGGCAGAGGAATGCAGGACAACGAGGGAGGGGGAAAAGGAATGCAGGGTGTTGTTATAGGCAGGAAGCATTAAGTGATGGGTTATCTTTGGTGCATTGCTTGACTGCAGGGGGTCACCTGAGCAATGGCTTTAGGCTGAGAAAAGGAAACCTACGGAGACCTAGTAAATGGAACTTACTGAGGCCAGTACTTGTGCTTTGGTCTAAAGACTAAAGGTTCCCAACATGGTCCAACCCCTGAGCAGGTGATCCTGGATGCTGTAAGAAGAGAAAATGTGGTACATTTACACAATGGAGTACTATTCAACAGAAGAAAAAAAAAACAACAATGGAACCTTGAAATTTGCAGGCAAATGGATGGCACTAGAAGAAACCATCCTCAGTGAGGTAGCCCAGTCACAAAAAGAGAAACATGGTATGTACTCACTCATTTATGGATTTTAGACATGAATCAGGGGAGTGCCAGCATAGAATCCTAATGCCAGAGAGTCTAGGAAACAGAACCTTCATCCGGTGACTGATGAAAGCAGAGACAGATAACCACAGACAAACACTGAACTGAACTCCTGGAATCCAGTGTCAGAAAGAGAAAACTGGTGGGCAAAGGAATTAAGATTGGGCTGGTTAACCCATAGAAACAGCTGACCTGAACAAGGTGGGGCTCTTGGACCCCAGATTGATGGCTGTGTGGAAAACATGGGACTGACCCAGACCCCCTGAATGTGGGTGTCAGTGAGGAGGCCTAGGTAATCCATGGGGCCTTAGGTAGTATTTATCCCCTGGCATACAAATAGACTTTGAGTGCCCATGCCACAATATGGGAGGCTCTCTCAGCCTGGACTCTTGGGGGAGGGCCTAGGCCCTGCACTAGATGAAATGACAGTCACTGGATGTTGTTAAAATGTCTAGGTTCCCGGTCAGGGAACCAAAGTTGTTAAAATGTCTATGTTTGCCTAGTAACAAGACACAAACCGTGACTCAACCACCCCATGTGGAGTTTTATTGGTAGAAAGGGAGGTAAAGGGGGATGAGAGACCTGTGCAGAGCTGAGAGAGAGAGAGAGAGAGAGAGAGAGAGAGAGAGAGAGAGAGAGAGAGAGAGAGAGAGAGAGAGAGGAGAGATGAGATGGAGAGGGAGGACAAGAGTAAAAGAGAGCGAAAGCAGGCAGGGGACAGTCCTTTAAAGGGGTCCTTTGCACCTGCGTGGTTCTCACAAAACTCTGGGCTGGCCAGAGTGTTGCCTGAGTGCATCTTGCCAGGTAACAGGGCAGGCCAGCGTAATGCCTGAACCTTTCACTAGAGACCCACCATTGAGGGCTTCACCATCCCTGGGTATTGGAGTAGAGATTGGGTGGGGGACTGGGGGACCTGGTTTGGAAGGCGGGGGAGGAGATGAGGGAGAGGGAGTTGGGACTGACATGTGAAACAAGATTGGTTCTAACAACAAAAAAAAGAAAGAAAGCATACATATCAGAAAAATAAAATAATTAAAAAAAAGAAATAAAGATGGTAAAAACATAGGGAGCAAACCAGGAAGCAGTTTCTCTCCATGGTCTCTGTATCATGTTCTGACTTCAGGTTCCTGCCTTGAACTTCTGCCTTGACCTACCTTCATGATGATCTGTGATCCAGACACATAAGCTAAAATCAACCGTTTTTTAACTCTTCTTGATTTTGGTCAGTGTTTATCACAGAAATAGAAAGCAAACTAGGACAATGAGTCTACTGCATGCAGTCAAGGAATTAGAACATACTTGTTTGCTCAGATCACAGTCCTGAATAATAAGGAGATAGCATGATTTGAATACTTGGGGTCCCCCAACTTTACAATTGAAACCAAGTTCTCAAGGCACTAATATCAAAGTGGGGCCTTGTGGGAAGTAATTAATAAATCTTCATGTCTGTGATTAATGCCTTCACGAAAATGAGTAAAAAAACCTAGTAACCCAACCTATATAGGGTCATGGAGAAAGTACAGCCCTCATCAAATTCTGAATCTATCTGAGTTGTGAGTCATACATTTTTTAATGGATTATTCAATCAGTGGTATTTTTTATACTAGCTAAGTGAGACTACAATATAGGAAATTCATCTAGAGGCATATAATTTGTGAATGACCCATCACAAGAAGTATCTTCTTTTAAAATCATTCCAGGAAGTGCTTTTACCAGTAACACTACATAATTTTTGTTGAACCAGAGTCTATTTTTACCCAACACATAAAAACACCATCAATACAATCAGAGCACACAAAAACACATTAGAATACATTGTGTTAGAAATTAATGGGTAAAAAGATGGTTTACAAGTTGAGAAATTGCTGCTCTTGTAGAAGTCCTGGGTTTCAGTTCCCAAAATTGACATAATGGCTCACAACTAGTCCCAAAGAATTTGATAACCTCTTGATTTCTAACAGTACTAAGCATGCATGTGGTGCGCATGTACACATTCAGCTCAAAATTCATACCACAATACAAAAATAAATAAAATTATTACCATAATACAAAATTAAACATTAAAAAGAAATTAAATTAAATCTGTGGTAGTCTCTTTATCTTTATAAAATTGTGGCCTACAAACTTTGAACTGATGTTCTAATAGTTTCAATATGACAACACTTGATTCAGTCTCACAGTTATGAAACTGTCCATTTTCTCAAGCAACACCTGAAATTCTCTGTAATAAAAAGGACAGGAGGCTTCAATATAATATAAGACTTTTAGCAAGGAGTGCACATGAAATTTTTATTTCAGAATATACGTAAGCAGCTAAAAGTCTCTGGGAAGATTTGCAGCAAAGACACTGTTTCTACTTTGTTTGACCCAGCATTTTTCAAGGTATTTGTGTTTTAGGAACTAAGCTGGAACCTATTTTACCCACATATAGCAACAGATCTGGAACCTGGGAATACATGTTCAGCATTGCTTTCCCATCCCATTTTTTTTCTTCCTTTTGGTACTTCTTAACATTTTCCTGATCTCAGAAGAACAAGTATTTTAGAATAGCCTCACAGAATTCCTGGCCTGAAATTGACCCTGTTTAGTTATTATCTAAGACATCTCTTTTGAACACCTTTTACCTTTTCTTCTATTATAAGGCGAGCAAAGGTTATAACACATTCTTCTGAACCAGTTAAATATTGTGTCAAAAGCATCTGATATGAAAGGCAAGTTCAGATTGGAAATCTGGTTTCTTGCAGCTGCAGAACAAAAACAAACCCTGTTTTATCTTACAACATTTAAAATTGTTTTTGCATAAATGCAAAACTGAGCAGCTAGAGCAATTGGATTAACCACAAATCCAAAAATGCCTGGAGCTGTGCATAGGTTATCTACTCATCTTACATATCAGCTTCTCCAGGGCTGGCCTTTAATGGATATTCCCTATAGCTTTTTAATGCATTTCAAAGAACACATAAAACATGTCACAACAGGTGTTTTCACCTACTGAATCCACCCACTACTAAATTTGTTTTGACACAGTTGCCCTTCAGTTTCACACATTTACAGAACCAAGCTCATGTGTAGCTCCATATGAAAATGACTAGAATAGTATTTCTGGATGAGCAGCCAGTGTACCTAAAGTAAGAGGGTGATGGAGGGGAGTGGGGGAATCACTATCAGAAAATACCTTCATACTGTTTTAGAGAAATAACACAACTCTATGTGCCTCAAGAAATGTGGAAGACTAAAATATCAAAGAAGAATTGAAAATATGCTTAAGTATATATCATTCCCATTTGCCAATATATGTTGTTTCAATCTGAACAGCCATAGTGGCTACATGTCTAGTAGAGGACTGAGGATGGGTGTGGGGATATATACCTGAGGATTTTCCAAGGAGGGCAAAATAGATTATAGTGTTATAAAGATATGATGGAGGAATTAGAATAAACAGATATAATGGAGAAGGGGATTTAAAAACAGGGTAAACGAGAGAATATGGGGAGGGCCAACTAATACTAAAGGACTGTTGCAAAATCATATGGAACCTACTACCTTAGGAACTTCCTAAACAATGTACATATATGAGAGAAATTTAAATGAAATCACCATATAACTGGGGAGACAATGACCCAATTAGACAGCTTATGCCACCAAATAAAACCTCAAGTGCAAGGAATCGGTTACTGTTAGTTGAGTACTTAGCCAAAGGGTTTCCATAGGACCCCCTTAGGTTTACTCTCCCTATCCTGAAATTAAGACTGTATTTCTGAAAACAACATTTCTGTATGTCAGTGAACATGGAGAACTCAGGCTGTTGCTGAACCAGAAGCTTCCCCTTTCCTTAGCAGAGTTCATGGGGTTAGAAGGTTCTTTGCATGCTACTGGAGGAGAAAAGTATTTATAAGTGCCACACACTTATAAGCCACGTGACTTACATCTTGAAATTTGCTTCCAAGATATATTGGTTCAATAGGGGCACGAATGCTAAGGGAGTTGCCAGGTACTTTTTGGTTGGATTTAATACCCATTCCATGAAATGGATCTGATGCCTGATACTGCTAATCTTACCAAGAACCTGAAACTAGATAGGTGATAGGCACAGGAGGAAACCTATTACTATTATTCAGCTAAAATAACATAACAATAAAATGACTCCTAATGGCATATTTCTATATTCGTAGGGTAGAGCATCACTCAACCCCCATCAAATAATCTTTTTCTTGCAATAGATGGAAATGAATACAAAGACCCACAGCTGAATAATGTGCAGAGGGTAAAAGACTTTGGGACATTCAATCCTAAGAAGGATGTCTTTATCAAACCCTTCCCATCAAGCTTCAGGGATCTATGAAGAAGTGGCAGAAAGACTGTAAGAGCCGAAGGTGTGTGTGAGTCCAAGGAACAGCATCTTTCAGACATGAAATAACTGCTAAATACGAATGTATAGAGACTGTGACAGCATGCATAAGACCTGCACAGAGCAAACAAAATCAGCAGCAAGAAGGGAAAATACACACAAAGTCTCACCTCTAACCAAGAATCTGTTTTCAATTAATACCTGCTGAGTAAGGGAAAATCAGCTTGCTCCAAAAGAGTGTCATCGGGTATATCAATCATACTCAGGGAAAGACTGCATGCACAGAAGTAGTTGGCCAATAAAAAATAGAATCTATGGTTATTTGGGGTTGGTGTGTGTGTGTGTGTGTGTGTGTGTGCACATACAATTTTTGCTTTTTACCTTTGTCCTTTTTAAAAATTCACTTTTGTTTATCCAGTCTCAGAGAGAGTAAGAGAGAGAAAGAGATGGGGGAACACAAAGGTGGGTGGATATGGAGGAGAGTAATATAAGGAAGGAGTTGAGGGTAGAATATGATCAAAGTATATTGTATGAAAACTTTTAAAAGAAAATACTGAATTTTAAAAAATCAAGAATAAGTAAAAATACTAAGGCAAAAATTGAAAGTATGCTTCCTGATATCATATTCCCATTTACCAATATTGAGCTAAAAGAAGCACAAAACAACAATAACAACAAAATCTTAAGTCAGGGTCTGAAAGGAATTTTAAAACTCATTTTAAATAAGGTCAGAAATTAAACAGGAAGAACCAAGCTCAAGCTGTTTGCCACCTGCCTGGGTCCTGCTGCATGAAGAGGCCACGTATTCCCTGGTGACTGTTCTTTCTGAACCCCTAACGGGTTAACCAGTCATCTGTGTCTCCTGCCATCACTAATCAGAATGGTCCACGCATCTATTGTCCTTGGGATTCTGGGTGCATACAGCATTATGGTTCTTGCCTACGGCTTATGCTTAAGGAAGGCTAGGCTAGTGCACAGAAACTTTCCTCTACTGGTGGCCCTCTAATAGCTTCCCAAATCTTTCCTCCCTTCAATGTGCCTCACTTGGTTTTCAGTTAATAATTAAAATCATCATCACCAAGCTGTCTTTCTCCTGGACTCCATCTGCTTTTCCTTTCAAATTCCACATGCTCTGGGACAAAACCCCCCTTGAGAATTCTGTCTATTTTGCAATTTTCCAAACTGAAGTTTGGCAGTTACTACTTCTTAATAGTGAAGGAAGCCCCAGCTGTTTGGCTTTGGAGAGGGAAAGTACAAACACAACTGAGCAATGGAGAAAGAAACAAAACAATGGGAAAATTGCTGGAGTTACTGGTTCATTCAGATTGCTGTTAAATTGCATTCAACAGACATGAACTCAACATAGTACGTTGGTAATAGAATCTGAGATGCACAGATCATCATATATCATATGCAGTCACATTAAATTTATGTAATGTAATTTAGTGGAATCCAAGGAGCTTGATTTAATAAGGTTGTATTTAAGAAACAATAAATAAATTGGGTGTCTTTATCTTAAAATGAACAATTGGTAGTTTCAAAAAGAAAATGATGTGTAATAGTATGGTTTCAGTTTTTTAAAATTTTAGTAATATTATTTTTTACCTGATACATACAATGTTAAACTTATCTGTCAAATTATTAAATTTCCACAGCACTGTATTTGAAATAGTATTTGCTGCACCATGCAATCTTTCTTTCATGTGAGAAATTCCATCCTAATTTCTTAAGTTCCTTGGTACCATTACAGAATACTTTTAATTATAAGAATTAGGCCAGAACTTTGGTTTTAATCACTGTGGCAATTCAACTCTTATTTCTCTTATATATAAAGAAAGGCTGTACACTTATTATGTGAAAGTCTTTTACCTGGTGTAAAGAAAAGAATGTTTTGATTATAGTAATTCAGTATTTCATTAGTACTATTCAATTTTGCTACTATTCCTCATCCCAATATTCAAAAACTAATTAAGCAGACTTAATTATTACCTGTCACACGCCTAGAATACATGTCAAACATTCAATTAAGTGTCTTAAAAGTCCCTTACCCTGTTGTTTTCTATCTCTCTATTTTTATAGTATGTGCCACTGACGCCCAGCTAACTCAGGCAAGGAGTGCCTAAACTAAGCAGTCAATTGTAAAAGCTGAATAAATACTAACTGATGAATTTTAATAGCAAAGGACAATGACACATATAAAAAGAGCCCAGAGACCTGTGACATAATTTGAATAAAATGAACAGCTCAGCCTCTAGCTAAGTCACTGATTTGATTTTTGCAACAGTTAAGACGATAATTCAATTATTCACTTCTCTTTTGATTTTTCTCCTTCCCTTTCTAGTCACTGACAAACATACATTCCCCAGATTCCTTTTGAGGAAGCAATCATGAAGATTGAACTGTTCCAAGGGGCCTCTTTCTTACCTAGATGGTCTGTCCCTACTGAAAATTTTAGCTGAAATGTCCCCAGTGATTTTTGAAGCACATGTTTAGTATCAGTGCTTTTGCTTACAAAAAGTAAACTGCTTTCCTTTTCAGTGTCTACTTACATTAGCGCAAATCATCATTACTAAATGCAATACTGCTTTCTATGTATGCATATGTCTATGTACCTATGTGTGTACATTAAGCCCATTTAGTCATAAAATAGGGAAAACCACTAATAAATATGAGCACATTGGAGATATACTCTGCAAATTAAAAGAAAAGTATACATGATGACAGTTTACAAACGTTTTGTAAACTAATGTATGGGAAGTGTCTGAGCTTGCTGGTGACATAAAGTGAGAGAAATCATGAAATATTATTACTCTTTTACCAAGTTTGGAATTGTTTAAAATGCTTATGAATATATATGAAAATATATGAATACATGAAAACACTTAATGTCAGCAAAGCTGTGTGGAAACAGGCTTCCTTTTACAATGTCAGGAGAAACAAATTTTGTCAAATACTTTGGAGAACTAATTTTAAAAGAAGTGCTATAATTCTTATAACATTGTGTTGCTGCAATTCTGAAAGTTCTGCTCTGGGACATAATGCTTTGGATAGCAACCCAAACACAATATATTTTATTTACAATGACAAATACGGTCAAGTTTATATCAGTGAAAAACTGAAAGATGCTGACAGAAAAATTGCTTGGTAGCCTATGATGCCATGCATTCAAGGAACTATCAGACATTCATTTGAAATAATGATTTTGAAGCCTGAGAACTGTGCATAATAAATTATTAAATGGAGAAGTAACATGAATGTGTGCATGCTGAATAATCATTGATTTATGCCAGCAGTGTATATTATTAAACATGCATTTAAATGTGATAATATCAAGGGTAGGATGATTCAGATAAAGAGAAGATTTGCGAAGGCTCTGAGACTGGAGATAGGAACTTCTGGAGAATTTACATATGTCCACTATGGCCAGGGATTGATTTACCTACCTGATCTGATGGATATTTTAGAAAAATTTTAGAAACATCACCCTAGGTCTAGTGTGAATGAAGAATTGAAGAGGACTGAGACAGGAAAGAACAAAAATGTTTCCCTAGGATTTCTTTAGAATAACTGAAAATCTATTTCAGCCCACTTGAATTTCCTACTTCTGTATCATTATTGGTGGTTGATTTGTTTCTGAGTTAATTATAAGGTCACAAGGTTATTTTTATGTATGGAATTCCAACCCTGCTTCAAAACAACTTTGAATATAATATTAATGTTTCATTTTATTTTGATTAAACTGTGTAAAGCAAGAATACAGCATAAAAGAGTTGCTTACTGTTCTTATTAAAAGACATCATTGAGTTGCAACTGGTATTGAGCAAATACTGTTTTCTGTCTTAGGGCTACTATTGCTGTGATGAAATACCATGACCAAAAGCACTTTGGGGATGAAATGGTTTATTTGGCTTAACAGTCCATATTACTTCATCACAGAAGGAAGTAAGGACAGGAAGTCAAACAGGGCTGGAACCTGAAGGCAGGAGCTGCTTCCTGTCTTGCTCCCCCATAGCTTACTCAGTCTGCTTTCTTATAGAACCCAGGGCCACCAGCACAAGAATGGCACCAATCATGATATGCTAGGTCCTCCTCTTTTAATCACTGATTTAGAATATGTCCTACAATCTGATCTTATGGAAGAATTCTTTTCAATTGGGGTTCACTCCTTTCAGTTAACCCTAGCTTAGGCTAAGTTGATATAAATCTAACCAACACAGTTTCAAAGCTTGAAAATGCGTGAAATATTAACTGTTATAGTAGTGAATGTGACTAAGAGATATGATGTTATTCTTAACGTATCAATATTTTAATGAACATTGTAAATTAAAACATGACACCATTTCCTCTGTCTTCTCTCTTCTTCCACTCCCATGACTTACCAGCCTCTTCTTTAACAGCTGTTGTTTTGCGCGCACGCATGCGCACACACACACACACTATCTATCTATCTATTATATATAACATATATCATCTATCTATATACATAAACAAATTAGTATATATAAATAAAAACTGCCAAATCCCTTCAGTTTTGCCTGCTCTCATTTGTTTCTAGGGCTGACCACTCTGAATTGGATAACTGATCATGGAGTTCATTCCAAGAGAAGACAATTTTTTTCTCTCTCAGAAATTGTTAACTGTGTATAGGACTTCATTTAGGGGTGAATCCTAGTGTTATTTTCTCCATGTACATTGATTTGTCAACTGCTGTTGCAATTGTTCATATCATATTTAGACAGCCATATTCATCAGATTTCATTGATGTAGCTTTTTCTTTAATGGCTAGAAGGTACAAGCTCACTGAAGACGTCCCAATCTATAGGACGCCTCTTCCACAATATTCTCTTAGCATTGCTTTGTTATAGGTATATCAGTTGGGGCTGGGCACAATGGAGTCAGTTGTTCTCTGTATTTTGATTAGTTGTGGCTTTCTTTAATGGTCTTCCTTCTACTGTAAAGAGAATCATCTTTCCTGAGGACTAGCTTTTAGAGCACTGGCAGATGGCTCACAGGTTGCTAAAGAAGGAAAGCAATCAACAGTCATACCTAGCTATGATGACTGTGAACCACAATAAGGACTAGCATGGCAAGATATCCCTAGCATATATGTATTCAATTTATATCTTGGTGGTGGTAACAAAGCAGCTGTCTAATTGGACTCAAGGATTTCTTTATGTTTGATACTATAAAACTAGTCAACTACACATGACTAGTGTAGACATGGATGTGAGAGGAAAACCTACTACTGACACTTTCCTAAAGCTGAATAATTTCTAATTGCTTCCTCAATATGCATCTTTATATCCACAGATAAGTGTAGATCTCATTCTTCATCAAACGTGAATGCATTTTATGAAGCAACCACTGAAATTGATCTTTCTAAGGCTACGTGGTAGATGGAAATGAGTAACAAGAATTTCAATGATGTAAAAGGTGTATCTTTAAGAATCATAGCCGGATGTAGAAGTAACCAAAGTCATTGTTATGTTATGAATACAGGAGTCTGAGAGTTAGAGATAAAAACAAAGACAATAAACTGAGCAATAAGATCAGGTAAATAGAAAGATATACAGATGCAGGAAAATGCAACAATAATGCAAATGAACATATTCTGTATAGTTATAGGTGTATTAGAACAATATTACATATTTACTATAGCAAAGGAGACTGGCTGGAAGGGAAGATAAATACCAAAATTACCATTAGGAAATACATACATGAGATCAATTATTTAAATATCCAATATGATACTTCATTGTATTCTTTCTATAATTACATATCAGATTTATAAGCTAATCATTCAATCATTGAATGCAATCATAAGTTTAATGCAATCGTAAAGATTCTTGGAACGATTGCCCCACAGTTTGGTACCATTTGTACTGCATGTAGCATAATTTATGTAAGTGCAAATTCAAGGCAATGCTGCTGAATGCATAGCTCTTTATGCATGATTTTATAGTAAGTACATTAGGAATAGAATCTGGTATCATTCTCCTATGGCATATTTCCTGTGTGATATTTGCTCAGTAATTTCAATAGTTTGATGTGAAATAAAAATGGGGTTCAAATCAATTTTTTTCCTGAACAGGATATCTATCATTTACATGAAGGTAAAATTATCAGCTATTGTTTAATATAAATCAAGTCAAATTTTAGTTGAGTAACATATCTTAATTGCTGTGACATTTGCGCAGGTGATAAAATGTTAAAAAAAATAGTGCTGATCTCCAATAGGAGAGTTAATTCTGCATTATGTCTGCAGTGAACCTGGTGATCCTAGACTGTAGAATCTTAGAGGAAGGCTAAACCTGGTTTTATTAGTGTTGCAGGCACTGGAATACTTCCATTTGGGAACACGTGTCCATGTGGGATCATATTACAATTAAGACCTCTTTGACAAGCCATGTACCACCATAACTGAGGAATCATTATTTGTATTCCTTTATATACTTTCTGATGGGGAAGTTCTGTGTATATGTCAATAAAGCACTGTTGGCCAATAGGGAATCAAGGTAGGTGGGACTAGGAGTCCAGGAGGACTCTGGGTAGGACAAACACAGGGAGTCAAGATGTAGCTGCCATAGGGGTAAGAAGTCCATACCTTTGCTCCAATAAGAGAAATACTTAGAATAACAATTATGGGGTAAATAGTCAGAGCTAGCCAGTATAAAACAAGCAAGGCCAACAGCTTCATAATTAATACAGGGTCTTGTGTGTTATTTGGTGACTACAACGTGGCAGAGCCCAGGCAACTGGTGGGGAAAAACCAAAGCAGCTGGCAAAGAAAAGGCTTCACTCTACAACTTTCTATTTATTTTTCTTTATTAACCAACAATTTCATTTGTTTAAAGAAAGAAGTTTTTTTGCTCTCACCAATATCTGGGCCTAGAAAGACAATGTGCTACATAGATTAGTTTTCACAACTCAACTCCATTTTAAGTCCATATTCTTTGCAGTCAATTCACGCTGAGTCTACTAATAATTAACTGGCAACTCTATGCACTATTATAAAGAGCAAATCAACATCAATGATGACTCATATACATTTGGGATATGATCAAAATGGGCACCTCAGAGATAAAGAAAAGTTAATTTGGTAGTCATAATGGAGTTTTATCTTGATTTAGTTTTGCAATACATTCCTTTCATAAAGGGATTTAAGTAAGTGCTGCTTCTATCTGATTGGCTTCTACTGTTTCTTTTGGTTTATTGAGTCTATTTTTTTATATCTACTTGCTATTTACCATAAAAAGTTAAGTAACAGGTGCAAGTTGGACATTACCAAATAAACAGCACTTGTATATTAGAATTATCATCTGAGAATTGATGTTTATGATAGTTTATAAGACCACCTTAAGACAATTTTTCCTGTTCTACTAATTACATAACAAATTATGGAAGAACCTATGTCAAACATTGGTTTGTGAGAACTGCTTTCATCTAATTTTTGTGTGTTAATTATCAATGCAGGGTTGTCCAGATATAATAATTTTGTTACATCTTTGACTTTCTAAAAATTAACAAAACAGTTTTTGCCTTAAAAAGCTATGTAAATTCCTCAAACTTGTAGGTGGTTTACAAGGAGAAAATGTCTAATGAATTTAATGATTTATCTTTTTTTAGAATTGTACTAATTAGTACAGAACTATTGTACTATCTGAGGTTTTCCAGTGAGATTGTCTTTCATTTAGCATGCTAGTTTTGGTTATCCACAAAGCTTTTCAGTCATCCTACCCTGAATTAAAAAACATCTTTTCATATTTATACATCTACAAGTCAAAAGACACCAGAATATCATCTTGCAGAATAAAATAAAATAGCTTCTGCTCCTTTGGTGTATTTTACCTAGTGGTTTCCTGATTATCTGTATTCAAGTATAACTACTATTAGTTTTTCTTCTATGAATCAGAAAACATTGAGTTTCACGTACATATCACATCCATTTGTAGCACATTTGAAAATACCTTATCAACCAAACACTACTGAATTGTTATAAAGAGTTTCCCTTGGAAATCATACATAGGTTGTTTTGATATTCTGTACACTTATATACTGGTACTGAACCTGATTGGCATGTAACATCACTTGTAGGACTGATGTGGAATTGTAGTCTGCAACTGATTGAATTAAAATGCTCATGGATTACATATAGTTATCCTTTAGCTTTCAATGTGTGTTTGAGTGGAAAAGCAACAATTACTCTATTGTCTCCATTGTAGGTGTTGTTAATGCTTACTGTTAGTGGTAGCAAATTAAACATATATACCTGATACTTGAGTAATATATAAAAACTAAAAGTAATATTTAGTCATATACAATAAACCCAAGGAATAATAACACTGCAGAAGAAAAAGCATGTCATTTTTACTTTTTGTCCTACATTATTTACAAGTATAAACTTCCAAAGTACATGAGATAGATAGAACTAAGCAAGAATGAACTTTTCTTACGCACATCATTTAGACTCATTGTTATATCTCTTTTAAACAATTTTTAAAGTACCTAAATCTATACTGAGCATTGGACATAGTTTTTATTAATATATAGAAAGGAAACAGCTGCTTGTTTAAATTCTCAAACTTAATAAAATGATGAAAAGAAAACAAAGAGAATAACATTGGTCAAATATGATACCTTAGTCACTCGAATGACATTTTTTAATGACTGAGATAAATTTTCAGATATCACTGAAAAATGAATTTGGATATAAGAAAAACAAAATGCTTTGTGGACATCTTTGATATAACTTTGTAAATCACTGATCCTACATATGCACATATGTGTTGTTTTTGATGCATCTGCATACAACAACCTACAAAAGTTAGTTTAATAGTAATTAAACCAAGTTACATCCTTGATTATCTAATATCTACAGGTGTACATATGTAAATAGGGACCAGAAGAAACCTGAACATTTTCATGTCTTGGTTTATGATTTAGCATCACGAATCACCCGTATTGACTTTCTGAGAGCAATTTCAAAATATGACAGTGTTGCTGAGTTAGAATTTCTAACCAAAACAGGAAAACATAACCATAAGCCTTTAAATAATAATTCTTTATGAAAGAATTTACTTCTTTCTTTCTATGACTGGCAGGCCACCTCTCTGTATTTTAGGAATAATTGAGTAACCTCTTTTATAAATATCCTTGGCTAACATTGTTTTTCCAACATAATTTATTTTCATAAAATCAAAAAAGCTGTCACAGACCTTGTAAGTTACCCTGTGTGATCATTTCTAATTTTATTGTTAGAATATGCAGTTATTTCAGAGCAATAGCTTATGAGATCACAAATTAAATCATGTTAACATATCAACATTACCAATAGCATTGTTTAAAGGCAATTTTTGAGTGAAGAAAACTCCAGGGATGTTCTGATTTTTCCTTTAGATGCCATCCAATGACATATTCTACTAGATAATCTTGTCTCTCTGGGGCACCATCAGACTGCACCAGTTTCCATGCAATACAGCTTATTAGTAGAATTGAAAATTATTCATGCAGAACTAGTATAACCAGTATTCATGAACCAACTAGTTTTTTCAAGCCTATCAGAAATTTCAAGCTCAATACTTAACTTTGATATATTCTGAGAATTTATCTTTATTTTACACAAATTTACATATGTGTGCATATGTTCCAACATGTGAATATGTGAGTAGCCATCAACTAAGTCTAATATTAGACATTTGTCAAATGAAATTGAATACTGCTAGAAAAGGTAGTTTAGAATTTATATAATCATTTGTTTCTGTGTCTTTTGATACTCAGATGTCTTGGGAATTCACCTCTTCATCCCTCAAAGAAAACATCTCCTGGGACACTTTCAATTGGTCTTCTAGTCCTATATAGCTCTTACTGATGCTAAAATAAAACATCTGATCTAGACTTGCTCTGTCTAAACATTATGATGCATGTGTGTTCATCTGTGCTTTGTGAATTTGTTAATTAAATTGGAAAAAACAAAAAAAGTGTTTCTAGTAGATGTTAATCTTTGTAGATTCTTTTGGGCAGGAACATCTACTAGTGTTAGGATGTAATAATTAAATGAATCAAGTTCTGTTTCATGACATTTTCAATCATATGCCAGTTTTATTCCTGTTACTTTGCAATAGAGGCAGCACATGCATAGTTTTTGGTAATTTTCTTAGTAAAAATAAATCCATCAATTCATTCCACAAATGTGTTATTGTGTACCTTCTATTTACTAGCACTGTTTAACTCTCTAGAAACACAAATGCGGCAGCCAGACACAATCATGACATAAAACAGGCAGTATAAAGTCATAGCAAAAAGCCTTTACCCCTGAGGCAGATTCAATTTTTGTTTCTGTTTATCACCAAAGATACAGCTTTAGGAAAGATATTTAAACATCTTTTTACCTCAGTTGACTCATCTGTAAAATGGATTTATGAGCTACTATTCCTATGAGATAAAAATACTACAAAGTATACAAACTACTTAGAATATGTTTAATAAATTGCATATATTTAATAAATAGCAGGTATTTTTATAGCGGAGACAACTTACAATTTCAAAGGAAATGTACAAGGCAATTACAATATGAGGTGATATATGTTATACTAGAGAATTTAAATATGACACAAAAATCATAGAAACACACAGAAGCATAAGGTGGGGCTCCTGGAAGAAGTATCCTTTCAGTTGAGACATTTGAGGAAAGAATATTAGCTAGTCAGGAAGACTTTACAAATGCCAAAGGACACTCCTGTGTAATATTTAAGATGTGTTACCTTCATTTATGATGTAGAATATTTGTTTATGATGAAAAGATATATTACATTATTTAATGTTGCATTTGTTTTATCTAACTCTGTGAATTTATGTTACCTTGCCTGTCTAAAACTTCTGATTGATGTCATAAAGAGCTGAATGGCCAATAGCTAAGCAGATGTGGCTACTAGGCAGAGAGAATAAATAGCAAGAGAAAACTAGGCCCGAGAAAAGAGAGAGGAGGAGGAATGAGAAAACAAGAAGAGCAGAAGGATGTCAGGGCCCAGTCACCCAGCCATAGAGTGAGAATGAAAGAAGGATATATAGAATAAAGAATGAAAAGCCCAGAGGCAAAATGCAGTTAAAGACAAATAGAATAATTTAAGTTTGAAAAACTGGCAAAAAACAAGTCAAGGTAAGGCCATACATTCATAAATAAGTCTGTGTTTATTTTTTAGATGGGTGGCAGGCTCCCAAAGAGTAAACAAAATAAAACAAAACAAAACAACAACAACAGTAACAAAAACAATTACACACTCTTGCTTCTCCAGAAGAAATAGCAAAAGACCACAGAAATAGAATGTATTCAGCATTGGAATGCCTTCAAAATGAAAGTTTGTGTTGTTGTCAGGAATGAACCATATTTGTTCCTGATGATATCATGCTGTGTTGATCTATTACACTATTGTGGAAGTCAAAGTGACTGAACAAGTAAAAGGCTTATTACAAAAGAAAGATTAATCCTTACCCTACCCATAATTTCCTTTTCCATTTCTTCCTTTTATTAAAAAAATCAGAATACTGTTTTAAAATCTCTTCCTGGAACAATATATAAAAATTCAATTTACAAATGTACACAAACCATTCTTATAGTTACTACTTTATTCACTCAAGAACTGAAATCAATCCCCATATCTGAAGAGAGGGATTTTATACTTGGCTTGAGATGTTCACAGACTTTAAATCTGTCTGTTGCCAGTCAGAATTCTAGTATTCAAGATGCTCAATTTGCATAGAACAATTTTTACCGAAAAAGTAATTTCACAGATAAAGTTTGCCTATTAAGATCTGATAAAGGGCAAAGAGTTGTGAAACCTTTTTCTATGAAAGAAAATCGACTTCCTCATATTTTTCATTTGCTATAGAGTAAAAAGGTCTAATTCTCAGATGTTGTCCTTTCGCTCTGAATCTCTATTTTAAAGATTCTACAGAAATACTAACACTTTCTGGCAGCTTAAACAGGTCACTGCTCAAATGAGCTCAGAGCAAGGCTCCCATGGGAAACGAACTGTGCCATACTTCCTCATTTCCAATACATAAAAATTCAAATGAGCAGGAAGTGAGTACTGTTTATCAAAAATGGTACCGACAAAAACATAGAATTGAGAAAATATTACCGTCATTACTTGCTTTTTGGTGGGAGTTTAATACACGTCAGATATTTTTGTCTAAATGTAGCCACAAGACAGTTTTTTTCAGTATACCATGTACATATTTTGTTCAAGAAAGCCAGAGGAGAGGTAACAGTTTTTCTTTGAAACTTTACACTGTCATATCCTTCCTTCTTACAAGTGAGATGAGAACTAGTTTAAATACTGCAGAAAACTCTAACTATAATGGGATCCTTGCTTAGTTTCATAGTTACTATCATAAATTAATCTGATCAAAGCAACTTAAGGGAACATGGTTTATTTTTAGCTTAGATTTCAAGCACAACCCATCATTATGGGGAAGTCAAAGAATAAGGAGTTTAAACCAGTCACATTGCATCCACAATCAGGAAAAAAAGGGGGTCTTATACAATACAGAACCCATGCCCAGGAATGATGTCTCACACAACCCCATCTCAATTAATGAAAGCAATATTATTCCTTACAGACAAGTTGATAATTGTCATAGGTATAGTCTCACTGAATCTCTTAGGATATCTTCTATTATTTAAGCTTCTCATACTGCATTTTGGAAAGAAAGATCCTTTTATATAGGTTCAAAACCAGTAGAGAAATCCACTCATGTGACTATAACTACAAAAATCTCATTATGGTTTTTTACAATTAGTATCTAGCTATGGATTTTCAAACAAGGAACAAATGCATGCTGTGGTGTAGCTTCCCTAAAGTTAAGTAATAATATTAAAAGGAAAAAAGAAAATGGAGAGAAATCTAACATTTCAAAACTATTTCTAAAATATGTAGCATTTCACTGCTATTCGCTTTCTGAAATAACTCTACACCAGATTTTCAAAATACATGGGTGCTGTGCATGTTCCTAGTTACTTTTCTATCACTTTCTTAGAATACTTACTCTAATTTGTAAATAATCAACAAATTGCTAATTATTCAATGATCAGAATTTTATTTAAATGATCATAAATCCAGGTAGAATTTTCAGTTAACCCACAAGAAGGGAAAAAGTACCGCAAATATTACAAGCCAGCACTTCCTGTGTACTAAGCATGTGTTTAAGCTATGTATACATACACATTTACACATATAACAAAATGTTCAGTACTCTTATGAAATAGATATTCTTACTGTCATCAAACAAATGGGAAAGGAAAGGAACAGAAAGGTGAAGAATTTGCTTACATTTTAGCCCCTGTGCTGTCCTGGGATTCTTTGGTCATATGAGGTATTTAAAATTAAAGCAATAAGGACACTATATCCTGCCCTGTCTCAGAAAGAAATTGGAACAATATCCTGTTCAAAGCATGAAACTCAGGGATTAGAACAATACCCCAAAGGCTTCAGCAGTTTATAGTGTTCTCTCTAAGGTCTTGTACCAAGAACATGGTTACAAATAAATACGTTTATGTTTTGACCTGCTAATATACATTTCAATAAACACTTTGATTCCTTAGAGGATCTATTCTCTAAGACAGCAACCATTGTTACTCTGACTGTTCTAACTGCATATTTTGACAAAACAACAACATCACATTCCTCAAAAGCATTATTGAATGTGATTTTAATCAAAGTAAAAAAAAGGTATACTCAAATATATATCAGAAGTGGATTTCTTTCTAGCACTATCCTTTAAATTTCTTTCTTTCTTTGTTTATTGAATGACTTTTTCTTCATAGACTTGACTGAGAACAACTTGACTATGGGACTATATTTTACTCATATGAAAATGTCAAGCCACGTGAAAAAGCAATAAAAACAATAAAAACATAGAAACACTGAGGGAACTTTATAATAGAATGTTGGTGGGTGCCTTGTTTCCCTGACGTTCATTGTCTGCACATGTGATAGATTAATGAAAAGGAAAAAGTGGGGATATTTTTCATTTTCTTACACTTTAACAAATAAAGAACAATTTTAGATGCCATTTGTCAAAATGTAAACATAATTCGAGTGATAATCATCACATTTTTTCCTTTTTACATAGTACAAAGAGATAAAATGAATGCCTTCACTTCTGAATCTTAAAAGACTCTTCAAGTACAAGCACCCAGTTTTATTCATCCTTTACTTCCAAGCACTTAATTCAGAAATGGGCACTTAGTACAGTGTTCAATAATTTTCGTTCAGTGTTCAATAATTTTCCGCTATAGTGAACTGCAAGGTTAAAAATCTAATGTTTACAGAACCTATGAAGACACACATGAGGTTTTTAAGAAGTATATGATACAGATTTTAAATCCAAAACTACCGTCATTATCGAAGACATCTGCCAAATAAATAATCCAGTTTGCTATTTGACCTAATCTATAGTAATTATTATTGTAGTCACATCAATTGTGTAGTAGGTTTTAAACCCTATGGTGAAAAGGTAAAAATATTTATGTGTTAAGAGTTTCAAAAGCCTTCTGAAATACACATTGTTATCTCCTAAAGGGAAGCAGAAATGACTTAAATAACTCTCTCAAGGTTGCACAGTTAATATGTAGTGGATTTGATAAGAAATTCCAACCTGTATGTTTCCAGTTTCTACAACTCTCGCTATGGGTTATGCTGAAAATTTGAGCCAAGATATGTGTAGATTCTTTGCCCCAAACAAGCACATTATTTAAACAATGTCAATGAATACTGTATTGTGCCTATGGAAAGAACAATATCAAAGAGAGAATGTGAAACACTATGAAGCATACTTTCCTCTGTCTGTGGATAATCAGGGTGATTAGACATGCACAGTATTGTTTTGTTGCTAAAAACAATACTTACAACTTTAAAGATTCAAGAGAAAAGGTAAAGGCTTTTGGAAATAGCTTATTTGCTACAAATACACATTTAAAAGAATCCATAATCAGGGTCTATAACCAGAACAATACGGAAAATCTTTGATTTTATGAGAAACAAAACAAAAATATCAACAAGAATTGGACATATTATTCTCTGAATTTTAATGCTAGTTGAGTTCAAAAGCCCCTTGTTAACATAACTCTGAAAGGTAATATTTCAAGGGAAATATAGTGTGTGTGTGTGTGTGTATACAATCATGCATGCATGTGTGTGTATATGCATGTTCCTACTATACTGAATCCATAATTTTCATGACATTTTGTTATGCTTTTGTTTACTGACTTTACGGTTTAGTAAATTAAAACAGAGTAAGAAACATTCTGAGATCTGTTTTCTTTCTTATGGTTAAGGCCAGAGTAGAACAAATTGGAGCTGCCTTATGTGCATTGGAAACGTCAAGAGAACACATACATTATTATGTATTGATGTAAATATATGTATAGAGATGGAGATATTGCTGATTTTAGTATAAATATGTCCAGGGACAATGTCAAGTCCTTGTAAAACACAAAGAATCAGATCATCTGCAAAATTATTTTAAGATATTTTTATTCATGAAAAGCAATATAATTCTTTAAAATTTCAATTTACAACAAATCCAAAATAACAATGGAAGTGAAAGAATTTTTGTTGTTTATTTTTGAGATTGCATTTATATTAAATTTCTCCTTTCCTTTTTCTGCTTCTTAATAAAAAAAGTACTGAAACTGTGGGGTAAGACACCATGAAATCCAGTAACACACGATCAATGTTGTGACTCCTGTTGTAACCTCAGGGTGTAGCTGGAAATTTTTTGTGTGGGTTTGCTTACATATGCCTTGCTTGATAAGTCTCCAAAATCACCTTCCTATTCAGTTTTTAATAAGCAGGCTACTTTTGCTTTATTATTCTTACTTCAGATTTCTGTTTGCATCTTCCTGTATTGGAGCCTTTGATGGATAGAATCTTGCCTGCACAACACCTTTAATATTCTCCTGGTATGGAACAAGCATGAATCTATCAATTACAACTCTCTCAGACTCATGGAGAGACCTCCTAACTAGATTAGCTAATAATGTGCCTCCTCACTCAGGGGTATATAATAAACATGCCATGTTTCCTGCGTTGCTGGTGCTTCATAAGAGCACATGGTCCACCTGATTCCAGCTTTTGTGTCTGTGTTTATATCCTTTCTTCATTCCCTCATGTTCCTAGTCAGGTCAAGTGCAAAGCCTTGCAGGTTGTGGCATCATCACTTGGCACATAAGTCCAATTTGTTGTTTCTTTCATTTCCTGTTATAGGCCTGAATTTTCATTCTTCCTTCACTTGGAACAGTAAGTAATGGTGGCTTCTTACTTTCATCTGCCCAGTGATATTATGATGACTTGCCCTAAAATGAATCTTTTAAAATACTAAAACCATAATATTAAAGGATTTGTATTATTATGATTATGTAATTGAAATCATAATTATAAACTACTAACACCCTAAATATAATTAAAATTATAACTATAACAGTCCTTAAAAGTAATATTCTCCTTCAATTGCATCCAAATTCATAATGTTCTATGCCAACCAGACACTTCAAGTAGCATGAAGTATAAGTAAGCAAGATGAGTACTTCATTTTTAATTTCCAGAAGATAATAAAAAGATAATAAATTGTCAAAGTAGAATTTTAATTACTATTCCATCTGTATTTATTTATTATTTTATTTTGTTATATATTCCTTGTGAGATTTTAGGATTTTTTAAAAAATCCTATTTCACGACATTGCATTGTTTGCTTTTGTATTATGATCATGCTATTTTCATTATTGATGCTTTAAATATAGTTTAATCAATTGATTTGTCTATATTATTTTGGTTCACGAAAATATTAGGTATTCTAAACCTTTACTACTGATGACCTTTACTGCTGATGACATATTTCAGGGTGATTTTGGTTCATTGAAAAGTATTTTATTACAATTTTATCAAACCAGAAATACAAAATTCTTATAACATAACCACATCTAAGATTATTTAACATCAACCTATCTGTGATCATGTTTCCACTTACAATATATACTTTGTAGAAGAGACTTGAAAGCCTATATAAGAAGCTAGAGGGTATTCTAGCCACATTCTTGTTGTAACTCGTCACTTATCTTTTGATAAATGCAATTATGATGTTATTCCTATTCTCAAAGGATTTGGATTAGGGTCACATAAGTTAAAGAACTGATGACAGTGCATAGAGTTAAATAGAGACAAGTGAATGAAAATACTTTTTTTTAAGATTACATTTTGATTAAAAATATTATTTTCACATAAAAGTTATATTTCTTATTAAATAAAAGATTTCCATGGAATAGGTAAAATGGTCAGAACATCAGAGACCCAGGGATCTCAATATTGCTGTGGCCTTGAAAAGAACTCTTTGCAAATCTAACATATGGCAGCAAGCCGCCTGTGACAAAAACCTATTTATCCATAGAGGCATATAAACAAATAATACTATCCAGTTGTCATAAATTATCGTATCTCCTTGTGAGGCCATTGCATCATGAAATATTGAACATAATAAAATCAACCTCATGTTTGTATAGTTCTTATGGGTTGTGGGAACAAAGGAGGCTAACCAATACAATCCATCTTGAATACTTCCAGTAGCAATTAGTCACTAGTTCACCAGTAATTAGTTGTGATTTCACTATTTTAATGTCTTTGTTGTATCAAAATCCATCTCCCCAACAGACAGATGCTATAGGAAAAGAAGGGTGAAGATTCTGATTCCATCTGGTCAGAAAATAAGGAACAGAGTAGGAAGTGAATGTCAGAAATGTGTCCTAAGCTGTGTCTTGAAGGGAGGAGTGGGAAGTGTGACACGTGGAGAGCTCTAATAGTTTTGGATCCTTGGCACCAACATTTGAGTACAAGGATGTAGTAGGGAGTAAAACTGCAGAGATCAGCAAGTGACTCTTCTCAGGATGTTCTATACCTATTTGTAGAAAATAGGTATAGAAAAAAGTGCTATAAATGTTTAAAGCATAATAATGGGGCAGAAAATGTTAAATGGGATGGAGTGAGGTGCAAAGTAGAGAAAGGAATACAGGAAGGAATGACTAACACTAAAAATATTTCAAAAGGATTTATGCCAACATAATATTGGGGAAACTTCCTAAAACACATGCATAAGCATACATAAAAAGACTTTAAATGGAGTTACACTATATTGAAGCAGTAATGCCCTACTAGACACCATAGTGTAACACAGAAAAAGACCAGTGCTAAGAATGGCTTAACCTCTTTTGGTGTTATTGGTCAGTGATGTTCCATAGACTTCAAACATTCCAGACTATTACCAGTGCTCTTGGTTACATTTTTCAGCAGGAACTCACTAGTTCGCAAGAACTATTCTCTAATTTTTATGTCATCCTTATTTGAGATTTCCGATTTTTTAAAAGCTCCAAGAAGCAGGGTACAAAACTTTTTTCCCTCTGCAAAATAGAGTAAGAACTTCCATAATGGGTGATCTTTGAATTACTATAGTTAACTTTAATGGAAAATACTTTGTAATATTTCTATGTGTCTGCAAAAGGAAATAACCAAAATAGGCATTCTATCCCTGCTTGGAATAAAAAACCTAGAGCTGAGATGATGGTGGTTCAGTTGGTAAAGTGCCTGCCATGCAAGCATGTGAACTTGAATTTGGATCCCTTGTATTCATACAAAGAGCCTTGAACAGGGTGTGTGTGTGTGTGTGTGTGTGTGTGTGTGTGTGTGTGTGTGTGTGTGTGTGTGTGTGTGCCCCAGCACAATGTTCAGGGCAGACAGCCAGATTCCCAAAGCTTACTAGCCACCCAAGCCACCCAGTCTAGTCAATCAGTGAGAATTGTGTTCAGTGACACTTTGCCTCACATAATAAGATAGAATATGATTTTAAAAAATACTCAAGATTAGCCTCTACCTCCACGTGTCTAGCTACTCCAAATATACAAAAAATGAAAAAAGTGTTATGTAACCTCATATATTTCTACTTTCTAATCATTTCCATTGTCATATTTATACTCCATTCAAGTTTGGCAATCTCCAGAGGTACTGATATAAATTTGTATAAGACAATGCAATAATTTCAGGTACCTGGAACAATGAATTACAAACTATGTCTGAAAAGCTACAAGTTTGTGTAAAATTTTGCAAGATAGTCTTCTAAATAAAAACAAATTACTTTAAAAAAAATAAATAAGATTCTTCCATAATTAGGAGTAGGCATGGCATAAGCACTCATTCTCAAATAAAGTCAAAAGGTAGTCAACTATTGACAAAATTAAAGCTGAGTAAATATGAGTTAAATGCTTTAGAATTTATAAATAAAGAAATTAAAACATGACCAAACATTAGATACATTGGCTTGTTGGAACACAGTCCAAGAATGGAGTTGTGTAAAAATTTTGAATGCTTGTGAGAAAAATTCATGAAAACAAGACAAGATTCTCGTGGCCTTGGTTTCTTCACAACACAGAATTGTTCTTGGTATATGTAGCAGATAGAAGTCAGTTTACTTCAACTGTGGTTATATCTATGGCTCTATGGAAAAGCATGTTTTTTTTGCCACATGTGGCTTGTCCTTATGTTTTAACACTTTATTCATGTCCTTCTTCCTTTTTAAAATATACCTTATATTAGTACAATCTTTTAAAAAAAACAAAAGAAAATACAACAACCTAAACAACAGCAAAACCACAATTTTCTTTTAATGTAAGTTCTTATGAAATCTGCTGTGCTACCATAAGAAATTAAAGAAACCAATTAAATATTTAGGAACTTTCAACATCAAAACTTTAAATCTAACTGGATGTCATTGCCTCTGAAAAAGCTACAAACTCCATTTCTCAAAAAGGTAAAGCAGAGTGTCCTCGCTAATGTAGATGGAACTTCTCTACTATGACCAGGGTCTGTGTGAACTAAACAATCATATTCACACATTATTAAGTAAGAAACTTCTTGGGTACTTAAGCTAGCATGTTAGTTTTCTTTCATCTTAACATTGAAACAGTGACTCTTTTTTGGCTCTTAGCATTCCTACTCTTATAACACCATTGAATATTATAGTTTCCCAGATTGCTATCTGTGGAATTGGAGTCTCCAACTTTCATTGCTATAAATAAATTCACACCTACACAAACCAACCATGTTGATGCTGTTTCTTGGAGAACCTAGACTAAAACACCTATTTATACACATATTCATACACAAAATGCATGTATTATATGTATGCATAAAATATGTGATATATATACATATATAATGTTTTATATACATAAAATCTGTGAATGCATTTATACTATAATCACATTGAAATGAAATTGTTGGGAAATAATATGTAAATGAAAGATCTTCTCAACTATTGTATCTTATGAGTTCTATATTAAGAGAAGAAATTTATTACGATTGAATTTAATTTAAGCAATTGTGTGTTTTACTATATTAAGAACACTGAGATATAAATGGCATAATTTTGGTTCTGTAAGAAAAGAAGCATTTTGTTTTGGTTTTCTGGGTCAGGGTCTCACTATACAGCACAAGGTAGCCTGGAAAGTGAGTTTTTATTCTTTGCAGTGAAGGAAAATACACATAAGAAAATCCAAAGAATATGTAAATTAATTAGAAGTAAGAAATTGTTTTTGAAAGCTCCATGAATACTTAGCTCAATCTTCTGAAATCAATCACATTCCTAATTGGTAACAAAAGATAATTATAATATTCAAAAATACATCATAAAATGTAACACATAAGTAGGAGTAAATTCAACAAATATAATTTTTAAAATATTACTTGAAAATTCAGTTGGTACCATTGGGAAAATCTACATAGATACAAAAGAAACTCCATGCCAATGGTCTGGAAGATGAATATTATAATGAAACTAATTCATCCTTTGAAGTCATACTTTTGATTTAATTCAATTCAAGTAGAGTTATAAGACTAATAATGCATTTTATATAGCATGATTAACTTATTCCAAAATTTATATGGTATATTATCAGGTGTTTTCAGAGAAAAAAACAACATTAAAGAGGTCAAAAAGTTACATAACTGTTAAATTGAGACTGTCTCTGTCATATTTAAATACAAAAATCAAATATTTGAAATTTCCAAAGTATTTCCCTGTATACATAAAATACTTTGAAAGAAATGTTTTTTATAAAGACAGAAGAAGCAATCCTTACTATCTTAAGATATATGTTGATAAAATAAACGGAATCAAACAAACAGGCCAATAAAATACCGTTCATAATAAAAACAACATAATTTTAATTCCAGCACTCAGGAGACAGAGGCAGGTGGATCTCTTTGAGTTTGAGACCGGCCTGGTCGACAAGAGCTAGTTCCAGGACAGCCTCAAAAACCACAGAGAAACCCTGCCTCGAAAAACTAAAAATAAAAAATAAAAAATAAAGACTAAATTGAAATGTGTGTAAAACATACACTTAAGAGGGAATTAATATCCTCGATATAGAAATAATTACTCCAAAACAATAATAATTCAATGAAAATGGAACAAGAATATCATATACAAATGTATAATTCACAGAAGAATTTGACTTTTTGGCATGTTTATACTTTCGCAAGGTATAAATAAGTATTAGTTTATTTCAAAAGGAAAGAAAGGACTCTGATTTGACCAGTTCATCATGGTACACATGAAAAACAAATCTCTAGAGTTCATCACTTAATCTTGTCAGAATACATTCTCCTTGGTGTTATTGCATCTGATGCTATGATTTCTTTTTATGTTGAACTAATTATTTGTAGCCAAAAGCAAACAGATACTTTTTCAAAGTCTATATTTCAAAGATTTATAAAAATCATCTTTAAATAATTAACAGTGTGTTTGAAAAAGATAAAAATTCAAAATTCTCTCATCAAATATTGGGAACACTCTTTAATAAAAACTGACCTCAAATTATTTGCTTTTAGCTGATTCAGAAAATTTTCTAAATTATTCATAAAGCAGAATGCTATCTGTTTAAAGGGGACCAACAATTCTAAATATGCTATAAGCTTATGTGTTCCTCCTAAATTAGAATATCTAGCAATCAAAAATAGATTCCAAGTTCATGTTTTATCATCTTGAATTTATTGATCCTGTCCATTATTATACATAAAACCTTCATAATAAACACACAAAGTATTCACTGGATATTCAATAGACTTATGTAAAGTAGTTTTAATTTTGTGCAATGATAATTTGGTTAATACAAAATTAGTTGTCTAATAAATAACAATTTTGCTGATAAGAAATTATTTGGCTGATCACAAATCTTCTTGTGAGATTTGAGATTTATTTAAAAAGGCTAGGCTAGATCTATACAAGTGCAATTGAAAGAGTCATGGAAACAATACTAGTAAAAAAAGACAAAATATCCAATCTCGGTGGGAGCCAAACACCCCAGACTCCAGGACTTCTCTCCCACCAACGACACCAGGAAACCAGAGGAGCCAGGGAGACCCTGGGAGCAGCTCTTCTGGCAGCAGGATCAGGTACAACAGGCTCTGCTTCTGGGCCGGTGTTCCAGTGCCTGGGGATTGCCTGGGAACTGCACAGAGCTTCCAACCCCGGCCGGAGCCAAGCACCCCAGATTCCAGGTTTTTCTCTCCCACCAACGAGACCAGGAAACTAGCCTATCCAGGGAGACCAGGGAAGCAGCTATTCCGGAGGCAGGATCAGGAACAGCATGCCCTGCTTCTGGGCCTGTTTTCCAGTGCCTGGGGATCGCCTGGGAACTACACAGTGCTTCCAATCTCAGTGGGAGCCAAACACCCCAGACTCCAGGACTTCTCTCCCACCAACGAGACCAGGAAACCAGAGGAACCAGGGAGACCAGGGGAGCAGCTGTTCCAGCGGTGGGATTAGGTACAACAGGCCCTGCAAGAAATGGAAGAAAACACAAAGCAAAAAATGAAAGAAATGGAAAAAGAAACAAACCAAAAAAGACAGGAAATGGAAGAACAAACGAAGCAAAAAATGCAAGAAATGGAAGAAAGAACAAACCAAAAAAATTAAAGGGCAACAAATGGACGAAAAGATAAATCGAAAATTGCAAGAAGCAATGCAAACACTGCAAGGGTTGAAAACTGAAAGAGAGGCAATAAAAAAACACAATCTGAAGAAAGGCAGGAAATAGAAAAGCTGGGCAAGCAGTCAGGTACTAGCGATACAAGCATTACCAACAGAATAGAAGAGATGGAAGAGAGATTCTCAAGTGGTGAAGATACACTAGGATAAAAGGGATTCATCAATCAAAGAAAACCTTAAGTCCAAAAAATCATTAACACAAAACATCCAGGAAATATGGGACACCATGAAAATACCAAACCTAAGAATAATAGGTATAGAAGAAGTAGAAGAAAACCACCTCAAAGGGGCAGAAAACATATTCAACAAAATCATAGAAGAAAACTTTCCCAAACTTAAGAAAGACATGCCAATGAAGGTACAAGAAGCTTACAGAACACCAAATAGAGTGGACCACAAAAAAGTCCCCTCGCCACATAATAATCAAGACCCCAAATATACAGAATAAAGAAAGAATATTAAGAAGTGTCTATCCTGAACATCTATGCCCCAAATACAAAGGCATCCACATTCGTAAAAGAAACATTACTAAAAATTAATTCACATATAAAGCCCCACACACGTATAGTGGGAGATTTCAACACACCACTCTCACGACTAGACAGGAATAACAGACAGAAATTCAACAAAGAAGCAAAGGGTCTAATAGAAGTAATGACCCAACTGGGATTAACAGGTATCTATAGAACATTTCATCCACATAAAAAAGAAAATACCTTCTTTTCACCACCACATGGAACCTTCTCAAAAATCAAGCACGTACTTGGCAACATATCAAACCTCAGCAACTACAAAAAAATTAGAATAACTCCATGCATCTTATCAGACCACCATGCTTTAAAATTAGAATTCAAATACAACACAAATTGCAGAAAACCTACAAACTCATGGAAACCGAATAATGCACAACTGCATCATTCCTGGGTCAAAGAAGAACTAAAAAAAGAAATTAAAGACTTCATAGAATTCAAGGAGAATGAAGACACAACATACCCAAACCTATGGGACACTTTGAAAGCAGTGCTACGGGGGAATTTCATAGCACTACGTGCCCACATGAAGAAACTGGAGAATAGTTATACTAGAGAATTAACAGCACAGCTGAAAGCTCTAGAACACAAAGAAGCAAACTCCCCCAGGAGGAGTAGACCCCAGGAAATAATCAAATTGAGGGCTGAAATCAATAAAGTGGAAACTAGGAAAACAATACAGAGAAGCAATGCAGCGAAGAGTTTGTTCTTTGAGAAGATCAACAAGATAGACAAACCATTGTCCAAACTTACCAAACAGCAGAGAGTGAAAATGCAAATTAACAAAATCAGAAATGAAAAGGGGGATATAACAACAGACTCTGAGGAAATCCAGATAATCATCAGGTCATACTTTGAAAACCTGTACTCCACAAAATTCAAAAATGTAAAGGAAATGGACGACTTCCTGGATAGCTGTCACTTGCGAAAACTAAATCAAGAACAGATAACCAATTTAAATAGACCTATAGCCCCTATGGAAATAGAAGCAGTCATCAAAATTCTCCCAACCAAAAAAAGCCCAGGTCCAGATGGCCTCAGTGCAGAATTCTACCAGAAATTCAAAGAACAGCTTATACCAATTCTTCTCAAAGTATTCCACACAATAGAAGCAGAAGGGTCTTTGCCAAACTCTTTCTATGAGGCTTCAATATCCTTGATCCCCAAGACACACAAAGACACAACTAAGAAAGAGAACTTCAGAACAATATCCCTCATGAACATTGATGAAAAAATACTCAATAAAATACTGGCAAATCAGATCCAAGAACACATCAAAACAATCATTAACCATAATCAAGTAGGTTTAATCCCAGGGATTCAGGGATGGTTCAACATACGAAAATCCATCAACGTAATCCAACATATAAACGAGCTGAAAAACAAAAATCACATGATCATCTCACTAGATGCTGAAAACGCCTTTGACAAAATCCAACACCACTTCATAATAAAGGTCTTGGAGAGATCTGGGATAACAGGGACATACTTAAACATAATAAAAGCTATATACAGTAAACCAACAATCAACATCAAACTAAATGGACAGAAACTCAACACAATTGCTCTAAAATCAGGAACAAGACAAGGCTGTCCACTCTCTCCATACCTTTTCAACATGGTACTTGAAGTTCTAGCCATTGCCATACGACAACAAAGGGGGATCAAGGGAATACAAATTGGGAAGGAAGAGGTCAAACTTTCACTGTTTGTAGATGATATGATAGTTTACATCAGTGACCCAAAGAACTCTACCAGGGAACTCTTACAGCTGATTAACACCTTCAGAAAAGTGGCAGGCTACAAGATCAACTCAAGAAAATCAGTAGCCCTACTATATACAGAGGATAAAATGACTGAGAAAGAAATCAGAGAAGCATCACCCTTTACAATTGCCACAACAACATAAAATACCTTGGGGTAATGCTAACCAAACAAGTGAAAGACCTGTATTGCAAGAACTTTGAATCGTTAAAGAAAGAAATTAAAGAAGCCCTCAGAAAATGGAAAGATCTCCCATGCTCTTGGATAGGTAGGATCAATGTAGTAAAAATGGCAATCCTGCCAAAAGCAATCTACAGATTCAATGCAATCCCCATTAAAATCCCAGCACAATTCTTCACAGACCTTGAAAGAACAATAATCAATTTTGTATGGAAAAACAAAAGACCCAGGATATCCAAAACAACCCTGTGGGGGAAGTCCTGTGATTATGTCAATTAAGCACTGTTGAGCCGATAGGAATCTAGATAGGTGGGACTAGGTGTCCAGGAGATCTCTGAGAAGGAGAAACACAAGAGAATCAAGATGTAACGCTATGGGGTAGGAAGCCCGGAACTATTCTCTGGTAAGAGAAATACTTAGATTAACAATTATGGGGTAATTACTTAAGTCAGAGCTAGCCAGTAAGAAACAAGCAAGGCCAACAGCTTCATAATTAATATAGCCTCCTGTGTGTTTATTTGGGATTGATGTGGCTCTAGAACCAGGCTGGCGGAAAGGCTTCTCTCAAAGAAAAATCTTCCTTTTACACAACCCTGTTCAACAAGGCAACGTCCGGAGGCACTACTATACCTGACTTCAAGCTCTATTATAGAGCTATAGTCCTGGAAACAGCTTGGTATTGGCACAAAAATAGACAGGTAGACCACTGGAATCAAATTGAAACCCCGGATATTAACCCACACACGTATGAACATCTGATACTTGACAAAGAAGCTAAAAATATACAATGGAATAAAGAAAGCATCTTCAACAAATGGTGCTGGCATAACTGGAGACTGGCATGTAGAAGAATGCAGATCGATCCATGTTTATCGCCATGCACAAAACTTAAGTCCAAATGGATCAAAGACCTCAACATAAATCCAGCCACATTGAACCTCTTAGAAGAGAAACTGGGTGGTACCCTTGAACGAATTGGTACAGGAGACAGCTTCCTGAACATAACATCACTAGCACAGACAGTGAGATGTGGTGGGAGTTCCAACTTGTTCAGCCACTTTGGAAATCAGTATGGAGATTCCTCAGAAAAATGTGAATAAACCTACCACAAGACCCAGAAATTCCACTCTTAGGCATATATCCAAAAGATGCCCATTCATACAACAAGGATGTCTGTTCCACTATGTTCATAGCAGCATTATATATAATAGCCAGAACTTGGAAGCAACCTAGATGCCCCTCAACTGAAGAGTGGATAGAGAAAATGTGGTATATTTACACAATGGAGTACTATTCAGCAGAAAAAAAACAATGGAATCCTGAGATTTGCAGGCAAATGGATGACACTAGAAGAAACCATCCTGAGTGAGGTAACACAGTCACAAAAAGAGAAATATGGCATGTACTCTCTAATATATGGTTTTTAGACATAGATCTGGGGAGTGCCAGCCTACAATCCCATGGCAAGAGAGTCTGGGAAACAGAAACTTTATTCAGTGGCTGATGGAAGAAGAGGCAGACTCCCACAGTTAAGTACTGAGCTGAACTCAAGAAAGCCAGTACAAGAGAGGGAGGACTGATGACCAAAGGGATTAAGACTGGGCTGGTTTAACCACTAGAAACAGCTGACCTGACAAGGGTTAACTCTTGAATCCCAGGCTGATGCCTGGGAATCCAGCATGGGACTGATCAAGACCCCCTGATTGTGGGTCTCAGTGAGGAGGCCTAGGTAATCTATTGAGCCTTAGGCAGTAGATCAGTACTCATACACACGGACTTTGGACTCCCATCCAACAATGTGAGATGCACTCTCACCCTGAACTCTTGGGGGAGGGTCTAGGCCCTGCCCTGGATGAAATGACAGACTATGGATACACCAATGGAGGGCCTAACCCTCCCTGGGGAAATGAGGGGATATTGGGGGGTTGGGGGGAAAGCACGGGAGGAGGGGAGGGAAAGGGAGAGGTACCTGGAACTGACATGTGAAGCAAACTTGTTTCTAATCTAAATTTAAACTGAAAAATAAATAAAAAAGAATAAAAAAGACAAAATGACTATTGTACACAATATGAATTTATTAACCTATATGGTCATTTATGTTGGGAAAATATGTTTATAAGAGTTATTGGCAAGCCCGTAGAAGACCACACATTCAAGAATATTTGGATGACATAAAATGATCTTTATGGGTTTTTAAAAAAATAGACTCAAAGTTTGGTGAGTATAGAATGGGTTGAATCTAGGAAAACTTGTAGGGGAATGAGTATAATCAAAATACACTGCATGAGACTCTCAAAGAACTATTACGTTTCTTTAAATAATCTTGTAGGTACAACAAAGTCACTCTGATCTTTTTGTATAGTAACCACCTAGAAAGTGTACAAGTGGAACATTCTGGAAGTAAATATCTAGTCAGTCTAGGTCACAATAACATAGTGCCATAAATGAGGTAGCATACACAACAATGCTTTTCTATCTTATAAATGGGTTGAATAAAGAAGTATAAGAACATCATGTAAAGCATCATTTGGTGTCTAAGAATGGCTCCCTTTATCGTTCACAGAGGGCCATTTTCTCTCTCTGTTTCCATATAGTGGAAGGAAAGGGGGCTAAAATCTCTCAGACTATAGGTATACTTGAGGGCTCCAATCTCCTGATTTGATATAATTAGTTACTGAAGATGCCACCTACTAATACCATTAAAGTCACATTATGAATTAAGATTTTATCATACTAATTCACACTAACAGTGAATTCATAATAGTAAGGCTCAACAAAGATTAAAGTTGGAGTATATACTTTTCAGGTAGAAATTATCTCAGAGTAATCTTTGATTGTACAAAGTAAATAATGACCCATTGTCCTGAAATGGAATGCACTGTTGAACATTGAGCAGATTTGGGGAGTAAACTCAGGCTTCTAGCAAGGTCTCTTCTTGTGCTGCCTTATATAATTTGCTACAATAAAAAGAAAATATTTTCTTTAGAACATCTTGCTTCTATTTGGCAATATGCCCTATCCTCTCATCTTTAAGGACTAATCAGAATTCATAGTGATGGTTAGAATCAAACAATTTGAAGCTTTAAGCTAGCCACTGAAGAGAAAGCATAAGGGACCTGCATTATTGGCAGTGTTGAGAAAAATAAATGTTATATAAACACACACACACACACATTTGTGAGAAAAGAATTCCATAACAACGTTGTGTAATAACATCTCTGTTGCCAAAAATTTAACAGAAACTATCTTTAAAAGTGGAAATTAAATTGAAGAAACAGCCATACTAGCACTTGATCGCGTCCTTTTCCAGATACCCTTTTCGTTTAGATTTTGTCCCTTTATGTCACACTACGAATATCCTCACTCTCTCTCTAACCATGTGCTCTGCAACCCTTTTATTCATGTTTATATTTTCGTTGTTTTCAAGCATTCTGGAGTTCATACTAACAGTGAAAACTATTTTCACGGAAATACGTGGAATTCTCTGGACACACTCAGTTTTCTTCTGTCAGGTCCATGGATGAAATCCAGGCTACATGAGCAATGTTAAATGTGTATGAGAAGAGTTTCTCAGGATGGAAGCCATATAGAAGCTTCTTGAGGATTTTTTTGGTAATTACTGATTTGAATTTGCTTCACTATAAGGGAACAGAAAAATAATAACCAAAGCAAAAATCATTACACTCATCAGTTTCCTTTAGCTTACAAATATGGGCACCTGATGCTTTTTTTATTACTTTAATTTTAAATAGCTTGCTTCACATGTCAATCCCAGTTTCCTCTCTCTCCTCCTCCCGCACCATCCACCATCCTCCCCAGCTTCCCACCCTATTGCCAATTCCATCCACATAGGGGATATCCAGAGTCTGTCATTTCACTCAGGGCAGGGTCCAGGCACTCCCCTAAGAGACCAGGCTGAGAGATCATCCCTCTTGGTGTTATGGACACACGAAGTCCATTGTCATGCCAGGGATAAACACTGATCCACTGTCCAGGGCCCCATAGGTTGCCCAGGCCTCCTCACTGACTTTCACATTCAGGGGGTCTGGATCAGGCACATGCTGGCCTCTCAGCTGTAGGTCTGGGGTCCAAGAGCTCTCCCCTGTTCAGATCACCTGTCTCTGTTGGTTTCACCTGTCCATTCTTTGCCCCTTTACTCATTGCTCCACTCCCTGTGTCACTGGGTTCCATTGGTTCAGTTCAGTGTTTAGCTGTGGGTGTTTGCCACTGCTTCCATCAGTCCCTGGATGAAGGTTCTAGGATGGCATATAAGGTAGTGTTCAAGTTTGTTATCAGGAATGGTCATTTCAGGTAGTCTCTCCACTATTGCTTAGCTTGCCAGTTGGTGTCATCCTTGTAGATTGTTAGAGGTCTTACTGGTGCCAGATGTCTCTTCAAACATATGACTCCCTCTATTATAGTATTTCTCATCCAGCTATCCCCCCATTCAACCTTCTTGCTTCCCCATGACCTACTCTCTCCTCCTCTTCTCCCCCTCTCTTCTTCCCAGCTCCCACTCCCCCCAACCCCTGCCGTGTTCCCAATCTGTTCAGGAGATCTTGCCTCATTCTGCTTTTCTGGGGTACCATGCATATCTCTCTTAGGTTCTTTCCTGTTTCCCAGACCATCTGTCAATGGAATTGCAGACTGATCCATGTCTAAAATCCATATATGAGTGAGTACATACTATGTTTGTAATTTTGTGACTGGATTACTTCACTCAAGATGGTTTCTTCTAGTGCCATCCATTTTCCTGGGAATTTCAAGACTCCATTTTTTTCTGCTGAGTAGTATTTCATTGTGTAAATGTATCACATTTTCTCTATCAACTCTTTAGTTGAGGGGCATCTATATTGCTTCCAGGTTCTGGCTATTACAAATAATGCTGCTATGAATATAGTTGAACAGTTGTCCTTGTTGTATGAATTTGAATCTTTTGGATATATGCCTAGGAGTGGAATTGCTGGGTCTTGTGGTAGATTGATTCCCATTCTCCTGAGGAATCTCTATATTAATTTCGAAAGTGGCCGTATGAGTTGGCACTCACACCAGCAGTGGAGGAGTGTTCCCATCTCTCCACATCCTCTACAGCAAAAATTGACGTTGGTGTTTTTGATTTTAGCCATTTTGACAGGAGTAAGATGGTATCTCAGAGTTGTTTTGATTTACATTTCCCTGATGGATAAGGATGTGGAGCACTTTCTCAAGAGTCTCTCACCATTTTTGACTCCACTATTGAGAATTCTCTATTTAGTTCTGTACCCCACTCTTTAATTTCTTCCTTTGGTGTTTTAGTCACTTGCTTATTGAGCTCTTTGTAAATTTTGGAGATCGGCCTTCTGTCAGATATGGGGTTAGTGAATATCTTCTCCCATTCAGTGTACTGCCTTTTTGTCTTGTTGACTGTGTCCTTTGCCTTACAGAAGCTTCTTAGTGGTCTCCTGTACCAATTCATTGAAGAGTATCTCCCACTTTCTCTTCTAAGTGTTTCATTGTGGCTGAATTTATGTTGAGGTCTTTGATACATTTAGACTTAAGTTTTGTGCACGGCAATAGAAATGGATGTATCTGCAGTCTTCTGCATGCCAATATCTAGTTATGCCAGCACCATTGGTTGAAGATGCTTTCTTTTTTCTATTGTATAATTTTAGCTTCTTTGTCAAAAATCAACTGTTGATAGATGTGTGGGTTAAAATCAGTGTTTTCAATTTGATTCCCTTTGTCTACCTGTCTATTTTTGTGACAATACCAAGCTGTTTTCAGGACTATAGCTCTATAACAGAGCTTGAAGTCAAGGATGGCGATGGCTCCTGAAGTTCCTTTATTGTTTTGGGGTTGTTTTGTCTATCCTGGTTCTTGTGTTTTTCCATATGAAGTTGATTATTGTTCTTTCCAGGTCTGTGAAGAATTGTGCCGGAATATTGATAGGGATTGCATTGAATCTGTAGACTTCCATTTTTGTTATGTTGATCCTACCAATCCAAGAGCATGGGAGATCTTTCCATTCTCTGATATCCTCTTTGATTTCTTTCTTTAGAGACTCAAAGTTCTTGATATACAGGTCTTTTACCTCTTTGATGAATGTTATCCCCAGATATTTGATGCTGTTTTTGGATATTGTAAAGGGTGATATTTCTCCAATTTCTTTCTCAGCCACTTTATCATCTGTATATTATAGGGCTACTAATCTTTTGAGTTAACCTTGTATCCTGCCATTTTGCTGAAGGTGTTTATCAGCTCAAGAGTTCCCTTGCAGAGCTTTTCAGGTCACTTATGTAAACTATCATATCATCTACAAATAGTGAAAGCTTAACTTCTTCTTTTCCTATTTGTATATCCTTGATCTCCTTTTGTTGTCTTATTGCTCTAGCTAGAATTTCAAGTACAATATTGAAGAGATATGGAGAGAGTGGACAGCCTTGTCTTGTTTCTGATTTTAGAGGAATTGTGTTGAGTTTCTCTCCACTTAGTTTGATGTTCGTTATTGGTTTACTGTATATTGCTTTTATTATGTTCAGGTATGTTCCTGTTATCCCTGATCTCTCCAAGATCATTAGTATGAAGGGGCTGGATGTTCAGGTGTGGGGAGAGCTGCGGGTTGGGTCTGTGAGGACTGATGTCTTTGCTGTGTAGGCAGGTCCTCTCAATGCCTGGAGCAACCTCCAGAAGATTGTGGGAGTGGGTGATGGGCAGGAAAGAAATCCCTAGGAGGAACCAAGTTCACCTGAAGCTGGGCTTCCTGGATGGTGGGGTCTGGAAGGACTGACTACCTCTTGAGGATTTTGACATTGCATTTTTTGTCTTGTGGCCCACACATAAAAGGGATGTTTCTGTCCGGGATGTTTCTGTCCATTGCATGGAAATGAGAATGGAAACTATTGAGTGTGCAATATTTATATCATTTCCAGCCTGCCTCTCCACTAACTCTCCCATTGACCCCTTTCTCACATTCATAACCTCCTCTTCTTTAATTATTATTATTATATATGCACACATACACACAACATTTGCTCAGAAGAATATGAATTTATGATTTACCCCTTGGGATTTATGGGTTCATTCATGGAAAAGACTGATTTGTGCTCTCTCAGTAGCCATCAATCGCCTGTAGTAGATCTTCATCTAGAGGTGATGTCTCCACATTATCATGTTAGCTGTTGTTCTTATGAAGGTCTTCTTTAGGTGATAATATTGTTGAAATATTGTAGGTGCAGCTTCCTTGTCATATTAAATAAGACATTGTCTTGGAGCCAATGCTTTAGTCATCTGGGTCTTAAAATCTTATTCCCTCACCACTTAGTTCTGGGTCATGAAAGGGCTGTATTGTAGATGTATCAATTGGCTTTGGGAACCCCAAGGCTGGTTTTTCTCTATATGTTGACCAGTTGTGGATTTCCGTGATAGTTTTTATCTAGTACTAAAAAGAAACCTCTGTGGTGAGGATGAGAGCAATATTTTTAGAATGTACTTAGAAATTATACTAGTTTAAAAACATGGCAGTAGAAGAGGCACCTTTCTGGTACATTATTTTACCAGCTATTGGTAGTAGTCTGGGTTTTCATTCCTTGGCAAAAATCCCCTACTACTGAGAAGGCTTTAAATCCTACTAGACATTAGACATATATTGGTTATCACTAAGATATAAGTGGCACTATTGCATCATCAGGATATCATATTAAGTTGGTAATTGTTTTGGTTTAAAGTATTCACAACTAGTTTAGGACTATTGATAACTTTTCTCTTAGGAATCTTGCATAGCACCTTTGGGTAGCATGCGAGCTAGTTCTAATGATAGAGTCTTCCAGGTCAGTTTCAGCTAAACTCCTCCAAATTCTCTTCCCAAATTGTTTGTTGTTTTCAGCAATAGAGTCTTACCTTCAAGTTCAGTGAGGAAACCAAGGGCAAGAGAACTAAATTATATTACTTTGGGGATGTCTTAGACTTCCTTAACCAAGAACTGAAAAGGAGCTCTCTCATGCATGGTACTGGAATTTTTTGTTATATAGTCTATGGATGTGGAGTGAGAACAGTGCATTATCACTCCAAGTGGTGTAACTTCATATATACATGTGTGTGTGTGTGTTTGTGTGTGTGTACAGAGGCACTCATACATACTACATATGCATATTTTAATAAATATAAAATATTTCCTTATGGCTTTATTGGTACAGGTGATTTACTTGTGGGTATGTTTGTGTACTACATGTTTGAAGCGATTGTAGTATCCAAAGAAGGGCATTGGATCTTTGGATCTCTTGGAACTGGAAATGTGGACAACTTTTAGATTCTGTGTGGATACTAGGAATGGAACTTAAGTTCTCTGGAAGAGCAGTCAGTGCTCTTATCCACTGAACATTCTCTTTAGCTACATCCATGATTTTTTTCTCACATTCTTAGTGATGTTTTATACCTTATCCCCATTTCTATGTAACTGTCTATGCTCCTCCTGAATTTATTATTTCTTCCATCATAGGACCTGTATCCTATTAGTCTCCTGTCTAGAGCTCCTTCTCCCCCACTGTGGTTCCCATAATTTTATCATATTAACACTTAAAATTCAAAGTAGTATTGAAGTTAGAAGATATGTCCACATAGCATGAATTCCAAGATTTCTTTACCTATTCTCATAGGACACCCTGCTATCTTTAGTTATACAATAATTGTTCCTTAAGAGTATATTACCTGGGGCAGGACCACATGGTAGAAGAAAAGAACCACTCCACTAAGCTGTCCTCTTACCTCTACACAGTTGCCATGGCATATGCACACAGGCACACAGACATACAGAAACAGAGAACACACACACACACACAGATGATAGATAGATGTAAAAAGTGAATTGTGTATTTATCACAACTGTGAATATTTATCACAACCTAATAAAAATTTTTAGATCTTTTATTTTGTTTTATTTTATTTACTTTTTATTTAACAATTTATGATCATTTTACATATCAATTTCCCCCATCTCTCTCCCTCCTATCTTCCCTGGCCTCCCTACAGATCACCCAAGCCCACCCCCTACCCACTCCCCAAGGACAATGAGGTCTTCCATGAGAGATAATCAGTGTCTATCATATGATTTGGGGGAGGGTCTAGGTCTAGGTGAAATAGTATTACTCCATAGGGATTGGGCTTCCAAAGTCCATTTGTGCACTAGGAATAAATACTGGTTCCACTGTTAGAGGATCCATGGACTGCCTAGACCTCCTAACTGGCTCCCACATTCAGAGGGTTTGGTTTGGTTCAATGCAGGCTCCCCAGCTTTACGACTGGGGTTCATGTGCTTTCACTAGGTCAGGTAAGCTGGTTCTGTAAATTTCTCCAGCATGGTCTTGACTCTTTTGCTCATCCCTCCTCCCTCTCTACAACTGGATTCCAGGAGTATGGCTCAATGCCTACCTGTGGGTACCTGCTTTTGCTTCCATCAGCTACTGGATCAAGGATTTAGGATGGTAATTAAGTTAGTCATCAATCTCATTGTAGGGGAAGGGAATCACAGGCCGTCTCTCCACTACTGCTTAGATCCTTAGTTGGGGTAATTATTAATACTGAAATATTTTACTTTCATTTTAATTTAAACTTTCACAACGTATTAAAGCTGTTTTGTATGTCAAAATGCATTCATTTAGACTGTAGGATTCTTTGTTTATTAAGCTGTCACTACTGTCTAACTTCAGAAAATTTCTGTCATTCTGGCTACTCTAAAGCTACCTTCATTCTGTATGAAACTACCCATTTTATACATTCATTAAAAGATGGCATCAACTGCATGGCCTTATATATATGATTTTTTTACTTAGTATAATGTTTTCAAAGTAATTCCATTTTGTGAAATGTATTAGTTTCGTATTATTTTGTATAGCCAAGTAGGACTTCTAAGATATATGGCATGTTTTGCTTATCTATTATTCAATAGATGAATTTCTAAAGTTTGCCTAGTATTAAATAATGCTTCTGTGAATATTCATGTAGAAGTTTTCATGTGAGCATATGTGTTCTGTTCTCTTGGGTATATATCAAGGACAGAAAAATTTTCAGGTTCCATGGTAATTCTATGTTTAAATTTTTGAAGAATGGTAAAATTGTTTTTCAACGTGACTATATCATTACTTAAAGGATTCATTTTTTAAAGGACTATTTTGGTGAAGTTATCCTTAACATATTACAAACTCTAGTGTCTGTGAGATATACTTTAAAATACTTAACTAAAATTTCCTATCACATTTTCAACTCAGTATGTAAGCTTCTTAGCTCAGCCTTGAAATATGTTGGCTGCTTAGTAAAAAGTGGCAGCAAGAATTGGTATTATCTAGCCTTCCCAATACTACTTATTATTATATGTGTATATTTAAAAATTTTAATGATTATATGTGTGTATGCATGCATATGGCATAACACACACACATGTATAGAATTAGAGGATAACCCTGCTGTTGGTCCTTGTCTTCTACCTTGTTTGAGATAGGGTTTCTTGTTTGTCACTGCATATGCCAAGCCCATGATACTTGAGATATTCTCCTGTTTCCACGTTCCTTATCCCCATAAGGTATGTTGGGACTGCAAATGCTTGCACTACTAGTTGGATTTGATGTGGTTTCCCAGGATGTGAACTCAGATCCTCATGCTTGCATAGCAGAAACCTTACCCATGGAGCCTTCTACTCAGTCCCAATAGGCATATTCTGAAATGAAAATTAATGTCTAAAAATATATATTATGTTTATGAGATTTCAAAATAAGAGGCCTTGTAATATTTTTTTCACTAAGGGAATGAGACTGATTTTTGATAGCTGGAAATAAAAGCAGGTTGGAATTTTAAGAACCCATTTAGATATTTAATAATTTATTTAATTTAGTCTTTTAAGTTACTTTTCTCTAGTTCATTGATGTAATTCTCAGAGGTAGTCTGAAAACTTTGTTTATTAATACCATAACATAAGAAAAAATCTTCAACTTCAATAGTACATACTTGCATATCTCCTATGGTATTCCTTATAATAAGGATTTTATTATTCTTTCTTGTGGTTAAATCTGGTCACCTGTTCTATAAACAAAGTCAATTTGATCTTTGGCTTTCATTTGTTCTGGGAATCTTTTTAGATCAGTGTTCTTATACCTGCCTACAGTCAGGGGATTGTTGTACATAGTTTGTTTTCCCTAATGATTTATACACAAAATGAGTCTCACTCCCTGTTTTTGTAAGAACATGCCATAATATACTGTAAGCTAAAACCCTCCCAAACTCTAATATCTTTCAAATTAAAAAGGAAAGATTTGTGAGAGCTGGAGATGGGTTAATACCGGGAAGCAGAAAATATTTTCCTTTCCTTTGTATGCAATTAGAAACTCATATTTTACCCATTCCCCTTTCTCAAAGCTTTGAAATTAAAAAAGAAGGTTGGAGATGAGTAGAGATAGAAACAAAGATTATAGGATGAAAAGTGAGATGTGACTCTCAGCGACTGTGAGTGTGAACTTTTCTTAGAATGTAATGGACAATGAGATATTAAGGACGAAAATACAACAAAATACCACAGACTCAAGTGAGGTCTCCTTTCACACTCTTCCTTCCCATCCCTGCTAAAACTTTGGTTAACGTATTATCTTTGTTTTGAATAGCATGCTTTGTAGATGGTAAAGCAGATACTAGCTGATGCCCATACTATACAATATTAGGGTGTCCAAAGAAAGCTTTCAACTCGAAGGACTTGCTGATAAAACCACAATGTATTAGTTCAGAAAACTTGTGTTTTCTAATAGCTCTCAGAAAAACTCCTTTTGTATATGTTTTTAATGTTCAAACCAAACATAAGTTTAATGAAATCTCATTCATGCATCAATCTAAGTGTGATTAAGACTTGATCTCAGCAGGGAAAGATCTACATCCAGGTTTGCCCAATTCAAAATCTTCCTGCTTCAGGAGGTTTTCCTCTGTATCTTGAGACCATGAATATTATGTCATTACCTGGATATCTCCAGCACGCATTTGTATTTCATGGAAGCTTGTGTCTTCAATGCCCCGGGAAGGAAGAGCAGGTATGCCTTCAGGGTGTGTTTGTAGGATGCACCTTTGTCATGGGAATGGCCTTCCACTTTATTTTTCAAGTTCAAGGCAAGCCACAAATGCCATCTTTATTTATAGAAACAGTACTACAGACAGTTGTGAACCTCCACAGGTAGGGTTCACGTGGAAGATGCTGTAAATTAGTCTCCCACTGCTTGCATATTTGTATGGGTACTATTCAGTAGAAAGACTGGCAAGTTCTAACTGTGTCTCTTCCAACTTCTAGTACAATATTGTCCTCACTTGGTCTTGTGTTAGAGAATCAAGGAGCTGTTCAAAGTATCAGAAGTTGCAGAAAGACAAAATGATCATTTGGACTAAAAGAGAACTCAAAATCCACCTCCATTCATCTCTTGAAACATTATCTGGGCTCTGTTGTGTTAGGTGGGCACATATTGTGGTATTGATGTTATTCATCAAGTAAAATGAAACCTAGACTGCTCCTTCCAACACCTAAAGATACACTGACATGGCAGAATCCACACAAAAGATAAAGGGAAACAAAACTGTAATTTTTGACTTTACTGTATAGACTTGCTTACTTGCTTGCTCAATGGCTAAAAAGTCAAAATGAATTAGAAAGAAGCCAGTTTCCTAGCTCTCGACACAGCTAAAAGAAGACTGCCTCCTAGCTATCTTTCTTATTTTCCTTCATGAATTGTTGCACTATGGGTGTCAGGAATCCAATTTATTTTCTTTTCAGTTGTGTGCATACTAAGTCCATTTTCACCTTGTCCTGACCATCTTCACCAATCTGTCACATTTTGACTCATTTTGATGAGGCAAGGAAATGTGCACGAATGTGATAATATAAATGGATACAGTCTCTTGGTCCAGATTACTCATTAAATCCTTTCATTTTCTTTTTGCAAATACTTTGTTTTCTTTTTCTTTTTTTACTTAAATTAGAAGCAATCTTGATTTACATGTCAAGCCCAGTTCCCTCTCCCTCCCATCCTCTCCTGGCTCCCACGGGCCCCCTACCCCATCCCCTTTCTGCTTCCCAGGGAGGATGAGGCCACCCATGGAGGATCTTCAAAGTCTGCCGTATCATTTGAATCAGGACCTAGGCACTCCCCCCATGTGTCTAGGCTGAGAGACTATCCCTCTATATGGAATGGCCTCCCAAAGCCCATTTGTGTACTATGGATATATACTGTTCCACTACAAGAGACCCCACTAATTTTCTAGGCCTCCTAACTGACACTCAGGCATATACCCAAAAGATGTGCATTATTACAACAAGGACATCTGTTCAACTATGTTCATAGCAGCATTATTTGTAATAGCCAGAACCTGGAATCAACGTAGATGCCCCTCAACTGAAGAGGTACATTTACACAATGAGGTACATTTACACAACGGAGTACTACTCAACCGAAAAAAACAATAGAGTCTTGAAATTGGCAGGCAAATAAATGGAACTAGAAAAAACCATCCCGAAGGAAGTAACCTAGTCACAAAAAGGACAAACAAGGTATGTACTCACTCATATATGGATTTTAAACATGGAACAAAGGATTACCAGCCTACAATCCACACAGCCAGAGAAGCTAGAAAACAGGAAGAACCCTAAGAGAGACATACATGTTCCCCTGGAGAAGGGGAAAGGGACAAGATCTCCTGAGAAAATTGGGAGCATGGGATGAGGGGAGAGGGAGTTAGGAGAAAGAGAAGGGGAGAGGAGGACATTAGGGAACAGGAAGATTGAGTTGAGGGAAGAATAGAGGAGAGTAAGAAAAGTGATACCATAATATATGGAACCATTATAGGTTTAAAGAGAAACCTGACACAAGGAAATGTCCAGAGATCTACAAGTATGACCCCAACAAACAATCTAAGCAATAATGGAGAGGCTACCTTAAAGGCCCTTCTCTGATAATACGATTGATCACTACCTTATATGCCATCCTAGAGCCTTCATCCAGTGACTGATGGAGGCAGAAGCAGAAAACCACAGCTAAACACCAAGCTGAATTCCTATAATTCAGTAGCAGAGAAGAAGAAGTGATAAGCAATGGTGCTAAGACCAGGCTGGAGGAACCCACAAAAACAGCTGACCTGAACAAGGAGGAGCTCATTCAAATACTTTTAGTAGATAAATTTAAAGATGCCTCAAACTCCCTTCTAGCATGCATGGTAGAACAGACTCTACAAGTTAAAAGAGAGTAAAAAGCAGTTATTCATGAACTCTTTTAAGGTAATTTTTATATTTTTTACATTATTATTGTTTGCTAAAAGGAATGAAATATCTGATCCTATTTCCTATTGGATTCTAGGAAAACAGGGGAAGGACTACTTATGTATAACAGAGAGTAGGAGTAGGGGCAATCTATAAATAGACAAAGTTTTGACGTTGCTCTCACTGAAAGCAGCCTAGATGTTTAAACGTTCACATATAGAAATGTCACACTACACAATTATATAAGGCCACATGGGACTTATATTTACTTTGGGGGTTGCGATTCATGTGAGAGGGAATCAATATGATTTATTACTTTATTACTTTATGGCAGTCACGGTCATGGAATCACGATTAAGGAAATACTGATAAAAATCAACTTCAGCTCCATGTGTGGGATTAAAGTACTTGCTTTATTGCATTTTACATTGCTGTCTTATGATCTTGAGTGCAAGGTATGAGAGCAAGCTCAATGAATTTGTGAATTATGTCAATTGCATCACTGAGTATTCCTTATGTAGATTTGTGCTTCCTTTGTTCTAGAATTCTACACAAGTTCAAGGAACAAATATCTTTGCAAAGTACCTTCTGACTTCCTAGCAATGGGGATTTCATTAATGTTGATGTTTCATTTCCTCTTTCAATCTCAAAGGCATTATTAACATCTCGTTTCCTGGTTTAATTTGGTATCAAGGTCTTGGAAAATCTACACAGGGAGCGCTTGTCCCACTAAAAAGCATCTGCAAAAGCCTTGTTAAATCAGTTTGCCTAACAATGTGGATATTTTTTCATTATTTCCATTCCCCAAACTGATATTTTTCACATGCAAGAGAGGTAGGCATAGCCTTCAAAGAATTTTCTGCACAAATTGGATGCAGTGTAAAATGAATCATCTGCCCTTTTGCTGTGCTTGCTTACTTCAGAACATCTTTGATAAGATTGGGCCTATGCTTATCTACAAATGTAGAAAACAGCCAAGAAAAGATTGAAGTGAAGATTTCATTAAAAGTAATGAGAGTGTGGACTTGAATAAGTTTCATACCTCTTGATTATTTGATCCTTTCTTTGATAGAGTTGTAAGTTGCTACAACACTATATAAGAAAAGTATCCATAGATCTGATATTTAGAATCCTTTCTCCCTCAAATTAAACTGTCTCTCTCTCTCTCTCTCATACACACACACACACACACACACACACACACACACACACACACACACCTTATTTACCAGACACATTTTTACGAACTACTTCAATGATTCAGCTATTTGTCAACAACTACATTACAGTAAGGAGCTCTTAGTGCAGTGCTTCTCCTCCTGGGGGTTGTGATTCCTTTTGGGGATCACATATCAGACATCCTGCATGCCAGATATTAACATTATGATTTGTAACACTAACAAAATGACAATTACAAAGTAGCAATGAAATACTTTTATGGTTGGGGGTCACCACAACATGAGGAACTGTATTAAAGTGTCACTGTATCAGCAAGGTTGAGAACCACTCATCTTAGAGCATGAAGTCACTATAGGCTGGTTAATATTCATTTTGGGGGATGAAAAATCCTAAGCACATCCATAATTAAACACACAAGTTCTTTGACTAATTTATACCACAACAGCTTACGTTGCCTGATGTAAATTCATATTTTTGTTTGCTTTGAGACAGGGTTTCCCTTTGGGGCTGAAGGTAGGCTTAAAATCCCAACATGGCTCAGGATGGACTTAAAGTTATGAATTTCCTACCCAGTCACTCAAGTTCAGGGTTATGGTCAGGTACCACCATGTATCCAGATCTCACTTGAAGTTCTCATCGAGATTCCTAGATATATATTCTAATACATTTTATTAATTAAATTTATTATTTAACAATTTTATTTATGTACAATGTGCATTCATTCTAAGTACTCAGGCAAAATCCACTCTCATTTCCTCTGAACCCCTATCAATACCACCTCCCCCTGTACGTTTTCATTCTTTCATATTTTTCTACTTTGTTTTGTGATTAATTGAAATTACTCAAGACTTTCTATGAAATCACAGGTTGGAATTATCCAATAAAGCCTGTGGGGCTCACAAGTAGGTAAAGAACTGAAGATAATGACTCTGAGGTTCCAGAGTCTATGACCAATCAATAGTCTAAGTAAAGGAGAGGGTCTCATGAGATCCTTCATCATCCACAACTGAGTATTGTTGAGGCCAGTTACTTGCCCTAGTGCAAGTAACCACATATGCTGACTATTCATGACTTTAATGACTATGACATACATGTCTAGGAGATAGCATTTCATAGCCCTTTTGTCTGTCTTCTGACTTCTACGGTCTTTTTGGTTCCTATTTTCAAGTATCATGAGCCATAAAGGATGTGGTAAACTCATTTTATTGAAGGATACATTGTAAACCATCATTTCTCTCAGTATCCTGAGTAACTGAGATTCTGCACTCACTGTATTTCTCTACAAAGACAAGCTTCTCTAAATAGGGTTAAGAGTGGCATTTGACTGTAGTTATAAACTCAGTTATTTAGAAGAGAGTTTGACACTATGTCAATTTACCTAAATAATAGTAATAAGTTTACAAAATAATTAGACAAAATCAGTACCTTTCCATATAGTAATGACAAACATGCTAAAAAAGAAAGTCAGGGAAACAATCCCATTCACAATAGCCACTAAAATAGACAAAGAAGAAGAGGAGACAAAGGGTAGAAGAAGGAAGAATAAAGGTAAGAAGGAAGAAAGAAGGAAAGAAAGGAAGGAAAATAGGAAGGAAGGAAGGAAGGAAGGAAGGAAGGAAGGAAGGAAGGAAGGAAGAGTCAAAAAATACTTGGTAATATACCTAACCAAGGAAGCTATGAAAATTTAAGAAACTGAAGAAAAATAATGAGGATGACAATAGAAGGTGAAAAGATATTCTTTGCTTATACAGAGGTTGGAAGAAACATATATTGCTGAAATGGCCATCCCATCAAAGTGTATCTACACTTCTAATCAATTCCCATGGCTATTCATAGAAAAAGCAATATTAAAATTTATATGGAGAAACAGCATCATCAAAAAAAAAGGAAAAGAAGAGAAAGAAAGGCTTGCAAAAGCGATCCTGAAGAAAATACTGAGAAGGTATCAACAATAATGGATTCAAGCTATACCTTCAATCCATAATAGTAAAGATAGTATGATACTAACACAAAATCAGGCACATAGATCAATGTAATATACTAGAAGTTCAAGTTATAACCCCATGTATCTACAGCAACCTTATGTTTTTTACATAGAAGACCAAATTATTCATCCTATGGTTGTAACAAAAATATGTCTTGATGAGGGGCATGTTGGTGTTAAAGAGAAACCTGGTGCCAGGGAAATCTCTAGGAACCCACAAGGATGATCCCAACTAAGACTCCAATCAATGGTAGAGAGGGTGCCTGAACTGGTCATGTACACTGAACAGACTGGTGACTTCCCTAATTGCGATCAGAGGTACTCTATACAATAACTGATAGAAGCAGAGGCAGAGATCCACAGAAAATCACTTCACTGAGTTCAAGAGCCTTGTAGAAGAAAGGGAGGAGAAATTGTACCATCCAGGGGAATCATGATAGGGGAACCCACAGAGACACCTGATCTGAACTCATGGTCGCTGGACCAATAGTCAGGGAGCCTGAATGGGACTGACCTAGGCCCTCTGTATGTATGACAATCAAGTAGCTTGGTCTCCTAGTAAGGCTTCTGACATTGAGAGCACGACCACTCCCTGGGTCTTAGCTGGCTTTTGTTAACCCGTTCCCTACCCTAGATTGAGGAAAGAGGAGGAGCTCAGTCTTACCTCAACTTAAAGTGCCATGCTTTGCTCAAGCCCATGGGAGACCTGTCCCTTTCTGAATGGAGATGGAGGAGGAGTGGATGGTGAGGGGGACAGATAGGAAAAGGGAGGGGATGGGAGGAGAGGGGAGAGGGAACACTGGTTAGTATGTGAAATAAATGAAAAAAATATTTAAATAAAAAAAGCTGCGAAAACAAAATCAAAACAAAAAAAAAGAAACAGAAAAGAACATTATATCAATAAATGCTTAACCAAAGGAAAAAATGGCTTAGTTGATGAGAGTATGCATTTCTTTTATAGAGGTCTTGAGTTTGGCTCTGAGAATTGATATGATGGTTCACAACTAACTGTGACACCATTTCCAGAGAACATAACACCTTTTACTGGCCTCCAAGGAGACCAGGCACACACATGATGCATATAGATACATGTAAGTAAACCACTCATAAACACAAAATAAAATATATCTTTTAAAAGGAATACAAACAACTCAATTTATAAGCCCTAAGAGATTTTTTGGTTTATTCTTTAGGATTTCTTATGTTTAAAATCATATCATCTATAAATGAGAATACTTTTACTTCTTCCTTTCTTTTGGCTAGTCCTCTTTATCTCCTGCAAGCATGATGCTACATAGGAATGGAGAGAATGGATACCATATCTTATTGCAATTCTTGATAGAAATGTTTTATTTCTCTCTGTTTTGTATTAGCCATAAGTTTGTCATACATAGCATTTATGATATTCAGAAATGTTATCTCACTCACTAGCTTATCTATAACTTTTTCTATGAAAGGAAATTTTGGCAAGGAATTTTTCAGTGACTATTGAGATGATAGTGTGACTTCAGACTTTGAGAACATTTATGTAATGAATTACATGTATTAATGTATACTGAATTGTTCCTGCACCTCTAGAATGAAGCCAGCTAGACTATGAAGGATAATCTTATTTTGTGATCTTTGAATTCAGTTTTCAGATACTTTTCTGAGAATTTTTGCTTTTAACTTAATCAGGGAAGTTGGTGTCATAGAATAATCCTTTTGTATATTGTGAAGAAATGTCACTTAGATTGGTTTAATAAAAAGCTAAATGGCCAATAGGTAGGCAGGATGTTCAGGGCAGATACAATACTGGAAAAAAGCTCAGAGTCATGAGAAGACAGATATGCAGAGCAAGTAGCATGGGCTTTACAAGTTGAGGTAACCCAACCACATAAAATAATGTAGATTAAAATATATGGGTTTATTTAAGTTGTAAGAATTAGTTAGATACAAGCCTAGGTTATTGGCTGAGCCTTTATAATTAATAAGAAGTCTCTGTGTTGTTATTTGGAAACTAGCTGGTAGAACAGAAAAATCTGCCTACAAGTTGGTCTGTATATTTCTTTGCTGATGTCTTCATTTTTGTTTTGATAACAGAATAATACTACTTCAAATTTATTATATTTGTGTCCAACTGTATGATCCTTTTTGGAAAATGTTTCATGGGCTCCTGAGAATCCTATGTATTATTTAGTGTTTGGGAGGAATGCTGTGTAGATGTTTATTAGTTCTATTTGATGTGTGATGTTATTTAACTTAAATGTTTCTATTTTTATTTTTTTGTCCTGATGATCTGCTTACCAGTGAGAGTAAGGTGCTGAGGTCACCTACTATCACTATGTTATGATTAATTTGTGGCTATACATCTAGTAACATCTGTCTTATGAAATGGGGTATACCTGTGTTTGGTCTATGTTTATATTTAGAATTGCAATATCTTATTCATAGATTATTCCCTTGACAGATATTAAATGACTCTTTGTATATTTTTAAATAAATTTTGGCTTTAAGTCTATTTGGTATTTATTAGAATTTCTATGCATGCTCATTTTCTAGTTCCATTTTCTTGTTATACATTTTTCATCCTTTTATGCTAAGGTGTTGTCTATTTTGATGATGAAGTATTTCTTGATCAGCTAAAAGTAGGATTCTGCTTTCTAATCCAACTTGGTGGTTGCTATCATTTTATTGAGGGAATTGATGCTATTAATATTCAGTCATTATTGAAAGTTTGGCATTGACTGATGTCATTTTGTGGTGTTTGTTGTCTTAGTCCTGGTTTTCATTAATTGCATATTGACACCATTTATTTATTCCCTATCCTGGCAGGGTTTACATCATTTTGACTCTAGCTGTAGTCAGTTATGTGGGAAGGACTATTACCTGAGAAAACTGCCTCCGTAAGATTTGCCTGTGGATGAACCTGTGGTGCATTTTCTCCATTCATGCTTTATGTTGAAAGGCATAGACCATTGTGGGTTGTATCATCCTTGGGTCAGTGGTCCTGGGGCTATTAGAAAGCAAGCCGAGCAAGTCACTAAGCAAACTTTTGATACTGCATCTGCATCAGATATGTATCCAGGTTCCTAACTTGAATTCCTGCCCTGATTTTCCTTTGAAAATGGACTACAATATTGCAGTGTAAGAGGAAATAATCCCTTTCATTCCCAAGTTGGTTTTGGTCATGATGGTTTGTCACAGCAATATAAACCCTGACAAATACATTCTACAATGTAGACTCATGGTTATGTTTATCCTTCTCTTGATTATAATATATTCCTTCCAGTATTCTTCATAGGACTGACTTGGTGGTCATAAATTTATTTTCCTGTTTTCATAATAGAAATTCAATTGCTCACCTGAAATCATGAGAGATAGTTTTGCTTAGTAAAATTACATGAGTTTGCAATCAAAATAAAAGCTATATACAGCAAACCAACAATCAGCATCAAACTGAATGGATAGAAAATCAAGGCATTTCCTCTAAAATCAGGAAGAAGAGAAGACTGTTCCCTCTCCCCATACCTTTTCATTATTGTACTCAAAGTTCTAGCTAGAGCAATAAGACAACAAAAGTAGATCAAGGAGATACAAATTGGAAAGGAAGAGGTAAAATTTTACTATTTGCAGATTATATGATAGTTTGTATAAGTGACCCAAAACCTCTTCCAGGGAACTCTTACAGCTGATAAACATATTCAGCAAAGTGGAAGGATACAAGATCAACTCAAGAAATCAGTAGCCCTACTATATACAGACAACAAAAGGGTTGAGAAAGAAATCAGAGAAACATTACCCTTTACAATTGCCAAAAACAACATATAAAAGCTTGGGGTAACACTAACCAAATAAGTGAAAGACCTGTATCGCAAGAACTTTGAGTCATTAAAGAAAGAAATTAAAGAAGACACCAGAAAATGGAAAGATCTCCCATGCTCTTGGATAGGGAGGATCAATGTAGTAAAAATGACAAAAGCAATCTACAGAATCAATGAAATCCCCATTAAAATTCCAGCACAATTCTTCACAGACCTTGAAAGAACAATTCCCAATTTTATATGGAAAAACAAAAGGCTCAGGATAGCCAAGACAACCCTAGCCACCTAGAAGGTAATGGCTTGATTGAGCTACTTGTGTGAGGATGTTGTGTAAAAGCCCCATGAAACATCACATACCTGACTGTTGAGCAATTCCTGTTCCCCCATTTATTCCAGTGGGTCTGCCCTGCCTTCACCTCATCAGGCCACCCTAATCAGGATATAGCCCATTTATTCTGAACTCTGCCTTCTTTCTGTGCCCACTCCAGAAATCAATGTAAAATTTCATGATTGGTTTAAAGTTAAATAGAAGTAAAACTGCTTGGGGTGAATAGCACATTAAGAGAGAAATATTTGATATTGACTCATGTTTTCAGAGGTTTAAATTGGTTGTCATTTCACTTCATTTCTGATCCTGTAGAAGTATGATGAAATGGAAGCTTCACATATCTGTGAATACAAAGTATTTAGAATAGTTTTAAATTGTACTGATTTACGAAAATGGCAGTACTAGTTTCTCCTCTGGGGTCCATAATATAACCAGCTAAGTATACTTAAGGCACCAGACTGAAAATAGTCTTTAATATAACTTAATATATTGATTTTTATAACAAATATAGGAAAACAAGTTGTGAGCATATCTTCTGTCCTTGGTAAACAGGCATTAAATATACTTAGATAGTTAAATAATTTGATAAATCAATCATTCATTTAGCTTCAATTTAAATTGTAAAATATATTAATATGTTAAGAATACATGCTGTTTGGGAAGCAGGCAGTAAGAGTCACTCTGTCGGTCTAACATTCCATTACCTCCCATTTCATTCTAGAATTTGTATTTTCGTTGTTGTTGTTGTTGTTGTTATGGAGCACATTTTTGTAAAGGACACCCCCACCAAAACTTCCTCTTATTTTTGATGGCAGAATGCTTACATTTCACTTCTAGTTATAACAGTGAGACTACTATTTCTTATTAGGCTTTGGGGACTGTCTATTAAATTTATTGTTTATATAAATAATATTCATGATTTAATGGCAGCAAGGAGAGACATGAAATTAGTTGATGAATTAATAAGGGCTCAGGAAAATTGGGGATGTATGCATTTATAAATGTTGGCCCAAATGTATTTTTCACAAGCTGTTATGATCTTTCAAATTAACTATATTTAGTAATAATGGTATCATCCAAAAACTCCATAATATTACTATTTTGAGTAATTATTTTAAGTAATGAGCTCTGAATCCCTTCACTTGAAAAACTGGCCTCACATTCTAGACAAAAATAGTTTTTATTTTTATTTCACATCAATCCAGTTGGCATTTTTAGCACTTTTTACTGTTGATACTTGAACAAAAATAGCAAAAGGACACATTATCATATCATTCCCAAGTCCCAGAACTATAGTAGTATCTAAAATAAACATTTAAACAAAAAATTAAAAATAGTGTGAGATGGATGGATATATCCTTACAAAATGAATATATAAATCATTTAATAAAAATAAAAGCAAGTGTCAATGGTATTATTTGAAATTTTAAAACATACAGAAAATATTTTATCTTTGATCACTCTTTCATTAATGAATAATCCATTGTTAATAACTGGTGTAATGAATGAAACTAAGACAGTCATTCCCAGGTGCTCTACTAAAATCTACTTCTTTTGTGGTTCGTAAAAGTATGTTTTCTCTAACTTTTTTGTGGTGGTAGGGAGAAAAATCTAGGGCCTTAAGCATACCAGATAATTGTTCTACCACTGAACTACGTATCATGTATTTGTTCTGTCAAGATTTTTTTCAAACCTGCTTTTTTTTTTCTCCCGAATATACCAAAGAATTTTTCTCTTTTTCAGCCATTGTCGTGCATATCATCCATCTAAAATGGTGTTACCTATTGCTGGGATACACTACTTGGGGTGGGGAAGGGTTTGTTTGACTTACGTGTCCTGATCACAGTCCATCATGAATGGGGCAGGAACTCAAGGCAAGAGCCTGAACCCCAGACCTGTAGCAGAGTTGATGGATGCATGCTGCTTACTAACTTGCTCCTCACAGCTTGTTTAGTCTGTGTTTTTATAATCTACAGCTACCTGACCATGGGTTTTATTTATCACAACTGGACCATCCCACATCTATCATCAATCAAGAAAATGTCCCACAGAACTGCTTACAGGTCACTATGATGGAGGCTTACTTTCAACTTACAATCTCACAAATATTAAAATAGTATCAAGAGACAAAAGAAATGAATTTACTTTGACTCTCATCATTGAATCTGAATGAAGACCAGCTGATACATCCAGCCTCGTGGACTGAACAAGTACAAGATACTTGGACATTCTATTTTTAGCCAGGCATTGTTGGATTAGACAGACCACAGTTTGTAAGTCATTCCAATAAATTCCCTTTATATATACATGCATATATAGTTATAAATAAATATTGATACAGATTAAGTCACTCTGTAGAACATTACCCAATACACTGAATAAAAATGACACAGATATTGACAAATTACTTTTGATGCCCTGGACAATTTCTTCTGTTGCTTCATTTAATTCTCAACAAAGACCTCCATTTGTGAATCAGAAAACCAAGACTGATCAAAGTAACTTGATGAAAGTTATGCATATAGAAAGTTGTGGGGTTAGTGAAGGAAGGCTCAATTGATTTTAATGATAAGGTCACATGTAAAGAAGACTCAGTTTTGATGTTTGATTTAGGAAAAGAGGAAATAGGAATGGAAGAAATGGATTTATAATGATATTGGTATGAATAGTTAATGAACACCAATAATGTATCAACAACTTAGTAAGCAGTAAGATATAGTAAACACTGAAGAATGCTTTTTGAATAATGAATAGATTAAAAGAAATACATATATTGTTTAAATGATAGGGCAGCCACTATAATTTTAAAATTGAAGAGATATGACTAGTAAGCCGATGGGTGAGGAAAATAATTTTAAGATATCTACTTACATAAAAGAAAATAGAGTCACCTGTGACAAATACAGAGAAAACAAATTTCAGAAAAAATCCAGTCACATGAGTAATATAAAACTCAAAATTCTGAAGTTGTACACTTACCAATTGGGCAAAAATAAAGCAATTAAACCTTTGTTTAGATGAAACTTATGCGCAAAAATTTCACTTTAAAGAAAACATCAAATATTAATAGTAAAAATATAGAAAAGTCTATCATTCAAATTATAGGAACTAGAATGCTATACTAACAGCTAATAGGGTGGACTTCTATGTAGTATCTTTGGTGATACTATTAGGAGTTGAGATGAACATTCCATAAGAATTATGACACTAAGGCTAACAAGAAGGCTCAACAAGTAATGCCTCTTGCTGTACAGTCTAACAGGATGGGTTTAATTTTTAAGTCAGAGAATGAATTTTTTTCTTCCTTACTTAATTTGATGTAAAATGACAAGGGAGAAACAATGGTTGCATAACAGTTGTCATACTTTGTACTCTTGAGATTGGGTATTTATCAATATAGACATTGGAAATACGATTTTATTTCTAGACTCCTGTTTGCTCTTTTGGAGTCAATTATTCATATTAAAGAGGATGCTCAAACCTGTCAGAGAGAAATACCAAACATTTTTTATTTAACGTTGTTACCTGCCAGAAGCACACACATATTCTCTTCGAAAGCTAAAGCAGAAGAAATAAATGTCATCAACAAAGCCCGGTTTTCCCCTTTTTTAATTGATGAGGGTAATATCAGATTTGTATAGATAGATATTTCTCAGCCAGGTTCATTCATTGAAGCATTATTATTATTATTATTATTATTATTATTATTATTAGTGCTCAAAATTGAACATAGTTCTGTTATATGTCAGGCAAGCACTCTACCAATGAGATACATATCCATATTGAAATGTTATTTTGAAACAGAAAACAGCATTGGCAATGTTTTGTAAAACTACTACATATTTGCATAGCGTCTTCTATATATATTGTTTGTGTTAATGTGAACGTGTATTCAGGCTAAATGGTCATATAATAATATAATGAATGACAGCAACTCAAAAACACTCAAGCTAGAATCTTCAAGTGAATCGAAACTATAGGGAACGTCTTTTAGGTTTGTGTTCTATTCATTTCTCTAGGAAACCTCCTGTGATCTTTAGTTTCCGCTGTCAACTTCACATAACCTAAAATCACTTGGAAAAAGAGTCTTTTATTTTGTGATAATATACATTAATTTTGAGTACAGAGAAAACCCAGTTCATTTAACTATGGATATATACCTAATTAAACTGTATCTTAACCATATAGATCCCCCACTGTCCCCTATAACTCTCTTCAGATCCCCCACCACAATTTCATGTTCTTTTAAAATAATTGTTTTTAATCAACTGAGTTTCAGTATTATTGCCCATATGTGCATGGGTATAATGTCATTCACTAAGGTATAGGGAACCTACCAGTGGCTATGTCCCCACAGAAAAATGATTCTCCTTCTCTTAGTAACCATCAAGTACCAACAGTTCCTCAACAAGCAGTGTGGCCTTTGGTGACCTCCCCTCGTCTTATTAGAATTTGTAACTGGTTTTATTTTGTGCTGGACTTGTGCAAGTTGGTTTTGGTCAGTGTTTTATCACTGCATCAGGAAACTAAAACTTAACACAAGACCGGTAGTTCTAATAACTAGATAATTGTCTACAACATTTTGACCATATATAAATCTTCTAAGCTCTTAAAAATAATTTATAAAATGAATTTCTTGTTACCAACAAAGCTTTGCTTTTTCTGACCAGTTCTCTACAGGAGGTTCCAGTGTGTAGTGGATAAAATGTTGGCTTTTAGGCCTGAAAACCACAGGTTGTCTCTTTTTCTGCAAGTGTAAGCGATTTTCTGATATATTTCCTTCGTGTAGTGCCACCACCTGAAAAATATTTCTTTCTTCATGTAAAAATAAAATTATAACATAGGTTGTATGATTTTTGCTAAAAATTACAAAATAGTGAATAAAATTAAGCTATGCATTAAAAGCATATAAAACATACTGCTTACCCCTAAATCTTAAGGATGGCATTACTTCAGAAAATCCACATATAGGAAATTTCAGGAAGAGTGAGAGTCAGAGAGATAGAGAGACAGAGGAAGACAGACATGCACACATACCACAGAGAGAGAGTGTTTGTGAGAGAGAGAGAGAGAGAGAGAGAGAGAGAGAGAGAGAGAGAGAGAGAAGGAAAGGAAGAAAGAAAGAAAGAAAGAAAGAAAGAAAGAAAGAAAGAAAGAAAGAAAGAAAGAAAGGAAGAAAGGAAGGAAGAAAGAAAGAAAAAGTAAAAAATTCCCATTACAATGGTTAAAATGGGAAGAGACTGGCTCCATGGGTTAGGCTGGCCAAGTGAAGTCTGTTTCTAAAAGCTTTAGGGATTATGGGATGTTGAGGACTGAAAATGGACAAAGTAATGATGCAGCAAAAAGGAAGTAACCCACATAGAACAGCACTGCTGTAGCAAACTTACCTTCAGGATATACCCCAAACTCTCACACGCCTCAAAAGTAGTTGTAGGTTTTGATGATACAGTGATTCCTCTGGAAGATGGGGAACAGTGGACAAGAATATCATGTGATAACACTGTATGACTTAGAGGGCAGAGGCTGGGTGGCATCCCGAGAAAGAACCCAATATTTGAAAATGAACTACTTTAGGTACAGAGAATTGGGATAAGAAATAAACACAAAACAGGAAGGCTGAATTTAATCTGCTCCATCCTCAGGGCAAGTGATGTCTGTGGAAGGTAGTTGTGGAGAGAAAAATGATTAGATATTGATGAGGAGAGAAAGTACACGTGGCATGAGGTATGTTCTAGACAGTGAGGTGCATAGTGAAAGGCAACACTACCCTCATTTCCTGGAAGTGTATTTCATCAATGGAGAGGGATCCTGTATTTAAGAGTATTGAGCCTGAGGTCAGAATGTGGATCAACTGCTGGAGCCACTGTCACTCCTGCAGTTGGAAAATGGTAAGCTACGATAGGTTAGTTGAAGCTCACAGCATTATGATTAATGGTCGCGAAGACTTGAAATTTTAAGACAGATTTAGGACCTGTAGAGATCACAGTGTCATGGGTGCTTCCCCAACTTCTAAGGCAACCTGGAAAGACCTGTAGCTGGAAGAATAAGCACACCAGGGCATTTACCTCAGGAAGGAAACAAACTGCCCATAAAAACTACAAATTGTGGCCCACAAATGTCCCTGATATTCAAGTAGGGAACATGCTAAAGTGACAGAGACAGCTCTGGATGACATTAGCACTTGTCCAATAGAGGCTTAACACCAGCACACACCATAGAGAAGAGAGGAGTCCAGGAACTCAATAGTCTTACTCCGTTTGTACAACTAATGTTTGATTCTCCCAAATCTTCTCCCATACTTCATCTCTTTTATTACACTGTTGGCTTTATTCTTATTTTATTATATTTACTCACATTTTAAAGTTTGCACTCCACTTCATGCATGTATGTAATTTTGTTTATGAATTTTTCATTGTTCTCCAATAAATTTTCTTTTTACTGATTTCTTTTCTCCACCCCACTGTAAGTTTCCACTTTTGTTTACTCTGCCATATTAATTTTATATTACAATTTTTGTGTAGTTTTTATTTTATTTTATTTAAATGTATATTGAACTTTGTTTTGGATATTTTTATTGCTGAAAAATGTTTTTATTTTTATTTATTTTTTTGGTTTTTACGAGACAGGTTTTCTCTGTATTGTTTTGGAAGCTGTCGGACCAGCCCGGCCTTGAATTCACAGAGATCCTCCTGCCTCTGCCTCCCGAGTGCTGGGATTAAAATCGTGTGCTACCACCGCCCAGCGAAAATTTTTTTTTGTTTGTTTTGTTTTGTTTTTATTTTATTTTAATTTTAAATAGCTTGTTTTACATGTCAATCCCAGTTCCCTCTCCCTCCCCTCCTCCCGCACTCCCCTTCCACCCTCCCTCCCACTCTATTGCCAAATCCTTCCACATAGGGGATGTCTAGAGTCTATCATTTTACTCTTGGTAGGGTCAAGGCACTCCCCTAAGAGTCCAGGCTGAGAGAGCATCTCTCTTTGTGCTATAGGCACATGAAGACAGATTGTATACCAGGGATAGACACTGATCCACAGCTCAGAGCCCCATAGGTTGTCCAGGCCTTCTCACTGACACTCACATTTGGGGGGTCCAGATCAGTCCCATTCTGGCCTCCCCACTGTCGGTCTGGGGTCCAAGAGCACTCCCCTGTTCAGATCAGCTGTCTCTGCTGGTTTTGCCAGCCCATTCTTTGCCAATTTGCTCATCATTCCTCTCTCTCTGTCACTGGGTTCCTTGGGTTCAGTTCAGTGCTTAGTTGTATGTTTGCCTCTGCTTCCATCAGTCCCAGGATGTAGGCTCCCGGATAGTTATAGACATCAAGTTCATTATCAGGAATGGGCATTCGAGGTGGTCCTTCCACTATTGCTTAGCTTGCCAATTGATGTTATACCTTTAGATCACTCGAGGTCACTCTGGTGCCTGATCTGTCTTCGATCCTATGATTCCCTCTTCCCCCTATTCTACCCCCACCCCCTCAACTTCCTGTTCCCCCATGACCAACTCCCTTCCTCTTTACCCCCTCTATTCTTCCCAGGACCCACTACCCCCTCGCCCTGTTCCCCATCCATTCAGAGGATCTTGTCTCCATCCTCTTCTCTTGGGTACTATGCATATATGCATATCTTTTAGGTTCTTTCCTGTTTCCCAGACTCTCTATCTGTGGAAGTGCAGACTGGCACTATCCTGATCCATATCTAAAATCCATATATGAGTGAGTACATACCATGTTTGTCTTTTTGCGACTGGGTTACCTCACTCAGGATGGTTTCTTCCAGTGCTATCCATTTCCCTGCGAATTTCAAGATTCCATTGTTTTTTTCTGCTGAGTAATACTCCATTGTGTAAATGTACCACATTTTCTCTATCCACTCTTCAGTTGAGGGGCATCTAGGTTGCTTCCAGGTTCTGGCTATTACAAACAATGCTGCTATGAACATAGTGGAGCAGATGCCCTTGTTGTATGAACCTGCCTCATTTGGATAAATGCCTAAGAGTGGAATTGCTGGGTCTAGTGGTAGATTAATTCCCATTTTCCTGAGGAATCTCCATACTGATTTCCAAAGTGGCTGTATGAGTCGGCATTCCCACCAGCAGTGGAGGAGTGTTCCTCTCTCTCCACATCCCCTCCAGCATAAATTGTCTTCGGTGTTTTTGATTCTAGCCATTCTGACAGGAGTAAGATGGTATCTCAGAGTTGTTTTGATTTGCATTTCCCTGATGGCTAAGGATGTTGAGCACTTTCTTAAGTGTCTCTTGGCCATTTTAGCCTCCTCTACTGAGAATTCTCTATTTAGCTCTGTACCCCATCTTTCAAGTGGATCCTTTGGTGTTTTGGAGACTTGTTTCTTGAGTTCTTTGTAAATTTTGGAGATTAGCCCTCTGTCAGATGTAGGGTTAGTGAATATCTTTTCCCATTCTGTGGCCTGCCTTTTTGTCTTTTTGATTGTGTCCTTTGCCTTACAGAAGCTTTTTAGTTTCAGAAGGTCCCATTTGTTAATTGTTGATCTCAGTGCCTGTGCCACTGGTGTTATGTTTAGGAAGTGGTCTCCTGTACCAACTCGTTGAAGAGTATCTCCCACTTTCTCTTCTAAAAGTTTCAGTGTGGCTGGATGTATGTTGAGATCTTTGATCCATTTGGACTTAAGTTTTGTACAAGGCGATAAACATGGATCTATCTGCAGTCTTCTGCATACCACTACCCAGTTATGCCAGCACCATTTGTTGAAGATGCTTTCTTTTTCCACTGTACAGTTTTAGCTTCTTTGTCAAAAATCAGGTGTTCATAGGTGTGTGGGTTAAAATTAGGGCTTTCGATTCGGTTCCATTGGTCTACCTGCCTATTTTTGTGCCAATACCAAGCTGTTTTCAGGACTATAGCTCTATAATAGAGCTTGAAGTCAGGTATGGTGATGCCTCCTGAAGTTCCTTTATTGTATAGGGATGTTTTGGCTATCCTGGGCCTTTTGTTTTTCCATATAAAGTTGATTAATGTTCTTTCCAGGTCCTTGAAGAATTGTGATGGAATTTTGATAGGGATTGCATTGAATCTATAGACTGCTTTTGGCAAGATTGCCATTTTTATTATGTTGATCCTACCAATCCAAGAGCATGGGAGATCTTTCCATTTTCTGGTATCTTCTTTGATTTCTTTCTTCAAAGACACAAAGTTCTTGATATACAGGTCTTTCACTTCCTTGGTTAACATTATCCCCATATATTTAATGCTGTTTTTGGCTATTGTAAAAGGTGATGTTTCTCTGATTTCTTTCTCAGTCACTTCATCATCTGTATATAATAGGGCCACTGATTTTTTGAGTTTACCTTGTATCCTGCCACATTGCTGAAGGTGTTTATCAGCTCTAGGAGTAACCTTGCGGAGTTTTTTGGGTCACTTATGTAAACTATCATATCATCTGCAAATAATGAAAGTTTGACTTCTTCTTTTCCTATTTGTATCCCCTTTATCTCCTTTTGTTGTCTTATTGCTGTAGCTAGAACTTCAAGTAAAATATTGAAGAGATATGGAGAGAGTGGACAGCCTTGTCTTGTTCCTGATTTTAGAGGAATTGCTTTGAGTTTCTCTCCATTTAGTTTGATGTTAGCTGTTGGTTTACTGTATATTGCTTTTATTATATTCAGGTACGTTCCTGTTATCCCTGATCTCTCTAGGACCTTTATCATGAAGGGGTGCTGGATTTTGTCAAAGGCTTTTTCAGCATCTAGCGAGATGATCATGTGGTTTTTCTTTCGCAGATTGTTAATATGGTGGATTACATTGATAGATTTTCTAATGTTGAACCATCCCTGCATTCCTGGAATGAAGCCTACTTGATCATGGTGGATGATTTTTCTGATGTGTTCTTGAATCCGGTTTGCAAGTATTTTATTGAGTATTTTTGCATCAATGTTCATGAGGGAAATTGGTCTATAGTTCTCTTTCTTAGTTATGTCTTTGTGTGGCTTGGGTATCAAGGTAATTGTAGCCTCGTAGAAAGAGTTTGGCAGTGAGCCTCCTGCTTCTATAGTTTGGAATACTTTGACGAGTATTGGAATGAGCTCTTCTTTGAATTTCTGGTAGAATTCTGCACTGAAGCCATCTGGGCCTGGGCTTTTTTTCTTTGGGAGACTTTTGATGACTGCTTCTATTTCATTAGGGGTTATAGGTCTGTTTAGATTATTTATCTGTTCTTGATTTAGTTTTGGCAAGTGATATCTATCCAGGAAATTGTCCATTTCCTTTAAATTTTCAAATTTTGTGGAGTACAGATTTTCAAAGTATGCCCTGATGATTCTCTTGATTTCCTCAGAGTCCGTTGTTATGTCCCCTTTCTCATCCCTGATTTTGTTAATTAGCATGTTCTCTCTCTGTCTTTTGGTTAGTTTGGACAGAGGTTTGTCTATTTTGTTGATTTTCTCAAAGAACCAACTCTTTGTTTCATTGATTCTTCTCAATGTTTTCCTGGTTTCTACTTGATTGATTTCAGCCCTCAATTTGATTATTTCCTGGCGTCTGCTCCTCCTGGGGGAGTTTGCTTCTTTTTGTTCTAGAACATTCAGCTGTGCTATTAATTCTCTAGTATGACTGTTCTCCAGTTTTTTCATGTGGGCACTTAGTGCTATAAACTTTCCTCTCAGCACTGCTTTCAAAGTGTCCCATAAGTTTGTGTATGTTGTGTCTTCATTCTCATTGAAATCGAGGAAGTCTTTAATTTCTTTTTTTTATTTGTTCCTTTACCCAGGGATGGTGCAATTGTGCATTGTTCAATCTCCATGAGTTTGTAGGGTTTCTGCGATTTGTGTTATTGTTGAATTCTAATGTTAATGCATGGTGGTCTGATAAGATGCAGGGGTTATTCCAATTTTTTTGTATCTGTGGAGATTTGCTATGTTTCCTATTATGTGGTCAATTTTAGAGAAGGTTCCATGTGGTGCCGAGAAGAAGGTATATCCCTTTGTATTTGGGTGGAATGTTCTATAGATGTCTGTTAAACCCAGTTGGGTCATAACTTCTATTAATTCTTTTGTTTCTTTGTTAAGTTTCTGTCTGGAGGTCCTATCTAGCGGTGAGAGCGGAGTGTTGAAGTCTCCTACTATTAGTGTGTGAGATTTTATGTGCATTTTGAGCTTTAGTAATGTTTCTTTCACGAATGTAGGTGCCTTTGTATTTGGGGCATAGATATTTAAAATCGAGACTTCGTCTTGATGTATTTTTCCTTTGATGAATATGAAGTGCCCTTCTTCATCTCTTTTGATTGATTTTAATTTGAAGCCTAATTTGTTAGATATTAGGATTGCTACGCCCGCTTGTTTCTTGGGGCCGTTTGATTGGAAGATCTTTTCCCAGCCCTTTACTCTGAGATAACGTCTGTCTTTGGTGTTGAGATGTGTTTCTTGTATGCAGCAGAAGGAAGGGTTCTGTCTTCGTATCCATTCTGCTAGTCTGTGTCTTTTTATAGGTAAGTTGAGGCCATTGACATTGAGGGATATTAATGACCATTGATTGGTGATCCTTGTTTGCGCTTGATTTATTGTTAGTGAAGTTATTTTGTGTAGTTTCTCCTCCCTTTTTCTTTTAGTGTTTTGTAAAGTATGATTCTATATTGCCTGTGTCTTTGTGAATGTAGTTATCTTCCTTGGCTCTAGGTTTTCCTTCTAGCATTTTCTGTAGAGCTGGATTCATGGATACGTATTGTTTAAATCTGGCTTTGTCATGGAATATTTTGTTTTCTCCATCTATGGTAATTGAGAGCTTTGCTGGATATAGTAGTCTGGGCTGGCATCCTTGTTCCCTTAGCGTTTGTAGGACATCTGACCAGGATCTTCTGGCTTTCATCGTTTCCATTGAGAAGTCAGGTGTAATTCGGATAGGTCTGCCTTTATATGTTACTTGGCCTTTTTCTTTAGCTGCTCTTAATATTTTCTCTTTGCTCTGTAGGTTTGATGTTTTGATTATTATATGGCGAGGTGACTTCTTTTTCTGGTCAAGCCTATTTGGTGTTCTGTAAGATTCTTGTACTTTCATAGGCATATCTTTCTTTAGGTTAGGGAAGTTTTCTTCTATGATTTTGTTGAATATGTTTTCTGTACCTTTAAGTTGAAGTTCTTCACCTTCTTCTATACCTATTATTCTCAGGTTTGGCTTCTTCACGGTGTCCCCTATTTCCTGAATATTTTGTGTTAAGGATTTGTTGGTTTTGAGATTTTCTTTGGTTGACGATGCTATGTCCTCTAATGAGTCTTCAACACCTGAGATTCTCTCTTCTATCTCTTGTATTCTATTGGTGATGCTTGCATCTGTAATTCCAGACCGTTTACCGAGCTTTTCTATTTCCAGCATCCCTTCATTCTGTGTTTTCTTTATCGTTTCTATTTCAGCTTTCAATCCTTCAACTGTTTGAGCTGTTTCCTTAATTTTCTTGGTTGTTTTTTCTTGGTGCTCTTTAGATTCTTTGAGAGATTTGTTTATTTCTTGAATTTTTCCCCCATTTCATGGATTTTTTGTTTGTTTTTTCTTCTATTTCTTTAAGGGATTTCCTCGTTTCTTCTTTGAGGCTCTCCATCATCTTCATGAAATAATTTTTAAGGTCTGTCTCCTCTTCTTCATCTATGTAGTGCTTTTCAGGTCTTGCTGGTGTTGGATCCCTGGATTCTGGTGGGGTCATGTTGGTGTTTCTATTGCTGAGTGATCTCTTATTCTGTCTTCTTCCCATCTCTTCTTCCAGTGGGTGCTGGTGGGGGCTTTCTGTCTCCACTGGTCTCCTTCCTTACTGCAGCTGAAGCTGAAGCTGGCCTCGCTGGGGTTGGGGTCTTGGAGGGGCTGATCTCTTTCCTGTGTGGGCGGCTCTTCTGGAAGCCGGGAGCGGCCCCAAAGATGGAGGGGGATGGGTGATGGGCGGGTGGTCCCAGCCGGGGACCCAATCTCACCTGAAGCTGGGCTCGCTGGGTTGGGGTCTTGGAGGGGCCTGTGTGGGCGGTTCTTCTGGAAGCCGGGAGCGGCCCCGAAGATGAAGGGGGATGGGTGATGGGCGGGTGGTCCCAGCCGGGGACCCAATCTCACCTGAAGCTGGGCTCGCTGGGTTGGGGTCTTGGAGGGGCTGATCTCTTTCCTGTGTGGGCGGCTCTTCTGGAAGCCGGGAGCGGCCCCGAAGATGGAGGGGGATGGGTGATGGGCGGGTGGTCCCAGCCGGGGACCCAATCTCACCTGAAGCTGGGCTCGCTGGGCGCGAAAATTGTTTTTAATGTAATAACTTTTCTCCTTTTTTTTCATTTGTTTAACTTTGCTCGTTCTTTATTTCCTTCTTTCCCTGCTTGTTTTATCTCATTGTTATTTTCAATGTTTACTCTAAATAGTAGTTTTTTTCATGATACAATATATACAATGCTTTATTTTCTGCCAAATTAGTAGGATTAAGTCAACTTTAAGCATATGGAGTTTAAAAGATGCTATTAAATTTAAGAGAAAAATTCTAGACTGGGCAAAAATGTTTATGCTTTATATAACGAACAAATATCTGAAATCTAGAATGGAGAAAATACAAGAAATGTTGCATGTAAGGATAAGACAAACATACCAAAGAGAAATTAATATACAGAAGTTATCAACAGGGTCACAGAATGACAAGAAAATTGACAATAAGCATGTCAAAATACCCTCTGTCTCATGAATAATTATAGAAATACAAGCTGACATTTATGGCATATACTTTTCTTGTCAGATAGGAAAGACAAGGTCAAGGAAGAGACAGTATGAAAGAATTCCCAGTGTTCTGCATGGCTAAGGATTTGGAGAAACAAATACTAACATATATGTCACTATAGCAAATTGGAACAGCCTTTTAATAGCATTCTTTATAGTATTTACCCAAACTTAAGACAATCATTGTGATGGTTTGTTTCTCAGGTTGACACCAGTTCAAGTCTTCGGAGAAGAATCTCAGTTGACAAAATACACCTATCTAGTCGACCTGTAAGCAAGTCTAAAGGACATTTTCTTGATTAATGATTGATGTGGTCAGGCTCTACCTACAATGGGCATTGCCTCCTCTGAGCAGGTGGTCCTGGTTTGTACAAGAAAACAAACTGAGCAAGTCTTGAAAAGCAATCCAGGAAGCAGAATTCCCCCCATTACTTCTACTTTAGTACATGCCTCCAAATTTTTGCCCTGACTTCCATTCATGATGGAAAATCATCTGTGAGTTTAAGAAACCCTTTCCTTTCTAAGTTGCATTTAGTCATCGTATTTATCACATCAATAGTATCACTAACTAAGGCAATCATACTCTTCATTCTGACAGTCTCGCTATATCCCAGAGAAGTATCTATTTGCACATATTAAAATGAGCTGTTTTCATGTATGTTCACTGCACCATTGCTTATAATGGAAAGAAAAAATTTAAACATGTTAAAAGTTTGTGATTATTGTTATAGTTAAAACAATGCTCTTTATTCATGATGCATGTAATTACATGGTACTTAATCCAAGAAAGAGGTAGATTTCTATGTACTTATATACCATGAGCTGTAAGGTGATGTTGAAGAAAAAAGTCAGTTTTTGACTATTAGACCAATTACGATCACATGTTTGTAAGCCTAGAGAGTAGAAGTGAATACTTGACCACAGCAGTTACTGAGAAAATGCATAGCACTGACTGATGAGTAAGGCAGAATAAATTACAATTTTGGCTCAATTTTTTGATAGTCAACATGCTTTTCATTTATCTATTAATTGTGCCATTTAAAAGTTATCTTAAAATTTGCAAACTGTGTTGCGTGCAGAATTGTCCCAACATCCCCAAATACTTTCAAATGGCAGATCTTTCATTAATGATCTTTTTTGCTTTGAACTCATTGCTACTTTACGCAAGTGTTGGGCATTACTAGTGTTTTATCATTCTAATTATGGCATAGCTGCCTGCTATGGTGTGAAGATAATAGCCTTTGTTTGAGGATTTCATGTTCCTCAGAAGGAATATCTAAAAAAATCGTTTTTATCTCCCATAAACTACTATAAATAAAATTGCAAAGGAGCTCTGTGCATCTCAGCTTCAAATATCTCTAACAGAATCATTTGTCCTTCAATGCTGTAAGTTCTATGCTCCTCACTAAATACTGTCTTGACAGCTTAAATTTAGATTTTATTAGTCATGGCTTATTCCCATCTACTACATCCAATTCTTGCCAATATTCCTTATTTATCACAATTGGAATTTGGTTAATTTTTATCTTTTTTTGCCTTAATATGACAATTGCCTACCATTTCTTTCTATTTCTGGGTAATGTGGTAATTCTAATAGAATGACATTTTTATCTTAATCACTTGGTGAATTTTCTCATCAATCTTGATCAGTTCTCATGCAGCAAGCAATTTTACACAAGCCTTGCTTATTAGTGATTTGGCATCATGAGCATTTAGCTTCGTAGCACAGGTGCATTTATTGCCCTTTATTTTTCCTAGGCATATTTTTTCTTCTTCATAAACCTCATCACCAGGACTGATTTTCCTATTTATCAAAGTTTGTCATTTCACAGATAAATGTTTTCATCCTTTTGACTACTGGCATTCATATTTGTCACAACATTGTCAGCCAACATAATTTTCCTTAACAAATCTTTAAGTATTATGTACATGGATTAGATAAACTGATAAACATTCACCACACTAGCACAGCCTAAAAACACGTCAGAGAAAATATTAAAGTCTGTTCCATCAGTATCAACAACACCTTCACTGAAACACGAAAACAAAAGTTTGTAAGGTTTGAACGCAGATATGTGAGGGTAGAGATTTTTTTTCAAAAAGCAAAACATAGCAAATCATGAGATATTCAATTAAACTAAGGGTCAGCGTTAAGATATATGCTAGGTTAAACTATGAAATTTTATTCATACAACTTGACTTAAACTTATTCATTTGAAATGCTATACAAGGCACCAGTTATGCAAGATTAATAAAACTGATTGTAAGAAGACACTGTGGTTTATACAGTAGACATGATTTGGACTCTAGAAATCATTTATATGAATTGTATGTTCAGGACTGATTTTATATTATGAGCAAAGATGTGCAAGCCATGCCTATTCCAACTTGGCATGAAATGAATAATGTAAAATGCATTTTAAGAACTATATGGAAATTCTATTACCTGCCAACTTGCTTAAAATCTTGCTCAAGAAAGGCATGCAAAATGATCATGAATAAAGAGACTATATTCATGAATGTTGCCATGAAAATTAAGGTTTGTAACAAAAGGGAATAATATATTTCTTCACTTTACTTTTCACTACCAATGAAGTCTTTAATTTTGGCTCATTTTCTCACCCCCTTGTTTGACCTTATTGATACCTCCAAAATAGGAAAGGGTTCTCTTCAGGATATAAAATCTTTACTGAAGTGAAGAATTTTCACTTTTTTCATGTATGATAAAATATCTGGCAATAAACAAGTCTTCAATACCCAAATTTTATTTATTCAAAAGTCTCATGGGGATAATTTAAAATGCCCTATATTGGAAGAACAAATCCAGTTGAAGAATAAGTACACTTAGTGTTGAAGTACTAATGTTGAGCAAATCACAATGTTTTAAATAATTATGAGATGAAAACCCTTAAAATATTCATAAATTCATATATAGAAGTATAATGACTCTGGAAAGGGCATATGGCCCTTTTAGGCAGTGACATTTTAGCCACGTATAGCAGATAACATGGAATGATTTCTACCTCTACATATCCATGCCCTTTTATCTGAGTGTAGCCAGAACTTGTGCCTCTGCACTGAACAAGGGAATATAGAAAATGAGGTATGATGTCCCTCCTTATATTCCATCTCTAAGAGCCTGTGTGCTTGCACATTCTCATGTTTTGTTATCTTGGTTACTGTATGAGAAAATAAAAATACTTTGAGCTGTCCTATGAAAACTGAACTGACCCCTCTTAGGACCTTGAGGTGTTAATTATAGCCTTGGTAGAAATATTGGCATAGATACATCCCTCTTACACAACTGAGACACTCTGCATTCCTGGATCATGGAGAATAAGACACAACATTTGTTGATTTGCGCCACTATTTATTGGAGGAAATTTTCTAGAACAAAGTAGGTGACTTAATGCACTATAGTAATTATTATTTTTCTATGTGATAACTGAGGATCTCAGTATTCACGTTGATGAAAAGTAAGGATACACTTCAAATTTGAAACAAGACTTTAAACACCAAGGGTTGTGATGAATTCAGAATACATATCTACATTGTGAGGTTAATTTGTAGCCTTACAATGGTCTTAGTGTTCCTGTGTAAAGCATGTATCACAGAAAATCTTGAACAGCAAATATTTTCAATATAGTAAACTGCAACTCTAGAAGAAATGACAGCCCCCCTACTTGCTTAACCATGGCATTAAAACCAATTCCCCCTCAGTTTCTTTATTCAAAAGTATTTCTTAATGTTAAATATTGTCAAATACTATCAACTAATCATGCAGGAGTTCAGCTTCATACCTAGGTAGACCATGTGAATGCTGCCATGGCTTTCTGTTTTCACACAATGTCTTAATTCGGTTCCTATTGGTGCAATACACCACATGAGCAAAAGTAACTTGGATAAGAAAGACTTTATTTCATCTTATAGCTTATAGTTCATCATCAGGGAAATACAAGGCAGAAACTCAAAGCATTAAGCTGGAGGCAAGATCTGAAGGAAAGACTATCGTGTGATATTGCTTTACTGACTTGATCTCCCTGGCTTGTTTAGCTTGCTTTCTTATACAACTCAGACCATCTGCCCAGGAACGTCACTGCCAAATTTGGACTGGGTTTTTCCATATCAATAATCAATCAAGAATATGCCTCCAAAGACTTGCCTATGAGCCAATCTGATAGAAGCATTTTGTTATCTGAGGTTCCCTATTCTTAGAAGATCTAGCTTATATGAAGTTGACAAAAAAAACTAACCAGCACACCTAAACTTTACTGAAATTGAGATGAACAACAATAACAAAGAGAGCTCAGCTTAGAGATATTCTAAAATGAGCAATATAGAGATGTTTCTGTAATTTTGCTGTGATAATGTGGTTTTTATTCTCTTTTCTCTTTTTATTCTGTTTTATATGAACCATAAGGACACAGACTTCAATGTGAAAGCTGAGATGGTTCAAATTTGTATACCTGAAAAAGTACATTGGAAGTTCAGTCAGGAAAATTACTACTTCATTTAAATTTCTGGTTAATGTGGAACATTCTTAAGTGATAGTCAAAAGGAAAAAATGGATATCTTACAGGCAAGTAGATCAGAGTTTCAGCAAAAGAGTAAGTCTTCAAATATCAGGATTTTAAAGACACTACTTTTTTAATGTTATGATGACATAATAAAAATGAAGTAATTTAAAAAATAATCAAAGGCCTACAAAGTGTTGACTGGGTAATAGTCCTTGGACCACAAGCATGACAATCAGAGTTTGATCTGAAGGAGAGAATTAACTATACAAAAAACTGACCTCCACATGTGTCCTTTGACTCACATTCCCACATGCACAACATGTACACACCACTTCCCCCTCTCTCTCCTATTCTCTCTCTCATGCACATACACATACACAAACACACTAATACACAAAGAGAGAGACACACTATTTTATTTTTAATGAGACTTTATAGGTATAGCTTCTGATATTACTAGTCTACACAGTCTCACATCAAACTCCCAGGTTCTCTGATTAGCAATCTTTCTGCTACCTCTTCCACATTTTTCTCTGAGCCTTAGGTGTGAGTGTTTTATAGATGTATCCATTGGGACAGGGCTTTACATCTCTGCACTTTGATTGGTTATTTTTACTTAAGTAGTGTCTGTCTGTTGCAATAAGAAGTTTCCTTGTTGATGGGTAAAGGCCTCACTTATCTGTGGGTAGGTTTTTAGTACCTGTCATGGTTTCTGTCTTGTTGATTGGGTCTTAAGGCCAATTAGGGTTGGTTATCATTATGGTATGTGAGACACTACTGTACCCTTAAGGTTATCAGACCATGCTGGCCATTTTTTGTGGTTTATAGGTGTCATCACTAGGTATGACTTTTACTTCCTTCCCTCTTTGCACATCACCTTCTGGTACCATGAAAGCTAGTCCTCAGGGAGCAGGCATTTGGACCAGTTCTAATTCAGGGGCCTGTGGGCCTTATGTCTGAAGTATATACTGTCTTTATCAATTGGGACTTACAGCCCACATCTAGTGGTCAATCAAGGGAAATAGCAACAGACTGTATGTTTTGGGAGTCACTTGAAAAATCCTGACCAATTCAAAAGAAGGATTCTCATACCTGAGGTTTCAGTGTTTGTTTGGTGGTCTTTGATTGTTAACCAGATCATCATTTGCACTTATGAAAAAATTTTCTTTAAGTAATGTGTATATAATTGCTCACAGGATTATGTGTATTACACATTTTTAAAGATATAGTCATTCTTTGGGTGAGGAGCGTCTAGATTGTTTCCAAGTTCTGACTATTGCAAATAAAGCTTCTGTGAACATAGTCGAGCAAGTGTCTTTGTGGTATGAGTGTGCATCCTTTGAGTATATGCAAAAGTCTTTGTGGTATGAGTGTGCATCCTTTGAGTATATGCAAAAGAGTGTTATAGCTGGGTCTTGAGGTAGATTGATTCCTAGTTTTCAGAGAAACCACCATATTGATTTCCAAAGTGGCTATATGAGTTATTTTGCACTCTCACTATCAACGAAGGAGTGTTCCTTTCACACCACATCCTCTCTAAAATTAGGTATCATTTGGGTTTTTGATCTTTACCCTTCTGGCCAGTGGCATCTTAGAATAATTTTGGTTTGCATTTCCCGAAGGCTAAGGATGTTGTACACTTCTTTGAGTGCTTACCTGTCATTTGAAATACTTCTGTTGAAAATTTTCTATTTAGGTCCATATCCCACTTTTAATTGGATTATTTGAGGCTTCTTAAGACTAGTTTCTCAAGTCCTTTATATATTTTAGAAATCAGTACTCTGTTGAATGTGGGCTTGGTGAAGATCTTTTTCCATTCTGTAGGCTGCCATTTTGGTCTATTCAGTGTCTTTGGCTTACAGAAGCTTTTCAATTTCATGAAGTCCTATTTATTAATTATTGATCTTAGTTTCTCTGTTCTATCCAGGAAGTTGTCTCCTTTGCCAGTGCATTCAAAGCTATCTCCCACTTTCTCTTCTGTCAGGTTCAGTGTAACTGAATTTATGTTGAGTTCTTTGATTCACTTGGACTTGAGTTTTGTTCAGGGTGATAGGTAATGAATCTATTTGGATTCCTCTACATGCCAACATTCAGATTGTTGAAGATGCTTTCTTTTCTCCATTGTTTAATTTTGGCTTCTTTAAAAAAAATCAGGCATCCATAGGTGTGGGGATTTATATCTGTGTCTTCAATTTGATTCCATTTTTCTACCTGTCTGATTTTATGGCAATAAAATGATGTGGTTTTTTTTAATATTACTCAGTTGTGAAAAATAATGATCTCAGGGAATTTGAAGGCAAAAGGACAGAACTAGAAAAGAATCATAATGAGTGAGATGACCCAAACTCAGAGAGAAAAACATGGTATGAACTCACTCATAAGTGAATATTATCTATAAAGAATAACCATACTACTACTATCCACAGACCCAGGAATGCAAGGTAACAAGGAGATCCCAAGGGAGAAATGTATGGATCACCCTGGGACATGGAAATAGAACAGATCTCTTGGGTGTAGTGGAGAAAGTTGGGGATATGAACATGAGGGATCAGGTTGTTGGGGGGATAGGCGGAGAGTACTGAAACAGATGACTGGAAAGAGGGGGCATTGTGGTGTCAGGTAGAAATATGGTGAAAAGAAACTCCCACAAAATCTACAAAGATGACCCCAACTAAGACTCTGAGCAATAGTGGATATGTAGCCTGAATTGTCCATCTTCTATGATCAGATTGGTGACTATTCCAATTGTTATGAGAGAGCCTTCATCCAGTAACTGATAGAAACAGATGCAGAAACTCACAGCCAAACATTTGGCAGAGAATAGGGAATCCTGCTGAAGAGAGGGAGGAAGGATAATAGGAGTCAGAAGGGTCCAAGATGTCACAAAGAAACACAAAATCAACAAACCTGGTCTCATAGGAGCTCATAGATTCTGGACCAACAACCAGAGAGCAGGCATGGGACTGAACTAGGCCCTCTGAATATATGTGATAGTTGTATAGCTTGTTCTACTTGTAGGACTCCTAACAATGGGAGCACTGGCTGTCCCTAAAACTTTGGCTGGCTCTTGGGAGCATATTACTTATTATTAATTTCCTTTCCCAGCCTTAATATAAGGAAGACACTTAGTGCAACTTGACATTTTTTGTTGATACCAATGGGAGACCTGCCCCTATTTGAACAGAAACAGAGGAGGCATAGATTGAGGTTGGGTAAAGGGAGAGTGAAGGAGGAATAGGAGGAGAATAGGTAGGGGAAACTGTAGTCTAGTTGTAAAATAATATATATGCCTACATCCTCTTCCAAAACTGTCCAAAGCGACAGTAGATTTATGCCTACCTTCAACTTTGAATAATTTCATCCAGAGAGCCTTCACTAATTTTTGCAGTGAAGACTTTTTCCATATGGTGCCACAGCTGAAGTAAAGATGAAATTGATGAGGTAAGCACTAACCAGGTTACCACACTGAAATTAGGTATACTAAAAAGACAGTGTGTTGGGTGTGGTGGTACACCCCTTTAATCCCTACACTTAGGAGGTAGAGGCAGGGAGATGTCTGTGAACTGAAGCCCAGCCTGATCAACATCATGTTTTCCATGACATCCAGGGCTTCAAAGAGAGACGTTGCCTCAAAAAGGAAAAAAAGGAGTATTTAAGAGCATATGCAGGAACCTTAGGTTGATTGTCAGTACTGGAATAAAAGGGAAAGACAAAAAGATGGATTTAGGGAAAACATGGAAATACTTCTGCTGTAGGGCAGTGCTTGCGTACTGGTAGTCTGTTCATGCCCCAGTAGATGAACCCACATTCATGTACATATGGAAAGCCTGAACTGAACTAAATGGGTTATTATATATAAGAAAAGAGAACAAGAAGTTGGAAGGAAATGTGTTTGTGGTAGAGCCCAGGAATAGGTGGAGGAAGAGAGCAGGGGATAGATAAAACTAACATACATTGTATACTTGTATGAAGCTTTCAAGACTAAATAAGCATTATGATAAGCAAAACATCCTGAGATTTCACTATCCTGAGATTTTTTAAAATTTTAAACAGATTGCTCCCAAAAAATGTTTTTTGTTAAATCTTTTATTTTTGTGAATTGACATTTCTGTTTTAAAAATTAAAATGAAAAATTGTTAATATTGTCAGTTTGACAGGATCTTTTTATTTAAAAATTATTTTTCATTTTACATATCAACCCCAGTTCTCCCCTTCCCTTTGCATGTCTGTAGAATAGTTTCTAGAATCCTGTGAATTGTGACACCTTGGGGGGCATCAAATGAACTCTTCACAGTGTTCACCTAAGACCATTGAAAAACACAGATATTTGAATTATGATTCATTACAGTAGCAACTTATAGTTATTATGTAGCAACGAAAATAATTTTATGTTTGGGGGTCAGCACCAGGAACTGTATTAAAGGGTCACACATTAGGAAGGTTGAGAACTATTGCTGTAGACTGACTTAAATAAGGTAGGAAGAGATGAGTGTATTGGCATACATCTTTAATCCCAGAACTCAAGAGGTCGAGGCAGGTGGATTCCTGTGACTACAAAGCCAGCCTGTTTTACATAGAGAGTTCCAGGACCCTCAGGGCTCCATAATAAAACAATGTCTTAAAAACCAAACCTAACCAAAAGTCAAACAACCACTAAAAAGGTAGAAAAATGCAGCCTGATTATGAACACATTATTCTATGATCCAGGGTTCCAGACAGATTTAAAAGAACAAAGGGTACAGAACAGCAGTCTTCACATTGCTCTGCTTTCTAACTGTGGATATAACTGTGGATATAATACAACCAGCTCCCTCAACCTCTTTCTGCCATGCCTTGTTTTCACCATGAAAACTGTGCTGTTGAATTCTGAGCTAAAACAAACCTGTCCTGTCCTTAAGTTGCTTCTGTCAGGTATTTTATTCAAGGAAAATATCAATAAATAGTCTCAAAACTGAGCAGGGTGGTGGTGGCACATGCCTTTAATACCGGTAGTCAGGAGGCAGAGGCAGGCAGATGTCTGTAAATTCAAGACCAGCCTGGTCTAAAAGAGCTATTTCCAGGACAGCCTCCAAAGCCACAGAGAAATCCTGTCTTGAAACCTCCCCGCCAAAAAATTCTCAAAACTGTTGGCTAAGCCATGAGTTTCTCAATCCTCACATAGACTTCCTATTTTCCTCTTTCCTCTCTAGCATTACATAACAATTCTGTATTTTAATTTCAAAAAATCAAAGCAAAATCTTAAAACTTATCTGAATTGGGATCAATATACTTTATTAAGTGGTACCTTCATTGGGCTTTTATATCTAGATTATTATGTTTTCCTGGGAAAATTTAACTATTGGGAAGAAGAAAGGCATCTAAGAGGTTTTATATTGCCATTTGTAAACTATCCCTGGAGAACAACTGGAAAATTTAGGCTGGACTAACTGGGCATTATAAGATTCCTCTATTGTTTGTATTTCAATTCCATGCCATTGATTTATTTTTATTGCAAGTTATTATTGCAGTTCGTGGTATTCTAGATTCCTGTTACAGCATTTGTTCAATACATATATATATATGTATATATCCCTACAGCGTGTATAGCACAAATCTGAATGCAATAATTTATAATACTGCATCAATAACTTGAAATCATAATTTATTTTTTATGATGTTATCAGATTATGAAACTAAATTTGAATGACTTAAAGAGCTCTAAACCAGGCTTCTGGAGAACAGTTAACCTACTTGAAAAATAGCCGGTTACTATGGAGAAGGAGTTTCATTTTCACCAAATTCATTTTTCAATACACATTGTCCTGCATTTGTTATATGTGTTCACTGAATCTTTTTCCTAAATACTGAAGTCATTTATGTTTGTAAAATTGGAAACACATTCACATTAACGATTTGGAGCCCTATTTGAATTTTCTCCCCGGGTAGTTATGCAATGAAGCAGTAAACAAACAAAAAATCATGCAGAAAAACAACAGCTTTAATATTTAAATCATAATTAACTTCACTGGTGTAACTCTTTACAATTACAATTGTTTTTGTTTTAAAAAGCTAATGTATTCAGATTTAAAAAGAAACTAATTTGGTCACTGTAATCTAAGACCCACATGCACAAGTACAAATTTCTAGCAACTTATCAGTTTAAAGGGAAATGAATGAAAAATTCTTCTGTTTAAAAGAAGGCATTTGAAGACTTTCACCTGGTTCAAATTGCTCAATTACCATTTAATGAGTTAGGAAGGCCTATAATGCACTGTGTAAAATACTCTCAAAGAATGATAAGAAATCAAAGGAGAAAGGGGCAAACCCATGGCTCCATGAATATAAGCAAGTCTTGAGCATTCATTTTTCCCCACATGTAATATAAATACGAGGGTCTGTGGCCCTTACAAAAAATAGGGTAATCTGATTTAGTCACAGTAAATTAGGTATATCTTCTAGCCTTGGGGTACTCTAAAACCAGCAAGCTAAGTTTGTCTTCTAGGCCATTTGCAATTTTTGAACTGTTAAGGAGCAAATTGCTCTAAGACTCTGTCCTACCCTAAAGACCTCCCTTGCTTCTATTCCTAGCTTTCTCAACTCTGTAACTGATCTTTATGGACAAGGGAAGAAATATAAGAAACATATTTTTTATATTTATGATGGGTAATCTTGGTGGTCAGCTCGATTAGACTGTGAGATGCCATAGAAGTTAGTTTTGATCACTTTTTGTGGGTGGTTTAAAAAATGATTGACATATAGGACAGCAAGTCAGTGCAAGGGGGTGGAAGGTACTGGTTGAGTGCTCAGGGACTTGTCTAACAAGCTTGGGAATGGTATAGAATAGTGCAGAAGGGAGCCTTTCTCTCACATAGTATCTTACTCTTGTTCTCTTTCTTTAGTTGCTTTCTGACATGAAATGAGCAACTCGGCTCTGCTGAGGCCAACACTTTATTTTCCACTACAACCACAGGCACCACAAGCCCAGGTCCATTGAAGTCAAGTAACCATGAATTGGAACACTAACACCTTGAGGCAAAGTCAATATTTTCTCCTTTTTGGATAGTTTGTGTTGGGCATTTTTTCACAGCAACCAAAGACTAACAAAGGAACTGTCCTTTGTCTGAAAAGGAAGATTTTTCTGAATCTTAACAATAGATTATGAATCATTCTGGTGGAATAGGGAAGTTTTTTATTTCCAGAATTGTAAATTAGAGTTATTTTTTCTATCACTTAAATTACAATTTTTTGTTCCTTTTCAGAAAGATTCTAATAAAATGAATGATATAGCCAATGATGTGGAGGTAATAGATAACTGCTATAATTTAAGACCTATTTAGATGAAAATTTCTTAGAAGGTACACATTTTATCTCAATAATCATAGAAATTTTCCTTTTACCCTTACTGTGTCCATGTTTGTTAGGAAAATGCTGATTACTCACTTAAAGTGATTCTTTTTATGAATGCCATTTCCTTCACAACAATACACACTTCAGTTTGAAAAGCAGGTATCTACTGTTAGTAATAAAATATTGTAATAATATTGGTGAGGATAGTATAAAATTCAGTAAGTGCTCAAGACGGATATATTGCATTTCAGTAGGACAAAGTCAACTGTTAAATAAAGCAAGAGAAATAGTTTCCTACTAAAACTTAACAAAGAATTTGGCAAATTCTCAGTGAATGAAGTGTTGTTTACTAGATTTCTTAGGGAGTACTCTAAGGTAGCTCTGCATAATTCAGAATATTATCTGGTGAGGAAATATGAAGGCACCAAGACATGAGGACATATTATACTAACTGTGGTAAAGTAAGTAGCATGGTCTAACTCTCTTTTCACCTTCAAATTATTTCTTTAAACAGAACAGGTTCAAAATCTCTGAAGTGTGATTCCTTATTTCTCTTGAATTAGTTTTTTAAGATACCGCTTAAACTCTCCTAGCATCTCCAAAATCTCCTATACTATCTCCACATTTATCTTGTTGTGTGAATTAATGAATTAAGTTTTTTCTGCCTCAAAAATGATATGGTAGTTGATAAATTAATAGGGTAGCATCCGTAGAAGCACATGACTATTCTACAGTATAGATGCTATCCAGGGAGACAACCATAATTTAAAATCATTAACTTTTCCATAGGAAGGGAGTTTGGACTCTGAAACCTTCAATCATTGATGTAAAGATTTACAGGTATTCTTTGTAATACTTCACCCTTTTCAACCATCTCACTTTTTCTTTCCTCTGTTTCAAGTATGTTACCTGTATCTATGGAGTATAATACCCACAAGGGTCCAGTTTTGAAACAAGCACCACTACAGTTTTAAATATAATTACTATTTTGGAAATAGATATTCTAACAACAGTAAAGTCACACTGGCGATAGTTTAATAGCTTAAACATGGCCTTGATTTCAATCTGACTCTTTAAAAGTTGCAGTGCTATAAGAATTTATGGACCAACATACAGAAGGATTGATAATCGCCAAGTGTGAGAAGCAGTTTCATTTGCCCCAGTAAATCATGTGCCATCTTCCAGAAACCGGATTTATCAGGTTTCTTCGATTCATATCAAAACATCGGTTGAAACTATTATGTTAACACACTGCATTTGAATTGCCTGTGTTAGGAACAGAGCAAGAATTAAACGTTGGAGCTTTTCTCGGTTACTGCGCATTCTTTCTGATCTTTATCCTACAAAGCACTGCTTTTTAAGATTCTATGTAGATGTTGTTTACCACAGTGGATAACAAGCTTACTGAGTGTGTCTGCTGTCTTACCACATTTCAGCCCTTGGAGAACCCACCTCAGTGTCTTCCCTGGGTAACAAAGACTCATTGAATGAATGAATGCAATATTTGTTCCCTCAGGAGCTTCCAAGTATGTACACATATTCAAAGACCTTCTCACTATGTGCACTAATGACAGTTTACTTATACACACACACAAGTCATCTGCAACTGTTCAGACTGAATGAACAAAATTTCCCACAATTACTGAGTAGTTAGAGGGTAATCAAGTTACACTGAATCTCAAGAAAAACAATTACAATTTCATTTGCTCATAGTCAGACTTGATAAAAAGAAAAAAAAACACTTCTTAGAAATGAATGTTAATGGTGCTGTAGTTCTCTCTGTTTTGAAACATTAGTTGAACAATGTATCTGGGTGTAAAACTAAAGGCAAATTCAGTCATTCAAAGAGCATTTAACAGGTCTAATTGGGGAAGTAGCATCAAAATGGATTTTTGCAGACTTGTTAGACAGTGTTTATCACACAAAGCAGCAGAGGAAGCCTACAATGCATTGATTCTGTCCCACTTTAAGTATGGGAAGACAGCCTGAGTCAATGTTCAAACAAAAAGTTTTAAGATAAACTGAAACACTTTAGAAAACATCCACCTGAGTGAATTATGCCAAATAACAGCTGCAAAGGAAAAATACTTTCAGGACAACATTGCTAAAAAGAATCAATTTCTCCTTAGGATGAAAACAATCATTCTTAGATTCCTGGCCTTAGTTGAGAAGCATGATTAATAAATTAATGTTGCAACAGTCTTCTCATTAACAATGGCTTGTATATCATAATTATCTCAGGGCTTTAGTTATAGCTGAGTTTAAAAATAGAAACTGGAGCTACCTAAAAACGACTATGCTATATATACACAATTCAGCTCATTAGACTGACATTGGGATTTTCTTTGAGACAGAATTCTATCTAAGCTGGCAATTTCGATGCCAAGTTTGGGCCTAAAACAATTTAGAATGGTTGTGAAATAGCTCAGAAGGGAAAAAAAGAAATGCTGATAATGAAATTGCTGACAAACTAACTCACCACAGAAAGCTGCCCAGTGCCACCTACTAGAATGTTAACCTGCAGCACAGAGACCCATTTTATTATACAAATGACATATGGAAAAGCCTCTTAATATTCAGAGAAGATAAAAATGAAACAACAGTTAGTATTCTACAGAGGTTGCTAGCAAATAAATTGTTGCTGTATGAGAACCAAACCAAAAACCTACATTGAGTTTAAAACATTTGAGAGGTCCTACTGTCAACTTTTTGGTATGTTCTCTGGAATAACTCCCAGATTTGATTTTATAAATAATGTATGATTTTCTGCATGATGGAGTCGACTGGTTGCAACAGGCCTGTTCAATAATTCTGTGGTTGATTGTGATTTGTTCTCCAATGAGATATCCTTAAGTATTAACTTCTATGGTAAGGAACATTACTGAAAAGGGTTTCAAAGCTAATGTAATCCTTTCTATTTGCATTATACATAGCATCAATGATGAGAGCAATATTTAATTTCCAGGGTGCAGTTATCTTAAAATCAAAGAGCGGGATGACGAGATCAAGGATGTTCTGGGATGTTAATGTGGTTAGTGCTGTCACCAGGCTTGTCAAATGAGAGAAGGTAGTCTTTTTTGCTTCCAACATTGAACACTGCATTTGCTGTTGTCAGACTTCATGTGTCAAGGGACTACTTCTGCTCTTCCTACTTAGATTACATTCAATCCATTTGTACATCTTATGATCAAAGCATAACACTTCGTCTGATTATATAAAATTGCATATAAGTAAGCACAATGTGAGTCAGGAGTGCTGAGAAACTGAAAGGAAAGAGTGCAGACTTTCAGGCTATTCTCACCTGCATGTTCATATCAGTTTAGACTCTGCTCTCTGCTTTTGTGTTTACCAGCAGATCATCTAGTACCACTGAACCTTAACTTGTTCATCTGTCAGATGGTGATACTTTAAATTGCCTCGTTTTGCTATGAAAATGAAAGACACTAGGTGTATGGGCCAGAGAGATATTTCAACAGTTGGAGGACCTGAGCCCTTTTTGCAACACCCATTTTCAGCAGCTCCCAACCACACATCTCACAAGTCCAGCATCAAATGATAAGATACCCTCTCTCTTCTTGCCTCTCTAGGTACCTAAGTACATACAGCATATAATTACACAGGCACACACACACAAACACACACATACAGAGAGAGAGAGAGACAGAAAGAGAGAGACAGAGAAACAGAGAGACAGAGACAGAGTCAAAGACAGAGAGACAGAGACACAGAGAGAGAAACTAAAAGAAGTAAATGTTTAAAAAACACACAGAAAACACACACAATAGGTATGGATATTCCTAATATTGTCTCCGAAGATGTGGAGTTAATAATAGTTTTTCCTCTTCCTTCTACCTCAAAAAATTTTGTGAATTTTCTACTGACGTAGCTTTTACAAGACACAGCACTTTGCAATCTCATGGGAGCCTCAGCTTCCTATTCTATGTCTCATAGTCTTCAAAAGGGAAGTTAAAGAAGCACAGTGTCTGCCGTAGTCTGCCATATTACCATAGTTTTGCAAATACATAACAATATAATTTCATGACATACTTCTACATGGGAGTACAGAAACAGCAACATATGCATGTAATGTGTGAAGTATACTGTGGAAATAAGTATTACTTCTTTTCTTTTTGCCCAGAAAACATGTGTTTATGTATAATCTTTAAAAATATATTCTGATGAGGGATCAGTCACCTTTCATTTTCATGTGATATATATATAACCCAAGTGTAATCGTCGTCAAAGGGAAATTTTTGCTAATTGGATATTACTCAAAGCAAATCAGAGTGAGATATAAGAATTTGTTGAGCTAGTCTTTATGATAAGGTTACTAGCTTTAAGATATAACATTTCACCAACTAGTATAACACCTCTAAGTTTGTAGAGAAAAGCATATTCAGTAATGATAGACAAATCATAGCCAAGTGATTCAAGGCAATAAAATTTGTATCAGTTCCACCCTTCCTCTCCCCATTCAATTCATTTCATGTTCCTCATTTCTAATTCATTACTTCTCTTTTTATAATTACTATTGTTTTATATATGTATGCAATCTCTTGAGTCCAATTAATGTTGCCTGTATGAACATAGATTTAGGGTTGTGAACTTAAATTTGGGAAACCTGTCAAGGGAACTTACCCATAATGAAAGCTGAATTTCCCTTCTTCAGCAGCCACTGACTTGACTTCCTACATCTCCTCAACTAGCGGTGGAGCCTTTTAAAACATTTTCCCATTCACGACAGCATCTTGAGTGGTGTGGCCTTGTGATGCTCTGTTTATGTAGCCATTTGGTTAAGAGGTCATGGGTGAAAAATCCCTTTCATGCCCAGAATACATTACCTGGTAGCAGTTTTCTTCTTCTACTGTCTTTTCCAATTACTCTACTGGAATCTTGGCTGCAATTATTCTACTAAAGATACCCCATCTGGGAACTGGCACCTCAAAGTCACTTATTTGCTACTCTTTGCCCAGTTGTGGTTCTCCTTAGTAGCCTCCATCTTCAAAAAAAACAAGCTTCATTGATAAGAAGTGAGAAATGCATTGATCTATGTGTATAAGGATACGTCTTTTAAAAGCATTGGGGAATTATATTAATTTAACAAATAACAGTAACATGTTCTCCTCTAGAATCTATGACCTCTTCTGCCATGGGTTCTTAGCTAGCTTTATAATAACAGGCACGAGTTCCTTAATATTTTTCAGGGCTTGATATGATCAAACAGCTCTTTGTTGCCTTCAAGATAATAATCCTAATATTGTTTTATTGAGTATATCTTGACAGACAAGTTATTACTGTAGTTCACAGCATTTACAGCTAGAAGTCAAATGTTGATGAAATAAGAACCTTATTTTATTTCTGAGTGTGCCTAAATACTTCTTGGATGTTAAAACAATAACTTTATTTATTTACTTAATGTTTGTGGGTGATCATATGTCCTTGAAGATAGGAGGACAACTTGCAGAGGTTGGTTTTTACCTTCCACCACATGGGTGGACTTAATGGTCAGGTGTGCTGGCTAGATTTATAACCCATTGACCAGTCTCATCAAACATTTTCATTTGTGAATTAATAGGCACTAAAATGTGTTATTATTGTATTGAAACACTGAATGGGCAGTTTCTGATTGGTACCAAGAAATACAATAGTAATATGACAGTGACAGCGGCAACAAAAAGAAAACATTTAAGACAAAATATCTAGGAGTCATTACAATGAAAGCAGGCATATTTTGCTCCTACCCCTGAAAACTTCTTTTAAATTCACCAATAAGGGACATATAGATTGCTGAGTAATTAAAAGCAGTTGTTGCTCTTTAAGAGAACCAGAGTTTACTTCCCCACACTCATATGGTGGCTCACAATGGGGCCCTGACACCCTCTGCTGGCCTCCAGGTACCAGGCATTTACACAGTGCCTATACATAATATAGGCAGGCAAACATACATAGACATAGAATAAAAATTCTTTTTTTATTTTACTCCATTTTTATCGTTCTTTAAGTTGTGTTTGTCAGGTGCTTTGTCACAAAAATAAGACAAGTAACTAATGTAGCTGTCTGCATTATGTCTAAGGTTTGGTGGGTCCTTACTGTGTTAGCCTGAAACAGACCCTCGTATCATATTACTCTAAAGGTTTATTTCCAACTCTGATTTGTAATTCATATTGAAATGTACATACTATTTGAGAAAGAACTCTGTGTTAGTCATTTTTCCCTTTTAATCTTTGTGACTTGAGAAGGCAATTTAGAAGACAAGGTTTTATTTTGGTCTACAGTTTACAAAACGTCTAGCCATGATTATTGGGTTCCACTGGTTTAGGGACTTTGTGGGTTGATGCCTTATGATCAATACAGCAGCATGACATGTAGCATTGCTGGAACACAGCGGCTCATACAAGGCCATCAAGAAACAGAAAGGAAGTGTCTGCAATCTCCACATATGTTTCTGTTTTACAGGGGATGGAATGATTGCAAGAAGTAGAGGCAGTGGATGAAAAATGATCAAATCTTTTTACAAGTTCACTACAAAATTTTATAACTGTGTTGGGATGATTCATTTATTCCTAGTCTGCTTCGAAATTATCACATTTTAAGTATTTGAGTTCATGACGTCTAATAAGTGTGCTATTTGGGATAATTCATGATTTGAAATGAGTTGTAAAAAATAAGAATATTTTGACAGACCTTGGCAGTCATGTAGATAACCTTAAACTGTTCACAACCAGACTTAGTCATCACAGTCGTAGGATCCCTCTTCATAATGACAATTTAACTGGCAAAATGGGAAATAGGAGGGGGGCTGGCTCTCAAATGTATTTTGGGCTACAAGAAAAACTTAATTTGTTTCTAAAACTTCTTTTTTAAACTGAAAAGCTTACTAGATGCTTGATAGAGTTGGCTTCCCTAACCTATGGTTTGGGAATCATGTAAATAGACCTTAGTTCAATCTTACACAAAGAAAGTTATGTTTTTTCTTATTCATTTATAAAGAATCATATTCCAGATGTCACGTTTAACAGTTTTAATCTTACTCAAGTATTTTTCTAGACTGAAAGACTACAGAATATCAACTTACACTGTCCTAAGTAGAATTATAGTTCAAATAAGTCTTTGATTTGAATTATCTTAATGTCAATATTTCTGGTAGAAGAAAATCGTAGCAAAGCCTTTTGTCTCCATAAACAATTAGAGCTCTATCTGGGGGTGTGGGTATTCTTTGGTGAGTGTACCAGCTAGCACTCTGTTTCCAACAAGGATTCAGATGTTTACCGATCCATGGAATTTGAACTTTGAAAATGGCTATGTGACAAATTGGGGAAAACTCAATCATCACATTGACAAATAGTTCATCATTAAACTATTATTGAGAGCCATTAGTAGACAAGCTAGCACTGCAGGGGGTTGATGCTTTTGAGTTAGCAATTCTTTAGCAGCCATAGATGGATCAGGTGCTTTAACCTGTAAGAAAGGTATTTCTCAGACAATAAAAATGCTTTGGGCAGTAACCATTTAAATCCTAACCTATTTTCTTAGATTGTATTCTTGCTTTTGTCTTGACAACAGGAAGTCTCTGAAAGAAATGCATTCTCTCACAGTAGAAACCAATACTAAAAAAGATATACCTCTCACATTTCAAGTTAAGAAATCTTATTATGCTTTGTTCTGCATATATCTCAAAGTGACAGTCTCCTGTGGTCCTCATCACAGGAACCTGGCACAAAAAATAACACAGCCTGGTGTGACTGTAGGATGACAGCCAAAACATTTTGTTCGAACTCCTACTGGCAGTAGTTTGCATAGGCAGACAGCCTACCCTCTGGCCTTAGTTTGGCTAAAGCTTAGCAACCAAATATGTAGCTACTGTGTTTTCTCTTCTTCAAGGATAGTTTCAGCTTTTTAAGTCAAAGGTATAATTTTCTCATGAAGATGATTGATTTTTCATTAATACCTTGTAGTGCAAATCAGTTAGAAAATGATAGAAGACTTGAAAGCATTCAGGCTGAGAGAGGTTATGAGAGCCTAGAAGAAGCCAAGCCAAAAAGAGAAAGGCAGGACTAAAGACCTGCCAGGTAGTCTGACACAAACAACTGTTCTGTTACTTTGGCAAAAGATAATAGAAAAAGTAAATTTTGAGTGTGTCAACAGGACAAGGAACAGAAAAGGTACAGATGGGGGGAGGCAGTGGAAGCGCAGGAAGTCTAGTGGGAAAGGAGCCTAAGGGGAAACATAACTGGCCAGCAGATGTCTCGGAAGGCTTGAACTCTGAATCTGTTACCTGCTCAGTTCAAGGTTAAGTTTCTTATAAAGTCTTCCATTAAGTAGCTACTAATTCTGTGTTTGAATCAAGTCACAACTTGCTTTATGTAACACCAAACTTCTCTTGACATTTTCATTCCTTTCAATCATAAATCTTCCTATCTGGTATTGCCATTGTCAGTTTTCCACTTTGAACGTGGCACATAGGGGTGCATGTGTGCATGTATACATGCATGCTCATGTGTGTGCTTGTGTGAACTCCTTTCCAGCTTAAGTTCCTAAGAGCAGACTTGAGACTTTTGCTGTGCGCTAAGCTTGAGATGTTTTATACTCTTCACTATATACTGCTATTGTGGTAATTCTTCCAACTTCACAATGCAGTGTTTAAAAAATGAAAGTGGACAGTTTAGGGCTTTGATTCACAGCAGGGATATTTTTCTTAATCTTTTATACTTTACAAAGCAAAGGGCCCTTTTGAAGGGCTGATGGAGGGTGGGACAGAAGAAAGGTCTGAGAAAGAAAGCTTTTGGTTATAATGGACAAGAAGTCCAAGTCAGAAAACTCAGCAGGACACCACCTTGTTTCTATCTATCTTTTTAGTATATGAAATGGCCACTAGCACCAACAGGAGGAAAGTGTTATCTTCTGTGCAAAAGACCTTTGCAAGAAAAATGTCATTGGATTGGACAATATGAAAGAAAACACTTATATTAACATAATGCATTCCTTCTTAATGCTGTTGCTGGGTCCAGATGCATCTATGATGCAAAATCTAGTAGTAAAGGTTTAAAGAAGGGAGGAGAACTACTCTATTAAGCAAGAGTCCATGCAGCACTTCAAAGCTTCTAACTGCTTTTGAAATGTTGACAAAACCAAATTTACCAAAGCTTTAATGGATTTGGCACTGATAGAACCATTATGGGAGGACAAAATGAAAAGCATCAGCAAGGGAGAAAAAATTCAGTAAACTGAGGGCAATTTTCTAAATAATGAGAAGAATCTCCATGTTTATTTATTCCTGATATTCAGAAAATCGCCAAGATAAATATATTATATGGTAATGACTTTGATATACAAAATTACTCTCTAACACACTGTCAGTCAAATCAGAACAGGAAGCTTTTCCAATGCAGGATAGATAAAGCCTAGATCACCTTTAAGAAGTAGAGTACACGTTTGTTGGTATCATTTGGGCTTATTTTGTGGGTAATACTCAGAAAGGGGATATTGTTCTTAATTTAAAAATTAGCATACTAATTTCAAAAACAATCAATAATTGTTGAAAATGAAGTATAATTTCCTCTCATGTACACTGTTAAAGGATGAATACCAATAGCATGTACCACACGCAAACAGTGCTTGTAAAGGCCAGAAGACAGTGGACAGATGCCCCTGAAATCAGAGTTACAAAGGGTTATGAACTACCATGAGCTGAGGCTGAGACCCTAGGTCCTCTGCAAAAGAAGCAAGTACTCTAAATTTCTGTGTCATCGTTCCAGCCCTGTGCTTTTCTAAAGTATACTTATACACCTTGCACACATACAAATACAGAAATATAGATGTATAATAACATGTTTCTCTTCATAAAAATTGGATCAATCATATTATCAACTTTCTTTGCAATCTGCTGTTTTACCATTCAAATGTAAACATTTGTGTTCAAACACACACATGAACACCATGCTCTCTGTACCATAATGTATTTATTTCCTCTCCTGATAAGAGCAGTTTTGTTGTTTCAAGTCTGTTGTTTTTATTTTTGTAGTGTTGGGAATCAAACTTCTGATCTCAAAATGCTAAGCATGCAATACACCACTAAGCTATGTTCTGAGGCATACTCCATTCTTGCTAAAAGAATTTTTCAGTGAAGGCTATTTGACACATGTCTTTTCACATTTGTATCATAACTTTGTGTAATGTGCTCTATTTATCTTACCAGGCAGGTATTACTAGAGAAATTGTTAACATTTGCAAAAATTCCCTTAAAACCTAGTAATAAAATAATCATATATTACCATCACTTTACTTAAGAATTGGGAAGTTCTTCAGAGAAATACTTTCATCCTATCTCAGTCAGAATAGCAAAGATTAAGAGAGCAACAAATGCCAACATGGGTGTGAACAAAGGCAATATGTCATTTTCACCTCTGCAGAATGTGCCAGAGTCTGTGTCCCAAAAATGACTATAGGAGTTGAGCCATCTTCTTACAATATGACATGCCACTCTTCCATAAACATCGTATGTATGGCTTCCATTGAATCTGGATATGGGTAACTGTTGTGTAGAAATGCTGTCTGTCCTTCAAAACTTGTCACAAAAGAGAAGAGAAAGACTAATTTTGTGGACATAAACTACACAAGTAGTATTCAGTGACTCTCTGTAGTGAAGTGAGCAGCTTTCTAGGTTTTCCAGTAGTGTGCTGTGAACTAATGAAGTAGTCCGTTCCATCTTCTTATCTCTTATAGAAAGAGAGAATGGCATAGTGGCACATTCCCATAATACTAGCACTTGGGAAATAGATGCAGGAAGTTTCACATCAACTATGTTGTAATTGGTTATGAGAAACTGTCAGGAAGACAGACAGAGCAAGAGAGAAGGTGGGAGGATAGTTGATGAATATAATTTGTCCTATACAAACAACTCTGTGATAAAGTAAATACCCTGGGAATTCTCCCAATAAGTACTGTGACTTGGAGACAACTGTTACCTGCTATATCTTCCTTTCCATGCTTGAAGAGAAGTAAAGAAGAAATTTGTCCTGGTGGACTCTGAATCTATAAATGTATTTGGTGGTATTTAGAAAGGTGTTATACTGTCAAGAAACATGATCTGACTGTACCATGACTGAAAGGATAAAATTGTATCGCTATACTCACAGAACTTAATTCTGTTAATACCTATGTTTAGCCTCACAATTAAATAAAATAATTGTTCCAAGTTATCATAGAACTATCCTAGTGTAAAAAGAAAAAAGTTAGAAAAAGATTTATGAATAATGTCTGATTAGAACATTCCTCTAGGGAACTTTGGGCTCCAAGTTGCATGAAAGAAACAAGCTAATTGCCCAGAAGTTCTAACATGCTTTTGCAAATTAAGCCAAAAGTAACAAGAAGGCCAGTGGCTTAATGACTGAAGCCTATGTCTGAGACTCCTTTCAAATGGGGCACCATCCAACAATGTTATGCTGAGACATTTTGCCAAGGGGAAAAAGATATCCCAACAAAACAACCAAGAGACATTTAGCAGTTGAGAAGCAACAAGAATTGACACTCCTATGAGTCTTTTCTAATGTCAGGAACACCACAATGTGACCACTAATAGTACATTGACTCTATAATCATATTCCTTCACAAGAAATACCACTTTCTAAAATAATAATATTCAGATACTTCCCTAAAACTCTGGGATTCATGTTGGCAGTTTTGCTTTTAATTTGATTGACAAAAATTTAAAACTTATATACAGTTCCAGTGGCTGTATATTACTTTTTATTAAATTTTGAAAACAAGTGACACATTTGTTTCCTATTTTAATCTCTTAAGTTTTGCAACTTCAAAATCCATTAAGACAATTAAAAAAGACCTTAGCCTCTTCAGTTAGAAAATGCTGGGTAAAATTGAAAATGCGTTTTCTTTACTTTCAATATGTGAACTCCTAAAGGAGCAGATTTAATACAAATATTAATGATAATCCAAATTTATATATCATTTAAAACTTGTAACCCATACATGCACATAGTGCATTTTGGTAAATCCACTCCCATGAATTAAATAAACAGGTGGCATTTGTAAAAACATGTAGCCCAGCCATTTATTTATTATACCTTTAAAAACAATAACCAACATATCCTCCAACCTTAGATTATGTAATCTGGTCTATATAAAGGCAATGGTTTACAATTTTAAAAATAATAGTCCTTTTACAAAGGTAGGTATTACCAACTGAAACTCTCTGAAGTTTGGTGTTTAATGTTACTTGCAGCATTCAAGAAAGCTGCTAAATTAGAGATGAAGGAGTCAGCGAATCACCTAGTCAATAAAAGACTTTTGATGAGGTGACTTATCTGGTTCTACTAAAGCCCATTAGAAGGCTGAGCTCATGCCAAACAAAGGCAATGCAATTTCCTTCTATAGTTAGGGAAAACACACAAGGAAAAGTTTTTCGCTTTCTTTCTGAAACAAACAAACAAGGTAGATTTAGCAGCTAAAAGAGAAGCTGCTGTGCCAATACACAAGGTGGCTTGGAAAGGAAGCTCAGAGGAGATTAATACATGGGCATCACATCTCTGGAGAACAAGCTTTAATTCCAGCTCTTGTCACAAACGAAATGAGTTTGACGGTCTGTAGTGAGCAGTAATGCATGACACACCAAACTGCTCTACTCCTTGCCAGAGAAAATCAAGAGTGTTCCATCTAGAACAAAGTTAATCCTATTTGATGGAAAATAACTCATAGTGCAATTCCTCCATGTATCTGGGGAGGAAAAAACCTCACAGATAGTGGCCATTGTTGATTGCAAGGTACAGGAAATAGCCACCTCTATACCATCACTCTGCTTGGTTGGTTAATCAGAGGGGAGTTTCAAGCACCCAAAATATTAATCTTTCACATTTTTATTAGAAGCAGAGACTATTTGTGTATCATTAACCTATGTGCCCTTTCCAAAGAGATAACTTCGCACTAAGAGAAAATTGCCCAATGGTATATTTTTTCTAAGAAGATATCATTGTGTGACTCATCTGAGCTACAGGGATCCCAAATTACTCATCTTAAGGCTCACATAAGAAATTTCCAGTGTAATCCGATATGTTTTTTGAATGATATCTCTGGCTACCCATCTCAGTTATAATTTCGACCAATTGCTGATGCTATCATTTCACAAGTGCCTAGCCTTTGCAAACAGTGCAGTAATAATATGTTCAGATTGCCTTTCAGATACATACACTGAGTAACACATTGAGTAAATTATTCATGGTATCCAACAATGTTCAGTTTCAATCGCTCATTCTACACCAGCCTAATAAATTCTGTGATTTTGTTCATGTGTCAGTTCCATCATTTGAGCTTAGACACTGCAGCACAATGATACGATCTCACAAAGACATCAGGGATTAACTACATTTCTTGTTTTAACACTAGAATGTTGTGAGATGTTGTGATTCAAAGCATGTATTAATACAAAAGCCTCACTGGCCAGCCATTCTTTCCCAGAAGACACAAAACATATTTGTTTGTTCACTCAGCCATCATATCCATGACATGGAGATCTGAAAAAAAATCAAAGTCTGTTCAAGTGATTTTCTCTTGCCAACTGCCATATTCTTAAAATGACTCTGAATATGTCAAAATCTATTTTAAAATGAAGAATACATCTTGTTGTATAATATTGGCCAGTGCCTAGATCAAATTGTATAAATAGGTAGGATTAATGTGGATTGGGAAATTGTATAAAAACCATCGGTCCAATAATAACGTAAAAAGCATTTTATCTATGAAAATGATACAAAGGCTGTGAAAACATATTTATCAAGCATCACACTTTAATGCAGGCCCCATGTAAAATAACACACCTTCACTGGCTGCTTGAGTTCTCATATGGGTAGATATTGATACTATTATTTTGCAAATGGGTACATACATTTAAAATAACTCATCAATGTCACTTAGAAAAGAAATGACAGCACTAGAATTCTGAGATCTGGGTAATATGTTAAACCAATTCTGTAACTACATTAATCATATTATATTGGTTTAATAATGAGAGCAAAAGATAATTTCATGACAGTGAGATATTAAAATACAGAATCTTAAATAAGACATTTATGTTGTATATGAAACACATTCATTTGCTTGTCACATAATGATCTGCTGGATTTTCAACTCTTTTCTGAAGAGTCATTCATGGTAGTAAATTTCTTCCACTTTTATGCTTAATCATCTTTTAGGATATTATCTTCACTGGATCATCAGAACTGGGTAGCTTCCAGAAGGAGGCAAAGAAATCAAACTTAAGAGAAGGTAACATTTTCAACTGGAGATGTCCTAGAGGTTACAGTTAATTCTTACAGGACATCTCCATTTATATTCCTCTAGTGGATGCATTTCATTAAAAGAGCACTTGTTCAAAATGCAGGGAACCCTCACTTTTTGTATTTAGCATTGTCAGTTAAATCAGTTTCTGGGGCTAGCCAATAGATCTTCCAAAACAGGATTTGGAAAACAAAAACTTGGTAGTTCCTGCTGAAATTACATCACAAAACATAGTCCTGCAGCTTATGTATCTGTTTATCACACTGAATTCTGAATTCTGGGTAATGGAGGTTGCAAGATGTTAATCTCCTTGAGGTATTTGCCCTGGGGATGGAAACAGGGCAAGGAAAAAGAGAAGAGGGAGAAATATAAGTCCTTGTGCCTACCAGGATCAAGGGCATTGTTATATTGTTATTCAAACTTCTGCTTTGAAACTTACACCTTCACTTTATTGCTAAACATACTACTTTGGGTGCTTGTATAAGTACAATGTCCCTTTGGAATTTGCCACTGGGAACAAAAGAACCAAGGCTGCAGCCATGGTCAGGACTGTAGCAGAACCGTTTTATTAATTTACTTTTTACATTCCAATCCCCATTCCCTCCTGCTCCACCCACTAATCCTCCCCCACCTCCCATCTGCTCCTGGAAAAGGATAAGACCTTCTACTAAGTCTGTGCCATCATCTCCTTGAGGCAACATTAAGGTTAGCCGGGCAGTGGTGGCACACGCCTTTAATCCCAGCACTCGGGAGGCAGAGACAGGTGGATCTCTGTGAGTTTGAGGCCGCAGGTCTGGTCCAACAGCCTCCAAAGCAACAGAGAGAAACTCTGTCTTGTAAAACCAACAAAAAAAAGATTAAGGCACTTCCCCACTCCCCACACCCCAGTGTCTAGGCTTAGAATGGGCTACAGTAAGTCAGTTTGTGTACTACAGTTAGATGTTGGACCCACTGTCAGTGCCCTCATATGTTTCTTCAGTCACACCATTGTCACCTTTATTAAGGGAGTCTAGTTTGGTTTTATGAAGGTTCTCCTTTTGATAGAGCAGAAACATGTTTTAAAGAATAAAAGTAAAACGTAAAGGCCAAAGAGATGGTTGAATGGGTAAAAGTTCTTGCTACCCCTGATAACCTTAGTTCAGTCCTTGGGACCCACAAGGTAGAAGGAGAAATCAGACTCCTACGAATTGTCCTCTGACTTCCACACATGTACCATCAATGCACACACACACACAGGCATGCACGCACGGACACACGCACAAATATATTTCTTGCCTGACTCAAAGCTTAACATATTGGCCTAAATGTAATCTACAAAGTTATAGTTTAGACTTCCAATGTCATTGTCTTAAGGTTGATGAGTCTCTTCAGTCTCTATTTGCTTTAGTAATTGATAAATTTGAACCTAAGAAGCTTAGGTCGTAGATATGGTAATAGTTATATTTAACTCTTAAGAGTGGACTATACAAACCATAGCAACATGACCCTTATGCCTTCCTTGGACTGGGTTCAGGGCAACAGACATAGCATTTAGGTGCTACTCAGTTTCCTCACCTTCATGGTCAGTGAGAAAGGGCCTTCTACAATGAATTTGACTTAGTGTGTTTATATCTACTTTATTCAGAATAGTTTGTCACTGATGAAGTTTTTTTCATATATCACTTTCATAAGTCTTAGTAATAAGTATGTATTATATGCCAGGAGTCATGCCAAATGTTTCTTACACTTTTCTAAAAGTAAAGATAGTGAACCACTTGGTCAATATCTGTTAGTATAGTTATTGATAAATAAGGTAATGACTGCCCTGTAAATTAGGCATTGTTAGCCTTCATTGAATTCTTCCAGAGGCTAAGGGTCAGAAAGTTCAAGCAATATATATTTGGGCAGGCAAATGCTAATTTACAAATCTGGAACTTAAGCCAAGTACAATCTTAAACCTGATATGAGTTTCAATTCCAGTTCTATTACATCTTAACTGTTTGACTATGGAGAATTCTTCAATCTTTATGGGGTGTTAGTATTTAGAATGATAGTAAATACATGAAAATGACCAAAATTATTTTTTAAGACTCTTATTAATACATTGGGAATTTCATACATATATACAATGTGTTTTGGTCTTATTTACTTTTACTCTTCTGCAAAATTACTCCCACATTCAACCCCACCCCTCCCAACTTCATGTTTTTTTAAAAAAATAACTTACTGAATACCATTTGTGCTGCCCAAATTACATGAGGCCATTTGTTGGAATGTAATCAACTTACCAGGGGCCATATCTCTAAAGAAAACTTCTCTCTCTCTCTCTCTCTCTCTCTCTCTCTCTCTCTCTCTCTCTCTCTCTCTACACACACACACACACACACACACACACAGACACACACACACACATACACACACCCCCTCAACTGTTCCAGTCTCCTCCAATCCTCATTCTTACAGTCTTTCTAATCCCTCTTCCATGATAAATTCTGAGTCTTGGTGAAAGAAAGTATAAAATATAAAATAGATGTGCCATTTATGGCTGAGCACCCCTAAATATATATTCTCTGCACTTTTACCAGTTCTAAATGTTAGGGTTAACTGTTGTCTGATGGGGGAAGTCCTGTGTATATGTCAATAAAGCACTGTTGGCCAATAGGGACAAATATAGGTGGGACTAGGAATCCAGGAGGACTCTGGGAAGGAGAAACACAGATAGTCAAAATGTAACGCCATGGGGTAGGAAGCCTGGAAACGTCTCTGGTAAGAGACATACTTAGATTAACAATTATGGGGTAATTACTTAAGTCAGAGCTAGCCAGTAAGAAATAAGCAAGGCCAACAGCTTCGTAATTAATATAGCCTCCTGTGTGTTTATTTGGGACTGATGCGGCTCTGGAACCAGGGTGGCAGGAAGGCTTCTCTCAAGGAAAAAGGCTTCCCCTTACAGTTGTCTACTGCAGAAAGAAACTTGTCTTGTGAGATCTGAAAAATACACTAATTTATTGGGATCAAAACCACATTTAAAGATATAGGGCTCTCTTCCTCATATACATTTATGCTCAATATGCTTTTCAATGTAGTGCGAGGACATGAGAATAAGAATTCCTACTTTTCCATGTGCATCAGGTTTTTGTAGTATTTTTTCTTCTTTCCACATTAGATAGAAGCTCAATAACACATAGAATGTCTACAGGAAAGTAAAATAAAAGGATGTTCTAAAGGGAGGTGAAACACTCCCATCTACAAGTGTGCTAGTTAAGTTCAGGAAGTAAACAACTCATAATAGTTTTAGGAAGTCCCTGAAACGATTATAGTCACTAAGTTCTTCATCTTCAAGGATATATATATATATATATATATATATGTATATATATATATATATTCTGTAGGAAGTACTGAAACACTGTCAGATCAGTTAAATCATGTAAAAGAGTTAGAAACAATTTAAACTGTCTGGAGAAGGCTCAGACAAACTGAGCTATTTGTAAAGGACACTGTCCTACTTGTTGAGCTGCCTACAGTTTGTGAAGTGTACTTTGATATCCAACTTTTTGGAGCTATCAACAATTCTAGGGTGGTCTTTTGTCACGTAGCTGTCTGTCTTGAGTAACTTTTGCTACAATTAGTAACACCTCACCAACATTTATTCAAGTAACCCTAAAATTGTGCTTTGGTCTGTCATTGGTTCCTTATCTAGGATAAATAGACATTAGTTAATGTCTTGTCAGGAATAGTGTCACACAAGAATTTCTAAGATATGTTTGCCATTAAGCAGTAGGGAATAACATTGTTAGAAGGGCCAATGAATTGAGGTGTCCATATCAAGAATAAGAGCACTAGCCTCAAGGAGAAAATTGACAACCCCTGTACTAGACAAATATCAACTAGACCTCTGGGGAGCTTTTAACTGATTTCATGCACTGCTTAGGGGAATAGTGTGATTCCTAAACTTTAAAATGTACCTATTTGATAAGTAGACTTTTAAAACAGAAATGGTAAGTAGACTTTTAAAACAGAAATGCTATCTAGAAAATTAATATCAATTTAAACTACAGAATGACTCATACTAGATTACATACAGTAGCTGTTTTAAGAATTAGGATAAACTTCTTGGCATACCCAGTATGCAGATATGTGTCAAATATATGTGACTTGGATTGTTAAGTAATGTGTAGTCCCTCACTCATTCATTCATTATGTTTATGTACTTACTGCAAGCCATGTATAGTATATAAATGAGTACTTTAAATATGAAATAAAATTAAATACAGAAAATACTAAGGCAAAAATATCGCAGTTATACATCTTCTGTCATTCTGTTGTGTCAAAGCTTCATATAAATGCACTTATAAATGCACTAAAAGTTACCTCTGAGCCCAGGAAACCTTGGGTCCCTCTGTTGAAAAATGTTTAAAAGATTTAGTTTAAGAGAAAACCATTACTATGTCTCTGTGTGTGGTGAATTAAAGACAGGGTAACTGGGTAGTAAAGACATGTCTTTGTTCTGAATATTTACTTTAAAATAATATGTACTCTGTTACAGCTAGGTTCTCCAAAATTTTATAAACATTTGAGGGCCATTCATCAGTCAAAGGCAAGGATATACCTATACCCCCGCACTGAAACTTCTAAACAATGCCTTGTGTATTTGAATTTCTGTCTGATTCCAAGAACACACACAAATAGGAGAAATTAATTCAATCTGCAGTGTCCTGTAATCTTAATTCTTAAGTTATCCAAATCTACGTCTTCCAGCATTGATCACAGATCCTGTTTATATATTCCACAGTTATAATTACTATATAGATTAAAATACCTTCTTCTTTAGCAGTGTTCAAAAGGGCTTATGGATACATTTTTAAAGTTCTCGAGTGCTCAGAATGACAAGAATAAATATCAAAGAACATGTCATTTTATTGACAATTTTGAGTAAGCTCCATGTATTTATATCGGTTCTAACAGTACTGAAAAGATATGTATGATGCATGCTACGTATATTACCAGATTCAGTTCAAGATGGGAACAATGAACTGTAATTGTTGCTTTTTTCAGTGACTTTAAAAAGACCTTTATACCTTGTAATTAATTGGCCAACTAGGGAAATCTGCTGTAGAAATAAATGCAGTTCAAATAGTATTCCATAGTAGATGGCATTTGTTCAGAACCCTTTTTTTCTGAAGACTATTGAAACATGCATGAGAAACTACCAATTACTTAGCCCAGAGAGAATTCCTTACAGAAAGAGCTGGGGGAATTATCATACAATAATAATAAAAACACTGATTGTGCTACCTAGGGCATGAGATCATATGTTCTTTGTGACTTCAGTAACAGGGTTTTATATCTAATTAAGTCTATCAATGTACTTCAGCATCAGTTTAAACAGTGGACTTCTTAGTGAAAAATTAAAATTTATTTGAATGAAATGTGCAGAGAACTGCAAGTCTTAAAGTGACATTGGATGTCTTGCTTCTAAGAATACTTTTCACTACTATATACCATTTGTGATGATCATCTTAAAGTGCAGCAGCCGCTGAGAATGTATTAGTCTTCACATTTCCCTAAGGACTTTAACATTCTGGATTTATTGCAGAAGAAAATGTATGGAACATGCTATGCAGATGAAATTAAATTTTTCCCTCTCCTTTTGAACTGAAATTTACAGTTGAGCTTCACTCATAAGACTCTTATCACAAACCAGACATTTAAATAAGATAATTTTGCAAGATAGGAATATATACATTTATGGTTTCATTTTTCCTCTCATTTGACCATCTTGTTACTCACATTAATTCCATTTAGATAACTGATATTTGATTGTATTAGGCAGATAATGTTTGATAGTGCAATCACTGCCACTTTGTTTTTCTTAATTCAGCTTCTGATTTAAAGCTGAACATTTATAATTCATTTCCTTTTGTATAGCCTATTTTTTAAACTTATTATTTGTTCATTATCTGAAATAGAAAAAAAGCTTGAAGGAGTATTAGAAAATTATTCACCTCTCATCTTGCCTAAAGTTGAGTGGAGAGTTGCCCTCACTCATTATTCATACCAGTGATGATATTGGCAAGATAGATGGTGATAAATCTTTGTCAGGCAAATAGATTGCAAAAGGAATAATAAAACTCATACTGGGAAAACAAAATGAGAATATTTTCATAAGAATGCTTTTCCTGCATGACACCTTCATAAACATGGGATATGAGTCAAAAAATAATTTGGTATTGGAACACAAGTTATAGTCAGATTTGAGATGGAATGGTTTGACAACATGGTGAGAATAACTAACAGCATGGTTACCAAACATGTTCATCTGAAAACTAAATTTCACTGGGTCTGGTGGCACATATCTATCATCTCAGCACTTTGGATGAGGAAGGTTTAGGCATAGGACTTCAAGGTCACTCTTTGTTGTAACGCTAACTTGAGTTCTGCTTAGGGACGTAGGAGACTTTGTCTCAAAAAATAAAAACTAAAAAGGAAAAAAGGATCCTTAAAACAAAAACCTATAATAGTCCTAAATCTCATCTATCTTATATGCTGCTATCCTGATGTTTAAAATGAGCGGCAGTTGCTATTCCAACACTCTGAAAACACTGCTTGAAAGAGGTCAATAGATTTACCAAGTACTTTGAAATGTGTTACATGTAATTTCATAGTTCTTATTGAAAGTCATTCTCACATGAATAGATAAGCCATATTTACACAAAATCATGTAATTGCAATGTGTATTTCTAGGCCTGTGACAAGCATCTTCCTTCCATCCCCATAGTATATATTCACTGAAAATGATATTGGGTTATGCACAGACATTTTCCTTTGAATATATAATGTACCTTGAACATGTAATTCCATTGTCTCATCATCTTTTTTCTCTCCCACTCTCCTTAATCTACTTGCCTTTACCATATGAAAGTATACCATTAATACAAATTATTTCCAGCAAGTGGTAGGGATGAGTTTTTTGTAAGAATTTTTGACTGTACGAAAAAGTGGTTATTTCAGTAACTGGTAATTGTTGATAGGCTTTACAACGATCCATTTGAATGTGTCATTTTTGTGTCTGAACTGATACGAAAACATGTAAAAATATTTTGGAGTCATTACTATCAAATAATTGAAAAGAATAAATATTTCTTTTGGTAGTAGGTTCAAAACTAGGTACAAAGTTAAGAAACTGATAGACATGAGAAAGAAGAAAAAGACATCAGTTGAAAAGAACAACTATTCTCTTAAATGTGTCCCAAAGCAATTATCTTTCAGACTCATGATTGAAGTCTATGCTTCTAACCTTTTATTCATATTTTAAATCCATGATAAACTCATAGTGTTTTTCCCTGTTTGGTGGTGGCTGCATTTGAATCAGTGTTAATAAAGTCAGAAGAGTTCCCAGATGTACAACTTATTTACTCCATGGTGATGGTGAGTATCTCCTGTATGTCTATGTAAGTTCAACAAAATCCAAATGGCAAATGGAATCATTGAGTTGATCTGACAACATCAAAATGGACACAATTAGATTGACTGAAATTACAAACATGCAATGTTGCCAGTTCAGGCAGAAGTTCTTTGCAATGCCAAAATACCTAGGTCTCCTTTTTTTGATAACTGACTTACATTTAAAAGAATTTCTTAGAGCAAGCTTTTGAAGTTGAAATGCTATCAGCTCAGAAAGCTCAAATGTCCTTTCCCTAAATTTTGACAAAGTTTAAAAAAATGTAAGCTATTAACATTTGAAATATCTTTTGACTTAAACCTGTATCTGTGGACTTGGAATGAAGTTACATGTTTTTCTCAGCTTGGATTTAAAAAGGTAATTCAAAATGAAATGTGCTATTAATAGCACTCTAATTTTGTAGTCTGGTATTTGCTATAACATCACAGACATCAGCAACAACAAATTAGGTATGACATGTTTGTTAAAGGAGAAAACACTTAAAACCTACACAATAATTTAAGAGTATATTAGAAAAAATTTCCAGGGAGAGAAAAATATTCTTTAAAAAAATAAAAAATGGGACCATAGCAAGTTATACTTGGTTGACTCTGTTTTTGAAATGCAAACAATATACTGTGATTTGATAGCAGAGTTACTTTTCCCATTTTCATTCTTGATTTATAACTCCAATTTTATATTCAGTTGTTAACAATCTTACAAAGCCTGTGCAAATCTACAGAGATAATGAAAAATAAATGACACTATAAAACCTAGTCAAAATTAACACTAGGCTATTAAGATGTCAAGTTACAAAGGGTTAGTTTCATCAGGTATACCATTTTGTAGTACAGTATTGGGCCACTACAGGGGAAATAAATTATTCAGCCTCTGCTCCTTTTAGAATTCTAGGAACAACTTGTGCAAGCAGCCCCTGTCTCTTGCTCTGGCAGAGCATGGAAAATAATTCAGGCTTTATTCTTGTAGACTCTGAATGGGAGTCTGTGATGATTTTAATGTCTTTCTTTGAAAATTCCAGTGTATTTTAATGATATTGTGAATCACTGGTGTTGGTGAAAGGTTTCATTACTCATTGTATCAAGTTGAAATGCTCCATTACTCATTATACCAGGTTCAAATAAGACATAACTCCTTTGTATTATAATCCTTATTTATTAAAATGTATTTATCTTGTGTGGTACATTAATATGTGTTTTTCATAAGAGATGCAATTTTGGTAACAATTTCCCACAAAATTAGAAGAGTTATCTGAAAGCTTTGAGACAATTTAGTAGAATATTAATCTTACAAAATTACTATGCTAATAATGTTCTGTTAAGTAAACGCATTTTGGCTTCATTATAGCATTCCTGAAGTGATCCTTAACCCACCACTTGCAGTCTGGGTGGGGAGGGGAACATTCCTCAACACCAATGTTACCTTGACATCTATAATTCTGACCATTCTACAGCTTTCTTCCTCTGATGAAAATTAATTTCAAATATTTTCTGATGAGGCAGTTGTAAAAGAAGGGATATATTCTGTACCATAGCAACCAAACTATTGGTTGTCAGCCTTACCCTCATATGGAACTTGAATGCAAGTAATTACTATGTTTTTTCATCTAGCATTTTTACTTTCATTTTTTAAAAGAGCAAAATGTTGTATTACATGTTGCTGCCTCAAACACATGGAAGTCTAAATGAAAGTGTCAAAGAAAAAAAGAGCTTACTATTAAGTGCTAGAGTGGGAAAATATTTTGCTGGAAGACTGGCAATCTAAACTGTTAAAGAGATGTATTTTGTATATGTCTATTAACAAACAGTTAAAAAGTACAGTTTCCATGTGTATAAAACAAATGAAAGGGAAATGAGAAAACTGTCAACTTCCTGTTTAATAGGCCTGAATGTACAAGTAGATTGACTTGAAATGCCAGACTGAGAAGTCAAAATGAATTATAAAAAGGAATAGTTTAAGATACTTTAGAAAAACTGGTAATATACATTTTTGCATTGCTTATGTTACTGGCAGATGCCATTTTGGGTACAAACTTTATTTTTAAGGTTTAGTTGTAAAAAAAATAAATTCAAAGGCCAAATAAAAGTAGAAATGACAAAAATCTTATTTTTTGAATCACCACAAAGTTATGAGAGAGGAATTATTATTTTCATTTATAGAAGAAGGCGAGTTTCAAACAAGTTACATAATGTACCGAATAAGATATTGTTCGAAAAACAGAATTCCAACATGTGTATCTGGCTCTTTCCTCTGCATAGAAGCATGCATCTGGGTATGTGGAGAATTATAGCCTGTGCCAAGAATATAAATATATAAATGTTAAAATAATATGTTTGCATGAATTCAGGAAAATCTTTTCCGTTGTTTAATTCCTATTTTTTATCAGTTGCTCAGCATCACACACACAATATTATACTTCCTTAGAGAATAGTCTGATTTGTGTCCAGGATATTTACAGTTTGTCAAAAAGTGAAAAAGGAAAACGTAGTCTTAAAGGGCATTAATATGGGAGCTTGAGAAATGGCTCAGTCCCTACAAGTTTGGTTCGCAGAACGCATGTGGGGTGGCTCACAACCAACTGTAACTCCAGCTCCAGTGAATCCCACATACTCATTTGGACTCTGTCAATACCTGCATTCACAAATGAACAAATTCTCTCTCTCTCTCTCTCTCTCTCTCTCTCTCTCTCTCTCTCTCTCTCTCTCTCTCTCTCTCTGTCTCTCTCTGTCTGTCTCTCTCTGTCTGTCTCTCTCTCTCTCCCTCTCTCTCTCTCCCTCTCTCTCCCCTCCCTCTCTCTGTCCCTCACACACGCACACACACACACACACACACACATATGCAATTAAATATATATCAAAAATTAAAGGCATCAATTTGTGATTAATACAACACCCCAGAGAAGGGTCAAGATAGAGAATGACAGAGTGACAAGAGCTCAAGCTTGAGATATCAAATAAATTATGCAAGCCCCAAAGAGAGTTCTGTCTGTTATTGCCTTCACTCCTTAAGAAGAATACACTTACAAAAGGAAAACCTGTACTGGAAGAAAAAGTTTTTATTGCATAACACTGTTTGCTTACCAGCTATTTAAATTTAATCCAAGCATCAAGGAAAGAGTTGAGAAACTGCTAAAAAATTTTAGACAATCACTATTTTGCCAGAAAACACACTCTGAATTTCCTTTTTCCTCCAAAAGCAAATGAATAAAAAGAAAACATTTATTTTAGTGCCAAATTTTGAGGAGAAGATAATAGGATGTCCAAATGACAGCAAAATTATTTCCGAAAATCTTTATTGAGATAATCCCCATTAGGATGGTAAAATTTTGTAGTTTCACAGCTGATGCTGTGATAGAAAACAATATCCATCTACATTCCCAGAATCATAAATAGACAGCACCGAGGTTTTCTGGAAATATTAGCATAAGTGAAATGAGTATTTCTACCATTTCATTACACAAAGGTTCTTCATTTGTTCAAGAACAAAGAGTAATTCATAATTGTCATATATTGTCAAAATTATGGAAGTATATAAACCATGCTATAGACTCAGTGACTGTTCCTAGTTTGAATACTCTTTTGCTTTCAATCAGTTCTATCACAAGTCTACATTTTCAGACTGGTATTGAGATTTATATGGCCCAAAATGGAAACATAAGGAAAATTACTAGATGAGTACCTCATTGGTCTTGAAAGGCCCTTACTCTTCCACTCTACATGTTAAACAAAAATAGTTTTAAAGATCTCTAGGTAAAGAGAATGCTAAGCAGACAGATTACATCATTTGTTGACAGGTATACAGGTTGATACAAACTCAGATTTATTTGATCTCTAAAACACTGTACCACAGCTGCCCTCATAACTTCAAATTATTCGTTTAAACAGGAAAGTATCCCAGGAAGTCATCAAGGGAAAGAGGAGGAAGGAAGAGTAAAGAGTAGAGTGAGAGTCTGAGTCTGAGATAGTCCTTGTTAGATAGCATCTGTAAACTCTCTAAGCTGGTCTGTGTACACAGTAAGGACAAACTATGTAAAGCTATATAAAGAGTATGATGTAGTTCAAAGGAACACACTTGGTGCCCTTTCATGACCTCCGGAAATATAGGTCAGTGCATTGCAATAAGTAAAATATTGTATTATGCAAATATAACCTCTGAGCCTAAAGTCCCTCTTTCAGCCACACCCTTCTTTCTAGGTTGCTTCCTCCTCTTTCCTCTTACATAAGGATTTTGGCCTATATAGCTATTGAGACAGTGTTTCTCTGAAGGATCTTACAAGTCAAGTAGGCAAATTAAAATAAATACACAAATGATGCATAGCCCAATGCACATAAAAACATTCTGTTAACTAAAACACAAATGCAGTTATGGTACAAAGATTACAAAGATAAGTGATTAGAAAGCACACAGCTCAGAGGTAGTTATCAGGATTAATGTTGCTCAAGTTAAGGCCAATTTAGACTCATGAGGGTAAAAAAGTAACTTAGTCTACTATGGCCACCAGAAATGAATAAGCACAATGCCTGATGGGTGTTGACTATCCCTGATGGTACTGAATCCAGTTACTGAATCTCATTTAATTCTTAATAATTATTCACATAGAGCATTTTCTATGTGGCCTTTGAAGAAAGATTCAGTTTATTGTCTATTGGTCTGAAGATTTGATCTAACTTTTCTTCACACTGCCTCCCAAAGGATCCTTTCAGAATAACAACTTTAGAATATCAAAATGGCTTTAGTGGGGAGGTATAAGAAATCAGGATAAAGTCAATTTGAGATGAACCTTAAAGAATTGCTAATGTTGCTGCACTGAGAGGACAGAAGGGTGGCCTGGTGAAGAAGTATTACACAGGTCATTTTCCTAAAGTTTTTCCAAGTTTTATAGACATGAATCACAGAAATTGAAATATGGTTTTACATTATAGGAGAATTGACAGGTAGAGTCTCTAAGTAATATTTGACTGGCTGGCAATGGGCAGGTGCTAAAAATTTTTGAGCATGGTGAGAACTTGATGGGAATTATCTTAAGAGGGTCTTCTGACAGGGGATATAGCATGCAGTGGAGTAAAGAGGGATAAATGGTGAGAGACCAATTAGAAAGCTATTAAAGTAGTCCGGGATGAAAGGTAACGAGAGCATTAACCAGAGTGTTGGCAGTGAAAACAGAATGGAGGGTACAGATGCAAGAGACACCAAGCAAGTAAGATCAAGAGCTCTTAGAAATTGATTGTGTGTGAAGGACCAAAGAGAGAAAGCTGGCTATAGTGACTGAAGTGCTCAAGCCTGAGAGACTGGGAGAGAAGATTGTACTACTAAGAGGAAAAGAAATGAAAGATGTTTGGTGCAAAGACAAGTGCAATATCCAGTAAGAGATGTGAATTGCTCCTATGAATATATGTAAGAGATATGCAAGTTGGTTGCAAAAAGGGATAGCAAAAGACTCTGGGTGGGGTAAAATCAATGGTAACAGTATAACAAATAGGGATAATGGAAGGGGTGGGAGTCAACATCACAGTAGCTATAAACTCCAGTTCAGTGAAGAATAGTGAAGGAAACAAAACAATGTAGGAGACTGACAAAGACATTTCAGTCCTCACTAGACACAAAAATGGTGTATATCTTGTTAAAGTTCCTCAGGGCTGGGCAGAAGATAGGATCTTCCATCTTAGAAAAAAAAATCACATTAAAGCTATAAGCACAACTCACATTCAGTCTTAGAAACCTATAATGCCTTTGAAGTCATTGGTATTTATTACTAACAGGTAGTGTCTGCTATGCATTAAATATTAGGCAATAGACTCATGTGAAGCTTTAGCAGGTTAGCCTTAAACTGAACTTGAATAATCAATGGATCAAGGTTTTGACATATGTTCCGTTTACTTTAATTCAAAGCATCATTAAATCAAATATGGGATACATTTTTACTGTCCTTTGATCTGTGTCTTCTGGGGATTTTAAATAACATTTCCTAGTCAGTCAAAGCTGCATTTAAATTGTATATTAAGGGTCTGACTTAACTTCATAAAAACAAGGACATTCAGAGTTAATGCTGAAAACATTGACCTTAACTTACCCCATCAAAACATCTGAAAAGAATGTTGCCTTCTTTTTGCCTGTGTTTTCATACTTTTAGATAAAATGCAAATGTGGAAAAGAATGTGTGAACTTGACAATCTAATGAAGGTGGTCCAAAAGAAAGGACAGATGGGAGAGAGTGGGTGAACCAAATCAAACACAGGGAGATTGCTGCCTACTCTTTATACATTTCCCTAAGACAGTTTTTGGCATATTCAGATTAGCGCTATGACATTTTCTAACCAGAAGTAAATAATTATGGGTTTAGCTCCTTCTCCTTATTTTGTGAATTAAGAAGCTGAACAACACTCTTAAGTTGATGGTGATGCTTCCATGTACTTGCTTTCACTGGTCTGTAGGTTGTATCTTCCTCTACAGGTGCCATAGTTTTACCCCTAGATTGAATGGTTTTCAGGTTTGACGCCTAACCAATCCTTTGAACTCTGGCTGCTTGAAATTTCTGATATGTGTCCTTTTTCACCTTTAAGAAGTTCCCTCATTTAATATAAGAATAACAAGCTGAGATACTCAGACAAACTTTTGGGAACTAAAGGTGCTACTGATCTTGCTTGTGTTTGTGAGAGTGGCCAGAAGTTTCCTTAGCTTGTTCTCATCACAAACATGGGGACCAGAATTCAAATCTCTAGTACCTACTAGGCTTGAAGTTCAGTGAGAAACTCTGTCTTAAGAGAATAAGGTGGCAAGAAATAGAAGAGGACATATGATGCCTTCCTATGGCCTATGTAAAGGTACATATGTGGGTATCTGCACACACAGCTGAACAAATATTTATCACACAAATGCAGCATGCACACACACACACTGTCTCTCTCTCTCTCTCACACACACACACACGAACGCACGCAAACACACAAAAATAAAATAAAATGCTGTACTTAAATATGTCTGGCAGAATATACAGCTCAGTGGATAATGTTTCCTGCCATCAAGCCTGATATCTCAAATTCAATCCCTTAAACCCATACTGTGGAAGAGAACAATGCCTACAGGTTGTACTCTGACCTCCATATACACATTGTGATATGAGTATTCCGACACACATTCCTTGTCTCTCCCTCTTTGTTTCTTTCTCTATCTTTTCTCTCCTCTCTCATACATGCACACACACATGAATAAACAAATGCATGTAAAGACAAATCTTTATAATCTATGTTATAGATACCTGAAAAAAAAATGTTTCTGAACAGCCAGACTGAGAGTTGTCTGGATGAAAAGGCTTTCCATCTGTGTTACTATATAACTTTTTAGGTTGGTGCTCAATGTGCTTACTTATAAGGGTGTTCTTATGAGGAAGCCACACATTTCTTGTGCAGAACGTTAAACTAGAACTTTTAACCAGAAACATTTCTAAAGGAAAATGTGTAGGACTGAAATAACTTTTTTTATTATTTTAAAAACTGACGTTTTAAATTTTTAAGTTAGAAACAAGCTTGTTTCACATGTCAATCCCAGCTCTCTCTCCCTTCCTTCCCCCCCACCCTCTCCATCAGGTCCCCCAGTGCCCCATCAAATCTCCACTCCGATCCCCAAGGAGGTGAGGCCCTCCATGGTAGATCTCCAGTGACTATCATTTCATCCAGGGCAGGGTCTAGGCCCTCCCTCAAGAGTCCAGGCTGAGAGAGCATCCCCTATTGTGGCATTGGCACTCAAAGTCTATTTGTATGCCAGGGATAAATATTATCCAAGGCCCCATAGATTGCTTAGGCCTCCTCACTGACATCCACATTCAGGGGGTCTGGGATAGTCCCATGCGTTCCACACAGCCACCAATCTGGGGTCCCAAGAGCTCCCCCCTTGTTCAGGTCAACTGTTTATGTGGGTTAAACCAGCCCAGTATTAACTCCTTTGCACATCAGTTCTCCCTTTCTGACACTAGATTCCACGAGTTCAGTTTAGTGTATGTCTATGGGTATCTGCCTCTGCTTTCATCAGTCGCTAGATGAAGGTTCTGTATCCTAGACTCTCTGGCAGTGGGATTATAGGCTGGCACTCCCCAGATCTATGTCTAAAATCCATATATGAGAGAGTACATACCATATTTGTCTTTTTTGACTGGGTTACCTCACTCAGGATGGTTTCTTCTAGCGCCATCCATTTGCCTGCAAATTTCAAGATTCCATTGTTTTTTCCTGCTGAATAGTACTCCATTGTGTAAATATACCACCTTTTCTCTATCCATTCTTCAGTTGAGGGGTATCTAGGTTGCTTCCAGGTTCTGGCTATTACAAATAATGCTGCTATGAACATAGTGGAAGATACATACTTTGTGTGTGAATTGGCATCTTTTGAGTATATGCCTAAGAGTGGAATTGCTGGGTCTTGTGGTTGACTGATTCTCTTTGTCCTGAGGGATCTCCAAACTGATTTCCAAAGTGGGTGTATGAGTTGGCAGTCCCACCAGAAGTGGAGTACTGTTCCCCTTTCTCCACATCCTCTCCAGCATAAACTGTCATTTGAGTTTTTGATTATAGCCATTCTGATAGGAATGAGATGGTATCTCAGAGTTGTTTTGATTTGCATTTCCCTGATGGTTAGGGATGTTGGGCACTGTCTTAACTGTCTTTCAGCCATTTTAGACTCCTCTACTGAGAGTTCTCTATTTAGTTCTGTACCCCACTTTTTCAATGGATCATTTGGTGTTTTGGAGACTTGCTTCTTGAGTTTTTTGTAAATGTTGAAGATCAGCACTCTGTCAGATGTGGGGTTAGTGAATGTCTTTTCCCAATCTATGGGCTGTCTTTTTGTCTTACTGACTGTGTTAGGAACGCCTATGTAGGCAAAGGCCTGCAGGCAATGGGAAATAACATCTTTAATCTTCTCTCCTGAGTGGAGAGAGGAAAAAATCAGTTTAGAATACCTATCTACCGAAACATGCATGTATTTTAATTTCCCTGCCTGTGGCAGGTGAGTTATATCCATTTGCCAAAGATGGTTGGCCCTGAGGCCCTGGGGATTTACCCCCTCATTGGGAGAATTATGATAAGGGGCACAGTCAGGGCACTGAGAGGTAATCTGTGTAGCCATGGATAGGGGGCACCCAGTATGAAATTTAATGGAGCGGGCATTTAGATGATATCGCGCATGGAGCTGATGGGCAAGCTGCTCCTGAGTGTATAAGACCCTAGGGCGGGTCAAGGAGTCAGCAAATTGATTGCCCTGGGCAAGGGGTCTTGGAAGGTTAGTATGTGCATGAATAAATCCCACATAAGCAGGGTGGATGCGCTGCCAAATAAGATGTTGGAGCTGAACTAATAAGGAACGAATCTGAGAGGTTGGAAGAACATATGGAGAGGTTTCTAAAGGTCTGACAATGTTGGCAACATAGACACTATCAGTATATAAATTAAAGGGCTCCCCCTCAAACATTTGGAAGGCCATCAAACAGGCAAACAACTCTGCAGCTTGTGCTGACATTTTCCCTATGGGTACCCTCTTCTGCACCTGAGAAGAAACCACCACCGCGAAACCTTTGGAGGAACCATCTGTAAAGACTGAGCGAGCTCCAACTAGGGGGCTCTCCTTTAAAACCTTGGGAAAAATCACAGGATGTTGTTTAAAAAAAGACATCAAGGGGCTATTGGGATAAAGGTTATCAACCTTGGCACCTGTAGATGTAATAAACAGGGTCCACCCATCATGGAAGTTCTGTAGATGTTCCATCTTCTCTTTATCATAAGGAAGAATAATTTTATCAGGACTCTTTCCAAAGGTTTGGATGCTAAACTTGTGTGCCTTCCATAACAATTGTAAAATCAGATTATAGTAGGGGGCCACTACCTTCTTAGGGGAGGCTGACAAATGTATCCAATAAATGGAGCCAGTCTGCCAAAACACAGCAGTGGGCGAAAAGCTAGATGAAAGTACAACCAGAACAAGAGGCTGTCCATAATCTATATGGCAAAGGTGGGCTTGCTCTATACTTTTAAACAACAATTGTAGGGCATTCCTGGCCCCTGGGGTAACCTGTCTAGGGGAAGTTGGAGCGGGATCCCCAGGAAGAATATCATAAAGGGGTTTAAGAGCCACTGTTTCAATAGAAAGAGAAGGGCGAATCCACTGCACCTCTCCCAAAAATCTCTGCCAGTCATGAAGCGTTTTTAAATTTGAACAATCAATTTGGAGTCTTTGGGGCCGGAGGCCAGTTTGTTGAATTTGATGACCCAAGTAAGTATAAGGGGGTCTCTTTTGGATCTTTTCTGGAGCCAAAATAAATCCGCGGGCCTCCAGGAGCTCTTGTAGCTCTGCAAAGGCTATGTAACATTGCCTCTCCTAGGCTGCAGCCAAAAGAACATCATCCATGTAGTGGATGATGTAAAGATCAGGAAACTTACGCCTGAGGGGATCTAAACAGGCAGCTACATAAATCTGGCATATAGTTGGACTGTTAGCCATCCCTTGGGGGAGCACCACCAATTGGAAGCGAAGTGCAGGCTCCCTAAAGTTAATTGCAGGAAGGCTAAATGCAAACCGAGGACTATCTTGAGAATGTAGGGGAATGGAAAAGAAGCAATCTTTTAAATCAATGACAATCAAATGCCAGCCTTTAGGAATGGCCATAGGTGAGGGCAAGCCAGGCTGGAGCGCACCCATGGGCTGCATGGTCGCATTTACGGCCCTCAGGTCTTGTAGTAACCTCCACTTTCCTGATGGTTTTTTAATTACAAATATGGGGGTATTCCAGGGGGATGTGGAGGGGACCAGATGGCCCGCCTCCAATTGTTCTTGAACTAGCTGATGAGCAGCCTGGAGTTTTTCTGCTGGTAAGGGCCACTGTTCCACCCATAGGGGATCATCTGATAGCCATGTGATAGGTATGGGGGCTGGTGGCGCAACAGTGACCCTCATTAAAAATGGTTAAAATCCTTCCTGTTCCCTGGGGCCCTGGTATTCAAAGGGGGGGGATGCCACTGGGCAAGCCTCTCCCTGTTCTAGTTTATCTAGGCTCTTCCCCTGACTCCAGCCCATCCCTTGCTGGGGGTCCCCGCTTTTGGACTTGGGTGCCTGGGTGGTGAGGACCACTCCCATTTCTCGTAGGAGGTCTCATCCCCAGAGGTTGGTAGGGAGGCCAGACAAAACATATGGTTGAAAAAAACCCTGTGTGGCCCTCAGAATCTTGCCACTTTAGCATTCTGAGGCTCTTTTGTGGCACAGCCTGTCCTATTCCCTGGAGGGTCACCTTCCCTTCCTGCTTGGCCCAGGCAGGGGGCCAGAATTTATCTGAGAGGACAGAAATGTCCGCGCCAGAATCTAAAACACCTTTGAAGGACTTGCCTTCTATCTTTAATGTAAGCTGGGGGCGGTTCTCCATGGTGGCTACCCAAAATGCTGCTGGGCCAGTACTTCCAAAACCTTGGTTATCCCTTTTCTCTTTAATTTTTTGAGCCTCACAAGGAGCTGTAGGGAGGAGGAGTAACTGAGCAATCCGTTCTCCTGCTGGGTTGGCAACAACCCCACTGTCCACTGATGTCATTATTTTAATCTCTCCCTCACTATCCTGGTCTATAACACCAGGGTGTACCTGGATGCCTGGAAGGATAGTACTGGACCGTCCCAAGAGTAGTCCAACTGTGCCTGGGGGCAATGGCCTATGTACCCCAGTAGGGAGGGCCTGGATCCCCATCTCGGGTGTTAGGACTGCCCGGGTGGAGGGACTGATGTCCAGTCCTGCACTGCCTGAAGTGGCTCTAAGGAGGTCTGAGATATGAAGGGGTTGCTCTGGGGGAGTAAACGAATCTTGCTGCTGCCCACAGCGGGGGTCATTGCCCCATACACATTGGTTTTGGGGCCCTGGGGCAGGGCCCTCTTCCAGTTTTTTTGATTATTATTAGTAGGAAGGAAATTGCCCCCCAAGTCAGTTCTAGAGTAACAGTCAGTGGCCCAATGATATCCCCTTTGGCAGCGGGGGCATAAACCAGGTCTCTTGAGACTAGTAGTACTATTTTGAGGGCACTCTCTATGGAAGTGTCCCTCCCTACCGCAGCTGAAACATGTTTTTCTCCCTCCCTGATTAGATCATTTTTTCCCCCTTGGGGTCGAATAGTAGCAGCTAACACTTGGCCCTGGATGAAATTACCATTAATGTCTCTACAGATCCGGATGTAGTCATTTAGACTTTTGTTGCGGTGGGGGCAAAGAGCCTCTTTACAGTACTTATTTGCATTTTCAAAAGCTATCTGTTTGATAATTGGCATTGCAGGCCTAATGCCCCCAAATATTCTCTCTGTTACCTGATTGAGGCGGTCTACAAAGTCTTGGAAAGGTTCGGAGGGTCCTTGAAGGACTCTGGACAGGTGATCCCCTCCTTCCTTTGAAGGCAATGCTTTCCAAGCACCTTGGGCTGCTGCCGCCACTTGGGCATAGACAGCGATGTCATATTGCATTTGTTGTTGAGCGGTGGCATACTGACCACTCCCAGTAAGCATCTCCATATTTCTCTGGGACTGTCTGGCCTGTGCATTCCTTTGGGCTGTCTGGCTGCATCTTTCTTGAAACTCACCTCTCCAAATCAAATAATCTCACCCGGACAAGGCTGCTCTGCAAAGCTGCTGCCAATCGCCAGGTGTCAAATTAAGAGGCACAAAAGATTCCATTAAGGAAAGTGTAAAGGGAGCCTGTGCTCCATAATTTAGAGTTGCCTCTTTCAGTTGTTTCATATCTTTGAAACTTAAAGGGTTATGGCACCTAATGACCCGCTCAGGGTTGTTTGGGTCTGGAACTTGCATTACTGGGGCCACTACCGGACAGCATTGGACCCCTCCTCTGGGTCTTCCCTCCAGGTCCGAGAAGGAGGAGTCCCTCATTTTAGAGTATGGAGGGTTTCTCTCCCTGCCCTGTCTTTTTTTAATTCGAGTCCTTTTTAATGCCTTTTTAAGGGCCGAGACCTCAGCAAGTAACCGTTCTCAGACGAGTCAGAGTCTGGGTATGAGCTATTTTCATTTTCTAGGTCTGACAGAGTAGGATATACCCGATTCTGACTGAAGTCCCTCCTTTTGGGTCGCGCCCCGAGATTTCTGTTAACTATTTTGTTGTTGCTAAGAGGCTCCTCCTCATCCTCACTAACAATGGAGCCTCTAGTTTCAGTCAGGGTTTCTCCAGATGATTCACTGTCACTCTCTGCCTCAGAACTCAGAGACTTGTAACTCTGAAAAAGCCTCTTTTGTGGCCTGGACTACCTGGCGGTGGCTAGCCTTATCTGTCAAAAGTGCGCCCTTCACTAATCTCCATAAGAAGAATGTGGATGGTGGCAGGGACTCAGGTCCCTCTTTTCGTAAAAGTTGATGATGATCACGGCGAACCTCCTCCCAATCTGGGATATTTAAGCTCCCCCCGGTAATGAACCATGGACTGGCTCGTTTGATCGGCTTTAGAAAGACTTCTAAGGTTTTAGACTTTACTGTAGTCCCATGTCCTTCAAGTAACTTTTTAACTTGATACTGTAATTTAAGCTTCCAAGAACTATTCCCCATGGTTTCTTTTCTTTTTTCCCCAATCTGTCCCTGGCCAGAAAAAGAGACGAACCCACTCACTTACCTCGCTTTCACAATCTCGGTGGAACCTCCAATTGTCGCACCTGCTGTGTGGCCTGCATCCGAGAATGTAGCGAGGTGGTCGGGATAGATGACACAGAGACCAGTTGGTTGCTTTAAGAAAACTTTATGCTTCCCAAGTCAGCTTAGGAGGAGACTCTAAGTCCACTTAGGAGAGAGAAGTCTCAGGAGAAGTCTCTCCAAGAAAAAAGAGCTCCCCCTTTTAAGGACTTCTGCCATCCATCTACATACAATTCTTTCCAGACTTCTCACCCTCCTGGCTGGTGGTTTAATCTCTGGCCCCAGAATCGGGGAGACACCGCAGGGGGGACAGGAAGAGGCATCTAGCCGTAGGGGGTGTGAAAGTCATGGTATCTCAGTGAGTGAGCCCTTATCTGAGCCCTATCAAGAGCTTTAAAGCACTGAATTGTTTTCAGTAAACATTACACAGCTGCCTGCTCCCAGGCCGAAGGGGAAGTGGGTTTCTGCTCAAGGTCTGGTGTCCCCACAGTTTCCAGTGCCGACGGGTTTAAGGCTACTTCCTACTTTGTCTTCTATTAGATTCAATGAACCTGGATTTATGTTGAAGTCTTTGATCCACTTGGACTTGAGTTTTGTGCATGGGGGATACAAATGGATCAATCTGCAATCTTTTATATGTCAGCATTCAGTTATGCCAGCACCATTTGTTGAAAATGTTTTCCATTGTACCATTTTGGCTTCTTTGTCAAAAATCATGTGCTCATAGGTGTGTGGATTAATGTCCAGGTCTTTAATTCCATTAAGCCACATGCCTGTTTTTATGCCAGTTCCAAGCTGTTTGCCTTAGTATTTCTCTATAGTAAAGACTGAAGTCAGGGAAAGTGATGCCTCCAGAAGTTTCTTTATTATACAGGGTTCTTTTGGCTATCCTGGGTTTTTTGTTTTTCCATATAAAGTTGAGTACTGTTTTTTCAAGGTCTGTGAAGAATTGTGCTGGGATTTTAATGGGGACTACATTGAATCTGTAGATTGCTTTTGATAAGATTGTCATTTTTATTATGTTGATCTTACCTATCCAAGAGAGGGGGAGATCTTTCCATTTTCTCATATTCTCTTCAATTTTTTTCTTTAAAGACTTAAAGTTCTTGTCATATAGTAATTTCACTTGTTTGGTTATAGTTATCCCAAGATATTTTATATTTTTGGCTACTGTAAAGGGTGATGTGTCTCCAATTTCTTTCTCACCCCCCACCCTTTAAACTGATTTTCTGTATTTATTTCTTGTTTTCAATTAGATTGATCTCTTTTTTTCTCTAGATTTTCAAACTTAAATTAGAATGGATCTTATTTTACATATCAATCCCAGTTCCATCTCCCTCCCATCTTCCCATGCCTCCCCACCAACAATCCCATCCTCCATCTGCTCCTCTGGGAGGTTGAGGCCTTCCATGGGGGAACATCAAAGTCTGTCCCATCATTTGGGGCAGGTCCTAGGCCCTTCCCATGTATGTAGGCTGAGAGAGAATCCCTGTATGGGGAATGGGGTTCCAAAGTCCATTTGTATACTAGGGATAAATACTATTTTACTACCAGAGGCCCATAGACTTCCCAGGACTCCTAACTGACACCCACGTTCAGAGAGCCTGGTTCTGTCGTATGCTGGTTTTCCAGCTGTCAGTTTAGAGACTGTGAGCTCTCCCTTGTTCAGGTAAGCTGTTTCTGTGGGTTTCCTCCACTTAGTCTTGACTACTTTGCTCATCACTCCTCCCTCTCTACAACTGGATTCCAGGAGTTTGGCTCAGTGCTTAGCTGTGTGTTTCTGCTTCTGCTTCCATCAGCTCTCAGCCCCTTTATCATTTGTATGTTTGAGGGCTACTGATTATTTTGAGTTAATCTTGTATCCTGCCACATTACTGAATGTGTTTATCAGCTATAGGAGTTCCCTGATAGAATTTTTGCAGTCATTTATATATACTATCATATAATCTGTATATAGCAATAGTTTGACTTCTTCCTTTCCAATTTGTATCTCCTTGATCTCCTTTTGTTGTCTTATTGTTCTAGCTAGACCTTTGAGGATGATATTAAATAGATATGGAGAGAGTGGTCAGCATTGTCTTGTTCGTGATTTTAGTGGAATCATTTGGAGTTTCTCTCCATTTAATATGATGTTGGCTGTCAGTTTTCTCTAAAATGATTTTATTTTATTTAGGTATGTTCCTTGTATCTGTGGACAGGATGTGGTGTACAGGGGAGAGTCTTCCACTGCTGGTGGGTGTGCAAATTTCTACAACCACTTTGGAAATCAGTATGATGGTTTTGCAGAAAAATGGATTCAATCTATCTCAGTACCTAGTGTTACCATTCTTGGGCATATATCCAAAGGATACTCAATTATGAAACAAGGGCATTTGCTCAAATACCTTCATAGCAGCATTATTCATCGTAGATGCCTCTCTACCAAAGATTGATAAAGAAAATTTGGTATGTTTATACAATGGAATATTATTCCACTGGGAAAAAACAATAGCACCATGAAATTTGCAGGCAAAAATGGAACTAGAAAAAGCTACCCCGAGTAAGGTAACCCAGTCTCAGAAAGAGAAACATGGTATGTACTCACTCATAACTGGATATTAGATGTAAAGTAAGGGATAGCCAGACTACAATCCACAGCTCCAGAGAAGCTAGGTAACAAGGAGTACCCAAGAGGAACTTATCTATTTCCCTGGGAAGGGGGATTAGATGAGATCTCCTGAGTAAACTGGCAATGTTGAGTGGTAAATGGGAGGAGATGGGGGTGAGTAGTTAATGGAATAGGATAGTCAGGTTGGGAGAGGTACACAGTGGGAAAACAATGAAAGAGATATGTTGATGGAGAGAGCCATCATGGGGTTAGGGAGAAACCTGGTGCTAGGGAAACTCCAAAGAATCCACAAGGATGACTATACTAAGACTCCTAGCAATAATAGAGAAGGTGACTGGCCTTCCCCTGTAATCAGACTTGTGAATACCCTAACTGTCATCATAGAGCCTTCATCCAATAATTGATGGAACCAGATGCAGAGATCCATAACCAAACACCATGCCAAGCTCCAGGAATCCAATCAAAGAGAGGGAGGAGGAAATAAATGAGCAAGGGAAGTTAAGATCATGAAGGGGAAATCTACAGAGACACATGAACCAATCTCATGGGAACTCACAAACTGTAGACTGACAGCCATGGAGCCTCCATGGTACAGAACTGTGTGTACCTGGGTCTATTTGAGAGGCCCCTGATTGAAGGATCAGTTCATTTCCCTGGTGCATGAGCTAGCTTGCTGGAACCCATTCCCTATGCTAGGATGCCATGCTCAGGCTTAATGCAGGAGGTAGTGGCATGGTTATAATTTAACTTAATAGGGCAGGCTTTGTTGACCCTCCATGGGTGCCCCTACTCTGTGGTAGGAATGTATGGGGGAATGGGCTGTGGGGAGAGGTAAGGGGTAGTGGGAGTAAGCACTGTTGTATGAATGCAAAATGAAGTAAAAATAAATTTAATAAAAAGGAAAAGTTATAGCAGCCTTTTGCTATCAATCATTCATTCACTAGGATCAAGTAAACCCAGGTATCTTGCTATTTATAAAAGAATAAACTAATTTTAAATTTAGATTGTGAATCAGATTAATTAACCTATCTAATTTCTAATTGAAGACATCCAAATGTCATTTCCTCCTTCCTTCCTTTCTTCCTTCTTCCCTCCTTCCTTCCTTCCTTCTTTGTAATTGTAGTATCTGTTATTAACAAATTGTACTTCATCTCCACTGGCTTTTCTCATGTATCCTTGGGTGGCATTAAACTCAGAGAGATTCAACTGCCTCTTAATCCTGGGATTAAAGGTGTGTCCTGCCACTGTCTGATCTCTATAGCTTGAGGTTGGTTTTGTTTCTGAATCCTCAGACAAGCTTTAATAAAACATAAATAATATATCACCACATAAATATAAATAAAAACATATATGAGATTCCATCTCTCTGAAGTGAGAAAAGCTACTATCGAGAAAATAAATGCCAGCCCTCTTAATTAGGGTTTATTTTATTTCTACGAAGAGATACCATTACCACACCTTACAGTTTTAGACATTTATTCTGTTATCAAGATGGGGAGCTTGGCAACATTTAGAGAAATGTGGTACTGGAGTTGAAATTCCTACATCTTGCCTCAAAGGCAACAGGAAGTTGACTGACTGTCACACTGAGAGAAGCTTGAAAAAAAGAGACCTCAAACCCACCCCCACATTAACACACTTTGTCCAGCAAGGTCACACCTCCTAATAGTGTCACTCCCTTTGGGGAGCATTTTCTTTCAAATCACCAAAACAACAAATGTTTGTGAAGATATAGGGGAAGGGAAGTGGTTATTTAGTATTGTTGAGTATGTGAACTGGTAAGGCTACTATGGAAATCAGTGTGAAAATTCTTCACAAAACAAAAGCACAAACTAAGTAAGAGATCTATCACACAATTGAGTGTTATAATTAGTACAATTAGTGCAATAGATCTATCATACCAATCCTATGTATAATCCAAAAAACACTATATCCCACTAAAGAGGTACTTGCACATTCATGTTGATTGCTGCTTTACTCAGTATAACTAACAATGTGTCTTAGCAAAGATTATATCAGCTGATGAATAATTATTGGTTTTTTTTACTAGTTATGATCTATGAGCACACTCCAGACTGTAACAAATTAGTTAGATTTTTTCAAATTTTATGTTAATTTAATGTATCCATTCTTCTATAAAGTAATTTGAAGATATGTTGTTTGGAAACTCATAGTTTTTGTTTTTGTTTCTTTGGTTTTTCGAGACAGGGTTTCTCTGTATTGTTTTGGAGGCTGTCTTGGAACTTGCTCTGTAGAAAAGGCTGGCCTTGAACTCACAGGGACCTGCCTGGCTCTGCTTCCGGAGTGCTGGGATCAAAGGTGTGTACCACCAACGCCTGGCTAGAAAACACAAAACTTTAACCTTTCTAGTTCCATAGTATTCAGAAGTATTTCATGCTTGAAAAGTTGTATTATGATATATTCTAGAAAATATCAAAATTGAACTAAATTTAAAGAAATAAAACATCTTTCATTATGTCTTTTCATTCTTATTTATTATTTATTCATTTATTTATTCTGTTTACTTATTTTTGGTGTATAGTCCATACTTCTTCTATGTGTGTCCATGTGGATATATATAATGTACATATTCTTCTTTTAAAAGTAAACAAGTTTATGATTCACTATTTTATGATCATTTAATTTTTGTTAAATGTTTCTGTCAATATCATACGTAATGATTATTTTGTATTTCTTTAGCATGGATTTATAGTGTTTACTTGATGAAAATTACTGGGTAATTTCTTGTGGTTTTTTAAAAAAAACTTTCACAAGTAATATCGCAAAATATGCTTGTATAAACACTTGGTGACCATGTAGAATTTCTTCATAAGAAATATGTATTTTAAAAAGCATTTTTGATAATATAAACATTTTCTTCAAGAAAGTTAATTTTAACCTATGTTTCTCAAATCGTGCATGCCAATGTCCATGTTTCTGCAACTTTAGCAGCAGTAAATAATTTGTCTTGAAACACGTTGTGTGTGTGCTAGTGTATGTGTGTGTACATGGTTGTGTGTATGTGTGTATGTGCTCACAGAGACATGTGTGTGTATATAAACCATTATGTATGTGGAATCCAGGGGGCAACCTTCTAAGTCATTCTTTTGTCCATGAATCCATAGCTCACTTACTCAGCTAGATTGACTATGCAAGGATCCTTCTGTTTCCACCTCTCCAGAAATGTTATCACTAATGCACATCACTATGTCTCTCTTTTTAGTGGACATAAACACCAAACTCAGGTTCTCATGTCTATATGTCAAACATTTTACAGGCTAGACTGTTTCCTTAACCAATAGTCTCTGATATTTTATTTTCATTAGTTTATTTAACCATTTAATTGTTATTTGAGAAAATGTCTCACTCTGTAACCTAGGCTGGCCTACACTTATTGTTAGCCATTTAATTTTTTTGACTGTTACATTATCTTTTCTGTTTTTTGACAGGTTTTGTTAACCGTTCGACTGCATTTTATTGAAACCTAAAAGCTATTTCACATTTAGGATTGTGATATCTAATTAGGAAGCATTCTAAATTTACTTGCTCCCATTTACAGTTTGCCTTGCAGTTTTGTAAACAGTTACACTTCTCTATTTCCATCTCACATCTTGAGTTTCTTTAGCTACACATCCTTCTTTGTTTGTCTATAATCATTCATAGACAAAGAGCAGAAAAGAGATCTCAAAGTATATTGATACTTATCTATGCATTTTTTATCTGCTCTATGCAGGGTTTTGTTTTGTTTTTTTAGAGTATTGATTTGTATAATGAAAAGTTCAAAACCTATCTTTACCTTTGTGGTTTTCTGTTAGAAGGCATTTGCAATTCTGTCAAGCAGTTCGATATAGAGCAAAGGATCAGCAGATGCACCGCAAGAAAAAAAACTAGAGTGCTAATAAGTAGATTCATAATGCCCTTTGCTATGACTTCCTGAAAAACCTTATATCAAATTCATGACTGGAGCTGAACCACATGCTGTGTCCCTTGTCAGACATTCTTTCCCAAAAAGGATATCTAATAACTTTATGAGCATGTGTGCAGAAGAATAATTGCAGGCCTTTGGGGGCTTCTCCACCCTAGATTTTCAGTATTGAGTGTCTTGCTTCAAGATTATAAATCTGCCCCTGCAACTTGCACTTTGGAGGGTGCAAGTGAAGTGAGAAGCAATAAGAAGGATTAGTGGATTGCTTTCTCTCCCTGTGAGATAATGGGATATAAGTTCTATCCACAGGCTCCTGAAGCCTAACGAGCTTACAACATGAAAGAAACTGCACCATTAGGATTTGCATAGGCATACCCCTTAGTGGAGCTCAAACACAAATATTACTTATGTACTTTTAATACCACCCATGTTCTCAAATGAATTTAAAAGGCCAGACTATGTTTAAATGTAGTATAAAATCAAGGTGTTTTAAGTTGCAAAGAATTACCTAATGTAATTATTATGGCTAAAATTTCCTAAGTGATTTGAATGGGAGCATAATAAGAGTCAGGGACTCTTCCCAAATAAACACTACTATCAGACAAAGATGTCTAGGATGTGGAAGAAATCAATCGTTGTGGATAGCTTAGGGTACACCATATTAGTAAGATTTAAGAAGGGCCCTAGCATTAGCCTCCTGTCTCATATAACACATGGAATTATAATGATAAACTCCTTTGGGATCAGGAATAATTCAGTATGGATCAAAAATACTATATTTGATATGTGAGATTAAATTCCAGTGTAGAACTAGGAGAAAGAGACAGGAAAAAAAACAGAAAAAAACTTCATTTACTTAGCTGTATTCAGGAGAACGGATTGACATATATTGGATTCTTTAGATAACATAAATATCTAGATGGCATAAGTCCAGGTGTTTTGAAAAATCAGTTCTTTAATTGTGTCGTCACTTTCTCTGATAACACATTAGTTATATAACTGAAGAGTTAGCTGCAACCAAATATTAATTCAAAGTATGTTTCAGTATTAACTCAGACTGATGAGTCATTCATTCAGTTCATGAGCTCTTATTTGTAGCATTTTCTTTTTTAAATCAGGTGCTGAATGATCAAAATGGAAGGGATTTTATGTTTACAGGAGAGTACATTGAGTCCCAAAGGAACAGGGACTTACACAAAGCCAATTTTATGGTAGAATAAGGGGACTGAACTTTGGATTTCCAAAACTCAAGCCACCCATTTCATGTCTACCACCATATTTCTTACCAGTATGCCAGACAGTTAGGAACTGTTTACCATTTCCTACCAGAAAGTACACACACACACACAGACACACACACACACACACACAGAGGGGGGGGAAAGAGAGAGAGAGAGAGAGAGAGAGAGAGAGAGAGAGAGAGAGAGAGAGAGAGAGAGAGAGAGAGAAAGAGAGAGAGAGAGGGAGAGAGAGGGAGAGAGAGAGAGAATTGTAGATGAACTACACAAATTAACTCTGTAGAAGGTAAATTGAAATTTCTTTGTAACCAAAGTTGAATTTTGTAGGATTTAACACTTGTGTAGACCAGTTAACTTTTAGCAAACTAATATGAAGAAGGATATACACCAGACGCACATATCTGGATGATCACTGTGACCAAAGTTCTACATTGCTAAATTATGAATCAGAGGCCTGGTGAGTCCTACAACTTAGTGAGGAGTAATGCAAGCATGCCTGTCCCAGTGTATTGGAATCCCACTGCACGGCAGGGCTTCTGTTCCCTATTTTAAGAGGATTTTATTTTTCCCAGGAAGTGATTTTCTCATTTTATTTGTTTCAATAGGCAAGAAGAGAAACTGTCAGGACAGATTCACTTATTTTTTGTATTTGTGAGTATGTCCCTTGCTAGTGTGCTTTGCAAGCACCACATAGGTGCTTGGTGCCCACAGAGACCAGATGAAGCATTAGATACCCTGGAACTAGAGTTGTAGACTCTTAGAAGCCACCACGTGTGGGTTGGAAACCGTATCTCTGTTCTATGGAAGAACAACCTGTACTCTTAACCATGAAGGTATCTCTTCAGCCTTCCCTTTAAAATGTGTTTACTTATAAAATTTATACATATGTTTGAGTGTACCTGAGTATAAGCATGTGCAGCATGTCCTCATGAACGTCTGAAGGATCTGTTGAATACCCTGGAACTGGAGTTAGAGGTGGTTGCAAGCCAGCATGTGGGTACTGAGAACCAACTCTGTCTTCCCTCAAGAAGAGTAAGCATTCTTAACCACTGAGCAATCTGTATAGCTCCGAATCAAAGAGTTTGAAAGTATCAAGTGACTTTTTCTTTGGAAATTCTTAGGTAAAATGTGCTATGTCAGGAGCTAGTGAGATGGCTCAGCAGACCCTCTTGCAACAGAATTCTGAAGACCTGAGTGTGATCCTTGGAACACAAATACAGAAGAGGAAAAATAGTGACTCCACAAAGTTCTCCACGTGTGCCAAGGCATGTTGTGCTAATCTCTCCTCAGTCACACGTTATAACCCATATAATAATATTAAATACTGAAAATGCTATTTCAGGTTAATCTTCCTCAAAATGCTACTGCTAAGATCTAAAAAAAATAAGCAAGATCAGAAGATGAGTTCAGACACCATAAAAAAGTGTGTATTGGCCTTATGTCTGTTTACATAAAGGCATTACCAGTTATTTTTTATTTCAATAGAAATAATACTGTATATAATAAAAATAGAATTGACCATCATATTCATCTCATGAGTATAGTATTGTTATAATTAGAAGGTTAAATTTTGCAACAGTAATAAAGGTGAAATTCAAGTGTCTGGATTTAAGAGAGCAAAAATCTTCTATTTGTGCAATTCCTTAGAGTTGTGAATGAAATTCTAGAATTATTAATCATACATTCAAGTAGCCTGGTGACCATGTGAGACAGGTCAGAAATTTCCTTGTAGGCAATGTTCATATCTTCCTTTTACTGTGTGGCTAAGGTCCAATAACATTAAAGTAATTTCATAGTAAAGGACTTCAATGGGATAGAATTTACTCTGGATTTACAGTAGCATTGTATTTTTAATCATACAATTCCTTGAGTCAATAGCTGTCACATTCTCATCAGGCACGATGGTACACATCTAATTCTAGCACTCTGGAGAACAAGGCAAGAGAACTGTGAGTTCAAAGCCAATGTAAGCCACACAGCATGATCTTGTGTCAAAATGAAGTTTTCATGTTCTAACTACCCAAATTGCTATAGAAAATACAGTAATAAAAATCATCCTCAAACTGAAATTGAAATGTGAGATAGGGCTATATCTCACCTAGGGTCTGTGTTGATGCATATGGCTTCTGTTACCACCAAACACAATGCAGAAACTTGGGATCTGGGATTCTACCTGGGGCCATATTGGTGTCAAGGGACCATGTTGCTGCTGGACCCATGCCAGTTAGGGAGGCCTGTACTGACACCTGTGCCCATAGTGACATCCAGGCCCAAGCTGATGCTCATATCTAGGTTCATTGTCCCCCTGCAACTGGAGTCTGTGTTGATGTCCATTGTCTTTTTTACCACAGGGACCCATGTGAGCCATGTGTTGAAGTACAAGGGCTCTTGCAGAGCAGATACCTCCTGTCACCAAAGAATTGACTCCTCCCCTCTCCAACCATGGGATAACAGAACTGATCACCCCAACAGGGAGAGCTGGCCCTGCCCCTCAGTGGATAGTGTTCCCTAACACCCCCCTGCAGTTGGAAGGGCCAGCCACTACACCTGGTCTGTGTAGGTAGGGTCCCAGAGACTTGGTCTGACCAGATTAGCTACCACCAGGCACACATTCAGAGTTTTGAGTTCTCACTTCCCAAAGTCTATCCCATCTATGGCCTGCTAGATCTCATGAAGGGACTGGTTCTGTGGAACAATGACCTCAAGATCTCCATCACTGGGGTAACAGCAGCACATCCTAGAGGAGTTTTATTGAGGGTCCAGGATAGAGGAGTTTCATTGAGGGTCCAGGATTGATGGTATATCAGAGCTGGAGGCCTTGAACCAGACCAACAACACATTAAACAGTGAACATTTGTGAGTAAAGCTGTGTGTGGACAAAAGGATATACTGCTTGATACAAAGCAGCTCCCGGTGCCACTAAGGGGAATGAAGAGGCAATGGAGAGACAGGAAAGATGGAGGAGCAAAGTGAGGGGTTTTTTTGTTGCTGTTTGCTTTTGTTTTTTTTTTTCATTTAGTTTTTAATTACTTTTATTTACATTGTTTCTTTTAAAGTTTTCTTTGGGCAGGGAATGAATGTGATTGGCATGCATGAATTGAGATTCCCAAAGAATCAATAAAAATATTTGATTTAAAAAAAAGCATAGGTGCTACTCTTGACTAGTAGGGTGATTGAGTGAAGATGGAGCACTTCTGTGCTGAGATCCAGGAAAGTCAGCTGCAATGGGTACATAATATGAAAAGAGATTTGAAAAATATGATTTGAGCATTTATTTTAGGAAGTATGTGAGGTCTTAGGAACAAAGACATTTGTTAATATGGTATGATTGCCAGATTTTTAAAATCAAAGAGTTCAAATCTGGCCCAACCAGAAAACAAACAAGCAACAGCAAAACAAAACGTGACTGAGAAAAGGAAGGTTCCTCTCTTAATAGACTTTCATAGCACAATGATGTTTCTTATTGTTTTATACTTTCTTGTGTAATCGTTTTTACTTGTTTACCAATCGTAACATATTATAAAATCTGTAAAAGAAGAGAAGCATGTTCACATTGCTTTCTGATTTAATTTTAATGCTTTTAATGCTAGCTGGTTTACTGTAAGATAAGCATACCGGTGGTGGTTTGAATGAGAATATCTCCCATAGGGCTTAAAACATTTGTGTTCTTGGTCCATGTAAGAAGTTGTTCTCTATCTTGTTAGCCACCTCACAAATAATAACACAATAACACCACAGTTAATTATATTAATTATGTATGCTCAGATTTTAGGTAAGGCTTGTCTCAGCTATCTCTCATATTTAAATTAAAACATTTATGTTAATTCACGTTCTGACACCTAGCATTACTTCTCCTCCACTTTGCAACTCCTATTTCTCCTAATCTACAGGCAACTCCACCTTCTTCCCAGAGTCCTCTCAGTCCCTGGAAGTCCTACCTAACCTCTTTCTGCCAAGTTTTTTTGGCCATTCAGCTTGTTATTAAGTCAATCAGAAGGCATATTGGCAAAGAATTATCTTCACAGTGTGAACAAATGTTCTGCAATATTCCCAAGTTGGTAGAAGTGCTTGGAAGGATTAGGAGATGTGGCCATTTCCTAATTAGGGGTTATACCACTCTCTTTCTTTCTTTCTTTCTTTCTTTCTTTCTTTCTTTCTTTCTTTCTTTCTTTCTTTTGTTCTTTTTTCTTTCTTTCTTCATTCCTTCCTTCATTTCTTTCTTTCTTTCTTTCTCTGCCTCATACTTGTGGATCAAGATGTCTGCTCATAGGTCTTCCTTGGCTCTGCCTTCATGAACTCTGGCCTGTGAAACCAGTACTCACATTAAATGCTTTATCTTATAAATTGCTTTGGCAATGGTATTTTATCACAGCAATAGAAAGGCACCTAATGGATTGCCTACCAATAGGGGAACTAGAAAGTACAAAGGAAGAAGACAAGGTAGGAGATACGGAAGGAGCAAGTGAAGAAAGGAATGATAAATGAATTCACTAGAAACTATTTTTGTTTTGTTTCATTTTGAGACAAAGCCACAAATAGTCAAGAATAATCTCATACTCACTACATAGTTGAGGATAACCTAGAATATTTTAATTTGTTATGTTTTTATTAATTTATTGTTGACAACTTCTTGCAGTTATGGGAGACATTCTAGTCTCACATTCTTATCAACTTCCACCCTCATGAACCACCTTCCTCCTCCTCCTCCCAAGTCTCTATACCATTTTCATGTCTTTTTGCTTTGGGTTTTCTGTTTGTTTGTGTTTTTCTTTGTGATCAACTGAGTTTAAACAGGGATCCTCCTTAATCTTTTGGTTCTCTTGCTAGCAACTTCCATGTGCTAGAATTACATGACTGAGCCACCATGTTCACTTTAGCCTTGCTGTTATAAAACACAATTATACAGATTACACGTCAGGAATATATTCTGATATGCATGCATTTATGAATATAAACTATGCACCAATAAAGCATTGAGCTATGCCATTTTAAAACTCTAACAAAATATATTCAAATATTTATAAATTATAATTCAAACTATGTTTTATGTGTGTTTTTTCCTGAAGTCACTTTTCATGTCATGTACTTTCTTTGAATATTTAATACCTGTTCCTTTAAATATTATAATACCTGTTCCAAAAATATGACATAGGTACCTTTAGCCATTCCATTAAGCATTCAAAATAGACTCAACACTCCAAATACACACACACACACACACACACACACACACACACACACACACACACACACATATATATATGTATATATGCTTTTCAAGACATGGCTTCTCTGTGGCTGTAGATGATTTCATGGAACTAGCTCTTGTAGACCAGGCTGGTCTTGAACTCACAGAGATCCAACTGCCTCTGCCTCCATAGTTCTGGGATTAAAGTATGTGCTACCACCACCCAGCAACATTCCAAAATATTAAGCAAGTTCTTTTTTTGTTCAGTCAGTTTGGGGATTGAAGAAGTTTCTCTTAGAAAAGATAATGTTTGCATGTAATCAGTGGGCATCCTCATGTGATTTAAAGTGCCATTAACTATTATATGGATATTAACTAATATATACCTTAAATCTTTGATTTGTTGAGTTAGTTTTCAGTTATCAAGTTATTCCAAATCTTTTACTTTGAGACTGAGAACTACTTGTGTATATAGAATATGAATATTTAAAAGGAATATTTGAAATAAATAGCTACTCCCTTGAAATTTTAGCGCACCCAGCCAATCTAAGAAATAGAATGACATTAGCTTTTTATCTTTTAGTCAAAGGAGGCATTGATTTGATTCCCATGGAGCTAATCTGTAGAAAATGGTAAATGACACTTTTTTCTCCTGCTATTCAAATTAAAATATACTCATTTATAAAAGCCAATTCTTGTATCTCCCACTATGAATAAGCATGCCAAAATTTACAGCTATATTTTTCTTTAAATCGGATAGTTTTAAAAGACACATACTGTTTTAATATTAGCAGTTGTGTCCTTGTATACAATGGAAGGCAGATGAATTCTGATTTTACAGATGTTAACCAATAATAAATTTGTGTGCCATGCCTCATGAACAGGACAGGATGACCAAATAATGAAACTGAGACAGTGCAGGATGTATAGGAACCATTACTCATATATATTACTACGGGAGGATATGTGGCCTCATCTTTTTAAAATACAACTAAGAAAAGCTCTTTACCCATAAGTTTGGAGTCTAAGTGGGGGAACAAAAGAAGTAAGTTTATATGAATGTAAAAATAATTAATAAACTGAAATGCCTAACTCCGTAGTACTCAGCTATGTGCACAGTTTATGAACTGGAGATGGAATAACTCAGAGATTAAATTGAATTTTGACTTTTCCTTATTAAAGTGTTTTAATAATTATATTTGTTAAAGATGTGTTCATTTTATTTTAGGTATATGAGTGTTAGTCTACATGTCTGTCTGTGTACCTTATATGAGCAATGCTTCTGAAGGCCAGAAGAGGATGTTGGATCTCATGGCACTAAAGTTACAAACAATTGTGAATTATCACGTGGTACTGGGAATTTTTCCGGGATCCTGTGCAAGAGCTTAAACTGCTTGTAACCACTAAGATATTTAGCCTCATAAGAATTTTGCATTCTGAAAATCATCATCTTTAAATACAACTGTTTCTAGGGAATTTCAAACATACAGTTTACGAAATTAACATATATTGATTAACGTTTACTTAAAAATTTACAATAACTGTCCTTAGGAAGTATCAATCATATACAAAATCATGTCTTCCATCCTTCAGTCTAGCCATAGGAAATTTAACATCTGACACCACTATTTATTCTACTCCCTTCCACTTAGATAACACTAAAAATAGTAAACAATAAAGTATGTGTTCAAGATGAGGGAGAAAAATTTGTATTCAGCTACTTCATAATTATGCATGGGAAAGTAACTATGTATAAACATGATAAGATATATGTAACATAACACAATTTCTTTTTTCTCTTTCTCAGATAAAGTGTTAAGGTTATTTCATTGCACAAGTATAGATATACATAGTCATGCATCATGAGGTAATAATGCAAAGCTATACAAAATACACATTTAAGGATAAATACAGTATGAACATTTTATATACTTTTGTTTTCAGAAATAAACTTTTTGTTTAAAGACATTATTTTCCCTTTTGCTTTCTTCAGGGTACCATGTATATCTCTCTCTTAGGGTTCTCCTTGTTTCCTAATGTCTCTGGAGGTGTGGATTGTAGGATTTTTACTCTGTTGCCCTATGTCTAAAATCCATATATGCGTGAATACATACCACTTTTGTCTTTTTGTGACTGGGTTACCTCACTCAGGATGGTTTGTTCTAGTTCCATCCATTTGCCGGTGAATTTCAAGATTCCATTTTTGTTCCACTGAGTAGTACTCCATTGTGTAGATGTATCACAATTTCTCCATCTATTCTTCAGTTGAGGGGCAACTAGGTTGCTTCCATGTTTTGGTAATTATGAATAATACTGCTATGAACATGGTTGAACAGGTGTTCTTGTTGTATGTATGTGCATCTTTTGGGTATATGTCTAAGAGTGGGAATCTCCATACTATTTTCCAAAGTGAATGTATGAGTTGGCACTGGAGTGGATGAGTGTTTTCCCTTCTCCACATCCTCTCCAGCATAAACTGTTCTTGGTGGTTTTGACTATACCCATTCTGACAGGAGTGAGATGGTATCTCAGAGTTGTTTTGATTTACATTTCCCTGATGGCTAAGGATGGTGAGCAAACTTTTTCTTGTGTCTCTCAGCCATTTTAGATTCACCTAGTGAGAATTTTCTATTTAGTTTTGTACCCCACTTTTTAATTAGATTACTTAGTGTTTTGGTGATTACATTCTTGAGTTCTTTGTATAGTTTGGAAATCAACAATCTATCAAATGTGGGGTTGGTGAATATCTTTTCCCATTCTGTGGGCTTCCATTTTGTTTTGTTGACTGTGTCCTTTCCCTTACAAAAGCTTCTCAGTTTCAGGAGGTCCTATTTATTAATTGTCCACTTCAGTGTCTGTGCTTTTGGAGTTATGCTCAGGAAGCGGTTTCCTGTACCAAATCGTTTGAGGGTACCACCTACCTTCTCTTCTAAGAGATTAAGTGTGGCAGGATTTATGTTGAGGTCTTTGATCAATTTGGATTTAAGTTTTGTGCATGATGAAATATATGGATATATCTGCAGTACTTTACATGCCAGCATCCAGTTATGCTAGCACCATTTGCTGAAGATGCTTTCTTTTTTCCATTGTATAATTTGAACTTGTTTGTCAAAAGTCAGGTGTTTGTAGGTGTATGGGTTAATATCAGGGTATTAAATTTGATTCCATTGATCTAACTGTCAATTTTTGTGTCAATACCAAGCTGTTTTCAGGACTATAGCTCTATAATAGAGCTTGAAGTCAGGGATGGTGATGCCTCTGGATGTTGCTTTGTTGAACAGGGTTGTTTTGGCTTTCCTTTTTTTTTTGGTCTTCCATATAAAGTGGAGAATTGTTCTTTCAAGGTCTGTGTAGAATTGTACCTGGATTTTGATGGGGATTGCATTGAATCTGTAGATTGCTTTTGGCAAGATTGCAAGTTTTATTACGTCAAACCTACTTATCCAAGATCATGGGAGATCTTTCCATTTTCTGGTATTTTCTTTAAATGCTCAAAGTTCTTGTGATACAGATATTTCACTTGTTTGGTTAGCATTACCCCCAGGTATATTATGTTGTTTGTGGCAACTGCAAAGGGTCATGTTTTTCTGATTCCTTTTGCAGCCCTTTTATCATCTGTACATAGTAGGGCTACTGATTTTTTTAGTTGATCTTGTATCCTGCCACTTTGTTGAAGGTGTTTATCAGTTGTAGGAGTTCCCTGGTAGAGTTTTCCATCTCACTTATATAAACTATCATATCATCTGCAAATAGTGAAAAAATGACCTCTTCTTTTCCATTTTCCCCTTTATCTCCTTTTGTTGTCTTATTGCACTAGCTGGAACTTTAAATACAATATTGAAGTGGTATGAAGAGATGGGACAGCCTTGTCTTGTTCCTGATTTTAGAGTAATGGTGTTGAGTTTCTCTCCATTTAGTTTGATGTTGGCTGTTGGTATGCTGTATATTGCTTTTATTATGTTTAGGCCTGAGATAATCTAATAGGGAGCATGTGGGGAGGAGAGAGGGACTTAGAAGAAAGAGAAAGGGTGAAAAGGAGGGGATAAGAGAACAGGAGAGATCAGGAAGATTGAGTCAAGGGAAGAATAGAGGAGAATAAGAAAAGAGATGCCATAATAGAGGGAGCCATTATAGATTTAAATTGAAATCTGACACTGGGGAAATTTCCAGAGATCTACAATTTTGATTCTCAACTGACAATCTAAGCAATAGTCAAGAGGGTACTTTAAATGCCCTTCTCTGATACTGAGATTGATGACTACCTTATATGCCATCCTAGAGTCTTCATCCAGTGACTGATGGAAGCAGAAGAAAACACCCACAGCTAAACACTGAGCTGAACTCTGGAACCCAGTTGTGGAGAGGGAGAAATGATGAGCAAAGGGGTCAAACCAAGCTGGAGAAACCCACAGTAACAGATGACTTGAACAAGGGGTTGTTCATGGACCCAAAACTGATAGCTGGGAAACCAGCACAGGACTGTTCCAGATTTCTGAACAAGGATGTCAGTTTGGAGGTCTGGTTAATGTATGGGTCCTCTGGTAGTGGATCAGTATTCGTCCCTAGTACCTGAATAGACCTTGGAAGCCTCCTTTACATAGAGGGATACTCTCTCAGACTAGACACATGGGGGAGGGTCTAGCCCCTGCTCCAAATGATATGACAGACTTTGAAGATCCCTTGGAAGGCCTCACCATCCCTGGTGAGCAGGAAGTGGATGGAATAGAGGGTCGGTTGGGGGCAGGTGAGGAATGGAGGGAGAGGGAACTGGGATTGACATGTAAAACAAGCTTGTTTCTAATTTAAATAAAAAGGGGGAAAAAGGCATAATTTCCATGCCCTAATTTAATTTTATAAAATGTATTATGCCTTTTAAAATGGAAAAATACAGGGAAATATACTAAATGCTCTTGTACCTTATCCAAGGACAGGGACATATTAAGAAATAGGAATAAAATTTGTATTAAAGAACTTCCAAGATAAAATGCTGTTTTTAGATCTCTATAACAGCTCTCTGTAAAGTCATGAAGAAATGTGCCTAGTGACTTTGTATTTTGGTATTCCAAGAGCAGTGTTGCTATTATTTTTTTAAAGATACATAAAATAAGAATGTGGTTTTTCAGCCATGTTTCATAAGTTAGTTGGAAAGAAAGTGGGGAAATAAAAAAGTAAATTATAAGAGAAATAATGGTGATCAAGTCCAATTGCTGAGGAAGAAAAATATTGCATGGTAAAATTTCATGTATTTCAATATACACATTAAGTTCATTCCATTATCTCACTTGTAACTAATTAGTATCTCGGGAAACTTTGGTGAAAGGTCATATTTGAGAAATTAAGGGAAGGTTAGCAGAATAAGGAACAGAAGTCATGCTTCATTTAAAGTCAAAGAGGCCATTATGTGCTTACATACACTTAGCTAAAATGGAACAACAGTTCTTCAAACTATTTCCCTAAGTAATTGTATGTTATTTATTGTTGACTAATTTCTAATTTGTAAGAAAGTATTGTAGCTAAATAACTATACATGTTCATACAGACTGCTTGGCTGCTACTCGATGAAACTGAATGGCTTTATTAAGAGTTGATTGAGAATATAGGAGAGTTATGCAAAGGAAGTAGAGTGCTGGTAGTTAACATAGTTCGGTGAAATGCTCCCAGAGTTAAGATAGAGATGTAGCTTCTATATGTCAGCAAAACTTGTAATATGTGGATGTTCCCGAATCTCCTCACACTCTTCTCCAACATCTTCTGTTTTTTCACGATGCTTTGATCCTTTCTATCATAGAAGGGGGTGGGAATCATATGTCTGTTGTTGGTATAATAGATTAACTCTCCATAGACGTTAGCATTTTGAAAAGCATCCCTAGAAGAGGCCATGTTTAACTGAAAGAAAATAACTTTCAGGTTGTTGTAATAAATTCCCATGATCAATAGCAACTTATTTATTTATTTTAGCTAATTGATTTTTTGGGTACAATTCCATAATGTCAGGGTGGGCATTCCATAGGATGCAGTAGTTATGATCAACAGCTGATCATAGCTTATCTATACACAGGAAGCAAAATGAATAAATTGGAACTTGAGCAAAGCTATAAACTCTCAAAACCTTCCTCCACTGATATACTTCCTCCAGGAAGGCTCCATATCCTAAAGGTTACAGAACCTCTCAGATTGTTATTACCAGTTAGGGACTAAGTGTTCAAAGATACCTCTTATTCAAACCTAAATGTACTCCAAGCAATTATACTCAATTTTAATATAAATTTTGTTACTTAAACATTTTCAGTAACTTCTGGCTTTGAAAATAATAGGAACTGTAGTTTTTTGTAATGTTTTTATTTAAATTAGAAACATGAATGCTTCACATGTCAATCCCAGCTCCCACTCCCACCCCTCCTCCCTTGCCCCTTCACCAGCCCCCCCAAGCCCCCCACCTAATCCCCACATCATTCCCCAGGGAGGGTGAGTCCCTCCTTGGGACTATCTCTAAAGTCTGTCATTTCATCCAGGGTAGGACATAGGCCCTTCCCCAGGTGTCCAGGGTGAGAGATGATCCCTCTATTTGGAATGGGCTCCCAAAGATCATTCATACACCATGGTAAACATTGATCTACTACCTAAGGCCCCAGTGATTTCTGTGGCCTCCTCACTGAGACTACATTCATGGAGTCTGGATCAGTCACTTGTTAGGCTCCCAGGCGTCAGTCTGGGAATCAAGAGCTCCCCCCTTATTCAGTCAGCTGTTTTTGTAGGTTTCACCATCATGGTCTTGATCCCTTTGCTCATCATTCCTCCAACTCTGTCACTAGGTTCCAAGAGTTCAGTTCAGTGTTTAGCTGTGGATATCTGTCTCTGCTTCCATCAGTCACTGGATGAAGGTTCTAGGATGGCATATAAGGTAGTCATAAACCTTAACATCAAGGAGGGGCATTTAATGTAGTCTCTCCACTATTGCTTAGTTTGCAAATTGGTGTTATCCTTGTAGATCTCTGGAGATCTCACCAGTGTCAGCTCATTCCTCAAGCCTATAATGACTCAGTCTATTATGGTATCTCTCATCCTTCCCTCCTCTATTCTTACCTCGACTCAACCTTCCTGCTCCCCCATACCTTCTTCTCCCCTCCTCTTATCCCGCTCTCAATTTCCTGTTTCCCTCTCCCCTTCCCTGATATTCCTAATCTGCTCAGAAAATCTTGCCTCATTCCACTTCTCTGGGGTATCATTCATCTCTCTTGGGAACCTCCCTGTTTCCCAGACTCACTGGCACTGGAATTGTAGGCTGAGACTCCCCTGAACCATATCTAAAATCCATATATGAGTGACTACATACCATGTTTGTCTTTTTGTGATGGGGTACCTCACTCAGGATGTTTTCCTCTGGTGCCATCCATTTGCCTGCAAATTTCAAGATTCCATTGTTTTTTTCCACTGAGTAGTACTCCATTGTGTAAATGTACCACATTTTCTCTATCCACACTTCTGTTGAGGGGAATCTAGGTTGCTTCTTGGATCTAGCTATTACATATGATGCTGCTATGAACATAATGGAAGAGACATCCTTGTTGTGTGAATGGGCATCTTTTGGGTATATGCCTAAGAGTGGAATTTCTGGGTCTTGTGGTAGATTGACTCCCACTTTCCTGAGGAATCTCCATACTGATTTCCATAGTAGCTGTACAAGTTTGCATTCCCACCAGCAGTGGAGGAGTGTTCCCCTTTCTCCACATCCTCTCAAGCACAAACTGTCATTGGTATTATTGATTTTAGCCATTCTGACAGGAGTGAGATGATATCTCAGAGCTGCTTTGATTTGCATTTTCCTAATGGCTAATGATGTTGAACACTTTCTCAAGTGTCTCTCTGCCATTTTATACTCCTCTATTGAGAATTCTCTATTTAGTTCAGTCCCCCACTTTTTAATTGGATCCTCTGGTGTTTTGTAGACTTGCTTATTGAGTTCTTTGTAAATTTTGGAGATAAGCCCTCTGTCAGATGCGGGGTTAGTGAATATCTTTTCCCAATCTGTGGGGTGTCTTTTTGTCTTTCTGACTGTGTCCTTTGCCTTACAGAAGCTTCTCCATTTCAGGAGGTCCCATTTATTAATTGTCGATCTCAGTGTTTGTGCTACTGGTGTTATGTTCAGGAAGTGATCTCCTGTACCAATTCATTCAAGGGTACCTCCCACTTTCTTTTCTAAGAGATTCAGTGTGGCTGGTTTATGTTGAGGTCTTTGATCCATTTGGACTTAAGTTTTATTCATGGAGATATAGATGTATCTATCAGCAGTCTTATACATGCCAATATCCAGTTATGCCAGCACCATTTGTTGAAGATGCTATCTTTTTTCTATTGTATAATTTTAGCTTCTTTGTTGAAAACCAGGTGTTCTTAGGTTTGTGGATTAATCTCAGGGCTTTCAATTTGATTCCATTGGTCTACCTGGGAACTGTAGCTTTAATTTCTCTTAGTTTTTCAATGACATACTTGGTAAGTCTCACAATGAGCTGAGGTATGCAGACCACTAATATAGCATTTTTACAGTGGTACAATGTTCTTAAGAAAGTCTCTTAAGATACTGGACTTTGAGAAGCTTAAAAGCATAGATTATGCTTTACTGATTTTAAGGTAGTGGTGTGTGACACGGCAGGGTAAAATGATTCCTCAATAAATACTTATGGTAAGAACAAGTTCAGAGACATGTCTGGATATATATGCATATATATGTACAATTGATGGTGTGTGTCTCTGTGTGTGTGTATTCAACATGGTCTTATGCAACAGTTTAGGTGACCAAACACCATAAATCATCTAGTAAAAGCTGCCATATACCATATTAATCTATCTTTACTTGAAGAACATTAAGTATTTTCTTCTGAATGATATGATCCTCCATTTCCATGGACAAGTCTGACATTACTCTTTTTTATTTTTTGGTTTTATGAGACAGGGTTTCTCTGTATTGTTTTGGAGGCTGTCGGTCCAGCATGGCCTCGAACTCACAGAGATCTGCCTGCCTCTGCCTCCCGAGTGCTGGGATTAAAGGCGTGCACCACCAACGCCCGGCTGACATTACTCCCATTCCTGATAATGAACTTGGTGTCTATAACCATCCGGGAGCCTTCATCCTGGGACTGATGGAAGCAGAGGCAAACACACAACTAATCACTGAACTGAACCCAAGGAACCCAGTGACAGAGAGAGAGGAGTGATGAGCAAATTGGCAAAGAATGGGCTGGCAAAACCAGCAGAGACAGCTGATCTGAACAGGGGAGTGCTCTTGGACCCCAGACCGACAATGGGGAGGCCAGCATGGGACTGATCTGGACCCCCCCAAATGTGAGTGTCAGTGAGAAGGCCTGGGCAACCTATGGGGCCCTGAGCTGTGGATCAGTGTCTATCCCTGGTATACAAACTGTCTTCATGTGCCTATAGCACAAAGAGAGATGCTCTCTCAGCCTGGACTCTTAGGGGAGTGCCTGGACCCTACCCAGAGTAAAATGACAGACTCTAGATATCCCCTATGTGGAAGGATTTGACAATAGGGTGGGAGGGAGGGGGGGAAGGGGAGTGCGGGAAGAGGGGAGGGAGAGGAAACTGGGATTGACATGTAAAACAAGCTATTTAAAATTAAAATAAAAAATGATAAAAAAGAACTATCAGTTGTACAAGTTTGCATTTCCCCCATCAGTGGCAGAGTATTCCCCTTTCTCCATATCCTCTCCAGCATACACTGTCATTGGTGTTTTTAATTTTAGCCATTCTGACAAGTGGAAGAAGGTATCTCAGTGTTGTTTTGATTTGCATTTCCCTGATGGCTAAGGATGTTGAGCATTTTCTTAAGTGCCTTTTAGCCATTTGAGATTCCTCTATTGAGAATTCTCTATTTAGACCTGAACCCCGGTTTTAAATTCTATTATTTGGTGTTTTGGTGACTAGCTTCTTGAGTTCTTTGTATATTTTGGAGATCATCCCTCTGTCAGATGTGTGATTGGTGAAGATCTATTCCCATTTTTCAGTGGCCATTACATCTTTCTGACTGTGCCCTTTGCCTTACAGAAGCTTCTCAGTTTCAGGAGGTCCCATCTATTAATTGGGGATCTCAGTGTCTGTTTTACTGATGTTATGTTCAGTAAGTGATCTCCTCTGCCAATTTGTTCAAGGGTACCTCCCTCTTATTCTAACATGTTAACTGTAGCTGAATTTATGTTGAGTTCTTTGATCCATTTGGCCTTAAGTTTTGTGCATGATGACAGGTATGGATCTATCTGCAGTCTTCTACATGTCAGCATCCAGTTATGAAGTACCATTTGTTGATGATGCTTTCTTTTTTTGCATTGTATAATTTTAGCTTCTGTGTCAAAAATCAGCTGTTCCTAGGTGTGTGGATTAGCATCAGAATCTTCATTTTGAGTCCGTTGTTCTACCTGTCTATTCTTGTTCCAATCCAAGCTGTTTCCATCGCTATAGCTCTACATTAGAGCTTGAAGTCGTGGATAGTGACACCTCCAGAAGTTTCGTTATTGTCCAGGGTTCTTTTGGCTATCCTGGGTTCTTTGTTTTTCCGTAGAAAGTTCAGTATTGTTCTTTCAAGGTCTGTGAAGAATGGAGGACTACTCAGCAGTGAAAAATAATGACATCTTGAAATTCGCAAACAAATGGATGAAACCAGAAGGAACCACCCTTTGTGAGGAAACCCAGACACAGAAAGAAAAACATGGTATGGGTTCACTCATGAGTGGATATTAGACATAGAGCAGGGGATATCCAGTCTACAATACACATCCCCAGAGGAACTAAGAAACAAGAAGGTTCCTAAGAGAGACATACATGGACCACTGAGAAGGGGAAAAGGACAAGATCTCCTGAGTAAATTGGGAGCACAGGAGGGAGCAAGGAGGGAGTAGGAAGAGGAGTAGATTGGGAGAGGGGAAGAGAACATGAGGGATCAGGAAGATTGAGTTGGGGAAGAACAGAGAAGGAGTTCAAAGAAAGAGATCCCTTATAAAGGGAGCCATTATCGGCTTAACAAGAAATCTGACACTAGGGAAATCTTCAGGGATCCACAAGAATGAAAAAAATAATGGAATCATGAGATTCGCAGGCAAATGGATGACACTAGAAGAAACCATCCTGAGTGAGGTAACCCAGTCACAAAAAGAGAAACATGGCATTTACTCTCTCATATATGGATTTTAGACATAGATCTGGGGAGTGCCAGCCTACAATCCTATGGCCAGAGAGTCTGGGAAACAGAAACTTCATTTAGTGGCTGATTGAAGAAGAGGAAGACTCCCTTGGTTAAGTATTGAGCTGAACTCAAGAAAGCCAGTAACAGAGAGGGGGGACTGATGATCAAAGGGATTAAGACTGGGCTGGTTTAACCCCCAGAAACAGCTGACCAGACAAAGGTTAACTCTTGAATCCCAGGCATCAGCCTGGGAATCCAGCATGGGACTGATCAAGACCCCCTGAATCTGGGTGTCAGTGAGGAGGCCTAGGTAATCTATTGAGCCTTGGGCAGCAGATCAGTACCCATCCCAAGTATACACACAGACTTTGGACTCCCATAGAACAATGTGAGGTGCACTCTCACCCTGAACTCTTGGGGAAGGGTCTAGGCCCTGCCCTATATGAAATGACGGACTATGGACACCCCCATGGAGGGCCTCACCCTCCCTGGGGGAATGAGGGGATAACGGGGTTGGGGGGACGGCACAGGAGGAGGGGAGGGAATGGGAGAGGGACCTGGAACTGACTTGTGAAGCAACTTTGTTTCTTATCTAAATTTAAACTGGAAAATAAAATAAAAAATTAAAAAAATTAAAAAACAGAATCTAAACAATAGTGGAGATGTTACCTTAAATGCCTTTTCCCTATAGTGAGATTGATGACTACCTTGGATGCCACCCTAGAGCATTTATCCAGTAGCTGATGGAAGTAGAAGCAGAGATTCACAGTCAAGCACTGAGCCAAATTCCTGCAATACAGTTGTAGAGAAGGCAGGGTGATGAGTAAAGTGGTCAAGACCATGTTGGGTAAACCTACAGAATCACCTGACCTGGCCAAGTGGGAGCTCATGTACCCCAGTCTGACAGCTGGGGGACCATCATGAGACTCAATCAGTTCCCCTCAAAATGAGAGTCAGCTGGGGGGCCTGGGCAGTCTATAAGGCCTCTGACAGTAGAACTATTATTTATCCTTAGTGTATGAATAAACTTTGGGAGCCCATTCCCTATGGAGAGATATCTTACTCAGTCTAGATACATGGGAGAGGGACTATGTCCTGCCCCCAAATGATGTGACAGGCATTGATGATCACCCACGGGAGGCGTCATCCTCCCTGAGAAGTGGATGAATGGTGTCATGGGGGATTGATGGGGGAAATGGAAGGATAGGAGTGAGAGGGAACTTGGATTAGTGTGTAAAATAAGATTACTTTTAATTTAAATAAAAATCAATAAGAAGGAGACAAATCACCCAAGTGATAGTCTTAAGTTGTTTTATGTCGGGAGTGAACAACAACATTAGGGACCTGGGACAGCGTTGGTTTTTAAAACACTCTAGTCTGTTATCTCAATCAGGTTTAGAGACCCTTAAAGAAGATACAAGAAAATCCCTTAAAGAAATAGAAGAAAATAGGAGCAAAACAATACATGAAATGGAGGAAAAAGCAAACCAAAAAATTCAAGAAATAAACAAATCTCTTGAAGATTCTACAGAAAGCCAAGAAAAAATAACCAAGCAAGTGAAGGAAACAATGTAAACAGTTCAAGGCTTAAAAGCTGAAAGAGAAACAATAAACAAAACACAGAATGAGGGGATGCTGGAATTAGAAAAGCTGGGTAAATGATCAGGTACTACAGATGTAAGTATAACTAATAAAGCACAATAGATGGAAGAGAGAATCTCAGATATAGAAGACTAATTAGAGGATATAGAATCATCAACCAAAGAAAATCTCAAGTCCAACAAATCCCTAACACAAAATATCCTGGAAATATGGGACACTGTGAAAAGACCAAACATAACAATAATAGGTATAAAAAAGGTGATGAAATATAGTGCAAAGGTACAGAAAACATATTCAACAAAATAATAGAAAACTTCCCCAACCTAAAGAAGGAGATGCCTATGAAAGTACAAGAAGTTATAGAACACAAATATACAGGACCATGAAAACAAGTGCCCTTGCAACATAATAATCAAAACACAAAACTTACAGAATCAGCAAAAAAGGCCAAGTAACATATGAAGACAAACCCATGTGAATTACACCTCACTTTTCAGTGGAAACATTGAAATCTTGTAGGTCCTGGATAGATGTTCTACAAACCATAAGGGAATATGGATGCCAGTCCAGACTACTGTACCCAACAAAGCTTTCAATCACTATAGATATAGAAAACAAGGCATTCCATAACAAAATCAAATTTAAACCATACATATCCACAAATCCAGCCCTACAGAAATTATTGGAAGCAAACCTCCTTCCCATCGAAGATAATTACACTCATGAAAATGTACGCAATCAATAACCCCACTTTACTGAATATTAAAAGAAAAAAGAGGGGAGGAATCCACACAAAAGAACACCACCAATATCAAATCCAAAACAAACAAGAATCAACAATCAATGTTCATTAGTATCCCTCAATGTCAATGTCACAGACTTACAGTAGGAGACTTCAACACCCAACTCTCACCACTAGACAGGACCACCAGACAGAAACTTAACAAAGAAAAAAAGGAACTAACAGAATTTATGACACAACTGGGATTAACAGACATCTATAGAAGTTCTATCCAAACACAAAATAATATACCTTCTTCTCAGTGCCACATGGAACCATCTCTAAAATCGACCACATACTAGGCAGCACAGCAAACCTCAACATATAAAAACATTGGAACAAACCCCGTATCCTCTTCAACAACAACACAAATTGCAGAAACCCTACAAACTCATGGAAATTGAATAATACCCAGTTGCACCATTCTTGGTTCAAGGAAGAAATAAAAAAAAGAAATTAAAGACTTCCTAGAATTCAACAAGTATGTAGACACAAGATATCCTAACTTATGGGACACTTTAAAAGAAGTGTTAAGAGGAAAGTTCATAGCATTAAGTGCCCACATGAAGAAACTGGAAAACAGTCACACTAGAGAATTAACAGCACAAATGAAAGCTGTATAACAACAAGAAGCAAACTCAGCCTAGAGGAGCAGATGCTATGAAATAATCAAATTGAGGGTTGCAAGCAATAAAGTAGAAACAAGGAAAACAAAACAAAGAATCAATGAAACAAAGACTTCATTATTTGAGAAAATCAGCAAGATGGACAAACCTTAATCCAAACTAACCAAAGGCAGAGAAAGAGAGCATGTTAATTAACAAAATCAGAAATGAAATGGGGGACATTACATCGAACACTGAGGAAATCCAGAGAAACATCAGGTCACACTTTGAAAACCTGTACTTCACAAAATTTGAAAATCTAAAGGAAATGGACAATTTCCTGGATACATATCACTTGTCAAAATTAAATCAGGAATAGATATGCAATTTAAATAGACCTATAACCCGTATTGAAATAGAAGCTGCCATCAAAAGTCTCCCAACCAAAAAAGTCTATGGCCATATGGTTTCACTGAAAAATTATACCAGGAATTCAAATAAGTGCTAATACCAGTACTCCTCAATTTTTTCCACACAGTAGAAGCTGAAGGTACATTGCCAAACTCTTTTTTACAAGTCTACAATTACCTTGGTACCTAAGCCACACAAAGACATAACTAAGAAAGAGAATTATAGACCTCAGTGAACATTGTTGCAAACATACTCAACAAAAAAGAACACATCAGAAAAATCATCCATTCACCTTGATCAAGTAGGCTTCATCCCAGGGATCCAGGGATGGTTCAACATCTGAAAATGTAATCCACCATATAAACAAACTGAAAAAATGAAACATGACCATCTCACTAGCTGCTAAAAAAGCCTTTGACAAAATTCAACACCCTTTCATGATAAAGATCTTGGAGAGATCAGGAAAAAGAGGAACATACCTAAACATAATAAAAGCAATATACAGCAAGCCAACAGCCAACATCAAACTAAATGGAGAGAAACTCAATGTGATACCTCTAAAATCAGGAAAAATACAAGGCCACCCACTTTATCCATATCTCTTCAATATTGCACTTGAAGTTCTAGCTAGAGCAATGAGACAACAAAGGAGATCAAGGTGATAAAAATTGGAAAGGCAAAATTCAAATTTTCACTATTTGCAGATGAGATGATAATTTACATAAGTAACCTGAAAAACTCTACCAGGGAACTCCTACAGCTGATAAATACCTTCAGCAAAGTGCCAGGATACAAAATTAACTACAAAATCAGTAGACTTACTATATACAGTCAATAAATGGGCTGACATATAAATCACAGATCCAATGCTGGTTCCCTCTGAATATGGGTGCCAGCCAGAAGGCCATGGCTGTCTATGGGACCTCTAACAGTGGAGCCGGTTTTTATCCCTAGAGCACAAATGGACTTTTGGTGTCCATTCCCTATGGAGGGATAATATTGTAGCTCAGATACAGAAAGGAGGGACTGGGCCCTCCCCCAAATCATATGAAGGACTTTGATGGTCCCCTGTGGAGGGCCTCACTATCCCTGGAGAGTGGGTGGGAGGTGGGTTGCAGGGTCGGGGGAGAATGGGAACATGGGACGGCAAGGTAATGGTGGACTGATATGTAAATAAGTGTGCTTCTAAAGTATTTTTAAAAAAGAAAACCTAACACCCCCAATGGTCATTTTCAGCAGGTCACAACAAATTAAAATTCATAATTAGATATACAGATACACCCATATATGTGTGGGCATACACGTGCTCTCACACACGTTTTTCCTGGTTTAGTAATAAAATGACAATGAAAGAGAGAGACTGCTGAGAAGTTAGATAGATTGATTTGTTAGAAAACTTCAGTTCTAGGAGAATTATTAAATCGGTAAAACATGTGGTTGTGTGTGTGTGTTTGTGTGTGAGTAATCATGTGGGTCAGGGGTCCTCAGAGACTAGAAGAGAATGCTGAATCCTCTCAACCTGCAGTTTTAACTTTCCCTCGTGTCTAATAGTATGGTAGACAACATTCCAAATATGGATATTAAAATCCTATCTACTGATTATTCAATGAAATATTTACCCAGGTAAAGAACTAATGACATGTAATTAAACTTCAAAGTCAGTTGTTCATAACATAGCATATTATCTTAGTAGGCTTATCATAATCAGATGACTACTCTTGAAGGAAAGAGCTGTGCTGAATATTTAGGTCAGTGACTAGAGGGTCAGGTAACTCTATATTAAAGGACCTGGCTTCAGTCTCCAGCAATGCTTAAAATGAGATGGTAGATATACACATGCTAATAACACACACACACACACACACACACACACACACACACACACTCGTGGCTGCTGTAGGAATGAGACTTTTAGCTTAGCCCCAGCATCAGAGAGCTGAAGTTCTACCTAGACTACATTAGACCTGCACTCAAAACAACCAGAAAAATTCTAAAAGAAAATATTTCCTTCTAGCTAGTTATGAGAGAAGTCAGAGATTCAAAGCACAAAGAAAATTTGATGAACCATGGTTGTATTGCAGTTGGAGTAGACACTATTCAGAAAGAAGGCTGAAGAGCATATGAGGCCAAGAGCAGCTGGCAAATGCATGTTCTTTTCTTCTATGTCATTTATGACATGTTTTTATTCAGAAAGCACTTTGTTCCTATCAATATTTGACTAGAGAACTTTGTTTAGATAATGCACGTAAAAGCATACAGGTTGATATACACAGCATTTTCTATATATTGTGTTTTTATATCTCTCTAATTTTCCTTTTAGCTCTATACAACAGACTTCTTTTTATACTGAAAAAATAATTACACTCATCCCCACTAATATAAGCACATCACTGATAATCACTACATAATTTAATAAGTAAACATAATCAAAACAGAATGCCTAAGTCACTAGTCTTGGTCTTCATTCTGGAAATATTAGCAGAGAAGCTGTTTGCTATTTGTAATAAAACTAATTTTTGCAAAGATGCAGGTGTTTTCATTTAAAAAGTGATGTATCAACAGCTAATACTCTCTATGGTTAAAAATAAAAATTCTAGTTTTCCTAAATAATTAACATGTGCTAGTTTAATATAATGTTATAATTAAGGCTCACAATGATGTTTTAAATGTTATTATTGTGCTTGTTGCCAGGGCAACCATACGTACTATGTTTTTTTCCCTCCTAAGTAAGTGAGGAAGAAGAATAAGAAAAAAAAATTTAGCTTACTTAGAAAGGGACAACCTGGCATTTTTAAAGTTGATGATTTTTTCACTCCATCTTATCAATAATCTTTTCTCCCAAATGTCAAACCACAAGTACTGACTTTTTAATAAATCCATTCATTTATTTATTTTACATGGATTGTTTTGGAGTGTATGTATGTGTGTGTGTGTGTGTGTGTGTGTGTGTGTGTGTGTGTGTGTGTGCATATAAGAGGTCTGGGGAAAGAGTAAGGAAGGGAGGGACAGAGAGAGAGAGAGAGAGAGAGAGAGAGACAGACAGACAGACAGACAGACAGACAGGGAGGCAGACAGAGAAAGGGAGATAATTTTGATTGTATTCCTTTCCCCTTTCACTCTCATCAAATATCTATACCACATTCACCCATATTACTCCTCAGAAAATATAAGCATACATTGCTGAATCAGGGTATGATTATAGACATACAAATCATAGTAATGACTTTTCTTTTTGTTAGGGACCATACTTATTAATTTATTCAGGCAAACAAATCATTATTTGAATATATGGGCATTCTTTCAACATGGCCTTAATTGTCATGGGACATTGGAAATAATATGCTTGGATTCCATTATCAAACCCTTGAAAATGACTAGACGGAGGAAAAACCAAGAAGCTTTGTACAACGGAGTAAGCTCACTGAAGATATGAATGCAGTGAAGGAAATCTTGTAGAAAGTTAGAATATCAACAAATCTTTCTCAAGGTTCCCCATGTCTTAAGATTGTAAAGGCTTTAAAAAGGCAAAATAACTTTGAGTACCCATGCCACAATATGGGAGGCTCTCTCAGCCTGGACTCTTGGGGGAGGGCTTAGGCCCTGCCTTGGATGAAATGACAGTCAGTGGAGATTCACCATGGAGGGCCTCATCCTCCCTGGGGATCTGAGTGGAGATTTGGTGGGGCACAGGGGGACCTGGGGCGGGGGGGAAGGTGGAGGAGAGGGGAGGGAGAGGGAGCTGGGATTTACATGTGAAACAAGACTGCGTCTAACCTAAATTTAAAAAAATGATTTGTATTCTGGAAAAAAGGCAAAATATAGAGTAACAAAAAATAAAAAAAAAGACAACTTTCACTACAAAACCACACAATTGAATTTCCTTTAGGAAACAGAAAGAGAAACAGTGAGGGTCTCAAGGCATCTTGTAGTTAACACTTTATAAATGTTCCTGAGCTGAGCCAAACAAGCAGGGATAGTTGATAGGTTAAGGGACACAGAAAGAGCCAACAGGCTCATGTCACTCTGTGAAGTTTTAAGTAAATTGCCTTAGAGTTCATGTCTTCTTGGGGAAATAATTCAAGTGGTCCCTAAAGGAATGTGAAGCAAGGATTTGGGAATCCCCAGAAACCTTGTCCTCTACTAAGGGATTCTTGATGTAAAAACAAGATGGGAACAAAAGGAAAATATGTTTTATAATGAGAGGAACAAACAAGGCAGAAGATGAACAAGACCAGAGCTTTCTCCATGATATGTCATGTGTGGAATGTTGTTTCTATCAAGGTGGTTAACCAGGCTAGAATTAACATCTCTTAAACCTTCCCTTTCCCTTTGTGCTGACTGTGAACTAAAACTCCATCAATGAGATGAGACAGCTATCACCTAGTTCAGGGATTAAAGACAGAAAGCCTTTTGGCTAAGTGTGCTTGCTTGGGTCTTAGTGCAACTTTCTACAAAAACAAATGGAAGTGAGGAACTCCTTCACTTTGTGCATTCCTTTGTGGGATCGTGCTATTGTTCTTTGTTTATATCATTCACAATGCAAACAGAGGCACAGGATGTGAAAAGGACAGTTAAAGGGAAGAAGAGGACAGTAAGAGGAGAAGGGAGATGGAAAGGGTGTCAGTAATTTAAATGTAATGTGTGTGTCTATTTGCGTGTGTGTGTGTGTGTGTGTGTGCACAAAATTGTCAAAAAACAACTCAATAAAGATTTTGTAAAAAAAAAAAGAGATAGTGGCAGCAAATCTGGAGATGTGCCTCAGTAGACTGTATGCTGACTAGGTACGCAGGAAACTCTGTATTTCATCTCCAGCACCACATAAACCAGATTTAGTAGTAGAAACCTGTAATCCCAACATGCACAGAAAAAATAATCAGAAGTTCAAGGTCATCCTTTCCTGCATTGTCAATTTAAGGTCATCTGGGTTTCATAAATTCATTTCAAATGAAAAAAGAGAAAGGGAAGGAGAGACAGATAGAGGAAGTTATGAAAAGACATGTTAATTGCAACAGCAGATAATCCATATCAATGAACAGAGAGCAAGGGAATAAAAAGAAACACACCAAAGGCTTCAATGTTTTGTCTGAAAAAGTCAAGGTTGTTAGGAGGAAAAGGCTAAGACAAGCTCAGAATTAACATTTTTTTCCGTTTTAGCTTAAGGAATTCCTTATGAACCAAATGAAAGTTAAGAAACTGGTCTTAAAAATACTGTGAAAATGAATATTCACCACCGCAGAACATATTTTACAACCTTTTATAGCCAGAGGATTTTCATTAAGTGACAGCCTTCAATTTCTAATGTCTTGTCCTGCTTATGTGGCCAATAGGTACATACGTCCATTCAAGGAACTGTTTGTGAACAAAACCACTTTTTGTCTTTTGTCCCATATACATCATTCTCTCTTGTTGCAGTTCATCTTACTGAAACGTGTCCCATAGTTTCCAGGTGTATGAAAAACACATTTGGGAGAGGGATTCACATGTGATAGAACTGTAAAGAGAGCAAAGATCATAGCTTAGTTCTACAGAATGAGACACATGAGCTTCCAATCCTATGCACAAGATACACATTTTACTATGTATGAAAGCAGTGAAAGAATTCTATCATTTTGGGCTGCTAAGTAGAAGTATTTTAAAGGAACAGCTTTTGCTTTTACGACTATACATGTTCATACCTTAATTTCAAAGCTATCTTCGATGCTTGCTTCAGTGGACCCCGCTTGGAAATGTCCTAAACACTCTATATCCCTTATAGAGATGGCTATCTGGCATAAAACTAGAAGTTATCAAACGTTTCTGAAGGATAGACATGTAAACCACAATCCATCAATTGTTCCAAATGATGGTATCTAGCTCAGAATAATGGGAGGCACTTCAAGCTAGAAAGCAAATTTCCTAAGCCTGCAAGTATTTGCAAACATTTACAGATGTAGTGATGACACAACTGCACAAATGCTCTGGGCTTTGAAAATAAGCCGTTTGACAATTAAAGCTGCTGAAGTTTCATCTAGGCAACTTTGCAGACAGCTTGTTCTCACTGAAATATAACTAGACAGTGTCCACAAGAATAAGATTTTCGGTATTTGTTACATAATTAGCAGACATCCTGATGTGTGCATTGCCCAGAACCTTTATTCTGTGCATCCCCTTCTCCACTATTAAGTTACAGTTACTCCATTCACACAATGTTCTGGAGCACAGCCTTCCAGCCCTCCAACTGTACCTCACACAGATAGCAGCATACACCACAGGATTACATTTTAAATAGAGTCATATTTCATTTGAGAGGGGTTTTATTCTTTCCGTTCCCTATAACAATTTTTAAAGAAATAACACATCTTCATCATCAAGCACTTGACACTTCAGAAATGCATATTTTCCTCATCGTATTCCATACAATATCACCTGCTGCTCTGCTTTGATCTCACAAGCTCAGCCTGCATCCCCTGAAGCAGAGGTGGGAAAAAGCCACACATTTGTCAGAAGAGTCTTTATATTTGATTTTTAGACAACCCTCAAGCTTGCACGACAACATGCTGTCAAACGTGAGAAGCTCAGTGCCTGTAACACAAAGAGTACAAGGGCTGACTGCTGAATTCCATCTAAGTGCCAGATGCCAAAGACTTTTCATACCTGGTTTTTGCTGAAGGGCTCACATCTATAGTTCATCTGTCCTTTCCAATGTATGTTCAGTAGCAGTTGGGGCTGTGCAATTTTCCTGCTTCAAGAAAGGTATTGATTGCTCAGGAGTTATTGTCAGCATTTTAAAATAAAATATGCTTCACATTTATCATCACAGGGAGTATATTTTAATTTACTGATCTGAACTCTAGATCTGCAGGTTTGTTGCTTCAGTGATTTAGTGGATTCTCAATGGATAGTTTGTTACATCTCTAATTTGAACATCTATCTGCAGCATGTGTTTAATGTTATGCAGCTTTCAGCCAGGCATGAAGGTTTTGGCACTACAAAGCAGAAAAGTACAAGGACTGTATGGCTCCCGGGACTGGTTATAAGGTAACTGTGCTAGCTCGAAAATTAGATCCAAGTTGCACAAATATAGAGGTCATGGAAAGAGAGGATGGCTGCACAGAAATCAGAAGTAAAACCAGTGACAAAAACAAAGTGTAAACAAAATATACTGATTATCAGGAGGTACATGGACTTGGTTCCCACACGGAAATTATGTGTTGAGAAAGTGCAAAGTGTGTCTGTCTTGAAGTCTCAGCACGACCTTTATAGTGCCGAAGAGTGTGGTTGCATGTGGAGCATGTCACTTCATTTTTCTTGAATTCTAGGTCACTTTTTTTTTTAAAGTGACGATCTGGGGCTGGGAGGCTTCTATTCAGCCAGGCACTGTTTCTGAATTCTAAAGAGTACAGAATAGGAAAAGAAAAGAAACCTCTTTGACTATATCTGAATAATTCTGAATAATAGGAGAAATATTATAGAGGCAAACTAAAGAAAAGCAGACGATGAACCTGAAAATGCAAAAATAAGATCAAAGCAGACATTTATGAATGGGAGCTAATAAATCCCCATCTTTGGAGATATCTTTTGTTTTTGGGGTCTCTTGTTTTGCTTCAGTCTTCACCCCAGGGTTTAAGATGAACAAGTAAAGTATAACATTTCCTTTTATTTATTTCCAAATTATATTATGTTAAAAAGATTGCTGCATATGGTTCCGACAGGATCTTTCTGTTACCAAGGCTGTGCAAGAAGCAAATTCCTGTCTTTCCGTCTCTTCTACAAATCATTTTTCTCATCTAACAGTCTTTGCATAGACTTTTACTCATCAATTAACCACAAAGTATTCTTTTTTTTACCCAAACACAAATTGTTCTGAGTTATGGTTCATTTCTTGTCTGAAAAGCTATTGTGTATGTACAAAACCTGATGTTGTTGCCAGACAGATTCATAGAAATAAATAATAAAATGCTCAGACCAAGGGATAAATGTGTCTTTTGAAGACAGAAACACCTGTGCCAGAGAGTCTGTGGCTCACACTGGGGTGAAATAATAACAAGGTAGATACTAACCCATGGGGAGTTTGCACTGTTTGTGTTTTCTGATATTTTCAATAAACTGCTTCCCACTTCTAATTATTTCTGAAGAATAAAAATGAATTTCTCAAATCCCACTAGCTTTTAAAACCAGACCTACTTTAGGAAGCTATTTGTTCAAAATATCTTTCTCAACTCATGTTGTCTTAAAATATTCCAATTCCAAACCACAGAAGATTCCAATAGAATTGTCAAATCTCACTTATTCTTTCTACCAGCCCCTAGTCTGCTACTCTGTATGCTTGCAAACACAGTCGTGAAAGCCAACAAATTAATATTTCAGACGTTTAGCATTCTGTTTGGTTGCAGCCCTTGTATTGTTAAGGACACAGTATACAGTAAGATTTTATATGGGGAATAAGCAGTCTTGAGTGCTTTAGCTCTTTACTGAACGCAGTAAATCTTAGGTAGATTGTAATCCCATTCATACTTTGGCTTTTAGAATGGCTAATGACTTACAACATCTAAAAATCAGTAGGCAAACACAAGAGAAAATAGTTTTCACAGGAAAATTGCCATCATTTTCCATTAAAAAGGAAGTATATTAATTTCTGTGGGCTAATCATAGATATCTACAAACTGCTTTTTTCACCTATGCTAGCCCATCAAAGTTCACCATATTAATTCATTTGTTATGTATGACAATCAGAGCTTAATTCAGACTGACTGAAATGGCATAGACTACACTCCAAAAGATTCATTGGCTTCCTTAAAAGCTTTTATAGCATCCTCCTAATACGTATATTAAAAATAAAAAGTCAATTTAGTATAACTGTAAATCAGACATTAATAAGAGTTGGAAATCATACATATAGAAGTAGTGAGTTTAAAATGCTTTTTCTCAACATTAAAAATAAAAGGTTTCTGATTAAGTTTATAACAGAATCAATTCCTATGGAAAAAATAGAACCAGGGAGTTATTGGGCCAAGCTTATTTAAATGTGTCTTTAAACTTTATTTTGCCTGCTGTGTCAGTTCTACACCTACATAGTAGGATGAGACTTGGTAAAAACATTTTATAAGATGGCTTAGCTTCATCTCTAAACAGGTTCAATAATTCATTTATAAGTCAATGTATGACAAAATCAACAGCAATATGCCTTTGGTAAGAGTCATAAGGGAAGAGACTCTTAAATACTTCTCTTTATCTCTTAGCTCCTGCTGTAATACTCCATAATCTAAACTTAAACCTTACTTGGATGAATAGTATTTGGGAATTTTCAGCTTGACTTAAGCAGTGAAGTAGAATTTACGCATGTGATGATCAAAAAAGGGATTTGTGTGTATGTGTGTGTTTTCTGAAGAACTGCTGTTTTGAATAAGTGCTGTTTTCATTGATTGTTGAGGAAATAAATGTTCTGGAATGTACTCAAAGTAACAGTGACATTTAAGAGGGATTTGGTGCAAGTTTTGGTAGCAACAATTCATGAGGACTTACTTTTGTTCTAATCATTACATTGGTAATTGAAATTAATTTACCCTCAGTCTATCTTCACTAAATTCATTTTGACTCTCACTAGGAAACATTTCTGCAAATGTTTCAAGACCTTATAATGATAGACACAAATATAGGTGCTTTACCCCAGAGATAGTGTTGCTCCCTTATGGCTGAAGTATTCTATTATAGAAGCTTTACAGTTTCTCTTTTTTCTATTACTTTTTTTTTATTTTCCAGTTTAAATTTAGATAAGAAACAAGGTTGCTTCACAAGTCAGTTCCAGGTCCCTCTCCCTTTCCCTCCCCTCCTCCCATGCCCTCCCCCCACCCCACCCCCATTATCCCCTCAGTCCCCCAGGGAGGGTGAGGCCCTCCATGGGGGTGTCCATAGTCTGTCATTTCATATAGGGCAGGGCCTAGACCCTTCCCCAAGAGTTCAGGGTGAGAGTGCACCTCACATTGTTCTATGGGAGTCCAAAGTCTGTGTGTATATTTGGGATGGGTACTGATCTGCTGCCCAAGGCTCAATAGATTACCTAGGCCTCCTCACTGACACCCAGATTCAGGGGGTCTTGATCAGTCCCATGCTGGATTCCCAGGCTGATGCCTGGGATTCAAGAGTTAACCTTTGTCTGGTCAGCTGTTTCTGGGGGTTTAACCAGCCCAGTCTTAATCTCTTTGATCATCAGTCCTCCCTCTCTGTTACTGGCTTTCATACTGTTCTATTATCAGTGTTTTCTCCTCTTGAAAACTGTATGACTTCCCATATTTCTTCTATTCCACTTCCCAGAGCAGATATAATACTTGTCCAGACACTAATTCTAAAATGTGCAGGACACTTGAATCTGACTATTTATATTGGGATGTTCTTAAAAGATGCAATAACAACGTGGTCTGAGATTTTTATGTCATCAGAGATCTGAACTCCTCTACCCTTACCCTTTGACCAGTTGTTGCACTTCATGATTGACTTGATGTTTAAAGATACTAGAGTTGAACACTTTAAAGTTACAAAAGGGGATAAATTAAAAGACACATTACCCAAGCATTAAATGCATACATCACCCGAGCATTATGTTTTCAGATTTAGACAGGAATTGTGAAGGAATTATTTTCCCTTAGTTAAGTTTTTCAAAATTTATTTTACATTTATTTATTATTGTACCCACATGTACACTTGCATGCTATGTCATGCCTGGAGAGGTCTGGTGACAACTTTCTGACGTTAGTTTCCTCTTCTATCATTTGAGTTCAGGGATGACCTCAAGTCTTCATATTTTGTGGTAAGTGGCCTCATTAGCAAACAATCTCACGGGCTCTGTACTTTAGCTTTTAACTTCAGACTGGCCCTGTGCACTCTAGTTTATATTGTTTGTTCTTTCATAGTAAACAAGATTCTGACTTGGGCTGCTATTTTGCTTTTTAAACACACAGTTGAAGGTTTGGTGCACTGCTTATGAATAGCGGAAGGATATACACGTGTACAGGCTGTGTTCCATTACGTTGCTCCCGAGATTTATGGCAGTGTTTCACAATTAAAATTTCAAAATGAGTAACAGAATCAAGAAAAGTCAAACTTCAATTGACAACCAATGAAAAACGTACATTATAATTTGTATGATATATTGTTCACAGCAACCCCCTCTATTTCTTTCCAAAACCATGCTTATGTGTGAGGAGATCTGTATGGCAGGGTCTTGATAGCTGAAGGAGCGTATCATTGTCCTGTTCCTGCTAACCAAGGAATGGTTTCCAGAGAACAGGTCACTGTCAGACAGTTAAACTACATGATCAGCTTCGAGGGAACCTGATTTTGTTGGCATATCTCATACTTTACTGAGAATATTGAAGCACAAACCTCTGTAACCTCTCTTTGGAATTCTACAATTCAGAAAACTGTCCAAACTGAAGGCTGTTTTGACCTGTATAGAAGATGCCATCACATTCTAGGAGTGTCTGCCTGATTCCAAGTACAGGACTTTTTTTCATCCTTCCTATCTTTCCTCATTCACCATCCCTGTCTTCTTAATTCTCCCCTTTCCCTATTTTTCCTTACCTTCTTTCTTCTTGTCTACTGTTTTGCTTCCCTTTTCTCTCCTTCATAACTCCTTTATTTGAATTCCACCTTCTCTTTTACATTATTTTCTATGCCTCCTTCTTTTTCTGTCTTTTTCTGTGTACCATTCTGTCTAATTCCTTTGTCTTCCTCTTCTGCTTTTTGAAAGACCAGGACTTCTTAGAAGTTAATAATTAAAATTTATATTACTAGAAAGAGATAAGACAATTACTTTGAGAAATGGACAAAATTTTGAGAAAGAAACATACAATTCAGTACTCTTTAAGAGAATGACTTAGATCAGTTCCACGTGCTGTTAAATTGTATATCTTGTTTTGTAGTGCCATCTTGATTATACTCACACAGTCTCTATGGTGAACAGTATGTTAGAAGGTCTTTATAACCTCTGTGTCTTGATATGGAAATATGTGTGTAATTTTTCACTTTGAGTATTAGTAATATCTGATACATTTATTTCTTCTGATCAATGGAAGACTAAAAGACAATAGAATCTATGTGATGGCATTCACACAATTACAGAATTGTGTAAGATTGACAAATATTGTTTCCAACCTGGCAAAGCAGTGCACACCTGAAATCTCAGCAGTGGGATTCTCCATTTTCTCTGGCTTCTAGGAAGCAAACAGACATGTTTGGAAGCACAACATGGCAAGGATCTTTGGGTATCTTCCAAAAGCTGAAGGTGTCCTCCAGCTGACAGCTGATAAGGGTTTGTAGCCAGCACCCATAAAGAAAATGAATCTCTCAATCCTACAACCACAAAAACTGGACTCTGTCAACAAATTGAATGAACTTGGAAGAGAATACTTTCCTCATTAATTCTCATATAACACTATGTCCCATCTGACACCTAGAGTGCATTCTTAGAGCCTCAGAAGCATAGAGCACTGCTAAACTGTGCCTGAATTTCTGGCCCACAGAAATGGAAAGCTAGTGAATGAATGGTATTTTAAGCTGCAAAGTTTGTGATAGAAAGGTTATGCAGCAAATTATTTTAGATTTCTTTACCATGTCATGTATTGAAATACTCACATAATCAGATAGCTATATGAAACATATTTGTTTTTATGATGGAAATCTGGTGTGTCATTCTGTCATAAAAGTACCTCACATCTTTTTTTTTTTTTTTTTTTTGGTTTTTTGAGACAGGGTTTCTCTGTGGTTTTGGAGGCTGTCCTGGAACTAGCTCTTGTAGACCAGGCTGGCCTCGAACTCACAGAGATCCACCTGCCTCTGCCTCCCAAGTGCTGGGATTAAAGGCATGTGCCACCAACGCCCGGAAAGAACCTCACATCTTAACACCCACTTACATGAGCAGATACTGTTCAAAAACTAGAAAAGCAGAAACATGTCACAGTTTTCTTTTGTTTCTCTTTTTCACATAACCCAGACTTATCTGTTATTCCCTCTCTTGGCTTCCCAAGACTTTTAAGAATGTGCAACTATGCCCAGCTTCTATTATTTGTGTTTTGTATTTATGTGTTTTAAATAAAAAGTGATTGCAATTATAAGCTATGAAGAGTTTTTGAGTTGTGCCAGCCTTTGGGTTAAGTAATAACTCCAGCTCTGGGGATATTTGAACAAAGGTATGAAAAAAGGACAAAAAATTGTTGCCTAATCTTTATTCTGAGATAACACAAATGTAATAGGGGGCAGTACCTAACGTTTCATTGTTTTCCAGTAATTTCTGAGGGGCCAATATCCATTTTCCTACACTATTTTATGTACAAAATCATAACTACAGAGTTGCACATTTAGTAATATGATAATCACAAAATTGCACATAGCAGCTCAGAAATCTTTATAATATTACTTAATTTGTATTATTTCTGAATTTGTTCCTAAGCCAGGACATGGATTGTACTTTGCTGGCAACTCTATGAACACTGATCTCTATAATTGCAAATCATTTTATTTTTATAAAAGTTTAATTAGATTTAATTAATTTTTTTAATCATAGTTTTAGCTGAAATTAAAATTTTAATTTAAAGAAGTATCTGCCATTATAATTTATAGTACATATTTTTTTTCTTTTAGAGGTAAATGTCAGAAGACACATGGGGACATTATATAATTTTTCAAAACTTTACTGTTTATTGATTCTATGTTACTTAAAACTTTACTCTTGCTGCATAAAAAAAAATTAGATTTTTGTTCTTTGGTAAAAGTTCAGCAAACTCCAGAGTACAGAACAAACTTATTCTGTCACTTGTTTGTGAATGTCCCACAGGCTCAACATAAATTTTACATATTTGGATTAAAAGAAAAAGCAAAAGAAGAATAGTATTTGTGACATGTAAATTTATTTATTAATATTAAGGAATAAATTTTTCTTACAAGTTGAGTTAGGCAAGTTTATTACACATTATTAGTTATTGTATTCACACCAAATGGTCAGTCCCACAAGCCTGTCCTTTGCATGGAAAGTTTGCTAACCCTTAATGTATTTCTTTGAAAAATTTTATCAGCACTGTACAGAGTGATGGACTTTATAATGACATTTTTTCCAAATGTGTCATGAATTTTTGAATGTGTTTTTTACCCCTCTTTGCTCCCCCCACAAAATATTTTTCCATTTCCTCCTCCCAAACACCATACTCCCATCTCCTTTAAGGTTTTGACTTCTGGGTGAAACACAAGAGAATATATTGTATTGTCTTTCCAAATCTGGCCTATACCACTTAATATGGCTGTGTGAAATTCTATCATTTTTCCCACTAAGGACATAATTTTATTCTATGTGTTTGAGTGAACTTTGCTGTGCCTATCTTCCACATTTTATGTAATCATCCATCTATTGGTAGGCATTTAGGCTAGTTTCTTCCTTAGGTACTGTGGATAGTAAAGCAGTAAACATCAGTGTGCAAGTATCTTTGTGTTATGCCAAGGTCCTTCAGGCTTCCTTCCAGGAGTGGTGTAGTTAAATCACAAGTTGGTACTACTTCCAGCATTTTAACCAACACAATAATAATTTTCATAATGGCTATATGTGTTTACCTTCTCATCAGCAAGACATAAGTGTTCCTTTCACCTTTAATCCCCACCGTAGTTTATTTTCTTGATGATAGCCATTGGGAAGGGGTAGTTTGGATTCAATTTCCTGAACACCTAAGGATGTTGAACAATTTTTCATGTATTCCTTGGCATTTGATTTTTCATTTGTTTATTGTGTTTCTTTGTTATTTAAATTTCAGAGTTCTCTATACATTCTGGATATGAACCCTCTGGCAGAGATGTTTCTTTTTGCAGACTGTTCCTCTTCACTCTGCTAATTGTTTGCTTTTGCTTCAGAAGTGTTTTAATTTGAAGCGTTCCCATTAATTATGTCATGATATTTTCCCTGAGCACAGTGCTTTTCAGACACTCCCTATCTATGTGTACATCATGAAGTGCTTTCCTCTAGTAGTTTAAGAGTTTTCAGTTATTTACATTTTCCACAATTGTACATTGAGTTTTGTGCACACAGAGAGATAGGAGTCTGCAGTACAAATAATAAAAGCCCAGAGACAGATATTGTGATTCAAGCTGAACATCAGAAAAACAAAGCAGCCAGCCACTGGTTCTTACCTCTATATCAGACTGAAAGGGCCATCCTGTCTCCATGAATCCTTAGCATGGCTGGAGACTGAATGCTACATGAGACCTTGAATTCATGTCTTATATACTTCTCTAGCGCTGTGATTAAAGGTGTACACCACCACCACCCAGCTTCTATGGCTAACTACTGAGGCTGCTAGGACTAAATGTGTGTACCACTACTGCCTGGCCTGTATGGCTGTGGCTAGCTTTGCATTCTGATCTCTAGGCATGCTGTGATTTTGCCCAGAGGATACGTAGTTCATATAATCTTCTCTCATCATTTCCTACACATGTGCATAAGTGATTTTTAAAATGATGTAGGGAGATATCATGTTTAAAAAATTTTAAATCTACAATTTTATATAAGTATTATTACACAGATGTAGTAAAAAGTACAAAAAATTTATATATTTTTATCAGAAACAGACTACAGAATGTTTTTTGTATTTTAGCCAATTTCCAAAGTATTATTTTCTTAAAATATATGTTATTATGCATATATGATCAGTATACGTCTACTTTCTATACCTTGTTTTTGCAAAATTAGATTTGGAGCAAGAAATTCTCAGTTCAGCCATGTTATCTCATAACCAATTTGTATTATTAGACTTTAATGTTTAGAGAAGTTTTGTATTATAAAAAACAGGCACTTTATCATATGTGCAGTTTTCAAAGATTTTCTTCCATTCCCCAGCTTATGGTTTTAGGTGAGAAAAATTTCCTCATCTTGATTGTTTGCGTGGGCATGCACAATGAGTGAAACCAACAGTTGCTGTATTTCTATAGGTATAATTATCTTTAAAATTTGAAAACAGTAATATTAATATGGATTTTAGTCTTTTCTTAATGTATTTCTCAGTTCAATCCAGAAAGTCCTACTTACATGATAAAATGTGAAAAAGAGATCTACAAACTGAGGGAATCAACAAAATTTTTAATACAAATGTTCAACATAGGATAGGACACTTCTTCATTACAACTGAAGTTGATGGTCTATGATCATATGTAATTGCTAATTTTATTAGCAACCTAGAAAGACATTTAGAAAATACTCCTTTAAAATACAGGGTGTCTGTCAATGTAAAGTGATTTCTGAGAGTTACATGAATTTCATATCAATGAGATATAAGACTATTGAAATGTTAACATTGTTCAACATTTCTTTTCAGAGTAAAAGATCTAACTTAAATCAATAAAGTGTAATTATTGTGGAAAGAGAGTTCACTTCTAAATCTGACCATTATCACCTTCATAACCCCATTTTCCGAAGATAAACAAGAGCTAATAAACAAGAAAGAGCCCAACTTTGCTGAAATGGGCCACATTCTTAGGTGGAAACAATGGGAGCTATTTCATTTGTTTCCCTAACGTCATCTAGTATCATCATTTAAAAATGTATTTCATTTCAACTAATGTTCTGTCCTCATGAGCTTGCCATGTGTAGGTTTTTATTGCAGTTGCAAAATATTCCTTTCAAAACTCAATGAGTCTTTTTGAAAGTCTCTCTTCGGCCTTACTCTTAACACGTCTTTCAAAGGCCCCCTGTTAAGAGCATAACGAGGGACAGTATGTTGACATTTATCAGAAACTGTGCATAGTTATGCTTTTCACGCTCTCTCTCCTTTCTTTGCAATTCTTACAGTTTACCTGTGAAATCAGAGTGTTGGTGAACTTAGAAATGTCATCATGTCTTTCTGATTTAATGTCAAAAGCTATAGTGAATGCTTGAGCAAAGCTTGTCAAGCTAGTTTGCCACCTACTAGGAAAGGGAGTGAAGCTTTATATTGAAGGTTTCAGTGCAGGTTTACTCATTCATTTTAGCTAACAACACCTCCTTTTCTGTTGGTGTGACATCACATGTCCTTGCCTAAGGTCACAGTGCACGTATATTCTCTGTCATTACAGTTTAGGTGAGATGCTAAGTAAATGTTTTGTACCTATTTCTTTATCTTCACATACAGTGTGTACTTATAAAAGCAGACTTTTTGATGATACAAAACTGACAACTTAATGAACATTTCTATGGCATGTGATGCCTACTTGTTTCTTCAGAGGTGGAGAATTATTTAAATGATTAAGAATGCAGAAAAAAACGAAAGCAACAGCACATGTATTCCTAGAATCTAATTTCACTTATACCATGGTCTGTTAGACTTTTAAAGTACCTGAATATTTATGTTGGATGCTTTATCTTTATAATATTTCATAACCTTAAAAGACAATCTTTTTATTTTAGTAGTAATATGGCAGAAAATGCTTGATGTTAATATACATGGGATTTAACTCTAAAAGAGAAAAATAATTAATTGGATATCTAGGGCAACAGAATGTTGCTATTTCCACCATAACAGTGTTGCATGTGATCTTGATAGGCTGGAATTCATCCTCAGAGGGAGACTGTTCAATGTATACATCTGCCACACCCATGGAGAATGTTCCTCTGATAGAAGAGGTTTGTCCTTTCTGCATTTTGGTACTGTGGACAGGGTTTCTAGTGTTAACAAAAGATTAAAATGTTTAAACCACTTCTTATAGCATAGGTGAGGATAAAAATGTCATTAAAAGCCGGGAGGTGGTGGTGCACGCCTTTAATCCCAGCACTCCAGAGGCAGGGGCAGGTGGATCTCTGTGAGTTCGAGGCCATGCTGGACCGACAGCCTCCAAAACAATACAGAGAAACCCTGTCTCTAAAAACCGAAAAATAAAATAAAATAAAATAAAATAAAAATGTCATTAAAGACAGCAACCACTAAAACTAATACCTCACTTAGACTATATATCATTCATTGTTTTTGATCTAGAAGTTATGTAGAAGATTGTTAATCCCCTCTCATGCTGAATTATCATAGTGAATACAGTTGCTGTCTTAAATACTAGATACCTGGGGCAAGAAATCTGTGCTTTCATATATAATTTCATCAATTGATTTAACGTAGCCAGTAGGTGCTATGGGCCAAAAGTGCAATTGCTCCAATGTGGAACTGTTATTAGCAATCAGCTCCTGGTTTAGCCAACCAAACCAATAAGAAGCTACACAACTCTTGATTCTAGCTTTGTAAGTTTAGAAAGGAGAGATTTTAATTTCCTTCCATTCTTCAAATATTATAGGGAATGTAAAATTAAAGTGATCAGAGCTTTGCCATGTAAAGGTTACATTCTGTGTATACTCAGAAGAGGGGAAGTCTGGCATTTGTTCTATGACTAAAATTAGAAATTTGAGAAGGGCCATGGGGCTCTCTTGGGCTTGGAATTGATCCCTGATTTTTCTTAGTTAGAATCATCTTCTGAACCTCATCTTTTAAGCTTCATAAGGGTAGAAAATTTGCATTTTAATTTATAAAATAAATAAGACATTACTTAGATTTGTAAATTATAACTCAAATTTTAGGAGCTATATCGAGTTACACATAATGTGAATATTTATAAAATCAGGCTAAATAACTTTCTATGTCTGAATAATAATCGCCACAATGGAAATCAAGAAACAATCAACATTTTTTAAATAACTCTTCAGACATGAATTGGACTAGAGCAAGAGGAACATATTCAACTGTATTTCTTCCTGAGGCATAAAAACTCAAATCTTATAGAGCTTACATTATGTTCTGTATAGGTGAGGCCCTAGAATTCATCTGTAGAATGAAAACATCTATGTTAGGTATCACATATCCTGCAGCTAATCCTCTGAAAGGATTGAAGTAATTCAACTGCATAGTTATCAACAACTTCTTGTAGGGATGTTAATTTATAATATAATTAATACCATTGACAAAACTATGTTGCTAATTTTTACTCAAAATGTGCTGCTTCTTTATTATACCTGACAACTTCTATATTTTGAGCTTAATCAGCAGTAAGTTACAAAAAAATAGACTGTTATGTAGCACCCAAACTACATGTTTTACTGAAGAAACTATGAATTGCATGGAAAGAGTATTATAACAAACTTTAAAGCATTTACTTTAAACCATTTGTATTTTGTTTCACTCTCACATATTTTTAGAATATAGCATGATCCAAGCAGGTGGACTGGAGTTTTTCCTGAGCCTACTAGCTTTGTGATTTAACCAATATGGTTAAGCTCTCAGAATTTCATTTTCATTATTATGAAAAGAGAGATTTAATAATATCTACCTCTCAAGATTGCTGTTAAGTTTTAATTAAATTCACATATAATAAATAGTTAAGAAAATGATAAAGAAGCAGTTTTTGTTAACTGTTGCTTCTGTCTCACTTGTACAGCCCATTGACTGGGAAAATAAACATTTCCAAGATAGTTTGTATCATCAATTTGGATAGCTATCAAGCCTTCAAGAGCAAGCTTGATGCAAACAAGCTCTAAAACATTTATTCTACAACATTTTTTTAAGTTTTCAATACACAACTTTAATTGATACAGTTTTTATTCATATTTTTATTTAACTTTTTGCACATGTCACTCTCAGTTCCCTCTCCATGCTCTCTTGCCCCACTCCCCAATCATTCCAACCCCCATCCACATTCCATCTCCCCCTCCCCCACCATTCCCCAGGGAGGGCAAGGGCTTCCATGAATGATTTTCAGAGTCTGTCACATAATCCAGAGCAGGGCCTACATCTTGCCGCATGCGTCCATGCTGAGAGAACGTCCCTCCAAGTGGAATGGGTTCCCAGAGTCCATCTGTATGCCAGGAATAAATACTGCTCTACTTTCCAGGGTCCCACAGATTGCCGAGGCCTCCTCTCTGACACCCAGGTTCGGTGGGAGGGGGTGTTTGGATAAGTTCCATGCTGGCCCTTCAGTCATCAGTCTGGGGTCCTTGTTTAGGTCAGCTGCCTCTGTGGGTTTCGCCAGCCTGATCTTGATTCCTTTGCTCATCACTTCTCTTTGCAACTGGGTTCCAGGAATTCAATTCAGTTCCCAGCTGTGGGTGTCTGCCTCTGCCTCTGTCAGCCACTGAATGAAAGTTCTAGGATGGCAAATAAGGTAGTCATCATTCTCATTATCATGGGAGGGCATTTAAGGTAGACTTAAAGCACTTGGTTTCATTCTTGGAGAGCTGTAAAGATCTCACTAGTAGCCAGATCTCTCCTCCAACTTGTTTCCATTGGAATGAATTTGCAGAAGGTAACATGACCCTGAAGAATGTACCATGGTCGTTGGCACTTCTGTTTCTTACAAAATGTGCATAATTATAAAGCAGCAGGATCTAAATTCATGGTCAACTATTTATGAAAGTATAATTAGTGCCACATATTATTTGATTTACTAAAAATTATGAGAGGCTAAACATTTTCTACTATAGCAGTCCAACAGAAGTTTCCTGATTTCATAATGGGATCTAGACTACCTGGAAATATTAGGTTTACTGATGTCCATGAAGTAAACTCTCATATGAACTAAAGTTTCTGCTTTCTGATTGTGAACAGGGAACACACGTCGCTATAGTTACCAGCAGAATTGCTATAATTTGATGGAATTTGTATATAGCCAAAATTAGTTATGCTAAATAGATTGAATGCAGAATGACCCAGGAAAGAAATGTGAAGATTAAATACCATTGCATTAGAAATGACACCACAGTCCACATCCCTAATTAGGTAGGCCCAAAGTAGAGTTCATACAGGGTACAGAGTACTAACTGAAATAAATAGCATCCTGCCACTCTTTTATGTGCAAGTAAAATCCCAATGCCAGCAAACCTCCTTCAATATTCCTAAGGCTGAATGATTCCAAAGGACATGTCACTATGCCAGTGGTCAGGACCTAAGGAAGAGCTGAGGACTTTGATTTTAGTGAAATAAACCACTGATTTAAGGTCCAAACTGGAAACAATCAGGTAACAATGCTGGCAACACCGATTTGTAAAACATCGCTAGGAAATAGACAGGTGGCAGCATTTTAATTAAGTCTTCCCTTTTACATATTATGTTTTTGAATATTTATGGCAATTCTGTTAGAAATCATATAGCTAGATGGCAGGTGGTATGCCTTTCCTGAGTTCCTATACTTCAGACCTTTGACTCAATAAAACACTTCTTTTTCATTACTGCCACACCTCTTTTGATGAATAAGTTCAAACTTCTTGGGTTAACACTTAAATGGGAAAACAATCAGTATAATTAGAGAAGAAATGCATTGAATGAGAAAAACACAGATGGGAGGCAATGTGTTCCAAATTGAGAGGACAAGGTTTCAAGTAAGTTTTTATTGTTGCTTTTGTTGTTGTTTTTCTTTGAGACAGGTATTCCTTTTATAGCTTGGTTGTCCTTGGAATTGCTATTGTAGACCAGGATTGGGTAGAGTGCTAGAATTCTTAGAGAAACACTTTAAGGGCAGGAATTAAATGTGCCTGGAAATTGTCTGACTTGACTTGAGAGATATGACCAATCTGGAAAGGATTAGCTTGGAAGAACTTGTTGCCTGTCTCCAATTTCCAACATGAATTATCTAATGTACATTTTAAAACAGAAGTGTTGACTTTTAGCTGACAATAAGGCAAATAATGTCAGAATTTCATTTCTCAGCAGCTTTTGTCAGGCATGCATGTGGCTACCTTCTTAATAGTGATATAAGAATAAACATGTGGTGTGAGGCTTGTGGGTTACGCCACTGGAAAAAAAAGAGGTAAACCATCTACTTCCCTCTCTCTGCTTTGTAGCCAGATAATTTCTGAACTAATGGCACTTCAACAGGGATCCATGAACATCATGTAACAAATATAGTCACACTTTTATAGAAGAAAAGTTTTTGTTTTTCAGCTATATTGACCTTAATTCCACAAAAAATAGCTACATTGTAACTTCAAAAGTTTTAACCTGATGGAAGTTAAGAGAAATTTAGTTACCAATAGTAAACAATTGTCTTTCTGGGAGATCATGATAAAATGAACAATAAAATTGCATAATGACACATAGATAAATCAGGAATGGGGCATGATGAAATCGCTCAACCACCAACACTGACAACCTGAGTTTGAAACCCACATAGTGAAAAGAGAAAATTACCTCTCACAAGTTATCCTCTCATCTCCACATGGCACACTGCCATACCTACATCCCCAAAACATGCAAAAATAGATAGATATATAGATATAGATAGATAGATAGACAAATAAATAATTGTAATAAAATAAAGCAGATGTTAAGAATGATAACAGAATGAAATAGGAATCCAAAGGTACCTCTTCCTCAAAGTCTATGTAAGCTGTATTGATTACATATTTTAACCAATAACAAGAAGTCTATTTTTTCAGTATAATATTGTTCTGTAGTTTACTTAGTTAGCTTCCAGGAATAAGAGAATCTCATATGAAGCCACAAATTCTATTGAGAAATAATTATTTCTTGAGTTCTATGCTGAGAATAATTCAGAGGCACATTTGTGATTCTCTATATAAGTAGCAGCATAATCATGAAGTTAGCAAAATCTATTGGGAACTGCCACATTTCAAGTAATCATTTGGCAACCTCTTCAAAGTGTTATAATAATTAAGACTTCTTGGACAATACTGCTGCTGAATACAGTTGCAAAGCCATCCAGTTGGTCAGATTCAGAAGATAATCAAGGGTAGGCCAACAAGCAGAATGTTAGGAAGTACTAAATTGTCAGGAATGAGGGAATTTTGGACTTTGAATACCTTCTGTTAACATATTCTTGACCTTTAATTTAATGCTTCAATGTTGCATTATAGGAAACTTGGCTGAAGTCTTTTTCATGAGGAAACCATTCCTGGATGAAGGCTGTTGAAAAACAATTTGTTTTGTCCAACTTTTTTTTCAGAAGGCAATATTATAAGGTCAATATGCTAACTGTGGTCATGAACCACTCTCTGATCTTTACAATGTTCCTAAATAAATATTTAAGTTGTAAAGTTCTAGATTTCTTTCTTTAATAGCCAGCAACAGCATTCTCTCAAAATGTCCATATCTGTTTCATCACTTTTCTTTTTTCTTAATCTAAGTGAACATTCTCTGTTACCTAGATAGAGCTAACAACATGGGCAATCATTTAAGTTTTAAAAAGAGATGGACTTTAAAATGACACCTGCAAATAATCCTGCCTGGAATTATCTTCAAAAGGTAATAGGTATTCTCTTTGGAAGACGAAAAACACGTGCTTTTATAAATCTCCATTTTTACATTTCAAATATTATTCTACATGAATTTGTGATACTTTATAACAGAAAACTCATAATCATACCTCAATATGAAGTTAAAACAGTTTTGTTATTCTGATAACTCCTGAAAAGAACTATGCAAAGATAAAGATGTGTTGATATCTTGACACCTTCATTATTGCTTAAATATTTCTTCTATTTAACCCAGATTTTCTTGATGAAATTAAGTGGTCTGTCTTCCTTCCTATTTGTATTTTTTCTATTTTATAAATTCTCCTTTACACTCACCAACTGATTTTCTGTTCAATGGTAAGATTGTTTTTCAGAACGACTAAAGTTTTATGTGAAGTGGAGTATGAAGCATGCTTTCTCACAAGAGTTCCGTTAGGACTGATAATTACTTATTTATAAATATTTCAAATGAGAGATTTCCAAAACTGTCAGAAAAATCTACATGTTCTTGGTAATTAAAAGAAATTTTCCAAATTCTGCGTGCTCTTACATATGTGCAAAACACACCAGGAAGTTGTTTCATTTCCCTTTGGGAAGAATTGATCTAAAAAATTCTGCAAGATCTGGTACTCTTTGCTAAATAACCATTATAATGTGGGAAAGTTGATAGCTTTAATTGTAGAAGAGTAAGACATATTAAGCTGAAAGTTAGTATTGGAGTATGATCCATGTATAGAAAAGGGGGAAAAGTTGACTCATTTTAGGCCTAGGCAGAGAGAAATTGATATAGAATATGTTGTTTTCCGCAGTGATCTAGCTATTACTTCAATATAGTGAAGATCCTAGAAAAGTCTTCAGGTGGAAAGCAAAGAATGTCTGTCGAAATGGACTCTACATTGGGGGTCTTTTTAACAGTTGTATTAACAACCCAATGCTGGAGATGTGAAGGACCCTGTAACCATGTTATAAGGCAGCAAAACATTGTAGGAATCCAGATAGAATTTAAAGTTAGGGAATTTATTGGTAAGATCACTATTAGTGAAGATTGTTCTGACAGTTCTGTGAACAATCGATTGGCATCAAGGAACAATCCAAGCAGGAGATAATGGGAACTTTAACTAGGGTACAGAGTAGTGAGAACTGGAAATCGAAAAGATGGATTGAGGTATATGTGTGAATGTGATTTTAGCTGGAGGATCAGCAATGCTTGAATGTATAGGAGAAATGTGTTTCCTCACCCATTGCTGGTTCAGGGCTCAGAGTTCTATAATAAAAATAAGATTAATAGAAGAAAAACATAAACATTTAGTTGTGGCTATTCTTACGTCATTTTCAGCAAGTATTAAGACTACAGACACAAGGAAAGAAGTAAACTTGACATATCATGTTTAAATTTGGTGCAATGAAGACTTGAGCAAGAGTTGTTCTTGAGGGCAAAGGAGTGTGATCCAATGGGAATAAATGGGAGAACCACAACAAGGCTTTGTTTTTTTTCCTCAGATTCTTCTTTACATGCCCTTTAGTTTGGCCCCTTTCCTCTGAGAATGAAAAAGAAAACTGAATGAGGACTGTGTGACCTGCTTCAGGAGCAATGATATGGGAAGCAACCTCCCAAGGTTTAATGATTAGCTTCAGAAAAGGGCTAGAGCAACTTAAAAGTGATTTTCCTGCTGTTTTCTTAAAAGCTAAGCTGTCAGAATTTGGGTATCAGGGCCTGTATCACGTCATGAGCATGATATTTAGGGATGAGAGTAAAAGATAAGCCTAAGTAAGAGCCTGTTGCATCTTAGATAACCTTTAGTTCATTTATACAAGGGAGTACAAAATATATTTGGGAAAATATAAAATATTTTGCTTTGAATATACTTTTTTAAAAAAATTGGCATAAGAAGATATTATCAGTATCTAGGATAATTGACAGAAAACTGGCATTATTTGTTCACAGGAAACTCACAGATTTTCCAAATAAAATAAAATATTTGACTAAAGAGTGTGGGGAATGAATATTAATTACCTAATTTCTATGTGTGAATTTCTTCAGCTTTTCCTAGGAATGCCTGATACATGGAGTGAATACAAATCATATATTATTCAAGACTGAGCAAAATGCTCTCTCATGGTGTGATGATGCTTCAAATCATACCTTTATTAGTTGTGTCTTTGTGTGGCTTCTGGATCAAGGTTATTGAAGCCTCATAGAAAGAGTTTGGCAAAGACCCTTCTGCTTCTATTGTGTGGAATACTTTGAGAAGAATTGGTATAAGCTGTTCTTTGAAATTCTGGTAGAATATTGCACTGAGGCCATCTGGACCTGGACTTTTTTTGGTTAGGAGACTTTTGATGACTGCTTCTATTTCCATAGGGGTTATAGGTCTATTTAAATTGTTTACCTTTTCTTGATTTCATTTTGGCAAGTGATAGCTATCCAGGAAGTCATCCATTTCCTTTAAATTTTCGAATTTTTTGGAGTACACGTTTTCAAAGTATGACCTGATGATTCTCTGAATTTCCTCAGATTCCATTGTTATGTCCCCGTTTTCATTTCTGATTTTGTTAATTTGCATGTTCACTCTCTGCTGTTTGGTAAGTTTGGACAAAGGTTTGTCTATCTTGTTGATTTTCTCAAAGAACCAAATCTTCGTTGCATTGATTCTTTGTATTGTTTTCCTAGTTTTTACTTTATTGATTTCAGCCCTCAATTTGAGTATTTCCTGGCGTCTACTCCTCCTGGGTTAGTTCCTTTCTTTGTTTTCTATAGCTTTCAGCTGTGCTGTTAATTCTCTAGTATAACTATTCTCCTGTTCTTCATGTGGGCACTTAGTGCTATGAACTTCCCCCGTAGCACTGCTTCCAAAATGTCCCATTGGTTTGGGTATGTTGTGTATTCATTCTCATTGAATTCGAGGAAGTCTTTAATTTCTTTTTTTATTTCTTCTTTGACCCAGGAATGGTGCAGTTGTGCATTATTCAATTTCCATGAGTTTGTAGGTTGTCTGCAAATTGTGTTGTTGAATTCTAATTTTAAAGCATGGTGGTCTGATAAGATGCATGGAATTATTCCAATTTTTTGAAGCTGCTGAGGTTTGATATGTTGCCAAGTATATGGTCGATTTTTGAGAAGGTCCCATGTGGTGGTGAGAAGAAGGTATATTCTTTTTTATGTGGATGAAATGTTCTATAGATGTCTGTTAATCCCAGTTTGGTCATTACTTCTATTAGACCATTTGCTTCTTTGTTGTCTTTTTGTTATTTTTATATATGCCTTCAAGACCGACTACTCTCTATTGGACAACCAATGGTGGGCTCATTCATGGAAGTGGCTAATTCTCCTGCAAGCCGTCAATAGCTGCCTATCATTCTTTATTTAGGGGTGTGGCCCACAAAAACAAACGCTTTCCATATCCATGGAAATTTCCATGTCCATGATATCGTTACTGGTCCAGGTTTATTTATGTAGCCATTTCAAGAAAATGCTTTTCCATATAAGACTTCTTGGTATTTGACTATTTTAGTCTTTCTACCCCTTTTTCGTGGTGGACCCTGAGCCACTGAGGCAGGTGCTCTGTTTTATCTGTATTCATTCATCCTGCTCTGTCCCGGATATATTGCTCTCTGCTCTGTGTCCACTTGTGGTTTTCTGTGATGGATTCCACTTCCTGTAAGAAGTTTATTTGATGAGTGGTGGTAGCCACTCCTACCTATGGGTATAAGGATAAGATTTAGAATGTAGTAAGGAATTATGGTGATCTAGCAAAGTGGTGACAGTATATGCTTTTCTAAATTTCATGAGTTCATTAGCCCCAGCAAGTTGGCTAAGTTTTAAATGCCAGGCAGGATTTCCCTCCTGTTGGGTAGAAGAAATATGCATGCATAGTTAATATAAATACATCTGTTTGGATATGTATAAATGGATACCAAGTCCCTTTTTGTGGTTGTCTGTAGAAGATTGGGAAACACTTTGATATGGATCATATGAGTTGCATATCAGACTTTATTGTGTTAAGGTGGCTAAGACTAAATATAGATCAAAACAAATAATGAGAGGTTACTTATGGAATGGAAGTGTTGCAATGGTGGAAAGAGTGAATATGTGGAATGTGAAAACTGATTGATAGAATATAATGTGTATATCCCAGCAAGATAACATGTATTTTACTTTTATATTTTTCAAGGAGAAAATTTATGTATACAAGGTAGTAGATGCACTGGAAGAAACAGTATACTCCAATAATACCACTTAGTAAATATTCTGCCTTGTTTTGTCATTTTATTTTTTTAATTAATTCTTATTTATGTAAATCCTATTTTTCATACCAATCCCAGTTCCCTCTCCCTCCTGTCCTCTCATTCCCCCCACCAAGCCCCATTCATTCCTCAGGGATGGTGAAGCCTCTCATGATGGATCATCAAAGTCTGTGACATCATTTAGGGCAGAACCTATGCCTCCATGTATCTAGACTGAGAGAGTATCATTCCATAGGAAATGGGATCCCAAAGCCCATTCCTACACTAGGGATAAATAATTGGTTCCACTGCCAGAGGTCCCATAGACTGACTGCTCAGGAACCCCAACTTATGCTGACATTCAGGGGGCTTGGTTGGTCTTATGCTGGTTCCCCAGCTGTCATTTGGGGTTCCAGAGATCCCACTTACTCAGGTCAGCTGTTTCTGTGGGTTTCCCTAGAATGGTCTTGACCCTTTTGCTCATGAGTCCTCCCTCTCTACAACTGAATTCCATGAGTTTGTCTCAGTGCTTACCTGTGAATCTCTCCTTCTGCTTCCATCAGCTACTGCATGAAGGCCCTATGATTACATTTTAGGTAGTCATCAATCTCATTATAGGGGAAGGGCGTTTAAGGTAGCCTCTCCACTATTCTTAGTTGGTGTCATACTTGTGGATCCCTGGAGATTTGCATAGTTAGTGCCAGATTATTCCTTAAGCACATAATCCCTCCCTCTATAAAGTATCTCTTTACTTGCTATCCTCTGTTCTTTCCCCAGCTCAGCCTTCCTGATCCCTCATGTTCTCCTCCCTCTCCCCTGATCTACTGCTCTTTCTCATACCTCTCTCCATCCACCCCTCCCCTATGCTCCCAATTTACTCAGGAGATCTTGTCCCTTTCCTCTTCTTCAGGAATCCATGTATCTCTCCCTTAGGGTCTTCCTTGATTCCTAGCTTCTCAGGTGTTGTGAATTGTAGGCTGGTTATCCTTTGCTCTACATCTAATATCCAGTCATGAGTGAGTATGTATCATGTTTGTCTTTCTGTGTCTGGGTTGCCTCACTCAGGATGGTTTCTTCTAGTTCCATTCAATTGCCTGCAAATTTCAATACATCATTGTTTTTTACCGCCTAGTAGTACTCCATTGAGTTTGGTGCATGGGGATAGGTATGGATCTATCTGCAATCTTCTACAAGTCAGCATTCAGTTAGTTATGCCAGCACCATTTGTTGAAGATGCTTTCTTTTTCCCATTGTATAATTTTAGATTATTTGTCCAAAATCAGGTTTTCATATTTTTGTGATTAATCTCAGGGTGTTCAATTCGATTCCATTGGTCTACCTATCTATTTTTGTGCCAATACCAAGCTGTTTTAATTACTATAGCTTTATAGCAGACCTTCAAGTTAGGGACGGTGGTGCCTCCGGAAGTTCCTTTATTGTATAGGATTGTTTTGGCTATCCTGGGTTTTTGTTCTTCTATATAAACTTGAGTATTTTTCTTTCAAGGTCTGTGAAGAACTGGGATTTTGTACTGTGATTTTGATGGGAACTGCATTGAATCTGTAGATTGTTTTTGGTAAGATTGCCATTTTTAAAATGTTGATCCTACCTATTCAATAGTATGGGAGAGCTTTTAATTTTCTGATATCTTCATCAATTTTTCTTTAAAGATAAAAGTTCTTGTCATACAGGTCTTTCACTTGTTTGATCAGAATTACCCCCAAGATATTTTATGTTGTTTGTGGCTATAATGAAGGATGATGTTTGTCTGATTTCTTTCTGAGTCCATTTATTGGCTCTATATAGGAGGTTTACTGATTGTTTTAAGTAAGTCTTGTATCCTGACACCCTACTGAATGGATATATCAGCTATAGGGATTCCCTGTTAGCATTTTCCAGGTCATCTGCAAATAGTGAAAGTTTGAATTCTTCCTTTCCAATTTTTATCCCTTTCATCTCCTTTTGTTGTCTTATTGCTCTAGCTAGAAATTCAACAACAATTCAAAAGATACGGAGAGAGTGGACAGCCTTGTCTTGTTCCTGATTTTAGAAGAATCACATTGAGTTTCTCTCCATTAATTTTGATGTTGGCTGTTGGTTTTCCGTATATTTTTTATTTTGTTTACGTATGTTCCTGTTATTCCTGGTTTCTCCAAATCCTTTATCACGAAGGGGAGTTGGATTTTTGTCAAAGGCTTTTTCAGCATCTAGTGAGATGATCATGTGGTTTTTCGTTTTCAATTTGTTTTCAGCATTTAGTGAGATGATCATGTGGTTTTTCTTTTTCAATTTGTTTATATGGTGGATTACATTGACAGATTTTCTTATGTGGAACCATCCGTGTATCTCTGGGATGAAGCCTACTTGATCATGGTAGATGATTTGGCAGTACTTTATTGGGTATTTTTGCATCACTGTTTATGAGGGAGATTGGTATGTAGTTCTCTTTCTTAGTTGTGTCTTAGTGTGGTTTGTGTACCAAGGTAATTGTAGCTTCATAAAAAGAGTTGGGCAATGACCCTTCTACTTGTAATGTGTGGAACACTTTGAGGAGTATTGGTATTAGCTGTTTGAATTTCTGGTAGAATTTTGCATTGAAGCCATCTGGGTCTTGGCTTTTTATAGTTGGGAAACTCAATGACTGCTTCTTTTTCATTAGCGGTTATATGTCTATTTAATTGCTCATCTCTTCTTGATTTAATTTTGGTGATTCCTATTCAGAAAATTGTCCATGGCCTTTAAATTTTCCAATTTTGTGGAGTACAGGTTTTCAAAATATGACCTGATGATTCTCTGGATTTCCTCAGTGTCTGTTGTTATTCCCCCCTTTTCATTTCTGATTTTGTTAACTTGGATATTCTCTTTCTGCCTTTTGGTTAGTTTGGATAAAGGTTTGTCTATCTTGTTAATTCTCTGAAAGAACCAGCTCTTTATTTCAGTGATTCTTATCTTGTTTTCTTTGTTTCGACTTTATTAATTTAAGCCCTCAATTTAATTATTTCCTGTCATCTACTCCTCCTGGGTGAGTTTGGTTCTTTTAGTTCTAGAGCTATCAGGTGTGCTGCTAAGTCTCTAGTGTGACTGGTCTGGTCTCCAGTTTTTTTCTTTTGTTTTGTTATATGTAGGCACTTAGTGCTATGAACTTTTCTCTTACTACCACTTCCAAAGTGTCCCATATATTTGGATATGTTATGCCTTCATTTTCACTGAATTTTAGGAAGTCTTTAATTTCTTTCTTTCTTCCTTAACCCAGTAGTGACAGAATTGAGCATTATTCAATTTCTACAAATTTTTAGGATTTCTGCATCTTGTATTTTTGCAAATTCTAACATTAATTTATGATTATCCAATAAGATACAGAGGGTTATTCCAATTTTTGTATCTGTTGAGGTTTACTTTCTTGCTGGGTATGTGGTTGATTTTAGAGAAGATTCCATGGGATGCTGAGAAGCAGGTGTATTCTTTTGTGTTTGGATGGGATGTTCTGTAGATAACTGTTAAACCAAATTAGGTCATAACTTCTGTTAGTTCCTTCATTTCTTTGTTAAGTTTCTATCTGGTAGTCCTGTCCAGTGGTGAGAGTACAGTGTTGAAGTCTCCTACTATAAGTGTATGAGGGTTTATGTGTGATTTGAATTTTAGTAATGTTTCTTTTATGAATGTGGGTGTCTTTGTATTTGGGGTATAGATGTTCAGAATTGAGACTTCATGTTGATGGATTTTTCCTGTGATGAATATGAAATGTCCTTCTTCATCTCTTTTGATTAATTTTAGTTAGAAGTCTAATTTGTTAGATATTAGGATAACTGCACCAACTTGGTTCTTAGGTCCTAATCTGGGGATTAGGTGGGCAGGATGAGGCTACTATGCCCTGGTTAAAGGCCTCCAACAATGAGGAAGGGAGGCAGGAGAAGGTCCGAACTCACATTTCCAAGTATGTGGGGGGCAAGAATTCAGTGATGGCAGATGAAGTGCTGGATGGGTTTGGCTGCCCCCAGGTCTCTGAGGATTCCCTGGGCAGGAAGGAGCTATTCGACCTGGTCAAGGGCCTCCAATGAGAGGTGGGGCAGGAGAAGGCTCAGTGCTCACCTCTCCTTGTTGGTGTAGGGTCAAGCACCCCATCTCAGTATATCTTGTCATTTCCAATAACTGTCATCACATACATTTCTTTCAAAGAATAAAAGGGATCGAACAAAGAGAAGCTTATAACTTCTTTATTTCCATTATCACACTAAAATGATGGAAGATATTGACAAGCACACACACATGTCTGGAAAAAGGTCTCTACATTTTTATGAAAATGAATGATAGTATTAAAAATAAAATCACATGTGTTAATGTGTCTAACCTTGTCTGCTATTATTGCACAATGTTAATGGAAAGTTTATCTTTAATTTGACAATGTTAGAAAACCATCTTGATTTGAAAACTTCATGATGACTCAGGGGGACAGTGAAAGAACATTACTGCACCCATCACCCATTATTAGGAAGAATTTACAATGCACAACCTAGTTTCATTTTCTCATTTAATTCTTACTGAGGTTCATGCAAGTGTTTGCTTCCATAATGATTCAATTAACCAATGTTAATTAACCAATATTTTTACCAGTTTATTACTTGTATAAAATGAAGCCATCTTATTTAGCAATGCCAAGGATCTGAAAATAAAGCTTTACCAGTTCTTTAAACCATTAAGAATTGCAAAGTGGTTTAATTGATATACTTAAAGTGTAATTTATTTTAAAGTTATAATGAAAAGTACTACACATTTCAAATGTTTTAGTGTGATACAGGGACAAATAGAAATAAGCTTGTTATATGGAAATCTAAGTATATTCGAAATTGACTTGATTTTCTCTAAAACTTAAATAATTGAGAAACCATGTTCAGAAGATTATGACAACAATTGACACAAGCAACAAAAATGTACTTCTTTGTAGCTGTCACTTGGGAGAGGCAGGCAGCAATGGCCAGAGAAATATATAAAAAGGACATTCTAGAAAAGGCCTTGTATTTTTAATAAACCTTCTCAAATTTTGACCCCTCATGTAGATTCTAAACATTGCTGCTCATGAGGTAGATTTCTTTTGAATTGTATTAATGTGTTCGATGTAAACATTTTGAAGAATTGGAATGCATATGAAGACTCAAAAAAACGATAGGAAAATTGGAGAATACTGTCAAATCAGGAACTTAGATTAGGATATAACTGAGATATTGTCATGGTTTCAAGCAGAATACTTCCTCTGCCTTCTATAGGTTTACATGTTTGGTCTCTATTTGATGGACTCTCTAGGAAGATATGGAAGCATGATTTTGTTTCAGGAGGTGGACATTGAGATTTCAAAAGTCTAAGCCAGGCCCACTCTCACATGGGTCTCTCTCTCTCTCTGTCTCTCTGTCTGTCTTTGTCTCTCTGTCTGTCTCTGTCTCTCTGTCTCTCTCTTTCTGTCTCTCTGTGTCTCTGTCTCTGTGTCTCTGTGTCTCTGTGTCTCTGTCTCTGTCTCTGTCTGTCTGTCTGTCTGTCTCTCTCTCTCTCTCTCTCACCAGGGAGGGTGAGGCCTTACAAGGCAGGGATCATCAATGTCTTTCATATCATTTGGGGGAGGGCCTAGGACCCATTTTTCTTATACTATAGAAGTTGACACAGGAAACTCCTTTCATTCCCTAGTTCCTGGAAACCAAGAAGTCCCTCATGCTATGAGTCATTTATATGTACTCATCATAGAAAGACAATAAATACAGCATTAAAAATAACTAGAGAGTGTTAAGAAAATAGTCAAGGAAGAAGTGATGACCTAATGTTCTTGACAGAGCAAAGATTTTTTTGATGATTGTAGTGATGTATTATTTATCATTTATTATATCTTAACTGACGATTCATAAAAGCAAAGTCAGTCACAAATCTTAGAAGCCAGGCACACACCTTTAATCCCAGCAGCCAGAAGCTAGGTGGTGGTGGTACACACCTTTAATCCTAGGACTCAGAATTTAAAGGTACATGGATCTCTGTAAGTCCAAAGTCACCCAGATCTATACGAGAGTGAATCAGTCTAAAAGAGAATTAAAGCTCACACCTTTGGTTTTTTTTGTTTTTTGTTTTTTGTTTTTTGTTTTAGTTTTTCGAGACAAGGTTTCTCTGTGGCTTTGGAGGCTGTCCTGGAACTCACTCTGTAGACCAGGCTGGCCTCGAACTCACAGAGATCTGCCTGCCTCTGCCTCCTGAGTGCTGGGATTAAAGAGCCCGGCTAAAAGCTCACACCTTTAATCCTAACATTAGGGAAGTATATAAGACAGAAGCAAGGTCTCAGAGAAACATTTGTTCTCCAGCTACACTGAGGAGAGGTTACAGTCTGAGTCTTGGTGAGAACCCCTGGAGACTGAATCAGTCCATTCAGTCTGGGGTAGAGGTAAGAAGCTAGTGTCTGGCTGCTTTGCTTTTCTGATGTTCAGCTTGAAGTTTGAATCCTAATACCAAGTTTCTGGGTCTTTTATTTATTCATGTTACAGATGATGGTTGCAGATTCATCCAGGATATTTTACTGTCATTAGTTTAGCTCTTTATAATATTGTTACTGATTACTGCTCACTATCTTATCTTTTAATTTAATTCTTTACTGTTTCACACATATCAAATGTATAGTGATTGAGGTCATCCCTCCTTACCTATTTTCTTAGTTTTGGATCTTCTGTATTTTCACCTATTTTGTAAGCTATTCAGGACCCTTTTCAAAAAGATCTTCTTATTTATTTACTTATTTGTCTGTGTCTATGTGTGTATGTACAGGGTATGCACTGTATCTAATGTATAGCTGTCAGAAGATATCATTCTGGATTCCGTTGTCTCCATAATGTGAGACCCAGGGATAAAACCCAGATTGTCAGTTTTGTTAACAAGTACCTTTAACCACAGTGCCATCTTATTACTCCTAAATGGCCATTTAATCCATGTTCTGTTTTGTTATAATTAAGGAAGCTAGTTTGTGTTTTTACATATGCAAGCTGAACTGCTTGAGGAAATATATTTTAAGCAGTGTGGACATAGCAATATAAAGATCAAGACAGACTGGGTGCTACTCTCTGTGAATCAATATCCTTGAAGATAAGTATATAAAGTCAACTGTATCAAAGTAATCACTAGGATAAGGACAACTATGTATATACAAAGTTGATAAATAAAGGGGCAATGACCAGAAGAACAACACACATAAGCTATATGTGTTCCTGGCATTTATACAACACCAAAGAAGAAAGCCAGATGTGGAATTGTATCTTCTAATGCACCAGCACAACAATGTTTCATTGCAATCACATAGAAATATAGCACTTTAGCAATCATAAAACAAGTAACATTACAAATAAATTATTTGAAAATTCATAAATAAATGACAGAATAACATTAACATAGATTGCTAGCATTCCATTGGAAATTATTTGAGCATTACTGAATAGAGGAAATGTTTGAGGTATAATTGAGAACAATAATATCTATGAAGCAACACCCAGAGTGCATTTCAGCCCTCCATACATACTTGACAACCCACAGACATATAGATGCAAAAATAAAAAAATAAAGAGCTATGGAAAGGAATACAGAATTCCATGATTAGAAAGCACACTAACAAGCTATTATTTTTTAAAGTGAAGCAACAAAAATTTTAATTGAACACATTGAAAATAATCCAAATCTTTGTGTATGTAACCTCAAGATTTAGAAGAAATTGTTTAAAATGGAAAACTGAAAAATGCAACAATAGAAATGAAAAGGTATTTCATAAAGACAGGGCTTGTATGTTCTCTAAGCTAGTGTGATAAATAGGAAAATTTCATGATACCTAATTAAAGTATTTCCTGTTATGGTAGAAGAAATTATAGAATAAAAAGTAGTTAAGTTGCAAGCTTTGGAAAGAAACGACCACCATGCAAATTACCACACTTTCTGTCAGTAATTATAGAACTTTGATTAAAGTTGTTTCATTTCACTAAGCCTTAAGTTTGCCTATTTTTATATTTAATAGATGAGGTAATGCACATAGGGATGTTGTTGTACGAAGCTGCTCCTTGGAAATACTGCCTTTAAATAATAAATATGGAAGAGGAACAGAAAGGTTTAATATTGTGTGTAGAGGACTGGAAGGATGTCTAAGATAACTAAAAGCATGTTTTGCTCTTTCAGAGCATCACAGTTCAATTCCCTGCACTCTCCTATGAAACCACTGTGTTTATGTTTCTTCTCAGTGCCTGTATATGAACAAGTGAGATTATTATGTGGCTAGACTGATATTTCCAGGGTGAAAGGATATTTAGAAAAAGACTCTTCTCTTTGGACTCCACCAGTGGGTTCTCCTTAAGATTTCAATTACCATATGAAACAATGGAGACATCTAGGCTTTGTTTTTTTTGGTGTGTTTTTTTTTTCAGCATGATCTCATGTATCCCATTCTGGCCTCAGACAATCTACATAGCAGAAGGTGACCTCAAACTCTTGATCTCCTTGTCCCTCCATCTCATATACTACTATGAGCTGAGGGTTGTTCTTAAGAGTTCTTTGTAGTTACTTAGAAATCTATCACATCTTGACACATTTATCTTGTTAAAAACTCCCTAAAAATTGTGTGATATGACTTATGAAAAGTGACGTCGAACATATATTGGTACATGAATGATAGTGTGAAAGCACTAATTTTCTATTTTTTTACCTTTGACCAATGGTAGATTTATCAAAGGTCTTTGAGAGCCTGTTATATTGAGCTAAACACCAACAAAGTTAGAAAGAAAGAAAGATAAAAAGAAAGAAAGATAAAAGGAAGACTGAAGGAAGGAAGGAAGGAAGGAAGGAAAGAAGAAAAGAAGAAAAGAAGCTACTAATTAATTAATTTGAGCCTACTGGTAGTAGAGACAGATAGTTTGAATAATTCAGGTGATTTGGGAAACTTAAAATATCCAAATTAGGACTGGTTGTCTCCAATTCATTTAATTCATGTTTAGTCCTTCATTTCATTTTGTCTGAAAGAACATTTATTGTTGTAAGATGAATTATTTCCTCAAATCGCATTTAGAAAGCCATTCTTAATGCTGTCAGACAGCTAGAAGAAAAGGACTCTCCAGCACAATATTCCCTTTATAATGAGTAAGCTTGAAAAGATTCTATTGTACAATAACTAAACTTAGAAATATGGCATGAACAATAGAAAGAGTCTATTTATAGTAAGTGTGGAAGCCTTGTGTGACCACGTGAACATTTTTAGTGTGAGCCTAACAACTATGGCTGATTTAAAGTGGAAATTACTCTTTCTTTAGTAAAACTATCAGACCACTAAGCAATGTTGTACAATATAGTTAACAATGAGAATTTATGAAGTGTGATTTAGTTATGTTCTTTAAAAAGTCAATATTGGGGATAAGAACATCACAGAGTTTAAAATAACTGATTAAGTTTCTATGTGTTAACACATCCCCATATTCAATAAAATCATCGTGAGTGAAGTATTTCCCTACCCCATTTTCAGAACTCAGTTCATCCATGGCTATTTTGTTATAGAATGTCTTATAGTAGTCAAGAGGGTTTATATTTCCTGGATATATGAAGATGAAAGTTTAAATGTCTATCTAACCCTTCTTCAAATCTGCATATGGATTGCCAGAGATTCTAGGAGTTAATTGTGTAACTTCAAAATTTGAGTACTTTTGATATATGCAGCAAAGAGGTATATTTGTTTCTTTGCTTGTTACTTTTTGAATGTGGATTTTATTTAACATTTGCATTTTTCATGCTACACTCTAGCACTACTTTCAAGCAAATAGTTTAGAATTCAGTCTAGGTCACCTACTGCATATGGACTGAAGGCCTCCTACTTAATCTTGATTGCCCTATTCAGCTGTTTATGTTCCTCAAAGGAATTAGTTGGCTTTTATCTCTCAGTTACACATAGAAGCTGAAAGCAGTGACTTCAGAAACTACGTTTTTTTGGGAAAAAATCAATTGCCTGGGCTAAGGAAACTCAGGATATTTCAATACACACACACACACACACACACACACACAAACACACACACACACACACACACACACACACACATGGTGTTTTGACAATGGCCCAAGTTGTCATGGAGTACTGACTAGGAAACATTGCCAAGATCATAGACTTTCAATAAAGCCATGGTATAACTGGCTTGTCAAACTCTGCTTAGTAGGAATAGGTAAATTGCTTTGGGGATTTTTCCTTTGAAGGACTGAATGGTAATTATCATGTGAATATATCTTCCTCAGATTTTATAGTTTTATAGCCAAGGATGACAAACAGCTACAATTAGCACCTCAATGGTGCTCACACATTCAAAACACTTAGCAGATACTAACTAGAACCTGGGGATTCCAGTGTGCAATTTCACTGGGATTACTCAGTTTAGACTATATACAACCAGGGTTTGATATTTTGTGTCTATCCAATACCTTTTCCTGAATATTTACCAGACTGCTCACATCCCAGGAGACATTGTCATTAATGACATTGGTTCGTGTTGTAACTGATTTCCTCAGGTTGACAGATAAAATTGACTTGACCATGACTACTATACTATTTATCCAATGTGTTGACAAGACAGCCAACATTTTGGCATTATTGATAAGTCCAAAATGGAAGTTGGGGAAAGACCCTCATTTCTCCAAACTTACATCTTCTGAAATGCTTTCCTTCACCTGCCTGAACACTGTTCTTTCTTCAAACACAACTGTCTTTACAAAAATAAAGCCAGGGCACCACACCCACAGAAGACACAGTTATCAGTGCAAATGTGCCTGAGATTTGCTTTCTTCTACTAGAACAGCTATACTTCTACATTGTGATATCAGTAACTTAGTTTAATGCCAAAGGCATCATTCTGGGGTCATTCCTAAATTATTTTGTTAGTGAGACTAAAAACACAGAAAGAAACTTCTGTTTCTTTTTTTTATTACTTTAATTTTAAATAGCTTGTCTCACATGTCAATCCCAGCTCCATCTCCCTCCTCTCCTCCCACACCCCCCACCATCCCCCCAGCCTCCCTCCCTATCTCCACTTCCTTCCACATAGGGGATATCCAGATTCTGTCATTTCGATCAGGGCAGGGTCCAGGAACTCCCCTAAGAGTCCAGGCTGAGAGATCATTCCTCTTTATGTTATGGACACACGAAGTCCATTTGTCTTCCAGGGATAAATACTGATCTACTTCCCAGGGCCCCATAGGTTGCCCAGGCCTCCTCACTGACTCCCACACTCAGGGGGTCTGGATCAGTCACGTGATGGCCTCCCAGCTGTTGGTCTGGGGTCCAAGAGCTCCCCCTGTTCAGATCAGCTGTGTCTGCTGGTTTTGCCAGCCTATTCTCTGCCCATTTGCTCATTGCTCCTCTCTCTCTGTCACTGGGTTCCATGGGTTCAGTTCAGTGTTTAGCTGTGGGTGTTTGCCTCTGCTTCCATCAGTCACTGGGTGAAGGTTCTAGGATGGCATATATGGTACACGCCAAGTTCATTATCAGGAATGGGCATTTAAGGTAGTCTCTCCACTATTGCTTACCTAGACAATTGGTTTCATTCTTTTAGATTGCTAGAGATCTCACTGGTGCCAGATCTCTCTTCAAACCTATGAGTCCCTCTATTAAGGTGTTTCTCATCCTGTTCTCTCCCTATTCTAGCCCCCCCATTCAACCTTCTTGCTCCCCCCGACCTACTCTCTCCTCCTCTTCTCCCCCTCTCTTCTTCTCAGCTCCCACTGCTCCTCACTCCCTGCCGTGTTCCCAATCTGTTCAGAAGATCTTGCCTCATTCCTCTTCTCTGGGGTACCTTGCATATCTCTCTGAGGTTCTTTCCTGTTTCCCAGATTTTCGGTGGAATTGCAGAATGGCACTCTCATGATCCATGTCTAAAACCAATATATGAGTGAGTACATACCATGTTTGTCTTTTTGTGACTGGGTTACCTCACTCAGGATGGTTTCTTCTAGTACCATCCATTTGCCTGCTAATTTCAAGATTCCATTGATTTTTTTCTGCTGAGTAGTACTCCATTTGGTAAATGTACCACATTTTCTCTATCCACTCTTCAGGTGAGGGGCATCTAGATTGCTTCCAAGTTCTGGCTATTATAAATAATGCTGCTATGAACATAGTAGAGCAGATGTCCTTGTATGAATTTGTATCTTTTGAATATATGCCTAAGAGTGGAATTGCTGGGTCTTGTGGTAGATTGATTCCCATTTTCCTGAGGAATCTCCATACTGATTTCCAAAGTGGGTGTAAGAGTTGGCACTCCCATCAGCAGTGAAGGAGTGTCCCCACTCTCCACATCCTCTCCAGCATGAATTGTCATTGGTGTTTTTGACTTTAGCCATTCTGACAGGAGTAAGAAGGTATCTCAGAGTTGTTTTGATTTGCATTTCCCTGATGGCTAAGGATGTTGAACACTTTCTCAAGTGTCTGTCAGCCATTTTAGACTCCACTATTGAGAATTCTCTATTTAGTTCTGTACCCAACTTTTTAATTGCATCCTTTGGTGTTTTGGAGACTTGCTTATTGATTTGTTTGTAAATTTTGGAGTTAGCTCTCTGTCAGATATGGGGTTAGTGCATAACTTTTCCCATTCTGTGGACTGCCTTTTTGTCTTATTTACCGTGTAGCACAGACACTGAGATCGACAATGAACAAATGGGATCGCCTGAAACTAAGAAGCTTCTGTAGTGAAGCTTCTGCTTCTTAAAGAATATGATCCATTCTTTTCAGGGTGTAGCATTGCTTTCATGGGTAACTGGCCTTACCTTTGATGAAATGGATAGTCTATCTCAGAAGGTTCAGCTGTTCCTAGAATCCGATGTACTTTTGTCACCAGGGAATGGAGTTCCATTTTGGCAGTTGTTATTCTTGTTCATAAAATAAAAAAACATAATCCAAATTAAATAATTTTTTATTAAAATTTTAGAGAAAAAAGACAGGCAAGCTGTAAATCTTGGCAGTTACTTGGAGGAGTGAGGGGGATCAGAAGCAAAGAGAAAACTTTGCCTTTTTAGTTAAGACCCAAGAGAGTAGGCTGGTTAGGACTTAGAATTTCACAAACACCTGTATAAGCGATGGGAAGTTCAAAGAAAGAGTATAGAGGCACTGAAGTTCAGGAAAGCATGCTAAGTGTTTCATCCAGTTTTTTCCTCTTTTGCTGACATACCCGATAAACAGATAAACACTGTAATTATATGCATTTTCCAGATGAGTTAGGACCACAGTCTTAGGTATCTAGTTAGAAATTAGCAGGTCATTGAAAATGAACCTTTCCCTCATAAACAACTTTGGACCCTGTTTCCTGTGCACATCCATTATCTTTAAGGGTGGGTAAAGCATGGTAATCCTTCCTCCTCAGAATTCAAAAACCACATGAAAAATGTAAGTACCAACATCTCAGCACCTTTAAGGTTTAAAATACTACATGGAGGCCCAATAAGAAAAGGATCCTGGTAAACGGTAGCTGTTTTGATTTTAGCATTGAAAGTTGTTTATTTTTGTTTAACCTACTCTGTGAAATGACTTTGGTCAAGAGAATGGGACCTGAGTGAGATGTGAAACTGCTAGAAAGATTACAACTTTGTCTCTTTCTCTAAGCATGAATCCAAAAGAGACAGTCACCCGGACAGAAAATGTGACACTCACCACACACAGTAAAGATAGACATTTGTTACATAGAACCTGGAAAATGAAGCACAACTAACCATGCCAATTGAGACAATAGACCCTTGCCATGGTTCCTTCTCACTCTGTGGGAGAATTTTCCTCTCTAACCATCCCTGTGACTAAAAAGTGGTCTCATCCCTTAAGAGAATTGTACTTGGCACAGTAATCAACTCTGTCTCCTCTACTACATTCTTTCTGTCTCATCTGAATTCTTTCTGTGGAGAACACAAGATCCTGGCAAAGGCCAGAGCAAGATCCTGGTAAAAAGATTTGCAAGCAGTTCTTTCTGATCTCTCTGCTCTACTCATACCTACCTTGCATACCACCTCACAACAAAAAGGGAACTGTGTCCATTCAGAAGAATAATGAGATTTTCATTTTGGCAAAATTGATAACTCTGACTTGTTGTAAAATGGCTCAAAGACTGACTTATACACCAGAATTAGAATGTTTTAGCCCTGAAAATAGAAAGCTTTGTGTGAAAATGCTAATAGCTAATTTGAGATTTTTATTAATCTATCACAAATAAAAGGGAGAGCCATTTGGACTATTTTCTAGAAGAGGTTGCATTAGAGATACGGGAACAAGGGATAGAAATTATAGTCAAGCAAATACTGGCTACATTCACAGAAGTAAAAACCAGCTAATTAACATCATCAAATGGACAAAACCTGAGAGATGTCAAAATCTAAAAAGGTAAAACCCTATATTAAAGATGTTAGCAGCAACTTAAGCCACCTTGTTTTCTTCTGAAGATCCCACCAATCAAGGTTTTCTGCTCTCTTGAAATCCATGCTATTGGTTTCTTTGGTAAAAGTGGCCAATAAAATAATGGCATTCTCGATTACTTCCTGACATGACATGGTTGTTTCAAGCATCAACTCATAGCACTTGTAGTTATCTGCACGAGATCAGTTCAGTCAATATCTAAGCATGGATGCAGGAGGGAACCCTGAAATTCCATCTTTGTAATTGACAGCTTCTGAGTGAGGGAGAGTAACTCTCCTAGTTTGATCATGTTCAAATAGATGGCCAAATGCTTACGTGCATATGGACAACACTAATTGGACCCAGGGGATTAATACCAACAAATAAACGATAAAAAGAGGACATGATACTGGGACGGGATGGATTTGAGGTGGCATGCACTAGAGAAAGTTACAGGGATGTAGTGGTGGATGGATATCATCAATATCAGTATGAACAATATCAATATGAACCTTTCAAAAATGGAAAATATTACTAAAATTTCTGACTTTAAAAAATGTTTATAACAAAGCTAGATGATTAGCATTTGGAAAATAATTTAATTTATATCATAGCTTTATGTCATATTACAAAGAATTACTGTTAGAAGTTGTGCATGGTAGCTCATGGCTGTAACCCTAGCACTTGTAGGATTGCACCAGAAGGGTAACCATGCTTTTAAATCAAGTCAATGCTACATAATGGACCTCTTCTCAAAAAATCTACAAATAACACTTGTATGTGGCTTACTGTAGCCTAAGAAGGCATCTTAAGGATTCCCCTACTCACAAATTTATCTCATGAGGTTTTTATTTAGTATGGATCAGAACTATATTTAATAAGAGATATGGTTTTTAGTGGGAGCGTTTAAAAATCAGATTGTGGTGTATGAATGTGCCAGAAAATATATTCATATGTGTCCTATGCCCATTCTTTTCTTTCTGTTTTTCATGTTTTGGGGTATGCACAGAAGAATCCTCAACCTTCCATCTCTTCGTAGCTTAACAGGACTTCAATGAAGACTATGGGGAAGGAAACAGTAAATAGTGTTGTTTGATTGCCTGTACTCGAACTTTCCTCCCCCAAACTACCTTCTTTCAATCATACTTTGACAAAATAGTTAGTGATCAGAATATTAAGATTGAGGAAGCTTAATAAGATTCTAGTGCTTCAGATTTAATCCCTAGCTCTCCACAGATAGCCTGTCAACTGTTTGCACCTCTAGTCTCAGGAGATCCTTTGCCATCTTTAGCCCTCACCTGAGGATGTTGAGTGCACATGGGGCACAGACACACATTCAGGCAAACACACACACACACACACACACACACACACACATACGAAATTAAAAGAATGACTCCATTCAGTTTACTAAGAGTATATTAATGCCAGTAATTTGGATCAATGTACCACTTTTTTTGTAAAATTCTAATAGTGATGTAATGACAGTATGCAATGTACACTCTGTTCTATGGTCGTATTGTTTGTTCTGTAATTCTAAAATTACTTTCCCTTCTCTCCGAAAAGAATCTTTTTGAAAAAAAAACACATGGAATCTATCTAGCTCCATTGGTTAAGGTATGTAATGTAGAAATTTGAGGTTTTACTCTCAGCTGGAGTTACATACATTTTCTTACTCTGACCTCAAGAAAAGGGATGTGATATTAAGTAAGGGACTACGTGTGTGGTGAAGTAATTCCGTGTCACATGCACATGTTTTTCTCTTAGAGCAAGGTTGTTGAGATTGGGAGAAGAGTGATTCCTGAGAAAAAAATATTCAGTGTTTGCATTCCCCCAGCATGAACATACCAAGAATGCATAATCTGATTATCACTTCCAAGTTCAAAGGGAAAAAGATAGAAGTGCCAGGGAATACCGAAATTGCTTAGCAGCAATCAGGGCTTCCAGTCTCAGACATCAGTTGTGTTGGCTATCTAAGCTGACCCAGAAAAACTTTGATTAGGCATAAAAGGTGACAGCTTTAGAAAAGTTACTACACTTACACTGAAGTCTGCACAAGAAGTCATTCTTGTTATCAATTTTCATGAATAGGTCTGGCTGCTCTTCTTGAAGATTCTGAACATTACAATGAAAGAAAGCATTTTGCTTTTCAACTCCGGTGAAAGACTTTAATACTAAAAGTAATCTTTTGTAAAGGGAAACAACGCACCTATTCAGGATTAAAGATGGACTCCAGAAAGAAAGTCAAGAAAATTTCCATGTTTCCAAAGTGATTTTGAAGATGATGATTTGCCTCTAGCTGTCCTGAAAATATGCAACTTCTCCCTCAGGTAAATGCTTCCCAATAATGCAAAATCTTCACAGAGGAATGAGGAGATTTTTAATAAAATACAAATGGATGAAAGTAGGACAGTGGAGCCTATTTTAGCAGAGATGAAATCAGAAGAGAGACTTGTTTTCTGGCACATACACTCAAGATGGAGATGTGGAGAAACAAACCAGCTACCATATTCTGTTGTATTGTTTTGTGTGACTCCTGGCAGATAAAAGGATTAAAGGGACTGGACTTAGTAACCATGGCAAATGCTTGTCCTAAGTTTCCAGGAGAAGCCCTGATTAAACGCAACCCTCAGGGATCTTTACACGGTTCTGTATTCAACGATGTTTCTTGAGCAGGTAGGTAATTTTTATGCTGCTGCTCAAATGATTGATAACTAGCTTGTAGAGTAGGGGAGAGTGTGCAGACACAGAGGCGACACTGCACCAAAACTGTAGATCATTTGTGTGGATGTGGAAAGCAGAAACTTGAGAGTGTGCAATTTACCAATAAAACAAATGAATTGATAGACATTTTGAGGTTGGCTCCAAGAAAGGAGAATGAAAATAGGATGCTCATAAAATTCTTATCTAAATATATTACAGTATTTTTTAGAAAGGTACCTTATAAGTAAAAGAAATAAAAAGTTATTTGCCAAGCTAGGCATTTGGGCTCTAGCAGACAGAAGTAAGCAAAGAAGATTCAACAAATTCTGGTCTTGGAAAGTAAATGTATCAAGACTTACAATGTAAATTTCAGGTAACCAATAAAACCTGTGTTTACTCAAAGATGTCCTGCCTGAGAAAATGCTTAAACAGCAAACCCTTTGCCTAGAAAATTTTGTTATTAAATATCTTCTCTGCAGAAACATTTGTGCACACATCCATAAATACACCTGTATAGCAAAAGTACAGAAGCCATCTAAATGTCCCTAAATAAAGAAATGTATTACAGAAAATTGTTCTATGACATACCAGTATATATTTACAAACTAATAACAAGAAATGATTCCTAATATATGTTACACACTATATTGCTATATGGTATATGTGTAAAATTATATCATCTGTTAATAAAATAAAATAATGGAAAGAATTACTACCTTAATAAGTTTCATGGTGTTATTTGTGTTATAAAGCACATCAAATCATACCTTTGCATAAGCATATAATGCCAGATATCATCTATTGAGCCCTTTTGAGGGGGCATTACTATGGTCCCTGGGCGCAAAACTGTAACTTTAGCCTTCAATTTGTTGTCTTCAAAAGGAAATATACATTTATTTTAATTACCAGAAGAGTGTTTGGGCTTAAAAGTGAAATGTTTCACATAAGTTCATTTGTTTTAACTCCTACTACCTAAGAAGTGGTGCTGTTTTCAGGAGGCTGTGGAACCTTTAGGAGGTGTGTCATAGCTGGAAGAAGTAGGTCACTGGCAGGCAGATTTTTCTGTATTACATCCTCATCCCGCTTCTGGTCAATGTCATTCTCTCTGCTTCTTGCTTTGTATCGTGTAACATTCTCCTGCTGCATGGAACTGCCCAAGGCTATGCCTTTATTGCAATGATGGGCTGTATCTCCTCACACATGGAGCCAAAATGTATTCTTCTTCCATTTTGTTGCTTCTTGTCAGGTACTTTTAATCACAGGGATAAGAAAAGTAATTCATACAGAGGGTGAATAAATGACTTCTACAAGGAGAGTGCTTGGTACATAGTATGGGCTAAATAGATGCTATCTCTTAATGCTTTGGACTAAGCCGTGTTTCTAGGGATACTGTTTAACATCATGAATACACTGACAAGTAGATACCTTCATTTTTAAAAGAATACATTGAAAGAACATGGTGAACCAAATTTTTAAGGCCACATTGCAGTACTTTTGACCTCATATTATCTTTCTAAATGAACACACACACACCACCACCAAGACTGGTTAACCTTAGATGGGTAGTTGAGTACAGGAAGGAAACTATAGTTTTTTGTTTTGTTTTGTTTTTTACATAATCATGTGAGGGTTACTGCAGTTTACTTGTATAACTGAGACATAAAATAAATAAAATTACCTACTCAACAAATACGAATCATTTTATGTAGTTGCCTCTACATAGCTAAGAGATTCACCTCCAGAAGAATTAAATAGCAAGAAACAGAATGAAGAAATTTTGTTGCAAACCATAAAACTAACAGACAAGAACTCAGAAATTATGAAGAATTTCTAGAAATCAATGATGAGGTAGAAAAATAGGAAAATTAATAAAATATTTTAAAAGGGTTCCTATAAGGAAAACACATGATTGGCTAACACATATGTGAAAATATTTTGAAATGCATTCTGACATTAACACCACAATGAGAAGCAGACTGAAAACACTGTTTTCTGGGATGTCTTTTTTAGCTAAAGTGCTGTTCAGAAAACAGAGTGGTAGTGCTTTAAATACTTGGGGTGCTTTGTAGAATAACAATTTACATGTTAATAATTGTACAACAATGACCTGTGGTGTTTAGGATGAACTTAACAGAGGGAACTGCCCCTCCCCAAAGGCAATAGATCGACATTTACTTAATAGTTATTTCTTTGGCATATATTTAGTTCAAAGCTTTCACTCATCTACTATAAGTTTGATGGGGAGTTTAAAAGGAGTTTTTATGATCATTAGTGCATCACTATTTAGGTAAATATGTAGATATTTGATCACTATTTCTTAGGTAAAAGTTGTTCATAGTTAATCCAAAGTAATAATATATATTTAGTGACTATAGGACAAAATATCCAGATACTTTTTGGTTAGCTTGTGACTTTTGCTTTGCCATGAAATCGCATTTCAAAGTCTCCCTTTTCCCATTGATAGAATATGCGAGAAGAGCCTTCCTTCACACTCACATAACCTTTGCCTTCAAAGCACTTTCTCGGCTTTTATTCTATCACTTCATCTATAGAGTTCTGAGGTTTGCCATGGCTTTTTCCATAGTAAGAATGTATCTTATAACTAATGTCCCTGAAATCCCATGAGGGCCAAATGCCTGATAATAAAAAGGATATTCTGTTATTTCATAACTTCCTGACACATGGCTGCCAGAAAGTGAGCACTAGAAGAAATGCTACCTAAAGATTTTAATGTAAAGCACCACAAGTGAATATCAGGAACGAGTTCTATGCCAGCTCTAATTCTCAGTAGCTGTGACATCTCAAACAGGTCACGGAAACCTTTGGTCTTCTATTTCTTAATCAGTAAAGTAGAAATAGCATCAAGATGCTTGATGATGACCTAGATTTTTCAATATAAGAAACCACAGATGGTACGGAAGTGGAATGGAAATCATAGAAAGGATCAGATACATTAAAAATTACTTTTTAAAATAAAGTCAAAGTATCTTGAAATAAACACTAGCAGAGAAGAGGAACACTGAGGGTTTACTTGGTAACAATAACAACAGAACAAGTTCTAGAGATGAAAAGGGATACATCGATAGCTTTCAAGAGAAACATTTGACTCCTTAAGGCAGGATATATATTTAGTCTCTGGAGTCTATTTTAATACTATTTCTGGAAACATTTTTGGCTTTGACACATTCAGTCACTTCTAGCACAAGCATCAAATGTTATGATCGAAAACTATTATGCCACCTCCAGTTAGCATATATCCATCAACTCATGAGCAGTTTTGAAAGGGAAAGCAACTAGTAATAGTTATGGTTTTGGAGGTTGAGAAATAGTTCTACTGTAAGAGCACCAGCTACTCTTGCAGAGGACCATGGTTTGATTCTCAGCATCCACATGGAAGCTCACACATACCTGTAACTCCAGTTCCAGAGTATTCAACGTATTCAGCACCATCTTCTAACTTTCTCTATCACCAGGTATTCACATAGTACACAAACATATATAGGTCAACTATTCACGCACACACACAAACACACACACACACACACACACACACACACACACTTGAAATGTACTTACATCTTGAAGATTTGTGCATGAAATTCACTTATCTCACAACACTTGGAGCAGCCAACAGCTGTTCTTGACTTAAAGCATTGTCTCTTTAAGAGAATACAATATAGATAACATAGCTTAAAAAGTTCAAATACTTATACCACTTTAAGGAGAGATGCAGAAGTTTAGTGGAAGGTTTATTGGGAGGCCATGATATCAATGCAATGAGTGAAATAAAGAGCTAAGAGAATGAGACAAAAAATCCTTTAGGCTTGAATGTAGGTAAGATGAATGGTATGACACAGCTCTTCCCATCTGCTTGCTGCTTTCTGGCTAATGATGTCAGTATTGTGCTCAACTTCTAAAATCAAAAGTCTATCTTACAAAAATGCAAGATGGCTGCCACAAACTCCCATTTTATTTTTGAGGAAATCAACCCCAGAGATCACGTGTCTACATATCAATACTTTCTGGTTTATTTCTGTAAGTCTTCCTGAAGTATTATTATTATTGATACTTGCAGTGTTATTCCAGGATTATTGTATAAACATAATAAAGAAAGAGAGTAATTATAAGACAGAAGAGTAGGTTTTGATATGAGAAAGAAAATTTGTAGGAAAACTATGTGAGGTCAAACTAAACCTGCAGTTCTTTGCCAAGACAAAACAAAAAATTAAAATCAGAAACAAGACTTTCTCTCAGGCCTAGACAAAATACACCATAAGGGAATTTAATCGAGCTTAGCATTCATAATTCAGAACTTTGCTGTTTCTGAGGTGTTTGTGAATTAGAATTTGTCTGCACTATTTCTAAAGGATGTGATCGTTAATGATGTAGAAGTCAAAGGAAAGGCAAAAGAAAAGGAAGGTTCTGCTTAGACAGATTTAAACTAGATATCAGACTCAGTTTATATCTAAGCAACAAAAATACTCATTAAATTTGATGAAATGTAAGTATTTTTTTCTAAATTACATTTGTAGTATTTTAAATTGAATCTAGGTAGAAATGTACAAGTAATAACTCTCTGAATGACAAATAATTATCATCCAGCATTTTCATTTCATTATTTCATATTTTATGTGAAGTTTTATTGAGTAAGACAAAAAGATATTAAAGTTTATGTCTAAAATAATATTTAATATGAACTTGTATTTGTTAGAGGTAAATGTTTGTCTTTGTTTCCATACATTGCTGTTCTATAAACAACATAATACTCTATACTAAGGTTTCCATGGGCCATTTGACACATGTCAAAGTTATGATCATCAGAGGTGAAAATAAGAAAGGAAATAAATTTTAGTTGAGAGATGATTAATACAGTTCAACAATGACTCAATTTTTAAAATGACAGGAAGCCAAATTAAGAGTGATAAAAGAATTGCATTTTGGTTAATAGACTTCTCATAAAAAGACCTAAGTAGGAAAATAATCAAATCCAACTGATAAAGATCATGAAACACCAGGAAGATTAATCATCTGATGAAGGATATAGTGCAAATGCCACAAGTATTTTAAGTTAAATTTTTTCATATTGAAATTGTGACCGAATTCTGAAGCTTGGTTTTATAAAATGGGTGAAAAATATGAAATAAAGGTATAAAAGATTATAGTAATTTTCAGGATATTTCTTTATGTTCTAGTTACATTTCTTACATTAAAGGTTTTATAATGTGCTCTTGAGTTTTCAGAGACATGAATGATACATATTAAGAGATTATGTTTAGTGTGCAGCATGTTTTGAAAGTTATATTAGTGGAATATTATAATTTTATATCCAAAAACTGTTGTCTGGTACATTCAATTTCATCTTCAAACACAAGCATATATGGTCGGTCTCAAAGGATAGAAGGAGGAAGATAACACTGGGATCATCCATTGCATAAGTAAGTAGAGGAGCCCTATAGGTCAATGGACAGAAAACATGCCCATTCTTGCCTGTCTTCAGACAATCCCAAGCCTGCAGTTACAAAAGTTACAAACAGGGAATTATTTGGGCATATCAGTCACCCATACATGTTGGGTCCACATCCTTTAGAGAACAAAAGGCAATATTAAATTCTATTTAAATTCTTAAATTTATGTTTCAACTGGTTACATGAAATAAGCATACATAATCTTTTTACTTCTATAATCTTTGCCTTTAAGCCTCAACAAATTACAAACTAACTTAATGGAGTTAGACTAGGATGTACTATTGTATAAATATTATGAAAAATTCACATGTTAAGTCATCTCTAAAATATAAATAAAATTGCTCTTAAATTCTGTGTAAAACTTTATTATAATCTATATGTGTGCAATCAGTTCAAGTATGAGAATTAATGGGACAACGGGAACAGAGTTTCATCTCCTATTTGGGGTTTACAACAAAAGTAGAGGATAGAAATTTAAGCCTTAAAGAGACAAAGAAAAGTAGCCATGGAATTTAATAAAATTGTACATGAGTTTGTGCTATAGACCATCATTTTGTTTTGTATTTTAAAAATTCTTTCTTACACAACACATTCCAACTACAAGTTCTCCCAACACTCTTTCCCACATGTCCCCTCCCTTCCACTGACAGAAGTTCCACAAAATACCAAATCAACAACCACAAGTCTTCATGTACAATTGTATATAAATGTGAAAGGATTATATTTTATACCATTATTGCTTTAGAAGAGTAGCCTTCGTCTTTTAGTCTCACACTACTTGCTTTCTGTTCCGTTCTCCTTACCTCAAAAATATACTCAGTACGTCATGTTAAAAATTATATGTAAAACTGGACACATTTTTATATGTATATCATATATAATTGCACATATATGAAAACTGGGCATTGTGCTTAAAATATTTACTACAGGACTGAATATCATGTTTAAAAATTATAATACAGATGTTTTCCAATCTCCTTTTGAATTAAATTCTTTGTTATAGAAAATTATTTAAAGAATCTAGTATGACCAAAAGCAATTCATTTTTTAATGACAACATAGGTTCCAAGACGTTGCCTGACCATAAGTGCATTCATCCATTTCCTATCAGTAGCTGCTCGGTGCGTTTATTTCATTATACTTCAAGAACTTCTCTAATAATTGAGTGTTGACATATACTTTTAGTTTACACACATACACCGTTAACATTTGTATTATTATGTGCAACACATGTTATTTTACTGCATGTTGAGAGAGTACAAAATCATTCTCTTTGCATCTTGAGTTTAAAATTCCCCAATATCCAGAATAATTTTTGTTTATAGATATTTGGATTTGACATTCTATGCTTCTGTTTCACATTCTTTGCTTATATTTGGAATAATTTATATTGTTAATTTAAGTCTTCCAAGTCTATTTTGTGCACTCACTTCGTACGAACATCATTTATTGTATATATTTAGCTGCATCAATTGTTTCTTTCATAGATTCTGGATTTCGTTCTTGGGTACTTTTTCTTCTTTCTCTATATTAAACAGGTACACCAATATATTCAATTCTGAGATATTTTTGTTGTATTATGCTTAAGTGTGTAGTGGGTTTTAAAAATATTTATATTACTGAGGATGGCAAATATTCAGTATTTTCTTTAAAAGACTAATATAATTAATTTTGTTAGAGTAATTGAGTAGTTTTATTAAGAATCTTGTTAAGAATTCAGAGAACTATTAAAGATGCCTTCTCTCACATATATTAATTTTTATACTACTTAACGTTTTTTTCACCACAGACAGCTAAAGGACCTCAATCTTTCCATGGAAGTAGAGACTGTACACACATGACACAAGGAGCTTGGGGGATTTGTGGAATGGAAGTGTAGGAATTTAGGAGATTGAAGGGTCTATCTGCATTTCAGCTCCTCTGTAATCTTGCTATGGTAGATACCAGCAGGGTTTGATGTGTGGATATCCTTATCAGAAACTTCTATGGGTATTATCAGCTGAGTCAGCTTTTGTCTCTATTGTGTTTTTTGTTTTTTGTTTTTTTTGTCTTTGTGAGCCTTTGTGGACATTAATCTGTCAGTGGGGATCTGCCATATGTTTTGCTAAAATCTTCCATTTATTGAAGTATATGTTTGCAAATATGCTATGTACTATGCTGAGCTGTTGTTACAATCAGGTGGGAATTCATGATTTTGTCATCACAGGATGCGCACCATTGAACACAGTAAAAATATATACAAGTCAAGACAAAATGTCAAAATATGTCCGGACATCTCAAATGGCACAGGAATAACTGTTTAAGGCATGATTTCTTTAAAAAATGAAATGATTTTTAGGTAAAAAAGTTGTCTTGTTTTTCATATTGTTGTTTTTTTAATGGCAAGAATTATAATTCTGGAAGCCTCTCTTGTACAGATAACACTAAGTAAGGACAGGTAGTATGGTTGGTTAAGGAATGTGTTATACAACTCCATGAAAACACAATCAACAAACCTCACACAGGGAAGTAAACAGCTTAAAGATCTTATGCTCACAGATCAGCCTTGCTTAGTGCAAATTGAACTCAACCAAGTGATCACATGTTTACTCTTTGTATCTTCTCTTTTGTGGGCTTCTCTGAGCACTCAGTGGATTTGATGGACAAATTCTCTTTAAGGCTGAGTGTTCCAAGGTCTTTCACTCTCTGCATAAGGTTGGCTGTGAGTGTCTGTATTCGGTCCCATATTCTTCAGAAGAAAGCTTATCTGATCATCTGATGATGGCGGAGCAAGGCACTAACTTATGAGTGTAGCAGAATGTCATTAGGAATCAATGTACTGATTTTTTGTTTATTTGAACTATAGTGTTTGGTTTTACCCTACGTTCCTGGGCTATTTAGTCTCTGGTTCTTGGTCACCCACACAGTGTTGGATACAGGTTCAGTCTTGTGGAATGGGTCTTAAGCCAAATCAGTTATTGAGTGATTACTTCCACAACCTTTATGCCACCATTGCCCTAGGATATCTTGCAGTCAGGACATCAATGGAGATCAAAGGGTTTGTGACTGAGGTAGTACTTACTTTTATCTCTTGGTAGCATGCAAAGAACCTTCGTGTACCAAAGACTCTAGGTAGGCACCAGTTAAATTTCTCTATGTTCAATGAGTTGTATAGCTGTTGTTTTCAGCATTGGGGCTGAAGGAATTCAATTTGTGGAGGACAATCTATAGTTCTATAGTCTAAAGTCTTTGCAACTAAATGGGTAGTTTGGGAATTCTTGTGGGACACCTTTGGCCAACAACTTAATTAAATGTAACCCAATCCCAGCACTTGAAGCTAAATATCTTTATTTTTAAAATTTAAACATTTTTTGGCTGAGAGGCACTTGAGAAAGTGCTCAACATCCCTAGCCATCAGGAAAATGTAAATCAAAACAACTCTGAGATACCATCTTACTCCTGTCAGAATGGCTAAAATCAAAAACACCAAAGACAGTTTATGCTGGAGAGGATATGGAGAGATAGGAACACTCCTCCACTGCTGGTGTGAGTGCCATCTCGTACAGCCACTTTGGAAATTAGTATGGAGATTCCTCAGGAAAATGGGAATCAGTCTACCACGAGATCCAGCAATTCCATTATTAGGCATATATCCAAAAGATGCAAATTCATACAACAAGGACATCTGTTCCACTATGTTCATAGCAGCATTATTTGTAATAGCCAGGACCTGGAAGCAACCTAGATGCCCCTCAACTGAAGAGTGGATAGAGAAAATGTGGTACATTTACATAATGGAGAAAAAAACCAATGGAATCCTGAAATTTGCAGGCAAATGGATGGCACTAGAAGAAACCATACTGATTGAGGTAACCCAGACACAAAAAGACAAACATGGTATGTACTCACTCATATGTGGATTTTAGACATGGATCAGGGGAGTGCCAGGCTACAATCCCATGGCCAGAGAGTGAGGGAAACAAAACTTCATCCAATGACTGATGGAAGCAGAGGCAGACTCCCACAGCTAAACACTGAGCTGAACTCAAGGAACCCAGTGACAGAGAGGGAGGACTGATGAGCAAAGGGGTTTAGACTGGGCTGGCTTAAACCCCAGAAACAGCTGACCTGAACAAGGGGTAGCTATTGAATACCAGACTGATGGCTGGGAATCCAGTATGGGACTGATCAAGACCCCCTGAGTGTGTGTGTCAGTGAGGAGGCCTAGGCAATATATGGGGCCTTGGGTAGTAGATCAGTATTTATCCCTGGCATACAAATGGACTTTGGGTGCCCATCCCACAATGAGAGATGCACTCTCACCCTGGACTCTTGGGGGAGGGTCTAGGCTCTGCCCTGGATGAAATGACAGACTATAGACACACCCATGTAGGGCCTCACCCTCCCTGGGGAAAGGAGGGTGTATGGAGGGGGGGTTGGTGGGAGGGTGTGGGAGACAGGGAAGGAAAGGGAGAGGGAACTGGGATTGACAGATGAAGCAACCTTGTTCCTTATTTAATTTAAATAAAAAAAATAAAAAAGGGAAAAATCTTTAGATTTTTGCCATTAATTTATTTTACATGTCTGTGTTTTGTTCACATAAGGGTGCACACCATGTGTTTACTTCATGCCCACAGAGGTCAGAATATGGCATCAAATCACTAGACCGGAGTTATTAGTAGTTGTGAGTCACCATCTGGGCTGGAAAAAGAACCAAGTTGTTTTTTGAAAGAGCATCAAGAACTCTTAACTCGTGAGCAATTTTTCTAGCCTCATTGATAGCTCTTTTTTTCTTATGAATTTTTACTATTTTCACAGTTTAAAATAATTTGACCAAGAATGTCACTGTTCACTTTAATCTCAGCACTTTAGAGTTAGGAACAGAAAGATTAGGAATTCAAGATTAGCCTGAACATATAGCATGTTGTATGGAGGTCTTAACTGTTTCTATATTAGAATTGTTTTCAATGACTGGTCCATATAGTTTTTGCTTGTTTATTTTTTTTTCGTTTGTTTTTGAGACACATTTTTCTATGTAATCCTGACTGTCTTTGAACTCACAGTGATCAATCAATGTCTTTGTCTTCCAAGTTCTGGGATTAAATGAGAGGACCACCATGCCTGCTCTACATGATTTGCTGTTGTTTCCAATTTTTTTTATATGTACTTAACAATTTATGTTTTGAAAAGGAATTCCTGGCTCAGATGGTAGCAACGTGCTCATGTATTTTCTACAGTAAATTCCCTAGTATACATACTCAGAAATATGTATTACAATTATCTTTACATATTTGCTAGTATTTTTGATTTCTTCTTTTCCTTCATTGTTATAGTTACATAGTCATAAAGTAGTACCTTATTGTGATTCAATTTGCATTTTCCAATATATAGAAATATAAAGCATCATTCCTTGTGCTTATTGGCAATTCACATATATTCACTGAATAAATATGCACAGAATCATTTTCCCATTTTAATTGGATTGTTGCACTCTATTTATACAGTATGTGTTGTAGATCATAGTTAGGCAAATGACTTGAAAGCTGCTTTTCTCACTCTTTGTCAGAAATCTCTTGGTTGCATTTATAGTATCTCTTGATGAACATAACTTTTAGTTTTTAATCATATCAAACATTAAGGTGTTTTATATTGTAACTTTCTGATTTTGTATAGTAGTTAATAAAGAATGTAATTATCCAAGTAAATAAACATTTATTGATCTTTTTGTTGTATTGGGGATTGAACTTAAGTCTTATGCTTAATAGATAAGTGACTTTCCAGTGAGTTTCATTCCTAATCCTAAAAGTTAATATGAGGTCTTCCACAGAATATGCCACAACTCTGTCTAAAAAGTATAATTATTTGAGTGAGTGTTTTTAAAATTTTTTTAATATTGAATTTTGTTTATGATCATGAGTGTCTTCCTACATGTATATGTATGTATTCATGAATATTCTTGGTGCCCATGGAGGCAAGAAAAGAGTATTGGATTTTCTGATGGTTATGAGCCACTGTGTGGGTGCTTGTAACTGAACATGAGTCCTCTGCCAGAGAAGCAAATACTCTTAGCCACTGAAAAATCTTAACAGCCTCCATGCATAAGAGTTTACAACTTCACTCTAAATATAAATCAGTAAATATCAAATCATAATTTTAGAAATTCTAGTCACAGAATATTAAATAAAGATTGATAGAATAAGTCTACAAACTAATTTTGTTAAACCAGTGAATAATGGAATATCATACTAGAATGAAATACTAAATATCAATATAGGCAATTTTTAGAATTCAATATAAAATTTAAAATATTGATCTTCAGAATATTTATTCCTAGAAGTACTTAAAAAGTGCACTGTTTGGTAAAAGAAAATAAGAATGGATTGTAATATTTTTTCTATGTGAAATGTGAATTGATGTATTTCTTTCTTTAGGATAATTTGTGAATAAAGTAATTAAATTTAAAAATATATAATTCTAGTGCACAGTCCATGAATATTATATATGATTAACAGAATATAATGTGTTTAAACTTGAAATTGTGGGATGGATGTCAAGAAGAGGAACAGGAATCACAAATAATATCACTATGTGTGTTATTGATTTTGAAAAGTATTTTTCTTTTATTTTTTGAGATTATACTATAATTTTATGAATTCTCCCCCTTGCTTCCTTATCTGCATACTCTCCCATACACTACTTCTTGCTCTTTTTCAAATTTATGTCTCTTTTTTGTGATTGTTGTTGCATACATACATATAAAAAACCAATTTTGGTAGCTTTTAGTTGAGTGTTATAATAACACAAGCCTGTTGTGGTATAATCTGTGAAGTTGTGTCTTTGCAATGTGTCTTCTGAATGGTTTAATAAAGAGTTGAATGACCAAAAGCTAGGCAAGAGAGGATAGGTGTGATGTCAGGAGAGAGAGAGGAGAATGAAACACTAAGGGGACACTAAAGAGGTTGGACATACAGTACAGAGTAGAGGTAACTGAGTCACATGGTAGAACATAGATTAACAGAAGTAGGCTAATTTGAGTTATAATAACTAGTTGGGAACAAACCTAAGCTAAAGGTAAAACTTTAATAGTTAACCAAAAGTCTCTGTGTCATTATTGGTGAGCTGGCAGTGCCACAAAGAAAGCTCTGACTGTATTTGCAAAAGCTTGTTACACAAGACTTTCCTAAAAATAAAATCTATCAAAATTTCAAAAAGTTTAAAATCTGTACATATCCTGTATGTACAACATCATGGTATTCCTATCCTCACCCACATTCAGTTCAACCACAAAATCTCTTCCATAACACCTTCCCAGGGAGATATGAGTGTCCCTCCTAAATTTCCCATGTTGCCTAACCACTCTGGATCTGTGGATTGTAGTACGGTTAATGTTTACTTTATAGCTAATATTCACTTATAAGTGAGTATATATGATGTTTGTGTGTTCAACCATATAAATGAATACACAAAATTGATAAATTAAAATACCATATATATGTGTATTATATATATGTATATGTACATATATATATATATATATATATATAAAACCTTTGTTAAAATAGTCTTGGTGAAGCATCATGGGAAAGAGAGACTTTAGAATCCACTCAAGTAATGAAGAATATGGACCCCATTAGTTACAAGCTATGCAATCCCATTAAATATTCTGAAGTTTAATTTCCTTAGCAAAAGATAATTTTATAAATTCTTCTAATGCTGAAAAGAATTTACTAAAGCAATAACTGGAACATATAAAACTTGGTTGCTTATTATTCCCCCAAATTAAAATTTTATATAATCCCTCTAAGGCTCAAGAAACATCACACACACTAGGATAAGAAGAATATAAAAAATGACAAAGATAGAGGAGAAACACCATGAATCACTATCTTTTTAGAATGAAATGGTCTCTACATCATGAAATCACATCAGCTGTTGTTTTCTGAATTGGAAATATGCAGGATTAGGTCAGTAAACAGTCAATTACAAATGAGGGAGGGTCTCATGGAAGTTACCTTTCCCTGGGAAACTAATGTCAATCCAGAACTTTGGGAGGAAGGAAGTGATTGTATTCAACTATCTATTCATTTTTGAGTTACTCATACTCTAATGTATAGCTTTCACAATAAGGTCATATGAGTGAGCCGGCATAAAGTCAGTGTTTCACAAAGTATATAAATAAATACATAAGTAAATAGATAAATATTAAAAATAAAAATATATGAAATGGGAGGATGAGGACTTTGTGGTCACAATGGAGGTGGAATTTGTGGCATTTGTAGGAAGATAAGGGAAGATGGTGGGAAGAATGAAATAAGAACGTACTATATACATATACAAAATTTTCTGAGAAGCCTTAGTTGGAAAAATATAACATCATGTCTGTTGGAATAGGGTTAAAAGAATGACCCATGATGAACAATGCCTTGGGGAACTGTGACAGAGGCTCCAGGAAAAAGGGAAAGAGGGCCTTGTACCTCAGGTACATTTTGTTCACTGGTTTGTTCTTGAACATGACTTTGTGCCTCCTGTGTTAAACTTATTATCTATAAGACATGTTGATCCTTGCTGGATGTCAAGACATAGCTATAGAACCCAATCTGGTGAAAGGTTATGCTGGGTTTGTCTACAATGTACCCTGAATCTGGATATGGCCTTCTGTCTTGCTTTCATGCTTTCCCAGATATAATCTATAGTACATGCCAGGCAATTGTGTTTAAATTGTTCTATCCTGAGAAAGTTTTGGAAAGGGCTACTCTGTTAGTATTTACTACGTGCTTACTGATCTTTATTTATATGTTTTTTTCTGATCATTCTCTGGGTCATTGCTTTCTTTGTTACATTTGTGTATAAAAATACCCTGAAATTGATGTAAGTTGTCTATAGCATTAAACTATAGTTTGCCCCATTCTTTCAGGTCCTCAAACCCCGTGTCTCCTAGACAAATCTGCCTAGCTCAACAAAAATCAACAATATCTAGTAACTGTAAATATGGTTTTGTTAGGAAATAGAATCTTACAGATGTAATTATGATGGCGTCATTAATACAATAGGACTGTCCTGAAAAGAAAAGGGAAATTTGCAGAGATACATATAAATGAATGTGAGTAGGTCATGTGAAGGCAGAGGTAGTGTCTGGTAAGATGAACCTTAAAGTCAAGAAATAACAAGAAATATGATTAAAAACAAAGGAGAAACAGAGAGGGGGCCATGGCCTTGTCAATATGTCACTTTCAGACTTCATACCTCTAGACCTGTGAGAAAATATATTTCTGTTGTTTTAAGTCAGCATGCAAGAGGTGTTTTGATATGGCAGCCATAGGAAGCTAATACACCCATCTAGCAGAATACTTTTCAAAGCAAGATTTCATTAAAGGGAATACACTGTTATTTAATGGTTACAAGTTTCTTATATGCTATTTAACAAATTGCTTCAAATTCAGCCATACACAGTGACAGGTAATTAAGTTAGGTGGACTCCACTAGTTTTTTTAGCTGCCTGTCAGTGAGTAAGTATCACTGTGTTATTTGTTCTCTGTACAATCTGTATAAAATGTTTAAGGAATTCTGGATATTGACATAATTTCCATTGACCAGCAGTAAAGCACCTGATGACAAAGTCTTTAAATAGTGATCCTTGTGGTAATTGGGCCCCAAACAAAGCTACCACCACAAGGATATGAAATATTTGATTGAAGAAAAATACTGGAGGAATGGAAGAAGTTAAGTTTTCAGGTCAATTCATGCCAATTGAACATGAAAGTCAAGAGAAAGGATGAGAAAATCACTTTTAAAATTGGGTTTGGCTATTGTTTCAGTTCCTTAAGAAACTGTTACCTCAAAATGCCATGAAAGAAGAAATTTGAACCAAGCATTGAAAGGTCATAAAATGTCTCTTAAAAAGCCACCTCTGTTTCTTTCAAGTTACAAATTATGTTCTATGAGTGATAAACACATTGCTAATTTTCATGACTCACCCTACAAATTGTCACAAACTTCCAAAAGGAAAAAAAGAGGAATCAGACAGATTCTGTAATAATTTTCTCTTTCTGGCCACTCCAGAAAGGAAACAGTGCTTTCTCTGTGTAACAGCCCTGGCTATCCTGGAACACTCTTTGTAGACCAAAATGGACTCCAACTCACAGAACTCTGTGTGCCGCAGTCTCCTGAGTGTTGGGATTAAAGACGTGTGCCATCAGGCACCACCTGGAACAGTGCTTTCACAACAGGCAAAACCCAGATTGAAGAGCCCTTCCTCCATGAATCCTTCCCATTAACTCCAGCATATATTGTTTTTTTTTACTACTCTAATGTTGTTTTAGAGATGATTTTAATGTGCTTTCATTCCTACCATTACTGTGAATATTCTATTTACCAAGTTTTGCTCAAGACATAGCACACATTATCTCATTATTATTCATAAGCACTACTGAGACAGCAATGTTAGTAGATGTCCTGCCTCAGGGTAAAAGTCTAAATTATACCAGATTTCATACTGTGCCATATCTCCTGGGGAGTCTAAGTACTAATACTATTGCCCTGAAACTTAGAAACATAAGCTTTATCTCTTCTAGGACTTCTCAGTGCCACAGAGGCACAAATGCACTCTTAACAATCATCATAGTCCTTTTCCCTCTTCTAGGCATTGCACCAATACTTATTAAATTGCAAATGAGTAACTGGAAAAGAGGAATGCAGCAAGAGAAGAAACATTACATGGAAAATCAAAAGATGCAAGTTGCACACTTATAGGTTCTTGAGAAATCAATCTCTGAATAATGTCTGCTTTCCTATAATAATGAAGGGATCAAATGATATGATCTCTGATATTTTTATAGTTCTTAAATTCTAATACAATGCTAGAATGCCAAGAAAATTCTATTTGAAAGGCAAAGTGCTAGTTATCGTAATCAAAGATGTGAAAATATTTAGAAATGTTCAAAATCATTATTACACCAGATATTTGACCTGTGATGACTGTAGGGAAGCCTCAGAAATGTAGCAGTTATCTTTCAGGTAAGAATGGTGCATGCATTTAAACTGTTTAATGCAATGATGAAGTTGCATCTTCAATAAGTCCACTTTTTGGACCTTTCTTCACAATGTAACCCAAGTGTTTTATTTTTCTACAATTTCAAGTGAATTCTATTACAGATTTCCTATGTCTTCTGAAAAAAGACAAAAACCATAAAGTACTCTCTAAGTCTTGTGTAAATCAAACACATTCTTTTTACTTTAGCATCAAAGTATACTCTTGTGATTTAGAAATGTTTGTTATAAGTCTCCATTCATATTTAGTTTCTGATAGACACCAAATGAATGAAAGGACTTAATTCTGGAAACTGTTAGAACAGACCATTCTTTTGTGCCAGGTGAAGGGGATACCTTTTTGAATAAGAATAATGGAGCAAGTATTGCAGGTGACAATCCCAAGAAACAAAACAAAAATGTTCAATGATTCAAAAATTGAAGCCACAAAGATATCTAGCAGCTAATAGAGAGATAAAGACAAAGTACTATATTGAATATCACTCAGTTAGAAAAAAGAAATAAAATACTATTGTGTGTTATAACATGAAGTATGACCAAGGAATCTATGAGAAATACTTTATTGGGAGTTTATAGTTTCAGAGGGTTTACACGACAGTTATGACAGGCAGCAGGCATAGGACATGGCTGAGAAGTCACATACTGACTCACAAGTATAAGGCAGAGAGTAAACTTGAAATAATACGGGCATTTGAAACCTCAAAGCCTTGCCCCAGTGATACACCTACTCCAACAAGGCCATACCTCTTTATCTTTACCAAACAGTTCCACTAACTTGGTTCCAAGTTTTCAAATTCATTAACTTGCAGAGTGGAGGGGGAATTCTCATTCAAACCACTACATGAGTGAACAAACTAGTCACAGAAGAACACTTACAAAATAACTGGGATCATAGAAAATTTCCTTTTCAGTTGCATTTATATGGCATTTCCTTAATAAGCATGCACACGCTTGAGAGAGACAGAGAGAGAGGAGAGAGAGAGACAGAGAGACAGAGAGACAGAGAGAGAGAGAGAGATAAGCAGGTCAATAGTTATTAAAGACTGAATGAAGGCAGAGTGGGAAGTGACTGCTGGTGGTGTGATATTTCTGTATCACGACATTCTATGTTTGACTTTTAGTGGTGGCTACATAAGTCTGTGAATCTTTTTTTTTTATTGTTGCATTTTATTTTATTTTATTTTATTATCATTTTTTATTTTAATTTTAAATAGCTTGTTTTACATGTCAATCCCAGTTCCATCTCCCTCCCCTCCTCCCACACTCCCCTTTCCCCCCCTCCCACCCTATTGCCAAATCCTTCCACATAGGGGATATCTAGAGTCTGTCATTTTACTCTGGGTAGGGTCCAGGCACTCCCCTAAGAGTCCAGGCTGAGAGAGCTTCTCTCTTTGTGCTATAGGCACACGAAGACAGTTTGTATACCAGGGATAGACACTGATCCACAGCTCAGGGCCCCATAGGTTGCCCAGGTCTTCTCACTGACACTCACATTTGGGGGATCCAGATCAGTCCCATGCTGGCCTCCCCACTGTCGGTCTGGGGTCCAAGAGCTCTCCCCTGTTCAGATCAGCTGTCTCTGCTGGTTTTGCCAGGCCATTCTTTGCCAATTTGCTCATCACTCCTCTCTCTCTGTCACTGGGTTCCTTGGGTTCAGTTCAGTGATTAATTGTGTGTTTGCCTCTGCTTCCATCAGTCACTGGATGAAGGCTCCAGGATGGTTATATACATCAAGTTCATTATCAGGAATGGGCATTCGAGGTGGTCCCTCCACTATTGCTTAGCTTGCCAATTGGTGTTATCCCTTTACATCACTCGAGGTCACTCTGTTGCCTGATCTGTCTTCGATCCTATGATTCCCTCTTCCCCCTATTCTACCCCCACCCCCTCAACTTCCTGTTCCCCCATGACCAACTCTCTTCCTCTTCACCCCCTCTCTTCTTCCCAGGTCCCACTACCCCTGACCCCTCGCCGTGTTCCCCATCCATTCAGAGGATCTTGTCTCCATCCTTTTCTCTTGGGTACTATGCATATATGCCTCTCTTTTAGGTTCTTTCCTGTTTCCCAGACTCTCTATCTGTGGAAGTGCAGACTGGCACTATCCTGATCCATGTCTAAAATCCATATATGAGTGAGTACATACTATGTTTGTCTTTTTGTGACTTGGTTACCTCACTCAGGATGGTTTCTTCCAGTGCTATCCATTTCCCTGCGAATTTCAAGATTCCATTGTTTTTTTCTGCTGAGTAATACTCCATTGTGTAAATGTACCACATTTTCTCTATCCACTCTTCAGTTGAGGGGCATCTAGGTTGCTTCCAGGTTCTGGGCATTACAAACAATGCTGCTATGAACATAGTGGAGCAGATGCCCTTGTTGTATGAACCTGCCTCATTTGGACAAATGCCTAAGAGTGGAATTGCTGGGTCTAGTGGTAGATTAATTCCCATTTTCCTGAGGAATCTCCATACTGATTTCCAAAGAGGCTCTATGAGTCGGCACTCCCACCAGCAGTGGAGGAGTGTTCCTCTCTCTCCACATCCTCTCCAGCATAAATTGTCTTCGGTGTTTTTGATTCTAGCCATTCTGACAGGAGTAAGATGGTATTTCAGAGTTGTTTTGATTTGCATTTCCCTGATGGCTAAGGATGTTGAGCACTTTCTTAAGTGTCTCTTGGCCATTTTAGCCTCCTCTACTGAGAATTCTCTATTTAGCTCTGTACCCCACCTTTTAAGTGGATCCTTTGGTGTTTTGGAGACTTGTTTCTTGAGTTCTTTGTAACTTTTGGAGATTAGCCCTCTGTCAGATGTAGGGTTAGTGAATATCTTTTCCCATTCTGTGGCCTGCCTTTTTGTCTTTTTGACTGTGTCCTTTGCCTTACAGAAGCTTTTTAGTTTCAGAAGGTCCCATTTGTTAATTGTCGATCTCAGTGCCTGTGCCACTGGTGTTATGTTAAGAAGTGGTCTCCTGTACCAACTCGTTGAAGAGTATCTCCCACTTTCTCTTCTAAAAGTTTCAGTGTGGCTGGATTTATGTTGAGATCTTTGATCCATTTGGACTTAAGTTTTGTACAAGGCGATAAACCTGGATCTATCTGCAGTCTTCTGCATACCAGTACCCAGTTATGCCAGCACCATTTGTTGAAGATACTTTCTTTTTTCCATTGTGCAGTTTTAGCTTCTTTGTCAAAAATCAGGTGTTCATAGGTGTGTGGGTTAAAATTAGGGCTTTCGATTCGGTTCCATTGGTCTACCTGCCTATTTTTGTGCCAATAACAAGCTGTTTTCAGGACTATAGCTCTATAATAGAGCTTGAAGTCAGGTATGGTGATGTCTCCTGAAGTTCCTTTATTGTATAAGGATGTTTTGGCTATCCTGGGCCTTTTGTTTTTCCATATAAAGTTGATTAATGTTCTTTCCAGGTCCTTGAAGAATTGTGATGGAATTTTGATAGGGATTGCATTGAATCTATAGACTGCGTTTGGCAAGATTGCCATTTTTATTATGTTAATCCTACCAATCCAAGAGCATGGGAGATCTTTCCATTTTCTGGTATCTTCTTTGATTTCTTTCTTTAAAGACACAAAGTTCTTGATATACAGGTCTTTCACTTCCTTGGTTAACATTATCCCCAGATAGTTGATGCTGTTTTTGGCTATTGTAAAAGGTGATGTTTCTCTTTTTTCTTTCTCAGTCACTTCATCATCTGTATGTAATAGGGCCACTGGTTTTTTGAGTTTACCTTGTATCCTGCCACATTGCTGAAGGTGTTTTTCAGCTCTAGGAGTAACCTTGCGTAGTTTTTTGGGTCACTTATGTAAACTATCATATCATCTGCAAATAGTGAAAGTTTGACTTCTTCTTTTCCTATTTGTATCCACTTTATCTCTTTTTGTTGTCTTATTGCTGTAGCTAGAACTTCAAGTACAATATTGAAGAGATATGGAGAGAATGGACAGCCTTGTCTTGTTCCTGATTTTAGAGGAATTGCTTTGAGTTTCTCTCCATTTAGTTTGATGTTAGCTGTTGGTTTACTGTATATTGCTTTTATTATATTCAGGTACGTTCCTGTTATCCCTGAACTCTCTAGGACCTTTATCATGAAGGGGTGCTGGATTTTGTCAATGGCAGTCTGTGAATCTTAAAACGCATCCAGTTATACAATTTATAAACCAAAGTATCATATTTTTTGGTTATCTTTAAATAAAGCTGTTAAAAGGTTTGATTGAGGACACTTTGGAATTAATCATGAAAGTAGCAGAAAGGAAGCTGAGTGTGGTGTCACACACATCTAATCCCAACAATCAAGAGGCTGAGGGAGGTAGTAGGATTGTTAAGTGTGATACTAGGTTTGACTATGCAGTTATATCCTTTCTTAGATTAAAAGGTGCATGATCAGGGTTATCCTTCTATAATCTTATTGATTGATACATAAAGCTGTTTTGGCCAATGGAGAAGCAGGATATAGCTAGGAAGGAAGTATAGGTGGGGCTACTAAACTAGAATTCTGGGAAGAGGAGTACTGAAAGTGAGTTGAGAAGGAGATACCATGTAGCTATCAGGAAGGTAGGATGCCCAGACATTCTCCGACAAGCCAAGACTCCACGTAGATACATAGATTACTAGAAATGAATTAATATTTAAGAGAGGACTAGACAATAAGAAGCCTGAATCATAGGCCAAACAATTTATAATTAATATAAGCCTCTGTGTATTTATTTGGGACTAAAAAGCTGTGGGACAGGGCGGGACAGAAACTTCTGTCCACAAGTACAAACAAAGACAAAAGGAAACCAAAAGCAAGGGCTAGGAATTGTGGCAGATGTCTTTAAATTCAGTATTCAGGAAGCAGAGACAGGTATATTTCTATGAGATTTTGGCTAGCTAGGTCTATGTAGAAAGTTCTAGGCTAGCCAGGTGTGAGATCCAAGTTCTGACTTTAAAACAAGGAGGAGGATCATGAGAAGTAAGGAGGTGAGGAGATTTCAAGGAGCCAAAGGCAGAATAGGTAGACATGTCCTGTCAAATAACCCAGTAAACATAGCATACACAAGCTACATCTAAGTGTGCTTAGAAAGATATGCAAATGGGCACATAGGTTACATAGAGACAAACACACAGGTCTATTGATGTGCGTACACAGGCAGGCTGGTGAGGCAGAAGCAAAATACCCACACCTCTAATCCCAAGATCATTGTTATGCAGAAATACATAAAAGTGTGGCATTCTGTCAAAATATTATATCATTATTTACTTTAGGGTTCTCCAGACATCCTGTGTCAGCCATTTTGTACTGATGTATGATCCCCCACATGCAGTGCCAGCCACGTTTTAGTTAACTCATGCCGCATATCCACATCAGTAGTATGGTGTTTAAAAATAAACTGGTCTTTGTGGCATTTTTCTAGTACCAGAGGTACATAGGAAGATCCTCTTCCCCCACACACACCCTAAAAAAGTGTATCGTGAGTTTTCTCTGGCCAGACTAGATCCCATCACCCTTCTCTGTCCTAAAGAAACACACAGATGCTATATTAGTTATAAAGCTGTTGGTTGTTGGCTATGGTTTCTTATTGGCTACCTCTGTCTTAATTATTAACCCATAACTACTAATCCATGTATTTCCACATGGTCTTGGCTTACCAGACCTGTAACTCTTTTGTCTGCTACATGATGATGGCTGGCTCAGTGTCTCTGCAGAGAAGAGAGAAGAGAGTGATTTCCTGCTCATCCCTCCTTATATACTGATTCTACTCTGCTGTTACTTCCTGCCTGTATCACAGGACGACTTCTCTTTGCTACATTTGTCAGAATCATCCTTGACTCCTAGTCTCATCTCTCTTGCTTCCCTACTGGTCAACAGTGCTTTATTCATCAACCAATAAGACAAACATATACATAGAAGACCATTCCACATCAAAAAGCAAAGGTAACAAAAATGCAGGAGAGGTACAAGGTAAAGCTGAGTAAAAGCTGAGTAATCCTAGCATTTGGAATACAAGTCAGAGAATCAAAATTTCATGGTTATCCTTGAATGCATACTGAGGTACTACTGTTAAAAATAAAATAACATGTCACGTTAAAAATAGAAAGAAACTAAGCTTGGGCTTCAATGTGCACACCTCAAGCTGATGGGTTTGTGAGCTTGCACAAACATTTAACTATGAAACTGGAGACAATCAAACCTGTATTAGGTTGTCTGGATATGATGTTTAGTGCTCGTGTCAACATGACTGTATCTAGAATCACCAGAAAGATGATGGGCCTCTGGGCATGTATTCAGGGGATTGTCTTATATTTTCAGCTGTGGGGACAAGGCTCATTTTGATTATGAGTAGGGTGGTTCCCTCTGACAGGCACCCTGGTCTTTATAAAGTGGAGAGACTGAACTGAGCATCAGGAAGCACCCTTTGCTCTCAGAGTGGGATGCGTTCAACTGTTTCGAGTTCCTGCTACCTTGACTCCCACATGGCTATGGTTTGTAGTTTAAACTGTAAATAAGAATAAACCCTTTCTCCCTTAAATTGTTTTTTTTGTCAGGGTATTATATCAGGACAATCATAATAGAAAGTAAGACTATATATATTAAATAGGATAGTACACATGAAACACTTTGCAAATTTGTATTTCAATGAAAATGGATATATAACTATAACTACTTAATTATTGTTTTAATGTAAAGTAGGTAGAGTATAGTATTTGACACCTATATTTTGATTCCTATTCCACAGGTCTCCTTCATAACAATCAAAAGAACTAACTTTTGGTGAATGACAACACTCACAATTATTCTTGATTAGTTCTGGGTAATACAGAGCTATTCTAATACTTTGTTTGATGTTAAGACAAGTAAGTATGTCTCTGTGAATCTCTGAGCAATATGTTTTAATCTAATGCAAATACTGTGAAAAGGTAATTGTTCTAAAAAATTCATAGAAGGTAATTCTAGAAAAGATTTAAAAGGCAACTTTTGTAATACAAAATTAAGGAGGCAAGGATGAAGGAGGAAGGTTGCATCTTCCTTTATAAATCTTTGCTCAGAATCTTGGGGTAGGTAGAAAGAAACAAACATCTGGAGTGGTGAAGTTTTTTTTTCTTCTTAAATCTAAAGGACAGCCGAAGAGCAATCTGTTGTTTGTATAGAAAAAATGGCTGGTAAAAGAGGAAGAAAGTACACTTGGGGGAACATCTGTTCTGAGAAACCCTTGAAAAGTAAGTGCAGGGAAACATTTGCACAACATACAAGCAGATACTGTGTTGCAGAAAATGAGGCATAAATATATCTAACATAAGGAGTTTTAAGTCAAAATATAACAAAGTGAATATTTTCTTCTTCAGATATAATTAGCAAGTATATTTAAATGCTAGGCTGGAAAGGCTGCCACCACTAAACACTAATCAAGAACACTATCTCTGTCTTATTGTAAGTTAATTTCCTGATTTGATGGTGCTGTTGACTGATTTATGGCTACATAGTCAATATCTAAAACCCACATACTAATGCATACAAGACATTATGTTGTAGATTGGATATAAAATGTCCCCTTATAGGTTCATGTCTGCACATTTGCTTTTCCAGTTCATGGTGCTGTTTGGGAAGATTATAGAATCTTTAGGAGGTGAAGCAATGCTGGAGGAAATATGCCATGGGGTGGGGTCTGGGAGCACAGTATTGGAAGCTTTGGATTTCTACAACCTCGTGCTACTTCTTGTTCTTAATCTCTGGTTCTTGACTGTGAATGAAATAAAATCAGACAGATTCCTTTCTGCCTGTGGATGTGTTTTTCCTTCCACTGTGGGATCTGTCTTACTTTCCTTTTCATAGATGAAACATTATGACCAATGGCAACTTGGAGAAGAAAACTTTTTTTACTTGCATATTCCATCACAGTTCATAATTGAGGAATGTCTCAGAAGAAACTCAAACAGGAGCTGAAGCAGGAACCATGGAAGACACTTGCTTACTGGCTTGCTCCCTGGCTCATGTTCAGCTAGAGATCTTGTACCTCCCAGGACAACCTGCTCATGGCCCTTCACATATCAAACAAAAATCAAGAAAATATCCCACAGGACAATACGATGAATTCAATCCTTCAGTTGCGGTTCTTTCTTCCCAGATATGTCTAGGTTTTTTCAAGTTGATAAACCTAGCCAGCACAGACTCTATCCCTTTGGAAGAGCAAATGAAACAAACCCCTTCTTCTCTAAGAATTGTAGAGAGGGAGGAGTGATGTGCACAGGGGTCAAGACCAGGCTCGTGAAACCCACAGAAAAAGCTCACCTGAACAAAAAGGAGCTCATTGACCCCAGACTGATAGCTGGGTAACCAGCATAGGAATGATCCAGACTCTCTGAATGTGGGTGTCAGTGAGGAGACCTAGGTACTCTATGGGGCCTCTGGTAGTAGATCAGTATCTTTCCTTGGTGTATGAATGGACTTTGGGAGCTCATACCACATGGAGGAATGCTCTCTCATCCTGGAAACAAGGGAGAGGGCCTAGGCCTTGCCATTGATGAAATGACAGACTCTGGATATCCACATGGACAGCCTCACCCTCCCTGGGGAGTGAAGTGCTGATTGTTTGGGGGTTTGGAGGGTTGGAGGATGCTAGGGAGGAGAGGAGGGGGAGGGAGAAAAATATGATTTACTTTGGTTGATGAATCTATTATTCCTAGTGTATCATCAAAACCTGAGATTCAATCTTCCAACTCTTGTATTCGGTTGGTCATGCCTGCATCTGTAGTTCCTGAGCATTTACTCACCTTTTCCAATTCCAGCATTCCTTCAGACTCTGTTTTTTTTAATTGTCTGTATTTCAGTTTTCAAACCTTGCCTTGTTTGAGTTTTTCTTGCAATTCTTAGTTTGTCTTTTCCATTTCTTAAATGGATTTTCTCATTTCTTTTTTTAGGGTCTCTATAACATTCATACAATTATTTTAAGGTCGTTTCCTTCTGCTTTATCTTTGTTGGGATAGCCAGAACTTGGAAGCAACCTAGATGTCCCTCACCGGAAGAGTGGATAGAGAAAATGTGGTACATCTACACAATGGAGTACTATTCAGCAGAAAAAAATAATGGAATCATGAGATTCACAGGCAAATGGATGACACTAGAAGAAACCATCCTGAGTGAGGTAACCCAGTCACAAAAAGAGAAACATGGCATGTACTCTCTCATATATGGATTTTAGTCATAGATCTGGGGAGTGCCAGCCTACAATCCTATGGCCAGAGAGTCTGGGAAACAGTAACTTCATTTACTGGCTGGTTAAGTACTGAGCTGAACTCAAGAAAGCCAGTATCAGAGAGGGAGGACTGATGATCAAAGGGATTAAGACTGGGCTGGTTGAACCCCCAGAAACAGCTGACCAGACAAAGGTTAACTCTTGAATCCCAGGCATCAGCCTGGGAATCCAGCATGGGACTGATCAAGACCCCCTGAATCTGGGTGTCAGTGAGGAGGCCTAGGTAATCTATTGAGCCTTGGACAGCAGATCAGTACCCATCCCAAGTATACACACGGTCTCTGGACTCCCATAGAACAATGTGAGGTGCACTCTCACCCTGAACTCTTGGGGAAGGGTCTGGGCCCTGCCCTATATGAAATGACAGACTATGGACACCCCCATGGAGGGCCTCACCCTCCCTGGGGGAATGAGGGGATAACGGGGGGGGGATGGGGGGAGGGCACGGGAGGAGGGGAGGGAAAGGGAGAGGGACCTCGTACTGACTTGTGAAGCAACCTTGTTTCTTATCTAAATTTAAAATGGAAAATAAAAAAAATTAATAAAAAGAAAAAGAAAAAAAAAGAAAAAAAAAGAAAAAAAGAAAAAAAAACAATGGAATCCTGAGATTTGCAGGCAAACGGATGACACTAGAAGAAACCATCCTGAGTGTGGTAACACAGTCACAAAAAGAGAAACATGGCAGGTACTTTCTCATATATGGTTTTTAGACATAGATCTGGGGAGTGCCAGCCTATAATCCCATGGCCAGAGAGTCTGGGAAACAGAAACTTCATTCAGTGGCTGATGGAAGAAGAGGCATACTCCCAGGCTAAGCACTGAGCTGAACTCAAGAAAGCCAGTACCAGAGAGGGAGGACTGATGACCAAAGGGATTAAGACTGTGCTGGTTTAACCCCCAGAAACAGCTGACCTGACAAAGGTTAACTCTTGAATCCCAGGCATCAGCCTGGGAATCCAGCATGGGACTGATCAAATCCCCTGAATGTGGGTTTCAGTGAGGAGGCCTAGGTAATCTATTGAGCCTTGAGCAGAAGATCAGTACTCATCCCGAGTATACACTCGGATTTTGGACTCCCATCCAACAATGTGCAATGCACTCTCACCCTGAACTTTTGGGGGAGGGTCTAGGCCTTGCCCTGGATGAAATGACAGACTATGGACACCCCCATGGAGGGCCTCACCCTCCCTGGGGAAATGAGGGCATAATGCTGGGGTTGGGGGGAGGGCATGGGAGGAGGAGACGGAAAGGGAGAGGGACCTGGAACTGCCTCGTGAAGCAACCTTGTTTCTAATCTAAATTTAAACTTAAAAATAAATAAATAAAAAGACATGCTACAATAAGAGAAAAGAATCAATGTAGGAACTATGGGCAATTAAAGAATGCTCAGAGTGGGAGAACTAATTTTCCCTAAGGAAGAGCACACCAAGTGGTTATCCATTGCCAAATGATCATTCCTGAAATCAAACAGATAAGTACCAACACTGTGAAGTTTATATTTAGGAATATATATACACACACACACATGCAGAGAGAGAGAGAGAGAGAAGCAAGCACATACACTACAATGTAAAAAATAAAACCATGAATTTGAGCAAGGAGGGTACAGAGGAGTTTGTGGGAATAAAAGCAAGGGATAAATTTTGTGGTTATATTATACTATCAAAATAAAAAATTCTAAAAAGTAAAATAAAATGATGGAAAGGAGACAAACAAGAGCAGAAATTCTCAGATGTCACTGAATATAAGAAAAATTTGAATTATTTTCTGAATATTCATCTCTGAAAGAGTATCTGAACCGGAAAATTCTGAAAACTACAATTTGAAATGTTGTGTTTTTATATGAACATGCTTATGTGTGTCTGTTTGCAAATGCCATGTTAATGTGTGTAGGCTCCAGCAGAGGCCAGCAGAAGGCACTGGATATGCTAGATTTGGAGTTACTGACAGTTGAGTCTATCCTGAGTTCTAGGAACTGAATTCAGGATTTCTAACTGAGACATGAATGTCTGTAGCCATTATGATATCTCTTTATCCTCCCAAACTGCATTTTGAAGTTCCAATTTCTGATACTTCTTAGAGCTTGTATGATGGTACATGCTTGCAATGCCAGTTCTCAAGAAGTGGCAACAGGAGAAGATTATGTTTAAGCCTCATGTGGGCTACACAGTAAATTAGAGGATAGCCTGGGTTATATGAAACTGTCTTTTCAAAATATGTTTAAGTGAGTAAACAGCCACTGAGACAAATATGCTTGAAGAACATTTTTTGACTCCTCCTTATTCAAATTCCCTTTATTTAATGATGACAATAATGCTAAACTATGATGTTTCTAATGCAAATGTTTTTCAATGATTTTCCTTTGTTTGATGAATAAAGTTCAAGCTAGTGAGCCTGGTACCTAAAGCTAGCTATGATCTACTCCAGGTTGCCTGTTCATTGTTTTCTTCCTACTTCAACCTCACATTCTCTTCCAATAAAACTACTCTTCCTTACTATTGAACATTGACAGAGGATCATTTTTTAAAATAAGTCCAGGTTTAATCTGAGAAGAACATTTTTGGGTAGTCCCAGGAAAGAAGTCTGTGGGTCAGTCCTTAAATACCATCTGGGAATAGAGCCATAGAGCCGCTGCTTGGTAGGCGCTTGGTAGGCTTTTTTTGCGCAGGGTCTGAAGAGGGCAGCTCCATGAGAAATCCCCAACATTTTCTAGCCCTACAATTCATGTGTTAGAGGATCATTTTTTGTGGAAATATATTTTTTCTACCTGCCAGCTAACTGCTATACACACACACACACACACACACACACACACACACACAGAGAGAGAGAGAGAGAGAGAGAGAGAGAGAGAGAGAGAGAGAGAGAGAGAGAGAGAGAGAGAGAGAGACCTGACTTAAGTGGTGCTAATCTGAGACTTTCCTCATTTCTTCTCCTTAGGATATTCTAAATCTCAGGAGCACATGCTATTCGTGTGTTTAAATGAATGAAGCAGAAAAACAGAGCCAAAGCTGGAATGGGTTCACTCTGCATTTCTATGAGGAATTGGATGAATTGTTGCAATACACAGGATCTACAATTCCGGAACATTAGGAGTGTTACACTAACATGGAATAAAAAGATTAATTTTTGAATTTGGGTCTGGCAAGGCTCAGTCAAAAATTCAAAGACCCAGATTTTCAACAAAAGCAAATATTCCAAAATGAAAGGATGGATAAGATGCAGATTTCCCCACAATCACCCTGGTTTCTAAACATTTCTCATGAAGTCTGTCTGAATCTGTACTCAATGGTGTGAATTTGTCTCATGCATTATTGCATGATGGTTGACAGTCACTTACAAACCCATGCTGCGTGGTGAAAGGTGGTTATATATGATGCAAAAGGCTTCTTCGGGCTCAGAGACTTCAGCAAAAGCTGTGAAGAGAAGCTATCAAACCTAAGAAACAGAGGCATGAAGTGTGCCTTGGGAGGGGATCACTGGAGACTCTCCAGAGCTGAAGCTAAATATCAGAGGGAGGCAAAAAGAGCAGAACACAGGGGTGAAAAAATATATTTGTTGGAGGATCTGATTCAAACCATTGGCTCTTGCAATTTTAATAAGAGCTTTATGCCTAGAAGCAATAACAGAACAATGAATAAAATATTATTTGCATGTCAAATACATTTGTCATTAATGAAGTATACCATCCAAAAGTTATTAACTAATAATTTTGAAGATTGAGCCTGGACAGGAATTTCTGAATTCTAGAAAATGGAGTTCTTGACAAAGATGTTTCCTTGTTTCCTGAACCAAAAAAAAAAATGAGAAAAAATAAACATAATTTTAGAAACCAATGAAATGTGTGCTTTCATCGTGTTGAACTTAAATTTGTAAATGTCTAATATCAAGTCTGTTTTAACATGTATAATGTTCTAAACAAGCTTATATATGAATGACTTGCTTAACAGGGGGAAAATAATTTACACGGCTGTGGATGATGTGATACATTTTTAAAATTTCCAAAATACAGTGGGAGAGGTTGTTCAGAGTTTAAGAGCACCCAGACCATCTGGTTTAGAAACACCACTAACTTCAGCTCCAGTGGTTCTGACACTTCTGGCCTCTGTGGATTCCTACACTCACATGCACATACCCACAGTCAGACACTCATTTTTATATGTGGAAGTATCTTTTTCTATGTGCCAGTTAATTACTGGCATTATAGAACACATACAACTATGCATACACATAATTGAAAACAAAACTTGCAAAAGGTACAAGGATAATTTCATGGATCACGAACAGTGTATATACATGTATAAATATATATGTGCATTTGTATGTATATAATTTTATAAAAACCAAGAAAATTAGATAATTTCTACAAGTCAGTGAAAAGAAAAACAACTTAGACTTTGGATACATTGCACAACAAACGACTGATTTATTTGTCTTGAATTTACTAGAGACAGTCTGTAGACATGGTTTACTGTCCCAAAACAATACAACAGTCCAGCTGCATATCCTATCCTGTGACCGCCTAAGACACATTCTCTGTAAGTTCTATCTGAGAGGATAGAAAACAGTGGGTGATTTGTTTTTCAAAGACTATTAAATTTCCAAAATATTGTGAGTATTTTAATACAAAATGAAATCAAACCTACACCATGTATGAAATATTTGAAAGCATTCGGAACATGAAGAAACATACAGTGAGAATTTGGGAATGATTAAGTCTTGGCTTTTCACTTCTGTATGTTTCATTCCCTTTTTGAAAATACATAAACAGATAGGACATAAAGAAATTGCTAATGAAAAACTAAGGAACCAAAGCGAGTCATGTATAGGAGTCATAGAGATTTTTATAAAGGTTGAGTTAAAGGGACAAGTGTTAATTAAAAGAAGGAAGCTGGCAAAATTTATTTTCTTTCTGATGCCAAAATAAGTTGGGTTGTTATTTAAAAAGTGCCTAAAACATTGATTGACCTGAAACATTGATTTAGACCTGGTTGCCTCAAGCAAATTGTTTTTCTAAGTCTCTCCAGGATAGTTGGGTAACTTTAGAAAACAAAATCTCTTTAAACTTGTTTATTATTATTATTATTATTATTATTATTATTATTATTATCATTGTTGTTGTTTTTCTTATTTAATTTCTGTTTCAATTTGGATCCTGGCAATCAGACCTGTTAATTTTGTAGTCACCCTTTTAAAGGACTTCTTCTCTTTTGACTTATGCTTATGTGTCTGTGTGGGGGATGCTTATGAGAGTGCACATTCCCAGGGAGAACAGAAGAAGAAGTTGGTCCTCTGAATCTGGAGTTATTTGATACACCTTAAATGGGTGGTGGGAAACAAAGTTGTCTTCTGGAACAGCAATCGGCCCTCTTAACTGATGAGACATGTCTCCAACCCCCTCACTCTAAACTTTCAAAGAGGTATCTTGTTGCATTAACACATGGAAAATTCTAATACTGAAAAAACACCATCCAGGTAGTAAATATTTTAGCTGTACAAACTAAGTTTATTCGTAATAAATTCCTAATTCTTTTCTTCGAAGTGATCGTACCATGAAAAAATGCTGTGTTTTAGAGGTGAGATGCGATTCTAGATCCACAGACTTTTCAATGCAGATTAGGATTTGTTTACAGCCAAATAGCCTTTAGAATTGAGCTTCTACTTGCCAACATAATTATATACTATGAGCACTAGTTAGAATTTAGTTCAGACTTCCTCAACATACTGAATATATTCAAATCATTGCATTGCAACCTGTCAACAATAATTTTCACACAAGTAAATTAATTCTTTTTATCCAAGTATGAAGGAAGTCATATCGTACTTGTCTTCAAGAAAATAGAAAGAATAAATAGGCACTTGGATTATTTAAAATGTCATTATGAAATATTACAAAAACAGTCTTACTGAAGACCATACATTGTCATAATCAAAGATTTATTATGCTTTGCCAGTGACTTTATGGGGATATTTACCTGCCATAAAATTCTAAAGGGCATAATTCAGTAGATCTTTAATATATTCTGGGTTATATAGCCAGTTCTTCAGCTAATTACAGAACATATTCACTACTACCACCCCAAATCTGTAACAGTATAGGTATGATTCCTCAGCCCTCTAGTTCATCAAGGCAATAAATAATTTATAGTTTTGTCTCTATAGATTCTTTTTATGGAAATTTCATGTAAATGGAATCATATATTCTTTCTTCTTCTGTTTTCAAAATTTTATTTCCTGTTTTCAAAACTCATCTATGTTGTAGCCTGTGTTCATTGCTTGTTTAATCAAGGACCTATTTCCCCTGTAAGCTTTTGACACAAGTTATTCATTCACCTGTTGATAGATATTTGAGTTGCTTTTACTTTTGACTAATATGAATGATGCTGGTCGTGACTGTTCATTATAAGTATTTGCATGGACATATGAATTTCATTTTACTGGTATGTACCTAAGAATAGAATTAATGGATCGTGTGGAAACTTGAGTGTCAGTTCTGAGGATCTAACAGACTGTTTTCATAGCAGTTGTTCTATTTTACATTCCCACCAACAGTGTATGATAGTTCCAGTTTTTCGTTATCCATGTCAACACTTGTTATTTTCCTCTTTCAGTATAGACAGCCTAATGAATGTGAAGTAGCTCTTTGGACTTTTGATAAGCATTTCTTTGCTAATGATATACAGCATCACTGCATAGATTTTTGTATGTATGTTTGTTTTTCCATTTTATAATTGAGTTGATTTACAATAGTGAGTTATTTTATTTGAATACTCTGAATACAAATATGATATTTTTACCACATACAATTTGTAACTTTTATTTTTTGTTACATTGTTTATACATGCATGTGTGTGAGTACATGTGCATGCATTCACAAGTAGGCGAGAAAAAGATATCCGGTATCCAGCTTTATCAATCTCCACTTTATTAACTTGTTAGACAGTATCTCTCACAATCAACCTAACAATAGCTTTTCATCCAGCAAACCCCAGCAATCTTCCTACTTCCTCTGTACAGTGCTGGGGTTGCAGAAGCTTCATGCTAAAGCACCAAGAAGTAATATATGTTGAGCTCTCTCCTTAGCTCCAAACACTTTAATATGTGTTTTATCTTTCTCATATTCTTGGGATTTACATTTGAAAAACAGATACTTCTAATCCTCCTCTTCTTATACATACACTCTTAATAATTTCTGTTTGCAGTTCAGCAAAGTAAACCCAGGGCCTTGTACATGTTAGTCTTTTGCGCTATCACTGAATATATCCCAGCACATACTTTGAATTCTGAAAAAGTCTAGTCATATGCACTTGGCTTTGGTTTCTTGGAAGTCAGTATACACATGGGAAAAATGTTTTAGTCAGCAGGAGGGATGATTGCTCATCAGTTAAGAGCACTGGATGCTCTGCCAGAGGACGTGGGTTTGATTCCCAGTACACATATGGTGGCTCACAGCTGTTTGTAACTCCAGTTCCAGGTGATTTGACCCCCCTCTTCTGGCCTCTGCAGTTGTGATGCATGCATGTGGTGCAGAGACACGCATGCAGGCGAAACCTCCATACACATCAGATAACAAAATAATAACTTTTAGAAAAATCCACTGGCTAAGCCATGACCATGAATTTTTACATATGTGTTTTATAAAATATTTCATGACCTTAGAGCCTAAATAAAATTACTCTAGAATAGTAATATTACTATTATTCAGATAGACATATAGGGATAATTTTTGAGATTATAATTACATTTCTACTTTTCTTTTTTCCTTCAAATCTTCCTATACACCCCAACATTATAACTTTGAAATCTATGGCCTCTTTTTTCACTAATTGTTATGACAATACACAAATAGTATATATATGTCTACATACATATATGTACATATACATTCATGTGTATATACATATGTACATATATGCATATATACACCAATATGCATATATACATATATTTGCATATATATGTGTATATGTATTTAGTGAATTTTGGTAAATAAATATTTCCTGTTTAAAGGTAAATTCATTGACACATCATAGAACACACAGATATAGATCGACACAGATTTAGTTATATATGGGCTGAACCTTCAGAAAATGTAAGCCAAAGTAAGGCCTTCCTCTTTAAATTGTTATTTCTCACACTGTCTCTGCTTCTGTCTCTATCTCTGTCTGTCTCTCATTGATTTTTTTTATTTATTGTGATATTTTCATACATGTATTATTGTAAATTGCCTCATTTGCTCCACCAACTAACTGGGTAGCATCTTATTCATTCTCCTCTCAACAGTGACTATTCATGTCACACACACACACATACACACACACACAAACACACACACACAAACACACACACACAGAGTCTACATTATAGAATGCGAGAATACATGAGTTCAAACACAAAGTTGTAATAAATAAATATATATGTATATAATATATATATACATTAGAAGATAGGAGATGCTTCTGGACCTATAGAACCATTATCTAGTTGACAGTCCATCCACTCAGCCATTCATTTATGTATCCTAGCTTTATGTTTTAAGCTTAGAAGTAATGGTAAGTTGAAGACAAATGAATGTCCTTAGTACACTCAGTTGTACAACTGAAGTATAACTTTTTATTCAAACATGCCAGAACTTCTTGTGGAAAGTAAATAAATCCAAATCTGAGGCAGGAAATATAAAAGAAAAAGCCTAGTACATCTTTAGATGCCAGATGGAAGAGAAGGTATATGTGATTATGTAGGTTATTTTAAAAGAGATTTAAAGACAACATAAAGAAGCCCCAATTGCCAAAATAAGAAAACTTCAGTTTCAATAAGTATATAAATTGCAAAACATTAAAATACAAGTATGTTTAATCCCTTGGGATTTTAATTTAATTATACAGAAAAATACTGAGGGTAACAGAGATATGATTTAATATATTGAAACAGGAGTACCTAAATTGAATAAATCATGTATACATATTTTTGTGTAAACTTTACCAACTAATAATTACAAATTAGGTGAATGTTTTCTAAGTTAAACAGACATATAAAGGGTAGATGTATTACCTATTTTTTCCCTTTCTCTGATCATATTTTCAAATTAAAAAGATAAGTTTCTTCTAGTTCATTGTTTGAGATTTCAGTTCATTGTGTTAGGGAAAGCATAGTGGTGGAATTGGCTCATTGCTGACATAGCAAGGCATGAGCCTATTACAAACATTGGCTCACTGTCAGGAAGGAGAAAGAGTAATGCTGCTACACATCTGGCTTTCTCATTTTTTCCCTTTCAAGTCAGTCAAGGACTCTAGTACATGGGGTGGTGCTGCCCACATTTAGTGTTGGTTTTTCTTCGTTATTTAAACCTCTGTTGAAACAAAATTAAAGACATACCAAGAGACATGTCTCCTAGGGGATTCCAAATCCAGTCAAGTGGCAGAGAAATATTAATAATCAAAGAGAGGTAAATGTAAAAGGAATAAAAAGCAACAAGCCCCCAAACAAATGGAGTTTGCTTCCCTCCTGATTAAAAGATCCACTATAGACTTTACTGATGGAGATGTCCTGTGTATATGTCAATAAAGCACTGTTGGCCAATAGGGAAGCAAGATAGGTGGGACTAGGAGTCCAGGAGGACTCTGCGTAAGAGAAACACAGGGAGTCACGATGTAGCCCACCAGAGAATAAAGATGTCCAGAACTTTTCTCCCGTAAGAGAAATACTTAGATTGGCAGTTATAGGGTAAATACTTAATTCAGAGATAGCCAGTGAGAAACAAGCAAGGTCAACAGCTTCATAATTAATACACCATCTTGTGTGTTATTTGGGGACTACAATGCTGTAGAGCCCAGGCTACTGATGAGGAAAAACCAAAGCACCTGGCAAGGAAAACGCTTCTCTCTACAAATGGTAGTCAGGAGTGGGATCATGAATTTCCATGTAGAATGACAAAAGCTTTAAAGGAATTTTAGAAACAAACAAACAAACAAAAACAGAGAGAAGCACAGCTTCTAGGTAGCAGCATTTTCTCAGGTGGGTTCTGTTTTGCTAGTGACAAGCAGAGACTCACATGGCTCGCATAAGGGAGTCTTCCTGACTCAGCATTAAAAAAAAAAAAAAAACAGCAAGGTTCTTTTAAGAGGCTCTACTAATGATTGAAAGGTGTGTACATACAGCTGGAAGTGGCAGTGACCACATCTCCAAGCTGACAGCTTTTGCTGGATGTCAGCACAGACCAAGACAGTGAGCTTGAATCACGCTTAAGCCCGCCATCTTGGAAAAACTGCAGTTTAAACAGCCGCTGTTTTAGCAGATAAGACACGTGGTCAGAAAAACAAAAAGATTTACAGTAAAGTCAGACTTGGATGAAGAAAAACCTTTAAAAGTTTACAGTGTGTTTAAAAATATAGGATTCAGAGAGAAAAAGAAACGGCATAGTGGTAAATAGAGAAGCCGTTTGTGGTGGGGCATGCTGATAGGATTTCCAGAGAAACCCTGTCTCAGAGAAATAAATAAAGAAATAAAAGTAAAAGAAATAGAGTAATAATAATAGATAAATAAATAAGCCACGTAAAGATGGAAAATACACAGAGAGTCTGGATACTGTATGCCATTGTGTTTTTCAGTTTTTTGATTGTTCAGGAAGGAACGACTGCTAAAGTACACTTGATTATATATGCTGCTAAATCAATTCAACTTATATCTTTTGAAAATGCCTTGACTTCAAAATTTAAGTATAAGGAGAGATTACTTTGGAAAAGAGTCTTTGTTTGTGTTTCTATAGAAAATGAAAAGCTGAGGATTCCTTCCAGGCTTCTGTGGTTTGATGAACTGAGACCCAGGAAGCAAGGGCCCAAGTGATTCAACATCTAAAACAGCTAAGATTATACAGCTTTACAGACCACGAAAATAAGGACTTTTACAGGTTTCTGAGTTTTGTCATGAACCCCATGGTATGAACAGCGCCTCCTTCCAGCACGAAGCAGTTTGAAATGAGCGACATCCAAATCTCATATTGTTTATAAATCTTTGTTTTCATTTAAATTTAAATGGGGTTACTTAGAATTGGTTAATGATCATAACCAATCTCTTTTTAAAGGAAAAAGGGGATTATGGTATGGAAATGAATACTTGGTATGGGTATGGTTTTTCATTTATTCATATAAATTCAAGGTCAATTTTGTGATGTGTATATTTCTCCTCTTGATTAAGTATTGTGTTTATACTAATCTTTTAAAACATAATGCATAATTAAATATAGATTATAGATAGTTACTTAAAATAGTCAGAACTTATAGTTAGGCAAGTTAGGTTTTCTAGATATACAGAAATATATTAGAGATAGATAGTCTTCAAACCTTTCAAAGGCCTTCAGAAAATGGCATTTAAAATGGTTTATGGTTTTTCTTGACAATGAGAAATGTCTGCTCCTGGTAGCACCCATTACGTCTGAGAGGAAGATGGGCATCAAAGAAACTTGTTATGGAGTTTGCTTTCAACATGGCAAGATTAGCCATTTGGGCAAGAAACTGCTCTGGCCTAGACTGCTTGACTGTTGCTGTATAAGCTGGACATGTAGGGCCCCAAGGAAAGTGACTGCTGAACTCAAACAGTCCTTCAGGGTTCCTGCTTCATGGAAGAGTCGGTGAGACTTTCTGCAGGACACAGAAAAATGACTGACAGACTGCCAATGCAGATGTACAGTTTGAAATTTCCTGCTTCGCTGAGAAATCTTCTGTACACATTGTGGCTTATGGGCTAAAGATGGATGCCCCAACATTACAGAGAAACTTCAGGTGACCTCACAGGCAGTAAGATGTCTATGTCAATCCTAGTGTTTATGTGTTATCTTTCTGTGGTCTTTGATGGAGTTGAAGACAGATAGTTATCATCATAGTTTTCCTTAGTTATGATAAAAGATAAGCTACATATAGAACTTTGAACTCACAAGGATGGAATGGATGATATTTTCTTTAAATCTTGCTAAATGTTGATAGACAAAATATTGTAACTGTGTTCTTACTTATTAACTGTTCTGTTATATACAAATTGACTATGTTAAAGTTAAGAACTTTCTTTTGTTTAGACAGAAAAGAGGAGATGATGGAGAAGTCCTGTGTATATGTCAATAAAGCACTGTTGGCCAATAGGGAAGCAAGATATGTGGGACTAGGAGTCCAGGAGAACTCTGGGTAGGAGAAACACAGGGAGTCATGATGTTGCCCGCCAGAGAAGATGTCCAGAACTTTTCTCCGGTAAGAGAAATACTTAGATTGGCAGTTATGGGGTAAATACTTAATTCAGAGATAGCCAGTAAGAAACAAGCAAAGCCAACAGTTTCATAGTTAATACAGTGTCTTGTGTGTTATTTGGGGACTACAACGCTGCAGATCCCAGGCGACTGGTGGGGAAAAAACCAATACACCTGGCAAGGAAAAGGCTTCTCTCTACACTTTACTCTCTCTGAAAAGCTTGAAAATGAGTTTGATCAATCTATGGATATATCTGATAATTTTTAGAGAATAACAGCATGGAAAGGTTTTGGACAGCATCATGTTTAGTCTACAAATTTAAAATCGGCATAGTTTCAGTAGCTCAGATTCTTCAGCAAATAAATTGTGAGGGGAGAAAAAGAGATTAGCAGACATGTTACTTAAGATACATCCCAAAACTTGCTAAGCCTATATTGTACTATATTACTCTATTTAATGATGCACATTTGAGTAATAAAATCACCCAGAAGAGCAAAAACGTGACAACTATAAATGTCATAGTAAACTACACATGGCAATACATACTTGTAATCTTACCCAATGTGGGAGAAGGATGAAGAATTCCAGAACATCTAGGTGCACAGTAAAACTATGCCTCAAAAAAAATGAGAAAGTGCCGTAGTAGTAATTATTTTTGGAATTAGATGAGGGGATACAAGCTAAAATGGGACACCGAGATAGATTTGTTAGCTAATTGAAGTGTTTAAATGGTGGTTAGATGCTTTTTGCTTTATACTATACATGTCTTTACTATAGTCATGCTTCACTTCAATATATATGTGTATATATATATATATATATATCTGTATTTATGAACCTGACATCTGGGTTACTTATCAGATTTGTCACAAGTTCAAGACTAGTTTAATGAGTTCTAAGCTAGCCCATGCTGCACATCACAACCTTGTTTCAAAAAAACAGAAAAAGCAATTAAAATTAGGAAAAGCATTTTTCCCTTGAAATAATAGTTTTTTATTTAAATTGGAAACAAGCTTGCTTCACATGTCAATCCCAACTCCTTCCCCCCTCCTTCTCCACCCCTCAGCCCCACCAATGCCCCCTCCCATTCCTCCTCTGCTCAGCAGAGTGGGTGAGGCTCTCCATGGGGGATCTCCAATGTCTGTCATAAAATCCCAGGCAGGGCTTTTGCCTTCCCCCAATGTGTCCAGGCTGAGAGAGCATCCCTACATGTGGAATGGGCTCCCAAAGTTCATTGGTAAGCCAAGGATAAATACTGATATGCTACCAGAGGGCCCACAGATTGACCAGGCCTCCTCACTAACACCCATACACAGTGGGTCTGGATCAGTCCCATGCTGCCCTCTCAGCCATCAGTATGGGGTCCATGAGTTCTCACTTGTTCAGGCCTGCTGTTTCTGTGGGTTTCACCAGTCTGATCTTGACCCATTTGCTCATCACTCCTTCCTGTCTGCAACTGGGTTCCACTACTTTAGTTTACTGTTTAGCTGGGAGTGTCTGCCTCTGCTTCCATCAGTCACTGGATAAAGGCTCCAGGGTGGCACATAAGGTAGTCATCAGTCTCATTACTAGGGGAGGATGTTTAAGGTAGCTTCTCTACTATTTCTTAGATAGCCAGTTGTTGTCATCCTTGTAGATCTTGAACATCTCCCTAGTGCCAGATCTCTCCGGAAACCTATAATGACTCCCTCTATTATGGTATCTCTCATCCTACTCTCTTATATTCTTCCCCTGACTCAATCTTCCTGCTCCCCTTTGTCCTCCTCTCCCCTCCTCTTCTCCCCTCCCCTCCCTCATGATCCCAATCCCCGCAGGAGATCCTGTCCCATTCCCCTTCTCTGGGGTACCATGCATATCTCTCTTAGGGTCCTCCCTGTTTCCAGACTCTCCGGCTATGGGATTGTAGGCTAGCACTCCCCTGCTCCTTGTCTAAAATCCATATATGAGTGAGTATATACCATGTTTGTCTTTTTTGACTGGATTACCTCACTCAGGATGGTTACTTCTAGTGCCATCCATTTGCCTGTGAATTTCAAGATTCCATTGTTTTTTTTTTTTCTGCTGAGTAGTACTGCATTGTGTAAATGCACCACATTTTGTGTATTCACTCTTCAGTTGAGGGCCATCTAGGTTGCTTCTATGTTCTAGCTGTTACAAATAATGCTACCATGAACATAGTGGAATAAATGTTCTTGTACGAAGGCACATCTGTTTGGTATATGCCTAAGAGTGGAATTGCTGGATGTTGTGGTAGACTAATTCTCATTTTCCTGAGGAATCTCCATACAGATTTCCAAAGTGGCTGTACAAGTTGGTACTCCCACCAGCAGTGGAGGAGTGTTCCCCTTTCTCCACATCCTCTCCAGCATAATCTGTCATTGGAGTTTTTGATTTTAGCCATTCTGACTGGTATAAGATGGTATCTTAGAGTTGTTTTAAGTTGCATTTCCCTTATGGCTAAGGATGTTGATCACTTTCCTAAGTGTCTCTCAGTCATTTTAGACTACTCCATTTAGAATTCTCTATTTGGTTCTGTAACCCACTTTTTAATTGGATTATGTGATGTTTTGGAGTCCATGTAGCCAATACTTTCTTCCTCCCACAGCCAGGGTGTGGTCCAGGCCCAAATTGCTACTGATGGTCATGTCTGGGTCCATGATCCAGCTGCTATAGCTGGGGTCTGTATTGATGTCTGTGGCCCATTTCATGTCAGAAGGCCTTAAGAACCATGTGAGATGAAATCAGAGGGCCATGCTGAGGCAGTATCACCTTTTGCTGGCCCAGGGTAAGCTGCCCTTGCCCCTAACTGGACACTGCAACATGAGAGTTGGTCCCAGTCCTCATGGGAGCGCTGGCTCCTTCATTTGGGAGAGATGGCCCCACACCTCACCACAGGTGAGAGTGAACTGACACTCTGACACTGAAGGTATGGATGTAGGCGAGCTAGCTTAGGTTGGCCCACCCTAGCATCTAACTTATCTAGGACCTGCTGGAACTAATGAAGGGACTGGACTGGGGAACACTGTCCCCAGGATTTCCAAGACTCAGGAAGGCCATGGGATACATCAGAGAAGTTCCAGTAAGGATCTGGTGATGATTGTGTACAAGAAACCAGAGATCTTGAACCAGATCTGTGCAATGAACATTAGCTTGTAAAGCTGATAGAACAAAAGGCTATGTTATATGACACATGAAACCCCCAAATTCACCAAGGTGAATGAAGAGGTGTTGGAGAGGTGGGCAGGAAAGGAGAATAAAAGAGGTTTTATTTTGTTTTCATCTTGTTTGTTTGCTTGCTCGTTTTGTTTTTGGGGTGATGCAATGGTTATGGGAGGATATGGGGAGACTGAGAGATGAGCATAATTGGAGTGGATGATGTAAATTTACCAAGGAATAAATAAAGATGTTTTATATTTATTTATGTATACGAAGTTTTACCTAACAGTGTATGTGTGTGTGGCACATATGTGTGAAAACTGCTTGATGAGGTAAGAAGAGGGCATCTGATTATCTTGAACTGGAGTTATGGATGTTGTGGACTGATGTGTAGATGCTACAAAAGGGACTCCTGACATCTGCAAGAACAACAAAAGCCCTCAACCACTGAGCTGTTTCTCCATCTCCCCAAATTGCTATTTTTAATGAAAGCCATGTCATATAAAGGTGTGATAAAGTTAAGTCTTAAAAAGATGTCCATGTCCACCAGCGAGCACAGGCCTCTCGCAGCCCTTTCTTTGCTGATCCACACCCACCACCAGTTGGCCATGGATGAAGACATTGCTGTGTTTGTTGTCTACAAAGGCTTTGGCATGTGCAAAGCCGGCTTCACCGGCAACGATGCTCCTGGGAGGTCTTCCACTCCATCGTGGGCTGCTCTAGGCACCAGGACATGATGGTGGGCAAGGACCAGAAGGACTCCTAAGTGGGTGACAAGGCTCAGAGCAAGAGAAGTAGTCTGACCCTGCAGTACTCCCCAATTGAATACGGTATTGTCACCAACTGGGATGATATGGAGAAGATCTGGCATCACACCTTCTACAATGAGCTGCATGTGGCCCCCTGAGGAGGTGCTCACCAAGGCCCCCTGAACCCCAAGGCCAACCGTGAAAAGATGATCCAGATGATATTTGAGACCTTCAGCACCCCATATCGGGCCGTGCTGTCCCTGTATGTCTCTGGTCATACCACTGGCATTGTGATGGACTCTGGAGATGTAGTCACCCATGCTGTAGCCATCTGTGAGGGCTATGCTCTCCCTTATGGCATCCTGTTTCTGGATCTGACTGGCTGTGTCCTGACAGTCTACCTCATGAAGATCCTGACCGAACATGGCTACAGCTTCACCACCACAGCCCAGAGGGAAATCATGCATGACATCAAAGACAAGCTGTGCTATGTTACCCTGACTTCGAGCAAGAGATGGCCGCTGCTGCATCTTATTCCTCTCTGGAGCTATGAGCTGCCTGATAGCCAGATCATCACTATTGGCAATGAGCGATTCTGTTCCCCTGCGGCTCTTTTCCAGCCTTCCTTCCTGTATATGGAATCTGGTGGCATCCACAAAACTACATCCAATTCCATCATGAAATGTGACGTGGACATTCTCAAAGACCTCCATGCCAACACAGTGCTGTCTGGTGGCACCACCATGTACCTAGGCATTGTTGACCACATGCAGAAGGAGATCACTGCTCTGGCTACCAGCACCATGAAGATCAAAATGTTTGCTCCTCCTGAGCACAAGTACCCTGTGTGGATCGATGGCTTCATCCTGGGCTCACTGTCCACCTTCCAGCAGATGTGGATCAGCAAGCAGGAATATGATCAGTGCGGCGCCTCCATTGTCCATCACAAATGCTTCTTGGTGGACTTTTACTGAGCTGAATTTTACACCCTTTCTGACCCGCGCTACCGTCTCGCCAGCAAGAACGATGCGGCACACTTAGGATCCTTCTGCAGAACAGCTTTAATGCGTCTTGAGAGGGAGAGCATAAGCTTACAGAGCGGAGACCCAGGGAGCGAAAAGCCCAACCCTTATATAGCTCAGCAGTCCCCGCCTCGGACGTGTCATCTCCTGACTGGCTCCTGCTTGTCAGCCCATATGATGCCACGGGAGAGGCAGAGAGTAAGGGATGGAAAAGTAGCAGGCACGTGCGCACCAAGGTTGTTTACTCCAACCGACAACAGATGTCGGCGCCATCTTGTAACAGAGAATGTGGGGGCGGCTCCCCACACCTTTCTTTGACAAAACCTGACTTGAGCGGAATAATAAAAATGAGATAACATTTGCATGACTTCATTTGTTGTTTTGTTTTATTTATTTATTTTTTTAAAAAGGTTGTTTTGTTTGTTTGTTTTGGCACTTTTGACTCAGGATTTAAAAACTGGAACGGTGTGGGAGAGAGCAGTAGCTTGGAGCAAGCACCCCCCCAAAGTTCTACAATGTGGCTGAGGACTTTGATTGTACATTGCTTTTTTTCCTTTTTTAAGTCATTCCAACTACCCATGAGATGGCTACAGGAAGTCCCTCACCCTCCCAAAAGCCACCCCCCATTCCCTAGAGGAGGATGACTGAGTCCATTCCCTGAGTCCATATCAGGGAGGTGACATCATTGCTTCTATGTAAATTATGTACTGTAATTTGTTTTAATCTTCCACCTTAATACTTCTTATTTTGTTTTGAATTTTGAGTGGTCAGCCATCATGGCCCTCTTTTCTTCGTCCTCCCCAATTTGATGTATGAAGACCTTGGTCTCCATGGGAGGAGGTTGAGGTGTTGAGGAAGCCAGGGCTTGCCTGTACACTGACTTGAGAACAGTTTAATAAAGTGCACACCTTACAAAAAAAGACAAACACAGAAGTTTTGATCAGTGGCTAGAAGAAAAAGGTAAACAAGCCCTTTGAAATTAGGAAAAGGATCTCAAATAGAACATAAAGCAACAGGATGGATAAATATGTGAACATATGTGAATGAATATTAACTTTCAGTATTGTTGCTATTCACATCAACTTAACACAAATTAGTAACAGGTGAGCAGAGAGTCCCACATGTGGCACTGTCCTGGTTGCCTTGACTGGTGGAGTAAGGCCCACCATGATTGAGGGCAACATCTTCTGGTAGAACCCCAGATACAAAGGATGTTCAAAGGAAGATCATCTTATGTTTTGGATGCTTAGCCTCTCCTCTTGCCAACAAGATGATTTGCCTAGTTCCTGCTCCTGTGGCTGCTGATTGCTTCCATGGTAACAGAACCAGTGGATCTCCAGGAAATTTGTGGGCTTCTAGTGTCAGATTGGGATGACTGAGGCAGCACACCTTGTAGCCTGAGTTGTTGTACCCCCTTCCCCCCAGTGAGAGAAAGCTCTTGTAGGATTACTCTGAATGTTGAGGCACTCAGCCTCAAGCATGAACAACTACTGGGTTTCTCAGTTCTTGGGTTTGACTTGGACTTAATAATTTCCTCTTGGTTCTGTTCCTCTACAGGATATTTACTAAACAAACTGCATTACTAAATATCATATTATGAAGCATAAAGAAGCAAATATTAATGAACTTAAGTGGTTTTAAGTTTCAATAAGTATTATAATGTGGTAATAATTTAATTTCTTGAAAATATGGAGACAAAGTAGGCTGTGTTTTTTAGGTAATTATAAGATACATAGTATAATGTATAACTATTAAGCTACTACACAGGCTATGAAAGCTTAAAACTACTACAAAGAAAGTCTCAGTGTATTTCAAACTATTAAATCATTCTAGGTTAATTCACAGTCCACAACTGAATAAAGGTCAAACTCATTAAAAATAATCAACAATTATTAAGATTATTTTAGTAGAAAGTTAGAAAAGTATTTAATTATTCATGAATGAAGAAGAAAAATCAAAACAGGTGTTTTAAATGCTATGAAGGAATTGATAATAATAATGTTAGGACCAAAAGAAGGCTAAAGGAGACTGTTAAATAAATGCCTAAGTAGAAATTAATTTCCTAAATTTCAATGGATAGAAAAGTAGACTAATAAATAAATCAAACTTCTATTTCAAGAACCCGGATATAAATTCCAGTAGCAAAAATCAACTGAAAACATGAATGGAAGTCAGTGAACTAGAAATCAACTCAAAGAGAAAATGCTGAAGTGGGAATTGGTGCCTTAAAACATTAATATGTATGATGAATCTCTAGAATGCCTGATCAAGAAAATAAAAGGGAGAGCAAAGGGCATCATTATGGATTCTGTGGACATCACAAGACAATGAGAGGTCATTAGAACAACTTTACGCAGATGCTTTTAACAATTTGCCTGAAACAGAGTATTCCTTAAAAACGTGAGCTACAATAACTGATAGATGATATCAAAAATCCTTATGCTCCAACTTCTTTTTTAAACGTGTCTGCATTAATGTTTCACACATATGAGTCTGCAGACACACACACACGCACACACACACACACACATACACACACAGGCACACAGGCACACAGGCACACAGAAACAGATGCACACAGATGTACATGCTCATAGTGCCAAATAGCTTCATTAATAAGTTTATACAAAGAATTAAGAAAAATAGAATACATTTTATGCAAATGCCTCATGAAATAAAAGAAGATGAATATAACTTATGGGTGGTGAGAGATGTGTCAGTGGGTAAAGTCTCATGGAGTGTATTCCTGATGACCTTAGATTGTTCCCCATAATACACAGTGAATGGAAAGAATTCACTGAAAGGTATCTTTGGATACAAACATACACACTCATACTAATACGAAATAAAGTAAACATTTTAAAAGGAAAGAATATTAACAATTTTTAAATCTTACTTTAGTGTGCAGGAATACAAAAATCACAGATCAGTCTGACCCACTCACCTAGATGTAAAACTAGTAAAGTATTAGTACGCTAAATTCATGACTATGTTAAGAGAATGATGTACTATATTCATTTGAAGATTGTCTTAGTGCCTCATGATAGATTAGTATTAGTCAGATAAAGTAAAAGAAATGTGCATGTGTCATATGATCACTCTGACAAATACAAAATGTTTGAGGCATTCAGCACATATTTATGTTAAAACTCTAGGCAAATTCAAAACCCAGAAGAAGAGGCTATTATATAAAGAACATGTGTAAGTGACCTACTGTTGCTGTAGAGAGTCATCACAACTTGTGCAGTTCAAACCCTACCAATTCATCATCTTCTTTAATGTGTTTGAATCCTTGATGCTTTTGTCTGAAATTAAGATATTGACTTCTTTTCTCTCTGGAGTCTCTGGAAAGCTCATGTAGGCTTTTGGAAGAATTCATTTTGTTGCAATTAAAAAGATAAGGTTCTTATTTCCTTGCTGGTTTTCATATAAGAATTGTCCTTACTAACTAGAGATTTGGTGTAGAACTTGGAACTATTGTGAAGGCATTTGGTGCACAGAGCCATCCATTTCTTGGGATCTCTCAGAGCTGACTTTCTGTTACATTTCTCTTACATTCTATCTGTCCACATTTACTTAGCATAAGTAGTATCCTAGTAGACCGTATCTAGGATAATAGCTCTATTTTATAATCACTGCCTTTGCCATATACTTGTTGCCATATAAACTGTTATATTATGGATCCCAGACCTTAGTTCTTGGTTATCTTTGCTGTGTTATTCTCACTACAAAATAAATGGTAAATGGCTATAATTGTGTTTTTTTCCTTAATATTAATGTTAAATAAAAATTGAACGATTTTGTGCCAGAAAAAGAGCTTCTACCTCCTTGAGAGTTTCTAGCTCACTAGCTCATTTTGTCTTCAGAATTGTCAATTCCAGTATTTCACTTACTTACACAAGCATCTCCTAGAGACAATATCCACATGGAATGGCTGGATGAAGTCTACTTGCCTTCCCGACAAAACTCCACCATCTACAGTTACTATATAGACAGATCACTGTCACCATAGTATGAATTCAGGAAATTTATGATTCATAAAATGAACTAGTTATAACCTGTAAGAAACCTGTTGATGTAATGCCCTAGACAAAATAAAAACTTTGACCTACTGATCTATTTTTCACAGTATTTCCAGCCAACTGCTGATTGTGCATGGCTGCTCCAGAAGGCCTCTGCCTTCTTATTGAGTTCATGACACATATCACTCTTCTTTCTGGGATTTGCATATATAACTCCACATATTTCTTTATTTCTTACATTTTTAATCTCCTCTGTGTCTTACTATAATAATTCCATCAAACTGAGAGGCTTTATTCTACTTGGGGGCACTCTTGGAGTATGCCTGCCATGGTAGAAATTAGCAATACATTCACCAGACAAGAGCCATTAAAGGAATTTGCTAGTGTAAAAAAAGTAATGAGTCAGACACTTAGACACTGATCTAACGAAGTATCTTATAAAATGCACGTTGTATTATCCCTTGAAACACTATTAGTTCAGTGCCTACACTTGAGCCACTTGCTGAAGTAGATCCCTAACGCTGAATTAAAAAAAATTGTGATGTGAAATCCATAAAACATGCACCAAACTCTGATATGCAATTAGAAAAATATGCACATCTTCCCACTTAACTCAGAAATGAGAAAAGTCTACTGATTCTTACTAATTTCATTTACTACATGAGCTGCAGATCTCCCATTTCCTAAGAGGAAAAATACATTTTTAAGTTATAAGGAAGAAATAAGAAAGCTCTTGTTAGTTGTGGATAACATAATTATATACATGGAAAAATGCCAAGAATTCTACTTACCAGTATCCTATAATCCATGCATTTCTTCAAAAGGCAGCATTCGACATTATTCATGGAAATGTAAAATGGTGCAGTCACTGTGGAAAGTACTTTGGCAGTTTCTCAAATGTTAAACGTTAGAAGAAAACAGAAAGATTGTAAAAGTTAGAGGATCGGAGAGTTTGCTATGAGATTGTGTCTCCTAGGAAAATCAGAAGCTACACTCATAAAGTCTTACTAACATAAGTGCGTAAACACGAGCTGAACAAGGCCAACAATGATAGACATGTCAAATTGCATGGGCAAAGACCAAGAAACCTTAACCCTATACAAAGAACTGCAGGCAACTAATAAATGCCTAGAGTGGGACAAATAGTTTTCACCAGAGAAGAGCACCGGCTGGTTATCCAATACCAATTGGTCAACCCTAAAGGTATTCATGTGAGTAACATTATACAAACTGAGAAGGTCATATTTAGGAATGCATATGTATAATGCATGTTAACATGCACTAACAGTAAATGAAAAAGAGGTCCTGAGTTTAAAAGAGAGCATATATGGGAGGTTATGGTGGAAAGAAAGAAAAATCGAAATGCAAGTATACTATAATCACATCAAGGAAAGTAAAAGAAATTAAACATATGACCCAGTAGTGCTACTTCTAAACATAAACCTAAAACAATTTAAACCATTGAAACAGGAAGGCACTTGTATACCAGTATCCATTTCAACACCCTTCATATAACTAAAATGCAGAAAATAATAAACAAGCCATCAGAAGGTAAATAAATAGCAAAATATGGTATGCATATATATGGATGAGTAAACTATAAAATGAATGAAATTTTGATCCATACTACAGCATGTACAAAATCTGAAGACATTTTGTTAAAAGTATCAATCCAAACACAAAACAAGCACTTTGTGAAATCAATAATATAAAATAGATAAATTCAAATTCATATAGAGAATTAGTAGAGTACAACCTATTAGAGGTTGAATACAAGTCTCATTTTTCAAGATAAAATGCTTTTTAAGATAAGCAAAACAATAAAAGGATATACTTAATACTGTGGGATGATTCTGTTAAAATGGATATAATAATGAATTTTATTATAATTAGATATTTATAATTCGATGATTTAATCATCTGAATAATAGTAGTTAGTAGAATGAAAAGATATATTCAGGAAACAGGTTTATCTATCCATTGAACACAGCAACTGGGTTGTTATCATCTACAATTGTGAAACACAATGAAATTATATAATATGTTAAGTAAGTTTATTTTTTTCATAGACCATATTCATAGGAACCCTGGAGTTCCTGTAGCTCAGAGGTAACAGGATGGTCATCTGTATCAATCTAATCTAAATCAAACTTATGTATTATTCAGATTTTTGATTGTCATGACAAAATACATGGTATAAACAACCTAAAGCAGAAACCACCAGAAGTTTAAGCCTATGACCTGTTGGTTGTTTTGCTTTCGGTCTTTTGAAGTTCATCATCGTCTCAGTATGTGTGTGTTTGTTTGTGTGTGTGTGTGTGTGTGTTTGTGTGTGTGTGACAAAATGGCCCTGCTTGTCTCCTGTTGACCAGGAAGTAAAGAGGTACTGTAAGGTGCCAACAACAAAGTAAACATTTTCAGGAAAGTTCCTGTGACCAATATCTTTTATATGGGATATATTTTTGAGATATTAAGACATTGATTAGACTAGTGTTCCTGAGATCAATAATTTCCCAAAACACTGCTAGCAAACAAGCCTTAAAATGAGAGGTTTTGATGGTATGCTTAATATTATAACATTGTACAAGACCTGCACATTGGGCACCTGAACAATATTATCTTTTAGAAACTATGGAATACCCATAGAAATAGAGGCACATAGGACAGTAGATCAGAAAAATTGCGCTTTAAATGATTTGATCCTCTTAAACTACTGTACATTCACATTAGAACAACAACTGAACCTTGCCAAGATATTTTTAAGCCAAATTGCATTTTAAGTAGAAACAAGCAAGCAAACAAAAATAAGAATAATCAAAGGAACTTTGTGGAGGGAAACCAAATTTGACAATATAAACTATTAGATGTATGGATATATTATAAAGCAAAAGGTACTGAGGCAATTTTATGATAAAAAATCATGGAAGCACAGGCGAATAGATCAGACAAAACAGGCCTACATATACACAGTCTTCTTATTTAAGACAAACGTATATTGTAACAGAACATAGAAAACATGTCTTTTGAAAATTGTGTTTGGAAATGGAAAATATCACCGACAAATCTTGAGAGTATCAAACCATATGCATAGGATCTATAGGGAATTCCTGAAGTAGCTCCACAGAGACCTGGTGTATCTGAATCTCCAGTGTCTGTTACTCCACACAAGTTGCTATATTATGCAGAGTCTCACAAGCTTGTCTCATTTCCCATACAGGACCTGCATATCCTGGGAATACACCCATCACATTCCTAGCTTCATCTTGAGGCTCAGCAGCCACTCTGTGTTTCCCAAGAGGCTAGACATAGAAATCTTAGTATACTTTAGAAAGTAATGATATAGAAATTATCACTTGTCAGATATGGTATTAAAGAATATTCACAAATACTTGAACATATTAATAAGCATTTAAATGAAAAATGCTGTCAACTTCCCAGAATCTAGAGTCACCTAGGAGATAAGCTTCTGGGCATGCCTATCAGAGATCATCTAGATTAGGTTGTACTCTGAATAAGTTTGTGTTATAGGTTAATTGAGATAATAAGAACCACCCAAATTTGCAGACCCTGTAAGTGGAGAAAGTGAAGAGAGTACTATTCTTCACATATCTCTCCTCCCTGACTGTAGACACAATATGGCCAGCTGCCTCAAGCTCCTGTTCCCATGATTTCCCTGTCCAATGGATTATAATCCTAGAGCTGTGAGCCAAAATAAACCTTTCTTCCCATAAACTTCTTAATGCACATTTGGTTAAACAAGTAGACAAGTAATTAATGCAGAAAATTTGTACTGAGAAGTGGGGCCACTGTTAAAATAATTCTGAAAACACATTTCTTAGACCTTTAGAAATGATTTGTGAGAGGAATGTTCAACATGTCAGAACTTTTGGCTTGAAAAGCCCCCTGATTTTGTAAGTACAAGTTAATGGGCCATTGTGGTGAGATCTCAGAAGAACGAAAATGCAGAGAATGAATGCAGTATAGATAGGTTCATAAGGTTTTTTTAGATGCATATCATGATTTTATGGTATTATGGGCCATTTCTGCCAGATTCTAGAAGAGAATATGGCAGTCTTCTGAGAATTTGTGCAAGGCTCAATTTAAAAATAATGGACTTTTGTGAAAGGTTTTCTTTCCCTGTTTCTTTTTCAGTCCCATTGTCATTTGTGTTAGGAGGATTGCTCTGTGTGTGTATGTGTTTATGTGTGTGTGTGTGTGCGTGCGTGCGTGCGTGTGTGTGCGTGTGTGTGTGTGTGTGTGTCATTTGCATACTACTACTTACCTGAAATTGTTTTGATCAGCTGTAGAAGTTTTAGGCTCATTTATATATACAATTAGATCATCTGCAATTAGAGCTACTTTGACTTCTTTTTTTCTTATCTGTATCCACTTTGTTTCTATCAGTTGTCTTATTGCTGTAGCCAAGCCAAGTCTCCAAGTACTATATTGAATATGTATATAGAGAGTGTTCAATCTTGTCTTGTTCCTGTTTTTAGTGGAAATGCTTTGAGTTTCTCTCCATTTAACTTGATATTGGCTATTGATTTGATGTAAACTGCCTTTATTTTGATGAGGTATGTCTTTTGTATTCCTAATATCTCCAAGACTTTTATCATTAAGAGGTATTGGATTTTGTCAAAGGCCATTTCTACATCTGATAAGGTAATCAAGCAGTTTTTGTATTTCAGTCTGTTTAGTAAATTATATCTACTGTTTTTATATGTTGAACCATTCTTGCATCTCTGAGGTTAATCTTACTTAACCATGTCACATATTTTTATGTGTTTTAAAATTTGGATTTCAGTTATTTTATTGAGAATTTTCACATATATGTTTATAAGTGAAATTGGTCTACAATTTTAAATTTTGTTATGGTCTTTGTGTGATTTTCATATCAGGGTTATTGTAGCTGTATAAAAATTATTAAGAAAGACTTTTCTGCTTCTGTTTTGCAGATCCACCACAATATTCTGCATAGTCCCATGAGATTAGATTGATTATGATAACTTAGGTGGGATACCTACTGCAAATACTAGGCCAATAAGATGGAGTAAAGGAGCTGAACACTTCTAGTCATTGCTGTCTGCTTCCAGAATGCTGATACAAGGTGACCAGCTGCTTCTAGTTCCTGGTTCCATGCCTTCCCCACCATGATAGATTTTTACCCTCTAAATGGGAGCCAAAACAAACCCTTTCCCCAGTCCATTTCTTCTTCTCAAATGTTTTGTCCCAGCAGGAAAACAAGTAATTAATACAGTATTTGGTTCCTTACCAACTATAAATGATGTGATGCTATAGTTTCTTTAAACATTTCAACATAAACATCATAGCATTCTATAATGGAGTATTAGAATCTAATTGAGTGTTAGTTTTCGAAAATGGAAAAAATACTTCTTACAAAATGAACTAGTTGTTTTGTAAAAATATAATCACATTGCATAAAATAATTTTATTAACAGGTTCTTATTTTAGCAGAATTAATAAATATTTTTTAATTTTCTCATAATTGGATTAAACTAAATATTAATAGGTACAATTCATATAAACAAAGGCTGTTTGCAGTGATTACTGTTTTTCAACTGTGCAGGATTATTGAAAATGAATCATGTGAGAATCACTACCAGAGAAAAATTCTATTTTGAATTAACTAATATTTAACCATAGATCTCAATGATAAACCCCTTTTAGAGGTAAATGCAGGGCATTATTAAGTCTTTGAAGGGGGAAAGTATTTTTTTTAACCTAAAATGTGCTGACTTTGAAAGGAACAAAAGAGGCCAATTAGAGTATATTGAAAGTAAGATTTCTTCATTAAAAGAATCTATTAACAAATAAGAAGATAATTACATGCACAATAATATAGATCAACATAGGAACCCTACCCACAGTGTTTGAAGAGACTATAGCTTAATGAGGAAAAGGACAGTAAAGAATCAAAGGAACAAAGCCTTGAAAAACTAGGTGCTTTATTCAGCACCTTCACCTTATGCAGTTATTCCCAGACCATTAAACAAGTTAACATTTTCTATTTTATCTGATAACCACATGTTTTCAAAGCATGTTCTGAAACACATTTGTATCCATGTTATCTGGTAAACTTATGAAAATTGAAGTATTGTTTTTCTCATTTTTGTGATAGTGTTCAATCAACTGAGAATTGTGCCACATTGGATGTCTCACTCTGACTAATTATTACACATTCTAATTGCCTTTGCTTATCTGCAGCAATGGAAGGTTGTTACTATTTTTGTGCTTTGAATGTCATTGCTATTCGAGGTTATGTTTGTTTTTCTTTAAATCATGCAGCAAAAAAGTGCAAGGTGAAAATTCACAGCTTGCTTTCTCTAGTGAAACAGAAAAAGGAGGAAGTAATGCTGCAAAAGAAGTACCTCAAAGTCAAACTTGACATCATTGCTTATCTTACAATGACCATTTCTAAAAGTTCCTGAAAGAGAAATAATGAGAGATCGAGGACCATCAGTGGGTGATGAACTGTATACATTAGAGTGTTACGAGAAAATGCTTTGTTTTACTCCATTGTTTTAATCCTTTTGGTGTCTCTTAGAAATTCTGCTTTTCAGCTCAGAAATCTGTTTTAATTTGACTTCCAGTTGATTTCAATGTATCCTCTAGTTTGAATATGATTTGTAGAGAAAATTATTTTGAGGAATATAGGTGTGAATGCATCACAGGGAAGATGCCTAAGCATATTTAAATAGTGATGAAATGTGTTGAAAGTATAATAATAAAAGTGAAATTCCACTGGATAATGTTCTTCAGCAGTCACGAGGCAATGAAATTCAATCACAGTTCGAAGCAGAGGGTTATACATGCATTGTAATAAAACTGGAAAGCAAAAACGATGGGTTCATATAATATCTTCTAAAATTATTAAATCCTTTTTATAAGCCTGATATCATCCTCAAATGTTCACAAGGACATATTTTTATATTGTTTCAACAACCTTGTATGAAACTACTGTTATTACTATAACTTTGATGAGGAGACAGAGATACAGAGTATAAATAACTCCCCAAATTTTAACTAACATGTGACAGTGTTCAAATTAGGACACAGACAATTGTGTTTATAAAGGAAATTATTTTTATTACTTATTGTTATTGTATTTTAATTTATTTTGTGACAAGGCCTCAGTATGTAGCTCTTGCAATCTTAATGAGGCAGGCTTTAAACTCACAGAGATACCCTTGCCTTTGCATATCAAGTACTGGTATTAAGAGCACACACCACCATGCTTGGCTAGAGTCAATATTTTTAATAACAATACTTTGATATATATTCTATTTGTGCATATTTATTTATCATTTGTATTTTTCTTTTTTATTTGGAACAATATGGAGGATAGTGTACTTTAGGTTGGCCTCAAATTCATCACGCTGAGGGTACCCTTAAAATCCAACACCCTTTCATGAATAAGGTCCTGGAGAGAACAGGGATAAAAGAAACATACCTAAACATAATAAAGGCAATATACAGCAAACCAAGAGCCAACATCCAACTAAATGGAGGAGAGAAACTCAACGCAGTTCCTCTAAAATTAGGAACAAGACAAGGCTGTCCACTCTGTCCATATCTCTTCAATATTGTACTTGAACTTATAGATAGAGTAATGAGATAACAAAAGGATATCGAGGGGATACTAATTGGAAAGGCAGAAGTCAAACTTCACTATTTTCAGATCATATGATAGTTTATGTAAGTGACCTGAAAATTCTACCAGGGAACTCCTACAGCTGATAAACACCTTCCGCAAAATGGCAGGATACAAGATTTACTCAAAAAAATCAGTAGCCATAATATATACAGGCAATAAACCGGTCAAGAAAGAAATCAAGGAAACATCAAGCAAGCAAGTCCAATACTCTGGTCGCTCTCCTCTTCCTGGTTCAGTCCTTGTCTCGTGGGTGGAGAAGACCAGGAATCTGGGGTGCATAGTCTCCCACTGCCGGTCTGCAGGCACTGGTCCCCTTGTCCCCTGGTCCCCTGGTCCACTAGTCTCATTTTTATTTTATTTTATTAATTTTTTATTTTAATGTTAAATAGCTTGTTTTACATGTCAATCCTAGTTCCCTCTCCATCCTCTCCTCCCGCACTCCCCATCCCCCCCAGCCTCCCACCATATTGCCAATTCCTTCCACATAGGGGATATCTAGAGTCTGTCATTTCACTCAGGGTAGGGTCCAGGCACTAGCATCCCTCTTTGTGCTATGGGCACACGATGACTGTATTCCAGGGATAGACACTGATCCACTGCTCAGGGCCCCATAGGTTGCCCAGGCCTTATCACTGACACTCACATTTGGGGGGTCCAGATCAGTCCCATCCTGGCCTCCCCGCTGTCCGTCTGGGGTCCCCTGTTAAGATCAGCTGCGAGGGGAGGCTCAGTAGCAGTCCCCAGGCACTGGAAGTCAGGCCTAGATACCTTTATTTATTTTTGAGGTAGGATTTTTCTTTATAGCTTAGGTTGCCTGGAAATCCCTATGTATTCCAGACTGACCTTGATCTTGAAATCATTCTCCCTTAGCCTTTAATTTCTAGGATTCTAGAACATACCATCACTTCCACCCAAGATAGGTTTTTACATCAAAGAATTCCTCATTAGTAGCTTGTATTGAGAATGAGACAAGTGGAGGAATCAGATATTTAAAACAATGGAGAAGATATTTAAAAATCAGTTTAAGAGAGATGATTAAAGAAAATTGAATTTAGTGACTGTGTACTTACAGTCTGTCTTAAATCCTACCCATAAATGCCAGCTGTCTATAGTCAAGGAAACACCAGAACAGTGCATATTTGGTTTTGTAGGGGGTTCAGACTATGCCAAGAAGTTACAAAAGGAAGTAGAGAATTGGGGTGTTTTCTGGAATGGTGTGGATATCATAGAAGTATGGAAATAACAGGCAAGCTGAATCTAGATGGAAATTAAAATGAAATAACTTTTATTGTCAAGAAAGTTAGAAAAGAAAAATGCACATATTCTCACATCTATTTTTAATTCTCTGTTCTCTGGAAAGTCTTTAGCCATATGCATGAATATTTTACGTCATTAAAGTATACTGTGCCTTCAATTTTGTCCTGCTTTTTCACTTAGGAGACAATTTTTCATTTGCTATACTTTATGTTTAACTTTTTTAATGGATGTTTTAACATCCTATATAGCATAACCTATTGGATTCTACTTGTAAGTGACACTAATAAGACTCCATTTTAAATTTTCATATTTGTGAGCACATACATATTTCTAGGTAGGGATTTCTCATACTTTAATAGCTTTCTCAAAGTAATTTCATGAGCCAGGTTATTAAAAGAAAGAATATGTGCAGTTCTGTTGACTGTATGTTGATATTGGTATACAGAATAACTATTTCAATTTCCTTTGCCAACAGAAAAATGGTGCTATGCTAGTTTCTCTAGATGCTCCCTATTAACAGATTTTCAAAATGGTAGTTAAATTTTTTTCTAGTTTATGTGAATAATAACCAACCTTTGCCCCTACTGCCTTATTACTTTCATTATTAGTTCAATAGATTTGTATGTAGATGTGTATCATATATTTCATTTTGAGTGAAATTTATTTTCATACATTTTTATTTGCACTTAGTCTACTATAACTGGTATTGTTCTTATTTTAATAAATGTAATAAAAAGTCGACCATAAAATCATTTCCCTCAGATATAAACATAATAGATTCTTGAAAAATGAAAGATAAATTCTAAGCAATTCAAAGTGCTTATTTTTTATGGCTTTGGGAATATTCACATATTAGTGCAGTATTCACTTATGGTAGAAGAGAAATATTTTGCAATGTCGTATAATTCATATAACTTTTCAGTTTGAAAGTATGGAGCTATCAATATGATATGCATTAAATGTGACATTGATTTATGTTAAATAATAGAATACTGAATACTTTATTCATAATGGTAGGCAATAAAATACATTTATAAAAGTCTGATAAAAGTTAAATTTTATCTTATAATTTATTTTAAATTTCAGTGGATATTGGATGCAACAAAATGTGAATAACCGATATGTCAAGTTGTGTTGCAACTATATACAAAAATCAAATATGTATTTTTAAAATTTTATACATTTCCTTATTTATAATTGATGAAAAATATCAAATTTTATGTATGTTGAATGCAAAAATATTTTAGCTTTCCTTTCTTTAGATAATAAATACCAATAAACAGCAAATGCAAAACAATTATAAAAGAACGATCTTATTGAAATAAAAGGAAGTTCCTATTGTGGTATCAGATGCAACTTATACATTATCAATATATAACCTGTTGAGATATCTGTCTGACACCTGTTATGTATGTATTACTCTTCTCAGTATTTCTGAGTAAATATCAGAAATATTTTGTCAAATTTGAAATTTTGACAAGTTGCCAAACTTTAGCCATATAAAATTTATGGCATTCATACATACATGAAATCTTGTTATTATGATTGTATTTTTGTTAGAGTCATTTAAGATTTATAAATAATTGTTCATGTGTGTGTTTGTGGCACTTTATATTTAATCCTGCTCCAGCCACTGTGTTAATCATGAGCCAATACATAGTAGTCATTTAAGAAAACTTTTAAATATACGAATTAGATCACAATTTATGTGAAAACATGAATTCACCACACATATAAAATGATAATCTTAGGGTTGAACTACTTATATTTAAGCCATTACTCAAACATGGTGGTCTATGCTATTATGGCACAGATAAAAGAAAATTTCCAGCTGGGTGTTCTCGCACATACATATAATCCCAGCACTTGAGAGGCAGAAACACTAAGACACTGATGAAGCTGGCCTGATAAACATATTCAGTTTTTTATGTTCATTATAAATTCATCTGATTTATTTATCTCTCTTTTTTAATATTTGAAACAATCTTATTTTACATACCAATCCAAGTTCCCTCTCCCTCCAGTCCTCCCATTCCCCTTACATTCTCTCCACTCCACCCCCATCCACTCCTCAGAGAGGGTGAGGCATCCAATGCGAAATCAACAAAGTCTGTCATATCATTTGTGGCAGGACTTAGGCCCTCTCTTCTTCCTGTATGTAAGATATGTAAGGGGTCCCTCCATAGGGGATGTGCTCCAAAAATACTTGTTCCACTTGTAGTGGCCCCACAAACTGCCCAATCCACTCAACTGTCACTCACATTCAGAGGGCCTAGTTCGGTTTTATGCTGATCCCCCAGCTGTTAGTCAAGAGTTAAGGAGTTCCCACTTGCTAAGGTCCGCTGTTTCTGTGGGTTTCCCCATCATGTTCTTGACCACTTTGCTCATATTATCATTCTTTCCTCTCTACGGCTAGACTCCAGGAATAAGGAAATGGATGCCTTGATAGAGGGAGCCATTATGGGATTAGCGAAAAACCTGGAACTAAGGAACATAGTGATATATTATTTATGTTTTAATAAATCTCGCCTAAAAATCAGAAAAGCAAAGCAGCTAAGCCAATAGTTCTTAGCTCTATCAAGCTGAAATGGTAATCCTGTATCTATGAATCTTCAGGGGCGAAAAGCTCTCAGTTTCGGGTTTCATCCTGGCTTTTATTCCTTTCTCTGCCCAGCCATATCTCTGCAGTACCTAGTGCTGGTATTAAAGATGTGTGATCACAGGTGCAGACCTCACTTTTGTGTAAGCTGTCTTTTTTAGAACTGGATCATCTTTGTGTAGTCAGTGCGGCCTTGAACTCACAAAGATCCCTCTATCTCTTAATCTAGAGTCCTGGGATTAAAGGTATGTACCACCACCACCTAGCTCTAAAGATGCTGAGATTAAAGGTGTGTATCACCACTGCTTGATCTCTATAGCTGTGGCTGGCTTTGCATCCTGAACCCTCAGGCAAGTTTTATTAAATCATAAATAATATAACACCACAAAAGGAAATCCCAGGAATCTAAAAGGATGACCCCAGCTAAGAATCTAAGCAATAGTGGGGAGGGTACCTTAAATATATTCAGTTTTAAACTTGCCAGGGTTAATAGAGTCTGTCTCAAAAGGAAAAAGAAAAAGAAAAGTTTGGCATAAATGCACACTTCTTTAAAGCCTTCACAAAATGTATTAATGTGAAAACCCAAATACTTACACAGAGTATTTTTCTAGGTACTCCCCCCTCACATTTCTGGTGGAACAGAATCTGAGAGACTGTAATTGTCATGACTTTTGCTATTTTATTCATTGTTAAAATGCATATAAGAACTCATTCTCCTATTTTAAAGATATAATAATCACTTCTAGAAGAAATGGATTTACAGTCATACAAGATAGAAGAAATAGACTGTATTTATAAGGGGAAAAAGCAATGCCTGTCTTAAAATGTTGCAGATCCAGAGATAAATTATCTTACAATATTTTTAATTTTCTTAATAGACATTTATTCCCCATCTTTGCTTCTGACATACGACCATTGTGACTATCAAGAGAATCTTTTGAAATGTCCTAATGGACTAAGATATTCCTCCTGTCCAAAACATAAGAATGCCATCCAATATGTGTTCAAGATCCATGGTTGATGTTTTCCAGCATTTCAGAACCCAACTCCTTGATGAAACTGCTTTGATGTTTACTCTCTTTTCTTCTGTAGTTACTGAAACCCTATGCAGCTGTGTTCCTGTGTCATATTTACCTCAGGAATACCCTATCTTTTTATATTCATTTTGAGGTGATAACTGTATTGAATTGACATAATATTTCATGTCTTAGTTCCATGACATTTCTTAGCATTCACAATTTTGCTTTATGTGCAATTCATTGCAAAATAAAATCCTCAGTTTTAAGCAGCTTTGCATTTTGAACAGCTGCTGTGTGACTTTTAGTGGGGATATTACTTCTAGTTACCCTAGACAGAAAGGGCAACAGCAGACCAAAGCGATCATTCTACCTGAGTCTAGCCTGCTCAGTCAATGAGTCCAGCAAGGGTTATTTGCAGGAACATTGGCAACTAACAGCAGCTACATCTCAAACAAAAGTCTGCCGTTTCCACTTCTGCAGGAAAATGTTAGTGGGTTCAATCTTGAGAGGGTCCCATGTAGGTCATCACAGCAATCACAGCTGCTTTAGTTTCTGGATGGCAAAGCAATGTCATGTTCAGAAGATGGACTTCTATAATTTTGTCTTTATAATTTTACAGGAAATAACCAACACTGAATGAAGCAAACACCCCCTCACACACAGAGAGGGGGAGATATAGATAGATATAGATAGATAGATAGAGATAGATAGATAGAGAGAGAGACAGAGACAGAGACAGAGAGAGAGAGAGAGTACTTTGGTTTAATCAAAAAGGTTGCCATTGACTTTCACACTTTTCTCTTTAAGTCATAATACCTGACTTGAAAAATATTATCCTGATAAATATATCTAGATTTTGTGAGACACATTGCTTAAATTAAACATGCTTCCAATTTAAATTAAGTAGAAAAGGTGATATTTACTCAGAATAACAAAATTACTTGTTGTAAACATTTCTCAAAAATCAGTCAAATATGGGAATTTTCAGGAGACAGCAGAAAAATTTATTCACAATCATGCAAATACATAATTTATGTTTTTATAATGACTGTCTCTTTTAGATATGAAAATTGTTTTGCAATATTTTCTGTAGAGGTGATGAATATATATTTATTATAATACAACTACTCTTTCTTATTTTAAATTTTTTAGTAATTTAGAATGTCACTTTTCTGTTTCATAACTCATTATCAAAATGATACTAAATTCAAGGATTGTTACCAAACTTGGAAAATTTTTATCTGATATTTGCCATTTGTCAAGTGTATTTCAATTATATTGTCTACTCACAAATTCTAAATAATCTTAGAATAGAAAGATCATGTCCTATTTGACATTGGTGTCTTCATTTTATTAGAGGATTTTTATCTCATTTTTACTAATGTCAATAACTCATATAAGCAAGAAATTCAAAATTAACTGCTTTACCAATGCAGTCACATGATTAATTCCTCATTAACTACATTATCAATAAGTTTAAGGGACTGTTCATTATTTCTCTTCAAAATTTCTTTCCTATTTTAATGAGCTATTATTTATTTACATGTGAATTTTTATAAATTACTTCATGATATCAAACATTTATTATAACTATGATGTCATTTTTATCATCTATTATCTTAATCTGAGTTTTCTTCAGTAAGTTCTAAAGTAGCAATTAATGTTATTCCTTGCATCTGTCTATGTGGAGAATTTATAATTTCTCATTCATTCCAGGGAAACATTCCAATATCATTTTTAAGACTCAGTGAAAAGCTTAGCTTCAGCCCTAGCCTGAAAGCATAGGAAGTAAAGGCAAGTGTCCCCAGCCTGATGACCTGAGTTTGGACCCTCAAACCCACTTGCTCTTATAAGTTGCACTCTATGACCTCATGCACACTGTGGCATGTGCAACCCTCACCTGCACGCCACAAGGCAGCATTGAAAATCTGGATAAACCAGAATGCTAAGTACAAAATAAAAGTAAACAGATCCTTTAAAAAAAATCTACCCCTCAACAGCATCCTCAAAGAAGTAAAGAGAATTGTAGTCAGAAAAAAATTCTTCCAACAGATTTTAGAATGATCATGTATTCAAATTCAAATTTTAAAAATACATATAATCATGAGATCATATTAGAGTGGACTAAGTTAATTTAGACAAACTTTCCAGGATGTGACAAAAATGTGTTTTTCTAAGCTGTTTCAGGGACATGGCATGACAGTGGCACTCATCGGTGCAAGCACAGCAACCATGTTTGCCTACATAGAGCCTGTACAAGAATGAATTCGTAAACTTTCAGTGATAGATGGGAAATAAAGTCATGATGGCCATCCCTGCCTCCCTGCAAGAGGGAGTTAATTGAAGATGAGGACTGCTGGAGGTTAGGAAGTCTTTTCTATCCTTGATGAGTTATGCATTTTCCAGTGGATACTTTCATGCCCATGGCTATCTGACCAACTCTGGTTAAACTCAGTAGTTAAAACGCAAACACACACACACACACACACACACACACACACACACACACACACACACACACACAATGATGTAAATGTGGAATGGGACCTTGGAGGAGCCAGACTTGATAGAGATGGAAAGAAGATGAAACAGGGTGGAGGAATGAATGTGGCCAGAATATATTACAGAAATACATGAAACTGTGAAAGAACAAGTTAATAAAATTTTGTTTCATTTTAAAATTATGTGGAAAGATTTATACAAGCAGTTATTTCATGTTAATGTTGAAGAACTTTCATTGTATTACTTAATTATGTTTTATAGTTTTATATGATTTACGATATTACAGTAAGAATTACCTTCAGCTGATTTAATCATACCACATGGTCATATTTAATGAGGCAACACAGATCAGGGATTTTGTGGGACTTGGTCAAAGTTACACATATGCAGCATTGTTAGGTACTGTAAGAAATAAGTACTAAGAGTTATTAAATAGTCTTATTTGGGGAGTTTTCAGGTTCCATTACTATACCAGGAAACCGGAGCATGCAAGCAACAATATGTGTCTCAAAGAGTATCTGATAACACAAATAATATTCATTGTAGAATCCGGTTTAGACACAATAATCAAAAATAAGTACATGGATTGTAACCCTATATACCAACTACCATAGATAAATAATCCTGACTGGATGCTATAATACAATTTTTGTGAAAGGGATACTTCCAAGATTTCATTTTTGTAGATAACTTTCTAATGGATAACCTAAATTTGTAACAGGTTTATATTTTTTTAAAGAAAAAAATCCTGGGATGAGATTCTACAAGTTCTGGCATGTAGGCTAATTTGATTTCAAGAAGTACCTCACTAAATATCCTGTCCCAATAATTAAATGTGTTCCATTTCCTCTCTAGATCATATGAAACATTTTACATAAGAAGGTATGTTTAGTCTTTCAGAAATACATACAGTCAAGATGATGAAGCCTTCCAGTAGATGTTATCATACTCAGGTAAATATTTAAATGCATAGCCAAGAATCTCTTTTGAATCATTTCTTTGTTACACCTAGAGTTGTTGATGTTTAAATTTCGAAGTGAAAGTTTATGGGAAAACACATATAAAAATAATAGTGGTCTACAATGTACTGGAGAAGTGTACCTGTGATCCTTACATGCAGTAATATATCATGTAACTATACTACATTTTATGGTATTTAAGGTGGCTAGAAAGCTATAACATTGAAGAACTAGAAAGAATAGATATATACAATTATGGTTGAATGGGTTAGAATGTAACCAAACATAAATTAAGATTTTGTTTTGGTATGGAACTGCCTGCCACATGAAAATAGTTTCTTTAAAATTAAGCAAAATTCTAGTGATGTCTTTAAGAGACAAAGAATAGCATTTAGTAATGTGTCATTATTCTTTTAATAGAAAATTCAACTACAATGATATCATGTGAAAAGTCCAAAATTTGGTGCGCATATGGGGAACTTTTTCTGTTGTTGATTTTTTAAAAAAATATCAGTTACATCGTAGAGAAAGTTCTTAAAGTACTGTTATCATTTTATATTGATTAAACTCAATGAATTTCCATAACAGTCCAACAAAGTAAATGCTATTTAAAATATTAGCCATTTTCAACAAGGAAGAAATGCTTAATCAACATATTGTTAGGGTGTATCTGTAGGGACTCTAACAACAAATTTCACGAAGAAATCCCTTTAGAACAACAACTACAAACGGCCCTACACTGGGCCCACATATATTAATTTTTAAAATGAGTTTAATCTTAAGAGAAAAATATTAAACTGGGATAGCTATATAACTACAGACTATATTTTTTCGGGGAAAAATGTGTACTTAAAGAACACGAAATCTCATGGGGCACATTTCCTTGTCACTGTGATATAAACTCTGGGGAATTTTGTTTCTACTGCTGCAGTTTTAATTGCATCTAGTAAAACTGGGTCCAGTTAAAATAACAAAGCAGTGAGGCTCAAAGACAGAAAGATTTTTAAAGGTGGTTCCTGTGAACTACAAGCACACCCCAATAAACAGAAGTAAACATGGTTTGATTGTTTTGCTTGACATAATAGTGAAGAATAGATTATATATCGCAAATTTTATTTCAGATTTCCAGTTTTAGTTACTCATTTATCCACTTAGATCACTTAAATACACTTGCTTGAAAATCCTATCAATTATAGTCACCCTTCTCATAAGGGTGTTTTGCTTAAAGCAGTACTATGGAAAATTTACTGATATCTAAACAATAACAAAATCTCATGTATGATGCCTTATACAATGTAAACAAGATAGGCTGAGGGAGAATTTACGGCATACAGAAATAGAGATGCATGCAGTGGAGAGAGCGGAAGGGGCATCAGTTTGACAAGATGAGGACTGGAGTTGACCTTCTTGCTTTACACATGTGACAGTAGGTGTTTACTCAGACACTCAAACACAGGAATAGCTAAGCCGTTGAACTACAGGTACAATCTAGTGTGTGACTCTCTAAAGAGAAATGTCTGTAGTGGATGCCTTGGAAGTGGAAGGACACATTGGTGACTTATTCTAGTTGAATATGACTCTAGGCATGAACATCTATCAAAAAGGCATGTCTTGTTTAGCTGTTTCCAAATCACAGTTGACATGTACATAGAGTGGAAGATTGTTCAATAATCCAACAGAAGTAAGCTTGCCAACATGAGAACTGTTTAATAGGATATTTGGGTTTTTCACAGCATCAATGAGTATATATTCAAACTTCAATGCTTTTGGTTTACTGTTTTGTCATTTCCACCCCATCCTAAAGGCCAGCACTGCACAGTCCTTGCTCGCTCACCAAAGCAGGCACCAGACCAAAGAAATACACTTTTCTTTGTAGCCCTGTAAGAAACTGGAGCAGAAGCACACCTTATCTAAGGTTCCAGTTTCCTGCTGTGCAACTGTAATGCCTGTGGGGTAATCATCTAGAGAGATGCTTTCTGGTGCTGCTGAAGGTGGATTCTACATTTGCCTGCTATAGATGAAGAACCCAGAGCCGCAGACTCAGGCTGTGCTGTAGCACACCTGACCCTGTTTTGCACAAAGCCAGAAGCATCTGGGGGTCCGTACTTGACAAGCTGTGCTTGGAGACTCCCTACTAAAGAGACTCTTTTTTTTTTTTTTTTTTTTTTTTTTTAGACTTTTCTTTTTTTTTAATTTTTTTTTTATTTTTTTTTATTTTAATTTTAAATAGCTTGTTTCACATGTCAATCCCAGTTCCCTCTCCCTCCCCTCCTCCCGCACTCCCCTTCCACCCTCCCTCCCACCCTATTGCCAAATCCCTCCACATAGGGGATATCTAGAGTCTATCATTTCACTCTTGGTAGGGTCAAGGCACTCCCCTAAGAGTCCAGGCTGAGAGAGCATCTCTCTTTGTGCCATAGGCACATGAAGACAGATTGTATACCAGGGATAGACACTGATCCACAGCTCAGAGCCCCATAGGTTGCCCAGGCCTTCTCACTGACACTCACATTTGGGGGGTCCAGATCAGTCCCATTCTGGCCTCCCCACTGTCGGTCTGGGGTCCAAGAGCACTCCCCTGTTCAGATCAGCCGTCTCTGCTGGTTTTGCCAGCCCATTCCTTGCCAATTTGCTCATCACTCCTCTCTCTCTGTCACTGGGTTCCTTGGGTTCAGTTCAATGCTTAGTTGTGTGTTTGCCTCTGCTTCCATCAGTCCCAGGATGAAGGCTCCCGGATAGTTATAGACATCAAGTTCATTATCAGGAATGGGCATTCGAGGTGGTCCTTCCACTATTGCTTAGCTTGCCAATTGATGTTATACCTTTAGATCCTCTTTTAGCTGAGTTTAAAGAAAACCTGTAGGAAGGTAGTAAGTCCTACAGAAGAGATTCACTCCTTGCCTGTGATGACTTCACACTGCTATTCTAATTGCAAGTCCCCCTCAGGGGAGAAAACAGTGTCAACATACTTTCAAGGTCTGTTTTACTAGTAAGTTAGGATACAAAGTATTTTGCTTTCAATCTTCTAAAACCTGGAAATAAGGTAGTCAGGATTACATAATACAGCTTTCCAAAGCTGGCTGTGCTCACTTGGAGCTCAGTCTTTTCTACCCAAACAACAGAAGGGGCTTCCTTAAACTTCTCATTTAGAATAATACTGTTGTGATGATCTGATGAGATGAACGGATTAACCTGAGCTGTAGCTTCCCTTTTCATTGCCTTCAGTACATTCTTTTTGTAAATTTTAGAAGGGCTATTCCAGCCTTTCTCTCTTTTATTCCATAGGTCTCCCATGTGGAAGATTCCAACTTCAGTCTTACCTTAGAAATGGGCACAGAAACAATAACTGTGCTTTGTTCTTATACCAGGAGGAGAAAGAATTGACTAGTTTGAGCTTTGAGCAACTTCTAGGTATCTTGTTATCTTAATATGCTGTCTCATGTTGACATTGTCCCCTGTAAACACTGTGCTTTTTCTCACACTGCGTTATCATCAATATATTGGAGGGGTACTGCTCTTAGACATCTACTCTCATTTTTGAAAGTACAGCAATACCTGCAATTTGGCAGCTTGATACCAGAGAACTAGGGCAACTGTAGGTTGATAGTGAATATATTTGTTACTTTCTCATATGTCAAAATCATAGTTGATTAACAGTAAGGAAAGTTATGAATCAAGTATAGAACATAGTGATCACAGCTCTTGTCCTTGAGGGATGTAAGGTAAAGTGTTTATATTTCTGAAAGAAAACCTAATTTACAAGGCACTGTGAAATAATATTATTAATATTGGATTAAGGTAATCAAATGGAACTGGGGATGGGTCATGAAATATAAGCTGAACGATTGGTGCTCTCCTTCTCTAGACTGTTTCTATTAAAGTGAACTACTTGAGCTTAGGTATCTTAGGTATTATTTTATCCAACAGTGGTGAGGAAAATGAATTTCATTAACTTTGCAAAAGACACAACCAAAACAGAAATTAAACTTCAATTCTAGGTTCTTATATTCTTAAAGCAATTAGTCTTTTCATCACTTCTTAACATCTTCCTAAAGTAGAAAAATTTACACAAACAGACTGAGAACCAGAAATATTTAGAATGGCTTAATAGCTAGTGCTGTGGCTTTGCTTCAGACAAAGTTCAAAATAGTTAGGTGGCATATTGCAACCCGGTCAAAACAGATCATAACATTACAAGTGGATAAGCTTCTCTGAGGCTTAAGCAAGTGAAAGTAATTGGAAATAGGCATGTGGTTTGATTCTATTCCAATTCTGAGAACTGAGTATAGCTTCCAATAGGTTTTCTGGCTTTTAATGCCCAGTTGAATCAGTGTCTGTGGGATATCACTAGTTTCTATTAATGAAAACTTTAGCTCAGTGAACATTAATTGAATAGTTACTCTGACACACTGTGTTCTAGGTGCTGTATCATTCAGTGAATGAGATGTGCCAAGTTCCCGAACTCAAGAAACTTTAATTTGTGTTGACAAGGACACATAATAAATAGTATGATAGGTACTGGTAGGTATTAGTAAGAAAGTATTAGTGGAGTAGAGGGAAAGTGAAAAGGTTTCATCATTTTAGTTGTAGTAAAGTCCTTTAAGGAACTGAAGGCTAAACAGAAGTACACAGCTTGAGATGTGGAATTCTGCAGATAAATACCTATAGGTAAATATTCTTTGGTCCTATATTTGTCAGTCACATTCATCAGTATTTCACATTGAGCATTTGGAAGATTCCACATATGACCAGTCTTGGATCTTTAGCTTATTCACTTATAGGCTTTCTGTAGTTTGTGTTGTTCTTGAATTCTAACTTTAACCCTAGTTATCAGATAAAATACAGAGGGTTATTCCATTTTTTTCTATCGGTTGAGATCTGTTTTGTGGCCAAGTATTGTGATCAATTTTAGAAAAAGTTCCATGAAGTGCTGAGAAGAAGTTATATACTTTTGTGTTTGGGTGAACTGTTCTCTAGATGTCTGTTATGTCCATTTGAATCATAACCACTATTAGTTCCATTATTTCTCTGTTTCGTTTCTGTCTGCATGACCTTTCCATTGGTGAGAATGGGGTGTTGAAGCCTCCCATTATTATGTGTAGTGTTTCATATGTGATTCAAGCTTTAACAATGTCTCTGTTACAAATGTGGGCACATGTATTTGGGGCACAGATGTTCAGAACTGAGACATCATCTTGATGAGTTTTTCCTTTGATGATATAAAATGTCCTTTTCCACCTCTTTTGATTAATTTTGGTTTAAAGTCTATTTTGTTAAATATTAGGATAGATACACCAGCTTGATTCTTAGGTCCATTTGATTGGAAAATCATTTTTTCACCCTTTACTTTGAGGTAATACCCATTCTTGATGTTGAGGTATGTTTCTTATATGGAACAGAAGTATGGATCCTGTTTTTTTTTTTTGGTTTTTTTTTTTTTTTGGTTTTTCGAGATAGGGTTTCTCTGTAGCTTTGGAGGCTGTCCTGGAACTCACTTTGTAGACCAGCCTGGCCTCGAACTCACAGAAATCCGCCTGCCTCTGCCACCCAAGTGCTGGGATTAAAGGCCTGCGCCACCAACGCCCAGCTGGATCCTGTTTTTTATTCACTATGCTGGTCTGTGTTTTTTATTGGTGATTTGAATCCACAAATATGGAAAGATATTAATGACAGGTGATTGCTAATTCCTGTTATTTTTTGTTATTGTTGTTTGTGTTAGTGGTTTTGTGTGTGTGTGTGTGTCTGTGTGTGTGTGTGTGTGTGTTTTCCCTCTTTGAGTTTCGCTGGTGTAGAATTATCTATTGTCCCTGTTTTTGAGTGTGTAGCTAACTTCCTTGGGTTAGAGCTTTCCTCCTAGTACCTTTTGTAGAGCTGTATTTGTGGACAGATGTTGATTAAATTTGATTTTGTAATGTAATACCTTGTTTACTTCATCTATGGTGATTGAAAGTTTTGCTGGTTATAGTAGTCTTGGCTGGCATCTGTGGTCTCTTATAGTCTTCAAGAAGTCTGTTCAGGCTATTCTGACTTTCAGAGTCTCCATTGAGAAGTCCAGTGTAATTCTAATAGGATGCCTTGATATGTTACTTGGCCTTTTACCTTTGCAGCTTTTAATATTCTTTCTTTATTTTGTATATTTACTGTTTTGATTATTATATGGTAAAGGGACTTTTTCTGTTCCATTATATTTGGTGCTTTGTAAACTTCTTGTACCTTTGTAGCTATGTCCTTATTTAGGTTGGGAGAGTTTTCTTCCATGATGTCGTTGAATGTATTTTCTAGGCCATTGAACAGGAATTCTTCTCTTTCTTCTATTCATATTATGCTTATGTTTGGTATTTTCATAGTGTTCCTTATTTCCTGGATGCTTTTTATCATGAATTTTTTAGATTTACAATTTTCTTTGGCAAATGATTCTATTTCCTCTATAGTTATCTTTAATGCCTGAGAATCTCTTTTCAATCTCTTGTAGCCTGTTGGTCATTCTTGCATCTGTAATTTCTGTTTGCTTACCATTGTTTTCCATTTACAGAGTTCCCTCAGCTTGTGTTTTCTTTAATGTTTTAATTTCCATTTTCATGTCTTCAACAGTTTTTTTATTGGCTTGTTTCCACTAATCTTTTTTTCTTGCTTTCCTTGACATTCTTTAAAACATTTATTGGTTTCCGCCAATTTTTGTTGCCCTTTCCTCCATTTCTTAAAGGATTTCTTTCATTTCCTCTTTAAGGATACTGTTTTCTTGTGCTTCAGCTGCACTGGACCATTCAGGTTTTGCTTGTAAGATAGCTGGGTTGTGGTGGTGCCCTATTCCCCTTTCTGTTATTGATTATATCTAACACTGGCATTTTGGCATCTGGATTTGTGATGATTATGAGTTTAAATGTTAATTCCTGTGTTTGTCTTTGTTGGATGGGTATTTTGTTCCTTGGTTTCTGTTTTCTCTCTGGTCTTCTGGCCTATGTAGCCATAGATTCTGGTGACTAATGAGTCCACAGATCCAGTAGGCTGTTTCCACTGAAGTTTTTTGCGCCTTGGATTCCTTGATCCAGCCTGTCATCTAGTAAATCTTGAGTCTTCTCTGGGGTACCAAGGATCAGCCTGGCATCTGCTAGATCTGCTACGGCTGTTATTTGGACTGTATGGATTATATGTGGGCCCATGCCTTCTGTTCTTCTAGTTGATATGGACTGTGTCTGGGTCAGTAGAATCTACTGGGGTTCTGGGGAAGCGCTGCTTGGTAAGAGAGGTTGTGGTTTGTATGGTCTACAACTTAGTGGCTGAAGTCCTCTGGGGTTGGGGCTTGGCCAAGCAGCAATAGGACCTGGGTAAGTGTCCCAGATGACAGAATCCAGGGTGGGGTACAGTTGTGCTGGTTTTGGTATTGTGGCTTGGGTCTACTTGCAGAAAGTCTTCTAGGGTTCTAGGGCAGAGCTCATCAGCGGGGCCAAGACTAACTGGGAAGACCTAGTATTGGGGAAGGATCATGAGGAATGGGGACAGAATCCAGGGAGAGTTGCACTTCCATTGGCAGGGGAGTCACTCACTGTTCTGTTTGCTGTAATCTGTGTAGGCATTTTCTTTCTGCTCACATGACATGCCTTGTATCAAGTTGGCAGAAATATCCAGCACACTTGTAAATGAAGAATCAGAATAAATTCAGATAACTGATGTGTTTAATCTAGTGAATGTTAGCACTCAGGAGTTAAGTGATCCTGGTGGTTCTATTTTGGAATGTATACTTAGGGCTCAGCCTGGGATAATAGGCTTGTATCAATGGTGTATGTATACCTCTGCTTCAACTCCATACATTACAATGTGAAGAGGCAGGGTAACAGAGGAAAGGGGGGAGTGGTTATTTATGGGTCTTGTAAACTTGAAAGACCTCTAAATACATGAAAATTTAATAAAAAACTAGTAATATAATTCTATAACTGTGACCAGGCAGAATATTTTTCAATTTTCTTAGTTATTGTTTTTTATTTGCAATGTCACAGTATAGCATTGGCTGTTCTAGAACTTTCTAGGTAGTCTAGACTGACTTTAAACTCACAGAGACCCATCTGTTGAGATTAAAAAGTGTATGATTCCAGGATACCATTCTGTGCTCAGAGAGAGTCTTACAGGGCTCTTAAAAGCTCTGTTGTATTCTTTCATTTAGGCTATACCCTGTTGCTAGCCATTTTCATTCTCCACACCCTGCCAAATCTAGATAAAAGCCTATACTTTCTTACTGTAAACAACATTGCTAAAAATCAAATATTATACTTACTACAAAAGTGCATATGAAAGATTACAAAAGCTAAATTACAGCCTTTGCTTTCACCCCATCAATCTTCTCTATGTCTTTTGAAATCTCAGTTGTACAAAGCATTTCCAATTATATCTTATAAAAAACACTAAAAATTTCCTAAGCTTGCAAAATTCTGTTTCTTTCTTTTTGTATTGTTATTATATAGACTTTCTCTCCCTCTGTTTATTCAAACAATAACATGATGCTTTGTCTATAAAGGAAGGCTTCTAAATCACTATAAAGACATTTGCTTTGAGCTGATCTTTTCCAGTTTAACGATGGTTTTGTACAGATCATCCACCTGGCTTTCACACTGTATCTACATTTGTTCATAGGAGGAAAAATTCCCAGAATATCAAAATGAATGAGAAGCAACTATTGACCATAGTAGTATTGTGCCCTCAGCTAGTAAGCCAGGCAAGTTCTGCTTTTATACATAATACAACTTGATATCGTTTCACAATTATGTGATTGATTGTTACATTTGGACTTACATTTGGTATGCTAGGTTTTTTATTTTAACTCTTAAAGTAAAAATTATTTTAAAATTATTCATGAAAACTAACAAAAATTACTCCTTTGAGTAATGGTTGATATTTGCTTCAATTATTTTCCCTTGGTGGATGGGCATGTTTGATTAAAATATTGAATCACTTTGCAATTATTTCAAAGATGATATTTTTCACAATGGCATAATTATACCACATTTAATTAATAAAACATTTATAAATGAACCTTTTATGTTTGACTTGGGTGATCTTTCACAAAATGCAGATTAACATAACACTTTATATATAATTTTAGTCCTTTTGAAAAGCATTTGTGCTAGATAATGTGAAGACTAATATGACAACATATAAGTAAAATTGTTTTTTAAATGTTTGTTCCTTTATAAAGCAGTTCTCTTGAGATCTGAGAATATTCAAAAGCAGCATTAAGAAAAACTAGCATGCTGTCAAAAATTATCCCCACACCCACTGGGAAATACATAATGTTGACATAATAGACCTGGAAAGAAATTGTGCTATAATTTAAAAAAATATTACTGCTAGTAATTTAAAAACATATACATGACCAATTTATTCTTTTTAATTTTACTTGATATACAGAAATTTGTTTTTCTGCTAATTAATAGTAATTTCTAATAAGTTTTTCTTCAGGATCCAAATGATTCAACTATATAAAGAACATTAATTTTTGGAGGAAAACTATCACCTATATTTTATTATAATTGAAACCATTTAACAGAAACACCACAGAAAGGAACTTCAAAATTTTTCATGTTCTGTTTTGTTCATTCTTGGTATTTTGCCTGTATTTTATATTGTATATTGATCTTCAAAATAATGCCTGAGTCATGCCATGTACTCCTCTTGTAATTTCCATACACCTTGTAAGGGGATTTTCTATTTTCTCAAGAACATCTTTTTTTTCCCATGCTATCTTTAAATATCACCTACAGTTCATTTAAATTGATCAGAAGAGAAGCACATTTACTCTCTCCTATATTGCTAAAGCATTAATTGAAGATACGATTCTTTTTTTTCAGCTCATTTTTTATTTTGATTTAACTTCTTATACACATTACTCTCAGTTCCCTCTCCCTCCACTCCTCTCATGGCCCCCCAGTTCTCCCAACCCCCACCCCACTCCATACCCCCTCTGCTCCCTGGGGGTGTAAGGGCTGCCATGAGGGATTTTCAGAGTCTGTCTTATCATCCTGGGCAGGGTCTAGGTCCTCCCCCATGTGCCCAGGCTGAAAGAGCATCCCTCCATGTGGAATGGGCTCCCAGAGTCTATTTGTGTGCCAGGAATAAATACTGATCTACTCTCCAAGGTCCCATAGATTGCCAAGGCCTCTTCTCTGACACCCAGGTTTGGGGTGGGGGTGTCTGGATCAGTCCCATGCTTGCCTCTCAGGCATCAGTCTAGGGTCCATGTGCTCCCCCTAGTTTAGGTCAGCTTCCTCTGTGGGTTTTGCCAGCCTGGTCTTGATTCCTTTGCCGATCATTCCTCTTTGCAACTGGGTTCCAGGAGTTCAGTTTGGATTTTAGCTGTGGGTATCTGCCTCTGTTCCTCCACTGGAAGAGGGTTCTAGGGTGGCATATAAGGTAGTCATTAATTTCATTATCAGGGGAGGACATTTAAGGTAGCCTGAATGCCAGTTGGTGTCATTCTTGTAGATCTGTGAAGATCTCACTAGTGCTAGATCTCTCCTCCAATTTATAATGGCTCCCACCATTATGGTATTTCTCATCCTTCTCTCCTCTCCTCTCTACGTGCTCTCTCATGTCCTCCTCTCCTCTCCTCTTCTCCCCCTCTCTTTATTCCATCTCCCTCTCCCATCCCCTTCCCCCTGCTCCCAATAAAATTAGGAAATCTCCTCCCATAACCCTTCTCCAGGTTAACATGCATATCTCTCTTAGGATCTTCCAGGCTTCCCAGACTCTCTGGCAGTGGGACTGTAGGCTGGCAATCACCTGATCCATGTCTAAAACCCATATATGAGTAAGTACATACCATGTTTGTTTTTTTGTGACTAGGTTAACTCACTCAGTGTGGTTTCTTCTAGTGCTATCCATTTGCCTGTAAACTTCAAGATTCCATTTTTTTTCTGCTGAGTAGTACTCCATTGTGTAGCTGTACCACATTTTCTCTTTCTACTCCTCAGTTGAGGGGCATCTAGTTTGCTTCCAGGTTTTGGGTATCACAAATAATGCTGCTATGAACATAATTGAGCAGATGTCCTTATTGTGTGAGTGTACAACTTTTGGATAGATGCGTAAGAGTGGAATTGCAGGATCTTGTGGTAGACTTATTTTCATTTTCCTGAGGAATCGCCATACAAATATCCACAGTGGCTACACAAGTTGGCTTTCCCACCAGCAGTGGAGGAGTGTTCCCCTTTCTCCATATCCTCCTCATCATCAATTTTCATTAGTGGTTTTGATTTCAAGCCATTCTGATGGGGATGAGATGGTATCTCAGAGTTGTTTTGATTTGCATTCAACTGATGACCATGTTAGACTCCTCTATTGAAAAGTCTCTGTTTATCTCTGTGCCCCATTTTTTAATTGGATCCTTTGGTATTCTGGAGACTTGCTTCTTGAGTTCTTTTATATTTTGGAGACCAGTCCTCTTTCAGATGTGGGGTTGGGAAATATCTATTCCCATTCTGTAGACTGTCATTTTGTCTTGTTACTCTGTCCTTTACCTTGCAGAAGCTTCTCAGTTTCAGGAGGTCCCATTTATTAATTGTTAATCTAAGTTGCTGTGCTACTAGTGTTATGTTCAGGAAGCTGTCTCCTGTACCAATTCATTCAAGGGTACTACCCAATTTCTCTTCTAAGAGGTTCAATGTGGCTGGGTTGATGTTGAGTTCTTTGACCCATTTGGACTTAAGTTTTGTGCATGGTGATATATATGGATCTATCTGCTGTCTTTTACATGCCAGCATCCAGGTACTCCAGCACCATTTACTGAAAATGCTTTCTTTTTTCCATTGCTTAGTTTTAGCTTCTTTGTCAAAGATCAGGTGTTCAAAGGTGTGTGGATTGATATCAGGGTTTTCAGTTCAATTCCACTGGTCTACCTGTCTGGTCTTGTGCAAGCAGTTTTCAGGACTATAGCTCTATAGTAGAGCTTGAAGTCAGGGATGGTGATGCCTCCTGAAGTTCCTTTATTGTACAGGATTGATTTTGCAATCCTGGGTCTTTTGTTTTTCCATATAAAGTTGAGGATAGTCCTTTCGAGGTCTGTGAAAATTGTGCTGGTATTTTGATAGGGATTGCATTGAAACTGTAGATTCCTTTTGATAAGATTGCCATTTTTACTGTCTTGATCCTACCTATCCAAGAGCATGGGGGATTTTTCCATTTTCTGGTATCTTCTTTAATTTCTTTCTTTAACGACTCAAAGTTCTTGTTATACAGGTTTTTCACCTGTTTGGTTACATTTACCCCAAGATATTTTGTTTTTTTGGCTATTGTAAAGGATGATTTTTCTGATTTCTTTCTCATTCCCTTTATTGTCTATAAATAGTAGGGCTACTGATATTTTTCAGTTAATTTTATACCCTGCAACTTTGCTGAAGCTGTGTAACAGCTAGAGGAGTTCCCTGGTAAAATTCTTTTGGTCGCTTACATAGACTATCATATCATCTGCAAATAGTGAAAGTTTGGCTTCTTCCTTTCCAACTTCTATCCCCTTGATCTCTTTTTCTTTTCTTATTGCTCTAGCAAAGACTTCAAGTACAATATTGAAGAGATATAAACCCTTGTCTTGTTCCTGATTTTAGGGGAATTGCCTTGAGTTTCTCTCAATTTAGTTTGATGTTGGCTGTTGGTTTGCTGTATATAGCTTTTTATTTGCTTTTCTTTCTCCCCACCCCCACCCCCGCACCCAGTCCAATCCCCACATCATTCCCCAGGGTGAGGCCCTCCTTGAGGGGATCTCCAGAGTCTGTCGTTTCATCCAGGGCAGGACCTAGGCCCTTCCCCATGTGTCCAGGCTGAGAGAGCATCCCTCTGTGTGGAATGAGCTCCCAAAATTCATTCATAAATCATGGTAAACACTGATCTACTACCCAAGGCCCCAGAGATTTCTGAGGCGTTCTCACTGAGACTACATTCCTGGAGTCTGGATCAGTCCCCTGTTGGCCTCTCAGCCATCAGTCTGGGATTCAAGAGCTCCCCCTTTGTCTGGTCAGCTGTCTTTGTGGGTTTCACCAGCACGGTCTTGACCCCTTTGCTCATCACTCCTCCATCTCTGTCATTGGGTTCCAGGAGTTCAGTTCAGTGTTTAGCTGTAGGTATCTCTCTCTGCTTCCAACAGTCACTGGATGAAGGTTCTAGGATGGCATATAAGGTAGTCATCAACTTTATCATCAAGGATGGTCTATTAATGTAGTCTCTCCACTATTGCTTAGTTTGCCAGTTGTTGCTATCATTGTAGATCTCTAGAAATTTCAGTAGTGTCAGCTCTCTTCTCAAACCTATGACTCGATCTATTATGGTATCTCTCATCCTGATCTCCTCTATTCTTACCTCGACTCAACCTTCCTTCTCCCCCATGCCTTCTTATCTCCTCCTCTTATCCCGATCTCATTTTCCTGGCTCTGCCTCATGGATCTATCTGCAGTCTTCTACATGCCAATACACAGTTATGCAAGCAAAATTTGTTGAAGATGTTATCTTTTTTCCATTGTATAATTTTAGCTTCTTGTCGAAATGCAGGTGTTCGTAGGTTTTTGGGTAAATTTCAGGGTTTTCAATTTGATTCCATTTGTCTAGCTGTCTATTTTTGTGCCAATGCCAACTGTTTTCAGGACTGCAGCTCTATAGCAGATCTTGAAATCAGGGATGGTGATGCAATTAGTTGTTGCTTTGTTGAGCAGTGTTGTCTTGGGTATCCTGGGTTTTTTGTTTTTCCACATAAAGTTGAGAATTGTTCTTTCAAGGTCTTAAACAGACAACTCTTTGTTTCATTGATTCTTTGTATTGTTCTCTTTGTTTCTACTTTATTGATTGAACTTTTTTTTTGGTTTTTTCGAGACAGGGTTTCTCTGTATTGTTTTTGGAGGATGTCCTGGAACTAGCTCTGTTGACCTGGCTGGCCTCGAACTCACAGAGATCCGCCTGCCTCTGCCTCCCAAGTGCTGGGATTAAAGGCGTGTGCCACCAACGCCCGGCTCAACAGCAAGGTTTTTTTTTTTTTTTTGGTTTTTCGAGACAGGGTTTCTCTGTGGATTTGGAGGCTGTCCTGGAACTCACTTTGTAGACCAGCCTGGCCTTGAACTCACAGAGATCCCCCCTGCCTCTGCCTCCCGAGTGCTGGGATTAAAGCTGTGAGCCACCAACGTTTCCTGGCATCTACTCCTCCTGTGTGAGTTTGCTTCCTTTTGTTCTAGCACTTTCAGGTGTACTGTTAATTCTTTAGTGTGGCTATTCTCCAGTGTCTTCATGTGGGCACTTAATACTATGAACTTTCCTCTTAGAACTGCTTTTAGAGTATCCCTTAGGTTTGGGTATGTTGTATGTTCATTTTAATTGAATTCTAGGAAGTATTTGATTTCTTTCTTTGTTTCTTCCTTTACCCATGGGTGATGCAATTGAGAATTGTTCAATTTCATGAGTTTGGGGGGTTTCTGCAATTTGTGTTGACATTGAATTCTAATTTTAAGCCATGGTGGTCCGACAAGATACAGGGGGTTATTCCATTTTTCTTTGTATTTAGTGATGTTTGCTTTATTGCCATGTATGTAGTTGATTTTAGAGAGGGTTCAATGGAGTGCTGAGATGTTATATTCTTTTTTTTCCAGATGGAATGTTCTATAGATGTCTGTTAAACCCAATTGGGTCATACATTCTGTTAGTTCCATTTCTTTCTTTGTTAAGTTTCTATTTGGTGGACCTGTCCAGTGGTGAGAGTGGGGTGTTGAAGTCTCCCACTATAATTGTGTGGGGCTTAATGTGAGATTTGACTTCCAGTAATGTTTCTTTCACAAATGTGAGTGCCTTTTTATTTGAGATGTAGATGTTCAGAATTGAGACTTTATCCTGATGAATTTTTCCTATGATGAATATGAAATGACTTTCTTATCTCTTTTGCTCATTTTTAGTGTAAGTCTATTTTTATTAGATATTAGGATAGCTACACCTGCTTGCTTCTTATGACCATTTGATTGGAAAAATATTTCCCAAATCTTTACCTTGAGGTAACATCTGTCTTTGAAATTGAGGTGTGTTGCTTACACGCAGTAGAAGCATGGATTCTGTCTTCATATCTTCTGTTAGCCTGTGTCATTTATAGGTGAGTTAAGACCACTGAAATTCAGGGATATTAATGACCATCGACTTTTGATTCTTGTTTGCTTTGTATCCGTTTTTGGTGGTGATTTTTTGTGTTAGTTTTACCCTATTTTTGAATTTTAATAAAGTAAGTTTATCTATTGCCCATGTTATTTTGAATGTAGTTAACTTCCTTGGTTGGAGATTTCCTTTTAGAACTTTCTGTAGGGCTGTATTTGTGGATACGTATTGTGTAAATCTGGTTTTGTCATGGAATATCTTGTTTTCTCCAACTATAGTGATTAAGAGTTTTGCTGGGAATAGTAGTCTGGGCTGGAATCTGTGGTTTCTTAGTGTTTGTAGAACATATATCCAGGATCTTCTAGCTTTCATAGTTTCCATTGAGAAGTTGTGTGTAATTCTGATGGGTTTGCCTTTATATGTTACTTGGCCTTTTTCCTTTGCTGATATTAATATTCTTTCTTTATTCCATATGTTTGTTGTTTTGATTATTATGTGGTGAGGGGACTTTCTTTTTTGGTCCAGTCTGTTTGGTGCTCGGTAAGCTTGTACTATCAATCAGAGCCATCTCCTTCTTTAGGCTGGGAGAGTTTTCTATGATTTTGTTGAATATGTTTTATGCACCATTGAGCTGGGCTTCTTTGCCTTCTTCTATAACTGTTATTCTTAGGTTGGATCTTTCATGGTATCTTATATTTCCTGGATATTTTGTGTTAAGGATTTGTTGGATTTAAGACTTTCTTTTGTCAACGAATCTATTTCCTTTAGTTTATATTCAGTGCATACAATTCTGTCTTCCATCTCTTGTATTCTGTTAGTTATACTTGTATCTGTAGTTCCTGATTGTTTATTCAGCTTTTCTATTTCCAGCACCACCTCAGTTTGTGTTTTTTATTGTCTCCATTTCAGTTTTCAGGTCTTGAACTGCTTGAATTTTTTCCTTCATCAGTTTGATTGTTTTTTCTTGGATTTCTTTTAGAGGCTTGTTGATTTCTTGCATTTTTTGGTTTGTTTTTCTTCTATTTCTTGAAGGTATTTTCTCATATCCTGTTGAGGACCATCATTTTCATGAGGTTGTTTTGAAAGTCATTGTTTTCTGTTTCATCTGTCTTGGGATGTTCAGGTCCTGTTGGTGTAGAGTTTCTAGACTCTGATGTTGTCATACTGGTTATTCTGTTGTTGGCTGTGCTTCTATATAGCTGTCTTCCCATCCCTTCTTTCAGTGGGAGCTTGTGGGGTCTCTTCCTGTCCTGGTGTGTTTGGGTCTAAGTATCTCTTCCAGTGTATTCAAGCAGGTCTAATACTCTGATGGGTCTCACGATGGATGCAGGTGGGTCTGAGAAACTCTCTATCACAGGCAAAGACTGGAGGGGACTGAAGATTCAAACACAGGGCAGGGGCTGGAGGGGACTGATGGCTGAGGTGTGTCCAGACTCAGGGTGATCCTTTCCGGTGGGGCAGGTCCTCTCTAGGCCCAGGGCATGCCCAGGGAGATGGAAGCAAGGGGATATTGGGAGTTGGGTGCTATCTTGTCAATCGGTTCTTACTTTCAGTTTCTAGGAGATAACCAATGAAAGGAGCAATGGCCTGTATTGTTTTGGGGGTATTTTGGACAGCTCTATCCAACAACTCTAAGGATGTGTTTATCTCATGCCTGGCTCTGGGGTTTTCATTAAATGGTCTATGGTATTTGGGAAAAGCACTGTCACCTAAGTGGTATAACTTCATTTAAAACACCCCTACACACATACTAATTAAACATAAAATAATATTTCCCCACGGATTTTTCTAGCATTCTTACTGTTATATATCTCTTCTACCCTGAGGCACTGGATGGACATCGAGTTAAGTCTGTCTCTCTCTCTCTCTCTCTCTCTCTCTCTCTCCCTTTCAGTAAGCCTCTTTCCCCCCATTTTTCCCTTTCTCCCTTAATCCTTATACGTTCTATTATCACCTCTTGGAGAGTGCTCCACTTGTTTCTTTTTAACTTTACTGGTTTCTGCTGTTGGTCTTGGTGATCCACTCACACTCAAAATACACTTTTAGAAAATATGCAGCATTTGTCTTTCGGTGTCTGAGTGTCTCCATTTGTATAATACTTTCTAAGTCAATCAATTTACCAAGTTTCATTATTTCAAATCTGTATATATACCAGGTTTTTACTTCTACTCACCATTTGATGAATATTGAGGCTACATCCAGTCACTTACTATTTTGAATATAGTGGCAATAAATGTAGCTGAGTAAGTATATATGAACTAAGATGTTGAGAATTTTGGGCATTTGTCAAGGAATGACAGCTGAGTTATGTGATCTACTGTTAACTTTTGAGAATTATCTACACTGCTTTTCTGCATCAGTGTCTGCATGAGTTTATAATCCTACCAACAGCGAATGAGTGTTTGTCTTTCCCCATATCCTCATCAGCATCTCTTTTCAGTTTTTTCTTGATCTTTACTTTTCTGGCAGGGGAGTGCCAGATAAAAATCTTAAATTTGCTTTAATCTGCATGTCGCTAAGTTCTAATGATATTGGCATTTTATTATATTTCTTATCCATTATATTTCTTCTTTAGGGAACCCTCTTCAGCAGGTCCTTTGTGTGTGTGTTTGAATGTAGTCTTAGAGAAGTTGGAAATGCGCTTGCTAGCTTTGGAAAAAAAAATTTAAGAGTAAAATCACTCAGAAAAATTAAGGCTTGAAAGAGGTCTTTAATAAGTAAAGTGTCTTAGGTCAGGTTCTTATTCCCAAAGTAAAAAATAATGACCACAGCAACTTGGGGAGGAAAGGCATTATTTCAGCTTACAGTTCCTCATAACAGTATACCATCAAAGGAACTAAGGACAGGAACTCAAGCCAGACAACAAGGCAGAAACTGAAGCTAAATCCATATGGTAATACTGTTTACTGACTTTCTCTTCATGGCTTGTTCAGTGTTCTTTCTTATAGTTCCCAGCACCAGCTGCTCAGGGATAGTGCCACCTAAAATGAGCTGGGCCATCCCACACCAATTACCAATAAAGAAAATTCCTCACCGTCTTTGCCCAGAGGCTAATCCAGTAGTGAAATGTTCTCATTGCGGTTCCCTCTTCCAAAATCATTCTGGCTTCTATCAAGTTGACATGAAACTAGTTGCCACATACAGGCAAATTTTATATATTTCATTAGGACATTTTAAACATGGACTATAAATTAATTTAAAAATATTTATGTAAGTTTATATGCTTTGCTTATCGAGGATTCATAATGTCTAAAATATAGAGAAACTATATGTTAGTATCCATTCTTTTTTCTATAAATATGGCTATTGAGATGTTGGAAGTGGTATGGAGTAGAAGAAACAAATTGCTTCTGTGATGATAAATATGGTTTGGAATCATGGTCCTGCCATAAACAAGTCACATTCTCTTACTCCTGTGACAACTATGTTGCTCAATTTACTATCAGTAAAATGACAATATGATCACCTCATCTACCTTCCAAGGTAGATGTTGGGAGGAGTGAATGGGATGATAGAGTTAGAAGTTCAATATAACTAATGAAATGGTTATTCAAATAAACCTAAGTAATGTCTTGGAAACGTAAAGTGTTCATTGTAATAAATGATGCTAAATCAACCCAATTGTCTACCTCACTCTCTCTACACAAGTTTTCTTTACTACATCACAAACTGAACTGTTCTGTGTGCATGCGATATGATGTGACAAACATCTATGATGATGAGGCTATCACTTTTAATGTTTATGACCTTGGTGACATAAAGTTGATCTATATGCGATTTAAAAGCCAGTTGGAAAGAGATATTTGTCTTTTTCCTTTTATTTTCTAATGTTTAGATGTTTTTGTCATAGTACAAGTTTTTGCAAAGAAGGCTATTGACCAGGCTAGGAGGATAGAGTTTCTAACAGAGGAAGTTCAAGGAAAACTAGATTAAAAAATAGATAGATTGACTTGAATCAATCCAGAAAGAAAACAAAAGGAAACCATGGGAGAACATATTTTAAACCATAATGAAACACTTTTTAGTAAATGTGACTTTCAGTAGAGAAAACAGAAAGATGGTATAGAGTGGGGAATAATGTGAATCAAACGTTAAGAAACTTTCAGCATATTAAGAAATAGGCAACCCTGAAATTTTTGTTTTGGAGATTAACTTCCTGGACAAAATATTATTGTCTTGAAAGAAGCTGTTAGAGTAAAATAATGGACTAAAGTTGCATTCTGACTTTATAGGCTAATTTCTGAAGTACTCCTCTTGACATTGATTTTTGCTTCATACTCTTCTGTATATCACAGTCTATTTATATCACAGTTATATTAAGTATTTTGGAATTAAGAAATACTAACACACAAATGCTATGACTCAGTGAACAATGAAAGAATGTATTCTGCTTTTAAATTGACCAACAAGCAAAGGGCTGTGTGTTTTTGCATAACAGACAGTTGAAAATAGGGAAGTCTTTAAAATGTATTGGTACATAGTTGCAATCCACTATGATTACCTTTTCTACTCTGCACAGTAGGCTCTTATACCCAGCAGTGATCACACAGTCCTCATCACTGGCTGCTAGCGTTAGAAGTGCCATCAGCATCTTCAGTGGCAGCTGGATAAGAAGTTTCTCTGTTTTTCTAAAAAAACTATCTCTAATGCCACTGTCTTGTTATGCAGCCTGAAAATATATTCTGCATCAACTCTGGAAAGAAGACAGCTTAAATACTTGACAGCAGTTATATAGTCAAGGCAGGCCATAATTTCTGTTTCAGAAACCATGTGTGCAAGCTGATTTTTTCATCTATTGCAAGAGTTCTAGGGCCAGATTTTCAAACAAGCATTTGTGTGTATAAAATGGGTAATTGCACACACAAGCAGACAATTTTGTATGCAATTATCCATTTTGCATACACAATTATATGGTTCTGAGGGTGTAACGCATGTACATGAGATTTGGTAAGCCAACCCATTACACCTTCCTTTGAAAATCTAGTCCCCATTGTAGGTTTATTGTACCACAAAAAAATATGGGATTCTTGAAAAAATCATTGACATTTTCCTATGGATGATTCCTTTTCTTTAACAATCATTATACCTACTCAGTTATCTTCTCAAGAATCCCAAAAACACTTTATGTATGAATGATAAACATCATTACTATTTTATTATAGAAACTAAGAAATCAAGACATGACAGTTGGACTGCTGTAAACATTACCCAGTATTCATTTAAGTTTCTTGATAAGTGATTCTACCTGTGAGCTACAAAGCCATTATTTAAGAAATTGGGTACATGTGGCAGGGGAGGTGTCCACAAGCACCAACTTTTCTGTTTGAGGTCCAAGTAAGTCCAAGCCTATTCTCTCTTCTTTACTGACAGAAGGCTTACACTGCTTCCTTCCTTTAGCATACATCTGGTAAGACAGGGACATTTAATAGGAGGACTTGTTCACCTGGAAAATTCCTATGTCATTGTCAAAACAAGAGAATATAACATTCACTCACTTCACAAAAGCAAATTGTATCTTTGGATATGTAGCATGTTTCTCAGAAAGTTGATGAAAGAGGCTTATTTGACTGGTAACAGCCAGATTTTTGTGGTTACATATGTGGCTTCCTTACAAAACTGAACACAGCCTTCTTTATGGCTTTGATGTCCCATGAAAGAAGACAGACACTTTGGAATATTTGTTGTTGTTGTATTTAACTTCGGTTGCCCTTTCTGATTCCTGCTTGATTTGCTACCTGTCTAGCATGTCATTGTGCAGTCTGTGCTGACAGTATTGCAGAGACAGAAAGCTTAGGTTGTTTGTAGAGAACAAAAGAACACAATTGTTCCCCAATTGTGCCTGAAACCTGTAAATTGTATGTATTAAAATTCTTCTGGATAATTTGAAGTGAGCTTTTTATTCAGCTATTATTGTCTACTAGTAATGGCAATGAAGCAGTAGGAGTGCCAGGAGCAGAAAGCCATAAGTTAGCTGGTGATAGCTTGGAACAGCATTAGACAGAATGGGTGACCTAACTTTGAGGCATATAGTATTTTTTCTTTATTGAGAAAGTGATTTATTTGCTTTTAGGAGGTGTGCGTGTGTGTGTGTGTGTGTGTGTGTGTGTGTGTGTGTGTGTGTGTGTGTGTGATTGCAATCACACTAGGGTGTGCAAACCTTTGAAGAACCTGACTCCATCAATGGTATTTGTAACTTCTTTAATAATAACTAAATCTGAGAAAGGCCTCCAGTAATAAACAGCATGCTGCTCATTAGTCTAAATCCTTTTATGATGAGTGTGTTTACCAGGATGCTTAATAATTTGTATTTCTTTAGCTTCTGCATTTTAGAATGCCCCGTGCTTTATAAGCATTCCTCTTTTTAGTACTGCCACCAGGAAGATGTATATGTGTACATGTGGCTTAAATATGCTCCAAAGGATTTAATAATTTACAGTAGGTCACAAAGTATGGCAGTATCAGTTATATCAGCATTCTTTTGTGGAATGATTTAGCTTAAATATATATATATATATATATATATATATATATATATATATATATAGCCATAACACAAAAAAACATGTTCCTCAGGTATGTATTTCTGTGCATGACATTGATAAACTATATAATCCACAGCCATTCCCCAAAACGTGTTAGACATAAATTTGTTTATAAAACAGAAATTTATGCAATTAACACCTCAGGAAGAACCTTTTGGACTCAGTCAAATGAGTACAATAATCGAGCAAAACTCTGAGGATAAGTTTATTGAGTTATACTTATGTAAAGGAATTGTCCTTACAAATCAAATTACAGTAGTATTGAGTTTTTTGACATCAAAGTCTGACCAACGACTTTCCCATTGGCTCACTTTCTAGGACTTTTACATCATAGCTTGTTTCTCCTAAGCTCTCTGTTATCTTCATGTGCATTCTAGAGAGGTTTCTCTTCTACAGCAATCATTTTGTTTAGCTTTCTAATGGACCAGAAGACTACAACTAGGATGCCTATAGGTCATTTACCAAAGTGCAATGTGGCTACTATATTCATAAAGTGAAAACAGCTTTTACAAGTCTAAGTTACAGGAATGAGGGAAAGCACTCTTGGCTGACATATTAGAAAAAATGCCTTTTCTTCAAATTCTGCAAGGTGAAGTTCAGAGTTAAGAATTCACACACAGATGTTTTGTTCTATACCCAAGTTGTACTTATGCATGCCAGAAAGCATACAGTTATCACCTTACCACATAAATTTGTAATTTTAAGCATATACTACATGCTGAAATATTTATATACAAGTAGGCTCTGGGAATACATAACTTTTACCCTCGGTGAGCTTTATAAAAGAATATGCAAGATCACACACATATATGCAAATAGAATCTAACTCTTCTGCTCCCCTTACCTTCACCAAATTTCTTTTATATGGGAGGCAATTCAGTTTAAAAGTGGATGCATTCAGAATTTCTCCTCCTGCCCCCTGTTTCTACAAACCATCCATTCCTCACGTAACAATTTCCACTTGGGCAAGTTTCTCATCCTGTTAATGCCTTGTGCATTTCCGTTTTCCTAGCAGTCTTTATGGCAAGCAGTTTGCTCCTCGAAGCAGCTTCTTTAAGCTTAAAGAAGTTTGAGCTGTTCGCATAAAGAGCTTTCTTTCATCCAAGAAAGCATCAAGGAAAGAGCATTCTAAGGGAAGTGTAAACTCTCAAGCAAGCTTACAAAAAGTGCTAGTCTATTTAACTCCAGAAAAGGCAACAGACAATGACTTCTGAGGTTTGATGACATTGAAATGCCTATGCCCTGAGGATTTCATTTAGTTCAGTAATGAAAGCATTGTTTTGAGGGTTCCACACTGTTTGCATTAATCACACCTACCACAACTTCTTTTAAGATAACATTGTTTTGATTATGCTAAAATGATCTAATTCAAAATTGACTGTAGTCTTGGCTGCAAAAATTTTGGGGGAATTTAATGCTTAATCAGAATTCAACAGATAATACTCTCATCATAAAAGAGAGTAAGACCTTAACCAAAGGCCAAAAACAAATTAGCCAATCACCCATCAGACAGCAGAATGAGAAGATTTAGTGTGCATTTAACTGGAACGCATGTATTTTGCAGGCTCACTAGATGCAAAATCATGTAGAACAAGACATCACCAAGCTATTTGAAAATGAAGGGGTAGTTTACTCATCTCTGGGGATTTGTCAGTGTGTCTGAACTGGGAGAAATAGCTCAGGATAACCCCGTTCTTTTCAAATCCCATGTCCTGGACAGATTTCATAACTTTTGAAAATGAAGAACAGAAAACTTTTGCTGAAGGATACATTTTCTAGGTTATAATTTTATTGTGGCCATTTGTAGTAGCGGTCTGTTTATGAGGAGAGACCAAGGTTGAGTGGCTGTGCATCATTAAGACAGGGATGATGAAAGGAGGAGCAAAATACATTCATGAGCAAACCAATATGAAAATGATAGAAAATTAACAGAGGAGAGCATGGGCCAATGAGTGAAAAAAAGTCTGTGCCCTCTCAATCAAAGACAAATAATATGCTTTCTGACTCTCTCAATTAGTTGCACCCCTGTGCCACTCACAGCCACTCATTTTTCCCTTGCCATTTATTTTAATTAATCTAAACTAGAGTCCATGTCTTTTAATTGCCATTCACATTTTCTTTGCTTTCCTGACCCAAACACACAACTTCCTTAATGTCGGCAGCAATATCATTTGTTACTTAACTTCCAGTCTGCTCATTTGTACATATGTAACATTAGGAAGAAAAACAAATTATTTTCTGTCTTTGAAAAAAAAGAGAATATCTGTTTCTTTTCTGCCTAATGTATTCAGCGTTTGACCTTTATTGTGTAAAGTCAATTTTTTTCACAGTTTCAAATGACTTTTTTCTTACTGACAGTACTGTGAACATTCTGAAATTGCTTTATCGTGATATCTTTGGATTTTTCTCTACCATTTATGTTACCTTAGGATGCTTTGTCAAACATCTTGTGAAATAATTATTCTGTATGAGCAGATATATAACAGAGTATTTATTAAGATTTATGAAAGCCTTTGTACCTTTTTGCACCATTAAATTGATACCCAAAGTCACTCTCTCTCATAGGGAAATGTTCTTTTATGATACATTTGGTTACCAGTTCTTTCAAGGTGTTTTTCTTTCCTTCATGTTTATAAACAACCAAGTATAAAGCAAAGAAGTTAGAAGCAGAGCACCATGGATTTCTAATGATGGCCAAAATATACAGAGAAGTGATATACAGCAGTTTAATGACAACACATCCAAATGTGCAAGGCAAAACCTCCCATCTGTGCCCAACTCTTTAGCAAGTGTTCACAATGCAAATGCTATGAGCTTTTCTAGGTCATTTGGCATTATGTGAGAAACCACCACTCTGACCCCATATGGTGAAGCATCAGTATCTAAACAGATTAGTAGGACAGGGTCATAATGTGCTAAAATCCTTGAAGGAATTAGTTGCTGTTTTATCAATTCAAAAGCAGGTTGGAATTTCTTTCTTTAATAATTTCTTTATAATAGTTCTCATGTAAAACTAGTTGCTATGCAAAGACTGCTTTAAATTTACTGAACTAAATTTAACAGGAATAGAAAAAGAGACGTAAGTCTATATATAGAGCCGTGGTACATATTTATGTGAAAAAATACAATGCCTATTTTACACATAATACATAAATAATATAGGTATATTCATGTATTTCATGGCAAAATTAATGAGCTATGCTTTTAACAATGTGGCTAGAATTTCCTTCTGAAAATAAACCACTGGTGATAAAGATAGATGTGGTTGACACATATTGACATTCAAACATATACATTATTTTCAGAATGATTTTTCAATAGCTTTAACTCTTTACAGTTCTCCATAATTTAGGCAAAATGAGATGAAATATTACCCTAAAACATGGTGTATGGGCTTAATTGGCATTTATTGAAAGGAATGAAATTTTTGTAGGAAAATAAATATACTTAGAATAAAGAATTATTCTCCTTGTCCCAATTACTATAGGTTTGCCATGTGTTGAACCATTTATTCAATTATCCATTTATTATTTTACCAGTACTTTTTGCTTATTTTTCGCTCATCTTAAAAGTTTTTCCTATCTGTTCATTAATATGCTAAAATTTGTATCTGACATAAGTTATTTAGGGCTGGAGAAACTGCTAAGTGGTTAAGAGCACTTGCTGCTGTTTTAGAGGCCCCAAGATTGGTACCCAGTGCCCATATCAAGAGGTTTACCACGACCTGAAACTCCAGATCCAAGGAGATCTGATATTAATGGTCACTGTGGGTCCATTCATGCACATGAACATAACCATCCACCACCTAATCATAATTAAAACTAACAAAAATAAATCTTAAAATTATAAAGTATTTCATTTTAATCTCCTTATTTTCTATTTTCCATCTTAATTCAAAGTTCTGGTGGGTTTTGGAGAAAAGACTAGCCACCATGAGGTTTTGAGAAATTTGCATCAATTTTATTTAATTCTGCAATTCTGTGTACTGCTTCTGTATATGGTCAATGGTTCGAATACATATAGAACCCATGTTATAACCAGTTATAGGTATTCTTCCAGTGATACTAACTATGTAGATTGTGACGAAAACCCCTATGTGGAAGGAAGTGGCGATAGGGTGGGAGGCTGGGGAGATGGTGGGGGGTGGGGGAGGAGGGGAGGGAGAGGGAACTGGGATTGACATGTGAAGCAAGCTATTTAAAATTAAAATAATAAAATAAAAAGAAAACAAACGAGAAAAGATGTGATGTTCTCACTGTTTACTTGTGGTACCTTAATGCAGAAAACAATTTTTGAACAATCTTGACAGTAATAAGTTGTCTATTGGAACTATATATAAGGAAGCAATGCGTTTTTTCAGAGGTATAACTAGTCTGTAGTTTATGCGAATCAGAAAAGCTGGGTAATGATATAAAAATATATAAATATCAAAATTTTCTGAAATAAGGTACTAGAAGGATACTAGAGAGGAGTACTAGAAGGTTCTAGGGAGAGGAAATCACAGAGTAACAAATAAATATTTCATAATATTTGGGTTTATTTGCTGTCTTTGTTGCAAGAACAGGGGGCTACTTCCAAGAAGAAAACAACAGGAGACCCTAACCAGTTTCAGATGCTATAGGATTTTTATTTATTACTTTATGACTTCCTCCTCTCTGTTAGTCTTCAAAAAGAGAGAAACGATGCAAGAAACATGAATCATAGGTTAAAAGACCCAAAGACCAAGTTTCTTGAATTGTGATATCACTGAAGAACACAGCCTCAAAATCTGTGAGGCAGATCTGCACGTTCACTCAGACTGTTTACTAATTCAGATGTTCTGGGCTACCATGATGGTTCCATTTTAATGTGTGCATTTGTAGACTATTTGGATTTGTCACAATAAAGATACATTTTATAATGTAAAAAAAGGAAAAGAAAAAATTAAAGTGGTGTGGTAGGGTAGTCTCAAAATCCCAGCTGATGTAGAGACTGAGGGAAGAAGATTAGGATCTCAAGTTTAAGGTTTGCCTGAGATGCAGGGTCTTCAAGTCCATCTTGGACAAGTCAGTGAGATCTGAAGTAACAAAAGACAGTATGTTTAGGTTTAGACAACATTGTGATAACGTGGATACCTGGAATATCCAAGAATGCTAAAAATGGGTATCTGTTGAGCTGAGTCAGTAACAAATGACTAAAACCAGATGTCTAGAAAACATAAATGTTAACAGTGATATCATTTTTATAAAGCTATGTGATTGTATATAAATATAACCCTGAGTATCTTTTCCAGGGCAGTTGGTGTATGGGTCTACATGTGTGCTTGAGTCCATCATTTTGCCAGTGAAGGGACTATATCTTATTTGCCTATGACACTTGCAATTCTCTTTAATCTCCCAGACTCTTGTGACTCTCTTCCATTTCTGTCATCTAAGATTAAATAGACTTTGTCTCAAAATAAAAAAGTAAAATGAAGGCTAGAGATATAAGCCATAAATAAAACACTTGCCTAGCATGTATAAATCTCTAAGTTCTATACTCAGCATCACTAAAATAAAAATAAAAATAGAAGGAAAGCAATCCATAACTTCGTTATTTCATAGCTTCATATGTCACAATTGTTATAATAACTAGTAACACACACACACATATACATACATACATGCATACATACATACATTATCCAGAAAAGCTAGAATTACTGATTAATGTGATCTACTTGGTGTTTAGGGAGTATTTCACGCAATAGCACACATTTTTCAAGTGTGTATTAATTGTTTTCAATAATGCAGACTATACCTTATGTCACTAATGGGGGATGTCCTTCTGTAAGGTATGAATATATGTTTCTCTTATTGGTTGATGAATATAGCTGTTTTGACTAATGGACAGTCAGGATGTAGCCAGGCAGAAAGTATAGGTATATGTAGCTACCAGACTAGGAGAATACTGGGAGTACAAATGCAGGGGGTCATGATAGAGAGATACCATGTAGATACCAAAGGAGTAACATGCCAGAGCATTACAGGTAAGGCACAGCCTCATGGAAATACATAGTTTGATAGAAATGAATTAATAATTAACAGAGAGCTAGCCAATAAAAAGCCTGAGACATTGGCAAAAACAGGTTATTATTAATATAAGTCTCTGTGTGTTTATTTGGGACTAAACAGCTGTGGGACCCTGCAGGAAAGAAACTCAGTCAACATGTCACAAACCTAGTATAAGAAATTGAATTAATGTAACCACAAATAACATATTCTGTGATAATAATGGAAAAAACTACAAAACAGCAATATAAAGAAAAAATGGAGATGTTGAAATAGCTAATAGCTAAATAAGTCATTTCTACATAGCTGACAAGACAAAGAAATATTAGTGGAACTAAAAATATTGTGACCTGAATAAAACAAGAACCCATCATAACAAAATTATGGAACACAACTAACACAGTTGAGGATGATATATATTAACAAAAATTATATTATGTAGAATAAAAGAACTATCTCAAATCAATGTATGAACCCAAAATTGGAGAACAATGGGTTGTAGCTCAAGAACAAAGCACTTATATAGCATGCACAAATCCCTGGGAAAAACAAACAATGGAAGAAATGGAGGAAAATCTATTGATAGCATATGGAGAGATGAACAGTCAAAGAGAAGTCAGTGAATTTTAAAAAATGATGAAATAGATGAAATCAATAAGAGAAAGTTGTAGTTTTATGAAAAACATCTGAATGTCATCTAGAATAATTGACAAAGGAAGAGAGAAGGGGTTATCAAGGACAAAAACATTTGCTACTGATGCAGACCTTGAAACTGCACACATCTGATATTTTAAAAGAAATAAATGCAATTCCTCAAAATTCCTAAAATTAAATCAAGTTGAAACAGAAAACATAAAAGGTTCTATAAACAAAGTAAACACATTTGTAAATAAAATTACTTTGTAAAGGAACCTAGGCTCAGATAAATTCACTGGATAATGTCAAACATTGAGGTGAGAAATTGTCTCTAAATTCATACATTTGTGCTAAAAATACAAAGAGAGAACTTCCAAGTGTATATCAAGTCAGTATTATAGTGATACCACAATCAAGGACCAGTTTAAAAATGAATTTATTGATTAATATCCCTTAAAATCATAGGCAAACATAAAATACTATCCAGCCAATATTAGCAATGTATAAGTAATATCAAAGTGAAACTTAAATGTATTCAAGGCTAGATCATTTTTTAGACATCATTCATTAAAATCCATTATAATAACTAGTTTCAAAAATGATATTGCAAATATCGAAAGGGGAATTGACAGCGTTCAGTGTCTATTCATTGTAAAGATGCTCAGCCATCTGAGAATATATGGGAATGTCATCAGCTTAATCGAATGTAAAAAAGCAAACAGTTAAGTGAAGATGGCTGATTAGAAGCACCCAAGTGATCAGTAGGTCCTCCAGGGAATTGCATCAGAACAGATGGAGAATAGTTATACTTCAGTGAGAGTGACTGCAGGGTGTGTTTTGAATAAACAGAGATTGGAAAAGAAAACTTCCTGGAGAACAAAACCAAGAGTGAGACTGAACGCTTTAACACCAGGTAGGAACTGAATGGCAAATGTTAAAGATAGAGTTAGGAAAAGGATGGGGAAACTAAGAAGACACAACTAGTATAGGTTTTACCACCAGGCATACATTCTTTCAGTCTAACCAGGCTGGGATCTGAAGTCTTCCTGGCATAACACTGGGGGAACTTCTCTTTTCCTGGCATTTAGTCTCTCTCCTATATTAGAGAACCATCTTGAGGAGATTTACTGAAATGGGAATTAGAGGTACCTACATTTTCCTGTTAAAAATGACTAAAAGCAAATGTCATAGCAGTGATCTTGGAAGCACTGGCCTTGAGAATAGTACAATTTAGCTATAGTGGTACGTTTTTCGGTCAAAACTGGCAAAACTGCATGTGGTATGGAGCCAGTCTATGACACAGAAGGGAATATGGTTACTATTCATTGAGGGTTGACAAACTAGAAAGCTATTTATAGGCTCAAGGGTGGGGTGAATGGAATATGGTTTATGTGTAGAAGCTACATTTTGGACCATCAGCAACCAGCAATGTGGCGTATGTGTGGGACCCACAGCTTCCCCTTGCAAAGGGTGAATGAACAGCTGATGAGCTCAGAAAAGAAACCAGAATCTTACTGACCTATTTCTGGGAAAGTTGCAAATCTGTACCATTTCTCACATACACCCTGCCTATCAATCCTTGTTCAAAACACCTTGTGCCAGATGTACCATAGTAACCAGCCTTAACTCTGTCTAAGAGCACAGAAATCAGAAAAGCCAGACTAAAGCACTGCCTCTGGGGATCTAACATTCTGCTCAAGCTCTTAGGCAGGAGTAGGACAGAGCAACTTTATTGCAACTGGCTCTGTCTACAAACCACTCCCTTTAGTTGCTAGGGAAGCTACGGGGGGGGGGGAACAGCATACAACCTGTGGTCTCTCCAAAGGGGTTGTAGCCAAAGGGGTCGCAGATCAGGAACATCTGTTAGACATAAATTAAGTACTTTTAATTATGACCTCCTTTGTAGAAAAGAAAGTTGTCTTTTTTAAATAAGATTGGATGAGGTGGAGGACTACCTTAATAGACTGAAATACATGACACAACAGTTGTTGTCGTTTGAAACTTACTTTATATGAAAAGATATGCATAAAGATGAAATACAGTAGTGCATAGGAACAAAACTCAGAATCAAGGAAAATTAGCTATATTTAAGTGAACATCATTCAAAAAGGCAAAATTATGATATTTAGTAAGAAAATGTAATGGTTGTAAACCATAAAACAGGGTCCTAATTTATAAAACAATACTAATTGCATAATGGAAGAGATATGCCCATATACAAGTTGGGTTGCACAGTATGTTTGAGTTAATAGATTACCAAGATCAGATTGGTGGCTTAAAACTGTACCATATATCAAATAGCTTTCACTGATATCTGCAAATAGACCACCCAGCAATGGTAGATGACACATTCTTCTCACTAATATATATAGCTTATTTTTCAAGCAGATTGTATATAGGCTATAAAGCAAACCCAAAAAATAGAAAAGTGAAATTTGTACATTGTATCAGAAGGTAATGAAATGGAACTGGAAGTCAATATCATGAAGAACTACAGGAAATATGCAAACACACGCACAGCAAGCATAGCCGTTTACAATAAGCCCTGCATCACTGAACAAAATAGGAAGTAAAAAAAATTAGAAACATGAAAATGGAAGTGCAGTATGCAAGGATCTTTGGGAAATGTATTTATTATTAAGTAGAATAATGTGTATTACTAAATATATATGTATTAATATATTTGTTATTAATATAGTATGCATTACTAAAATGCAAGTTTATAGTAGTTTTATTCTCTATATGAAAGGATGGTTCAACAACCATGAGCCAATAAACATACAACCATAGGAATAAGGGCAATAATCATGACAGTCCTATGTCTTATGATTATGTCTAATCTAAATAGCTTCAGCTGTCAAATTTGACATGGTACAAAGTTATTTGAGAGAGTTTCAACAAGGGGTTTGCCTGGATAAGAGTGGCCTCTGGACATGATTCTTGGGATTTTTTTTGGTTAGTGACTGATGTAGAATGGCCCAGCACACTGTGGGTGGTGCCACTCTAAGACACGAGATACTGAGCTGTATAAGGAAGCTATCTGTTTTTGTATCCATGTGCTCATCGTTGCTCACAACCACTGGACCAACAGGTAGGGAGCCTGTATGGGACCATCCTAAGCCCTCTGCATGTGTGTGACTGTTGTGTAGCTTGGTCTGTTTGTGGGGCTCCTAGCATTAGGATCAGGATCTGTCCCTGGCATTTGAGTTGGCTTTGGGAAACCTATTCCCTGTTCAGTCTCCCAACCTTGAATTAGAGGATGGAGCTTGATCCTGCCTTAACTAGATGTGCCATGCTTTGTTGACACCCATGAGAGACCTGTCCCTTTCTGAATGGAGATGGAGAAGGAGTGGATGCAGGGGTGGGGGCGGGGTGTTACATGGGAGATGGAGTGGCAAAATGGGAGGAGAAGAGAGAGGAGAAACTATGGTTGTTATGTAAAATAAATGAAAATTTTAATAAAAGAATGGAAGGAAGAAGGAAGGAAGGAAGCTGAAAAGCCGATGAGAAGTTATGAAATAGCTTTCCACGATACTTTTTGGTTCATGTTTGAACTCTTGCCTTGACTTTCCTCGGTGATAGACTGTTATTTGGCCATGTAAGGTAAAGAAAACCTTTGATTCTCCAAGTTGCTCTTCCTTGTGTTGTTTATCACAGTAGCACAAGGCAAGTGAGAACACTTAATAACACAGATAAATATGTGACAGATTACAACATAGCTTGTTGATAAAAGCCCAGAATAAATGAGGAATGGAAAAATCATGACTTTATATGATACCGGCTACATATATCTAAGCCATAGATATCAACATACTGAATGAGAAAAATGGAAAGCATTTCCTCTAAAATCAGGAACTAGATAAGCACTATTCACATCACTCTTATTCAATGTGTACTTGAAACTTTTAATCAGTTGAGAGAAATGAAGATGATACAAATAGGAAAAGGAGAAATCCTATTTGTAAAAGACACAAATGGATCTACCAAATTTCTTATTTTAAAAAAAGTTCAACAAAGTAGGATATTAAATCAACCTTTTAAGTTAGTTAATAACAAACTTGCTAAGAAAGTAGACTGAAAGACTATAATTTTGAAAAATGGCTCTACAAATACACTAGAATGAGCCTGTGAGTTGACACATTAAGTCAAGTTGCTTGCAGTACAAGTTTTGTGATCTTAAAATCTGAGTTCAATGTCCACACCCACATAAACAAGTGTGCGTAGTTGTCGTCTGGGCTCTACACATGTGCTGTGGCATGCATTCCCAAATCTTTCTCTTTTTCTCTCCCCCTTCCTCTCTCAAAAGTGTACACAGATAGAATGCTAATAATCAACTTTATACAAATCAGACTTTAAGATACCCAGGAATACCCATAAAGAAGCAAAAAACACCAAACTTAAAATCATGAAACACCGAAGAAAGAAATTAAAGACAGGAGTGGAATGGAAAGAACATCTGAGTTCATAGGTTATGAGAATTACTATTTTATAAATGGTCACATTACAAAAAGGGATCTATGAATTTATTCAAAACACATCAAAATATTAGTAACATTCATTACAAAAGTATAGATAATTATGTGAACATTGTATAAAAGTACAAAATTTTCCAAAGTAGCTAAGGCTATTGAGATAAGGAAAGCAATGTTGGAAACATCAGAATTTTAGGTTTAAAAAAAGAATTATAAGCCACAGCAAAAAGAACAGCATGGTATGTGCATAGAAGCAGGCATTGGAACTAGCACAACAGAATGGAAGATCCATGAATAACCCTTATATGTGCAATGATGACATTTTTGACAAAACTGCACAAAACACATTGATAAAAAAGAGCCTATTCAACAAACAATGTTGAAAAAAACTGCATAGTACATGTGGAAGATTAAAATGAGATCACCATCTCCTCCAATGTATAAAATGAAGTGAGCAAGTTAGTGGAAGACTTGAAATTATAAATAAGATGAAAATATAGTCAAATAATAATATGCTGTCAGAATCTGGAATTGAACTCTAGTAGCTTAAGAAACCAAAGTCAACATTGGTATGAATGTGTATTAACAAACTTTGACCAGCAAATAGGTAATCAGAGAGTGAAAATATCTTGGAAATATTTTCTATCAAAATAAGTACAAATAACTAATAGATATGTGAAAATACTCAACATCTGTAGCCATCAGAAAAATATAATTCAACCACATTTAGATTTCATCTCAACTCAGTTAAAATTGATATCATCAAGAAAATAAAATGAAACATAAAAGGAACAAGAAATGCTAGTAAGAAGACAGAGGAATATTTATACACTACTGGTAAGAATGTAAATGAGTAAATTGCTACGAGAGACAATATGGAGATTCTATTTTTTCCCCAGGAATGATGTAATTATTTAATTCATATTTAAATTTTAGTTTAAATTAGGAACAAGGTTGCTTCACATGTCAATTCCAGGTCCCACTCCCTTTCCCTCCCCTCCTCCCGCACCCTGCCACAATCCACCCCAACATCCTCTCATTTCCCCAGGGAGGACAAGGCCCTGCATGGAGGTGACCATAGTCTGTCATTTCATCCAGAGCAGAGCCTAGACCCTCCCCCAAGAGGCCATGGTGAGAGTGCATCTCTCATTGTTGGATGGAAGCCCAAAGTCCATTTGTATACCCGGGATAAATACTGATCTACTACCCAAGGCTCAATAGAGTACTTAGGCCTCCTCACTGACACCTACATTCAGGGGGAAATGATCAGGCCCATGCTGGATACCTAGGCATCAGTCTGGGATTCAAGAGCTAACGGTTGTCAGGTCAGCTGTTTCTAGGGGTTAAACCAGCCCAGTCTTAACCCCTTTGGTCATCAGTCCTCCCTCTCTGTCACTGGCTTTCTTGAGTTCAGCTCAGTGCTTAGCCGTGGGAGTCTGTCTCTGCTTCCATCAGCCACTGAATGAAGTTCTGTTTCCCAGACTCTCTGGCCATGGAAGTGTAGGCTGGCACTCCCCAGATCTATGTCTAAAATCCATAAATGAGAGAGTACATGCCACTTTTGTGACTGTGTTACCTCACTCAGGATGGTTTCTTCTAGTGTCATCCATGTGTCTGCAAATTTCAGGATTCCATTGTTTTTTCTGCTGAATAGTACTCCATTGTGTAAATGTACCACATTTTCTCTATCCACTGTTCCGGTGAGGGATATCTAGGTTGATTCCAATTCTGGCTGGTATGAATATAGTGGAACAGACATCCTTGTTGTATGAGTGTGCATCTAAGAGTGGAGATTCTGGGTCTTGTAGGTTTATTCCCATTTTTCTGAGAAATCTCCATACTGATTTCCAAAGTGGCTGTACAAGTTGGTGCAGTTGTGCATTACTCAATTTCCATGAGTTTGTAGGGTTTTTGCAATTTGTGTTGTTGTTGAATTCTAATTTTAACATGCGGTGGTCTGATAAGATGCATGGTGTTATTCCAATTTTTTGTAGCTGCTGAGGTTTGATATGTTGCCAAGTATGTGGTTGATTTTTGAGAAGGTTCCATATCGCAGAGAGAAGAAGGTATATTGTTTTTTATGTGGGTGTAAAGTTCTATAGATGTCTGTTTATCCCAATTGGGTCATAACTTCTATTAGACCCTTTGATTCTTTGCTGAGTTTCTGCCTAGTATTCCTGTCTATTGGTGAGAATGGGGTGTTGAAGTCTCCCACTATAGTGTGTGTGGCTTCACATGTGATTTAAGTTTTAGTAATGTTTCTTATACGGACGTGGATGCCTTTGTATTTGGAGCATAGATGTTCAGAATTGAAACTTCATCTTTTTGGATTTTGTCTGTGATGAGTATGTAATGACCTACTTCTTCTCTTTTGATTGATTTTATTTTAAAGTCTAATTTGTTCCATATTAGGATTGCTACCCCTGCTTGTTTTATGGGTGCATATGATTGGAAAATCTTTTCCCAACCTTTAACTCTCAGGTAATGTCTGTCTTTGAGTGTGAGGTGTGTTTCTTGTATGCAGCAGAAGGATGGGTTCTGTCTTCCGATCCATTCTGATAGACTGTGTCTTTTTATGGGTGAGTTCAAGCCATTAATACTGAAGGATTTTAATGACCATTGATTGCTCATTCTTCTTTGATTTGGAATGGTTGCTGCTGTTGGAATTATGTGTGGAATTTCACCCCTTTTTTCTCTTGGTTGTTGGTAAAGTGGGATTATCCAAAATGCCTATGTTTTTCTGGTTGTAGTTAACTTCCTTGGGTTGGAGTTTTTGTTCCAGAACTTTCTGTAGGGCTGGGTTAGTGGATACATATTCCTTGACTCTAGTTTTGTCATGAAATATCTTGTTTTCTCCATCTATAGTGGTTGAGAGCTTTGCCAGTTATAGTAGTCTGGGCTGGCATCCATAGTCGCTTAGTGTTGGTAGACTATCTATCCAGGACCTTCTGGCTTTCAGAGTTTCCATGGAGAAGTCAGGTGTAATTCTGACAGGTTTGCCTTTATATGTTACGTGGCCTTTTTCCTTAGCTGCTCTTAATATTATTTCTTTATTCTATATATTTGGGGTATTGATTATTATGTGGTGAGTGGACTTTTATTGTGTATTATTGGTGTTCTGTAAGCTTCTTGTACCTTCATTGGCATGTCTTTTTTTAGGTTGGGAAAGTTTTCTTCTATGATTTTGTTGAATATGTTTTCTGCCCCTTTGAGTTGGTGTTCTTCTCCTTCTTCTATACCTATTATTCTTAGGTTTGGTCTTTTCATGGTGTCCCATATTTTCTGGATGCTTTGTGTTAGAGATTTGTTGGACTTAAGATTTTCTTTGATTGATGAATTCATTTCTCCTAGAGTCTCTTCGACACCTGAGACTCTCTTCCATCTCTTATATTCTGTGGGTAATGCTTGTATCTGTAGTACCTGACCATTTGCCCAGCTTTTCTATTTCCAGCCTTTCTTCAGATTGTGTTTTTTATTGTCTCTATTTCAGTTTTCAACACTTGCAGTGTCTGAATTGTTTCTTGCAATTTTTGGTATATCTTTTGTCCATTTGTTGCATTTTATGAATTTTTTGTTTTTTCTTCCATTTCTTGAATTTTTTGATTTGTTTTTTTCTTCCATTTCTTGCATTTTTGGTTTGCTTTTTCTTCCATTTCTTGCATTTTTTGGTTTGTTTTTTTCTTCCATTTCTTAGAGTTATTTTCCTCTATCCTCTTTTAGGGCCTCTATCATTTTCATGAAGATGTTTTTAAGGTCTTTCTCTTCTGATTCATTTGCATTGTAATGTTGGAGTCTTGCTGGTGTGGAGTCTCTAGAATCAGGTGTCATATTTGTTTTTCTGTTGCTGAGTGTGTTAGTATTGTCTCTTTGCCGTCTCTTCTTTCAGTGGGTACTGGTCTGGTGGTTATCGGACCAGAGTTCCCTTTCGGTGGGTGCAAGAAAGTCCAATACTCTGGTAGTTTGTCCTAGTTCTGGTCCCATGGGTGGAGAAGAAGCCCAGGAATCTGGGGTGTGTAGTCTCCCACCTGGTCCCCTGGTCCCTTTAGTGGAAGAGCAGACCTGGGATCTGGAGTGTGTGGCTCCTGCTTGGATTGGAGGTTCTGTGGCAGTCCCCAGACACTGGTACCTGGACCTGCTTGTCCTGCTAGTCCCCTGGACCTGCTGGTTCTCTGGTCTGGACCTGTTGGTCCCCTGGTCTCGTTGCTGGAAGGGAAGGCCTGGGATCTGGGGTGAAGTGTATGGCTCCTGCCAGGATGGGAAGCTCTGTGGCAGTCTCCAGGCAATCCCCAGGCCTGGATCCAGGACCTGTTTTACTTGGTCCTGCCGAACCTGCTCTTAAGTTCTTTTAAAATGTATTGAAAATAGAACCTCTAACTGAATCATGTATATCTTTCCTGAGGTTATAACTGAAAGAAGTGAAGTGAGCATACACTAATGCTCATGTGTATTGTGGCAATTTTTCACTATAGTCATATTACTAAATAAGTGCCTATTCTTAGAGTATTAATATATTAATACATATCAATACATATTATATGAAGAATATAGGATATATGCATTATATACACAAACACACATATACTTGTAGAAGATTACTCAATCATAAAGAAGAATAAAAGTAATAATTTGCAATAAAATTAATCAAGCTAGAGATAGTCATTGAGAAAAAATTAGGCACACACAACTGTGATTTTGTACATAGTCTAAATATAGATAATATTAAGGTAAAAATGACTAATAATGGAGGGAAATTGGAATAGTTGAGGGAGGAGACAGATGAAAGTAAGAAAAGATTAGAATTTTCAACATGTCACAAGATGTCAATCCTTGTCAAACTGATGTGTGATGTGATTCTAAAAATCAGATTCTAGGTGCCAGGTGATGGTGGCACACTCCTTTAATCCCAGCATTCAGGAGCCAGAAGCAGGTGGATCTCTGTGAGTTTAAGGCCAGCCTGTTCTACAGAACTAGTACCAGGACGACCAATGCTACAAAAAGAAACTGTCTTAAAAAATCACATTCTAAGAAAGATTGTTATAGCAAAAGACAAAGTATTCTAAGAAGTGTATAGAAAAATAAACAAAGTAAAATAGCGAACACATGGGGTGCTGATAGAAGAAGTGTCACACTGATCAATGTAAGACTATAGAGAAACAAAAATTATACTCAAGATAATTTATCCAATATTTTTTACAAAAGTTCAAAAGCATCCATAGAGAAACAATATTTTAGACAATGGTAAAGCGAATGGAAATATGCATATAGAAAAGTGAGCCTGATTTAAGTTTCAAATAACATTCAGAAATTACTTCAAAACATATCATTAACTCGAATGTAAAACAAAATCAAAGTATAGCTTTAGAAGAAAACAAAGGAGCAAATAATTCTTAACTAGTATTAGGAACCTCTAATTTATGATATTGGTATAAGTCAAAAAGATTTTTGGTACAATAGCAGGTATAAATATAAATTACTGGCCTGGCAAATTATTTACATCAACGGACATGAAAAATGGCAAATGTCCCATATCCCCACCACATGAAATCTCTCAGTAGTTACAAAAAATATTAAAAATACAGGGAGATGCCTCTTTGAGCAAATTCAGACATCAAATGAAAAATGAAGGATTGTGAATAGCATAAACTATTAGAAAATTCAACTGAAATCTAGAGGACTAATATAAAATAAAAAAAGCAACAACAAATTGTAAAGAGTATTTAAAAAATTTAGGTTCCACATTTCTGGTAGAAATATAAAATTGTATAGCTACTCTGACAGTTTGGCAGTTTCTTAAACCATTAAACTTGCAATTATAATTCAACTTAGAAAATTTACTCCTGGGCATTTTTCCCAGAGAAATGAAAACTTATGTATACATTAAAATCAGTTCAGGAATGATTATGTCATCTATTTTTCAGAATAGCCCAATCTGGAAACAATGAAAATGTCTTCAATAGGTGAGATTAAGTCTGGCTCATACATACCACATCAATAAAAAGAAATAGATTATTGAAACATACTACAACTTGAATAAATGTTAAGAATTCCATTGCATAATTTTCTGGAGTAAGCAGTGTCAGAAAGATGTGGAAGTATTAGTGGCTTTCAGGAACCAGAGTGGATATAGGGATGTGGAAATAACTGTGGTTATTAAATGTCAGTAAAAGACTTTCAAATGGTTTGTAGCACTGTTATGGGTCTTTTTTGTGGTGACAGCTACACAAACCTATTCATATGATAAAATAATGAAAATTATGCCCACATTGGTGTCTGTAATAATTATATGTAGTTATAAGACCTTTATAGATTATGAAAATCAAGGTCATTCATTTGGTATCAGTATTGTTTAATAGTTATCTAGATATCAAATTTTGGATGTTGAGGTAGAATGCACAGGGCTTTCCTGTATCTTTCTTTGCAAGTCTGTTGTAAATCTATAATTATTTCAGCATAAAATCAAAATGCCAAATAGTTAAAATTTAAAAACAACAATGGAGGACACATCAAGAGAATGTTAAATTGTTTTAATGTGTTTGATACTGTTTGAAGACTAAGAGCAATCTAATTAATATAAATCTTTAATAAAGTAAGAAAGGCATGTGTTTGTTTTCTTTGATGAAAACTGGATGACTATAGTCTGTAGGCCAGTTTTCATCTTTTGAAAAGCTTGCTTTTTCTTTTCAAAGAATCACATCCATGCAGTGATTATTATGTTTCTTCTTGTGCAGCATCATGACAGTAGTTGTACCTATATGTTTTCTAACCCTTAAAATGTTTATTCACTAGTCTAGTGAGTATTAGTTTGGCCACACCTATTGTAGAAAACACACAAAAAAAGGTGTTGTAGTGGCACAGATACCTTGGTGGAAGCCTACAGCTTCCTGTTTGTTTGCACCTAAGACTCACTTAACAAGAGAGAAAACATGTTTGATACTGGAAACATAAGCAACCATGCAGTGAGAGTGCAGTCATGGTTATTGGAAGAGAATCTACAACCACTTATTTAGTAAGCAAGCAGAATTCCTAACAAAAATCTATAAGCATTTGTCCTTATACTCACAGATAATTTTAGTCTTTGATCCTCATCAAAATAACTTCTCTTTGAAACAGAGACCACTATAGAAAACCGCAGACAATCAAGATGGAGATTATTGGAGACCAATTATAATGGGTGCATCTATAAAATACTCCTACACCCAAGGCTCAGGGAACATTCAGGAAGAGCGGGTGAGCAGATTATAAGGGTCAGATGATCAAAGAGTTTGTTATGAGATTGTAGCCTAGCAGTGTCAGAAGCTACACCTCTAAACACTAACCCACATGATTCAGAACATGACAAGGATAACATGAATAGATGTACTAATGTTAAAGGTGGAAAGCTCAAAAGGTCTCAGTTACAGACAATGAAATATAGGCAACTGAGAAAAGCTTGAAGCAGAAGAGATGCTCTTCCTCAGAAAATGCACATCAATTGCTTGATGACTGCAAAATGATGAGTCCCGAAAACATAAAGACAAGTAACATTGTACAGACTAGATACGCTATATTTAAGAATGTACACCCTACCACACCCCCCCACACACACAGAGACACACACTGTATGAGTATTAAAATGTAAGGCACCATAAAATTGAAAGAGAAACAGCAGGGTTATATAAGAGAGTTTAGTGGGAGGAAAAGGAAGGGAGAAATGTTGTCATTGCATTATAAAAAAAAACAGAAAAAAGAATATGGAAAAACATATACCTAACAATCTAATGGGAGACTATGGAAATATCATCAATATTGTAATCTGTTCTAGTTAAATTTAAATTTAAAAGCATTCTTCAGCAATCAATTGAAAAGTAAGGAAAGATTAAAACACAAACTTAATCATAGTCATAATAAATAGGAAAAAAGTAAACATAAATCCAGGCATATCAGTAGTTGCATTCAATGTAAAGAGACTAAAGTAACAATGAACTGACAGTATTGTCAAAGTGAATAAAAATTATATACCACTTACACGATATATACCTAAGAGACATTGAATATTTAATATAACAAAGGAAAACCTAAAACCAAACTCAAAAAATACTGACATAATTATTCCCATTGCCCATGAAATAGGCAAAAGGAATTAATTGAGGTACCAGCAAAAAGGCTTCATGAATTAAGGTGCTTGATGATGAGTTTGGCAACCCAAGTTTATCCCCCAGGACCCACAATATAGAAGGAGAGAAATGATTTATGCCACCCGTCTCTAGACAGACACATACAATAGGGCTTGTGCACATGGACTTACATACATAAACAATAAACAAACAAATGGACAGATAGATGGATAGATAGATAGATAGACAGACAAGCAAATAATCATGACAACCTTTTGTATATGTTGAACTCAATCATCTTTGGAACTAGAGTTTCTCAAAACTCCACCTGAATTGTTTCTGGAGAAAATAGTATTTTAGAACACTAAAAAATGCATGGTCAAGTATATGTAACCATCATGACTGAAACCAAATACACAGATTTGACTCAGTGACAAAATAAAAAATAAATATTATGATAAATAAAAGCATTTCCTAAACAAAAGAAACCTAAAAGAAAACTATAGGAATTTAAACTGTTTCTATATTTTATCATTACTTTAAAACACAGTGATAAAATAGAAAATAACAAGGTAAACATTCAGTACATCTTGTGGGAGAGCTGAACATATCTGCATTAATAAGTTGAACAGCAAGTGCACAACAAATCAGCAATAGTTCAAACTCAAAAATGTAATATGACAGTGCTAGGTGCTGAGTATTGAAGTATACTTCAAACTGAAGGACTGGAATCATTTACTTGCTATTTAGCTACAGTGAGAATCAATTGGAAATCAAAAACAGTATCACTAGAATAGTCTCAACTATTTGGGGAACTTCAATGATTCTTGGGGCTACCAGAATCCTTCTTTGGAAAATTCTGAATTTTAAGAATTTCATTCTATAACTCTAAATTCTATCACATTGAAATCTTCTTATCCAGGTGACCTCACTAATGATTCAAAGTCTTAAGAAACAGCATCAATCTTGCAAAATCTCTTTTTGCAGAATAAAAATAGGCAATTCTTCTGAATTTAGTTTATGATAGCAGCAAAATTTGATACCAAAACATCAAGACTAAGGTTAGGAAACTGTCTGTAAAGGGTCAAAGAGTAAATTTTTAGGCTTGTCCTGATGTATCATCCCTGATACAGTTTCTGATGGACTGGTTAGAGTATGAAACCTGCCCATTGGCAGGGGTAAAATGAACTCATTCATCTGTGTGTCAATAGAACTTCATGTGAGGTAACCTCACTTATTTTCTGACTTACTTTGTCACACCTTTCCTTCTTTGGCAGACACTTTCCAACATCCTTTGTTTCTGATATACCTCCGTTCCAGTCTGTGTATCCTTTATGGATTCCTTTTGTTGCTCAGCTCAAATCTCTATGTCTGTTTGCTCCGCCTACCTATTGATTAGCTGTTTCAATGTTTCTTTGCTAGACATCTGCTACCCAGTTCAGACTCTGACTTTCAGTTATGCAGTCCTGACATGCAATGCCACATTCACTTTGTTTGGAATGACATACATATGCAAAGTCTCTTTCCTATCTGTGTTATCCTCACTACGTTTGAGCTCTTAGTCTACGTGTATTCTTTACTACTGCTTTGACTTGAGTTTATTGTGCCTATGCATATGTACTTCCCAACTAACTTGTCATCTTGTCTCCTGATCATGGCTATTGCAGAGTATCTTCAATTTAGCAATGCATATGAAACTTTACAGTGCTACACTTCCAGGATTATACTTGGAAAGGAAGAGAAAAATTTAAATATTGTACATACATTATGAATGTATGCATGAGGAAGAGCCTTACTTTCACTTTATAAGGATCAATTAACTTGGCCATTACTCCAAAGCCTAACTTAAATAGTGAATTTTCAATGTAAACTTCTTTTGCACTGCAGACAAACTAGCATTCTAGATTATTGCATAGAAGCAAGAATTTAATTTAACTGCTGGGAAGGGAAAAGAAGAAAGTGAATAAAAGGAAAAGATTTGAAAAGAACCAGTATATTTAAAAATGACACCTTAATATTATATTTTCTTGCTTGAAAAACAAGATATTATTAGGAATCAGAATAACAATAGATTATTTCTTCACAACCTTAGTACTGGCACAAAGCAGTGCTTCACAAATAACTGTCGGTGTATTAAAATTAGGAGGAATTTCAGAAGTACTTTAGTGCCAATGATAAAGCACCAATTTTTGGCATGCATTTTTCATATAGTGGAGAGAGGCAAAGAAGGTTATCATTTTGAAATTCTTTGATTCAATTACATAGTGATGTTACTTGCTGAATGCAGGAAATGGATTTCAACATGTGCAAGTATGTAACTCAGATATTATCCAAAGTGAACTTATTAATAGCTAAAATGGTAGAATTATTTTTCTTAAGCTAAATTCCAGAAAATCTTAACATAAGTAAAGTAAGCATGAAAATAATTATGAAAAATATATCTTTAGGGAGAGATGAATTAATTCCCTTTCTGTCAATAATAAAATTATGTCACAGAGTAGAAAACATAAGGAAATATAAAGGTTTATTTGACTTATACATGTAGTCCAAAGTCACAAAGTATCACTTACTGTTTACTTTCTGGTAGTCAAATCCAAGGAACACGAGGTATCCTATAACGAAACACAAGAAGTCTCTCACTATATTACTCCATTATTCTATTAATTATATATTTTAGTAGAGTCCTACTCACCTTTTAAGGTCTTACTTGGCCGAAACTTTCAATATGCCATAATAAATATTAAACTTGAATACATGTTTCAGAGAATATCAATTGTACTGAAATCATAGCAGTTGAGGTGGTCTATAGAATTGTGAACTACAGTTCAACCAAAACTCATTTCCCACTGAATTTTACATGAGTAAAAGCCAACTTCACTTCCAAATGTAAAAGTCACACAGTGATGTGTATATTCTAAATAATCTCTATGTGTTATGAGTGACTCAAAGAAATACATCATGTGAAAGGCAGATGAGTCACACACTCACTTACTGGGATGAAATAAAAGATGACCACTGCACCAATAGCTATCCTAAAAGAATATATGGTAAGTTTTCAGTTTACACTGTTTTAGCATTTAAGATAAACTAGCACTCCAGATTATGGCATAAAAGCAAAAATTTAATTTGACTGTAATAACTATTTCAATGTACAACATTTTATAGTATATTAAAGTTTACTGAGAGAATCTGTCACACATGTTTAAAAATTGGGTCATACTCAGTTTTAAAATTAGATAAATATGCTGTTTTAAAGAGATTATACTGTTACTTTTACAGCAAACTTTATTGAATTATAAAGCACAGAAAGAAATGCTCATATATATGTATATATATGGACACATACAATTTGCCTAGTTTTCTAAATTTAATAGCTTTATTGAGTCATAATTGACATGAATTATACATATTTAAAGTATGCAGTTTTATAGGTTCCACACATGCATGGTCCTACTTAAGCATTATCACAATTAGACTATTATATCTTCCACTTCTTTATGACTCACCATGGCACTCTCAACTCTAAGGAAACTGTTGATATGTTTCCTAACAGTAATATTTACTTGGCATTTTATGTGATCTTTCATTTAGAAGAAATACACAGTATTTTATCTTTAACATCCAGGTTCTTTCCTTGCTATAATTCCCTTGAAATTAACACAACTTGTATTGTGTATCCAGAGTTTGCTCAGGAATATTTCATGTTATGTCTGTAGTAGATTTAGTTTAGCTATTCACATATTGAATCACTCCCAGTCTGGGGTCATAAGAAATAGCATTACTATGACCAACAATGTGTAGGTCTTACATGAACACAAGCTTGCATTTCTATGTTATAATTATCTAGTACTCAGCTCACAGGATCTTATTGTAGCTAATTTTTTAAAATTCTCTCACAGTACCTTTTTATTTGCATAGGACGAGCCCAGATTTTAGCCTTTTTACCTACAACCAGTAATGGTACATGCTCTTTGGAAGAAAATCGGCTGAACTTTTCTCTCTCTAACATTCTCAATTCTTAAAAATCTTAGTTCCTACAGATTTCACTTCTTTAGCAGAACTCTAATTAATTTGGTTTATTGTTCATTTTTTCTAGCTGTTCTACCATAAGCTCTTTAATTCAATGCAATATTCTCTTAATTTTTGCTCGTATTTCCTAAGGTATTGGAACACCATTCAGAAAGATATTTCCTAGGCTAAGATTTTAAAGTGTTTTCTCTATGATAAATAAAATACAAAGCATATACTCAACCAAAAATGCTAAATGTCTTGCAGTGAAAACTATAAAGCATGTAAGAAGGAAAATGTTGTACAAGTTTGTCAAAGCACTTTCTATTTTTCAAACAACCGAAGTTTGTTTCTGAGTATCCCCATTAGGGAGCTCACAACAACCTGGAACTCCAGCTCTAAAATATTCATTGTTCTTTCCTGACCTTCACAGGTAACAGAACTAATACTAAAATGACCATGTTATGAGACCAGAGGGGTACCTTGGGGGGTAAATCTCTTGCAAAGGACACCTCTAGACTTGAGTTTAATCCCCAAAAGTCATGCAAAAGTGTAAGGAGAGGACTGAGTCTTCAAAGTTGTTCTCTGATCTCCAGACCCACATGGTGGCATAGGCTCCCACTATATACAGAATTAATAAATCAATAGAACCATATTAGAAAAGTTATATTTAGATTAAATTCAATCAATATCAAAATTCTGTTAGAATCCTTTTTGGAAATAGAAAAAATCACATGGAAGCATGAAAGACCCCTTATACATGAAATAACCATTAATAAAAAAGAGTAGTGTTAGAATGTTATATTTCTAACTATAGTATAGTACCATAGTAACAAAAAACTATCATGTTACTGGCACATAACTGGCACAAAGACAAAAAGTTTAGAATAGAATGTCCAGAAATAAACCCAAGGAGATATAACTCTTTGGTTTTTAACAAAGACATAAAAAGTATACACTGGAGAAAAACAATCCTTTTATTAGCGGTATTGGAAGAACGTCCACATTAGTATATCTTTCACTTTACAAAAAGATATCCAAATAAAATGGATAAAAAATCATAGTATAAGTCTTATTTCTTAATTTTTAAAATTTGATTCCTTTACTTTTTATTACATATATGAACTAATTTTATCTTCTGAAAGTGAAAATTTCAATATCTGTAATTATCATTCACTCTCTAGTCTATTTTTGCTGCTTATTATCATTGTGGTGACTTATTTTTATGTCTCTTATAATGAATTTTATTGTGCATTCTTCTTTCATATTTGATCTGGCAACTCTTTTCAGCATTTATTAAAGTGTGTTCATGCAGAGAAAGTTTTATTTTGCCATGATGCCAAAGCATTGCATTTTTGCCAAACTGAACATTTGCTTGGAGGCTTCATGCTATTTGAACAGTGTGGATTCACTCTCTAAAGGTATGTATGAGAAAACTAATTAGAAAATCCAGGGGGTACATGGGTATAGCTCAACAGAAATAAGACCTTTCAGGAGGGAATTTATGCACAGATCTCTGATCAGACCGTACTTGTGCTTGGGTTCTTGTCTTTGAGCCTGTTCTGTTACATCAGATGAATGTCATAAGACTTATGATGATACAGAAAGATTGCTTCTTTTCTTAATTTAAAGAATAAAACTTTTTAAAAATTTATAAAACACTCATTAAATATATTTATTTTATATTCATAAGTGGTTTCACTGTTCGTATGTGCATGTAGCACCTTAGTGCCTTGTGCATTCAGAGGTGAGAGGAAGGCATCAGATCAGCTGAAACTAGAGTCATAGGCAATTATGAGTCAGGAACCAAATCATGTCCTTGGGAAGAACAGAAAGGGCTCTTGGTCTATCTCTAAATACCAGAAAGAATACAGATTTTTGTTCTAGATACCAAATAAATCAATTATTTTCAAATGTTACATGTGGTTAAAAGTTAATTATTAATTTATGTTTCTCTAGTAACATATTAAACTGAGAAGCAAGTTTAAAATAAGCTTGCATTGTTAAATGAAGTATAATGTAGAAAATATTTTATTTTATCTGTTTTACTGAAATGATGTATTGAATCGATCATTTCTTGTAAAATTACCTTCAGGGGCTGTGTCAGAGGAACAGCAGATGGCAATTGAAGTTTGAGGTATCAGCCCACCAGGAGGATAATTCTTTATTTGTGAATCTCAGATAGGCAAGGTCCCAAGACCAAGGACTCCCGAATATCTTTTGATTCTCCTGTGCCTTTACATGTTTGCTGCAGTAATCTGTGCCTGGTATCTGGTTTGGTGTGAATGGGTATGGGGAGATTCACACTGCCTGTAATATCCTGTTCTACTGTGCATTTTCACCTGTTGATTATAATGAAGATTATTTCTTCCTAAGCTATACTGTCTAACTGATGATAATAATGTTAGTTCATACAAAGTTTTAATGACTAAAAGAATAAACAAGAAAGTGTCACACTGACAGAACACATGAGTTTCTATTGAGAAACCATATATACTGTGGCTTAGGTTAATGATTTAGAAAAACAATTGAGTCCCAGTAGCACAGCCATTGTAAATTCTTTTAACCTTAATGTTGGGAAATGTGTTCACAGGTTTCAGAGTGCATCACAGCTGAAATGAAGCTTTGAAAATAACTTAAATTTAGACTAATATTTTTTTCAAATAGCTTTGAGGTGAAAAACCCAAGAAGAAAATCTAAAGTTTTATAAAAGTATATAGTTGAGTGAGAACGTCTTTAAGGTTGGGAAACAAGAACAAAGCAGCCCAGTTATTATTAGGTGACATGCCATTCTTCCTAGGATGAGTTGATGACAAAAGATGATGATTAATTCCTTGTACCCATTACTACTCCTCCATCTCTTGATTTAAAAAAATCTATTGTTGAGTGGGTTTTCAATCTAAACATTTAAAGTAGAACTGACTGTTTTACATATATAAAAGTTTAGGTTTGTGAGACCTTTAATACTCTTTGTAAGATTACCTTTCAAGATAAGTAATAAAGTGATTGATCCTTTCCTTTCAACTGCAAAATGTTTGGGATGGATGTACCTGGGTTACTGGGATAATTTATTTTTTAACCTGTTATACTTAAAATGTTTAATCATGTAAAGGGTATGGAAAACATACTTTTTTACTTGTATTCATTGTAATCATTCACTTGAAAAACAGAATGTAACCACATTGTAATTTTTATATTGTCTGAAAAGTTTTGCTTGGGTATATAAGACGTAAAGGAAAGAATAAAAATAGAGTTAAAATGGGTTAGAAGAAAAATATCAATAATGAGAGATTTAGAAGGCCAGCATCAAGAATGAGAGAGTTATAATGAAAATATAAAGTATGAGAGAATTAAGAGGAGAACATCTAGAGAGACAGAGGGGACATTTTTTGATAGAGTTAAGAAAAGAGAATATAGAACACAGTGATATGAGATGTCCTTCTGTATGCTGTTAACAGTCATTGATTATATTGGTTGATTAATAAAGCTGTTTCAGCCCATTGCCAGACAAACCATAGCTAGATGGGAAATCCAAACAAAGATGGAGAGAGAAGAAAGACAGAGTCAAGGAGACACCATGTAGCTGCCTAAGAGGTAACATGCTGGAGCATTACTGGTAAGCCATTGCCTCATGGCAATACATAGAATAATATAAATGGATTAATTTATAAGAGAAAGATAGCCAGCAATATGTTTGAGCTTACAGTTCAAATTTTTAGTCCATTATCGTCATGTTGAGAAGTATGGTGGCATGAGGCAGACATTGTGCTGGAGAAGGAGCTGAGAGTTCTACATCTTGATCCAGAGGGATCAGAAATAGACTGTAAAACATTGGACATAGTGAAAGCATCTGAAACCAAAAGCCAGTCCCCAATGACACCTTTCTTACAACAAGGCCACATCTTCTAATAGTGCCACTTCTTATGCAAGTATGGAGGCCATTTTCTTTCAAACCACTACAAAGACCATTTATCAAGCTACCTTTTAGTTTTGTTTTCATTGGTTAATAAAATACCTATCAATTTAGCATTAGGTATATTTTGGTGTTATTTATAAAATTATATGTCAATTAAGGATAGACTGATTGGCTTTTTCAAATGTAAATATTTATAGGTGATTAATTACTTAACACTGCTACATTCCTAATGTTTCTCAGAGCATTTCTTTTTCTCTTGATAAATGTAAGCCTGTATTTTTATGTTGATTTAATTTAGAACAAGAATAATGCTAAGAAAAGGTTTTATGTGTTGATTATTCACATAATAGAATTAAGAGATAATGTCAAGAAAGGAGAACACAACTGTGGATAAAGGTTTACTGTTGCAAAACACTACAAAGAGCTATTGAACAGGTTATCCATTTTGGGAGCAATTACAAGCCTCTATGAAAATTGTGTTTAAATTGTTTACCCCACTAGCTCATGTAGGAAATAGAACAAACTGAAAATTTTAATGGAAGCATTTAAAAATACTTTAAATCACACATCTCTCTCTTTCTCTTACCACATTTACTTAAATTACACATGTATAACTCTCTCTGGCAATTATATATAAATGCAAACAAGCACAATCACATATGTGTGTTTATACATTTATGCAGTTGAAGTATTAGTAGAAATTTTTGTTCTGTGAGCTGTTTATGAAAACATAAATTTGTGACTAGAATGTTCTGCACTGTCCATGAAAAATACCAAAGACAACCTCTAGTAAGCTTTAGACTAATCTACTATAATCATAAAATTAAATTGATTGAGATATAAAAGTACAGCTCTGTAAACACAGAAATAAGCAATAACTCTTCTTATTCTATTAGTTTCTTGAATAATGAATTTTCATGTGCTCATGGTTGAACACAGTAGTGAAATAACACATGTCCTACTAAGGAACTTGCTAATAAATAATATATTACTAGAAGAAAATTTATTGAAAAGATTAAACACGAGTTTTGTTACCAAAACACTATGAAGACTATAGACATGAAAAGGGTAACTAATAATTGCTGTCATCATTGAGAAATCACAAAAAAATTAACAAAGAAATTACAAAGGAAGTCTAAAGCACTGAAATTATTTCTTAGATACAGTTAATACCAATGAGCTTAGCAAATGACTAAAACATAAGACCAAGCTGAATGCTGGCCCAAAGTTTTTAATGACAATAGCGTTCTTTCATTACTTTTTACCTTGCTCTTAATTTCTGCTTCTGGCTGTAGTTTATGACATTGATTTTAATCCACAAAAGCTCCTTTTTACCAAGTTCGTAGAGTCTGACATTTTCCTACATATCAAAAATTGTTTCGTAAATGCTAATATTCAAATTGAAGTTGTTAGTGTGGGTTGGATGTGGAGTGGACATGCCAAATTTAAAATGCCAATTGTTACTTTTCATTCGGTGAGCAATACTAAGTCCATATGGTTAATGAGGTCTTGATTTAAAGTGTTTGCAAATAAATTTCTTTTGTTTTATATTCACTTAGAAAGGGCATGATTATTTGAAAGTTTTATAAAGACACCATAGAATCCTTTTCTAGCTTTTGATTATAATCATGATTTAACAAATCCCTTCTGTATTGTTATCTTGTTTTAAAAATGTTAGAACATAAAACTATATCCCATGTATTATCATCAAACAAATCAGTAGGGGTTTGGCAATTTCAATAATTTCTTAAGGTCATTCTTCTAAATGAATGTGAACTTGTTAGTTTTTACAGCTTAAATGACTTTTCATCATGTTTTTAGCTGAGCATTTAGTTTTGCTTGAGGCAAATCAATGCAAAATCATCTACTGAAATGTAAATTTTTCTATAAACATTCGTGAGAGACTATCTTGAAATACATTTGATTTGGTAGACTCTAATATCAAATGGTTATCATAAGGGTTATGCTCCTTTGTTCCTCTAAAAACATACTCTGCTTATTACATTTGAATGCAGACTAATTTTTCAACATCAATAGCTCATGAATGATTTTTGAAATATTCAAATAAGACAATCTCTTCTTAAAATGGGAAACTTACTTTAAAACCAAGTCATAATTATGAATGCAAAACTAATTCACTTTTAAGCTTACCATATCTTTTGAACATTAAGGAAAAATGTTTACCTAAATTTAGACTTAAGTGGAAAACAAAATGATTCAATTTATTTTTATACTTGCACAATCTAAGATACTATATTATGAATCAAATTCATAGTGAGTCTCAGTCATAAAAGGAATGCTGAAGAGGGAAGCTTAAAAATGAACATAAACAGAAGTAATTCAGTGTCAGGATTAGAGAAATGTGTGTATCCAAATAAAGCCGGCCAATGCCCTCTTTTGTAAAATGTGACATAATTTCCTCATTTGCTTCTGCTTATTACAAACCTATATATGTTTATTCATTTTACAGACCCTCACCTTAGTAGTCACAGGATGATAATGACATTTTAAGATGACTAAAATTAATTCTAAACACTGTTTTAATCATTTAAGACATTGATTTAATTAGTCTTTATAATTGTCTTATGAAAGAGAGTATTTGGTCCTAATATTTTAAGATATGGAAATAGATGCATAGAAAGATTTTATGACTTAGAATTTGAAATTGAACCTGACTTGAGATTTTTAACAAAAGAAAAATGTTTACAGAGATATCAGAGGTAACCAGTAGATATTGTGCTACTGAATTTTTCAGAGTGTAGCCATTTATTTTCTGGTAGATCTATCAAGAAACTTACGCATAAGAAAACAGCCATTCTTTTCGTAATTTGTATTTGGAGGCCATATGTAGTATATACTCATGGAATTTTCTTGTTTCTTTGATTTTTATTTTTGGGGGAAAGGAGAGATTTTTCTTCAGTAGTTTGGACATTTGTGTGATCCCTGTTGTACTGTAACATTCTCTAACCCCTGTTTCTTTTGGGGAAGCAGTTTAATTTGGTTGAGGGCTTGGAATATGGCTCAGTGAATAAAGTGCTTGATATGCAAAGTTTTGCATCCCCAACAACCAGATGATCCTGTGTTGGAGGTTAGTTGGTCAACTAGTCTAGCTGAAATGGGGAACTACATTTTCAGTGAGACAAACTGTTCAAAAATATGGTAGAGAACAATAGACATTGGCTGGGTCCCTTCTGTCTCCAGAAAGAACGTATAAACATGTGTACCTTCACACACATATGGATACAATGCACACCCACAAGCACATAAGCATAATATTTGATTGATTGCTTCTTTAGAAGTGAAGGGCGTGGAGTTCGGCTCTAAGAAGAAGGTCAGTGTGGAAACTAAAATAGTGATCATTAACTCAAGTCCACTTATTGAGTTTTGAGTCTTTATGGTGCTACATGTAGATTGATATAAATTAATTATGTGAGGGTGAAATTAACCTATCTGAGCTAGGTATCCCAACAAACACTGAAAATAGCAATGGATGTAAGAAACTTTCATTAGACTCCAAAAGTAAGATTGAATTGGAGTTACAGGAGAGAAGAGAAATAAAATATGAAAGCAGATGTTGTGAAATACTTTCTGATTTATACTTTTCTAGCAATTTTACCATAGACTCAGAGCCCAAATAAAGTTATTATGTTCACAAAAATGTATATTGCAATACATTTCTCTTTCTATTTTATGCTATCTGAAGCAATTATTGGCCAAGTAATATCACCTTGCACTGGGTTTAACTAAATGGTAATTTCTTTAGAGAGGGCTTCTTGGCTGTTCTTGGTCTAGTAACCAAGAGTCCTAAAGTCATCTTTTATTTGCTACTTTGTTTTTTCATCATGCTTATCACTGTCATAACTTATCATCCATTGTCTTCCCCAGAAACATAACATTTTAAGTACATTCAATTTTCCCATAATAGAATATGTCTGACACATAATATGTGCTCAATACAATCATATATTACTATAAACTATAAAGTGCTCAACATTGTATTGTCATTCATTAATTTATTCAAACACAAATTAATGAACTGTTCTTTACCTTCAGTAATACTATTCCTTCTTGTACTTAATGCTTCTTAAAATTTCATACTATGTTTTTCAATTTATAAATGTCTAATTAGAATATAATATAATTAATCAATTTTAATTGTGAAGTTTAATATGTTTTGGTAAACACATATTTGAATAGGCACCAAGCCAGTTATTATCTTTTGCAATCATTTGCCCCCATTCCTAGAGGGAAAAATTGACAGTGAGTATAGTCAGAGTTTTCCTGTTGTGACTACCTGCAACTAAAAAATTGGCTGCTGCTTCCCTGTGTGTCTGATTATTTTTATTTCATGTTGGCAACTCTTCTAACTCCACCCTCCTCATTCCATTATTCTCAGTTTGGTTTTCCTGCCTAACTTGATCCTGTTCAGCTATTGACCAGTCAGGTAATTTATTAAACCAATCATAGTGACATATATTTACCAAGCGTACAGAAGTATTATTGTACAACAAGTGAGAGGTTTTCCATAATTAGAGATTAATTTTATCAATTATGATTTTAATTGATGTATTCTTATTTATTTACTTAATTAATTTTATGCAAGAGTTCTCTGATTATGTACCTGTATGCTAGAAGAGGAAATTATATCCTATTATAGATGGATTGAGCCACCGTATCAATGCTGGGAATTGAACTCAGGACCTCTGGAAGAGCAGCAAATGCTCTTAACCACTGAGCCACCTCTCTAGGCCCTGTATGTATTCTTTTGTGTCTGGTTTATTTTGTACACATTGGTGAATTTTTTCTCGTTAAGTTGCAATACAATACATTGCATGAATATACTGCAATGGATTGTTATCAGTCTGGGACTATGAGGAAAGCTATTGTGAACACTAGTTTTCATTTGTTTGTTTAGTGGCCTATGAGAAAGGCTTGCTGAATAAGGAACTAAACTGTGTTGTGTAAAATTAGTTGAAGATGTATTACATTTGTTTATGCAGTAGAGCATTTTTTATAATGCACAAATGTGTTGCATTAGTTTATGTTTCATTTGTTTAACGCTTTAAAGCTGTGTTACTTTGTCTGCCTAAAACACCTGATTGGTCTAATAAAGAGCTTAAAGGTCAATGGTTAGGCAGGAGAGTTCTGCCAGGACCATTTGTTGAAGATGTTTTCTTTTTTTCCATTGTATATTTTTAGCTTCCTTGTCGAAGATCAGAGGTTCATACATGTATGGATTAATATCAGGGTGTTCGATTCCATTCCATTGGTCTACCTGTCTATATTTGTGCCAATACCAAGCTGTTTTCAGGACTAAAGCTGTATAATAGAGCTTCATATCAGGGATGGTGATGCCTCCAGACATTGCTTTGTTGAATAGCGTTGTATTGGCTATCCTGGGTCTTTTATTTTTCCATATAAAGTGGATTATTGTTCTCTCAAGGTCTGTGAAGAATTGTTCTGGGATTTCAATGGGAATTGCATTTAATCTATAGATTGCTTTTGGCAAGATTGCCATTTTTATTATGTTGATCCTACCTATCCAAGAGCATGGGAGATCTTTCCATTTTCTGGTGTCTACTTTAATTTCTTTCTTTCAAGACTCAAAGTTCTTGCGATAAAGGTCTTTCACTTGATTGCTTAGCGTTACCCCAAGGTATGTTATATTGTTTGTGGCAATTGTAAAGGGTAATGTTTCTCAGATATCTCTCTCAGCCCTCTTATCATCTTTATAAAGTAGGGTTACTGATCTTCTTGAGTTGATCTTGTATCCTGCCACAGAATGGGAAAAGATATTCCCTAACCCCATATCTGACTGAAGGCTGATCTCCAAAATTTACAAAGAACTCAACAAGCAAGTCTCCAAAACACCAAAGGATCCAAATAAATAGTGGGGTACAGAACTAAATGGAGAGTTTTCAATAGAGGAGTCAAAAATGGCTGAGGGGCACTTAAAAGTGCTCAATATCCCTAGCCATCAGGGAACTGCAAATCAAAACAACTCTGAGATACCATCTTACTCATGTCAGAGGGGCTAAAATAAAAAAAAAACAATGACAGGTTATGCTGTAGTGGATGTGGAGAAAGGGTAACACTTCTCCAATGATTGTGGGAGTGAAAACTGGTACAGCCACTTTGAAAATTAGTATGGAGATTCCTCAGGAAAATTGAAATCAGCTTACCACAAGACCCAGCAATTCCACTCTTAGGTATATAGCCAAAAGATGCAAATTCATACAACAAGGACATCTGTTCCACTATGTTCATTGCAGCATTATTTGTAATAGCCAGAACTTGGAAGCAACCTAGATGCCCCTCAACCAAAGAGTGGATAGAGAAAATGTGGTACATTTACACAATGGAGTACTACTCAGCAGAAAAAAACAATGGAGTCTTGCAATTTGAAGGCAATTGGATGGCACCAGAACAAACCATCCTGAGTGAGGTAACCCAGTGACAAAAAGAAAAACATGGTATGTACTCACTCATATATGGATACTAGACATGGATCAGGGAAGTGCCAACCTACAATCCCACTGCTAGAGAGTCTGGGAAACATAACCTTCAATCAAAGACTGATGGAAGCAGAGGCAGACACCCATGGGTAAGCACTGAGCTGAACTCAAGGAACCCAGTGACATAGAGGGAGGACTGATGAGCATGAGGATCAACCCTGGGCTTGTTTAACCCTTAGAAACAGCTGACCCAAACAAGGGGGAGGTCTTGATCCACAGACTGATGGCTGGGAATCCAGCATGGGACTGATCCAGACCCCCTGAATGTGGGTGTGAGTGAAGAGTCCTAGGTAATCTATGGGCCTTGTGTAGTAGATTAGTATTTATCCCTGGGATACAAATGAACTTTGGCTGCTCATCGCACAATGAGAGATGCTCTCTCAGCCTGGACTCTTGCAGGAGGGCCTGGGCCCTGCACTGGATACCCTCCATAGAGGGCCTCACCCTTCCTGGGGAAAGAAGTGGGGATTGGGGGAGGAGGGATGAGAGGGTTGGTGAAAGGGTGTGGAAGGACATGTGGGAGAAGGAGAAGGACCAGTGATTGACATGTGAAGCAACCTTGTTTCTAATTTAAATTTAAAAATAAAAAAAGACATTAAGAAAAGTCCACATAGAAAATATATTAGAACAGAAATGAGATCATTATTTTAGGAAAGCTGGCTAGAAACAAGATAAGCTTAGGACATGCATTCATAAGTAAGTGTAAGTCTCCACCTATTTATTTGTGAACAGGGTGGTAACACCCAGAGAGCAAAACAAAACAAAATAACCCTACAAAATCGTTTGTAAAAATGGTTGGACTCTTTTACGTACTATCAGTTGTAGAGAGAAGCCTTTTCTTTGCCAGCTGCTTTGGTTTTTCCCCACCAGTTGCCTGGGCTCTGCCGCATTGTAGTTCCCAAATAACACACAAGATGCTGTATTAATTATGAAGCTGTTGGCCTTGCTTGTTTCTTACTGGCTAGCTCTGTCTTAAGTATTTATCCCATAATTGTTAGTCTAAGTATTTCTCTTACCGGAGAAAAGTTCTGGACATCTTTCTTCTCTGGCGGGCTACATCGTGACTCTCTGTGTTTCTCCTATCCAGAGTCCTCCTGGACTCCTAGTCCCACCTATCTTGCTCCCCTATTAACCAACAGTGCTTTATTGACATATACACAGGACTTTCCCATCAATCAGTAATATATGAATCTATCATCTGTTCTACATCTTATATGGCTAGATTTAATATTTTTAGTCACTCTTGTTCATTCTAGTGCATGAATAATAATGCACATTGTGATTTTGATTTCATTTTGTTAAAGAGCAAAAATGTTCAATATCTTTTCACGTGCTTATTGCTCATTTCTATTTCAAACCTCATCTTAATTTGTAAAAAATCTGTTCAAACATTTGCCCTTTAATGCACTAGACTGTTTCTGTAGGACATTAAATAATTCTTCTCCAAGTTATCTATGTCCTAATCCTGAAAACCTGTAAATACCTTATATTGCAAACAGGTTGTCAAATGTGATTAATCAAACACTTTAACTTATGCTAATTAGTTTAAAATTTTCCAAAAATGTTCATTTACTCATGGCCTTTATAACATGAAGTGGATCAGAATCAGAGAAAACTTGTTCATGGAAACAGTGTTAGAAGCATTCATTATGTTGGAGAAGCTCCATTGATAGCCTTAAATACAGGGAAAGTGCCCATGATTCATAATAATTATACATATTTATAATGTCTTATTTCAATATGTGTATGGAATGTATAATGAGCAGAGTCTGGTAACTGGTATTTCCATTGTTTCAAACATTTACTATTTATTATTTAGTACATTTTGAGTCAATCACAGTTATCCTACAATGTTAGAGCATATTAGAAATTCTTATGCCTGTACAATTACTGCTTAGTACACATGAAAGACCTAGTTTTCTTTCTATTTTAAGATATATTGTTAGTTCTCTGAAAGTTTTGTATAATGTATTTTGATCATGTTTACCCCCTAATTCTGTACTCTAATTCCCTATTCACCTAACTTTGAGTCCTTGATTTTGACAACCCATCAAGACTTATTTGTGTTGCTTAAATATTGATATTCTTGAATGTAAAGTTTTCTAATGGAGTATCTTTTGCTTATCAGGGGATATAATAGAGATTACTGGCTGTTCTCGCCAACGTGCTAGTAATTGCCAATAGTTCCATGGCTATGTGTCTTAGGGCTTCTATTTCTGTGATAAAAAGTGCTGACCAATAGCAACTTGGGATGGAAAGGGTTTAATTAGCTTGTAGCTCTAAATCAAAGTCTGTAACCAAAGGATGTTAGAGCAGGAACTGAAAGCAAGAATCTGGAAGCAGAAACTAATTATAGTCTATGAAGGAATGTTCCTTACTACCTTGCTCAGGCTACTTTCTTATGCATCCAAGGACCACAAGGCAGTGTTGGCACTGCCTGCAATGAAATGGGCCCTCTCAGATCAATCATCAATCATGTAAATTCACCACAGACTTGCCATCAATCCAATATGATGAGGACATTTTCTTGATTGTCATTAGCTCTTTCCAAATGACTCTGGCTTGTGTCAAGCTGACATAAAATTAGCTAGCACAATAGTGGTGGGATTTCATGACCAACTCATATTTCAGTGCTGGAATTTGGTCTCCCTTGGATTTTTCACAGGTCTTCTGAATACTGTACCAACTGCCCTTCTGTGTTCAGAAGACAGGCTTTTTTGTTGTTAAACACCAACCGTCTATTTTTTTTTTGTAGTAGCTGTCAGTACTCACTGTTTTACTCTTGTGAGTGTATGTGACTGGGGATGGGGCTCAAGGAGTTTTGTATGACTGGCAAGTGCTGAAACCATTCAGTTACATCCCCGATCAAGTACTTATGCTTTTGACAATTGAATAGTATCCATTGTATAGACAGACTGCATTTTGTGTATCCATTCATTTGCTGATGGACATTTGGACTGTTTCCATCACACCAACTGTCTTTTATATTCTTTATGACCCTTCAATGAACACCAAGTACTAAATCAACTCCTGATGATTATCACTATTCCTATAGAGCAATGGATCTCTCGACCCTCATCTGAGAAATTTCAATTTGTAGTGGATGGTGATTAACAGAGTGAATCACAGCTGAACAAGATGTAGATAGTAAGAGACTGGAGTATGTCTGAACATGAGTGGAACACACACACCTCATCCATCCTTCCAGTCATCTCCTCTTTTTCTTATGAAGCTTTAAAATTTTGGTTAAGTTTATTTTATTTTTAAGATTGCTGATGCTTTCTTTTTTTATCTGATACTTTTCTATTGCTGGGATAAAACACCATAACCAGGGAAACTCACAGAAGAAAACTTATTTTGACTTGTGGCTCCATATTGGTGGAGCAAAGCAAAGTCCAAAGGAGATAGCCATGATGGTAGGAGTAGGAAGCTTAGGGCTCACATCTTGAACCATAAGAATAAAGCAGACACAAACTACAAATGCCATGGTCTTTGCCTTTAAATTTTCCAAACCTACCTGCCAATGACATTTTTCTCCAACAAGGCCAGACCTCCTAACCCTCTCCAAACAGAGCTGCCAACTGGAAAAAAAAATATTATCCAAATGCCTGAGAGTACGGAGAATATCTCATTCAAAACACCACCCATTTTATAGTCTTTTCCAACTTCAAAGTACAAAGATTTTCTACTATTTTTCCAGATATTGCAAAGTACAAGCTTTATGTTTTGTTTTATTATTCATTTTGTTTGTTTCTATGTGCAATATGAAATAGTAAATGAAATTCTATAGACAATATGCACATAACTGAATGTGGATATGTTCCAATAAAACATTGTATTTAAGCAATAAAAATTGATATATTTTCATGTACCCATAAAATACTCATTTTACAAAATTAAAATGTACATATAGGCAATAATTTTTAATCAAAGTCTATCTTAAAATGAACAACATGTTGTTATGACATATGAGTCACAGTTAGGAAGATTCTCCTTTGTGAATAGTATCAAAATTAGTTATACAACTAACAATTCTGCTCTTTTAAGTTGGCTTTAGATAGTTTTACATATTTTGTAACAAAAGTTTTCTTATTTAACTTATATTTTTTCATTTCTGGTGATTTTCTTTCTGCCTCTCATTCTCTCCATTCATTCTGAAAAGAGAATTCCTTTAACATTTCTTGTAGTTCAGATCCATAAAAATATATTATGTTAAAATTTTATGTATGTGAAAATAATTTTATTTTACCATCATTCCTTATATTAATTGTATTTCAAACAGAATTCTCAATGGCATTTGGGTTTTGGAAAGACATTTCTTAAAAGGTGTCATTCAACTTTATTTTGGGCTCCATTGTATCCAATTTGAGCAGATAGTTAAATATGTTTTGCTGAAAATATAAGTTGTCATTTTTTATAATTTCAAAGCTTCCTCTCTATCTTTAGTTTTTAATATGTCTGCACTATGTAAAAGGGTGGGGCTATTCATTGTCTCTGGTTGGATGTTATTGAGTTTTGTGACATTAATTTTTGTCAAATATGAAAATTTTTACTTTCAAATATTTTTCTTCTTAAATTTTTGGCTCATTTTATGTCTTAAATTGTATGCATGTTGAAGCACTTTATATTTCATAATTCCTCAATTTATTCCATGTTTTTTATTTCACCATTTTTTGTCTTCTTAGTTTTTGTAATGGATAATTTATATTGTTGGGGCCTAGCCCTCACAGGGTCTCTGAGTTGTTTGTCAGCTGATAGCCACAGGTGCATCCTGTTTTCTCGTCCTGGCTTACTGCCCCCACATTGCCCCACTGATATCAACATCTAGCATGAGGAAAACACACTCTCTTCCACCTGGGGTTTTTCCACTGTGCTGTAAGTCTGTATATATAAGACTGCTCCCTCCTACAAGAGAGAGACCTCTTAGCACTTGCAATAAAGACACACACACACACACACACACACACACACACACACACACACACATTCTCCTGGCAATGAAGGCAGCTCATGCATTCTCTTAGTACAAACTGCTGGACATCTGGTCTTTCTTTTCCTGATACCTCAGAGTTGCTTGTGGCGTGCACGCTGCAACTGGAGGTCCAAATGAGATCCAGAGAGACTTGGAAAGATTGGGAAAGATCAGCCAGAAAGAAGACTTGGGAGAGGAGAGACTGGAGAAAGAAAAGATTTAAAAACAGGTACCTCAACTTCTAACAGTAAAATAGAGTGGTCAAATCTCCAGGCTTTTGCTTGAGAGATCACCTTTTAAGGAGGTGCACTGAATTAATCTCTAGGCTTCACCAGATCCACTGAGGTCGGGAAAGTAAGGGGAAACTGAGAGATCACCCTCAGTTGAAGGGTGTATTGAATTAATCTCCAGCCTTTTGCCTGATCCACTGAGGTCAGGAAAGTAAAGGGAACTGAGAGATTGCCCTCAAAGGCTGACCAGCAAGTAAAGCTATGAGAGTGTATTGGAAAGGGGTACTAAATTAGGGGTACCAGATTAAATCTCCAGGCCTCCAGCTGACACCAAGGTTGAGAAAGAAAGGGGCACATGAAAGATCACCCTCAGCTGGAGGGTGGATTGAGTAAATCTTAAGGCTTTTGCCTGAGGGATCATCCTCGGTTGGAGGATGGATTGAAAATGGGTGAATTGAAAATTGGTAACAGTTAGTAAACAAGGGGCTGGTATTAAGTGGAAGAAAATGAAAAGGTAAAAGTATATGGAATGCAAAATACACAGAGAGTCTGGATACTGTGTGCTGTTGTGTTGTCTTTAAACTATTTAATTGCTAAGAAAGGAATAAAAACTGCTAAAAGATATTTGATTATCAATGCTGCTGAATTAATACAACTTATATATTTTGAAAATGCTTTGACTTCTAAATTTTAATATAAGGACAGATTACTTGGGAAAATAATTTCTGCTTTTGTTTCCACAGAAAATAAAAAGCTGTGGGTTCCTTCCAGACTAGTATGGTTTGATGAAGCAAGACCACCTGAAGCCATGGCACAGGTGATCCAACGTCTAAAACAGCTGAGATGATGCAGCCTTGCAGACCACAAAAACAAGGACTTCAACAGGTTTCTGGGTTTTTTGTCATGATCCTCCTGGTATTTCAGTACCCCTTAAGAGCAGGAAGTAGTTTGGAAAGAATGACACCCACATTCCCAAATATTGTTTATAAATGTTTGTTTGCATTTATACAGGGTTGGATATTGATATAAATTTAAGGTCAATTTTGTGAGTCATTTCTAAAAACTTACAAGGAGTGGGTACGGCTGTAGCCCCTGAGTGTAGCTCAGAATTTCTCAAATGGAGGGATGATGAGGGGCATACAGGACTTTTTCAACCTTTTGTTTTAATTCAAGGATTTGCTGGAGTTATTCTGTCATAGAGATTTCAATTAAGGAAGTTTCATTTTAACAAACTAATCATGACCTAGGGAAAAAGGATGACTGAAAGATGTATGTACTCTCTGAATGTATGGTGTGGCCACACCAGTATGTATGAAATGTGATTGTGAATGTGTGAATGTGAACTGCTTAAATTGCCTTGGATATGATTAAAAAGATACTTAGGTTGCTTTGGAGATAGTTAAAAAGCTACCTAAAATTGCTTTAGATATAACCAAAAGGAGCATCCAGCCAGTCAATGTCTTAACAGGAAAGGTTGATGATTTGAGTCCTCAGAGCCAGTGAGTGGAAAAATAGCAAAAGCCTACAACATGGCCTGAGAGCCAAAGAAATCTGTATGGAAGATTCTATAGAGTAGCAAACAGTTCAAACAGAATTTCAAAACGTAAAAGAGGGGGAGATGTTGGGGCCTAGCCCCCACAGGGTCTCTGAGTTGTTTGTCATCTGATAGCAACAGGTGCATCCTGTTTTCTCGTCCTGGCATACTGCCCCCACATTGCCCCACTGACATCAACATCTAGCATGAGGAAAACACACTCTCTTCCACCTGGGGCTTTTCCACTGTGCTGTGAATCTGTATATATAAGACTGCTCCCTCCTACAAGAGAGAGACCTCTTAGCACTTCCAATGAAGACACACACACACACACACACACACACACACACACACACACACACATATAATCACACACTCTCTCTCCTGGCAATGAAGGTAGAATCCTGGATGTGGTAAAACTCCAATGGACCTTCTCCCTCTCCAAGAAGCAATTAACTATCCATAGCTTCTCAGTTACAATAGGAACTCATGATTCCCTTCCCCCTTCATGCTAGAATATTGACTAACTTGATCTTGTAGAGGTCTATGTAGGCAACCATAGTTACTATGAGTTCATGAGTACAGTGGTCCTCTCATATCCAGAAGATACTGTTTCACACTTGCCCTACCCAAAGCCTGGCTCTTACAATATTTCTGACAGTCTTCTGAGAGGGTCTGTGATCCTTAGAGGGAAAATTATGATATGAATATGCCACTTCCGACTGAGCATTCCACAGACATTTATTCTCTACATTTTGAAATAATTAGAAAGCAGTTGATTATGACCATGACATTCATGCCACTATAACACCCATGGAGATATTTTGCCAAAATCTTCATTTTTATAACTGAAAGTTTCCCTGTTGTGTAGGACTGTTGACGAATTCTATACCTATAGGCCTGTACAGCATCTCACAGTACTGTGAAAGGGATAACAGTAGATTCTTGGTCATGATAAATTTGATTTTATCAAATCCTGTGACAACGGTGTATGGTGTCTTTGGAAATAGATTTTCTGCCAAGTCATGATTGGCAAAAAAGAGCAATGACAATGTCTGTGTTGTTTTGGAACTCTCTAAGAAACCTTGTGTCCAATTTTCAAATCTTAAACAGAATTTGGGGATTTGTCATCTTACTCTCCTCCTTTATGGATACAACACCTAATTTTTCATACTAAACTTTGTATTTTATTTTGTAAAAACAGTTAAACTATGAACTTTATATCTGAATTTTATCTGTGAGACTTAGTAGAGATTGGATGGTGCTTTATTATTAAAGACTTGAAATCCAAGTTTATTTATCCAGTACAGTATCATCCTCCAAATTTCAACTCTTCTTAAAGATAATTTAAGTATATGTATTGTTTTTCAAAGCAATTTTATTCCATCAGAAAGTAAGTGCAATTACTAAAGTGGTATTTAGATTTCTATAAATTAAACTTTCTTTTGTAAAAACATAACGTGAATACTGGTTTGTACATAATGACTTTATTCTCCTATGTAAAATATGAAGAAGTTATGGAAAAATTGTTATATTCCTGAAAGAGCAGATCTAATGATCTTGGCTTCAAAAGTACTACAGTCTACTAGAAACAAGAAGCAACTGGACTGCTCAAATATAAGTCAATGAATGTCCTTAAAGAAATAGCTAGGAAGAGACTAACATAGGTTCTGAGAATTTCTTGGCCTTAGGTTAGTACTGAGATGTTTGATACATTTTCTAGGTGGGCAGGTGGCATTTAGCAAAGTATTTCAAATTCATTATTTTACTAATTCCATTTAGAATATAGTAAAATTTTAAGGAAGCTTCTAATATTTTGAGAACAGTCATATGTAATATGATACAATCAAGGATGGAAATGATTCCTGCAAACAGTTCTCTGATATCCACACATGCTATAGCACATACATACTGGTTTCTCTCAAGAAATGAATGTAGTAAATATTTATAATAGAAAAACTTTTAGGCAGTCATTTGAGATTTAGAACCTAGATTATGTAAACATATATTTTCTTAGCTTTCAGTAGTTTGTCATATTTTGACTCTCAGTTAGATTGTCTGGATCAGATTGGCCTTGTTTGTAAGTAATTGTGTTAATTGATGATTCATGGAAAGGGGCCCAGCCCATAATGGGCAGTTATGTTAATCCCTAGGCAGCTTGGCCTGGGCTAAATGGGAAAGCTTGTCAAGTCCCCCTGAGAGAGGCACCAAGTAAGTAAGCATCATTCTTACAATGTTTCTGTTGTAGGTCTCTGCCTTGAGTTTCCATTCTACTTTTTCCAATGATATATTGCCACTCAGAAGTGTAAGCTGCAATAAAATTTTTCTCCCCCCAGGTTACTTTTCATCATAGTGTTTATTGCAGCAATAGGAAAGCAAACTAGAATACTGCTTTATGGTATAAAATAAATCTTACGAATTTTGGAGGCATCTCTAGTTTTGGCCTCTGTGTCAACTTGATACAAACTAAAGTCATCTGAGAGAAGGAAACCTCAATTCAGAAAATGCTACAATAAGATCAGGCTGTAGGTAAAAGCATTTTCTTAATTAGTTATTGGTTGGAGAGGGCACAGCCCATTGCAAGTGGGACCACTCCCGGGACTGGTGGTCCTGGGTCCTATGTGAAAACAGGCTAAGCAAGAAATGAGGAAAAAGCCAGTTAGCAGAACCCTTCCATGGCGTTTGCATCAGCTCCTGCCTTCAGGTTCCTACCCTGATTGAGTTCTTGTCCTGATTTCCATTGATGATGGACAGTGATGTGGAAATGGAAGGCAAAGAAACACTTTCCTTCCCAACTTGCTTTTGGTGATGATATTTTCATTAGAGCAATAGTAACCCTAACTAGGAAATCTCTCTTCTTGTATGTTATAAAATCTTCTTGGGATTTCCCTTTAGTAGCTTCTTAAGGATAGTCTTAATCTACCATTCCATGTTTAAGGAAGGCTTCAGTCATGGTTGTACCCTTTACCCAATATGCTGATTCAACTCTAAAAATATGAAGAAAGTGTTGCACAATGAATTTGGTTATTTTGTAAAAAAATAAAATCAGAGTAAGGGTGATAGACAAAGAAAAATTCTGTCAATATTTCAACATCCTTATCCAGAGAGCAGCAGGCTTATGATACTTGCATTTTAAAATAATTATATAGCTGGCCCCAGAGCATTTAAATGTCAGTATTAATCCCTGTGCTTATAGTAAAATGTATATTCTTAAATATTGGAGGTTAATAACCCCGTGGCATATGAATCAATGGTAACCTCTGTACTTGTCAACACTAGATCTTGAAGCATTATGTTTTAAAATAAATTCAATTAATTGTTACTGAAAAACATGTAATACTCATTACTCTATCTCGTATGAAGAGTAAATATGCATTTATCATATATAAACTCTTATTACCTATAAGGCATAAGTGTTCGACATATTATTTAATCAATGATTGTTACTATTAGATTGAAAACACATGCTGTTTTGGAATAGAAATTCAATTAACAATTTTGCCTAAATTTGTTCATCTTATCTATTACGGGTAAAAGAAAAAAGGTGAACAGTAACATTTTAAATTCTTGCTTTTATTGTCCAGATCCAAGCTGGAGGCTGACATCCTCAATACATATCTATGAGGTTGAGTCGTCAGTAAGGATAAATAGAAGGCTGTATATTGTTACTGATCATCTATTCTTGGTAACTCCTAATACTTAGAGTTAAATTGGTTCCAAGGTGATCCAGGATAATTTTTTTGGTTGTTTGTTTCAAATACTTTTCCAGATTCAGCCGCTCTGGCCATTTAAATGCCTAGTCATTTAAGTATTGGGTCATTTGTCTCCACATGTAAAATTGTTTGAACTAAATACAGAACCTCACAGGGAAACTTACTAAAATATTTCTAGTATCATACAGGGAAGAAAATGAAATTTCAACTTTTCATAGAAAGCCCAGATTTTCTATCTCTGTTGCCAGGAAAGTAGCTAATGAGGCAGTAGTTGCATCTGGTTGGAAGATAAACTAACCTGTCCGTGTTTTATCAGTCATCATGACATTGGAACTATTGTTTCTGGACAACACATATATGATTTACAATTCATATGTTTTGATATTATTATTAAGTGTTATTTCATAAATTTCAATTCAATTAAAAACACAGATCTCCATGAAAGTGAGTCATAAGTAAAGAGGTTAAGAAGCAAAGTCCATTTTGCTCATAGCTCCTCTCTCTCTGTCGCTGGGTTCCTTGGGTTCTGTTCAGTATTTAACTGTGGGTGTTTGCCTCTGCTTCTATCCGTCACTGGATGAAGGCTCCAGGATGGTTATAGATATCAAGTTCACTATCAGGAATGGTCATTCGAGGTGGTCTATACACTATTGCAAAGAATGGCCTGGCAAAACGAGCAGAGACAGCTGAGCCGAACAAGGGAGAGCTCTTGGACCCCAGACCAACAGCTGGGAGGCCAGCATGGGACTGATCCAGACCCCCTGAATGTGAGAGTCAGTGAGGAGGCCTGGGTTACCTATGGGGTCCTGAGCAGTGGATCAGTGTTTATCCCTTGAATACTAACAGACATCCTGTGTCCATAACACAAAGAGGGTTGCTCTCTGCCTGGACTCTTAGGGAAGTGCCTGGACCCTACCCTGAGTAAAATGATAGACTCTAGATATCCCCTATGCTGAAAGAATTGGCAATAGGGTGGGAGGATGGGGGTGATGGTGGGGGGGTGCGGGAGGAGGGGAGGGAGAGGGAACTGGGATTGACATGTAAAGCAAGCTATTTCAAATTAAAATAAAAAAAGAAGCAAAGTCCATTTCCTAGCCTCAAGTGCTATATGCATGAATAAGGAAGAAGTCATTCTTAATAATAAAAGTCTAATCTAATGGATATCACTTGACAATTATTTTTTAATTAATTTTACTTAAGTTAAAAACAATCTTATTTTACATAAAAATCCCAGTTCTCTCTCCATTCTGTCCTCCCATTCCCTCCAACATCCTTCCATTCTACCCCATTTCCCAGGGATGGTGAAGCCTCCCATGGGGATCATCATTCGGACAATTATTTTGAACAATTTCTTAGAATGAAATGCAGCAACATCAACTAGGAAGAAAAAATTGATACAGTCTCTCAAATCTAGAATACAATGAGTACATTTTCGAGCATGCTAAAAAATGATTGATGATTGCATTCATTGCTTAAAACACTTCTAAATCACTCCAATTTTGAAGTTACAGTATAAAAGGAGAAACCATTATATCACAAAAAGATTGTAGAATGTGTATTCATTTTCTATTATTGCTACAACAAATTACCACAAATTTAGTGGCTTACAATAACACTGATCTTTATTTCACAGTTCTGTAAGTTAGCAAACACTGTCAGGCACCATTGTACTAAAAACAGTTGTTGGTAGAATATCTTTTCTTTATGAAAATTTAGGAGACAACTCATTTATTAATTTACCTATGCCAGCTTCTAGAAAGCAGCAGCATTCCTTCACTCCTGGTGTGTCCCTCTATCTTCAAAGCCTGTAGTGTAACAACATCATACCTCTATATAAATCTACCCAGATAATCCAGGTCCATTACCCTATTGAAGATTTCAGAATGAATCATATTTTTGGTTGCCTTTGATATACAAAGCAATATATTTACTGGTTTGGAGGAAAACATATGAGAGGTTTTTAGATGGAATATTATTTCACCCACTACAGAATAAACAAAGGTAGATTTTGTGAAGACTCTTGAGGTGTGACTGGGCCTCCATGGTCATTTGCCTATCATGTGCCTATCATATGCAAAATATGTAGATCAATTTCCATCACTGCAAAAAATAAAGTAATATAAAGAATAATGTCTGCTCTTTAATGGTCCCCACATTTTCATTTTACAACTTTCAGTATGATAAACCCTTTCCTATACAATGCATATTATTTTTGAATTTTAAAGTTTCATTAATAGCTAACAATCATACAGTTGAATGGGCCACAGTGTGATATTTCAGCATATGTTTATAATATGTACTGGGCTAATCAAGGTAATTAGCATTTCTTATTTTTTGATAATTCTTTGTGATTGCCTGGTTCCACAATTCTCGTTTTCCATGAAACATTTAAAAGGTCACCAAGAACTATAATCGCTTATACTGTTCTGTGGAACACTGAAACTTATTTCTCCCATCTAATTTAGTTTTAGTTCCTGTTATTCCTACTCTGTATCTTCCCTCCCACCTTTTATCAACTAGTAATTCTATATCCAAATTGAAATTTTATAGCCTTAATATATAATTTTAAAACAAGGAATATTTGTCATTATGCATTTGGCTTATTTCACTTAAAATAGTACCTTCCACCCATTCTTACTCTGTTTTAAGTGATAAGACGTCTTTGTTTTCATAGCAGAATAATCTTCCTTTACTCACACACACACACAGACACACAGACACACACACACATACACACACACACACATATATATATACATACATATATATGTATATATATGTAATATACAACTTAGATGTTGTAAGGATGGCCACAATAAACATAGGAGTACAGATTTCTCTATTAGATGCTGATTTCATTTTGTTTTACTTAACATATCTGGGAATGGTATAACTGGGTGATGTGTCAGTTTTACATAGAACTTTTACTCTTTTCTTCATAATGACTAGAAGAATTTGCTATGGTATTTAAAAGTTTTCCTTCATTTATGTCTTCAAAAATGAGATGGACTTGAAGTTTATTGTTGCTATGGTTACTTTTAGTGTGCCTTAGGCTACAAATTCTTCTAGTGATACCTTGTTTTTAGAGTGGGAGCTGGATTTTGAGGAATATTTTATCAATGCATGTTCCTCCCTTAGACATTGCCTTTCCTTTATGCTGCATCTTTGTGTCTCAATTTTGCAACTTTTTATAAGAGAGGCCCCATGACTTCTTCCCATTGTTCTGAGGAAACCTCTGTTTTAGGACAGCAGTGTTTCCTTAGATTCTAATGGAAGTTACTTTCTTCATGTTCCTTTCTCCTAAGGCAGTGATTCTAAAACCTGCATGCATTTTGCAGCTCAACCCAGAGGTAGCAGGTTGTTGTTGTTTTTCCTCTCATTTCCTTTTCAATTCCCCAAGGACAATGGTGTTCTTGGTCTTTTCTACCCCTATGCATGCAGTAAAATTCTTTCACTTAGGGCTGATGGAAAGAAGGTCCCCATGGAGTTTTCTACTATTCTGTCAATATCTGCTATGCCTCCTTCCCGTTTCTGTAGTTCAAATGGGATTTTCTGGGGCCTTTAAAACTTTTTAGCAAATTTCTGTTGAAGAGTGAACAAAAAACCATAGCAGAGCATATGTATTCTTCAGGTTGAAGCCCCAGAGGTTTTTATTTTGCATACCACAATTAATTCTATATTAGGATTCCTAAGAGAACTCACAGAGTTTGGAGGCTCCCTCCTTCTCTAGTAAGTCAGTGACTTGTCTAATGGAAGCAGAGCCAGATACCCACTGCTAAACACTGAACTGAACTCCTGGAACCCAGTGACAGAGAGGTAGGAGTGATGAGCAAAGGGGTCAAGTCTGTGCTGGTGAAACTCACAGAGACAGCAGACCTGACAATGGGGAGTTCTTGGACCCCAGACTAATGGCTGAGAGGAAAGCATGGGACTGATCCAGACCCCCCTGAATATGGCGTCAGTGAGGAGGCCTCGGCAATCTCTGTGGCATTAGGTAGTAGATCAGTGTTTACCATGGTGCACGAGTGAACTTTGGGAGCCCATTCCACATGGAGGGAACCTCTCTCAGCCTGAACATATGGAGGAGGGCCTAGACCCTGCCCTAGATAAAGTGACAGACACTAGAGATCCCCCAGCGAGGGCCTCACAGTCCCTGGGGAATGGTGTGGGGATTGGGTGGGGGGCTGGGGCAGTTGGTAGAGGGGCAAGGGAGGAGATGTGGGAGAAGAAGCTGGGATGGACATGTGAAGCAAGCATGATTCTAATTTAAAAATATATTGAGAAAAAGGAAATTTGAATATTCACATAATAGTAAATGGAAATGAATATTCACAACCATTCTTTACTTTAGTCAGGTTTTAAGTTAGTATCTTCAGCTATTTTGAATTTGAGTGTCGATTCATGCCAACCCTTGAGAGTTACCTGGGCTAGCAAACACATGACCAAAAGAAGAAAATTATTCCATGTAAATTTCTTGTTAGAGGTTTCTTTACTGATTTCTTGTCTCTAACTATCCAATTAGCATTATCTGTTTGCTTCTGGTGCAAAGTGTTCAAGCCCTCAAAGCTACCTTCATCATTTGATATTATTGTTTCCTTTGCTATTGACAGAAACAGAAACAGCTTTAAGGTATGCTTTCAACCTATATCATTATTGCTAATTAGTTTTTTCCCCTTAGACTTATATTACTTCTAACACTTTCTGCTGATTAAAAAAAGCTTAGAAAATTCACTGTATAGCAGTATCAAATTTGAGGATGAAGCATATTTGGTTTACTATGTTTAGATATTCTATAACTTCAGTATATTAATAACATAGATTATAAACAGGTATTCTGAATGTAAATTATATAATAATTATGGTGTAAGCAATACAACTCTGCTCTTAAAAATAATAATATGGTATATATTAGAATATCATTAATAATTAAAAGAATGGAAATAAGAGGCAGAACAAAACTGATGATTCTCTCTGCAAAGTACTTACTAGACTAGGCCAAACTTGTTCATTTCTACCTATGATATTATACAGGAAATTCACACGTAATAACTGATCTATTGTCTCCAATTAATATGAGAAATACTTAATAAAGTATTAAGGCTATTTTTGTTTGAAAAGAATTATTGGCTAGTGGCATATTTACATTTTGGAAAATTGTTAAAATGCTTGAAATTTTTAAGTAAAAGAGCAGTTATTTTGGTTGGTATTTTGAAACTATGAGAAAGGATTACACTAAATCATTACTCATTGGTTATTAGCAATTAGTGTCGGATGAATTAACTACATTGCTATTCCCTTAAACCACTTGTTGACATGGAAAAATAAAGTATGTGAGAAAAAGTGAATTTACAGAATTAAAATGTCAAATACTAAAATAATTAGGGAATAATAAATCACAAAAGGCAACTTTTGTTTCTCCGTACATATCCTTAGAGCATGTATCATCACTGTGACATAATTCATTGGCACTTCTTCTGAAAGTTCTCAAAATCTTAAGATCACAAAAGTCATTGTTGTCCACCCAGAACAACTTTGGTCATTGACAATGATCATTTCATTGTAGTTATTTAGGAAACATGCTTAATGATACCAAATCATCTGCATTCCTAGTTTAATTCACAAAATTACTGTGTGATCCTGAACAAGATGCTTTTGTGAATGATATTAGCTATATATACTTAATTCTGTGATGATTTATTATGATTTCAATAAAAGAACCTAATTTGTTGATAGGGATTAAGTTTGGTTTGGCTTTGTTTATTGGTTTGCCCCCTTAAACAGTTGTTTCTTGGCAGTGAGATTAAAGAGACTGCAAAATTAGCATTCACCAACAAAAACACGCATCAGTCTCAAGGGCAGAAAGAGTGATGGGTAAGAGTCTTATGGCCCCTCTTCAATAACAAGTGGGTAAGCAGGGGCCTGGAGTATTGATGGGGCAACCCTAGGTCACCTAAGCTTAGCAGGCATTGTTATAGATGAAGAGAAAGTCACTGGCTATGGCCTGGCCTGACCACTGAGGTATAATTTCCTTGACAAATGAGGCTGCTGCCCAGGGCTTGTTTGATGTACTCCTCTTGAGCAGCCTTCAGGTTCTCCTTCATCTTTACCACAGCCTTTAGAGCAGAGGCCTGCAGGGCTTAGTCATAAGAGAATGTCTATTGCTTTAGCAGTGGTCACTTATTGATAGAATCAAGGTTGATGGATTCTTCTTCCTTACTCTGCCCTCAAGACATGAGAGTGACCCCAAGAATATCAGGGGACAGTGTTCAATAAAGTGTGACAGTTGTCATTGCAATCTCCTCACTAGAAAATTTCTGGGTGCTAGCACGACCAGAGGTGAACATATTGGGTTTCAGCAATGTGTCTTCCAGATTGACACAGTTGTCTACCCAATCTGGTAGATATCAGTCAGTACCTTCTTAGTTTCATACTGAAAGTACTTCCAGTCATGTTTTCTTTCAGGGAGGATTTCAAGCTCCCCAATGGATATAATGCTATTCTGCTGACAGATGCTGTTGTAACAAGTCAGAACATTGGCATTTTTGATGATGGCAAGAGCTGAGTGTGTATGTTCCCCAATGTTTAGCCCACAATGCCTCTTGGTAAAGTCAGTGCCATTCTTCTTATACACAGCATTCAAACGCCCATTACAGCACTTAGGTGGTGGTCTTTCCATTGGTTCCTGCCAGGGGAAGCATTCTATCATCTACCTTAATGCCCGAGACACTGTGCATGGACTTGATAACTTGGGGGAAGGGACATTCATCATCTGCCTTCTGATACAGTGTCTCTTGGAAGAGGACTACCCCCTTTCTCCCTCACCCCTCCCACCCAATCGAGGGATTCACTTGATCAGCAACTGGTGGTAGAAGCACCTATCCTCCTCGGTGTTATCACTCACTGTCAATGGATTTCAGCCTCTTGGTAATGCTTCTTGTAGATTCATCTACAAACAGGATGCCCTTGCCTGGAGTCCCAATTTGGTGAGCGATGTTAACACCTTCTCATCCAGGGGTCAGTGCTGGTTATTAGTAGGAAAATAGTGACAGGGGCAGTAGGTTCCTTGCACAGGAGGGAGTGGGTCTGCTGGATATGGCAATGGGTAGGAGAAAGAACTGAGGAGCAAATGCTGGTAGGGTCCCCAGCGTCCCATTCTGAGGAACATTCCAAGAGAATATGTTCTATTTGGGGACAGGATGTTGTGTTCACTATTATTAAAAGGAAAATGCATATACAAATGGGGATATACTACTTTACATTACAAAAGAGCTCAGATAAAGTCTAGTCAGAGGAGATAAATGCTTACTAGAATATTGTTGCTGTTATTATTATGTTGCAGTATCTCATTTGATATGCTGCTTAGTGATCAGAATATACTCACACTATCAATGAGTCCAACCAAGTAAAATTTACTTGAGGCCTATTGGATATGACCAAGAAACATGTGTACACAGCATGTAGTTTACCCATGCAAAATAACTTAATAGCTCATAGAAATCAGAATTACAGTCTTGGCTATCAAGGATCACTGGAAAATGGCTATCAATAATTTTATCAAGTTTCAAACTCTTTTTCTCACCTGAGATTGAATAGAAAAAAAAGAAATACTAAAATAGTATTCTGAATGAACTGATTATGGGCATAGCCAGTTGTTTTACAAGAGAGCTAAAGAGAAAGAAGTCCTTTGTGGTTCTTTATTCAGACAGAAAATGAAAAGTAGACAAGACATTGAAAGAACTGATTACTAGTCCAAAAAGCCAAAATTGAAATAATAAATAAAGAATATTCGTCTTATAAAGATGAGAGAGAAAAATACCAGAAATCTCCTGGGATCTTTTCTTGCACAATAATACAAAGGAGGAAGGAATAAAGGAAGAACAGTTGAGTCTTTAGTGCAGTAAATAAGAATATACTTGCAACCCTTTCTTAAAAAGTGGTTGTGGATATCCCTATGGAATAGTATAATGTTCAGATTTTCAGGGTTATACTTGTAAAACGGACGTACTTATCATTGTAAAGAGAAGTGCTGGAATAATGGTCATGAGAATTAGAAATGCAAAAGCCCAATTGCTCTCTATATCAATCCTCGAGAATCCGTGAGTGATTGCGCCCTCTGTGTATTCCCTAGTGCTTTTTCCAGGCCAATTTTAAATAGCTCCAGCAATAAATTTCTGCCATTTCTTCTGGGAAGCTATTCCACTACCTAATTAAATTTGTGAGTTGACAACTTTTCCTGACATTCAGACTAAATTTTCCCATGTTCAATTTCAACCTGCTATTCCCATTTCTGCAGCACATGCTTGTATCAGCCCATGTAATCCCCATGCTTCCTCACTACCTACAATTCTCAATGCTGTTCCTTAATTTTACTATCCTGTTGAAGTGAGTTCTTTGGAGAAAAATAGTCCTTGCAAGATCAGTGACTACACGTGGCTTAATATAGACTTAAAAGCAGGTTTGTTTTGAAAACAAAGAGATGAATTAGTGAGGTGAAATGCACAATATTACAGAATCTCAAGTCATTAAATAAATTGAGACTCAGGAAAGAAGCAAATGTTGGACATTCTTCTCTCCTTCAGGGTCAATATATCACTCCATATTTTAAAAGTAGAGGCCATCCCATCTTTGCCTTTTCTAGACTTACTTAATATACAGAGTTGTACTTTTCTCATACAACTGAAGGAGGCAGGGAAAGCAAACCTAATATTTGAACCATCATTATTTGTGAATGAGGTTCCTCAGATTTGCTGTATCATCTCAAATGAGCTTCTTTTCTTTGCTGTGATCGGACAGGGATCTAGGAAATTCAGTGTGCATTTTTCAAGCTTAGAATCAATCCATTTTTAGGTAGGAGCCCTGCCTTTGAGTTGTCAGTGTTTGAATCAAGAGATGAGTTTTCAGTATTACAACATTGCTTGCAAGTATGTGAAGATATATCGATGTTGTTTTGTTGTGATTTGTTATTTTCAGAGTAAACCAGTTGTGATGTGATTCATCTATGAGTTACACTCTAGGAATGAGTCAGGAATTACACAGTGGAATATTTTGGGTAATTGTTAAGCAAATAGGATAATTTCAAGCAAAATATATGCAAACTCCAGAGTGTTTTGGCAGAGTGTGGGCAGAGAGATTTCTTACCATTATGGAAAATTGCCTGGTAGGCAAGACTCACATTTAACTTAGAATGTATGAAACTTTAGCTTGAACACACTTGTTGAATTCTTAAAATTCAAGAGAGAAAGTAGGTAAGAAACTGATTCTAAAAAATAGTCTGCCTTTTTAAAGACAACACTATTGGGCTGTTTTATCCAATATTTGCCATTAGTATGTGCTGAATAGCATAAATTGTACAAAGAAAAATGAAGTACCATGTATTATTGCTAACATTTCAGAAAATGTTTTACATCCAAATGAGTTGTACCTTAGGCAATATCTACTTTTATTTATTATCTTGCAGCAGTATACTTCATAAAAGAGTTAATATGTATATCCTGCTCAGAATACTCACAGTCCTTGGCCTCTTGAACTTTCCGTTGAGAATATAGCCAAAGTAGAAATTAAAACTGTTAAGAAAAATCATCATATTACTCTTAAGGTTCCTATCACTACATCACATAACTCTTATTAGTCATTTCCAAATGAATAATAAAAACACAGGACACACAGAACTGTGGAGAAACACACTGAAAACATGTTGGAATAATAGAGATAATTGAAAATAAGAATATTGAATATTGAAGTACAGAGTAGGTTAGTGGTTAAATCTCTAGGACAGTAATTTATCAGACATTGATGGTATCAGTGGTATAAATGTTCACTATACAAACAAATAAGTGTACTGCTCTTCAATCATATGAGATGACAATAATTCCAAACTGTGGGTAGGTTAGAGGAAGAATGAAGCAGTTGTGATTAATATGTTGAATTTGACATTATACTACTTACAGAGTTTTGTGTTCCTAAAATATGCTCTATGGTGTCCCATGATCCAGACCATTGGAAAGATTTTTAGCAGTACTTAGGACTTTCAATAAATTGTATAATTATTTCTGTAATCATATGCAAAGAAATTTCAAATATTTATACAACAAAGATGTTGAGAAAACCTACCTTAAATCTAAAAATGGAAAAGGCAAGATAAAACAATATGTTTGCACAAAAACAGCAGTTGCGTAAACAATACACACATGGTTTTAAAAGATACATCTGTTAAGAAAATTGAGATTGATGGATCTATAAAAAGCAGAAGGAAATGAAGACAGACAGAAAACATGGACATACATATATAAACACATTATTGGACATTAAACACTCAAGAATATGTAAACATTTAGCAAATGTATTTCTAATGTGAATATTTGTCAAATATAAGAAAGAAACATTGCTTGCACAAGATCAAGTCAATTAAAAATTCTATCATGGATTGGAGGGAGTGGTTTACCGTACACTATCACTAGCTATGGAGCTGTTGGTAGTTTATGGCTACTGGTGGAAGGAAAGTCATTCATCTTTAGGGGTGTGGTCACTGTTAGGTTACTAATATCCCATTAGATGGCCCAATACAAATGTGCATATGGATAAACTCCATTGTATTCAATGAGTTTTACGAAATTAGAAAAAAACAGAACTTGAAGTTGGGAAGGAGATGTGGTGTGTGTACGTGTGTGTGTGTGTATGAAAATTTCAAAGAATACATCTTTTTTAAGCCAGAAACAATACATTATCAATAAAGCTAGGTATGTTGAGTAACACATGTGACCGTGAAGGTGTATGGAATATGATAAGGACTTCATAGAATCCAGAAGAGGACAACAGATACCTTAGGACTTGAGTTACAATTTTGATATGTCATATCCGTGATGAGAAACAAACCTGGAACATGATGGAGAGCATCCAGTGATCTTAATCAGTAAACAATCTCTTCAGTTGCCAATAAGGGTTTTCTTAATTCATATCTAAAAATAATTCAAACTCACGCCCTTGAAAATCTCTTCAAAGCTGATGATATTGGGAGGTTAAAGTTAAAGGAGGGGGGGCGAGTGTTAAGAGACGATTTTTCCTTGAGAGAAGCCTTCCCGCCAGCCTGGTTCCAGAGCCGCTTTCCTGCCAGCCTGGTTCTAGAGCCGTATCAGTCCCAAATAAACACACAGGAGACTATATGAATTATGAAGCTGTTGGCCTTGCTTGTTTCTTACTGGCTAGCTCTGACTTAAGTAATTACCCCATAATTGTTAATCTAAGTATGTCTCTTACCGGAGAATGGTTCCGGGCTTCCTAACCCCATGGCATTACATCTTGACTCTCCTGTGTTTCTCCTTCCCAGAATCCTCCTAGATTCCTAGCCCCACCTATCTAGATTCCTATTGGCCAGCAGTAATTTATTGACATATACACAGGACTTCCACAACAGGTGAGCAATGAGAACCAAGCTTGACAACCTGAGTTCATTGCTTGCAACCACCATGTTGGAAGGAGTGAAACCACTTGAGAAATTGCACTTTTGCTCTGCATGTGCACACACATGCACATATGCACAATTCTGTGTACACACCATGTTAAAAGTTTGGAAAAATATAAATCACATTAAGACCATCCATAGCAAGGTTGTGATGGTGGTATTAATAACAAATGACTCCTAATAAATGGGATAAGAGCAGAAAGAATATCATATATTGTCAAAATAGTAAGGCAATTGTAATCATGAAGGAAGTAGAAATAAGTATGAATTAAACAATAGAATTTGGAAACACATTAAACAAATAAATTTATAGATAGATTCATATTTATGGTTGAAGACTTCAAACTTCTTTTTTAAATGATAAAAATGGCAAGCAGGGTATCAGAAAGGAAAGAATAATTAATTCTTCCAACTAACAGAATCAAATTGATTTTAATAAATCCACTTTTGAACAGCAAGTTAAACTTTGTTTTCATGTATTTTCAGGACAATCAACACTCTAAATCACCTTATGATTTATAAACTAGACCTTCATATAAAAGAACTGAAGTAATTTAAATCATGTTAGAATTGTAATGAAATATATCAATAACAAAAAAGGATTTCAAAACACATGGAAATGAAACAGCACACAATTCAACTTATTTGTCAGTAAAAATGCTCAAGAAAATTAAAAACTAAATAAAATGAAAGCACAAGATTTGAAATATAACTAAAACAAGGCTTAGATAAAAGTTCTAGTGATAATATTTTAGGGTATTCATGTGAGTTAGAAAAACATAAGTGTTTCTTGGGCATTTTCTGGGGGGGGGTCTTTTTTTCTGTCTGTTTATTTTATCCTATTACAATTTGCTTGTTTTTGTTTTATCCTACGTTACTTTATTCATTCTTTTTTATTGCTTTAATTTTAAATAGCTTGCTTCACATGTCAATCCCAGTTCCCTCTCCCTCCCCTCCTCCCACACCTTTCTCCTTCCCCCCAACCTCCCACCCTATAGCCACTTCCTTCCACATAGGGGATATCCACAATCTGTCATTTCGCTCAGGGCAGGGTCCAGGCACTCCCCTAAGAGTCCAGGCTGAGAGATCATCCCTCTTTGTGTTACAGACAGACGAAATCCATTTGTATGCCAGGGATAAATACTGATCTACTGCCCAGGGCCCCATGGGATGCCCAGGCCTCCTCACTGATTCTCACACTCAGGGGGGGGTTCCAGATCAGTCCCATGCTGGACTCCCAGCTGTCAGTCTGGGGTCCAAGAGCTCCTCATTGTTCAGATCAGCTATCTCTGCCAGTTTTGCCAACCCATTCTTTGCCAATTTGCTTATTACTCCTCTCTCTCTTTCACTGGGTTCCATGGGTTCTGTTCAGTGTTTAACTGTGGGTGTTTGCCTCTGCTTCCATCAGTCACTGGATGAAGATTCTAGGATGGCATATAAAGTAGAAGTCAAGTTCAATATCAGGAATGGGCATTTAAGGTGGTCTCTCCACTATTGCTTAGCTTGCCAGTTGGTATCATCCATTTAGATCACTAGAGGTCTCACTGGTACCAGATCTCTCTTCAAACCTATGACTCCCTCTATTATGGTATTTCTCATCCTGTTTTCCCCCTCTTCTACCCCCTACTCAACCTAACTGTTCCCCCATTACCCCACTCTCTCTTCCTCTTCTTCCCCTATCTTCTTCCCAGCTCCCACTATCCCCCACCCCCTGCCGTGTTCCCAATCTTTTCAGGAGATCTTGCCTCATTCCACTTCTCTGGGGAACCATGCATATTTCTTTTAGGTTCTTTTCTGTTTCCCAGAATTTCTGTCAGTGGAAATGCAGACTGGCACTATCCTGATCCATGTCTAAAATCCATATATGAGTGAGTACATACTATGTTTGTCTTTTTTTGACTGGGTTACCTCACTCAGGATGGTTTCTTTAAGTGCCATCCATTTGCTTGTGAGTTTCAAGATTCCATTGTTTTTTTCCGCTGAGTAGTACTCCATTTTGTAAATGTGCCACATTTTCTCTAGTCACTCTTCATTGAGGGGCATCTAGGTTGCTTCCAGGTTCTGCTATTACAAATAATCCTGCTATGAACATAGTGGAACAGATGTCCTTGTTATATGAATGTGGATCTTTTGGAAATAGGCCTAAGAGTGGAATTGCTGGTCTTGTGGTATATTGATTCCCGTTTTCCTGAGGAATCTCCATAATGATTTTCAAAGTGGTTGTACGAGTTGGAACTCCTACCAGCAATTGAGGAGTGATTCCCTCTCTCCACATCCTCTCCAGTATGAATTGTCTTTGGTGATTTTGATTTTAGCCATTCTGATGATGTTTCAGAGTTGTTTTGATTTGCATTTACCTGATGGCTAAGGATGTTGAGCACTTTCTTAAGTGTCTTTCAGGCATTTTAGACTCCCCTTTTGAGAATTCTCTATTTTGTCCTGTAAGTGTTGTGGGGACTTGCTTCATGAGTTGTTTGTAAATTTTGGAGATCAGCCCTCTGTCAGATATGGGGTTAGTGAATATTTTTTCCCATTCTGTGGGCTACCCTTTTATATTATTGATGGTATCCTTTGCCTTACAGAAGCTTCTTAGTTTCAGGAGGTCCTATTTGTTAATTGTCAATCTCAGTGTCTGTGTTCCTGGTGTTATGTTGAAGAAGCAGTCTCCTGTACCAATTCGTTGAAGAGTATCTCCCACTTTCTCTTCTAAGAGTTTCAGTGTGATTGGATTTATGTTGAGGTCTTTGATCCATTTGGAGTTAAGTTTTGTGCAAGATGATAGACATAGATCTATCTGCATTCATCTGCATGCCTATATCCAGTAATGCCAGCACCATTTGTTGAAGACACCTTCTTTTTTCCTTTGTATAATTTTAGCTTCTTTGTGAAAAATCATGTGTTCATAGGTGTGTGGGTTAAAATTAGGGTTTTCAATTCAATTCCATTGGTCTACCTGTTTATTTTTGTGCCAACACCAAGCTGTTCTCAGGACTATAGCTCTGTAATAGAGCTTGAAGTTAGGTATGCTGATGCCTCCTGAAGTTCCTTTATTGCATAGGGTTGTTTTGGCTATCCTGTTTTTTTATTTTCCATATAAAATTGATTATTGTTCTTTAAAGGTCTGTGAAGAATTGTGCTGGAATTTTGATAGGGATTGTATTGAATCTGTAGACTGCTTTTGGCAAGATTGCCATTTTTATTATGTTGACCCTACCAATCCAAGGGTATGGGAGATCTTTCCATTTTCTGGTATCCTCTTGATTTCTTTCTTTAGAGACTCAAAGTTCTTGATATACAGGTATTTCACTTCTTTGGTTAATGTTATCCCTGCTTATTGATGCTGTTTATGGCTATTGTAAAGGGTTATGTTTCTCTCATTTCTTTCTCAGCTATCTGCAAATAGTGAAAGGTTGACTTCTTCTTATCCTATTTGTATCCCCTTGATCTCTCCTTTTGTTGTCTTATTGCTCTAGCTAGACCTTGAAGTACAATATTGAAGAGATATGGAAAGAGTGGACAGCCTTATCTTGTTCCTGATTTTAGAGGAATCGTGTTGAGTTTCTCTCCATTTAGTTTGATGTTAGCTGTTGGTTTACTGTATATTGCTTTTATTATGTTCAGGTATGTTCGTATTATCCCTGATCTCTCCAGTACCTTTATCATGAAGGGGTGCTGGATTTTGTCAAAGGCTTTTTCAGCATCTAGTGACATGATCATGTGGTTTTTCTTTCACAGTTTGTTTATATGGTGAATTACATTGATAGATTTTCTAATGTTGAACCATCCCTGCAACTGTTTGAGTTGTTTCCTTCATTTGTTTGGTTGTTTTCTTCTTGGTACTCTTTAGGTTCTTTAAGAGATTTATTTCTTGAATTTTTTGGTTTGTCTTTTCCTCCACTTCATGTATTTTTGGTTGTTTTTTCTTCTATTTCTTTAAGGGATTTACTTGTTTCCTATTTGAAGGTCTTTATCATCTTCATAAAATAATTTTTAAGGTCTGTCTATTCTGTGTCATCTATGTTGTGCTTTTCAGGTCTTGCTGGCGTTTTGTCTCTAGATTCTGGTGGAGCATGTTTGTCTTTCTATTGCTGAGTGAGATGTTATTCTGTCTTCTTCCCATCTCTTCTTCCAGTGGGTGCAGGTGGGGTATTTCTGTCTCCACTGGTCTCTGTCTTTCCTGAAACTGAAGCTGAGATGCTGGAGGGTGTGGTCTGGATGGACTGAAGCCTTTCATGTGTGTGTGACCCTCTGGATGCCAGGAGTGGGCCCCCAGAATATTGAGGGAATGGATGATGGGCGGCAGGGGGTGGTCCCATGGGGACCCAAGCTCACCTGAAGCTTTGGATTTTGGAGGGTGGGGTCTGGAATGACTGATGCCTTTCCTGTGTGTGTGGGTCCTCTGGATGCAGATTGTGGGCCTGGGAAGATTGAGGGAGTGAGTGATGGGCAGAGGAGGATTCCCAAGGGGACCCAAGCTAACCTGAGGCTGGGGATGCCAGACAGTGGATTCTGGAAGGACTGATGCCTTTCCTGTGTGGGCGGGTCCTCTGTATACCAGGAGGAGGCCCCAGAATATTGAGAGAGTGGGTGATGGATGACAGAGGGGTGGTCCCAGGGGGACCTAAGCTCACCTGAAGCTGGGGATACTGGAAGGTGGGGTCTGGAAGGCTATTTTATTCATTGTTTAAATGATATTTCTTTCCCAAAGAGAAACAGAAATGATGAGGATCCAAATGGGAGGTAGTTTGAAGAGGAGCTAAGAGTACTGGGGGCAGGGTAAACCACAGTCACAGCATATGGTATGAAAAGAATTCAAATTTCAATTAAAAAAAAGAAGGAAGCTATGGCAACAGCAATAATGTTTGGCCTCATTTCATGAATCCTGTAGAATATATTTCCTTTTCCCGGAGAACCAGAAGACTCTAAAGTCATCCTTACAAAGATTCTGTATGCAGCAGAACATACTTCCTGGCTGTCAAATGAGAACGCTGCTATAATAAAAGGAGAAGCAGGAAGTGAGACAAGATAGGGTTGTAGTCTCAATGGGAGTATCTGTTGGGGCGTGATTCAGGAAGGATTTAATTTACCATACCATAGCAAACCCCCTACCAGGGACACTGCATTTTTCACACTGGTATGGTTACACCTAAGAGATTTTACAAGGTTGGGGGACACAGCACATGCATACCCCCTAACTCCCTCCATGTCCCTGCACACACACACGTGGTCATGGAGAAACTGTTTATCAAACTGATGCTTTCTCTATTCATAGTATTTCCTAATTTTTAATGAAGTGGAATTTTATATTTTGAAATATATTCAAGTAATTTAACTAACGATAACAAAATTGGTTTAAATTCTAAAATATTGTAAATAAAATATTTAAAAAGTAAAGGATACATTCCTACTAAAGGAAATATGCCTAATGTAAACAGGAAATATGAGAATAACAGCACCTGAAAGCTCACACTGGGTGAAGATGGGTGCTTGTGTTTATTAGAAGTTGATGTTATGTGGTGTTCCAAGTGCCTGGAGTTTCCAAGATGGTCCTATTCCAGACCAATAGCTTCAATATATTTGTGGGGGGGGCAGTCAGGGTGGTTTTGAGGGTCTCAAACATGTTCCAACATTTCTGTTAGGTATAGTCTAATAAGAACTCTTTGTAGTGGTTCCATTTTTGTGACAAGTACTTTCCTTAGTTCTGAGTGATTTTGATCCATACTTGAAACCTTGATAGAGGTATCCATGCTACCACATCTTGCCCAGTGTGTACTTGAAAAATTAGTTATCTTCCTGTAGACACCACCAATACTCAGGAAATGCTTGTGCAAAGCATTTCTTTGATTTAGCCTTAGCCGCAGTGGCTGCAAAATGCTGTACTAGAAAGTTGGGGTGACTCAGGATTGAAAGACTTGAGCTTCTATAAGTCATTAAATCTCTTGCTTTTAAGGGTTTATCCTTCAGTACTATATTATTCTGAGTGTTTAAGATGACAACTTGTTTTTCTTATTATACATATTAATATCCTCGTCCCTTATCACTCTGATTTCCTTCACAGATAAGCTATTATAATATTCCCCACAGGATTTCCCACTTAGTAGTTAATAGTGTACCTTAAATGCTTATATCTTAGAGTATTTTACTATATGTAGTAATTAAAGACTGTGAATCATTCCAAATATTGTCTGGAAGATAAACTATTTATCATTCTTGTGTTGTACTGTCCATAAAGCCTTAGGACACTGTAAAAATTCAGATATGTCTTTTGGGGCTGTATAATAAGAACAGATTTTTCAGAGTTGTCAATGAGCTAATAATCATTTTAATTAAGACATCATTAGCGTATTCTTTGTCACAATATTTGTTACAACAGAGTACTCATGACTACTTCCGTAGTATCTACAAAGAACAAGTTTATATGTATAGCTTACTTCTTCTCTGCCCTTATCACAATTGCTCAAAGGATCATTTCATGGTTTGGGTTGAGAATATCCCTTAAATTCTAATGTGTTAAGGAGCAGTAAGTTCAGATGTGGGGAGCCCTAGAAACTAATTGAAAGCTCTCACTGATTGCATTATTATGCCAATTAATTGTTATATTTAAAATTTTAATAGACCATTGGTATGTTATGGTTGAAGGCATTAGTTTCCTTGGAGTGTGCCTTTAGGTATATGTCATATGTAATTCTGAAAATTAAAGTAAAATAAATATATTTAAAATCTTGTTGACTTGATACCCTAAAGATATGGTGTTTCCAGACTAACCTACAAACTTCACACATTTCCATTCAAAGTGCCCCCAAATTATTTGGAGAGAAAATTTGACTGATTCTACCATGAATATAGAAATATAAGGAACTAAGATTGTGAAATAACAAGATTGGAGTTGTAGCACACTCTGCCAGGTTTTACATAGTGAAAAAAACGAAGCATACTAATTGTTACAAGGACCATTTAACAGTCACATCTCTGACAAAAGACATATCTAGCAACATAAAAATATTACAAGCATAAATTGTAGAGAAGCAACCCATTTTTCCAATGGTTAAACAAGTCTTCACGTGCTATATTAAGATATACTCAATATTTTGCATAATTAAAATATCTATTATAAAATATGACAATTCATGTACTATCAGGGGAACAAAATGATGGAAACTATTCTATATCACTGGTTGATGACAAAATTATGTTGGCCAAGAAGATTTAGCAATTTCTTACAAAGTTCAACACATATTACATGACTTGGTAATTGTTCTCATGGCAATTGATATGGAATAAGTGAAAATTTGTCTTCACATAGGCAATAGACATTCATGATTATAGATATTTATCAAAGATGGAATAAAATTAGATGTCTTTAAACAGGTAAATAAATCAAACTGGCAATTGTTCCAATAGATTATAACTTAGAAATATAGCAAAGAAATAATGATATAAACAACTTGGAAAACCCCACCATATTATGAGAAGAAAAAAGAACATCAGTTTTAAATGGTTATATGTGATCTGATTCAACTTACATGAATTTGAAAGAACAGAATTATTATAACAGGTTACTGGATATCATCAGTTTTCTGATTGCTGTCCTTCAGTACAACTGGTAACTTAGCAAATATAATCATGCACTTCCAAGCCAAATCATCTGTTTCACTATTAATGAGATCTCGGGTAATTGTTTTGAACAATATACTTGAAATAAATAACTTAAAAATATAAAGTTTTTTTCAGATCATATTTTTATTCCATTATATGTTGGATTCAGCTGGGTCTGTAGTGAAGAGGCACAACATGTTTGGTGCATGACATGGAGGATGCAGGTCACCCTGTCAAATATGGTATTGAAAAGAGAGAAGAGGTTCAGTTCCCTAAGAGAGTGTCTCTATGATGTGACATCCTCCCACTGGTTAACAGATTCTAAAGATCTCATCATATCCTATCTCCCAATTTTACTGCCGGTTAGTGGGGGTTCATGTAAGATGAAAACTATAATAAAGTTAACGAAAAACACACATGGGTTATTTTTTTATACTTGAGTCACATTTCCCAATTGTCTACTATGCATATTAAATTTTCTAAAGTCTAATAAGACAGAAATACAAAGTTCTTCTCATCTCAAGCGTTCACATAAGGAGTAATCATCCTCTTCAATGTTCAGAATAGAGAATTCTGAAATTAAAGGATTAATACATTATTAGTTATTTTGTTAATACAATATGAGTTCAATAAGCACATTGCATAACAGGGTTTATGTAACTCAACAGATGTTTGTAGAGTTCAATATCACTGTTGACCTTATCTTTCTTATTTAGATAATTTTTAAGCTAATAAGTAGCATTGCAAAGTGGAGGCTCTAGCCAAATAGAAATTACAAACTAAAATCAGCTATGGTACTCTAAATGTTTAAATAATTTTTGAATTGATCTGTTAAATACCTTTTTCAGAACATACTAACTACATTGTTACTTATTGTCAGATTTTGTATAACGATCCCTAATATGAGACTGAAATTGAAAAAAAACACATAATTAAAATAATCAAGTGCAGTCTTTTATAAATATTGTATTTTAACTTAATCACAGTAGAGCTACACACTGGCATTAGAAATAGTTTCTTGCTTTTTTACACTCTAAAACAAAATTTTTGAGGAAAATTATTCTTAATATTGAAAAGAGAAAACTCTAAGTACAACAAAGTTCTTAAGACATCTTGAAAATAATTTATTCCTCTATCGAGAACAAAAATAAATGTGAACATTGTCAAAATTTCAACACAAAATCAGATCACTCTAGAGTCATGAATAATTTTAAATTATTTTTTCTTGCAAAACATTTCTATTTACTCCTTGCCAGCATCTTAAATCACACTTTCCTCCATTCCTTTTCAGCAGATATTTGGTAAATAAGGACTCATTCTGTTCTGCTTCTAACCTTTTTTGAACCCCTATCTTCACTACGGTGCATTAGAAACATTTCTATATATGAGATTGTAACTGTGGCATTTACAAAATGGAACAAAGTTCATGGCCTTTTAAAGAAATAGGGCAATTAGACACATTCTGCTGTTCAACTTTATGATCTTTACAGGACGATTTTTTTCTATTCATTCTGTATTTTAACAAGTGTTTGTTTACTAGCCCTACGATTACAACTACTTTCAACTATTGAATTGACCTTTTATTTTATAAACATCAGTGTATCAGATATTAAAATGCAATGAAAATTTGTAACTGCAATTCATCATGAAATTTACAGAAAATGTCTACAGAGAAACTTGTTATTAATCACAACGGCAACTAGAGTTCTTCATGGAATCAAGCCTACTGACAGTGGCAGGTTATCTGAAACGTCTATGGCAAAAAACGGTAAAATAGTTCAGAATTCTAGGCTCACCAGGAAAAAAGAGAAACAAAAGAAGTTTAAAATAAATATGATGTTTAGATTTAAAAATTAGTTTGACTTAAATGAGTATAGGAGGAACTGGAAATTTCTGGTTTATTAGTATGACTGAATCTGAAATAATTCACTTTTCTTCCTATTTTAATCTATCTCAAAACTTCTTTTTAGTAAATTGCTTTATTTATTTTACACATCAGCCACCGTTTCCCCTCCATCTTCTCCTCCTACTACCTCCACCACATCTCCCCCACACCTCATTCATTCTTCAGAAAGGGCTGGCCTCCCATAGGAGTCAACAAACCATGACATATTAAAATTGAGGCAGGATCAAGCTCCACACCCCTGCATCAACGTCAAGCCAGGCATCCCCTTTAGGTTCTAAAAAGCCAGCAAAAGCTACACAAATGTCACACATGCACAAGACCTGGTTAAGTCCCATGCAGGCTCCCTAGCTTTTGGTGTAGAATCTGTGATCTCCCACTAGCTCAGATCAACTGGCTCTGGCTTTTCTCATCATGACTTTTGTTGTTGTTGCTGTTTTTTTCCCTCAAGACAGACTCTGTGTATCTTTAGAACCTGTTCTGACATTTGACATTTGGTCTA